>NC_040094.1:23454507-24704507 GCF_003369695.1 Bos indicus x Bos taurus | reverse complement strand
GACTTCTCCTTTAATTTCTGTTAAACTGTACCTTTTAGACTTGGACTTGGACTCCAGCCTCCAGGACACTTCGAGTCCAGTTCTGCCATCTTGTCCATTGGGATGGTGCCCAGGTTCCTGCCATCAGCAACATCACCAGCATGCTGTCTACAGCCTTTGTCACCAAGTCCCTCATGAACGCACTGAGCAGTCTCGGCAAGCGCAGCCCACTCATCAACCTTCCCAGCCGTGCCCGCCCCCAGCCCACACTCCTCTGTGTCACCTGTAAGGCTTTGAAGGGAAGACAAGAACAATTTCTTGCTGAAACGCAGAACCACTGTCTCCTGCTTTACCACCCCCAACCTAACTTCTAGTCTGGAAAACTAACTGGAAAAGCAAATAACGCTTTCCCCAGCAGGAGGGGTTCCCAGGGAATTCACTTGCTGCCAGTGGTCCCCTATCTCTTTCCTTGCTAAGTGCCCCCAAACCATCTCTTTAATAACAGACTCTGAAACCTGATTAGGACTGATGCTAAGCTCATTTATTTATGGTTTGTGAACTTATTTCCTCTCTGTAAAGATACAAATTACTTTCATCATCTCCCACTTTGGGGCATATGTCCTATTCTCTGAGAGGGAGTGTGCATACTGGTTGTGAGCACTGCCACTGACTCTGTGCCTCAGTTTTGTCATCTGAAAAATGGGGAGAACAACAGTACCAGATCATAGCATTGTTATGAAGGGTAGATCAATGTATGCCTGCAAAGCATTTATAACATGACATGCAATAAGTACACATAATAAGTTAGTACCACTTTCATTATATAAGAGTAATAGTTTTTTGAGTGCTTAGTCTCAGCGCTATGGCAGCCTCTTTTTCAAGTCCCTTGGGAGGTAGCCCTCTCAGATATGAAAGCTAAAGTTATTTCAAATGGCTCCATCCTATGATTGCTTCCCTCCACCATGGACTCAGCTAGGCTCCTGTGACTCTGAAAAGCATTCTTCTTCTTTGGCTCAAAAAAGGTTTTGCCTAAAGTCACCCACATGGGCAGGCGGACTCAGCCTCCTCTTCTTCCCTTGTATCTTGGGTGGGTGTAGCTGACCCACCCTGGTCTTGGAACTCGCCTCCCTTCCAGCCTTCCTACCTGTGAGCCTACATTATGTTCATTTGTCCTTCACCTGGTGCCTGCTTAATGAGCTCCTTCTCTGGGCTGCTGCTGCTGCTGCTAAGTCGCTTCAGTCGTGTCTGACTCTGTGCGACCCCATAGACGGCAGCCCACCAGGCTCCCCCGTCCCTGGGATTCTCCGGGCAAGACCTCAGAATACAGATGAGGACAAGAGGGAAAAGGGCCTGCCCTCATGGAGCTCATATTCCAGGGGAGCCACGGGCAATGAACAGATAGGCGAATAAAATAATGTCAGGTAGCACGGGAGTTTTGATGAAAGGAAAGGACGTGAGGGAGAAGCTGCTTTCCGTCAATCAGATGGTGCTCAGCCTGCAATAGGGCTTTGCAGGTTGCCTGAAACTGCAATCTGCCCTTCACGTCTGTGTCTCACCAGCGTGCTTGCAAGGCAGCCTTCTTCTCTGTCTCTGAACGCATTCACGACCTACGCTCAGGATCACATTGCCCTCCTCATACTCTTGCCTCAGGCTCGAGGGGCTTTTCAGTCTCTTCTCTGCGCTGTGTGCAGTCTGCCCTTCGGAGTTTAGAGCATTTGTCTAACCTCCTGTTTCCTGAATACCAAGACTTCCAGGTGGCCTGAGTCGCCTTTCCCAGGGTTCCTATCACTTCTCTGTGCACACGTGCTAAGTCGCTTCAGTCGTGTCCAACTCTGTGCCACTCTTTGGACTGTAGCCCACCAGGCTCCTCCGTCCGTGGGATTCTCCAGGCAAGATTACTGGAGTGGATTGCCATGCCCTCCTTCAGGAGATCTTCCCAACCCAGGGATCAAACCCACATCTCTTATGCCTCTGCATTGGCAGTCGGGTTCTTTACCACTAGTGCCACCTGGGAAACCCTATCATTTCTATATCATCGTTCAGTTAATTATTCCTCCTTGAGCAGAACTGGATCCAGAGTTCCTGTTCCCCTCGCTGCTTCCGGTACCTTCTGAAATCGTCACTGAGACAAGAGAGAGCAGACTCACTGCTCTTAGCTAAGTAGGATTCCCAGCAGATGTCTGGGGAGGTGAGGTCTACTAGCATCACAGAACCTTATTCCTGGGGCCAGTTTGGGGAGATGCAATAAGAGCATGGTCTCTGTTTACTTACTGGCCAGACCAGGGTGTTCCCCCAAATGACATTACTTCCTTTCTTCTTTTATTCAGCCAACCCTGGGAGGAAAGACCTGTTCATTCTTGGCTTCAAAAGTGACAGTGTTAGTCGCTCAGCTGTGTCTGACTCTTTGCGACCCCATGGACTATAGCCCACTAGGCTCCTCTGTTCCTGGGATTTTTCCAAGCAAGAATACTGGAGTGGGTTGCCATTCCCTTCTCCAGGGAATCTTCCCAACCCAGGGATCCAACCCAGGTCTTCTGCATTGCAGGCAGATTCTTTACCATCTGAGCCACCACAGAAGCCCCTTGGCTTCAAAGGTCCTGCTACTTTAGAAGCTGATGCAAAGAGGTTTAGATGGGGCAAGTGGGAAGAAAGCTCCAGGGTCAGGTCTAGCAGAAGCCTTGGGAAGGGGTGTGGCAGCAGCCAGGCTTCCCAGCATGTCTCCATCAAGACCGCTAACAGTTGTCCTGCCTGTCCACTGTGTGGAGGAAGGAGCCAGGGGGCCAGGGAGCAGGAATCTGGGTGCCCCTCCCCCAGACTCAGGATCCCAGCTGACTTGACAGAGGAGGGAGACAAGGCAGGGCTGGCTCTTACCCAGGTCAAAGCAGGGACTGCCCAGCAAACTTGCCAGATGCTCTTCCTCTTAAAAAGGAACCAGCCAGGCTTCCCTGGTGGTCCAGCGGTTAAGAATCCGCCTTGCCAATGCAGGGGGCACAAGTTCGATCCCTGACCCAGGAAGATTCCACATGCTGCAGAGCAACTAAGCCTGTGTACCACAACTACTGAGCCCACGTGGTGCAACTCCTGAAGCCTGTGTGTCTACAGCCTGTGCTCTGCAACAAGAGGAACCACTGCGATGAAAAGCCCGCATATTGCAACTAGGAAGTAGCCCCCACTCGACACAGCTAGAGAAAGCAGCAAGGAAGACCTAGCACGGCCATGAATAAATAAATAATTTTAAAAAGAAAAAACGGAACCAGCTCATCTCTAGGCACCATTTCACTTGAGATTCACGATCTTCCCAACAGAAGGCAGGGAAAACATGATCATACCCATTTTACAGAGGAGAAAGCAGAGGCAGTGACTTGCCTCAAATCACTCAGAATATTCTAGGCTGGATCAGCACCACAGCTGATAAACTTTCAAGGACCCTAGAAGGCCTCTCCACCACAGAAGGCAATGGTTCCCACTGGGAGTTTATGGACCAGTGTAGGGCTGGCTGTCTAACAAGGACCACCTGGAGGGGCCTGGACCCTGGCCGAAGAATGAGAGGAAGGGCAGTGGGTGCTCTTACCTGGAGGGAGACTCTAAGTCAGCACGGCTGAGGATGCGATGCTGCTGGGGGCTGTAGAGCCATTGGAAGGCTGTCAGTGTCCTCTCCTCAATCCGGAACCGTCCCTCCTGCACGTACCTGCGGGTGAGGCGGGAGAGAGTGAGGCGGTGGGCAGCCAGGGCCCTGCAGAGGTCCTCTGGGAGTTGGCCCTCCGTGCCACAAAGTGACAGATGAGAGGTACCTGTCCCCAGATACCCCTGCTCATCAGCCATAAAGTCTTATCTCCAAAGAGCCATGATTTAAATTCCCTGAAGAAGAGGCAGCTATACGGAGCAACTCAATAGATGGAAAAGCTTTCTAAGTGTTAGTTGTCTAAAGTTGAAAGGAGTCAGTCGAAAGGGTAAGTCTCCTGTCACCAGAGGCATACAAGCAGAGGCTGGGCAGAGAACACAAGCATCAGACAAGGGTCCATTCTCCAAACCCCTTATAAGACTGACACATTGGACTTCTTGAGCTCATAGCAGGAGAAAGCATGCTCTGGAGTGGGGGTCATGAGTCAGATGTCAGGATTAGATCTTCCAGAACATCAAGGGTCTCTCCCAGAGTTCCAGTCACCCTGGGGATCGACACTCAGCCCAGAGCAAGGATCAGGGAAGCTGGACCAGGCAAGGTGAACACAAAGCGATCTCATTCACTTCGGCCACCAACTCCTGATAGATTCATAAATCCATCCATTAATCCAGTATTTACTGAGCGTCTATGAGCAAAAGAGTCATAATCCTTGACATCCTGGAGCCTACAGTTTTGTGGAAAGAGAAGCCATCAATAATCACATGAACTAATATATCATTATAAACCGGCCCCCTCACACACAGTGGGACTGTCAATTGGTTACAAGCCCTCTGCTGGACAGCCTGACAACGTCTGTCTAAATTACAGTTGCAGTTCCTCTGTAATCCAGCGATCCCCCTTCAGAGAATTTATCTTCGGATTCTAGCACATGCACAAGGTTATCCGTGGCACTGTTTCTAATAACAAAAGACAAGGAATGGACCAAGCACCCATCAGTAGAGGGCTGGTTAGATAAATAACGGTGCATCCATATAGTAAAACAGTGTGCAGCCATACAGAATGTTTTTATTGAGGGCACTCCCTGTGTGCTATCATGCAAAGATCTCCAGGATACATTGCTTTATCTCTTTTTTTTTGAGTTTTTGTTTTTCTTTTTGATACATTGTTTTAAAAGGGGGGAAAAATAAAGTAAGAATTTTTATTTGTTTATCTTTACATGTAGAAATTCTGGAGACACCAAGCTAATAAAAAGTAGTTACCTAGGTGGGGGTAAGGACAAGCTGGGGGAATGCGGGGAGGGAGTAACTTTTTAACAATGTGTCTTTTTATACAGGAGAGGTATTATCTATGATTACAAATCTTTAATTATGTGTGTGCATATGAAATTACAAACTGCATAAAGTGCTATGATAAAAAACAAATTGTGCAGCCACTCTGATACTGCCTGATCAGGCACTGGCTTTGTTGAAGGAGGAGATTTCCCAGAACGAGGGTTGCTGGAGGGCAGAGGGCTTCCGTTGGTTGCTCCTATGGTCTCCCAAACCAGGGCATCTGGTGCCCACCTGTCTCCCTTCACTCTCTTCAATATGATCTGATGGGCATTTCGGGAAGATCGTCCTGGAGGAAAAGGGCAAGGCAGCCAGGTTAGATGTTCTCGCAGGGGGTTCCAATGGGACAATGTTAGTTTGCCCAGGGGACAGTGCTGGAACGCAGAGACATGGCAGGACTCAAGTGAGAGAAGGAAGAAGTATCATCTGGACCTGGGGTGGGTCAGACATGGTGAACGGGAGACAGGCAACAAAGTTTTTCCTGAGTCTGTGGTTTGTGTGGGCATCTGGCTGCAGTGTCATTCTCGCTGGACAAGAACAAGTTTAGGAGGGAAGATCACGATTTTATGACTTTCCTTTGTGGGACATGACCTTCCTCTGCTTCCTGCCTCAAGATGGCTCCTGTCCTATAAAACCTGGCTCAAAACATGACTCCTTAGAAAAAATAATAACTTGGCTCCTCCAGGAAGCCTTCCCTGATTAATCCCATCCTATTGTGATGAGTGTCTATGCCTTTCCCCATTCTCGGGCTCCTCCAAATGTGCTCCTCCTCCTTGCTCCAGCCACCCCTCCTCTCCTCTCCCCAAGGCAGGGCAGAAGGGACTGTCGTCCAGTCATTGCAGGCACCTCGGCATGGATTCCACTTCCCTTCTTCAGGTGAGAGATTTTCCACTGTAAGTCCCAGATCCCTCGTCTGTAAAATTGGAGTAATAACACCACCCACTTCGAAAGGTTGTTAAGAGGATTAAATGAGATAATTCGAGGAAAGCTCCTGCCACATGGTCATCCTTATCACCTCCCCTCTACCCCCCCCCACCCCCACCCCATCTTCATCTGTCCTCACCGGTCATCGGCTTTACCTGCTTCACTCATGACAGATAAACCCTCTCCCTACACGCTCTCCTCCAAGCTTCACATGAAATCTCTCAGAACTGGCTGATCCCATTTCAGAGACGAGGAAGAAGAGACATGGGGGATGGAAGTGAACTCGTCCAAGGTCACATACACACAGGAAGCAGCAGCCTTCTCTGGACCTTCATCCCCTGGCATCCAGTCCTCTCTCCATACACAGACACACATCCTCTCCCTCCTCCGTACCAGCCCCCACTTCCCAGCACAGATCTTGTCACCCCCTCCCCTGGCCAAAAAGGTTAGGGGCTTCCCACCACATATCAAATGTCCTCCAAACTGCTCACCTGAGAGGTCTAATTCTTCCCCACTTTGCTCCCCTCCAGTCTTTCCCACCATAACATGCCTTCCCCCAACAACTCCCACCCCTACATTCTCAATCTTTTTGTCCTTCTCTAAAGACGCCCTGCCTTTTCTAACCTCGGAGCTTTAGCTCAGGCGGTGCGCAGATCTCAGCTGCCCTCCCTCCATCTGTGTCTTGCTCCACCCTGCCCAACTGCTCAAACCACACAGCCTCTAAAAATCTGTCCCCAGCCTCCCAGAGAGCCTCCAAAGTGGTTCCAAGTTTCCGGGGATGCTTTGCTTAACCTTGATCACAACTGCTCTCTGCCGGCTCGTACGTGAGTTATTTATGTGCCTGTCTGTCTCCCTGCTAGAGTGCAAAGATTGTATCTGATCATCTCTGAAGTCCCTGTAACATTCTCACCCAGCTCCCCAGTCAACTGAGCCAGTTTGCTCTAAAAAAAATCACGACAGTCACAGTCATCAACTCACTATGTTCTTGAGAAGATTCTTCCAGAGACTGCTTTGACATAGATGATCTCCATTAATGAATCCAATTTACTAACTTAGGAGGGGGATTGGCTGCACTGATTTCATCGACTACAGGAAAACAGAACATCATCCATCCCCAGATGTCTTGCCTATAAACCTGTCTCGTACCTGAAACTCTACTGAACAGTACCCAGGAGATTAAGCACTGCAGAGGGTCAACCTTGGAAGTCACTAACAGCCATTCACACTTTAGCAGGAACCAGCTTCTCAGATTATCGCTGGGAAAGTAGGAGGCACGATCAGGGACATTGAAAGGAACAAGAAGAGAAGGAGCAGAAACCACTCACATAAGAGGCCTCCAGTGTGGAGGATGCAATCCATCACCAAAAGAGAGAAGGGTCAGGCACTTTAGAGGTTACACCTATGTTTTCAGTTGAACACTGGGGTAGGTCAGGCGGGCACTGAAACCTGAACCTTGAAATCATTTTGCTGAGTGAAAGAAGCTAGTCACAAGGGACCACGTGCTGTATGACTCCATTTATATGAAATGATGTCCAGAATAGACAGATCCATAAAGAGAGAAAGATTAGTGGTTGCTTAAGACTGGGGGTGGCGGGGAGGGGAACTGCTGAAGGTTATGGGATTTCTTTGGGGGATGATGAAAATGTTCTAAAATTGACTATGGTGATAGTTGCACAGTCCTGTAAATATACAGTCCCACTGAATTTTACACTTTGGGTAGATTGTGTGACACATGAATCCTATTTCAATAAGGCTGCTGTTAAAATGAGTGAATATCTAATAGTGCATACTGATATAAATTAATGATTGAACAATTAAATAAATGGAGAGGAAAGAGACAAACCTCACGTGCAGAAGAATTCCAAACAATATATGTAAACACTCTACCCCCAGGAAGGTGGACCACAGCTCTGCTCTGCTTAGATACGGGCTTCACAGAGTAACTTCCTTCAAAGAGTACACTATGGAGAGGGGGAGGGCAGTAACACCCACAAGCACTACTTCAGCCAGGTGGTCAAAGTCAACATCAACAAGCTTTTTTTTTTGGCCACACCCCAGCGGCACGGAAGATCTTAGGTTCCCCCTCCTCCAGGCATTGAACCTGTGCCTCTGTGGAAGCACGGAGCTCTAACCACTGGACTGTCAGGGAATTCCCTTGATAAGCTATGTTGACGTAGGGATCCTTAATACAATGTATGAAAATGACACTCTATCCTTGTGATCTTCTTCTCCCAAATTCATAATTCCAATCTAATAATGAGAAAAACATCAGATACGTCCCAGTTGAGGGACACCATCCTACAAAACAGGACCACAACTCCTCAAAACTGTCAAAGTCATCAAAAACAAGAAAAGTCCAAGAAACTGCCACAGCATAGAGAAGTAATTACATTAATTACTAAATGCCATGTGGTATCTAGATGGGACCCTATAACAGAAAAAGGACATAAGAAATCTGAATAATTTATGGGGCTTAGTCAATAATAACATATCAATATTGGTTCATTTTTGCAAGAGATGTATCATACTAGTGTAAGAAGCTAATAATGTGGAAAACTGGGTGTGGGATATATGGGAACACTGTACCATCTTCTCAAAGTTTTGGAAATCTAAAGCTGTTTTAAGGGCTTCCCTGATGGCTCAGCAGGTAAAGAATCCACCTGCAATACAGGAGACACAGGAGACTTGGGTTCGATCCCTGAGTCGGGACGATGCCCTGGAGGAGAGCATGAAAACCATTCCAGCATTCTTCCCTGGAGAATCCCAAGGACTGAGGAGACTGGCGGGCCACAGTCCAAAGGGTCACAAACAGTTGGATGCAACTGAGCAACTACATATGCACACATGCAAAGCTGTGATAAAATACAAAATTTACCAAAAAAAAAATATTAATCTCCACGATGAAGTGCTTTTGCAGATCATTGTGAAAAATATATATAATAAGCAAATCAACAAGGGGGAAAAGGACAAAGGAAATTAAATGAGTAGTTTACAAAAGTAGAAACACAAATGACCAATAAATATTAAAAAATCAACTTCTATAAGAAACGAAAATTAAAACAACAAAAAACTATTTTTCACCAGCAACATGAGCCAAGGTTTAAGTTTGTGATTAATAATTCCCAGTATGAGCAAAATTGTGGGGAATGTGCAACTCACATATCACTGGAGATAATATGTGTGTGTGTGTTAGTCACTCTGTCATACCCAACTCTCTGCAACCCCACAGATTGTACCCCACCAGGCTCCCCTGTCCATGGAATTCTCCAGGCAAGAATACTAGAGTTGGGTTGCCATTTTCTTTTCCAGCAGATCTTCCCAACCAAGGGATCAAACCCTGGTCTCCTGCATTACAGGCAGATTCTTTACCAACTGAGCCACAGGGAAGCCCATAAAATGGTGCAGTTTCTTTGGTGATCAATTTGGCATGGCACAACATACGCTTCCTTTTACTCTGTGATTTCACTTTGGAGAATACATCCAACCATTATCTTTCCACATGTTTGCATGGGTATACGTTCCCTGCAGCGAGGTTTGCAATATCAAAATATTCAGAATTCCTTGAAAGGCCATCCATAGAGGCTACACAAAGAAATTATGGTTCAACTGTGAATGGAATACTTTACAGTCAGTCAAAAGTATGTTGCCAGAGCATTCTGCACTGTTTTTCAAGTACTCACACAACCCTAGCCTGTAGCCTCTGTCAGGTTCTTCCCCCAGATCCAAAGCCCCACCATCAGAAACTGGGCAACAGGCCCTCAGACAGTAAGAGGAATGCCAAAAAGTCTTACATATTTAATAACTTGATCTGATGAACCCAACCAAATCCTAATTTAGTTTTTGGTACTTTATGGAGAATTTGGAGGAGGAACCTTCAAAGCAAGAGCTGTTCTAAAAGAGTAAGTAAACGTCAGACATATTTGTTGCCCAAAGAATATTCCCCACCCTCCTTCCCACTCAAAATTTTGTGGTTTGGGTGGAACTAACTCCAGCCCCCAGATTCCAGGGTGAGCACATGACCCAGCCTGGCCAATCTAAGCAGTCCATCCCCCAGTCCACAGTGATTGGCTGAAGGATGGCCATGTGACCCAAACTATGTCAATGAAATGACATTCTGAAACTTTCGCTAGAACCACTGAGAAAAAGAAGCTCTTTTTCCAGGTGGGTTTTGCTCATCTGGAGGGTTGCCTGCAACTCCTGAGAGCCACCTTATTTCCACAAAGGAATAAAGAGGGGACAGAAGAAAGAGAAAGGACAGAGAGAGTAGAATGTTATTTGGTGACATTACTTGAGCACTTGAATCCAGTTTTGTCTGAAACATGGAAAGTTCTTGTGTTTTCATATCTGTAAGCCAATATTCTTAAAAGGGAGCCAATACTCGCTTGTACTCTTAAGCCAATTTTAGTTGAGAAAACTGACTCAGTCTGAAATTCAGGAAGCAGAAGCCAAGGCTGATCATGTTGGGATCATGCCATGGAGTTCAGAAGGTGTCTTGTCCTCAAGAGTGCTCCCTGCCAGACAGTCTGACCACTCAAGTCATGTCTTCAGGACCTTCTCAATGCCATGGGCTTTTTTACCCAGGAGTGAAAGGTGATCCAAAACTTAATTAGGGTACTAATAATGATCTGTGCTTCATCAGGTGAACCTGATGATCACTTTGGTTGGACCCAAGATCCAACCCAGCCACACATCAGGGCAGAGAGAGTCAGAGCAGGAATCCAAGCTCTGCCCCCTTTAAGACTCTGCCTGTTTCCTCCTCCATGGAGGGGGAGGAAAGGAATCAAACTGCACAAACTGACCTGGAAGGCCCTGGGGTCCTAGGGTGGCACCTCCTCTCCAGAGAGAGGGCACTAACTCTACTTTTATCTGATTTATGTATCGGGGTTTCATCTGAAGAGTAACTCCACTGCTAAAGGGCAATTTTGATTATTTGGACCTTGATTCTTGGAACTCTTGAAGTGCAGGATGGACTGAGCAGGCTGGAAACCCACTGACCCCTCTTGCTCTGACATGCTGAGATTTTTTTGACAATGTGAACTTGGAATAGCGGCCAGGCCCAACATTCAGGAATTAAGAAGCAAAAAGGAGGAGGAGGGACTTCTCTGGTGGTCCAATGGTTAAGAATCTGCCTTGCAATGCAGGGACATGGGTTCCATGCCTGGGTGGGGAACAAAGATCCCACATGCTAAGAGTCAACTTAGCCAGTGAGCAACTACTGAGTCCTTGCACTGCAACTAGAGGGTCCACGTGCCACAATGAAAAGATCTCGCCTGTTGCAACTAAGACACAGACAAATAAGTAAATTTAAAAAAAAAAAAGAAAGAAAGAGGAGGAGTTAAGCCCCTGGGGAAATCCTGAGTTCAAACCCTGACTCTGTAACTTGCTTGCTGAGTGACCTTAATTAACTACCTTCCTTCTCTGAGCCCCAGTTTCCTCATCTGTAAGGGGTGGGGGGGGGCGGTGCCAATACCCTTCTAAAGGAAATCAACCCTGAATATTCATTGGAAGAACTGATGCTGAAGCTGAAGCTCCAATGCTTTGGCCACCTGATGCGACTCATTGGGAAAGCCCCTGATGGTGGGAAAGATTGAAGGCGGGAGGAGAAGAGGGTGGCAGAGGATGAGATGGTTAGATAGCATCACTGACTCAATGGACATGAATCTGAGCAAACTCCGGGAGATAGTGAAGGACAGAAGAGCCTGGCGTCCTGCAGTCCATGGGGTCGTAAAGAGTCAAACACGACTTAGAGTCTGAACAACAACAATACCTTCCTCTGCGTATGGCTGTAAAGAGTAACTGAATCAATGCCTGATTATGGCAGAGCCAGCAGGAAGGACTCTGGAAGCCAGGTTGCAATTATTAAGGATACTATTGTTATTCTTTGTATTCAGGCTACAGAATGTACCTGGCAAGCAGTGTCCTGGAATTCTTTTTAAGGATGCCCCTGGCCCTGGTGTGGATGGAGGATTTGAGATGGGGAGGGGTCCCAGTCAGACATTCTTAAAATCCTTCCAGGACAGGGGTGGGCTGAACAGGCTGCCCTGCATTCTAAGTCCCGCCAAGCAGAGGTCAGATCCCTGATTGAAACAGCCCTCAACATTCGGACAACCGGGACTTGGGCCCAACCCAGGTGACTCCTCGGTGATGCGTCTGAAACCTTCTTGGCCCGCAGTCTGGCAACCTGACACCGCAGGCTCTGATTTCCCAGCCCAGACAGGACTGCGGTGGGGGTAGGGGCAACGACCCAGCTACCCGGGGACCTTTTCCCTCACTTCCTAGGCTCCCCTTTATCAAACACCCCATCTCCAAGGTGCCCACCGCCGCGAGTCCTCATGTAGGTGAAGTGAGACATTTCCTTGAACAGGCGAGATGAGAATTGTAGGTTGGACCCCCTCGGGGTCCAGTCTGTGGCCCGACCCAGAGCAGCAGAAGGTTTGAGGGTAGGAAGGGGAGTCCCTCTGCACAAAGAGAGCTAACGAAGACCGAGGTCCTCCCAAAGCCTAACGTCGGGGACAGGGGCCGGGGTCCGGGCGACGATCGCTCTGGAGAACCGAGAAGACCAGGCTCGGGTCGCGGGACTGAGATGACCAGGCAGCCCGGCGCCTCTAGTTCAACCCGGCCCCGCCGCCTTCGCTCGAGAAGAAACTTCGAGCCAGCGCCCCCGCTCCTCCCCGCGCTCCGCCCGGCCTCAGCACGCGGGTTCGCGCCCGCACCAGGCCCCGCACCCCCCGGCTGCCCACTCACCAGCGCACCAGCTGCCAGCGCTTCTCCCCGGGCGCCCGGCGACCCGCCATGCTTCCCAGCCGCCGCCCGCTCCCCACCCGCCACCGGCCGCACCGTGGAAGCAGCTCCGGCTGCCGCAGGCCACTGCCGAGGGCGCGCTCCGCAGCGCGGGTCCGGCGGGCGGGGCGGGAGCGAGGCGATTCGGCCGGAGCCCGGGCGGTGCGTCCGGCCGCGCGCATCTCCCCCCGGACGGCCGCCGGCCCCGCCCTTGGAGTCGGTCCGGGCTGGGTCACCGCGCTCCTCGCCGCGGCCGAGAGACCGCAGCCGGTCCCCTCACTGCCTTCACCCACGCCCAGCCTGCCCAGAGGCGCAGCGGAGCCGACTCGCTTTGGAGCACTGGGCGAGGAGTCAGGTTCTCCAAATTCTACCTAACTTGCTGAGTGACTCGAGTGAATTCACTTAATCCCACTGTTTCACTTCCTTACGACACCTGTTCCACCTACCCAGAAAGTTATGCCCCAAAATAAACTACTATAAATGGCTTAAATAAAAACTGATGCGCCTTACTCCCCACCGATTATTATTATTGAACTATTATTGATTATTATTATTGAACTATTGAACTATTGAATTATTATAATTCAATTGATTATTGAACTATTTTATTGAACTATTATTGAACTATTTTAAGACGACAGTCATCGGCTTCCCAGGTGGTTCAGAGGTAAAGAATCTGCCTGCCAATAAAAAAGAGGCAGGACACTTCAGTTTCATCCCTGGGTCTGGAAGATCCCTTGGAGGAGGAAATGGCAATCCACTCCAGTATTCTTGCCTGGAAAATTTCATGGACAGAGGAGCCTGGCGGGTTATAGTTCCATGGGGTCACAAAGAGTTGGATAGGACTGAAACGTCTGAGCACAGTACTCACAATAAAATATTATGGCATTGGCGCAGAACGTTGCCAAACCCTAGGATCATCTCCACCCAGGCCTTCAAACTACTTCCACCCCAGAACTGTTAATTTGAGTTGAGCAGAGACCAGCCTGGCCCACAGCATCATGGGAGCCTGGTTTGAAGGAGCTGAGTGTTAGACATGTTTATAGAGACTGCACGCAGCAGAGTGCCATCCACCTGCCTCTCATGTCAGGACAGTCCACATCCTTTGAAGGAGGGAAACTTATGCAGAGAGGAGAATATCTGGCTCTGGATGTAGAGCTCTGGAAGCTTATCTTCTCATTAGGGACTGGGGGCCCCTACTCAGGAGCTTGGCACAAGTTTCCAGGGGAATCCAAATGCTACTGACATCTGTGACCATATCCATAGGCATCCTCCCCAAAAATCAAGATCACATAAATCCTGAGGATCCTTATCTGAGCTTTCCAGTAGGTCTCAACTAAAGAACTGACAGGAAGTAACAAGGCATGAAAAACCTAAACAACATGTAAAAGGAAACAGGGAAGGAGTAACAAGCAAGACTGGCAGCTCGCCTTTGACCTTAAGTATAGTGTCTAGCAGGAGGCTAGCAATTGCCTTTGAATATCCTATCTTTAAGCTTCCCCAACATAATTAACAAGAAACCAAGGAAATAGAAGGTCTAAAAACATCCCCAGATGTGTAATATGTGTATTTCAAATTAGTGAAAGATACCGTGATGTGACAATTAACCATTTACAGGGAGAAAAAAAGGCTTCTATTTCACATCACAAAGTATATTTCAGATGAATTATAAATGTAAATGTATAAATATATAAAAAGGACTCGAAAAAATACATAGGTAAGTTTTGTCATATTAAAATAAGGATGGACTTTTTAAAGCTTGGCATCAATGTCAGAAGTCTTATGGAAAGAAAGTAATGGATTTGACTAAAATAAAAATATTTAACCTTAGCACATCACAAAAGTATAGTAAGCAAAGTTAAAAGGCAAATATCAAACAGATTTAAAAATATATATGCCTGTATTTGAATATCTATATTCACAGATTATTCACAATGACAAATGAGTGGAAGCAACCCAAGTATTCATGAGTGTATTAATGAATAAGCAAAATGTGGTCTTCACATAAGATGAAATATTATTCAGCCTTAAAAAGGAAGGAAATTCTGACACATGCTACAACATGGGTGACCTTTGAAGATATTATGCTAAGTGAAATAAACAAGTCACAGAGAACAATATTGTATGAGTTCACTTCCATGAAGTACCTAGAGTACTTACATTTATAAAGACCGAAAGTAGAATGATAGTTGGCAAGGTCTGGGGTTGGAAAGGGAAGAATGGGGAGTTAGTTTTAATGGGTACAGCTTTTCAACTCTACAAGATGAAAAGAATTCTAGAAATGGTCAGTGGTGATGCTGCACAGCAATGCGAATGTATTTAATGCCATTGAATTGTACCCTTTAAAATAGTTACGAGGACGTCTCTAGTGGCTCAGTGGTAAGGCATTGGCTCACCAATGCAGGAGACACAGCTTCCATCCATGATCTGGGAAGATTTCACATATGGCAGAACAACTAAGCCCATGTATCACAACTACTGAGCCTGTGCTCTAGAGCCTGGGAGCAACGACTGTTGAACCCATGTGTGCAACTCTGGAAGCCCAGGTATCCTAGAGCCCAGCTCTGCAACAAGAGAAGCCACCACAATGAGAAGCCTGTGCGTGGCAACTAGAGAAAAGTCCACGAACAACAAAGACCCAGCAAGGCCATAAATAAACAAATAAAATTATTTGTTTTAAATAGTTACAGTAGCAAATTCTATGTTGTATATGTTTTACTATACAGTAAAAAATTTAAATGTTGAAAGCTTTTAGTATAAAGAAATAAGAAATGATAAATGTTCTAATAGAAAAAGGGGCAAAGGACATGAACAAACAATTCACAAAAGAAATATAAATAGATAGGAGACACATTTTTAAAACTTAATATTACTGGAAATTAAGCACTTGAAAATTTAAGTGTGACAGTACTTTTTTTACTTGTCAAATTTGGAACAGTTGGTTGTTGCTGAATTGTTGTTAATTATCCCTTGCAGGGCTTGTGTGGAGAAGGGAAGTGGACTCTCCCAGTTATGACTGAGACTGATATACAAATTGGTCCAACTATTGTTCATGGCAATTTGACAGTATGATCAAAAGTCAACAAATGTGTATATCCCTTGACTTAGTAATTTTCTCTTTTTGAAATTGATCCTAAGGAGATAATTAGAAATGTAAAGAAGGGACTTCCCTGGTGGTCCAGTGGTTAAGTCTCTGCTTTCCAATGCATGGGTTCAATCCCTGGTCAGGAAACTAAGATCCCACATGATGCAAGGTGTGGCCAAAATTTTAAAAGGTAAATAAAAAATAAAATTAAAAAAAAATTAAATAGATAACCTAATAAGGACCTACTGTTGACTGTGTGGATCACAATAAACTGTGGAAAATTCTTCAAGAGATGGGAATAGCAGACCACCTGACCTGCCTCTTGAGAAACCTATATGCAGGTCAGGAGGCAACAGTTAGAACTGGACATGGAACAACAGACTGGTTCCAAATAGGGAAAGGAGTACGTCAAGGCTGTATATTGTCACACTGCTTATTCAACTTCTTTTTTTTTTTTTTTTTTGGCTTATTCAACTTCTATGCAGAGTACATCATGAGAAACGCTGGGCTAGAAGAAGCACAAGCTGGAATCAAGATTGCCGGGAGAAATATCAATAACCTCAGATATGCAGATGATACCACCCTTAATGGCGGAAAGTGAAGAGGAACTAAAAAGCCTCTTGATGAAAGTGAAAGAGGAGAGTGAAAAAGTTGGCTTAAAGCTCAACATTCAGAAAATGAAGATTATGGCATCTGGTCCCATCACTTCATGGGAAATAGATGGGGAAACTGTGGAAACAGTGTCAGACTTTATTTTTGGGGGCTCCAAAATCACTGCAGATGGTGATTGCACCCATGAAATTAAAAGACACTTACTCCTTGGAAGGAAAGTTATGACCAACCTAGATAGCATATTCAAAAGCAGAGACATTATTTTGCCAATAAAGATCCATCTAGTCAAGGCTATGGTTTTTCCAGTGGTCATGTATGGACGTGAGAGTTGGACTGTGAAGAAAGCTGAGCACTGAAGAACTGATGCTTTTGAACTGTGGTGTTGGAGAAGATTCTTGAGAGTCCCTTGGACTGCAAGGAGATCCAACCAGTTCATTCTAAAGGAGATCAGTCCTGGGTGTCCTTTGGAAGGAATGATGCTAAAGCTGAAACTCTAGTACTTTGGCCACCTCATGTGAAGAGTTGACTCATTGGAAAAGATCCTGATGCTGGGAGGGATTGGGGGCAGGAGGAGAAGGGGACAACAGAGGATGAGATGGCTGGATGGCATCACGGACTCAATGGACGTGAGTTTGAGTGAACTCTGGCAGTTGGTGATGGACAGGGAGGCCTGGCATGCTGCGATTCATGGGGTCGCAAAGAGTCGGACACGACTAAGCGACTGAACTGAACTGAACTGAACTGTCCAGCATAAGGAACTCTACTCAATACTCTGTAATGACCTACATGGGTAAAGAATCTAGAAAAGAGTAGATATATGTATATGAAGAATGGATCACGTTGCATACCCTGAAACTAGCACAACATTGTAAATCAACTACACACCAATAAAAATTTAAAAAAAAAAAAAAGAAATGTGGGGGGAAAAAACTGAAGGCAACGCAAAAGTCCAATAGGAGATTAAATAAGTGAAGAAGCACGCCCGAGTGATGGAACATTATACAGCTACTAAGAAAGATTTACTGGCATGAAAAAAAAATCAAGATATATTTTGAAATGAAAAAAATTGTTACCAAGTAGAATGAGTATATTAATATACTTGTAGAAAATCTGGAAGAACTACACATTTAAAAAGTGACTTTATCTCTGGGTGTGTGAAGTTACAGTGGTTTTTATCTTACTGTTTTTCTTACCCATATATCCTAATTTTTCTAAGTAAACATTTTGTGCAACAAGAAAAAATACAATAAGTCACTTTTCACATGATTAAACTACCAAGATACTCATAACATTACTGCTTATAACATTAAGAAATAGAAACAATCTAATTATCAGACAATAAAAACATGGATAGACACAGTACACTGTACTTTATCAATACAATGAAAAACACTGTAGCAGGAGGAAAATGTTCACGCTATATTGCTAAGCCAAAAAGCAGATGACAAATTGAGATGATAAAATTATATATAAATAAGATTTTATATAGTTAGAGCTTTTTTAATGCCAAATGTTACAATTTGTTAAGCCTGGAAGGTAAAAGTGGGCAATTTTTATGTCTTTGCTTATTGAGAGTTCCAAAGTTTTCTACAATGAATAATAAGGAAAAAATTTTTTTAATTTTAATACACAGGCATTGATGAGTGAATGAAAACATGTAAATGCTTCTGTAATAAAACACAATATTTAAAAGAACTGCCAAGACTTCCCTGGTGGTCCAGTGGCTAAGACTCCACACTTCCAATGCAGGGGGCCTGGGTTTCATCTCTGGGCAGGAAATTAGATGCCACATGCCACAAGTAAGAACCAGTGCACACAAATTAATGAATAAATATGTTTTTAAAACCTGGCTGAAGGAAGTGGTACGTTTAGGCAAAATGTGGAGCATTACATGTGGTAAAACTAATACAAAATTAGGGGAAAATGAAGGAAAAGAGGGGCCACAATTATACCAGATCACCAAAGAATTGGGGAACTCATTGCCCAAGATCATGGAGAGCAATCTGGAATGGAAAAATTTCAGGCACAGGCAGTGGCACCTCTCAGATCCCTTCAATGAAGCCCGCCAGCTGAGTGTCTGAGCTCTGTGCCCTAGAGGGATAGGATGTGAGCAAGGTTGAGGCAGAGGTGGTAAGTCTGAACCTGAATTGCATCCTAGTGTACACACACACTCACAAACACACACACACACTCAGAACTCATTCTTGTTGCCATTCTTGTGGTTTAGGAACGGTCTGAAACTCCAAAAGCCTGCTGACATGTTAGGGACCATTTTCTCCAAATGAACAGAGGAGCCTGCACAGCAGTCCATGAGGTCACAAAGGAGTCAGAGACGCCTTAGCGACTAAACAACGACAACGATTGATCCAAATCGGCCATCTGAGGAGAGTGCAGCCTTGCCCCAGTTTGATCTTTCATTCGTTAGGTAAGCTGACTAAGAAGCTTACCCACAGTAACCTCTGGTTGGGTCTCTGGTCTCAGAGCTCCCAATCCTTCTGGCCACCACATCCCAAGGGCCCCAGATTAGGTAGTCTTTGGGAGTCAGGACAGATGGCCAGAGTCTTTGAAGAAAAGAGGGTATCCCTGTAACACTGCCACCTGACCCCCTGTTTGGAGCACCTTGGTGCCCATCACCACTGGAGTACTCAGCGGGCAGCAGCCTGGCGGAGAACAGCAATTGGGACCCAAGTTGAACAACATTGTACCAGATAGCTCCTCCCTCCAGAAACTTTCCACACCTTAGTCTACTCTGCTTGTGTCCTGGGAAATCTACCTGTACAGGCAGTGTCAATGGACTACCTTAACTGCTGACTTCTGATTGGGATTGGCTGGAGAAGGCACCAGAAGGAGACTGGAAGCAAGAGGACAGTGAGGTTGCATATTGATCCCTCAGCTCCCTCCCAGGTCCCTGTGGGTAACACATTTCCTTTAAAAAAAAATATATTTATTTGGGCTTTCCTGATGGCTCAGATGTTAAAGAATCTGCCTGCAATGCAGGAGAGCCGGGTTCGATCCCCGGGTATTCCGTGGAAAAGGGAATGGCAACTCACTCCAGTATTCTTGCCTGGAGAATTCCATGGACAGAGGAGCCTGGCGGGCTACAGTCCACGGGGTCGCAAAGAGTCAGACGCAACTGGGCAACTAACACCTTTCCCTAACACCAACACTTTCGGTCTTAGCTGTGGCATGTGGGATCTTTCTCACATCATGCAAGCCCTTTTTCATTACGGTACACAGACTCTCTAGTTGTGGCATGCAGGCTCCAGAGCAGCTTCAATAGTTGCAACACACCGGCTCAGTTGCTTTGAGGTATGTGGGATCTTAGTCCCCCAACCCCCAACTAGGGATCGTAGCCTTGTCCCCTGTATTGCAAAGCAGATGTTTAACCACTGGACCACCAGGGAAGTCCCCAGATACTTTCTTTTAAGGGAAGCCACAGCTCTTGCCAGGTAGCCCTTTCCCCAAACACATCCTTTCTGAAATCTCATCACTGCCTTCTCTTGTCCCTCTAAGCCTAAGGATGGTAATAGCTCTTTGTATCCTTCTTTCCTAAACTCTGTCCATAGCCTTGTAGACAGTCTCTTAACTCTCTTCAAATGCTTCATTTTAAATGTGCTTTCTGGGACTTCCCTAGCAGTCCAGTTGTTAAGACTCTAAGCTTCCAATGCAAGGGGCACAGTCTCAGTCCCTGGTCAGGGAACTAAGATCCTGCATGCTGCCTGGCACAGCAAAAAAAAAAAAAAAAAAAAAAGGATTAAATGTGTTGTCTGTTACTTTCCAGGACACCAACCAATACCGCTGTTACCCAAACAGAACTCAGAAAGTCACTATTCCACACTGTCATGAAGAGATACAGGGAACCTCCAAGCCTTCTTTG
Source organism: Bos indicus x Bos taurus (assembly GCF_003369695.1). Lineage (NCBI taxonomy): Eukaryota > Metazoa > Chordata > Mammalia > Artiodactyla > Bovidae > Bos > Bos indicus x Bos taurus. The sequence goes on along the minus strand of NC_040094.1, from coordinate 24,684,300 downwards.
CCACATAGACCTCATTCTCCCCACTGGTGTTCAAGGCTTTTACCTTCCACCAAAGCCCATGGCAACTGTGGGTGCCTTCTGCTACAGCTGGAGTACCTCCTCACTGAGGCGCTTGATGAAGCCCACCTCTGATCTTCATCGGGCTGGAGTTTGAATCCTGACTCTGCTGCTTACAAGCTGGATGGTGTCAAATATAACCTCTCTTGAGCTTTATTTTCTCCACCTACAAATGGGAATAAACCTTTCCTATAGGATTTCCCTGAAGTTTCTTATTTCTTAATTTTTTACATCAATTTTTTTTGTTTTTGGTTGCACTGGGTCTTCATTGCTGGGTGCAGGCTTTCTCTAGTTGCAGCGAGCAGAAGCTACTCTCCATTGCGGTGCACAGGCTTCTCATTGCAGTGGCTTCTCTTGTTGCAGAGCACAGGATCTAGCCAGGTGGGCTTCAGTAGTTGCATCTTTCAGGCTCCAGAGCTTGGGCTCAGTAGTTGTGGCACTCAGGCTTAGTTACTCCTTCGCATATGGAATCTTCCTGGACCAGGGATCAAACCCGTGTCCCCTGCGTTGGCAGGTGTATTCTTATCCACTGTACTACCAGGGAAGTCTTCTCTGAGAGAGATTATGTGGGTAAAGTGCTCAACTCAAAACTTCTGAGGCCAGAGATTCAGTTTTTATACACTTTAGTTTTCTTTGACTTGGTTACGAGTTTAATTTTGAAAGTAGAAATAAGATTTTTTTTAAGTATTTAGTAGATGACTTAACATATAGAACATGCTTAGTAAATATTGTTATTATCAACATTATCATTTGCAACATCATCATCTCCATATGTCATCATATATCTCTAAGTGTCCCCATTACATCAGATATAGGGCCATGCAGTTCGCTTTGCTCAATATTACTTTATGTGCTGACTGACTGATTGCTAACCTCCTCCCAGGAGGAACCCCTAAGTCTCCTTGCTGGCAAGTCCAAGCCCTAACTCTGCTGGTTCATCATCTTCAGTTATTCCTTGGATGCTTTTGTGCACATGTTTTGTTGTCTCACACATGGATCTTTTTCCAGCCAAAGATGTTGCAAGTGTCCTATGGACAGCCCTAGAGGCCCAGCTGGGAGCTTGGCCCAGGGCAGGACTCTGCCAGAAGCACTTACTATGGCAAAGCACTTACTATGGGAGGCCCCCAACCCATGACCAGGCAGGGCCACCCCTCAGACAGGCATCTGGAGCTGTTTCCTCCAGCTGCCAGAGTCCCGGGATCCATCTTTATACTGATCAAGGAGAAAACCATTTGGTGCCAGTTATAACAATTCCATCTGCACACACATTAACATTACAAAACCCTTTCACTCTCACCTCATAACACCCACCATGATCCTGTTGGCAAAGTAGATGTTGCTTTTCCTTTTTTAATATTTGAAAGAGGAACTAGAGCTTAGAGAGGTTAAGACTTGCCCAGAATTACCCAACTAATAAGCAACAGAGCTCAGATCAGAGCCCAAGTTTTCGGGATACAAAACACACCTTTCATCCTTCTTAGCAATATCTCAATTAGTTCATCAGAACTGACAAATCAATGGGTTAGCAGACCCATAGACCTGCTGGAGACACACATACACACACACACACACACACACAATACATGGCACAGGAATGCTGCCCTAGGAAGGACATCAAGAGATGAAGAAGCAGGATTGGGCTGGCCTTTCTGCTCCTCTCCTAAGGGTTTCCTCAGAGGAGAAGGGTTGAAGAGGGGCTACCCACAGCTCAGCTGGAGGCTAGAGTTCCCACAGTGGGATTTGAAATGCCTTTGAACACTCAGACGGTAAAGCGTCTGCCTACAATGTGGGAGACCTGGGTTCAATCCCTGGTTCAGGAAGATCTCCTGGAGAAGGAAATGGCAACCCACTCCAGTATCCTTGCCTGGAAAATCCCATCGACGGAGGAGCCTGGTAGGCTACAGTCCATGGGGTCGCAAAGAGTTAGATACGACTGAGTGACTTCACTTTCTTTCTTTCTTTCTTTCTTTCTTTGAACACCACTGCCTGTCAAGCCAACTAAGAGGGTGATTTCTTCAATTTGGGGGGCCAAGAGCAGCTAAAACTTTCATCCACTGACACTCAAGTCCAGTTAAGTTTAAAAGTTGACTAGGGAGGGGGGACTTTGAGGGAGGATGAATAGATACATATGTATGGCTGAGTCCCTTTGCTATTCACTTGACGCTATCACACCATTGTTAGTTGGCTTTACCCAATACAAAATAAAAAGTTTAGAAAATAATTTTTTGAAAAGTAAAGTTTTAATGTGAAAAAAAAAAAAGTTGACCAGGAAGGAGACGGAGCAAAGAGATCCACAGAGAAAACACAGGATGATCTTGAGGCCGATGATTTGTTGGAGCCTGCCTCAAGGCCCTCATGCAAAGGTCCCGCAATTCCAGAGACAAAGGCAGAAGATTTCTCTGGACATTTGGCCCAGGAGGGTAGGGAGGAATGTTCTTGGCTGGCAACAGAGTGGGAAAAGCCAGATCAGCCCTTTAGTCTGAAGCCCCTCAGTCCCTTCCTCCAGTCCCTTAAGGCTGGGATGGAAATGACTTACCCAGAGACAGTTCTGAACCACCTGCCGCTCACTCAGTGCCACCTGGTCCCTTGCCATCATGAGCACGAATGCATAAGGAGCACTCAGCGCTGTTTCAGGCACTTAACATGTATTAACTTATTTAATCCTCAGGACAACCCAAAGATCTTATCAGCTGCATAGACCATCATCATCCCATATTACAGATGAGGAGACTGGGGCCCTGGAAGGAGGAAGGTATTGGTAGACCCAGAAATAGAAGCCAAGCAGTCCAGAAGCCTCCCAAGCTTGGATCAACTCCAATCTTCTGGACTCTAGGGTTTCAAAAGGATCCTCTCTCTTGGCTCTTGGGACCCGCAAATAGAGGGAAAGAGGATGTCTCATCAACTGAGGCCCTGAGAAGTGATGTGACTCACCCAAGGTCACACAGCTAGTAAGAGATCTGAGACACAGGGTAGATGTTCTGACACTTGGTCAGTTCGCACCCCCCAATCCCAACCTTGCCCTGGACTAGGTGCGGGGGGTGGGGTGGGGTGGGGAACTGGCTCAGGTTTCTACGCCAGCGGGTGGGCAGAGGGGCGGAGCGGACCGCGGCCTGCCGGCCTGGGCGCTGTCCACGGTGCTGATACGCCCGCCGCGCCCTTGCTCTCCAAGTGGCGGCGGGTTCCCCGGGTTTCCCTCCCAGCTTCAGTCAAAGGCGGCTCCGAGAGTTCGGCAGCCCGCCGGGGTCCTCAGGCCTGGCTCCCGGGGCTCCCGGGACTCCCAGGATTCCCCCTCCCCCGGCCGCGCTCAGCCTGCCTCCCCTCCCCCCGCCCCGCCCACGGCCCCTCCCCGCCAGTCCCAGGTCCCTCCCCTCCCCCCTTATCTCTCCCGCCCCCCGCCTTCCCCCCTACTGCTCGTTCGCCAGTTCCGGTCACGTTGCTGGGTGTTTACGCCTGGAGCCCGCCCCGGACCCCCCCCGCCGCCCCGCGCACTCGGCGCCCGGGAGCCCCCCGGAGCCCGGGCCCGATCGCCCGGCAGCCTCGCAGTAGCTGATGGCGCCACAGCTCCGGCGGGCGCTGCGGAAACCCGGGCGCAGCTAGCGCGGGGAAGAAGAGCGCCTCCCCCGACACAGCCTGGCCCGGACTCGGGGCCCCGCTGGCCCGTCGCTCCCTCAGGTCCCGAAGGTGAGGAGGCCGGGGGGCGTAGGGGGTGGGCGCCCGGGTGGGGAACCGCACGACCCGGGCTCCTGCTCCCCCGGGAGGGCGGGCGCTGGGCTGCGCACCGCAGCGCGGGAGGCGGACAGGACCCGCGGGCTGCTGGCAGAAGTTGTCCTCCGCCGCCCAGACTCCGACCCTTCCTGGCCCTGGCGAAGAGTCCACAGCGGCCCGAGGTGGAGCCACAGCCACCTCCTGCCCTCTGCCACCGCACACATCTCTCTTTCCGCCTGCCTTTCCCTGTCCTCCCTGGGTACCTCTCTTCCCCGTCCTCCTTAGTCTCCACATCCCCCCACTGCCTTCGCTGGGAGTCATATGCGAGGTATAAGCAGGGCAGAACATTAAGACTGAGGGGGTGGGGGCTCCAGTTTCCCCAGGCATCCCACTCCCCGTGTCCCTGGATCTTCAGCTCCACCGAGGTTGGGGCTCCAGGGATCTTCAGTGGAGAGAGGAGCCATAGCCTAGAGGTTTGCGGGGAGGAAGGGCCCCGGACTGGGGAAGACCACAGGACCTCCACCCCGGAACTGTGGCTCCACAACTGGCCAAGTGACCCCCACCCTGCAGAGAGTCCCAGACATTTGTCAAGGGCTGACTTTTTGTTCCCAAGGCAAGTCCCCAGGAGAGCCAAGGACTTGGGGGGAGGGGGAGTAATTATTTTTTAATACGTGTACTGCCTTGGCTTGGTGAAGCCCTGCCCTCAGGAAGCTTATGGCTTAGAGCAGAAGCCAGGTTTGCACATGCACAGGAGCACACACACACACACACACAGTAAAGTGTGATACAAGGCAAAATACCTGGGAACATAAGGAAGGAGAGCCAGCCTGGTGTGGTGGGCCAGGGAAGGCTCCATGGGAAAGGTAGCACTTGAGCAGGGCCCTGAAGGATGGGTCAGGTTTCAGGAGGCAGCAACAGGGTGGGCGATAGTGAGGGGATGTCCATGGCTAGCAGTAAGAGGTAGAATCTGAAAGAAGAGTTCAGACTGCAAATGTGGACTGTGTTTAGATTGTGAAGGGTCTTAAATGCCAGAGTGAACCCCCAGTGGGGTGCTTCCAGTTACCAGGCACTGTAGTTGTATATTTTGAGCAAACTGCTTAACTTCTCTGAGCCTCAGCTTCCTCATCTATGGAGGGGATATACTAATAGAACCTTCAGTGCAGGGTTGCTGTAAAGATCAGTGAGTTATTACGGAGTTCGGGTTAGGACTTAGTCCTGTCACTGCTGAGGGCCTCGGTTCAATCCCTGTTCCGGGAACTAAGATTCTGCAAGCTGGCTGGTACAGCCAAAAGAAAAAAAAAAAAGATAAATAAGTTAATAGTCATAAAATAAAATAAGAGCAGTGTCACCCATTTTTTGTTATTATATAGGTATTATTACCTATGCACTGATTTTTTTTTTTTTTCAACTTAGCCACATGGCTTGCATGGTTCCTTGACTGGAGAGCAAACCCAGGCCCTTTCCAGTGGAAACTCAGAGTCCTAAACGGTGGACACCAGGGAATTCCCCTGATGATTATTATAATAAATATTGTTGTCTGTGTATCCATGTCTGAGAAAGATTTCTTGAGTTCCTGCTCTCCTTCCTACTCCAAACCTAAGAGTTAGGTAGTGAAGAGGAATGATAGCCAAGAAAAATAAAGAACATACTAATTCATTTATTTATCCATATATTACCGTGGCTATCTTATCTAATATACCTGCCTGGACTATAAGAATGATAAACATAGTTTAACATTCTCCTCAGTTGGAAAGATCCCCTGGAGAAGGGAATGGCAACCCACTTCAGTATGCTTGCCTAGAGAATTCTATGGACAGAGGAGCCTGGCGGGCTACAATCCATGGGTTTGCAGAGAGTTGCACATGACTGAGCAACTAACACGAAACAAGAATGCATACTTAAAGAATCTGAACAAAATACAGGTATTTGAGTGTTCAGAACAAGTACAAGGATATGTGTTGACTCAATAAATATTTTCAGTCCCAAAGAGAAAAGAAACCCCAAGTATGAAATTGAAACTGGGTCAAGAGAAACAGTCAGGGGCTGCAGCGTGGCAGACAACACAAACTCCATGTAAGCAGAAAGCAAGAGGCTTCAATTCTGGTTCATCTCCCAGCCATGGTGTCTGCCTGAGAGAGAGATGGGGGCAGCAGAGACCAAGGGAAGCAGGTCTAAGGAAAGGAGGAAGTCAGCTGCTCAAGGAAGAATTGAGCTGTATAAGTGGTCTTCAAACTTTTGGTTAGTGGAGGCCCTTTCTCCAATGAATTTGTATGCACAAGCCCATCATATAGAGAGGAATAAATACAGCAAAGCTTCCAGTCCTGTCTTCTGCCCTCAAACCTCTTGGCAACATCTGAGATCCCTTTACAGAACTCAGGTTCTATGGAGCAAATTGAAAAACACTGTTTGAGATGATTCTTTGAGCCCTGAGTGCTATGATTCTGTACTTTCTGTGGTTCTTTCAACTCAACAAGCTCTAAGAACTGGAGAGGAGAGAGAACTACAGTTTCTTCCTTGTCCAGTCTGTGGTAGGCAGATAGCTGAAGAAGGAAGGGATACCCATAAGCTCCGCAAAGGTAAGCAGGAAATGAACTCATTTTCAGAGATCAGGAGCCCTGGCCCTAGAAAGTTAGAATTGTGCCAAGGTCACAGAGTTCCTGGGCCTCAGACTTTGTTGATGGTTGAGGACCTGAGAGATTTCTCCCACCAACTTCACCAAGAGGGAAAAATATTTGTAACTTTCAAACAGAGAAGCATGTCAAAAATACTTGGAATCTGGTGGCTCAGATGGTAAAGAATCTGCCTGCAATGTAGGAGACCTTGGGTTCAATTCCTGGGTTGTGAAGATCTTCTGGAGAAGGGAATGGCAATCCACTCCAGATTCTTGCCTGGAGAATTCCATGGACAGAGGAGCCTGGCGGGCTACAGTCCATAGGGTTGCAAAGAGTCGGACACAACTGAGCAACTAACACTTTCACTTTTTTGGCAGCCCAGTGGTTAAGACTCCATGCTTCCAGTGCAGGGGATACGGGTTCAATCCCTGGTCAGGGAACTAAGATCCTGCATCCTACATGATGTGGCCAAAAAAACAGTTTTTCTTAATACAGTACTTGGAGTTAACTCTATAAATTATGAATCTTGTATTACAGATTCGTTTTTATTCTTGATGACAATTCTTAAAAATGAACTTTTTTTTTTAATCAAACTAGAAAATTCAATGAAAACTAGGTGCACTAGGAGAAGGTGGGCAGGAGAAGGTGGGCAGAAGAAACAATGCAGGCCCTGAGGTGGTCAGGATGGTGGGCAGACGCCAGGGACCCTTCTCACCAAGCACTTTAATCTGGGAGTTTGAGCATCTCAGGCTGGGTGTGGGGAGAAGATGGCACTGAGAACTCTAACCCGTCATCTGCCACCACTGGCCTGGACCAAGTCCTCAGGCAAGAGCATCTTCTGAAACCTGGAGCTTCCAGCACTGCGTATCTTTGCAAAAATCTGACATTTTCCTGGCTTGGGCCTTCTGAAGCGCCTGTGATTCCCCAGCAACACAGCAATCTGTGTCGTCCCTGGTTCCTCCTTCCTCACCCTATCCTCCGCCCTCCCCCAAACAAACTAAACAATCACGTCTAAGAAAGAATATTTGCCAAGATCGTTTGTGACCCAAATATCTGCCCTGAGAAGAACAGCCTACCTGGTTGGAAGCAAACACTCAAGTCCTTCTGGGAAGGTGCAGAAACAGCTGGCTGGTTCAGTCTCTCACCGTGGCCAGGGTCTGCTCTCCAGGGCTGTGTGGAGAGGGCTTTACCCTCCAGAAATATTTGCATTTCAGCATCAGGGAACAGACATTTTTCTCTCTTCATCCTAAGCATAGGTCCCCACACCTTCATCTTCCAGGTGCATGACAGTAGAGAGACAGATGCAAGAAAAGCAGGAACCCCCCCCCCAAAACACACACACACACACACACGCACACATACGTGCACTCCTAGAGGCATGCACGCAGGTTCAGGTATATGTACAGACACAGAGGCACACACATCACAGCATAGATATACAATAGCACAAACATAGTTCACCTGTTTCTCACCAGATATGCACCAGATTACTGACTGTCTGTTTGACATCTATTTGTCCTTGTTTGAGGTCTCCTGAGCATGTCAAATCTAACATGTCTCGGGCTGGAACCTACCTTTTCTGTAAATCTGCTTCTCTATCAGTCTGTCCCAGCCCCACAAATTCACTCACTCATGGATTCTATGTATACTTACTGCTACTGCTACTACTGCTAAGTCACTTCAGTTGTGTCCGACTCTGTGCGACCCCATAGATGGCAGACCACCAGGCTCCCCCCTCCCTGGGATTCTCCAGGCAAGAACACTGGAGTGGGTTGCCATTTCCTTCTCCAATGCATGAAAGTGAAAAGTGAAAGTGAAGTTGCTCAGTCGTGTCCGACCCTCAGCGAGCCCATGGACTGCAGCCTTCCAGGCTCCTCCGTCCATGGGATTTTCCAGGCAAGAGTACTGGAGTGGGGTGCCATTGTCTTCTCCGTAGCTCCTATTTGCCAGAGTCTATGCCAGGTATTAGGGAACAGGAAGAAACAAAACAGTCCTTCATCTTATATTGCCAACAATCTGGCCGGGGAAACAGATAATAAGCAAAAATGTGATATATTCATGTGATGGTAAGTTCATGAGAAAAAAAAAATAGGGAATGGAGAATGACAGCGGATTCTGTTTGCTTGTTTGTTTGGGCAGCAACACACAACTTGTGGGATCTTAGTTCCCCCATCAGGGCTCAAACTTGGACCCTAGCAGTGCAAGTGTGGAGTCCTAACCACTGGACCGCCAGGGAATTCCCAATGGTTCTATTATATATATAAACGCTATATCATTTTATTTTCCTTTTTTTTTTTTTGACTGTGCCACTCCCTATGGGAGATCCTAATTCCCTAATCAACAATCGAACCCACACCCACTGCAGTGGAAGCTGAGTCTTAACCACTGAACCACAAAGGAAAGTGAAGTCCCTCAGTCGTGTCCGACTCTTTGCGACCCCGTGGACTGTAGCCCACCAGGCTCCTCCGTCCATGGGATTCTCCAGGCAAGAATACTGGAGTGGGTTGCCATTTCCTTCTCCAGGGGATCTTCCCAACCCAGGGATCAAACCTAGGTCTCCCGCATTGCAGGCAGACGCTTTAACCTCTGAGCTACCAGGGAAGCCCAAGGCTTCCCTGACCGGAAACGAACCCGGGCCACGGCGGTGAGAGCGCCGAATCCTAAACACTAGACCACCAGGGAGCAACAGTTCTGTCTTAAATCAGGTAATCAGAGATGTGGTTCAGCAGTAAAGAATCCACCAGCCAATGCAGGAGACCAGAGTTCAATCCCTGGGTCGGGAAGATCTTCTGGAGAAGGAAATAGCAACCCATTCCAGTATTCTTGCCTGGGAAATCCCATGGACAGAGGAGCCTGGCAGACTACAGCCCATGGGGTCACAAAGAGTCCAACATAACTGAAGAACGAAACAACAACAAATCAGAAGAGGGCCCTGAACTAGAGTCCTGAATGCAGGGAAGGAATGTGCCCTGCGGATATCCTGGAGAAGCACCTTTCTGGAAGAGGGGACAGCACTGACAAAGTCCCTAAGGCTAGAGTGTGGTGGGCAAGTTGGATAAAAAGGAAGGAAGCTAAAGTGACTGGGGTAGAGCCAGCAACTGAACAGTGCGAGATGAGGGCAAACAGAGCCAGAGGTGACTGGGTTTCAGAAGAACTTTGGGTTTGGTTTTAAGTGAGATGGGAGGGTTTTGGTTGAGGTCAGAGAGATGTCATCAGATTCGCTGAAGGAGGCCATTGCAGGGGTATACCAGAGGGATGGTGGGATTCTCTGGTAGCTCAGCTGGTAAAGAATCCGCCTGCAATGCAGGAGACCCCGGTTCAATTCCTGAGTCAGAAAGATTCCCTGGAGAAGGGATAGGCTACGCACTCCAGTATTCTTGGGCTTCCCTGGTGCCTCAGCTGGTAGAGAATCTGCCTGCAGCACAGGAGACCTGGGTTTGATCCCTGGGTTGGGAAGATCCCCTGGAGGAGGGAAGAGCTACCCACTCCAGTATTCTGGCCTGGACAATTACATAGACTGTATAGTCCATGGGGTCACAAAGAGTCGGACACGACTGAGCAGCTTTCACCAGAGGGATGGCAGGGATGGAGACAGTGAGACTTGACTGGATTTAGGATTTTTTTAAATATGTGTATAGGTATTTATTTGTATGTATGGAGTGTGTGTGTGTGTGTTAGTCACTCAGTCATGTCCAACTCTCGGTGGCCCCATGGACTGTAGCCCACCAGACTCCTCTGTCCGTGGCATTCTCTAGGCAAGAGTACTGGAGTGGGTTGTCAATTCCCTTCTCCAGGGGATCTTCCTGACTCAGGGATCAAACCTGGGTTTCCTGCATTGCAGGTGATTCTTTACCATCTGAGCCTCCAGGGAAGCCCATATGTGTGTATGTATGGAAAAGACTTTGATGCTGGGAAAGACTGAAGGCAAAAGGAGAAGAGGGCAGCAAAGGATGAGATGGTTAGATAGCACCACCCACTCAATGGACATGAATCTGAGCAAACTTCAGGAAATAGTGAAGGACAGGGGAGCCTGACGTGCTGCAGTCCATGGGGTCATAAAGAGTCGGATACAACTTAGGGACTGAACAACAGTGCCCAGTCGCTTCAATCATGTCCAACTCTTTGTGACCCCATGGACTGTAGCCTGCCAGGCTGCTCTGTTCATGGGATTCTCTAGGCAAGAATACTAGAGTGGGTTGCCATGCCCTTCTCCAGGGAATCTTCTCAACCTAGGGATTGAACCCACATCTCTTGTGTCTCTTGCATTGCAGGCAGATTATTTACCCACTGAGCCACCTGGGAAGCCTCAAACAACAACAAATGTATTTATTTATTGATTTGACTGCCCCAGGTCTTAGTTTCAGCTTGCAAACTTTTGGTTGGGGCATATGGGATCTAGTTCCCTGACCAGGGATCGAACCTGGACCCCCTGCATTGGGAGCATGGAGGCTTAGCCACTGGACCACAAGGGAAGTCCTTAGGGTTTTTTTTTTTTTTTTTTAAGGTAGAGATAACAGGATTTGCAAACAAGTTGGCTGTAAAGTATAAGAAAGGAATCAAAGATGACTCCTAGGTTTTTGGCCTGACCAACTGAGTTCCCTCTATCAAGATGGCAATCACCTGGTCAGAGCAGACTTGGAGGAGAAATCCTAAGAGTTCAGTATTGAGACTTGAGGAATGGTCTTGAGAGTATTGAGAGTTAAGTCTGAGGGACCTATTAGACACCTAAGTGGTGGTGTTAAGAAGTTAATGGTGGTGTTAATTTGGGGGTCAGCATATAAATATTGGGTTGGCCATAATATTTCATTCTTTTTTTTTACTCAGTTCATTTGGATTCTTAGTAAGATGCTATGGAAAAACCTGAACAACCTTTTTGGCCAATCCAATAGCATTTACAGCCATGGGATTGAATGAGGTCATGGAGGGAGTGATTATAGAAGAGGTCCAGTGGGAAAGATGAAGAAATAGGAAGGATCCAGTAAATGTGCCTTCATACTTGAGTTTCCCAGACTGGAAAGCTGGGAGACATCCTAGACGACGTCCCTTTCCCCATGAGCATGATCTAATACAGCCTATTCCGTCTTCCTGCCAGTTCTACCCCCAGAATACACCTGGACCTTCTCTCCACCTCTGCCTCCATCATTAGGTCCAGGCCTGCATCATCTCTCACCTTGGTAACTGCTCCATTTCCCAGTCTGTTCGTTCTGCCCCCTCTAATCTGCCCTCCAATGATCTTTTTTTTTTTTTTTCCAATGATCTTTTAAAAACACAAATCATATCATGTTCATTTCTTGCTTAAAGTCCTTTAATAGATTCCCAATTCATTTAGCATTAATCCACAACTCTTAACATAGTTTACAAGTCCTTGGGAGATCTTTCACTTGCGAAACCTCACTTCCTGCGACTCTCCCCTAATACTTTACACTTCAAATTTCACCACCAGTGGCCATGTCTCCATTGCTCAAGACCACATAAAACACTTAAACACAAAGCTTGGGGACTTCTCCAGTGTGGTCCAGTGGCTAAGACTCCTTATTCCCAATGCAGGGGGACTGGGTTCAATCCCTGGTCAAGGAACTAGATCCCACATGTTGCAACTGAGTTTTCATGCCTCAACTAAAGATCCCGCATGCCACGACTGACCAAGCACAGCCAAATAAATAAATCAACTTAAAAAAAAAAAGCTTGGCATATAATAGGCACTCAATAAATGTAAGCTATCATGATTATTCTACCTCTGGGCTTTACAGATGCTGTTCCCTGTTTGAGATGCTCTTTCCTTTACCCTTCTAACTCCTCCTCCTCCTTCAAGTCTGTATTAGTGTTCTATTGCTGCATCAATTTATTATCTCACAGTTTCCAATGATGGGAAGTCTGGCACATTCTACTTGTGTTCCATTCAGGGTCTCCCAAGCCTGAAATCAAGGTGGGCCTGCATCCTTCTCTGAAGACTCATCTAACAAAAGATCTGCTTCCAAGATCCTATTGGTTGTTGGCAGAATTTGCTTCTTTGTAGCTGTAGGACTGGAGTCTCCGTTTTCTTGCTAACTGTCAATCAGGGACCGTCCTCAGCAACTAGAAGCCTCGCTCAGGTCCTGCTGTGGCTTCCTCCACAGGCTCTCTCACAGCTGGGCAGTGTTTCCCTTCTAGTGTGCATGCCTGCTCAGTCACTCACTTGTGTCCGACTCTTTGTGACCCCATGGACTCCGCTGTCCGTGGAATTTTTCAGGCAAGCATACTGGAGTGGGTTGCCACTTCCTAATCCAGATCTTCCCCACCCAGGGATTGCACCTGTGTCTCTTGCATCTCCTGCATTGGCAGTAGGATTCTTTACCTCTGAGCCACCTGGGAAGCCTTTCCTGCTTCTAGGCCAGCAGCCAAATATCCTTCAGGCTTCAGATCTCTTCCTACAGCAAGAGCCCTTTGAACCTGCCTCACCCAGAATAATCTGATTTTTTTTTAACTCAAAGTCAACTGATTGGAGATCTCTGTAAAATTACATCTGTAAAATCCTTCACCTTTGCCATATAACCTAATCACGAGAGTGAAACCCGTCATAGTCCCAATCCCACCCACACCCAAGGAATGGGGATAAGATAGGAGATTGTGTCTTCCAGGGGCTGGGAATCTTGGGGACCATCTTGGAATCCTTCTTGCCACAAAGTCTCAGCCTAAAATCATTTCTACAAGGAGACCTTCCCTGACTCCTAATTTAAACTAGGTCCCACTTTATATTCTTACACATTACTCTGCAGATTTCTTTCATGGCTCTTATAGGTTGTCATTTTTAACTTATTTGTATTGTTTGTTTACTATTTATTTATTGGGCTGCATTGGGTCTTAGTTGTAGCAGGCAGGAACTTCAGTGCATCATACGGGATCTTTCACTGCAGTGCACAGACTCTGTGGGCTTGGTTGGTCCTTGGCATGTGGATCTTAAGTTCCCCGACCAGGGATCAAAGCTGCATCGTTGCCATTGCAAGGCAGATTCTTAACCACTGGACCACCAGGGAAGTCCTTATTGTTTGTTGAATGCACCTATTTATTTGTTTGATTCTCTCCTCTTCACCCTGTGAGCTCCATGAGAATAGAAAGCAGGAATATTGCTTTGTTCATCACTGTGTCCCTGTACCCAGCACAGTGGTTGGTAATGTTAGATCACTGAATGAACGCATGATGAGCAAATGGCAAATGTGGGCAGGGATTAACCTCCTCACACGTTAGACAGAGAGGAAAAGGGATGAAGCGTTGATTGAGCCGGGTCCTCTGCTACATGCTCTATAATTTCTTTTTTCATTTAACCCTCACAATCATCCCAGGACTGTTACTATGAGTAGCCTCATCTTATAGAAAGGGAAAGCAAGGTTCAGAGAGGTTAACTTTCTTGCCCAAAGATACACAGCAGGGAACCGAAAGATCTAGGATTCAAACCCAGGACTGTTTTTGGTGTAAATACTGGGAAACTGCTTTGGATTCAAAAGACTTGGCTGGAGAACTGAATCTGCTGTCCCTCACTGGCCGTGCGAACTGGCACGAGTCGCTTCCCTTCTGAGCCTGCATCTTTGTGAAACGGAGGTGGTGGTGCCCACTGAAGAGCGGTTGGCAGAAGTAAATTCATGTGCATGATGCTCCCTAAACATAGCAGAGCGGACAGTAAATGTAACCAGTGATTCCCACAAACCAAAGAACGCCCCCACCCAGCTTTCATGAAAGCTCACTTGGTTGGATTGGGAAAGCCTTGGAGGTACAAGGACAGGGGGCCCCAAGAGAGGAACCTGTGAATGTGAGGTTCCCATTTTTCAGTCCTCCTGGCTGTGCTTCTACCAAGGACAAGCTGGATTTGCAGAGGCTTACCAGCAATTCTGTATGAAGGAACCATTGCTGAACAGAACAATCCATCAGCTGGTTTTCTTCTCCCCTGGCCAGGCATTCCTAGGGCAGGTGGAGGAAAGGCCGCCACAAGCTTTGGGAGTCCCTGGCAGAGGAGGCATGAGCTCTGAGACCTGGACGTCAGAGGTCTGAGCTTCCGCTGCCCTCTGCCTCCTGTTTTTGCCCTCTGCCTATGCTTTCCCAAGACGCTGATCATCCCAGAAGAGACTCATGGGGAAATGGGGCAGGGTCAGAAGAGGGAGCGCTGGAGAGCCAGGCCATCATTAGGATTCGGGGATGTAAGTCTTCCTTTCCCATCAGAGTGTCAGAGCTTCCACCATGGATCTACGCCTTGGGTCTCCTATCACCCTCCCCCACTCCCCTTGGGAAAAGGGCTTCTACTACCTGCCTTCAGCCCGCAGAATTAGTGCTAGTGAAACATTCATCAGACCTTCTTCCTCTGTGACCTAGAAGAGCCCAGAGCCCTGGGTTGAGGTTAAGTCAAAGAAATGGAATTGAATTGGAGGAGGGTTGTGCTGTAACCATCAAGTGCGTACTCAGTCACTCAGTCGTGTCCAACTCTTGGCAACCCCATGGACTGTAGTCCACCAGGCTCCTCTGTCCATGGGATTTTCCAGGCAAGATACTAGACTGGGTTGCCGTTTCCTCCTCCAGGGGATTGTCCTGACCCGGGGATTGAACCCGCATCTCCTTCATTAGTAGATAGGTTCTTTACCACTGAGTCACCTGGTAAGCCCTCTAACCATCAGTCCTGCCAACTGATGGTTGCCCTTGAACAACCATCAAGGGCAGAGCTGGAGAGGGTTCAGGAATCACCCTCTCTACAATCCCCTAATTTTACCCAAGAGAAAACCAAGAGCCTAGAGAAGGGGAGGGCTTGCCCGAAGTCACACAGCTGGTTAAGAAGCAGACTAGAACCCAATCTCTGTCTCTCTTTACTGACTTTGCTGCTCCGTTCCTTTTCCTTGCTGAGATATAGAAGAGGCTAAAGTTTCATGGGGGCAAGGAACTAAAGTCGTTCCCTCTGAGCCTCTGGTTCTTCATCTGTTGAATGGGAATAATGATACTTCCTGCCAACACACCCACTTGCTTCAGATGTTTCAGTGGGTAAATACAGGGGACGTGACTTCAGGGCCAGAATCCTCTACCTGGTACAGCAGGACCCCAGATTGAAGATCACTGAAAGGATCTGAAGGTGGACAGGGTGGATGGGCCCGGAAAATGTGGGTTCACCTTGTTATCCTCCCCAGGTGGGGCCCAGGCCTGGGTTGCCATGGATACCGTGTCCCTGGAGCATCAGATCCAGAGCGTGCAACGCCACATCAGCTTCCTGAAAAAAGAGCAGATGGCCCTGCTGCGAGACCTGCACCTGGAGATCCTGAGGCTGCAGAAACGCTGCTCGGGTGAGGCCTGGAGGGATGCTGGGGGGCGACTGTCAGCAGCAGCACTGTCTCTGATGGGGTGTCCGCCCTCAGCCTCCCTAAGCCAGGCAGGTGTTCATCACCCCTTTCTCTTGGTGAAGAAATTGAGTCTTGGGGAAGTGAGACACATGGAACGTTCAAGCACCTCCCAGCCCTAAAAAGCCCTCAGTCTTGGACTTCCCTGGTGGTTCAGTGGTTAAGACTTCATGCTTCCATCACAAGGGCCGCGGGTTCGATCCCTAGTCGGGGAACTAAGATCCCACGTGTTGTGTGTCATGATCAATAAATAAATTTATTAAAAGAGATACACAAAAAATAAAGAGAGCTGACAGTTCATAGGCAGGTCCATGCTCAGCTTGAGGTATAAGTGATGAGGCCAAGTATCCCACACTGTCCCAAGGAGTAAGCACTTCCTCTCCCTGAGGGCTGAGTAAGATTTAGACATGCTGAGATATTATGGGGCAATGAGAATGGAGAAAACTTTGCAAAGGAACAGCATGGCAACATCCAGAAGGTAGTAAGTCAAAAGTTCATGAAAAGTTCTATTTGACCGGATTACCCTCTACTTAAAGCTGATGGGAAATATGGCTGGAGCCAGAACATGGAAGACCTTGACCAATATCAGGATGGCTAAGAAGTTTGGCCTGTCCTCCTGGGTAGTAGGGAGCCACTGAAGGTTCTTGAGCAACCTCACGCTACATTAAGAAACTCAATCCAGCAGTTGTATGGCAGATGAATTGGTGGGAGAGGGAGGCAGGGGTACTAGTGACAGGTCCAGGGGAGAGATAAAGGGGGATGGAAAGGGGAGGACCAGTGGGACACAGAGGGACCTGGCAATCAGTCAGATTTGTAAGCAGGACAGAGGGAGGCAACAGGGATGATGTAAACCTCATGCCTGACCTCAAGTCTCAGCTGCATGGCCGTCTCAGAGGAATGGCTCTGGCCCAAATGCTCACCCTTCATCTTCAAATGCAAGCCTTAGAGCCAGTGATTCAGTGTCTCAGCTGGAACAGCACAATCTCAACATTGTACAAATATGTAAACTGAGGCCCAGAGACAGAGAGTGAGCATCACAATGTATCAGAGTCAGGATTAGAACCTAGGGCTCCACATGCCCAGTCATGAAGCGTCTGTGGCTTTTTTTTTTCTGGACACACCACGCAGCTTATGGGATCTTAGTTCTCTGACCAGGAATCAAACCCTCGCCCCCTGCAGTGGAAAAACCGAGTCTTAACCACTGGACCACCAGGGAAGTCCCCTCTGCTGCTTTCCACTCATCCTCTCCCCAGCATACTCAGATTTCCACTTCCCTTCCCTCCCTTACTCATGGGAGTCTCCCCCTTCCCCAGAAAGAAACTGAGGCTCAAAGGGTTTTAGTGACCCGGCTGGCTTCTCAGTCTATGGCACGAGAAGCCACCAGTCCTGACTTTCAGCTACCACAGTCCCCTCTAGCTCTATATATGGGTTCAGTTCCCACCTGCCAAGACCAGACTTCTTGTCATCTCCCCCAAAGCCTGATAGGCAGCAGAGGCCAGCCCTTGGGGGCATGGATGTCCTACAGCGTCTCATTCCTGCCTGATGCCACTTTTTTACTGTAGTAATGACATTAAAGGGATATTGACATGAGTGAACCCTAAGACCCTGTAGCTGTTTCTCTAATTTCTTTTTGCTTCATAATAATTCTGAAGACCTGGGTCCTTCCACTCAGGATGCAGGCCAGGATCCCAAGAAAATAGGTTGCTGTTGTTCAGTCACCAAGTCATATCCAACTCTTCACAACCCCATGGACAGCAACATGCCAGGCTTCCCTGTCCCTCTCTATCTCCCGGAGTTTGCCCAAGTTCATGTCCATTGCATCAGTGATGCCATTCAACCATCTCATCCTCTGTAAGAAAGTGTAACAGGCAGGAACAGAGCACTCTCAGCCCCCACCCTCCTTTTCAGACAAGTATGGGCCTGCAGCCTCTTGCTTATTGATTAAGGAGATAAAAATAACTCTGGGCTGGCCTGGAGCAGCCACTCATGGGGCTGAAATGACTGAATAAGGCCCTTCCTCCAAGGGGTGGAGGAGAGAGGGGGAGAGGAGAGAGGACAAAGGAGATGTTTTTAAAAAGAGATTAAAGAGGGATCCAGAGAGTGCAAAAGGATAAGAGTGAGAAGGGGCTGGTATAGGAACCAGGAGGGCAGGGCTTAGGGAAGAACCTGCCCAAGAAGGGGTGATAATTCTAAATTAAAGGGGCTTGAGAGGTAGGTGGGTGTGTTCTGGTTGGGAAGGTAGCTTGGATGATAATAAGAGCTGACTCAGCTAGACTGAGCCCTGTATTTCTTTTCTCTTAGTAAAGAATCTGCCCGCAACGCCAGAGACCCAGATTCGATCCCTGGGTCAGGAAGATCCCCTGGAGGAGGAAATGGCAACCCACTCCAGTATTCTTGCCTGGAGAATCCCATGGACAAAGGAGCCTGGCGGGCTACAGTCCATAGGGTCACAAAGAGTCAGACACCACTGAGCGACGAACACTTTCATAGGTGAGAAGACTGAGGCACAGAGAGGTGTTGTCACTGGCCCGAGGTCCCACAGTGTGTCTGACCTCACAGTGTGTGTGCCTGCTAAGTCGCTTCAGTGGTGTCCGACTCTTTGTGACCTCATGGACTATAGCCCACCAGGCTCCTCTGTCCATGGGATTCTCCAGGCAAGAATACTGGAGTGGGTTGCCATGTCCTCCTCCAGGGATCTTCCAGACCTAGGGATCGAACCTGCGTCTCTTGCATCACCTACATTAGCAGGCGAGTTCTTTACCACTAGCGCCGCCTGGAAAGCCGGTGCCCTCATGCATACTCATCTAAATCACCGGGACTCTGGTTGGAAAGGGAGCAGGGAGATTTGATGGATGAGGGAGTGGAGCCCAGCTACGATTCTGTCTCCCCTCCCCCAACTCTGGTGGTTAAAGGCTAAGGAGAAACAAGCCCACAGGCAGTTAGTGACAGAGCCAGAGTCCCTCGGGCTACTCTCCAAACCTAGTCCAGGGCCCCCCTGGGTTTACATCCCAGGGCCTTGGAGGAGGGGCCAGGTTGGCCCCAGGAAGCCCTGGGGGAGGTTCAGGCTCTGGTCACAGCAAAAGGCCCAGGCACTCCAGGCTCTCTGTCTCCTGGAAACAGTTGGCCTCCCCAGGGAAGGCACCTCTGGTAATGCCCCTGGTATCTAGAAGAGCCTGGTGAGGGCAGCGAGGAGGGGCAGGCGGAGGGCCCACAAGGTGAGTCTCTCTCTGTTGGTACTGCCAGACAGTGGACCCGGGGATCCGCTACTTCCCCCCACCCCCGCCTTCACATCTTCTCCCTTTGGGCACAGACTGCGTCCCTGCAGGTACACGCAGGTGCGCCCGAGAGGTGCCCTCCGTCACAGGCAGCTGCCCCTCCTGGGCTCCCTCCTGCTCCTCTCCCAGCCCTTGAGCCCTGATGGAGTTGGGATGCAGTGGGGTGGGGAGTGGGCTGGAAAAACAATCAGACTCAGCTGGCTGAGGGGCGGGGCATGCTGGGCTCAAAGGGATGGGAACTGGGGACAGGCGGAGGAGGAGACTGCTCCTGCACTAGTGCCCTTGAGGGGCCCCTTGGCTGCTCCCCACCCCCCTCCCCCGCCCCACCCGTATGCCCTCAGCACCAGGCTGAGAGCCACTCAGGCTTTGCTTCACTAGGTGGCTCTGTCCTTGAAGCTTCTCTCCCTCCTCCATGGAACGTGGCAAAACCGGGGCTTAGAAAGGGCAGGGCTTGGGTTTAGAAAAGAACCTGGGCACAGCAGTACTGGCTGTGAAACCAGTGAAACACACATGTGCTTTTGGTAAATAGCCACCACCCTGAATCCCCTTTTAGTGTCCCCAGGCAGCCCACCCAGGACTAACTCCAGCCTTCCCAGACTAACCAAACCACCAAAATAGTGGGAGGTAAGAAATGTCTGTTTGTTTTGTTTGAATTGGTGGGTCTGACTCTTTGCAACCCCGTGGACTGTAGCCCACCAGGCTCCTCTGTCCATGGGATTTCCCATGCAAGAATACTGGAGTAGGTTGCTATTTCCTTCTCCAGGGAATCGTCCTGACCCAGGGATCGAACTAAAGTCTTCCTGCATTGCAGGAAGATTCTTTACCAACCGTGCCAAGTCGGACCCTACCCGGACCCACCAATAGACACTGAAAGGTCTGTGCCCTGGACAGCAGGGGTCCTCCAGACTGGCTCTGATTGTTTGGCATGTTAAATATTTGTACACCACCTCTGGAAAGGGGCAAATACTTCCCCCACCACCAGCCCCAAAAGCAAGCCTCCGTCCCACAAGGGTTGAACTAATCTGCAAATTCAAGACATAGAACTTATATTGGAAAGATCTCTGGACTTAGAATCAGGCAGATCAGGTTCCGGTTGTGCCTCTGACACCTCTCTTTCATCTCTTTCCCTCTGGGCTGCATTAAAATAGGTATAGGGGGTGGTTTAGATGATTTCTGAGCATCCTTATTGCCAGTTTTACTGGGTTGTGAGTCTTAATCTCACACACATACTCTTTCTCTGTTTCTAACATACACACAACTGCCTTTTCTTATCTCCGCCCCCAGAACTGACCCATGACCTGGAGATGAGAGAGGCCCAATCGCACCAGCAAGGTAAGAGAACAATTGGTCACCATTTCCCCACCACTTAGGACCCAAGCCTTCTTCGTGCCCAGTCAAGACTTGGGGATAGCCTCACATGCCCACTCAGCCAGGTGACCTTGTGCAGTGAGCAACCGGCAGCACTGCACACGCCTGGCATCCCTGTCTCCATCCAAACTGGGAAAATGAAAGCAGGAAGGAGATGGTTTCCAGGAAGTCCATGTGCCTGACTTCATTCCTTTGTGACCCACCTCCCCAATCTTCCCATCCTTGTGCAAGTGATTCTCATGGTCAGTGTTCACACTCGCCAAGATGCTAAATGTCAAGATTCGACATGATGGCAATAGGAGGTCTTTGACTTCAAGGAACTTAGTCCAGAGGAGGAGAAAAGAGACAAGTGCACATTAGCAAATTCTTCATTTTACAGAAACAGGACTTCTTGTGAGTGTAGCAGTTCCACTAAGGTGTTTGTTTATAGATTATCCCTTCATCCATAAAATGGGGAGCAGTGTGGGGAGATAGCATTCAGTGAGTGTAGAGTTTCAGTTTTGCAAGAAGAAAAAATTCTAGAGATCTGTTGCACAACAATATGAGTATATTAATAGTACTTTAGAGCTAAAAATGGAAAAAGAAATGGCAACCCACCCCAGTATTCTTGCCTGAAAAATCCCATGGACAGAGTAGCCTGACGGGCTACAGTCCATGGGGTCTGAAAGAATTCGGACATGACTGACCGACCAAGCAGACACATCCTTAACCATTTTTAACACACAGTTAAAAATGGTTAAGATGGTAAACTTAGCTATTTAGTTTTTTGCCACAATTAATTTTTTCAAATGGGAGGGGTTGCATTGTTCAGATCTTAATCCCCAGGTTATATGATCTCTGAAAACTAGGTCTGGGTGTTCCCCATTGCCTTCCAGTATAAGCACATTACCTGACATGGAGAGGGACTCGGTAAATGCTTGATTTAAAATGAACCACAAAAGTAGTATTTCTTTGGCCAGAAGGGTTTTAAGAATGGACTTTTTGCCATATGGATGTGCTCCTTATAGATCAACAGCTACATGACCAAGAGTTAGGCACAGGAAAGGCTAGAAGGTTAAAGTAGAATGTTAGAAGCCCTACAAATTACCTGCATGTTCATGCATAAAGATCTAAATACTTATGAACTTGAACTAATTCTTCCGATTATAAGTGGCAGTTGTGGGCAACCTCTTGGTGCCTAGCGCTTGGAGTAAGGGGAGGCACGTCTCCAGATATCAGGAAAGAACAGTTGTGTGACAGCAGTAGCTTTGGGGGCTCTCAGGTGGGTCACGGTAAAGAATCTGCCTGCCAGTTCAGGAGATGCAAGAGACACAGGTTTGATCCTTGTGTTGGGAAGATCCCCTGGAGAAGGAAATGACAACCCACTCCATTATTCTTGCCTGGAAAATCCCATGGACAGAGAAGCCTGGCAACTACGGTCCATGGGGTTGCAAGGAGTTGGACACGACTGAGCACGCATGCACAGTAGTAGCTTTTACTCTACCTACTGTTCTTCCTCTGAAATGGCTTTTGGGATCATCTGGACCCCTGTGCCTCGGGCTGTTGCTTTTTTTTTTTTTAATAAATATTACTTATTTATTTGGCAGCACCGGTGTTAGTTGCATGCAAGACTTTTTTATTTTTTTTTTAAGTTGCAGCATGCAGGATCTAGTTCTGTGAACAGGGATTGAACCCAGGCCCCCTATATTAGGAGCGAAAGAGTCTTACCCACTGGACCACCAGGGAAGAGTCCCCAGTGTCCTGGTTTTTATTCTCTCTCTCACTGGGCCTAAGAACTATTTTTCTTTGTTCTCAGTTTCTATGAAAATCACTTGGGGATTTTCCTATCCCCTTTAGAGTCACCTTTTACCTTCCCTTGGTCACCTTTCGGCTACTGATATCCCCATACCCACTCAAGTGCGCCAGTCCTCGGATACGGTCCTGGCTGAGATGGAGCTTATGATTCAGGAGGCAGGAGTCCTCAACCCTGGGGGTGTATTAGAATCACCAGGGAAGATTTAAGAAGCACCAGTGTGCTGGTCCAACCCGGGGAGAGTCTGATTCAGTCCAAATTTGTTAGGGCCCAGGAAACTGTTTTTTAAAACTCTCTAGGGAATTCCCAGGTGGTACAGTGGTTAGGACTCTGTGCTCTCCCTACCAAGAGCCCAGGTTGGATCCCTGGTCAGGGAACTAAAATCTCACAAGCTACAGCTTCAAAGATCAAAATAAATAAAGCTTTCTGGATGTTTCCAGTGTACATCCAGGTTTGAAACCGAGTGCCATGGGTAAAGACAACAAACATGTAAACGCGTAATAAATGCTGTTTATGAAGGAAGCACAGCACACTGATTCCCCTTTCCGCTCACACTCCCAGCTCTTTCAGCCCCTTGTTCCTATGTGTCTCTCCTTCCCCAGGGCTTTTACACAAGCCCTTCCTTCCGTAGGAAGCACCCTTCTCTTCTCTGTTCACTACTTAATTCCCATTCATCTGTCAGATCCTAGCCTCGTCATTTCTCTGCTTAGAAGCCTTCTCCGATTAGGTCACAGTCTCCTGCGACAGTCGTGGTGTTGGCAGGTGTCACACACGCACCTACACATTCTTTTATGATTATGTACCGTACATCCCCCACTGTGCTTACTGAGAGCTTCGTGAGGAATTATTCACCACCCTATCCGCAATCCCCAACACGACGCACAGAGTCAGGGCTCAACAAATTGTCGTGGAGTGAATAATTGGTCTGGGAAGGGGTTGCTCTTAAGGGCTGCGCGGAAGAGTTAGAGGCTCGGCCAAGCAGGAGGCAAGAGCTAGGAGGAGGAAAAAGGCAGGGGAAGGACTGAGCCCGAGCGCTGCGGGACCTGCAAACGGGGAGGTGCGGGGCTTCGCTCCGACGACTGGTGAGCGGCGCAGGTCCGGCCAGGCGAGGACTCTCACTCTCCCCTCCCTCTCCCCTGCCCAGAGCTGGCGTCCCGGGAGCTGGAGAGCAAGTGCCGCGCGCTGGAGTCGCAGCTGGCGGAGCGAGCAGCGGCCAACGCGGAGCTGCGGAGGGAGGTGGCGCAACGCGAGGCGCTGGTGTCGGCGCTGCGCTGCAGCCTGCGCACCGAGGAGCGCCGCTTCCTGGAGGAGCTGCGTCGCCGCAGCCACCGAGCCACCGTGCTGAGCACGGAGCTGCAGAAGCACACCGAGGCGGCCGCCTACCTCTCCTGCCAGCTGCATGCGGCGCGCCAGAAACTGCAGACTCCGCGCCCGGGGCCCGGCGCCGCCGCCGCCGCCACCGAGCCCCGGATCCGCCGGCGCGCACAGCGGGCCCGCCGCCCGCCCGCCGCCGAGGCCGCCGCGAAGGGCCCTGGCCGGGACTGGGCCGCCTGGGAGCGTGCGGCCGGCGTCCCGGACGACCTCGATGCCATGCCCGACCCCGCGCTCTTCCTCTACGCCCGGAGGCCCCAGCGGCCCGGCGGCCGCAGCCCGCGCCAGCCGCCTCCCCAGGAACCCCCGGACCAAGCCGGCTCGCCAGCCGCGCCCCGCCCGCCCAGTGCGCCCGCGGACCCGGAGTAGGCGCGGGGCGGGCGGGTGGGGAGCCGGGAAAGGCTGGCCCGGGTTTCGACTCAGCTCGGGCCGGGGCGGATAGGGTAGGGGCGGGTCCCTGGGGCCGAGAGAGCCAGTCCCTCCCCCAGGGAGCGGGCGGAGGCGGCCCCTGCTCCCCCGCGCGTTCCAGCCGCCCCCGCCTTTTGTATTTCCCGAGGCTTTGAGCTGTCGCTGCAGCTTTGAGCTCTCCTCTCCCGCCGGGGAGCTCCTCCGCCGGGCCCAGCGAAGGCACTTTTTTTTTCCTTGAAGAGGACTCAGTACCGATCCTTATCTGGTCCCCACCCTGCCACTGGGAGGGGACGGGGCTGGAGTCACGCCCTGACCCAGGAAAGTGACAATCGTTTGGCCGTAGCGGGGAGGCCGGGCTGGCCTACGGAAAGGAACCAGAGTGGCCCTTAGGATCCTTAGGCCTTCCAGCTCCCCGCTGCGGCCTCCCCCAGACCTGCACGGCCGCCCTTCCCTCCCAGCCTGCCTCCGAGGGGCGGTTCGGGCTGGGGGCTAGAGGCTGGACCTTCTCCCCCACATCCCTACCCCCAACTGCTGATAGATCCCTACAGGTGAGCACGGAACACTTTAGAAGACGCCTCCCCCACAGCCTCTGGTGGGGGGAGTGTGGACTTACGGAAGTTTGAACTTCTGGAAATTAGCACCCATAGACCCTTAGAGAAGATTACATAATGGGTTTGGTGGCAGATAACTGTCTCCAATTCTCAGTTCTTCCCGGGTATGTAGACTCCAAGGACACGCCAGAGTCGGGCTGATGGAAGGTTAAAAACTGTTTTCAGGAGGTAGCTGGGAACCTGAAGGCTGCCCTGGGAGTTTCCCTAGTCCTGTTTATTGGTGCTAATTTTGCCCAGCTTCCTAATTAGCTGGTTGCACCCAGAGGCAGGAAGAGGGGCCCTGCTTCTTGGAAGTGGCAGCTGTTGATATAAGTTTGAGTGTGCTGGGGGCGGTGGGCTGGGGGATGGTGGGAACGCAGGTTAGGCCCCGGCCTCGCCCTCGCCAGGACTGCCCGCATCCTATCAGACCTGACAGCGGCGGGGTGTTCAGTGCCCTTTGTCTAGGTTGGGGAGTGGCAGACGAGAAGACTACTGCCCCACCTCCTAACGCGTTTCTCCCCAGCTCCCCCTCACGACCGAAGGCGGGAAGTGCAGCTCCAGTCCGGTTCGTTGCTCGCACCCGAGTCCAGCCTGGAAAGAAATCCCTAGAACCCTGTCGTCTCGTGCAATCCCTCTTTTGTTGGTCGTGCATCAAGTCCGAAGTGCCTGTGAGGTCTTCCAGGGGCCACCAAGGGAGGATATGGGGCAGCAAGAGGCCTTGACCTCACCCACGATGCCCCATCCCAGCAGGTCCTGACCCTCTGCCTGGGGCTGAGACTTCTGCTTGTTGCCCAGAGGTCTGGGAGGTCTCCAGCGGGTGATGAACCCTTTTCCCATCACGGCCCCATGAAGAAAAGGGGGAAAGATTCCCAATTACACCCCCTTTCACTGTATACATTAGAGGGAGCAGGACACCGGTGAGCATACAAACGTGCAGCCCCCTCCTAGCTCAGGACTGCTGAGACCACTGAGCAATAAGCAGGCCTGGTCTGTGTCTGCCACTGGGGCGCCCTGGGGACGAACAGTGCTGTCCAGTCTAAAGGGCCGCGGGAGTGGCCTAGGGTCCTTGCTCTGCCTGCTCCCACCTCTCCACTCCCCAGTCTCTGTGGTTGGACCTCTGCCCTCTATCTCCCCTCAGGTGTGGGTGACTCACGACCCCTTGACCCTTGGCCCACTGCCTTCCTTTTCAGAACATGTCCGAGGAGGCTTCTCTCTCTGCTCGGGGCTGTGCTCACTTGAAGGGGCCTAGGACCCTGGGAAGGAGGAGGGAAAGGGGGTCTTTCTGGAGGCGCCCACCCAAACCCTCATCTTCCACAACCATACTTTCGGGGTGAACTGGGTGACTTTGTGATGTCACTTCTCCTACAAAGATGATGAAGTACTCTATCCACCCACCCACCCGCTAAAAGCCATAGCTCCACCCAGCTGGCCTCCCCCAGCTCTATAGCAATAGGCCTCTTCCTCCTTCCTTCCTCTGTACCCGAGGAGCCCGGCTGGGGGCCACCACAACACCCCTGCCCCACCATCCTCCCTGGTGGCCTGCCTGCCTCTCCCCAAGTGATGCATCAGCACCTCCCCTGCTGTGGCTCTTCCAACAATCAGAGGTGACTCTTGTTCCTGAGCTACTTGGAGATTCCTGCCCCCCGCCCCCCATGAAAGGTCCGGAGTGCTGGGGTGGCTGACTCACTGACTCAGCTGAGGTGTGGGGGTGCCTGGGAAAGGAAATAACGCAACCATCCCTCCCCCCTCCACTCAGCAAGCTGGGGGAAGGTCCAAAGCAAATACAGGGTTCCAATTTTAACAGAAATGCCCCCTCCCCATCCCTCGCCTGGAAATAATAGATGAGAAGCTTTCCTCCTCCAGAACCCTCGGGGCGCCAAATAAAATGAATAAGACTGGGAGTCAGTGGTCTGCCGTTGGCCTCGGTGGCGGGGAACTCCCCAGCCTGGCCCTCAGCTTCTGGCCCTCCCACTCTCCCAGCCTGAGGGACCCACCCTGCCAAAGGAGAGACCCCCCTCCTCGAGCCCCTGACAAGTTTGGATGACTAGAAAGGACATTGCCTTCCCTCTCCCTGTCCCCCCTCCCACCTCTCCCCTCTTTGCTGCACGAATTCCACTGGGGGAGGGGTGTGTTGACACGGACACTCAGGGGCCCTAGCTGCAGCCAGGAGCTGCAGGTGGGGACCCCTCCCCATTCTGGAAGCCAGCCTGGGACCTGTGGGCAATACAGCCTGAGGCTTTGTGCCACTGTCCCCGCTCACAATGGCCTGCAGTTTGGGGCACCAGTCGGGCTGAAATGGGGTGGCCCTTCCCCAAAACAAGCAGCAGACTAGAGGTCCCCCTGAAGGAGCAGAAGGAGGCCAAGAGGGTGTGGAGCAGCACCTCCTCTTTGTGTGGAGCCAGGATTCTCTAAGCAGTCTCACTGAGCGGCCGGCCTTGAGTAGGGGACCTGCAAGGCTTCAGAAACACCCGGCAGGAGCCCCGCAGGCACGGCAGAGGGATCCTGCTCCAAGTTCTCTGTTGGCTGCGCTTTTTAATCCAATGCTTTTCAGAGTGTATTCACTCACCTACAGAAATAGAGCCCTGTGCTTTAGGGGTGACTATCATATGCCTTATTCTTAATAAAATACCTGAAAAACACAGAAGTCAAACTTTTTTCTATGGGCACTCCACCCCACCCCCCACCACCTTATTGGACAGGTCTGTGGAAAGGACGTGGAGGAGACAGAATGGTTTGGGAGTTAGCCAGTGGGGTAGGGGGGGTGGTGGTGAGACTGGGAGCTGAGACTCCCAAGTCCCTTCTATGGATAACCCTCACATAAGGCACGAGGCTCTCAGCTGAGATGTCCTGAAGCTCAGGCTAGCCCGGTCTCTCTCCATCCCACCCCAACCCAAGGGAAGAAGCAAGACCTGAGATCAGAGGCTCCTGGCTAGGGTTGGCAGGGATAGATCAGAAGGGTATTATGCCTGGAATTGCCCATTGTTCTGGCCCAGAAGCAATCCTGGGCTTCTGGACACCTTCGGCAATGCTGGTTCTCCTTCCCTGACACCCATCTCCATCTGATGCAGCTGCGAGAAGCCCAGCGTCCCAGAGAAGAGCCCTGATCTTATCCTCCGCTCCTGAGAGCTGTCCTGGGACTGCCGTTGGGAGCTCAGCACACTCAGCACCTCAGGCCTGCACATCTTCAGTGTGGGTCTGTGTTGTTAATGGCTCCTGGAGCAAAAGTACCAGCTCTGCGGTCTGAGGAAGCAGAGGACATATGGGTTTTGCCTGCAACCTTTCTTCTGATAACAGTACCATGTTAGTCCATGGGCTTCCTACGTGGTTCTAGTGGTGGAGAACTTGCCTGCCAGTGCAGGAGAGACAGAGAGAGGGTTGGATCTCTGGGTTGGGAAGTTCCCCTGGAGAAGAAAATGGCAACCCACTCCAGTATTCTTGCCTGAAGAATCCCTAGGACAGAGGAACCTGGAGGGGCTATACAGTAGGAACCTTGTTGTTGGACAATTCCTGATAATTAAGTTGCCTGGACCCAGCTGTGCCTGCAGCCCATATACTAGTGGCCTTTTCAACTATACAGACCAATAAGCTCCTCTCCCACTTTCATTTTTAAATGATCAGCATTAATTTGTGGGTTTTTATACTTTTTATTTTAACCTAATTTTAGGCATAGAGAAAAGTTGCAATAATGATACAGATTTCCTGTATGTCTTTCACCCAGCTTCTCCTAATGTTAACATCTTATTTTATCAGAGTGCAATTATCCAAACCAAGAAATTAACATTGGTACATGGCATTATGTGAACCATGAAATTCCAGATGTTCAAGCTGCTTTTAGAAAAGGCAGAGGAACCAGAGATCAAATTGCCAACATCCGCTGGATCATTGAAAAAGCAAGAGAGTTCCAGAAAAACATCTATTTCTGCTTTATTGACTATGCCAAAGCCTTTGACTGTGTGGATCACAAGAAACTGAAAAATTCTGAAAGAGATGGGAATACCAGACCACCTGACCTGCCTTTGGAGAAACCTATATGCAGGTCAGGAAGCAACAGTTAGAACTGGACATGGAACAACAGACTAGTTTCAAATAGGGAAAGGAGTATGTCAAGGCTGTGTATTATTACCCTGCTTATTTAACTTATATGCAGAGTACATCACGAGAAACGCTGGGCTGGAAGAAGCACAGCTGGAATCAAGATTGCTGGGAGAAGTATCAATAACTTTAGATATGCAGATGACACCACCCTTATGGCAGAAAGCAAAGAGGAATTAAAGAGCCTCTTGATGAAAGTGAAAGAAGAGAGTGAAAAAGTTGGCTTAAAGCTCAACAATCAGAAAACTAAGATCATGGCACCTGGTCCCATTGCTTCATGGCAAATAGATGGGGAAACAGTGGAAACAGTGACTGACTTTATTCTGGGGGGCTCCAAAATCACTGCAGATGGTGACTGCAAGCCATGAAATTAAAAGACACTTACTCCTTGGAAGAAAAGTTAAGACCAACCTAGACAGCATATTCAAAAGCAGAGACATTACTTTGCCAACAAAGGTGCGTCAAATCAAGGCCATGGTTTTTCCAGTGGTCATGTATGGATGTGAGAGTTGGACTATAAAGAAAGCTGAGCGCCGAAGAATTGATGCTTTTGAATTGTGATGTTGGAGAAGACTCTTGAGAGTCCCTTGGAAATCCAACCAGTCCATCCTAAAGGAGATTAGTCCTGAGTGTTCATTGGAAGGACTGATGTTGAAGCTGAAACTCCAATACTTTGGCCACCTGATGCAATGACCTGACTCATTTGAAAAGACCCTGATGATGGTAAAGATTGAGGGTAGGAGGAGAAGGGGATGACAGAGGATGAGATGGTTGTATGGCATCACCCACTCAATGGCCATGAGTTTGGGTAAGCTCCAGGAGTTGGTGATGGACAGGGAGGCCTGGTATACTGTGGTCCATGGGGTTGCAAAGAGTCAGACATGACTGAGCAACTGAACTGAACTGACATGGCTATTAACTAAACCATAAACTTTATTTGAATTTCATCAGGTTTTCCCCTAGGGTCTTTTTTCTGTTCCAGAATCCCATCTGGGGTCTCACTGCATTTAGTTATTTTTTTCTTAGCCTCCTCCAATTCGGAGCACACTTTTAAAAGCCATTTTGAGTTGGATTTTAGTGCTTTGTGAACTCCATGAGTGGGTTTCCCAGGTGCCTCAGTGGTAAAGAATTCACCTGCCAATGCAAGAGACACGGGTTCGATCCCCAGGTTGAGAAGATCCCCTGGAGAAGGGAATGGCAACGTACTCCAGTATTCTTGCCTGGAGGATCCCATGGACAGAGGAGCCTGGTGGGCTACAGTCCATAGAGTCACAAAAGAGTTGGATGTGACTTAGCAAATAAACAACAACAACAAATCCCATAAATCCTGACAATATCCAAGAGCAATCACTGGGGGAGAAACAAGTGGACCCCAACTAATAAAGTACACTGAACGAAATATTTGCAGAACTCTGGGGCGGGGGGTGAGGGGGAGTGACTGCTTCCAGCTATCAGGACTGAAAAGTAGTTTAACAGACTCAATGGTATCTGAGCTTGATTTCACAAACCTGGGACTTTCGCCTCTTTTCCCATGATGCTTCTCCCACCGAAGTTGGCATTGAGAAAAGGTGAGTAACTGATTCAAGGTCACATAGTGAAAGAGTCAGGAATGGAGACAGACCAAGTCACATATAGTCATACACAGGGGATTGGTTCCAGGACACTCCCCCAGACTCCATCCCCACCCCCTCACCACCTCCTCTGCAGATACCAAATCTGAGGTTATTCAAGTCCCTGATATAAAATGACATAGTATTGGGAATTTCCTAGTGGTCCAGTGGTTGAAAGTGAAAGTGAAGTCACTCAGTCATGTCGACTCTTTGCAACCCCATGGACTGTAGCCTACCAGGCTTCTCAGTCCATGGGGTTGCCATTTCCTTCTCCAGGGGATCTTCCTGACTCAGGGATTGAACCCAGGTCTCCCACATTGTAGGCAGAGGCTTTACCCTCTGAGCCACCACTCTGCAATTCCACTGCTGGGAGCCCAGGTTTGATCCCTGATTGAGAAACTAATCCCTCAAGCCCTGTGGTGAGACTAAAACAAAAAAAGCCATAGTATTTGCACATTGTGGATTTATACTGTGGGCTTCCCTGGTGGCTCAGACAGTAAAGAATCTGCCTGCAATACAGGAGACTCAGGTTTGATCCCTGGGTTGGGAAGATCCCCTGGAGAAGGGAATGGCCACTCACGCCAGTATTCTTGCCTGGAGAATCCCGTGGAGAGAAGCCTGGCGGGCTAAGAGTCATGGGGTCGCTAAGAGTCATGGGGTCGCAAAGAGTCAGACACGACTGAGCAACTTTTGCTTTTTCACTTTCCCTTATGCTGGATTTATCTATTTATTCTTGGCTACACCAATGTAGGAGATAGATGGGCTCCAGGTTAGACATTTACAACTAACCTCTTGTTTGCCTTCCCTGAGACAAGAGATAGGTGGGCTCCAGTTAAGGCATTTACAATCAGCCTCCTGTTTGTCCTCCAAAATTGAAGTAACAACAGAAACAGGGTAAATAGCCAGTGTTTGTCGCTAGTAAACACCTTAAGGTAATAGTCATGGTAAGGACACAAGAGAGGCAGAACACTATTTGAGTAAAGGATTAAGGGATGTCCACTTCCTCCTCTTTGGGGACAAGGGAGACACTACACGTGCACAAAAAGGCTCCTTGTGGGTCAAAAGTCAAGGGATAACGCCAGGCCATCTTGAGTCTTGCTCCTCCTAGAAGCCTTCACTTCAAGACCCAACTTGGCTGAGGGGTGCATGCGCACCCGAGGGGAGGGTCCCAGGGTAGGTCAGGTGTGGGAAAAGAAACCAGATAATTGGCCTGAAGGAAGACATAGACTCAGAAGAACTGATCTCTCTAAATGTGACCTCACTGCCTCTTTACTTTGCTGTTCCTCCTCACTGCGGGGAATACCCACACACTTCCTCTCCCTCTATCCACCTCTGCCTTGCTCCTACCTCAACTGAACAAACCGTTTCTCCGTGTGCTCTCCCACTTATTGTTGTGCTACGTTTTCAATTGTTTTGTGCTATGTTTTTAATAATAAATAATAAATTTTAATAATAAACCTGAATTTACAGTTTCCGCCTCCATGATAAATGTGTTTTTCATTGGGGGCAAGGATCCAGGGAAAATTAGCTTCTAGCTCCTAGCCCTTGCTGGTCTGGTGGCTAAGATTCCTGGTTTTCATCCGGACTACCCAGATTTAATACCTGGGTAGGGAATTAGACCTTACTTCACACCACAGCTCACTGTTGCCTCACTGAGATCAGCACCATTCAGCTGGGTGGAGCTTAGTTCCCCGAACTGGGATCTAACTCAGGCCCCTGGCAGTGAGAGCTCGGAGTCCTAACCACTGGACTGCTGGGAATACTCAGTCCTGCCCTATACTTTAAATCATCTCTACATTACTAATAATTCCTAGTACAATGTGAATGCTACGGAAAGAGTTATAGATACAAAGTAAGTGTTGTGAAAATAATTGCAAATACAAAGTAAATGTTGTGTAAATAATTATAAATACAATGTAAATACTATGTAAGTAATTGCCAGTGCAGCAAATTAAAGTTATGCTTTTTGGAAGTTTCTGGAATATTTTAAATATATATATATATATTGAAGAGTTCTCTGGAATTCCCTGGTGGTCTGGACTTCCCTGGTGGCTCAGATGGTGAAGAATCTGCAATACAGGAGACCAGGGTTTGATCCCTGGGTCAGGAAGATCCCCTGGAGAAGGAAATGGCTACCCACTCCAGTAATCTTGCCTGGGAAATCCAATGAACAGAGGAACCTGGCAGGCTACTGCCCATGACCACAACATGAGTGACATTCGCTGGTGGTCTAGTGGTTAGTGTTTGCAGTTTCATAGCTGTGGTTCAGTCCCTGCTCTGGGAATTCCCTCAAGCCTTGTGGTACCTCCAAAAAATTTATTTATTTTTGATCCACAGTTGGTTGAACCTGCCAGTTCAACCAACCCACAGATGTGGAAGGGCCTACCTACATATTGATTCCTACCCAGTATATCCTGTTCAGGGAGACAGCCAGCCCTGGCCACCCCATCTCAGTTCCTAGCTCCAGCCTCTGGGGATCAGATTTGAGCCCAGGATGAGCTAAGATCAGACCTGGAATAAGTCCAGGAAGTATGGCCCAAGCCTCTGTTTGTCCCTGGCCTTTTATCTCCCCAGGCAGCTGGGGAAGATACGGCTCCCCACTGTGTAAATATCTACCCAGGACTCAGGGATCCCCTGGAGAAAGCAATGGCACCCCACTCCAGTACTCTTGCCTGGTAAATCCCATGGACGGAGGAGCCTGGTAGGCTGCAGTCCATGGGGTCACTAAGAGTCAGACATGACTGAGTGACTTCACTTTCACTTTTCACTTTAATGCATTGGAGAAGGAAATGGCAACCCACTCCAGTGTTCTTGCCTGGAGAATCCCAGGGACGGGGGAGCCTGGTGGGCTGCCATCTCTGGGGTCGCACAGAGTCGGACACGACTGAAGCAACTTAGCAGCAGCAGCAGCAGGGATCCCCATGTTCAAGTAGAGAAAAAGGAGAGAGGAAGAGGAAGGCAGAGAGGAATTGGCCTTAGGGTCCTCCCAGACTCCTCTGGGGCTGCTGGGCTGAGCCCAGAGTCACACCGCAGAGCAGAGACATGCAGTGTCAGCACCAGATAAGTCCCATATCATTTTTTCAATCCTTTCATTTCATAGATCTGGAGACTGTCACCCCTTTCCTCCAGGCAGCTCTGCCTGCACAGGCTGGGGTTAAGGGAAGTGGAGCATTTCCTCTCTTATGGGCTCCTAGAATCAGGCCATTGATCTAGGGGACTTCTTCCTGCAATCCGGTGGGGCTGGGTTCCAGCTCACCTCTCCAGCCCCTTGGGAACTCTGAAAATGATGGGGGGAAGTAGCTATGCCCAGCTGAATGGGCCCATCCATTTTAACAATAATTAGGGAGGTGGGAAGCTTCAAACAGATTAATTATATAGGCTAGATTTCAACCTTGATAAACCTCCCTTTGTATTTACTTAGCATCTTTACCCAGGGGCCATAAAGACAGAGACAGGGAGTGCCACCCGGGCAGGCAGCCTTGAGGATGGAGAGGGAGTTAACAGGAGCCTGCCAGGGAAACGGGAAGAGGATTCATTAGAGCCAAGTTGCAGGTTCTCAGGCTGCTGGGACTGCTTAGTCACTAGGCCCCTGGACTGAATTAGCGCTCTCACTGACAGCAGGCATTCACAGACCTTGAGCATAAGGAGGACACAGGAGTAAGGCTAGGGCGAGGTAGAGGCTGGTGCTCTGCCTGGTGGGTCTCAGCTAGGCATCATAGAAACAGTTTGAAGCTCTGGATACAAAGGTCAAAACATAAAAGGAATATCTGCACGGAAAGCCCAGATGTTATACATAATGATGGGGTCGAAGGTGAAACCCCATGGAGGCCTCTAAAGGATGGCTTGACTCTGCCTATACCCAGGTCCTCCATTTAACCAACTCCTGTGGATTAAACACTTACTATGTAGCAAGCTCTGGGGAGATGCTGGGGATACCCAGATAAATAAAGGACAGTCCTTGACTTCAAGAAGTCCCCTGGTCTGGTTCATCTCTGATCTTCCTGTAGCACTGAGCTCTTGAAAGCTTCGCTTAAAAGATAGAGTGAATCACCAAGTATTTTACACTATCTAAAGTGCTTTGATGACCATTATCTCCTCCCAACAACTAGGTGAGAGGCTAAACAAATGGATGTTTTTATTTGACAGAGGAAGCTCCTGCCATTCAGAGGAGTGAAAGTCAAGTGACCTGCTCAAGTTTTCTAGAAGAGACAAGGCAGAGGTTGCCGGATGCAGACCACCAATCCAGCTCTGTGTCAGGTTCATGTACCACCTGACTGCGCACCTTCCATGTGGGGGGCTGTAGTCAGGTCTTGCTTTTATTTCCAGCCTTCTTGTGTAATAGTCCAAACTCATCTCCCTCCTGTCTAGCTCAGTGCCCCTTATCCCTCCTCACACTGCAACCTTCTCTTGCTTAAACGCTTAATGCCTCTCACTGGTTCCCCTTCCCATCACCGGTACTCCAGGACAAAGTCCACTTTCCTTTGCAATTTTTATGAGGTCCTAGGCCTGCCCCCACTCCAGTACTCTTGCCTGGA
Organism: Bos indicus x Bos taurus; assembly: GCF_003369695.1. Classification (NCBI taxonomy): domain Eukaryota; kingdom Metazoa; phylum Chordata; class Mammalia; order Artiodactyla; family Bovidae; genus Bos; species Bos indicus x Bos taurus. Next base: position 24,649,538 of record NC_040094.1, on the reverse strand, counting down.
AAATCTCATGGGCAAAGGAGCCTGGTAGGCTGCAGTCCATGGGGTCGCTAAGAGTCGGACACGACTGAGCGACTTCACTTTCACTTTTCACTTCCACGCATTGGAGAAGGAAATGGCAACCCACTCCAGTGTTCTTGCCTGGAGAATCCCAGGGAGGGGGGAGCCTGGTGGGCTGCCATCTCTGGGGTCGCACAGAGTCGGACACGACTGAAGCGACTTAGCAGCAGCAGCAGCAGGCCTGCCCCAGCCCACCTCTGCAGCTGCAGCTTCCCAATTCCCAGTAGTTCTGGAATATGTCTTAAGGGCTTCCCCCATGGCTTCCTGGCCCTCTGCAAGGAAGACACTTCCACTCTGTACTTGAAGAACTTCAACTCACTGGCTTCTCAAAATTGGGGATAAGTACCAGCCCAGACGTGAGGACTCGTCTGGTGGAGGGAGCGGGGACGTCCTGGCTCCTGAGCCTGTTGTGGCTCAGCACAAAGTTTCGTGGGCCCTGACACTTCAGTTAACCACCTAACACCTTGCCTCTTGTCACCATGCCCTAGGCTACCTTCCACGCCCTCCTAAAGAAACCTTGGGCACCCGAGCCCCACCGCTTCGAGGGACTACGGGAGGCTCGGTGAGGGGTCGCTGAGGGTCAGGTTACCACTGCAGATTACAGACCGCGTGGTCTTTTGGCAGACTTGCTACAGGAAACCACTGGGGGAGGAGACAATATGTAATAGCAGTCCTAGACTAGTCTCCACCCAAGGTCAAGGCGCCCGCCCGACGGGCGGCGAACCGCAAGGACGCCTCTCCGTAGCCCCGCCCCTCGAGGGAGCCCGAAGCCTATTTCTCTCCAAAGACAGGGCGCGTTCCCTTTAAGGCGTTCCAGAAAGTCACCGCGTTGGTACCCAGAGAACGAGGCGTGGCATATTTTGTCCCTCGCGGGCCTTCGTGGGCCGGGCCGGGCGCGAGGGCGGGGCAGAGAAGCGCCGGTGGGGTCAAAGGCTACAGCGCGCACCACGTGGGCCGGTGACTCCGTCCTTCCCGCAGCGGCAGCGGCGCGCAGGGCACTTGGGTTAGTGGCGCGGCGGGCGGCGCGGATAGCCGAGGCGGACGCCGGCTTCCGCCGCCATGGTCATCAAAACGGACGAGTTGCCGGCAGCAGCCCCGGCGGACAGCGCTCGGGAGCCCAGCCCGCAGGCCGGTGGCAAGGGGCGGCCAGGCGCGGCGGGTGAGTGGGGCCGGGGCCAGGGGGCAGCCGGGCGGGAGGCTAGACTGGGCCGAGTGCGCGGGGGGGTTTTGGGGTGGTGCGGGGACCGCTGCCTTTTCTCCGCGCCTGACCGGGTCGCATCTCGCCGAGCCCTCCACCGGGCGCCCCCGCCCTGAAGGTCACCTTCACTGTCGCCCCCGGCTGCGGCCCGGACTTGACACACGTGGGATCCCGGGGAGGGCAGCGGCGGCGAACACACGCGTGCCAGATCGTGGGGACACGTGCGCGCACACGCGGTTTCGGGGTGCGCCGGCTGCGCAGATCGGTGGACTCGGCGGCCCCACCCCCTACGCGCCCGGGCTTGGGGAACTCCCCCGACTGGGGTCACTTGACACTTGCTCCGTCTAGCACCCCCTTGCCGTCAGGATCCCTAGCGTTCCCTGTGCACCCGGCTGCAGCCTTGCGAGTTCGGCTCAGCTTGGGACTTCTCAGGCTTAGTCTATGGGAAGACCGCAAGTTGAGGGTTTGTATTTTGAGAGAGGGTTTCTGTGGTTCATTCCCAGAGGCAAGGCTTTAACCCCTGTTATGCAGACTCTGATCTCCGCCCTGTTAGATGTTGGCCTAGTGGGCAGATTTGGAGTGGAGGGTGTCTACCTATGTATGGGGACAAAGCCAAACTCCTTGGCAGGAGGTAGTGTTTGTGCCAGAACTTGATCATTAACCCGCCTTATTGCGAAAAGTGGGTCAGCCCAGAGTTGCTGTTTTTAAGGCAAAGGTCGTCAGCATGGAGTTGATCTCCCAGCTCTTCCCTGTGGAGACTGTGTGGCATTGACTTTGGGAGTGGCTGCAGTTTTTCTCCGGTGGGGACTGCCTCTCTCCCGGGCTTCCTCTGTTCCTTCCATCACATCTTTGACTCCAGCCGTGAGGCCCGGAAGCCCCTTCCCAGCCCCTGGGCTGTCTGCTCCAAATCTTTCTCAGAGCCTCAGAGACGGGATATGTTCCTCTCTGTCCTGGGTGGCCGTGGGAGTGCAGAACTAACCCTGCCTTCCACTCCCACAACTCTCCTCAAAAGACACTTGTCATCTTCATCTCCCTGTCCAGCTTCAGTGAGTCAGTATCAGAGCAGGGCTAGATGGGCTCTCTGGCCCTGTAACGGGCCACAGCCAGGTTTGCTGGTGGTGGGGCATAGGTACTGTGGCAGCCTTGCTGATTGCCTGAAGAAGGCCAAGGTTTGGGCAGAGTGACAAATGCTGATGACTCCAACCTGCCAGGCTTCACCCCAGTGAGGCTCTGTCTGAATCAGTGGAGCAGGCTAGATAAGAGCAGGCTGATTTCCTCTCCAGCAGAGAGACTTGAAGAGATGAAGCGACTTGCCCAAGGTCACACAGCCATTTAGTATTTGGATTTCCAGCTCCTGGCCAGATTGCCAAGGCTACCTTAGCCTGTGCCAGAGGAGGCTGGGAGAGGCATGTGGGCTGGGCTGGGATGCTGAGAACGCAGGGCTCAGGAGAGAGGAGAGTTGGAGAATTTCTCTGAGGGAACTCTGGCGCAACCTGGGTCAGGGGCGCATCCAGCTAGCTGTTCATTTAGGGGAAACTGGAAGCCTACTAGCAGGTGGAACATGGGCTCTCGAACCCTCTGGGAAGCTTGTATAGAGCCAGGACTTGAATTTCAGCCAGCCTGAATTTATTCAAAGGAGGATGGGGCTTTTATGGAGACTCTTCCCAACAGACCCTCACCCAGGTTTCTGACCTCAGAACCCAGCTCTGGAAGACTCTTAGCCCCCTTGAGGAAGTGATCAAGGCCTTTTGTGGAGGGAGGTGGGGGGACCAAGGGTCAGTTGCCTTCTTAGGAATAAAGCTGCTTTTAGGAGTTAAGAGAACAGGCAGGTTTTTCAAGTTCATGGTGGTGTGTCGAGTTCCTTCTTCCTAGGGGAGGATTGCTTGGAGTCCATGCCCGGAGCGGAGGGACAGGGGGCTGGCAGACTGGAGAGGAGCTTGGGGGCTTATGGGAGCTACTGGATGGTACCCCCCCAGAGCTCTTCTTTTGGGTGGGCCTGAGCAGAGCAACTCAGGGAACACTAGATCCTTCCCAGGCCCCACAGACCTGATTCTGACCTGGGTGGGGATGGGAAGGAGGCAAGCAGATGCCTACTTCCTTGGGGCCCTCCTTAGGCTGCCTGCCCCGACCCTTTTCTCTTGAAGCCCCAGGTTCCTGGGATGGGATGATCCTTTATGAGGCCTTACTTCCTGCCCGGAGCCTCACCTGCAGAGGTTTTGGCTGGGGCGGGGCCTGGCCCTGGCACAGTCTACTGAGTGAGGCCATGCCAGGCTGGAGAATGCACACAGGAGCCACTTGGGATGGCTTACATTTCTTTTCTAACTCCTCTCTGCTGCCCATTGGATTCGTTTTCTTCCAGGCCAGGGCAGGGCTGTGCTTTATCTCTTCATTCTGGTCTGGCCGGTGAAGACTTGGGGTGGGGGGTGTGCCATGCTGTTTGGGCAACCCCTTCCCCTTCTGTAGAGGATCACTCATCTCCTTCCCTACAGCCTAGATCCTGAGGGGTTTCCCCCTGGGGTAAGAAGGCATGGTGTGGAGGCTTGGGTATGGATAGAGGAAGGGGTTCCTGTTTACCCGGTGGGGGCTACAGCCTAGGGGGTGGTACTCAGGCCTGGGCTTGGACCTCTGACAGACCTGGTCTTTTCTTGACCTGGCTTGGCTGCCTGTTGCCTCTGCAACCTTGGGCAGCCTGCTTACTCTTAACATTTTGGAGTCTTAGTTTCCTCAAGTGAGATGGGTTGGTCAAGCTGTTGGAGGGACCTGCCGTGAACCGGGCCTAGAGTGAGTCTTGGCTCTGTGGTAACCAGGATGGGGATGGTGGAAGCAGCTCCTCGAGGGTCTTTGCCAGGCTGCCCCGCCCCGCCCTCCTCTCCAGAGGGTTAGGGCTTGTTTGGGGAGGGTAGTGGGAGCAGAGGGGCCCTGCCTGGTCCTCTGTACCTTCCACTCAGGGTGTGCGAGCCAGAAACCCTTGGTGGGGGCTGCAGGGAACCAAGGGCCTGCTGCATGCCAGCCCTTCAGGGCTGTCTGGACAGGACTGGAGCTGAGGGAAGGGGGCCAAAGAGAACCCCGCCCCCACCCTGGTTAGTATGGATGCCGGAGCAGCCCTGCCTGGGCCCTGGCAACAAGTCAGAGGCCCTAGGAAGGCGCCCTGGCGAGGCTGGGCATGTTCCTTCTCTACCACCGCACGGCCTTGGGTCTCTTGCTGCCAGCTCTGTTTTCCCCAGGGGAGAGACTTGGTTTTCTCCCGGCAGCGCAGGGGCTGCTGGGAAGGGAAGTCGGAGCCTGCCAGCTCCTTGGTGGAGCTGGAGGCCGGGGCACTGGGTGCAGTTGTCCTCTGGGAGTCTGGGGGCCCCTCCCCCCTCCCACCAGAACGGGTGTCTCCCAGGAAGGGGAGAGCTGCCAGGTCACCTGCAGGGGGCAGCATAAGCCAGAGGCCCCCGCCGGCCACTTGATCCAGGAGGAGGCAGGCAGGGCACTCAGCGGCCGCCAGTGGACAGGGAGCGGCCACCTCATGGCCTGGGCCCGGGTCTGCGCCAGCTGTTGCCGGCAGCTGGCGGAAGCGGTCCTGCCCACCCCCACTGGAGTTGGGGCAGAGGAGAGGACCCCCTTGCTGGGCCCTACCCCTGCCAGCCAGTCACCGGGGCCCTCGATCTGGAGGGTCCCAGGTAGCCCAGACGCCGGGTTCTCCTGCCCCACTAACTGCTTCATCAGCAGTGACCCCCTTTGGGGGGGATCTGGGGAGGCGGGCCTGAGCCCTGGTGGCAGCTTTACCCGGGGTCCCGAAGCCACCAGGGCCTCCTGGCCCACAGCCGTCCTGGCCGACCTTGAGCAGGATGCAAGGCAGGGGGAGTGTGCCCTTCCCAGGGCTGCCACGGCAGGCCTGGCCCCACTGAAACCCGAAGCCAACCAGAGCTCCAGCCCGGGGCCGACCAGCTGCATGGGGGCCAAGGTGGAGGCGCAGCCCAGAACAAGGGACACGGGCAGTGCCGGGCCTGAGCCGCAGAGCGGGGGGCTTCGCTGCCACGGAGGTCCCGTGAGTCCAGAACCCAGGAAGGGGCGACGGCCAACCACACCAGGTGGGCTGTGGGGGCAGTGAGCTAGCCTCTTGTGGGGAGGTCACTGGGCCTTGATCCGGCGGTAGCGAGACCCTCAGGGTCCTTTGGAGGAAAGAGGAAGGGCAGGGCAGGCTGTCCTTAGGGGAGTGGAGGCCCCTGGAAACCAGCCACATCCCTTTGAAATCTGGTAGGGCATTGCGTGCCCCCTGGGGGGGAACCTGGTGTATAGTACCTGCCTCTTGGGCAGGGTCCCTGGCCAGGGAGGGGGAACGGAAGCTATGACCGCCCTGGCCCTCCTCTGTCCTCTCAACCCGGACTCAGGGAGCACAGGACACCTGTCTAGGTCCAGGTCTCTGCCTTCCTGCTTTTGGGGTCTCAGACCTCAAAGCGGCTGTGCCGTACTGGGCGGGGGCCCCTCGTCCCAAAGACTTGTCACAGCACAGCCTTTCTCAAGGACTCAGTGGGGGAGGCCGTCACGTCTATCACGTCTCCTGCTGCATTTTGAAAACTGACCAACTACCACCCCTCTCCCACCGCCCTGTTCTGTCTTCATTGTCACGGAGGCGGCCAGGTTCTCCCTTCCGTCTGGCTGCTCACTTTCCAGGGGCTGGGGGTTCACTCAAAGGAGAGGTCCTTGTGGTTCTTTGGGGGAGGAGGATGGGACTGTATCTGAGTGCCTGGCAGTTCTGTTTATCACTAAGTTGAGGGGACATGGTAAGAGGGAGTGGCTTTTCTCCACATCAAACACCGCCCCCCCCCCCCCACCTCGCCGTGTGCCCTTATGTGCCAGGCTTATCTGGACTTTTCTGTGTGGGTAGAGCCCACACAGCTCTGTGGAGGTGTGCCCCATCCCCGCTCCTCACAGCAGGGTAGGGACGAGGAGGTGGAGTCCAGAGGGGATCGCTGGGGTCCGGAGCAGACCTGGAGAGCTGGTCTATCTGGAGCTCACAGATAAGCACAGGGCCAGTCTGGCTGCGAGGTGGACCCAGGAGGGAAGGGCCGGCGGGCCTCCAGGCAGGCCTCTGTTGTGCTGGAGGGCTTCTGTGAGTTCCTCCTCTGCGCCCCAGGGTTGGGGTGGGGGTCTCCTCTGTTCCCCCTAGTTCCTGGGGGAGAAATGGAAGGTGTTGTCACCTGCTCCTCCTCTCCCCACATGTGAGTCCATTGCTATTCACAGATGTTAGGCTTTTACAGTAATTAATTCATTTGTTCAGAGCCTTTCTGTTGAGTGGGCAGGACAGAAGGAGGGAGACAGCTGCTAGTGTGAACAGCCACCCCAAGTGCTGTCAGGAGTTATTGGTCAGGCTTCCAGGAAGGTTTATTTCACCTAGGCCTTGACGGATGAGTAAGAGCCTGCCAGATGGAGTGGTGTATAAGGGGCAGCACACCAAAGCACAGGTAGGAGGCAAGGTGTGTGGCCTGTTCTGAGATTCCTGAGTAGTCTGGAGCAGCTGCACCTTGATGGAGAGAACGCAGGAGCTGAGAGGGACGTTAGGCCCAAGACGTTTGGATCCTGTAAACAGTGGAGAGTGTTAGAACATTCTAAGTGGTACCTTTTTATTGTTTTTGGAAGAGGCAAAATGGCTGTGTTTATTTGATTTGATTTGGGTTTTCATTTACTCATATTAACCATTAATTATGCAGGTTTACCATTAATTGAAGCATTTTATCTTTTTACTATGGTCACATTTAACATCAACTTAAGAAGCACTTTATTTCAAAAAGCGATTATCTCTAGTGACCAGAATTTCATTCGTGGAAGCACAAGTGTTGTCTTTGGATCACATTTAAGCTACTCATCTTAAGGATATGGTCATACTGTGAAAATGAAGATTACTTGTCAATTTCAAATATAAAATATGAACAGTTCACAAAGTTGCTCAGAGAATTTGCTCCCTATAGTTTCAGGGTCCTAGTTTTCTCAAAAAACACTCATACATTGTTTTTTCTAAATCATACCCTAAAATAAATGCTAGTTAAACAATTGTGTCCTACAGTAAGGAAAGTACAGACTTATAAGGAAAAGGTTAAATCACTCTTAATCCTATTCAAGGAAAGCCACTGAATTCTGGTCTTTTAGTCTTTCTACTGGCAAAGATGTAAATGTGCATATACACACTTAGTTAGGACTAGTACATATACAAGGTGTTTTTGTTTTTGTTTTAAATACAGTTGACTTACAGTGTTAAGGGTTTGTTTTTTTTTTTTTTTAATTGCACTGGGTCTTCATTGCTGCTCGCAGGCTTTATCTGGCGTAATATGTAGCAGACGTTATCTTAGGGGCAGGGGCTACTGGTCATTGTGTTGCTCTCCACTGTGTAACACGGGCTGCTCACTGTGTTCGCTTCTCTTGTTAGCGGAGTGCAGGCTCTAGACGCAGGCTTCAGTTGTTTGTTTGAGTAGTTGCAGCTCATGGGCTCAGTGTTGTGGCACACAGGCTTAGCTGTTCCGCAGCATGTGGAATCTTCCCAGACCAGGGACCGAACCCGTGTTCCCTGCATTGGCAGGCGGATTCTTACCCACTGCACGACCAGGGAAGTCCCTGCAATGTTATATTAATTTCAGGTGTACAGCAAGTGGTATTCTTGAAATAGGGAAAATGGCCTGCAGTCGTCCTGCAATTAGGTCGGGGTGTGGTGAGGGGCATTTGAAGAGCAGGGGCTGGTTTGTGGAAGATGGTAAATTCCACTCTGACAAGATGAGTCTGGCAAGGCCTTGGGGATGGCCACATGTTGAAAACCTGGATCGAAGCCTGGATGGGTCACATGAGCTGTGAGGTGGGAGGGCATTTAGAATCACAGATAAGGGTAAGATGGAAATGAGGAGTGGCTGGGACCCGGAACACCCACAGCTGGACTGCGGGAGAAGTCGAGCTGGAAAGGAAGGGACCAGAGTGTCCATCAGGGAAGAGGGGGAAGTGAATGTGGGGAGTGTTGTTGAAGCCACTTGCATTGGCGACTCTGGGAGAGTTGTCTGGGGGGCCTAATCACATGGATGCCAGACGGGGGTCCTGAGGAGAGATGGGAAACAAGTTCCTGGGGTATGGAGGGTGCAGGCAGGAGCCTGCAGGTGGCCAGAGTGGGGGTGCCGAAGGAGTTGTGTGCTTGGGGTATGGTGGGCCTGGCACAAGGCCAGGTATGGGGAGGACAGGCAGACACCATTTTGTAGGGCGCTGCCCACCCTGGCTGGAGGCAGACCTCACCAGTAAGGCCCATCTGACTCAGCCCCCTTGTCCCCTGCAGAGCTGCCTTCAGTCATGCTGTTGAATGGGGACTGCCCAGAGAGCCTGAAGAAGGAAGAAGGGCCTGCTGAACCACCCCGGGAAAACGGGCTTGACGAGACCGAGCCGGGAGAGGAGACCACCGGACAGGAAGTCATCGTCATTCAGGACACAGGCTTTTCAGTGAAGATCCTGGCTCCTGGGATTGAGCCCTTCTCCCTCCAGGTAAGATAGCGGAGGGGTGCTGGGGGCCGGGGCCTGTGAGGCGGGATGAGGATGGGGTCGCAGGCAGGAAACAGGGTCCTCTGCCTTCCAAGGTCACTCACGTAGTGGACGTGGGAGTCCAGGTTCAAACTGTTGCCACATTGCTAGGGGCCAGATCCCAGCTGGGACTGCCAGCCCTGTCTAGGGAGGAGTACAGTAGTGGCTGGCTAGTACTGGGGTCCCAGGCTCCCCAGCCTCGGCTATGTCAACTCTCTGGCTGGAGTTTGACTGTCTGCTTGAGAGAAGAGGGGTTTCCCTGGTGGTTCAGGGTTAAGTCTGCCTGCAATCCAAGAGACCCTGGTTTGATCCCCTGGAGAAGAGAATGGCTATCCACTCCAGTATTCTTGCCTGGAGAATTCCATGGACGGAGGAGCCTGGTGGGCTGCAGTCCATGGGGTTGCAAAGAGTCAGACACAACTGAGCAACGAACACTTTTATTTTGGGAGGAGAGAGGTATTGGTTGTCTCCAAGAGCAGAGCCTCCCCAGAGGTCTTGCAAACGGACTCATTGGGGAACCAGATGAGGCTTCTTGCATCTTCTGGACCCACAGGCTTGAGCCCCAGGCCACACCTTCCTGAAAGGGGAAGTCATAGGGAGGAGGCAAGATGCCCGTTTTCTTTTCCTTGTTCTTACACCTCTGCTCTGTTCAGAGTCTGCAGGAATAGTTGAAGCCTGTGGGTTAGGAGGCCAGGCTCTGTCTTGCACATGTATACACACCCTGCACACACATGCACGCACGCACACACACACAGGTGCAGGTGGGCACAGTACTTATGGGCAGGGCCTGGACTTTAAAATACAAGCCACAAAGGGGGAAATGGTATTTGAAGCATTGATTTTAGGGACCCAGGTGTTTGGGGCTGGGGAAACCGGTATGTTTTCACCAGGGTGGCGGTGGCCTTCTCCCTGGCAGGTCTCCCCCCAGGAGATGGTGCAGGAGATCCACCAGGTGCTCATGGACCGTGAAGACACCTGTCACCGCACCTGCTTCTCGTTGCACCTGGATGGCAACATGCTGGACCACTTCTCAGAGCTGCGCAGTGTGGAGGGGCTGCAGGAAGGCTCAGTGCTACGCGTGGTGGAAGGTTTGTCTGGAAGTTGAGCAGCTCCCCAAGGTGGGGGCGGGACACGAGGAGGCGGGGCCAGGTGGCACTCTCCCCACCCCGCCCCTCCCGCTGGCATCTTGGTACGTCTGTGTCACGGATGAGCATGTAGAGGCTTGGGGCGGTGTTGGACTTGTGGCAACAGGACAGCAGCACAGGTCTGCTTCTCTGGTCCTCTCTGGCACACCCTCCAACTTCAGGGTTAAATATCAGAGTCATGATTTTAAAAAAACAGTAGCAAGCAAGTGCTTGAAATCAGCCTATACAAATTTTATAGTGATAAAAGTTCAGCCTCTTAAGAAAACTGAAGTTTCATGGCTCGTGAAAGTCAGGCCCCTTGTGAAGCAATCAGCTGGCATGATGAGGCTGGTCTATTTGTTAAAAAAGAAAAGATCCCGTAAACTTGGGTCACCTGGGGAGAGTGGCACAGAGGTTCCAGGCATGTCACCCAAAGAACGAATGTGGGGGAAAAGTAACTCGGCTGTGCCCAGACTTATCCAATTACGGGTCCTCCCACCTGCCTCTGAAGAGCCCTCATTATGATTTCCTGAAACGTGAGTTGGGGAGCAAGGTTGAGTCCTGTAAATCCTCTGGCTGCCCTGGGGGAGGGCTGACCCGGGAGAACTGGACTGAGCATGTGGGGACAACCTAGCCACTGTGACACTTGTGGACAGAGAATTAGGGGGCTTCTGTGGGCTGCCACAGCCTGTGTGCACTTCCTGAGGTACTTCTTGTGCCCTTTGGCAGAAGGTTCTTTGCAAACAAGGATCCCTGCTGATAGGCAGATATGTGTGTGGAAAGCAGATTTCCAGCCTAGGTGTTCATAAGGGAATCTGCAAGTAAAAGCCTAAAATTGAAAATCAATGCTACCCCTGCTTGTGCTCAGGCTGACTCTCTCCTGGGGAGTCTGTTGCCCTGGTAACGTCCTGCCCCTCCCCCTTCCGACAGAACCATACACAGTGCGAGAGGCCCGCATCCACGTGCGCCACGTTCGAGACCTGCTCAAGAGCCTAGACCCCTCCGATGCCTTCAATGGGGTTGACTGCAACTCCTTGTCCTTCCTGAGCGTCTTTACCGATGGCGACCTGGGAGGTGCGGGAGGCATTGGGGCTGGCAGTTGGGCAGAGGGGCTGGGAGCAAGTTGAACTGGGGCTGGTGAAGGGGGCTGGGCCTTCCCTCAGCCTTCCCACTGGAGGGAAGCGGGGCCGGAGGCACCCAGGCCAGGGCCACTTGAGCTGGGGAGTGCGTTGGACCCCCTGGGGCGTCGTGTGCTGACCACCAGCCTCGGGTCCCTCAGACAGCGGGAAGCGGAAGAAGGGCTTGGAGATGGACCCCATCGACTGCACACCGCCCGAGTATATTCTTCCTGGGAGCCGGGAGCGGCCGTTGTGTCCTCTGCAGCCCCAGAACCGGGACTGGAAGGTGGGAGCTGGTCTCTGGGGATGGGGGCAGGGGACCACCCACCAGGAAGCATGGCACGCTCATGCTCAGCCCTTGCCACAGCCCCTGCAGTGCCTGAAGGTGCTCACCATGAGCGGCTGGAACCCGCCACCCGGGAACCGCAGGATGCACGGGGACCTCATGTACCTGTTTGTGATCACAGCTGAGGACCGGCAAGTCAGCATCACGGCCTCCACCCGCGGATTTTACCTGAACCAGTGAGTCCCTGTACAAGCCTGTGGGGAGCCCGCGGGCAGCCGCCTGGGGGGCACCCGGCACAGTGATCACCCTCTCTCTGCAGGTCCACAGCGTACCACTTCAACCCCAAGCCTGCCAGCCCCCGCTTCCTCAGCCATTCCCTGGTGGAGCTGCTCAACCAGATCAGCCCAACCTTCAAAAAAAACTTTGCCGCCCTGCAGAAGAAAAGGTAGCGCCTCGGCCTGTTGGCCCCTCATCTCCCAGGGTGGGTGACCTGGACGGCCTGGAATCTAGCACTTCTGCCCTAAGAAGCTGGACACGCAGCACCCAGAGCCTCCCGCCCGAGGCAGCAGACCTGGGACAGGTGGCTGTGGGCCCTTGCTGGACTCTCCAGGGACAGAGCCTTAGTGGGGAGACAGTGGGGCCTTGAAGAAGGGGCCCAGGGCAGACCTCTGAGCTCATTGGGCCATCCCATCTCCCCTCTGCTCGCTGCAGGGTCCAGCGCCACCCCTTCGAGAGGATCGCCACCCCATTCCAGGTGTACAGCTGGACAGCCCCCCAGGCGGAGCACGCCATGGACTGCGTGCGGGCGGAGGATGCCTATACCTCCCGGCTGGGCTACGAGGAGCACATTCCTGGACAGGTGCCTGTGGCCATCCCCGGCTCCTCTCTCCCTTCCCCTGCGGGGCCCAGGCTGGGTTCTCGGTGCCTGTAGGGCTGCACAGGGTGGCAGGGGGGTGGGACTGCCCCGAGCAGGTGGTGGGGGCTCAGGCTGAGCTGGCCTATCCCTCCTGGTCTCTGTGTAGACCCGGGACTGGAATGAGGAGCTGCAGACTACACGGGAGCTGCCTCGGAAGAACCTGCCTGAGCGACTGCTGCGAGAAAGAGCCATATTCAAGGTGCCTGTGGCCCCTTAGGCCTGACCAGCAGCCTCAGGCCTGCCAGCCACTTCCCTACTGGTTTTCTGTGGATAAGAGGGAAGCTGGACAAGGGCTTCTGTGGATAAGGGCCTTTGGGGACCTTCCAGGCCATTCTGCCACTTTCTGCCTCCCAGCAGACAACCCCAGCCCCTTTTTCTGGCCTTTCTGAGATTTAGAGTCTGGGGGTGGGGGTTGGGGGCAGGGAGCCACCTCCAGGATGGGCTGAGTGATGCCCATGCCCATTTCCCTCCCAACGCAGCCATATGGGGACCTGGGCACACGTGTCCTCCTGTGATGTCCTCAGTGATTTTGCTGACAGAGATGAGGAAAAAGCAGTGCTTTCAGTGGAAAAAAAGCTTTAAAATCTCCCATAATTTTACTAGAGATGATAATGGTAAAGAAATATAAATGTCCTGGGTGCTCACTTTGCCAGGAGCTGGACCAGGTGCCGTGTAGGCTTGTAATCTCCCGGGCACCTTATAAAGGGCGATGGCGTTTTTTTGGCTGCACTGCTAGGCATATGGGATCTGAGTTCTCTGACCAGGAATGGAACCCATGCCCCCTGCAGTGGAAGCGTGGACTCTTCAGGGAAGGCCCCTGAAGGTCGATACTTTTATGTCATCTATAGACATGAAGACAGATCTGAGAGGTGATCCAGCAGAGATCACCTGGCATATAGTTGGTGGATCCCAGACCCACCCAAGTCCTCCTGCCCCCTGTAATCACTGAGTTCTGCTGTATATCCGAGTATTTGATAAAAGTGAAAGTCGCTCAGTCATGCCCAGCTCTTTGTGACCCCATGGACTATACAGCCCATGAAATTCTCCAGGCCAGGATACTGGAGTGGGTAGCTGTTTCCTTCTCCAGGGGATCTTCCCAACCGAGGGATCGAACCCAGGTCTCCTGCATTGCAGGTGGATTCTTTACCAGCTGAGCCACCAGGGAAGCCCATAAGTGTTACATTTTTTCTGAACTGGGGTTTCTGGTGCTTTTCCAAGTGTGCGAAACCTTCGTCCTGCTCACCTCCGCCAGCCGCAGGTGAGCTTGGCCAGGTGAGATGTAGCTCCCTCACCCTCTGACCTCTGGCCCCCAGGTGCACAGTGACTTCACCGCAGCAGCCACGCGGGGCGCCATGGCGGTCATCGACGGCAACGTGATGGCCATCAACCCCAGCGAGGAGACCAAGATGCAGATGTTCATCTGGAACAACATCTTCTTCAGCCTGGGCTTCGACGTTCGCGACCACTACAAGGACTTCGGCGGGGACGTGGCAGCCTATGTGGCACCCACCAACGACCTGAACGGCGTGCGCACGTACAATGCGGTGGACGTGGAGGGGCTGTACACGTTGGGCACGGTGGTGGTGGATTACCGAGGCTACCGTGTCACGGCCCAGTCCATCATCCCCGGCATCCTGGAGCGGGACCAGGAGCAGAGCGTCATCTACGGCTCCATTGACTTCGGCAAGACGGTGGTGTCGCACCCGCGGTACCTGGAGCTGCTGGAGCGCACGAGCCGGCCCCTCAAGATCCTGAGGCACCGGGTGCTCAATGACCGGGACGAGGAGGTGGAGCTCTGCTCCTCCGTGGAGTGCAAGGGCATCATCGGCAACGATGGGCGCCACTACATCCTGGACCTGTTGCGCACCTTCCCCCCTGACCTCAACTTCCTGCCCGTGCCCGGCGAGACGCTGCCCGAGGAGTGCGCCCGTGCTGGCTTTCCCCGCGCGCACCGCCACAAGCTGTGCTGTCTGCGCCAGGAGCTGGTGGACGCCTTCGTGGAGCACAGGTGGGGCTCAGGCCTGCGGCTGCAGCCTCGGGCAGGGAGGGCGGTGCTGGCGTCTGACCCCAGACGGGGGATGCTTTGGGAAGTGAAGAGGAACGAGCTCTGGGCCCATCACTGTGGCATCCAGCTCCCCCACACAGGCAGACGCCCAAGAGCTTCATGTAGATGAGAAAAGGCGAGACCGGTGGCTTTCTACTGAAGTGATGCTGTTTCCTCAAGAAGCGTGTGGACATCTGCTTAGGCATTTTTGAACCTCCCAGTGCCATGGCCCTTGGGTGGGGGGATACAGGTGGGGTCCCTGCTGCTGGCGGTCAGTGCTTAGGAGTCAGCCCATCAAATGTCCCGTGCCAGGAATAATTCTCCCTCTCAAAACGCCAGAGGGGTCCCTGGTGCTCTCAGGAGCCCTGACACCCAGCTGTCTTCCTGTCTAGGAAGATCCCCATTTTTGCTGTGACCTGCCACCACCTGGTAGAATGGCTGGGCTGGCACATGTACACACGCATGGACATTGCTCCCTGGACAGGACAGGACATCCCGGGCCCCAACATCCTTAAGCCCAGCAGGGCAGGAGCTGGGGCCTGGCTCAGGTCCCCCCACGGCCAGCAGGAAGCTGCCGGACCGGTGACCTCCTAGTCGCTCCTCTCCCATCCCCTGCTCCACCCCACCCACTGTGCCCCAGGTACCTGCTCTTCATGAAGCTGGCTGCCCTACAGCTGATGCAGCAGAAGGCCAGCAAGATGGAGAGCCCCACGTCCCTGGAGAACGGCGACGGCCTGTCCTCGGAGTCCAAGCCTGACGCTCCCCCAGCACCCGAGGCGGGAGGCGAGGAGGAGGGCAGCAGTGCTAGCGGCCTGGCCACGGTGAAGGAGCTGGCAGAGACCGTTGCCTCGGACGACGGGACAGGTGGGGCTGCTGGGGGAGCCCCCGCCAGGGGAGGCTCGGGCTGGCACCCAACCCGTGGGGAGGTGGGGCAGCTCCTGACAGGCCGTGTATTCACAGCAGACCCTCGGGGTCGGGAGGTGATCCGCAACGCGTGCAAGGCAGTGGGTTCCATCAGCAGCACGGCCTTCGACGTCCGCTTCAACCCTGACATCTTCTCGCCAGGTGAGTGGTCCTCGGGGGGCCCAGTGCTGGGGGCCTGCTTGCCTACCTAAGTGCTGCTGTCTGTCTGTGTGTCTGTCTGGTGCCCGCCTCTTTTGCCAGCTCACACCTCCTTGCTCTCCCTCCTGCCCGCAGGAGTGCGCTTCCCCGAGTCCTGCCAGGAGGAGGTTCGGGACCAGAAGCAGCTGCTGAAAGATGCCGCTGCCTTCCTGCTCTCCTGCCAGATACCTGGCTTGGTGAGGGCAGGCTGGGGCAGGGGGTGGCACGAAGGAGGGGCAGCGGGGGTTACAGGCTCTGTGGCCTCATTCGCCTCTGGGAACTCGTGGAGCCTTTGCAGGAGTGACCTAAGCCTCCTGACCTGCGAGGCAGATGGGGAGTTCTCGTTCCCAGAATAGTGCCACTGACACAAAGGGGCCCAGGCAGGCATCAGTTGTGCCCTGGGTGCCCTCCCTTGGGGGCTGGCAGCGGGGTTATGGTCCTCCAAAGCCCCTGTATGAGGGGATGGCAGACAGAGGGCGTGGGGGCATCTTTACCCACCCCCACCCTCCAAGAAGCTTTGTACGGAGTCCCCGCGTGTGTACAGAGGGCCTGCTCCCTGCTGAGGCGGCCCTGAGCTCCGGTGTTGTGCTTGTTCCCCAATCTTTGAGGTGAGCCTGCCATGCCCGCTGCTCCAGGGCCCGCGAGGCAAGGCTCAGTCTCAGAGTGAAGCCGTGGCTCTGCTCCTTCCTGTGCCATCACAGGGGAGCCTTGCTGCCCTCCATTGCTGTTTCCCTGCCGGTGGGCCCAGCAGTCCCAGGGTGACGGTGGGCTGTGCAGAAGGCCGGGGATGAGAGCTCACATCCTTACTGCTCACATCCTTTCTCTCCTTTCCTTTTCCTGACTGGGAGCAGGGGGTCTTAGTCCCTTCCTTCCTCAGGGCCCCAGAATAGTGGGAGCCCCCATTGGCAAGACCTGGGGCAGGAGGAGGCAGAGGGCCTGGGCTGGGGGGGGCCTGACCTTCTGCAGCCCGCAGGTGAAGGACTTCACAGACCACGCGGTGCTGCCCATGGACGGGGCTACACTGGCCGAGGTGATGCGCCAGCGTGGCATCAACATGCGCTACCTGGGCAAGGTGCTGGACCTGGTGATGCGGAGCCCGGCCCGTGACCAGCTGGACCACATCTACGTGAGTGGTGCCCGGGGTGGCTGAGAGATGGAGGGGGGGTGAGGGGCTGGGCTGGAGGCCTGGAGCCCAACCCAGACACCCCCCTTTTTCTCTGAACCCGTGCAGAAAATTGGCATTGGAGAGCTCATCACCCGTTCTGCCAAGCACATCTTCAAGACGTACCTACAGGTACTGCCGCTCCCTTCAGCCTGGCTCAGGGAGGTGTTGGGGGAGCCCGGGTGGTGACCGGTCCCACCTCCCTTGCAGGGGGTCGAGCTCTCCGGGCTCTCGGCTGCCATCAGCCACTTCCTGAACTGCTTCCTGAGCTCCTACCCCAACCCCGTGGCCCACCTGCCCGCTGACGAGCTCATCTCCAAGAAGAGGAACAGGAGGAGGCGAAACCGGCCCCCAGGGGCAGCAGATAACACAGCCTGGGCCGTCATGACCCCCCAGGAACTTTGGAAGAACATCTGCCAGGAGGCCAAGAACTACTTTGACTTCAGCCTCGAGTGGTGCGTGAGCGGCTGTGGGAGACCACTTGCTTGGGGAAGTGGGAGAGGGGGCCCCCATGCCTAGGGGCTCGGGTGGAGGGGGGCGGATGGGTGCTGGGCTGCTCGGGCCCACCCTCCGCTCCTCCCCAGTGAGACGGTGGACCAGGCCGTGGAGACCTATGGGCTGCAGAAGATCACGCTGCTGCGGGAGATCTCCTTGAAAACCGGCATCCAGGTGGGCCGGGTTCGGAGCGTCCTGAAGGGTCCCCGGGGCCTTGGGTGAAGCTGGTGGGGTGGTGCTGGCCACGTGAGCCTGGGCTGAGGCTCCCTGTGGGTGTCGGGCGGGGCCCCCAGATCCTGCTGAAGGAGTACAGCTTCGACAGCCGCCACAAACCTGCCTTCACGGAGGAGGACGTGCTCAACATCTTCCCCGTGGTCAAGCACGTCAACCCCAAGGCCTCGGACGCCTTCCACTTCTTTCAGAGCGGGCAGGCCAAAGTACAGCAGGGTGCGTGCCAGGTGCGGCCGGCGGGGGGGTGGGGGCGGTGGAGAGGGACCCCCAGCCCAAACCCAGGCCAGCCCTGACCTTCTGCCCACCGGTGCCCTGCAGGCTTCCTAAAGGAGGGCTGTGAGCTCATCAACGAGGCCCTGAACCTGTTTAACAACGTGTACGGGGCCATGCACGTGGAGATCTGTGCCTGCCTGCGCCTGCTTGCCCGCCTCCACTACATCATGGGCGACTACGCCGAGGTGGGCTTGTGCACCTTCTGGGGGTGGTCAGTGGGGCCCTGGGTTGTGTTCTCACCCCACTGGCCCAGCAGGATGGGGGGGTCCAGGCAGGCAGAACTGGAGCCCTGTCATCCCAGAGATATTGCTTACCTCCAGGCCTCCCCAGGAGGAGCAGGTGGAAACCCTGGGATGTGCTTGCTCTGCCTATACATCCCTCCCCCACCCCCCGTTTCCCTTTGCCCCAACAGCTGTGTCCTGGGGAGAGCTGCGGTGCCCGTGGACACAGTGGGAGTGATGCCAGGGCCTTCCTTCCCTTCACAGGGACAAGCGAGGGGCACGTTCTCAGTCAGTACCTTGTAAGCGCTCTGGAAGCTGCTCAGGGACTGTGCTGTTGGCTGTACTGTCCTGGGGCCTAGTGGTGTTCACTTGCCGTGTTAGCCCCCGGGTTTGAGGCTGCCTCCGATGCGGGCACACTGCAGGTGCTCCACTTGGCTCCAGCCATAGGACTCCTTTTTTTTTCACCTGTATATGCCTCCTTGTCGTAATATGAATATTTTATTTTTAGTACAACTTTAGATTTGTGCATATGTTTGCATAGACTAAGACAGTCTTTTAAAATGTGAAGCAGCCTCGGGGTGGGGTGTAGACTTCCCTGGTCACAGCAGCTGGATTTTGACCACTTCTTTCCTCCTTGGTGCAAAGTAAAAATAGAAATTGCAGCCAGAGATGAAGAGGCCTGAGCTGCCTGGAGGCTCATGGGCGAGACAGACAGACAGACGGGGTGTGGGGCGGTGCCACCTGGGGATGACAGCCCCCACCTCTCCCAGGCCCTCAGTAACCAGCAGAAGGCCGTGCTAATGAGCGAGCGAGTGATGGGCATCGAGCACCCCAACACCATCCAGGAATACGTGAGTAGCCTCCGGGGCGGGGCTGGCGTGGGGGCGGAGCCGGCGGCCGACCTGACCTGACCTACCCTGCCCCTGCAGATGCACCTGGCGCTGTACTGCTTTGCCAGTAGCCAGCTGTCCACCGCCCTGAGCCTGCTGTACCGCGCCCGCTACCTCACATTGCTCGTGTTCGGGGAGGACCACCCTGAGATGGCGCTGCTGGACGTGAGTGCTGGGGAGGGGCAGCGGGACTAGCCTCCATCCCAGGGGAGTGGGAGCTGACCAGGGCCCTCCCGACTGCCCCCAGAACAACATCGGGCTGGTGCTGCACGGAGTGATGGAGTATGACCTATCGCTGCGCTTCCTGGAGAATGCGCTGGCCGTCAGCACCAAGTACCACGGGCCCAAGTCCCTCAAGGTGGCCCTCAGGTGAGGCTGTGCTGGGTCAGGGGGCAGGGAGACCCCGGGCCACAGGGTCCCAGGAAGCACTTGAATCGAGGGCGGGCGCGGGATCGAGCACTCTGCCCTCCATCTGACTCCTGAGGAAATTTCTCTCACCTTCCATGTCTTCTCTGAGTCCTGGATTTGGCGTCTTACCCCTGGAGAGATCCCGGAGTGGGATCTAGAGTACCCCGCACACACCCCCATTAGTGCCCACCGGCCCGTTGCCCACCGGCCCGTTGCCCACCGGCCCGTTCACGCCCTCCCTCGCCCCCCACCCTGCGCCCTGCCTCCCTACAGCCACCACCTGGTCGCCCGGGTCTATGAGAGCAAAGCCGAGTTCCGCTCCGCCCTGCAGCATGAGAAGGAAGGCTACACCATCTACAAGACGCAGGTGGGCCAGGGCAGGGCGCAGGGCGGGGTCAAGGGCGGGGCTGAGGGCGGCCCTCATCTCTCCCCGCTCGCCCCCTGCAGCTCGGCGAGGACCACGAGAAGACCAAGGAGAGCTCCGAGTACCTCAAGTGCCTGACCCAGCAAGCCGTGGCCCTGCAGCGCACCATGAACGAGATCTACCGCAACGGCTCCAGCGCCAACATCCCGCCCCTCAAGGTGGGTCTCCGAGCGGGGCTGGGTGGGCATCCCCCCCTCCCCGGCCTCGGCCGCTCATGCTCCCCGCGCCCCTCAGTTCACAGCTCCCAGCATGGCCAGCGTCTTGGAGCAGCTGAACGTCATCAATGGCATCCTCTTCATTCCTCTCAGGTGAGGCCCCACTTGGACGTTGGCCTTTACTTTCTTGGTTTATTAACTACGGGATTGAGGTGGCTCGGACTGAGAAGTACAGCCCTTAGTGACTCCTTCCAGAAATACTTTGCATTATGGCACAAACACAGATCTGTCATCTTTTTTCCCCCCTTAAGGCACAAAATTGTACCAAACCAGGCACGTATTTTTCTCCTGCGTTTAATCGATCTTGGCGATCATTTCATGTCAGTATGTAAAGAGCTAATGGTAAAGAACCCACCTGCCAATGCAGGAGACTTTAAAGAAATGCTGGTTCAATCCCTGGGTTGGGAAGATCTCCTGGAGAAGGGCATGGAAACCCACTCCAGTATTCTTACCTGGAGAATCCCATGGACAGAGGAACCTGGGTGGCTACAGTCCATAGGTTTGCAGAGTTGGCCATAACTGAAGCTACCTAGCAGGCATGTAAAGAGCAGCTTCATTCTTTCTCTGAGCTCCTGCTCTGTCAGTGTAGGGACGAGCCTTAGCGCTGGGCCCTGGGGGTCTCTCTGAGCTCTTAGACAAGCAACAACAACCCTGCCCTCGAAAGCCCCTTATCCCGTGTCCCTCTCGCCTGTGTGGGGCCCGGGTTTGGTCTGGTCAGCCTTAGGGCATTTACAGCGGACTTGCTCCACATTGCACCTGTGTTCTGGGTGTGATCGGCGATAGGAGCGGCCAGAGTGCACAGGGTTTAGGCTGGGTGTGAAGGCTGGATGGGAACCAGGCCTTCACTGGAGGCTGGCAGGTATGTGGAGTTCTTACTTGCACTGCAGAAAGTGCAGAGCCTGATCTTGTCCCAAGTTGAAGCAAAGCCAGGAAGGTGACGGAGGGCCCAGGCCCACCCTGATGCCCACTCTCCGCCCCATCCTTCTACTCAGCCAAAAAGACTTGGAGAATCTGAAAGCTGAGGTGGCACGGCGGCAGCAGCTCCAGGAGGCCAGCAGGAACAGGGATAAGGCTGAGGAGCCCATGGCCACTGAGCCGGAGCCCGTGGGGGCCTCAGAGGATGCGGCCACCCAGCCCCCGGCTGCCAAGGACCCTTCCTCCCCGAGCTTGCAGGGGTAGAAGGGGAGAGACAGACGGACAGTCGGTCAGCTGCCCCCGGTGATCCAGACTCCAGGAGAAGGTGGCACGCCCTGCACATCAGGAGAGGAATCAAGTCCCTCTTCCTCCACATTTCCAACCCCATCCCCACCCCCAGCATCCTCCTGGGACCCGGGCCTGCCTGAACCCTGAGATGTTCTTGCACTGGTTCAATGAATACACGCTGCAGAGGCCTCATGGAAGACATGCGAATGGAGTGTGTGGGCATCCCCCAGTTCCCGGCTGGGGGACAGGTGCCTCTGTGGGTCCCCATCCTCGAGCAGGTGTGTGCGAGTACGTCCGTGCCTGCGAGTGCCCTGATCCGTCCTTCCTGACTTGTACATAGCCCCGAGCCGGTCCCCAGTGAGTGACGCGCGGATGGGATTTCTCAGGTCATTTGTATGTGTGACATTACGGCTGCTGCTTCTGCTGCCACTGCCCCTGGGTCCGACGTGGCTGAAGTCCAGTTCTGAAGCCAAAAAGAGTGGCACTTTCCTGTGTCCTGGGATTGAGCGGGCGGCCTGAGCTCTGCGGCAGGGCTGGAGGACTGGGGAGCACTTTAGCTTCGTGGCAGGGTGAGGGCCGCAGCAGCTTTACTGATCATGGTTGGAGCCTGGCCTGGCTGTGCTGGGGGTGGGGAAAGGGGTGGCCAGGGGCAGTTCCCCAGACACCCGTGTGCCCAGCCCCGCTTGTCGGCCCTCGGGCCCAGCAGGAGATGCTGCCTCCCGCTCCCTGCACCCCAGCTGGGGCTAACCTTGGGGTCTAGTCTGAATGTATCCTCCTTGTTGAACCTCAGCTGCCTAACGCACAGGGGGGGGTGGGGTGGGGGGCTAGGGGAACTAGGGCTGAATCATGGATCCTGGGGGAAGAGATACAAATACAGGAGTGATTACTTGGTGGTGGAGCCTAGCTCCCTACCTGACCTTGGCCACACTGGCACCTTCGACAGAGAGGAGCCCTGGGGGTGGCAGGGAGGGGCCTGCAGAAGGCTGTGGCCCCCACAGGTCCCAGCTCCCCCTCTGCTGCTGGCCTCTGCTGCTTCTCGGTGGCTGGGGAGAGACGGCCGTCCTTCTGAACTGGAGGGAGCTGTCCCCGTGTTGGGGCCTCTGCCTGGTGGCTTGGCGGGGAGCTGCTTATGGGTATGGTCTGTCCGAACACCTTGTTTCAAAGGGAGTGGGTGGGAGCTAGCAAGCGAGGCATCCCCACGGCTGATCAAGAACTTTTTCTTGTTTTTAAACCATCACGTCTTCATTTCACATTGGAATAAAGTGAGTTTTTGAAACCTGCTGTCCCAGCCTCTCCTGTGTGTTCTGTACAGTCTTATTCGATGGTGAGGATTGTTGCCAGAAGCAGTACCTAGTAAAAAGAGTTGAAAGCTCTTTAGGTCAAATTCAGGGTTATCCTTATAACGTCACTTCAGTGGGAGGAAGGGGGTGGACAGAGCCGCAGGTGCCCAGCTGGGGTTTACCAGTCTGCTGGTGACTAGACCTATGGCAAGGGCACACGGATGAACATCAGAAAGGAAACAGAGACTGTCTCCTCTAAAGAACTCTGTGTGGTGCTGGCTGGGGTGAGGGGTGTTTCCAGGTGAGGACCCAGGCCCTGATAGGCTGTTGCATATGTAACTGGGCATCACCCTTGTCCCTGTGCTTGTCAGGAGGACTGGGTGCCAACCCCGCCCCCCTGCCCCAGAGGATGGAGTAGAGGGATGTCTAAAGTTTGCCATCCTATGTAGGCCCTTGAGCTCTAATGTCCTGGAGGAAGCAGAGCCCACCTAGGTGGGCTTGAGGGACAGGACCTGTGAAGAGGTGGGAAGGGTTGTGGGGAGACCTGAGAAGTGTCTACAGCTGTAGTTCTGAGCAGACAGGCGCGCAGCCTCGTGCGGAACTTGAATGCCTCTTTGAATACTTGGAGAGTGCTTTGTGTGTGACATTATGGAAACAAAAATTCCAGTCCTGATGTCTGTTAGTTTTCTTGAGCCAACTAGAAGAAAAGTCCCTGACATCCATCTGATTTCCTCCTAAGCGCTGCGTAGCGATGCTCCCTCCCGCCCGCTTCCCACCCCTTTACAGTCTCCTGGTTGTGTTCTGAACATGCACCCATTCTTGTAGCCTTTATCCTGTGAACACTAGTCACATGTCTCACAGCAGGTGAACGTGGGGGCATCACCTTGTAAAAGCTGAGAAAGGATCAGGTTTAATTACCATTGTCCAGTCACCTGAGACCTGTTTTTCATGGTTGATCCCTTAAGCTTATTAGCGATGGCCAGTGCCTTTTGACAACCTGAATGACAAGGGGCTGTTTTATAAAAGACAGAGAGGTGTGAAATCTACGCTTTCTCCTATTGGTCGATAGAGTTCGATGTTTTACACAAGGGTGAACAGTGGCATCCAGGAAGGGTTAGAACTGGCATGCAGGTCCGTTCATGGAGGTGAGGTTGAAGGTGTGTGAGCCACGCCCACCTGCGCCTCCTCGTGGCCCCCAGGCTGGCCTTGCACTTTCTGCTCTCCTTTCCTTCCCTGGTTGCATTTCTTTTAACATGGTGTTAACTTTTGCAACTTAAAAAGTAGTTTTAAAAGAATTGTTATTAAGTTCTATCATCTGCCTCTACTCACTCCTGCCCTCCAAACTCAGTTATTTTTGGCCACACCCAGGCTACATGAAGAACTCCCGCAGGGATCAAACCCGTGCTTCCTACAGAGGACGTGTGGAGTCTTAACCACTAGATCACCAGGAAGTCCTGTTTGTTTTTTTTCAATTGTAGTAGTTGACTTATTAATACAATGTTGTCTATCTGGTGTACAACAAAGTGACTTATGCATAGATAAATCTATGTATTATTTTTCATATTCTTTTCCCTTATGGTTTATTAAGGATATCAAATATATAGTTCCCTGTGCTACACAATGGGGGCTTCCCTGGTGGCTCTGAATATGCTGGCAATGCAGGATACCTGGGTTCCATTGCTGGGTCGAGAAGATGCCAATAGGACCTTGTTGTTTATGTATTTTATTTATGGTAGTTTGTATCTGCTGATCCCAAGCTCTTGGTTTATTCCTCTCCCACCCCCTTTCCCTTTGGCAACCTTTGTTTTCTGTGTCTGAGTCAGTTTCTGTTTTGTAGATAAGTTCATTTGTGTTGTATTTTAGATTCCACACGAAAGAGATACATGGTATTTGCTGGATTATGTGGCAACTGTTTTACCTTTTTAAGGAACCACCCTGCTGTTTTCCATACCAGCTGCACCAATTTACATTCCCACCAATAGTATGGGGGTTTTTCCTTTTCTCCACACCCTCTCCAACATTTATTTTAATTTTTTAAATTTACTTGGCTGCATCAGGTCTTAGTTGCAGTGCACAGGATCTTCACTGTGTCACATGGGATCTTTCATTGTGGCACACAGACCTTCTAGTTGTGGCTTAGTAGCCCCACGGCATGTGGGATATTACTTCCCCTTCTAGGGCTCGAACCAGCATCCCCTGTGTTGCAAGGCGGATTCTTAACCATTGTACCACCACTAAGTCCCGGTAATCTTTTTAATGATAGCCTTTTGACGGGGGTGAAGTGATTATAGTTTTGATTTGCATTTCTAGTAGCTTTGTTGAGTATCTTTTCATATGCTTGTTGGCTATCTGTATGTGGGAAGATGTCTGTTTAGTTCTTATGCCCCTGTTTTGATTGGGTTGTTTGGCTTTTATGTGAGTTGTATGAACTGTTTGTAAATTTTGGAAACTAAGCCCCCGTCAGTGGCATCATGTTCATTTTAAATATGAATATTGTGAGAACTGGTAGACTTAGTTGAGTAATTCTTACATATCCTAAAGGTGAGAATAAGGTATCCTGATGTGGCCTCAGTATTTTCTGGTCCCTACTTCCAGTGTCAACACTAGCAATCAAACAAGGCATGCATGACCAGGATACCTTATAGAGGACCAGGGGCCTCCTCAAATGGAAACAAACAACTGCATTAAACAGGCAAATCCATTGATTAAAGAACTCACTAAGATGCAGGCCATTCAGGGCGCAATTACCCCAAGAATAGTCCTTTCGGATAGAATGACTGAGGAGCCTTTCTGTGTTGCCAGCGTGGGCGAGTTCTTACCCATTCCCAGCCTCTACCTACCCCATTCCTAATGGTCACTCCACAGTGGGGTTGGCTGTATGGTGACAGAGGGCCTCAGGGGTGGGTGGGATGAGGGTCTTTCCTGTATTACTAAAAGGTTAAAGAATGTTTATTTGAAAGATGTCAGAAGGCCCTCCTTACACTTAATTAGATGCTTATGCTTAATATAAGCAGAACCGGTTGAGGGAAAAGAGCTAGTGCATTTGGGTTCAAGTCCTAGTTCACTCTCTAATTAGCTCCACACCCTTGGCACGTGCATGGCCTCACCCTAAGTCATCCTGTTTTCTTTAGGTAAAAATGTGCTAATATCCACCAGCAGGGGGGTCTATGTGAGGAAGAGGGTGTGTTGAGACATGTTGACACCTGACAGGCATTCAAATTTTGGGTATCGTCACTTCAGAGGACTGGTGACCAAGTGGGGATGATGACAAAGTGTTTTGAGAAAGTCACGGTTTTTATTTTTAGTTAAGAGTGATCTCAAAACATTCCTATGAGTTGTCTGCATGATGTGTCTCAACAGTTTCAGGAAAATGCAGTCTTTAAATGTGAGTATGGCTAAGTGTTGAACTTATTCAAAAATTCACTTTTAGTTATGTTTCTGATATGGTGAGGAAAAAATGAAGTGTTTCCATTCAGCCCCTTCATTTACTGGATTTATGTATAAAAGATCTTGGAAAGGCAGTTCTTTGGTGTAAGAGAAAATCCTTGCCCTTTTCCCTTGAATGTTAACTATCCCATGTGTTTACATAAGAAATAATAAACTGGAGACGGGAATGGGAAGAAAAAAAATACAAAGGAACAAACCCATGTGTCAAACTGTCAGTGAAAAAGAGGTCTGAGTTCAAACCCCAGCTGGAGGGCCCATGGACCAGTGACTTTGTCTAAATGTTTTCTTCAATGAAAACTTAGTTCAGCCATTTAGATCAGTGGTTCTCAAACTTATCAGAATCAGAATCATCTGGATGGTTTGTTACAATAGATTTGCTGGATCTCACCTGTCCATCGGCTTCCCAGGTGGCACAGTGGTAAAGAATCTGCCTGCCAATGCAGGAGATGCAAGAGACACGAGTTCAATCCCTGGATTGGGAAGATCCCCTGGAGAAGGATATGGCAGCCCACTCCATTATTCTTGCTTGGAAAATCCCATGGACAGAGGACCCTGGCAGGCTATACAGTCCATGGGGTTGCAAAGAGTTGGACACAACTGAGCACACACACACACCCCCACCACACCTGTCTAGAGGGTCACAGTCACACGACTGAAGCGACGAAGCATGTACCCATGCACTGTGTCGGATATAGTAGGTCTAAGCTGGTGCCTGAGAACTTGCATTTTTGATGAGGCCCCAGGTGACACTGGAATGGGGAGCGCAGAGTCACTTTCCTCAGCAGTGGAGAACTGCCCGTCTACTAGCGAGACAAGGTTCACCAGACTAAGAGGGACAGAGCTGCCACACCCGGGATACAGCACCAGCTCTCCAGCAAGTCTTCCTGACCTCATCCTACCTCAGGAACACACGCAACCATCAGTCTTGTTAAGCTTGGGGGGTGTGGGTTTTGAACAGCTAAGTGCGCTTCAGCATAGTGACACTCAAGCTGGAACTCCAGCCTGAGGGAATGTGGTGAGGCTCATCATCTGAATCTCAGACTAGGGGAAAAGAGCCCTGTGAGGAAATGGAAAAGCTGCAAAACCCAGCAAACTCTTATCTTCAAGCAAAGTTCTTGGTGCTCTTGGCCCAGCCTCTCATTTGGAGGGGCAGGGGTAGAGAGGCCACTTTCCTAACAGGCAGGATGACAGCTGGGCTGTAAGCTGTCACCAACTTGTCCTTTGCTGAGACCTCACAGGGGCCTGAAAGACACTATGGATGCTAGCTGGGCAGCAGCACAGGGATGAAAAGACAGCACAAAGAAAGCCATGGGGCATCTGGGGAAAAGGGTTGGGATTCTTGGTACATTTTGACCAAACTTAAAACAGTATTAGAATAGACCCTCATGCTGGGAAAGATTGAGGGCAGAAGGGGGTGACAGAGGATGAAATGGTTGGATG
Source organism: Bos indicus x Bos taurus (assembly GCF_003369695.1). Lineage (NCBI taxonomy): Eukaryota > Metazoa > Chordata > Mammalia > Artiodactyla > Bovidae > Bos > Bos indicus x Bos taurus. The sequence goes on along the minus strand of NC_040094.1, from coordinate 24,622,472 downwards.
GCATCACCCACTCAACGGACAGGAGTTTGAACAAACTCCAGGAGATGGTGAAGGACAGGGAAGCCTGGTGTGCTTCAGTCCACGGGGTCACAAAGAGCATTTAACTATCTCCAAGAATCCAAGACCACTGGGCAGAATAAAAAGGCTCACTCATTAGCAAGACAAAAGGCAGTAGAGTCACTTCTCCCCGGGGGCCCTGACCGCCACCCCAGGACCAAATCCTTGCAAGGGGGTTTTAAAATGTCCTTCCTGGCCTCAGCTGTAGCCACTATCAGAGATAGCTGCTGGAGGGAAGGGCAGAACCTCAGAAAACTGCTCGACCCAGTGGGTTGTGCGACCCAGTGGGTTGTGCGAGCCGCTGCAGCTGTACTCCTAGCTCCCTCCCACAAATCAGGTGAAGGAAGCGGACAGCAAAGGCAGTGCTGGCTCTGTCCTTAAAGTAAGGCCCTGCTGCCCTGCCAGCAACTTGCTTCTTACTCTCCCTATGACTGGTGCTGAACACAACCCTGCTTCCTATTAGGACTCAATTTAAAAGGTTTTTAATCTGTGCACAAAAAGACCGGAAAAATAAAAATCACATCTAGTTTTATAGGCATTTAATAGTTTACCAATTGGTACAATAAGATTTTTTTAATATGCAGAAAACATGAATAAATCTTGTTTTACACAGTCTGAGAGCAACAAATCTTACTGTAAAACACAAGAGCAATATTATATACATTCCTTTACTGATTTTTTTTTTTTTAATTGTGTCAATATCTTCAGTTAACTCTTACAATCTGGGGAACGGTTTTCTCCAATCACCACCTCTGTAACTGTTCGTTCGCATGAAATCAACGTTCGCCTTCATGTCAGTGTCAGGATCAACTTCTAAACTCGAAGATTGTGTGTTTGTTTCTACCATCTTCAGAGTGAGCTTTAGGGACGCCTGGAGGATAGGCAGGACAAGAAAGCAGCTACTTACATGATAGAGTGGAAAGATTAAAAGGCCAGTTCAGTCCAGTAGTGACTTGTAAATCCAGCTTGCCCTCCCTCCCCCCACCCCACTGGAAAAAACTGAAACCTTTTTCACCGATTTTGTACATGTTGCTTCTCTTACCAGGTGATTCTTCTTTGCATCATCTAGATTAGTTAACACACTGGACTTATATACAGCTGGACAGAGAATAAACTATCTTTTCAGTGCCGTTTCCTTCGACAATTTTATTTTCAGTTGCTTAAGGATTATCAAGCCACCACTGTCAACAAAACGAAATATTCTTCTAAATAGTTTTTCTTTAAATAAATTAAAAAAAAAAACTATTTAACGAGTGATATTATCTGGAAGTTCACATAGAAACAGAAAGAGGCAAACAGGAGAGCAGGGCACTGACAGTAAGGAGACTGGGCTTGGTGACCTAGAGCTGAAGCTTCCGGAGACTACAGAGAGCGCCCACCGCCCGGACGACGTGCTAACACTAGTGAGTTCTACGGCAGTGCTCTGGGCACACAACAGGTCACACCACAATGGACAAAACAGGACAGTCTCAGTCTCCTACTAAAGTGCAAGATGCCATGTCAAAAAGCAACTATTCCCCAAGCCATGTCTAAAACCAGCTTCTGTGGCTCGCACGGTCAGGGGTGCGGCCAGCACGTCTTGGGCACGTTATGTCAGGGTGGCACTGGAATGTCTGTTTTTCACACACACAAAAGGTCAATCATCATTGGAGGATGCAGTTCTACCAGCTTTTTATTTCTTAAATAAGTGGCCAATTTGATTGAGAAAGTGACAAAGCAGCAGTGAACCTCTAAACCAATTAATAAATTCCTCTACTTACAATCCAAACCAGTAACCTCATCATTGTACTTATCCCAGGCAAGGCACAGGGTTAGACAGCAGACAGAGAAAACACAGGAAACAGGAAGAAAGGGCATCAACAGGGCAGTGTCAAACAACAGTGCAGGAAACCTCTGCAAATCTGCTTCCGGATTGTGGATGGATCACTCTCCCCCTCCCTCATTATTCAAACAGGGCTCGTTACACTTGGATCCAGTTGAGGACCATCCCTGAGATTCGACGTTCGCTGCTTCGGAAGTGGAGGATGTCTGGTAACTCAACTAAGCAGCAGGCTGTGGCGCTCTCCCAACAAGGATGACTTGGTTTACAGTGACAGCTTCTCCTCGTGTGTCGGAAGTCACTGCAGGCTGCACAGAAAACCCAGCGACAGCGGCTTTGTTTCCTCCTAAATCGGTACCATTTTTTTTCCTTTATTGTTCGTATCTAGGAGTGATTTTTAGATGTTGTGGCTTACCCTTGAACAATTCGTGTTGCTACATGCTAAAAACGAATTAAAATACAAGACATTTATACATGTACAAACAAATGTTAAAGATGCACCATTTCTATGTATTTATATTTCTTAAAGTAGGACAGGAAATAGCAGCAAACGAGAACAAAGATAATCTTCCATAGCTTCTGTAGAAAAATCCAGTCAGAACAGCTAAGGGGAAACGAAAAAAAGACTTCTCAATGTGAGCAGGGTTGTGAGGCAATATTGTCCTGAAAGTTATCCTACTGTATTTAAGAAATTAGCTTAAGTTGTCATTTTTGTCCTCAAAAATAGTCATTAGTTTTCAAAACACTTTTCCTTCCAGAGACATCTCTCAGGAATTATTAAAAACAAACAAGCCAACAAACAAAAAGACACAAGCTAGACATAAAGCTGCTTCTAGTAAATATATGGCCTATTCTCTGTGTGTGTATCTACAGCACATTAACTCTAACCCTTTGTCTTTTTCAGGAACAAAATTTCCACTGAATACTAAAAAGAATATAAAAAAAAATCATGTATTACACAAATGGATAAATGCAATCCAAGATAAATTTCTTTGTTAAACTTTGTTATTTCATTGTTCTATTAATTTTTCAAATGACCTTCTTAAAAAAAAAATGTTGGTTAGCTAAGCAGTGGGATTATTTATTAATTTGCAATGGAATATTGTTTCCAAAGTCACAGATAAAAATTCTCTTAAACCTACTTGTAGTAACTTTGGATCACAATATACAACATATCAGGGATGTGTAAAATGCTCAACAGCCAAATTGGGGGTGGGGGTGATAACGGAAGTGATTTTCTGTAGCTGGGAAAAATTCCCAGAGTCAGACCTAGTTTTCAGAAGCGTTAGGATCAAAAAGGATTTGTTCTAAAGCATGGTATTTCCACAGCAAGATTTATTCTATTTATGTTTTAGCACTTCTTCAAAAACCCAGGACCCAAGGACATGGAGGTTGTATGTGTGTGTGATATATATACATATACAGACTTATCCACTTATAGATAGGCCTGTATACTCATAAACATTTATATATAAACAAAAGGTGAAAACACAGTACATTTTTATGCACGCTCCATTAAACCCTGTCTTTTTTAATAAACTTGTAAAACACAGTTCAAATCGATATCAGATTCATGTTGAAGAACAAACTGCTGTTATTTCTCCCACTCCCTTAAAATGGGCAAACATAACCTTTTCAAAATTTCTTTGTCATTATGTTATGCACATTGCACATCCCTAAAAAACATCAAAAACAAATAGTGATTTGTACCATGACACACTCAATGGGAAGATTAAAATCTACTTGGGAATCACATCACTATACAGTCTAATAGTATGGAGAATACAACTAGAAGTGTGTCTAGTGTGGAAAAGAGAAGCTTAGAGTATTACAGTGTTTTTTAACCTGTTTACAAAGCAGTAAGACCCAAATGAAATAAATGATTTGTTATTAGTTGCTGAGATTTTTCTTATTTCAGATTTACAGTCATTTTCTTACATAAAGATACCACTAGCCTTTGCTTGATAGGCTGCCAAAACAAATGTATCCCATTGATTTGGCAAATGTGTCATGACAAAAATTCCAATATGTAATCCCCATTAATTACATAGATGGTTCAGAAGATTTTGAATTGTAGCCTTATTATCTAACATCCTTAAAGAAGATTTATTAAGCACACTTAAGTGATGTTACATAGATACACATTTCAGAAAAAGCCCTAATAACCACCACTTTCCCCCAAATGAGGCCATCAAGTCAGGCACCAACAGACAGCAGAAAGAAAAACAGGAATCAATAATCCAACATAAAATGACACTGTCAACTATTCAGTTTAGTGCCCTAGTTCAATTTATTCAACTTCTGCCTTCTTAGGCCTGGTGTGACCAATGCCAGCCCAGGTTTTTAAACCCTATGGTACTTCTAGACAACGTATGTAAATTTACAGTATACAATTTGGATTCACCATGCATGAATACTTTGTGTGTAACATTTAATAAGCTCAATCTACATCCAGAATAATTTACATGAAAGGACAATATTTATTTAAACAGAGCTCGATGGGGTAACCATGGTATCATCAGAGTGCATCCAGAGGAAAAAAGGGAGGAGGGGCCAAATGAGACTCAATCAACGACACTCCCACACCTTTACTGTTTGATCTACACTGCCAGTAACCACATATGGGGCCGTCTTATGGAAATCTGAAAAAAAAAAAAAGAAAAGGCTCACTTTAAAATCAGACTGAGCCACAAACAATGTTTAATAAGGCACAAAATAACACGTTCAAATGAGAGGAATACCCATTTTTTCCTCTATTCAGCCACACATCCACCCCAAGCAGATGTATCACAAGCTTACCAACTAGGTAAGGGAAACTGAAACAATGAAATCTTATATTAAATCTCTAAAAAAAAAAATACCCCCCCTCCACTATCCTCTTTCCAACTGAGGTTGAAAAAACACTGAATTCTAACAGCAGGGACAGCCTCAACGCAGCCATTTACTGAACGCTTACTATGCTCAAGGCTTAGTACTAATGCTTTATATTCATGCTTAATCCTCCCAACAATTTTGTAAGGTTTAAATATCAGCCCTATTCTACTGCTCCATCGTCATTATTAGATCCATAATACTCTAATATATTTACTATCTTAAATTCTAAATTCAGGTCCAGATGATATTGAGGATGTTTATTAAGTGTAAATACAATTCTCTGAGTTCCTGGTACATGGTAGTACATACGTGCCAGAGGAAAAAGGTTAACATTTCCTTTGAGAAACTTACAAACTAGTAGGGAAGAAAAATTACCCATCAGAGTGGTCAATAAGCATCCTCTTCATAATTCTAGTTTCCAAAACCAATGTTGTGCAATGGAGAAAGTAACTGTTTTATTATAAGGCTGATGATGGAGAGAGTTAAGGAAAGGAGAATTTCAAACAAACAGTAGAACTCCATATGGTTTTTTAACCTGTCTTCTCTACTCTGCCCTGAAAGCCCATCTTCGTTTCTTACCTGGAAACATCCATAGGGTCAGATTCAACTGTTAGGTCTGCCACTCCAAAACCTAACTGCTCAGAAACCACGTAACTCGTACATACCCAAGGAGGTAACAAAGTGTTCATGCGCATTGAGGGTCTTCATGCATCGCTTGTTCTTGTAATCCCACACGCGCAGGGTCTTGTCATCAGCGCAACTCAAAATAAACTTCCCCCCAGAATGGAACAGAACTCCACGTACCCAGTTATCATGACCCACCTTAAAAACAAAAAGGTGTACGACTTAATAAAGGGATAAATAATTTAAACAGCATCTATGAAAATAGTTAAGGCATTACTCAAAGTGGATTGAAACTACATGCACTAGAAACGTCAATGCCAAAAGGCAAAAGGAGAAAAAAGTCTAGAGAATCCTTCTAGATTAAAGTAACCTGGAAACTAACAAGATATGACCAGTAAATGCAACACATATAATACTTAACTAGCTCCTGGAGAGTGGCTGAAATAGTTATAAAGGACACTACTAGGGTAACTAGAGAAAATTTAAATATATAATGTATTAAATTTCTTCAGTGTGACAACTTTATTAAGGTTTTATAAAATACCCTTTAGGAAATGCACATTAAAATATTTGGGGTCAAGTGTCATGGTGTCTTTCAAACTATACAGCAAAATCTACATGGTAACTTTCAAACTATACAGCAAAATCTACAATACACACGTGGAGAAAAGAAAATGTTGACAACGGGCAACTCTAGATGAAGAATATGTAGGTATTTACTGCATATCTTTATTCATCCATTCATCTACCTATATCCCCTGTCCAGCAAGCAGTTCCATTTCTTACAATTTATCCTAAGAAATAATTAAGAATGTGTAAGGTGACTAATTAGTTAACAAAAATGTTCAACAAAGCACTGTATGCACTGAGTATATCTAACGACATGAGCAAATGCCACATACCTTCTAAGTTAAAAGTCTACTGCAAAGCAGTATGTATAGTATACCATGTTCACATGTTTTTAAAAAACTACTGCATGCATCCTCATAGTAATTTAAGAAAAGAGTTTAGAATAGTCCAGTCCAACAGGATAGCCATTAACCGTGTATGGCTATTTCAACATAAACTAGCATTAAATTAAACAATTCAGTTTTTCAGTCTCACTAGCCACATTTCAAATGCTCAATAACTGTTAGCAGCTAGTTGCTACCATGCTGGACAGTGGAGACGCAGAACACCAACACACACAGCTCTAATGGACAGCTCTACTCTAATATAGTTGGTAGTTATTAGCAGGTATGGTAAAGTGATCTGAGGGTGATTTTCTTCTTTTTTCTTTCCTTTTTCTGTTTATTTCTCAAATTTTCTACAATGTAAATAAACTATATTGCTTTTGTAAAAGAACCCCCCAAAAGAGCTAAGTTAAAAAAAAAAAAGATGACCAAGGTGATACATCTTTGGCCTTGGTTTACTTTTCCTTCTTTGCTCTTATTTAAAACACTTTGTTATATTACAGTGATCTCTAAAAGCCACCCACCAATCACTAGAGTTGCAGAAGATTCAATACAAGTCAAACCACGTTTCTTGGAGCCACACCAAAATAAAGCAGAAAAAAAGAATCCTCTTTCAGTTGAAAAACAGGAGGCAGAAACCTCCAGGGAAATTAATGGTGACCTGTGTTGTTCCAGAAGAAGAGAGCACGTGCTTTCTGATTTTTAAATGTAGATCATGTTTTCAAACAGCAAGATAGTATATTTGAACTCAGCTCAGAATACTAAGAGGAAAGTTTAATTTTTAAATCAGTTCTTCTTCTTCTTTTTAAAATATACTACGTATCTATTTTTTTTATTAGAAATCTAGCATTCTAAGAATGCCAGTCAGTTCCTGATAATACTTCCATACGTGTCTACCATATCCCAAAGACAGACAGTCGCTTCAAGATATGATTAACACTTGAAGAACCTCTAAACAAACATGCATGCCAAATTATAAAAGCTGCCACTGGATTAATGTCCATGGGCCCCCTTAGAACTCCTGAAGGCAAACAAGAAAGTCCATAGTATCTTCTTATAATTTATATATCTTCATATTAAAATCTAGATGAAATAGGCTCCTAAATGAAATACAGATTTCCAAGTCATAGAGCTAATACTGTTTATTTCTGAATGCTTAAAATAACCAAATAAAACTGGAACATGAGAATAGATAGTAAGTTAAAAGGATTCATTAAAAGTAAATATAATGAGATCAAGAAGCACAGTTTCAAAAAATATAAAATGAGTCTGTAAATTTGTTTTCCACGTATTTCATAGGAGATAGTACATAATTTTAGAGATACAATGGCTAGAATCTCCCTCCTAGCACTGACTGGCTTTGTAGATCCACTGTATAATGTAATAGTCTATAGAAATAACCTCCATATCACTGTAACCATACTCTTAACCAAAAAGTATCTTTATAAAGAAGTTATTTTAGAACTTCAAATAATTCAGATTTACTAGGAAATCACAAGGCATCTGACCCTAAAAGATATGCAGAGTAAAAATGCGAAAGCAACAGTGAAATTATGCCAACTCACCAGGGTCATAAGGCACATGCCAGTACTGACATCCCACATCTTGATAGTCTTGTCCCTGGATCCGGACAGTAAGAATGGCCCAGGTTTGCCACTTTTTTTAGTCTACAGAAAACATACAAAAATGAAATTTCCTGGGCAAGAAGTTAGTGACTTAAATGACAACTACACAACAATGATCTGTATTTCTAATTTTGTAAAAACGCATTTTTTGACAAATAAAAACGATATGTATTTTAGGCATACCACTTATGTTCTGAGCTATGATACAAATGATTACTACAATTAAGCTAATTAACACAATCATCACCTCACATTACCACATTTGTGTGTGTTATGTACCCTCCCTCTCAGCAAATTTCAAGTATACAATACAGTACTGTTAACTACAGTCACCATGCTGTACATTAGATATCCAGGACTTACTCATCCAAGGTCACAAAGAGTTGGATACGACTGTTCCTACCCCAGCCGCGATGAATCTATGACGTGGTAAGTAACCACCACCAGGTGGCAGTAAAAAAAAAAAAACAACAAACCTGAAAACGCAACTAGCCAGCCAACTAGGAAGAGATTACCAAAAAAGCTTCATTTTGAAAAATAACTGGTGTGAGTAGGTGAGGGTGAGAGAGTTTTCATTTATTTAAAAAAAAAAAAAACACCCCACAATAGGAACATTGCTATGAAAAAGAATTTTGGCTCATAGAACAGTATATTACAGAAATAATTATTCTGTAATTTTAAAAGTATTAATTACCAAGAATGAAATCATGAGGAGCACAAATGATCAAGAATATCAGAGACCTCCATATGAAATATTCTTCATTTAAAACAAATGCTATTCTTTTTATTTTTTGGCCATGCCACATGGCATGTGGGATCTCAGTTCCCTGATGAGGAAACTGTGTCTTTTAACCACTGGACCACCACCAAAGTCCTGAGAAAAGCTATTCTCCTAGAAGATGACTTTAACTTCTCCCATAAGTTTTGTTTTGTATTGGTATACTCTTAAAACAGGGACAATTATAATCAATTTCTGATTAATTTAAATGACCACTTCACTTACCCTAACCCTAGCACACATCACGGGTCAACTGACAGCAACAATAACCACTGGTTAAAAAATATAAACACATCTATCTGCAAGTTGGAAAGAATTTCAAGACTCAGAATTCTGGATGCAGATTTTATAACGCATTAATGGCATGAAACAGATTTCGGGGAAGGTCATTTAAGGTTCTCAAATAATAACAGCCACAAAATCATGAAATAACACAAATCATATAGTACCTCAGATCCTGTTGCTTCAGAGATGGAAGAATATGAGCTTTCAGGAGCCCAGGAAATGCATTCTACCACATGCTCATGTTCTCGAAGCTCAGCCTTGCATTCCTTTGTTGCTACGACCCATACACGCACAGTCTGGTCATTGGAACAGCTGGCTATCAGAGTGCCGTCTTGATTTGGCCGCACCATACGTACCCATTCTCTGTGTCCTGTGAATGTCTTCACACAGTAGCTGTAAAAATACATAATAATTTACACTGTGAAGGGCAATCATTGGGGCCCTTCCCAGAAGCAATACAAAACTAGCTATGCACTGGAACGAAGAGAACTGGCATCATATGCAAGTCAACAGAATACACGTACATTCCTGGTTAATAAAAGAGGGAGACAGGCTGGAAAGTCAAACATCAGTTAAAATAAGCTGATGGAAATATCATTAAAGAGCTATCAAAATCTAGAAGGAAAAAAATAGAGAGAAATATAATCTTTTAACTAAGCACACACAGTAAACCTAACAAAAATATTTCTAGCCATGTTGGGGAAAAGGCATGCTCTTTACTAATCTGGACAAAACCAGTAGGTTAAGGTTTTATTATAACAGTCATGTAATTCTAAGCACAACCAAATTAAGCCTAATGGGGCATACCTGCACAAATGTTATTTACATTTTAATTCAACTCAGAGAGATCACCTAAAAGAAGACCACAGAGAAAATAAGCCATTACATAGAAAATGGCTCTCAAGGATATAGAGTTTCTTCCGTAATTTCTCTGTTCCTTTAGGGTAGACATTTAAAGATTAAAACTTAAGTTTTAAAATGTAACTGTCATGGTAATCATTCTGGGTTACAGCCAAATTTAGGAGAACAGTCAGAACATAGTTTTGGATTTTTTGTTGAATATTATTTCTTTAAGCTGATGCCTTTTCAACTCAATCTACTTACCCAGTTTGCACTTCCCACATTTTTATAGTTTTATCCCTTGAGGCAGACACTATATGATCTCCATTGGGCATGATGGCTACTGAAGAAACATTGTGGTCATGGCCTAAAACACAAAACACAGTTAATATATTAAACAATATATCACCAAGAGCAATTAAGCCTTAATTTACCATGAGATTTCATCACGGGATTTCAAGTATCACAGCTACTTTAAATACAATGGAGTTCATATAAATTTGATAAGAAACTTGGATTTACACAAAAATGTAATGGACTGTTAAGGAATTAGTAACTAATAAAACAATTCACAATGAAATAAGTAGCCAGCTCAATTTACATTTCAACCTGCACAACTGTTTTAACCTTTTTTTTTTTGTTTGTTTTAACATATTATTAACTGGAGACCTATTAACACCATACGGTGTTCATTTCTGCAAATACCCCCCAGCCAATAATGTGTTAAAATCATAGGTAATCGGTACCATCAGCATTTGAATATATTAATACACCGGATGTTTTTGAGCACTAAAAAGCAAAACAAAAAAAAAATTTCCATGGTTGCTATTCTAAGATATAAAATAGAAATAAGATTTACAGAGATGAACAGAATGGATAAGAAAAATGGGCATTTGGCTCTATGTAGAAACTAGTGGTTGAAAGCTTTTTGTGTTGATGTGCACAGGAGCAAAAAATAAAATAAAATACATCATTCAAAATGCTAGTCAGCTATCCTATGGCAAAAAAAAAGCCCCAGAATATTCTCTTCAGTATCACATCATTTAAAGGAATATACAACGATTGGAAAGAACTCTTTAAGTCAGAGCAATAAGACACAGGCTACCTCACAAAACAAATAGATTTTACAAAAGGATTCAATAAAACTCCTTTAACTGGTAAACTTCCCTAATGCACTTAAATTGGGGAGGGGGGGGCATACTATTCAAATTACACCATCTAGGTGATTGCATAGCTTTCTCATATGCTAACATCACTGGATAATGTATTTAAAAATAGTTTATTATTAACACAGTTAATATAAAATCCTTATATAAAATCCAAACATCCATATTTCATCATGTTTTAAAAAACAAAAATCCTTATTTAGTGACCACCTCCTATGTACCAGGTACCAAACCAGATGATTCAAGCATACAACCTCATTTTATCCTCACAAGCCTTATGGCTTCAATTTTTAATTTAATACTTAAGTTTTATTAACCTTACAGATTAAAGAGGTTAAAATTTCCTAATGCCATAAGTAAACAAGTAGGACTCGGAATCCAGGTATCTGATTTCAAAGCCCATGCTCTTTCCAGAAAGCCAAACTGCTTCAGAAAAAAGTCTCTAGGACAAGGAGAAGATAACAATGAGACTACAGTGTATGTGGGATATTAAAAAGTGAGCAAGGGAACCTGGGTTCCAGCTTTTACTGTATCTACTCTCTAACTTCAGTTTCCCAAATGAGAAAAATGAAAAACAGAAAGAAAAAAACCTCAGTAACTTCATTTTCTCTTTTTCTGAAGAACGGATAGATGCCCTAGCAGTTTTTCTCATCCAAAAATATTTGTGAAAATAAGTATTTTATAACCACTAAGAGACACTTCCCAAGTGGCTCAGTGGTAAAGAATCCACCTGCCATGCAGAAGACACAAGAGACGCAGATTCAAACCCTGGGTCGGGAAGAGCCCCTAGAGAAGGAAATGGCAACCTATTCCAGTATTTTTGCCTGGAGAATCCCATGGACAGAGAAGCCTGGTGGGTTCCAGTCCACAGGGTTGCAAAGACTCGGATACAACTAAAGCGACTGAGCACGCAAGCACAAAGAGATACTTAAAACCTCGAAACAGAGACAACTCTCAATGACCATGACTATCCATGGATTATCTATATCATATGCTCCTCCACTGACACAGTAAGGACTGAATGAAGGGAACCTGCACACTGTTAGAAAACATTATCCTTCTCCCCTCTGCAATACTATGTTAGAAACCAATATCAAATGCTATCCTCTACCGCTTACCATGCATGGTTCTGATGCATTCAAAGCCCTGAAAATCCCATAGCTTAATGGTCATATCTGCAGAACATGAAGCCAGAAGCTTGCCACTGTGGTCGAATGAAATATCCTGTACAGAGTCTGTATGCCCCTTAAGAGTTCGTTCAAAATCTCCAGTCTCATAATCCCACACCTGTCAAGTGAACAGAAAATCGGTTAGCATCACATCATTCCTTTCTCACTTCACATTTGCACTTGGCAGGTCAGTCTGGCGCTATACTGACTAACCAAGCAAGTAACAAAGGATAACTGTCTTAGAATCATCACATCTTCAAGCATAAATTGATCTTTTCTCTATAGAGAAAAACGATTATTAAATAAACCTCTAAAACCACATTTATTAAGTATCCACCATATTATCTAATCGTGCTAGTGACTGCCACAGATCAGAGTCCCGTCTCAGCCTGACAGCAGGCAACAGACAAGTTAAAAAGTAAATATAAGTACCAAAAATAGAAAAAAAAATTCAGGAGCCTGACATGAATTTATATGTAGAGTATTAAGGGAATGATGAAGGAATACCCAATTCTACTAGACAAGCAGAGCTCAGACATCTAAGCAGCCAAGGAAAGACTTCCCAAGATGTAACTGTCTTTAAATAGCAGATTAACAGAAGCATATGGTCATTTTCATGTAAAAGCACTGAGCCACAGTCACATTTTTAAAGAATTTTTCTAAGATGATAAAAATAATGATCAAGAATAATTATTATTATAAACACATCTCAAGAACACACTGAACTTCTATTCTGGTGGTCAAATGCTAGTCTTAAGTCTGTAATTAACACTAATTACGTACGTGCTCTAAAATCAAACAGCTGATTCCATTCTTACCATAATAAAATGTATCTGCGATAGGGTGTATTTCAACCAATTTAAAGAAACTTAGAAAATGCATTTTGAAATCTAGAAACAATTTAAACATCCAATATTAGGGAGACTGCCACACAGATATAAGGAATCTATGGCATGTATACAATAATGTTACATTAAAAAAAACCCACAAAATTATACAACTATGCAAAAAAATGCACACAAAAAATCCTCTAAAAACATTTCTTTTATAGAAAATTTATGTATGCCCCCCAAAATAAACACATAAAAATTTTACCATTTACATGTTCAACTACTTCCACACTGAAGTGATTACTGTATGTTTAGCTTTTTTCACAGTTTGTTAATGTATTTTTTTTTCTTTGCTGCTATTGCTAAGTCGCTTCAGTCGTGTCCGACTCTGTGTGACCCCATAGACGGCAGCCCACCAGGCTCCCCTGTCCCTGGGATTCTCCAGGCAAGAACACTGGAGTGGGTTGCCATTTCCTTCTCTTCTTTTTTCTTTAATGTATTCTTAACTATACTGGAGGGGTTTTTGATGTTATCATGGCATTTTAGAATTTCAATTTTCAATTATTCTAGTTTATAGAAATACTTTTTATATATTGACCTTATATCTTGGCATTCTGTTTAAATTCAGTCATAGTTCTAGCAAATTTCTGAAGAATCCTTGGGATTTTCTACACAGAAAATCATGTTATCTGCAAGTAACATTTGCAGGTAATATTTCTTCCTTTCCAATCTGTATTCCTTTTATTTCTTCTCTACTGCATTGGCTAGCCACTCTAATACAAACATGGATTTAAGTAGTCATTGATCCCTGAACTCAAGGGGGAAGAACTGCTTTCCACCATTAAGTATTAATATTTTGCCCACTGTGGGTTTACCAGATACCTTTACCTTTTATCAGTCTATGGAAGCTCCCTCCCTAGCTTGTTGAGTTTTTATCATGCTTTTCCTGAACCTATTATGCTTTTTTAACTGATATGATATATCACACCAATTAATTTTTAAATATCGAACCAATCTTGCATTTTGGGATAAAACCTACCTGGTTATGACATACTAATTACCCCTTTTATGAACTGCTGGATTCAATTTGCTTATAATTTGTTAAGGATTTTGCATTTATGTTCATGAATGTTATTGTATCAGTCGACAGGTGTTATTTTTTTTTTTAATATTATCTTTACCCATTTTGATATCTAATTGTTTCAACACCAAGAGTTCAGGTGAATACATTCTGACGATAGGTGTGACCTTGAAGTTCACTTCCATTTCAGTTAACTTTGTTTCCTGCATTCATTAAAGAACACTGAAGCATCTTCCTCTAAAATATTAATAAATATACCCAGAACCATGTCTCTTCATAAATGGTAAGCAAACATGGTAATATAATGTTTATAAATGTCAGGAATTAAAGATAATCAATTTTTTCTCTACTGGATATTTACCTTTTGTATGATTATAAAATAAATGCTCATGATAAAAAAATCTATAATGTACTGATATAAAGGCAATAAAAATATCCACTATCCTACCAATGGCATGATTTTTCCATTTTTTCTATGCTCTTTTTAAAAAAAGTACAGTGCCTGTGTATACGTCATTAAACTGTTTTTCCCTTTGTGTCTTATCATAAGAATTTTTCCATGCCATTAAAAACTTAATAGCAAACGTTCTTTTAGAAGTAATTCCTATTATTTTCTAAACAAAAGGCAATTTTTTTCATTACTATAGAAAACGTTATAGTGAAAACCTTTGAATGTTGAAAAATATCCATCCTCATTCTGCAATACTTAGGTAAGACAGTGATGGTTGAAAAAGAATTTTGAGTCAAAAACTACGTTTTTTAGCCCTTCATATATTCTGCTAAAACTGTTCTCCTGTAAGACTGTATCAAATGTAATGACAACGCCTGCTTCATCAAATTCTTACCACAACTGGGAATTCTCATTTAAAAAGTAAAATATTGGGGGCCTCCCTGGTGGCTCAGTTGTCAAGAATCCACCTGCCAATTCAAGAGACACAGGTTTGATCCCTGATCCAGGAAGATTCCACAGCCTGTGGCGCCAACTAAGTCCATGCGCCACGACTAGCCTGTGCTCTAGAGCCTGGGAGCTGCGACCACTGAGCACACATGCCGCAACTGCTGCAGCCTGCACCCCACGGCAAGAGAAGCCGCCAGTGAGGAGCCCGCACCACGCCCGCAACTGGCAAGCACCTCCTGTCTGCCACCACTGAAGAAAAGCCAGCACAGCAATGACCACCCAGCACAGACAAAATCAAAAATAAGTAAAAAATAAAAAGTAAAACAGCTTGCTAGATTTGACATCTATTTTAATTTACATTTCTTCTACTCTTAGTAATGAGGCCAAAGTTCTATTGTTGGTTCTGCTGAGAAATCCACGGACAGAGGCGCCTGGAGGGCTACAATCCATGAGGTCGCAAAGAGTTGGACATCACTGAGTGACTAATATTTTCTACTATTGGTAATGAGGCCAAAGCTCTACTGTTGGTTATTTTTCCTTACTCTATGAATTACCTGTTTGTGTCCTATTGTCCATTTTTTCTATTGAGATGTAAACTGTTTATCATACGTGTTTGAACTCTAAATCAATCCATCCTCTGCTTTACTAATTGAAGGTATTTTTTCAGTTTTGTTTGCTGTTTATTTTTCTTAATATTTAAGAACTAATTCTAAGTGACAACCAGAAATAGTTTCAGATATTTAAACGATGCAATTAAAATACTGTCATTAAAAATGACAAAAAATGATGATTTCATCAGAAAAAAAGAAAAGTATTTCTAAAATAAGTTTAATCAAAAAAGGTAATAAATACAAATGCTTGTCATTAACAAAACAGCCATGTGTACACATTAAATAAAGACTAAATGGAAGAGAGAATTTTAGTAGTTGTTGAGATATGTGTTATGGTTATATATCAATCTTCTAAAACTTCCATTTGTAATGTTTTAAAGTTAACCCAATAGATGGCACCTTAGCAGTTTTGTTTATGTTCTTATACCACTGCTGCAAAATGAAAGGTTAAGACTGAGCTTTCCATCTATTTGACAAGTCGATCTTAACCCCATGCTTCATGACAGGAGTGCAGTTTTTAGTAGACAAGACTATCATGAAGTTAATAAATTAAATACATGTCAACATAATCTGAAAGATAGCAACATATTAGTGCATTGGAGA
Source organism: Bos indicus x Bos taurus (assembly GCF_003369695.1). Taxonomy (NCBI): domain Eukaryota; kingdom Metazoa; phylum Chordata; class Mammalia; order Artiodactyla; family Bovidae; genus Bos; species Bos indicus x Bos taurus. The sequence goes on along the minus strand of NC_040094.1, from coordinate 24,606,259 downwards.
GGTAGTCATTTCGGCCTACAGAAACATGTAATGCAAATATGTATATAAGACTCTCTTCAAATCACTTGGCAGCATGCCCCATCGATCACCAGCCCACAGGAAGAAGGAAGCCACTGATTTAGAGACTAAAGAAACCACAAAAGGAAAACATACAACCTGTTTAATTTGAAGAACAGGTTAAGTACATATATTTAAGTCATGCCTGCATTATATGCTGACTGTTGCTATATGATGAAAACAATCTTGGCAATCTACTCACATTTTCTTAGCTATACCTCTACAAATCAAAGTTAAAATCTAGAACTTAATCTGAAATAATCTTTAGATAGAGAAACCTACTTAAAATTTTAAAACCATGTTTTACTTATCTTTCTGTATGTGGTTATACAACTGTCACTGTATCGTGTCTGAATCAAAGGAAACTACAGAAACAACTTTTTTCCTGATAAAAAAGTCCTCTATTGAATTCTTTTGCATAATATATTATCCCCTGAATTACTAGTTTTATAATCCTATATTTGCATCTATCACTTCTGCTTATCAGTTCAGTTCAGTCGCTCAGTCGTGTCCAACTCTTTGTGACCCCATGAACCACAGCACACCAGGCCTCCCTGTCCATCACCAACTCCTGGAATCCACCAAAACCCATGTCCATTGAGTCGGTGATGCCATCCAACCATCTCGTCCTCTGTCATCCCCTTCTCCTCCTGCTTATAAATAAGGCAAATACTTACACTTCCAGTCTTCAAGAAGACAAGTTATCCAAGCACTAGGTGACATATTATTGTCCAATGTTAAACTGATGACATCCAATTTTCTCAAATTAACATTAAAGTTGCTTTTAACAATTATCCTATTGTACATCTTTCAATTTTGAAAGAAAAACTACCTTAATTGTAGCATCCTCTGAAGCAGAGACCATAACACTGAACACAGGATGGAAAATGACTCGAGTGACTGGACTCCTATGACCACTCAATGCATATTTTTCTGGTGGACGGGGAATCCATTCTTTTGGGTCTCTTTTCTGACCAAGAGGTCCACCCGACGTAAATTCTTCTTTTGCTTCATTTAACTTTGATTCTAATTCCATAACCTTAAGAAGGAACACACAGCAGTTATACACAGATAGATTCTGATAAAAATTGTATATTGGGTATTTTTTAAAACTGCCTTTATTTTGCATCCATATAAGCAGAATAAAATTTTAGCAATTTACAAAGCATTTGTTAGATTTAACTGAAAATTATCTATATTACATAACACTAAAATCTTAGTGGGGTGACAAAACTGCACATTGAGAAAAACTCAATACAATTGTGTCTGAACCCCTTAACTTGAAGAATCTGGAAGGTGCTCCATACAACTCGAGGAAGAGTAGGAAACCTATCTTGATCCCTTCCAACTCTGCCACCCTTAGTTAATTCTTTCCAAACTTCGTTTACATTGTACCTGTTAATCAGAATATTCATAATAAAAGCTAACACTACTGACATCTATGTGCCAGGCACTTTCCTACTAAGGGCTTTTTATGGATTAAATCATGTTATAACAACATTATTAATTCTAACTTTGCCTACTCAAAGTACAAATTTTAGGACCAGAATATTACTTATTGCCCTCACTTAATAGATCAAAGCTCAGAGAAGAAATTGAAACGTCTAAGAGCACCTTTTAGTGCTCTTTTCCTAGCATCATATTGGTTCCATGTGTTCTTCCCATCTATAGGTTCTTCAGTACCAATTCCTTGAAGTCAGGGCTATGTTACATTCAACCCAGCCAGTACTCCTGTTTGCCTAAGTTAGCAATGTATCAGCAATGGTCTGTATATGTCATAATGCATAGAAATGTATTTTTATTTACCTTTTTAAGGTTAACATAACTGCTAATGCAGAAAAAAATTTATTATGTTGATACTTTCAAAGTTTATATTTAATACTCTGAATACAACTAAAAGAAAAAGATTTCATTACCTTCTTTTGTAATCTAATAACAGATGTCCATTTTTTTTCCAAAAGACCAGCATATTTCTTATCTAATTCTTCATTCTAGAGAGAAAAAAAAAGTAGATTTAAAAAAAAAGAAAGAAAAAAGGGCTCAAATACAAAAGCTCAAGCCATACACACCATTCACTCTCTAAGCCCAAACATTACTAAAATGATCTGATTATACAAAGAAGGTGTGTGTTGGTGGGTGAATTTCAGGTTTAGTGCCAAGTAAAACCATAATAAATGACAAGATTTTAAATAACTGAGGTGACTGCTAACTACTAATACTTCAATAAAATCTACTCATCAACTACATGAGTAACTGTAAAAAGTCAAACATACCATATCTAATTCAGCTTCCTTTTTAAAAACTGAATATGCTTCTTCGTAGCCATTTGAACGAAGATAATCTGCTATAGCTCGATTTCTGAAAGACAATAAATTCAAATGACTTTTAATAAATTCTAATTTCTATGTTGAAGAAAGTATTTTTTTTTTAAATCTCATAAACCTTAAGACACTCTTTTTTTTTTTTTTTAAAGAGGATTACCCTTCCAATTATACAAGCATTTCATAAGAAAATGAACCACCAACCCCACAAAAGCCTCTAAAATAGTTAACCCTTCATAGCATATCCGTAAGATTGTTAATACTATTCTTGAACTTTTAGTTATATTTCTAATGTGTTGTTTACCTTACAAGTTGTATCAAGACCTGGCTTATATAACTAGTTATCACTCTGTGACAATCAATTTTGTTCATGTTTACACTTAGCCCTCCCTTACTATTTAATACTTGTCATTCTTACAGAAACTCAAGGACTAGCAAATGAAATTTAGTTTTGTAAGGAGAATTGTTCTGGTAAAATTATAATTAGCATTTTAATATTAGAGACAACTTTAAACCATGAGAGTGGGTGGAAAAAAGGCACAAGCTACAAACAGTACAGTATCATAGAATGAGAAATTAATTTAGAATTACAAGGTTAGAACATCACATTTGTGGGCCGTGGGATTGAAGAAAGTATAGTATTATTATTGTGAGTCTGTATGTGCTTCTTACAAGCCTGTACCTTCTGGCCTGTTTTATTAATGGATAATTTGATTCATTCAGAAATAAATTCTTTACCTGAAACTGTAAATAGTACTACTTTGTAATTTCCAAGCAGTTCTACTTGGGCCTTCTGAAGTAATACAAATAGGAAGGCAATGGCTCTCCAAAATAATTTCATCAAATACTGTGCTGTCAAAGCCTATATTACAAACAAACTAACCTTCAACAAATAAATGACCCTTTGTAAGAATATCCCAAATGGTAAGGAAAACAAAGACACTAAAAGACATCTATCTATCACTTAGCTTTATTTCCTTCTCCAGGCAACAAAGGGAAAAACGTCAAGGGTTTACAAAATCTTAGGTAGTATTTGTAAATATTCACTGTTCCTACGCAGCTCTACTCCTTCCTCAGAGTCAAGCCTGAGTGCTGGAACTTTGCCTGAACACACTACACACAGCTTACAATTCTGAAGCTCATATAACAGACAATATGTACACGTAACATGTGCAAATTATAGCAATTATTATCTTAATGGTAAAGGAAAGAGAGATAAATGATGATACTTCTCTAGGTAAGAATATTAAAAGGAGAAGAAACTATATCCTTTTCCTTACTAAAAAAAAAATCCCAATATTTTGAGATTAATACTAACATAGGTCAGCACAGGTCACTCATATCATGCTCTTTGCCTATATATTCACATCACCATGTATGCTTTAATCAAGTCACATAGCTGTTCATTTCATTCAATACACTGAAAACCTGTCAGTGTTTCAACATTTAAAATAATGTTACAGTAAGTATTCATATAGCCAAAGCTTTTCAAACATCTTTACCTTTAAGTCAAAAGATGCTACAGACTGATTACCTGTATACCCCACAAATTCTTCTGTTGAAACCTAACCCCCCAAGTAATGGTGTTTGGAAGACAGGCCTATGTGAGAACGTATAACTTGTATAAAAACTTTTTATAAAGTTTTAAATCTAAAAAACAGCATTCACTGCCTCTTTTGATCCTAAAACCATGCTGTTAAGTTAGGTAGAAAAGTGTATAACCCCTATATTACATAATTGAGAGATTGATACATTCAAGGTCATAAAACGGGTAGTGAAGCAATTTAGGATAATAATCCCAATCAATCTTTACTGAGCAGGTGGGGAAGAACCTGGCCAAGTGGGTAGGACACTACACTTCCCTCCTTTAACTGGAGCTGTTCCATTTTCATATACTTCCATTTACTAAATTTCTTTATAAATGCTTTTAAAGTGAATCTATACTGCAATTTAAAAAGTCCAACACACAAACTTTTAAAAATTCAAATACAGCTGATTTATAATGTTGTACCAATCTCTGCTGTACGGCATAGTGACTGAGTAATACATACACACACACACCTCTTTTTTAAAATATTCTTTCCCACTATGTTTTATCCCAGGAGACTGGATACAGTTCCCAGTGCTATACACTAGACCTTGTTATATATCCATTCTAAATGAAACAGTCTACATTTACCAACCTCCAAGTTGCAGTTCATCTCTTTGCCTCCCCTTCTCGCTCTTGGCAACCACAAATCTGATCTGTGAGTCTGCTTCTGTTTTGTGTATAGGTTCATCTGTACCATAATTTTAGATTCCATATATAAGTGATATAATGTTTTTCTCTTTTTGACTTATTTCACTTAGTATTATAATCTCTAGTTGCATCCATGTTTCTGCAAATGGCATTATTTTGTTCTCTTTTATCACGGAGTAGTAATACATTGTATATATGTATCACATCTTCTTTATTCACTCATCTACTGATGAATGGACAGGGTATTTCCATGTTTTGGCTTTTGTGAATAGTGCTGCTACGAACAAAGGGGTACTCTCTTTTTGAATTATGGCTTTGTCCAGGTGTATGACCAGAAGTAGGACTGCTGGATTATACAGTAATTCTATTTTTAATTACTGTTAAGGGAAACTCCATACTGTTTTCCATAGTGGCTGCACCAACTTACATTCCCACCAACAGTGTAGGAGGGTTCAATTTCTCCACACTCTTTACAGCATTTGTTATTTGTAGACTTTTTAATGATGGGTATTCTGACCAGCCTACACAAAGTGAGACATGGGAGAAAACAGTTGATTCACAAGTTTTTGGTACATGGTAATAACATTTACTTGGACAGAAGAGGAGAAGAAGAGGGGGGCAAAAAAAGGGGGAGGCAGGAATATAATTAGTTCAGTTTTAAATCTTTTGACCTGAAGTGGCTATAAGACATTTAAGTAAAGATATATGATAAAGAAGGTAACTGAATGCAAAGATCAGAAGCTTAAGAGCTGGATTTGATGTAAGGAAAGAATTTGGGAAAACTGGTAAATAGGTAGCAGTGTTTCAAACCATAAGTGGTGAAAGGCACTTCAGAAGAAGGTATATAATGGGAAGATCAAAGGAATGTAGAAAGTAAATGACAGAACCTTGACAGATATCAAACTTTTTCAGAAGCCATCAGAAAGTGAAGAATCCTGTTATAGTACAAGAATTAAGAGATGTCAGCAAGCCAATGGAGAAGGACGTTTCAAAGAAATGGAAATCACTACCAGTGACAAAGATCTGAGAGAGGTAAAACATAGTTTAAAAAGTGTTCAAGCAATCCGGCTATTCAGAGGTCCCTGTTGACTTTAGCAAGTACAGCTTCAGAACTTAAGGTAGCCTAAGTATCCCACTCTACAGTTAGGCTTAAAATGAAGACTGTAAAATACTGGAGTTGTGGAGGAGCAGTGAGACTTGAGAATATCAGGCATGTGTTCTCTATCCAATCAAAGTTAAATAGTAACCATATTTACACTTAACAGTTTAGAAAAAGAGAGCTATTACACAGCATTCAGGAGAATCCCAGGGATGAGGCAGTCTGGTGGCTGCTGTCTATGGGGTCGCACAGAGTCGGACACGACTGAAAAGACTTAGCAGCAGTTCAGTTCAGTCGCTCAGTCGTGTTCGACACTTTACAACCCCATAGATAGCAGCACACCAGGCCTCCCTGTCCATCACAGACTCCCAGAGTTTACACAAACTCATCTCCATTGAGTTGGTGATGCCATCCAGCCATCTCATCCTCTGTCGTCCCCTTCTCCTCTTGCCTTCAATCTTTCCCAGCATCAGGGTCTTTTCAAATGAGTCAGCTCTTCGTGGCCAAAGTATTAGAGTTTCAGCTTCAGCATCAGTCCTTCCAATGAATATTCAGGACTGATCTCCTTTAGGATGGACTGGTTGGATCTCCTTGCAGTCCAAGGGACTCTCAAGAGTCTTCTCCACCACAGTTCAAAAGCATCAATTCTTTGATGCTCAGCTTTCCTTATAGTCCAACTCTCACATCCATACATGACCACTGGAAAAACCACAGCCTTGACTAGATGCACCTTTGTTGGCAAAGTAATGTCTCTGCCTTTTAATATGCTGTCTAGGTTGGTCATAACTTTCCTTCCAAGGAGTAAGTGTCTTTTACTTTCATGACTTGCAGTCACCATCTGCAGTGATTTTGGAGCCCAGAAAGATAAAGTCAGCCACTGTTTCCACTGTTTCCCCATCTATTTGCCATGAAGTGATGGGACCGGATGCCATGATCTTACTTTTCTGAATGTTGAGCTTTAAGCCAACTTTTTCACTCTCCTCTCTCACTTTCATCAAGAGGCTCTTCAGTTCCTCTTCACTTTCTGCCTTAAGTTTGGTGACATCTGCACATCTGAGGTTACTGATATGTCTCCCAGCAATCTTGATTCCAGCTTGTGCTTCTTCCAGCCCAGCATTTCTCATGATGTGCTCTGTATATAAGTTAAATAAGCAGGGTGACAATATACAGCCCTGAGGTATTCCTTTTCCTATTTGCAACCAGTCTGTTGTTCAATATCCCGTTCTAACCGTTGCTTCCTGACCTGCATACAGATTTCTCAAGAGGCAGGTTAGGTGGTCTGGTTACTCCCATCTTTTCCAGAATTTTCCAGTTTGTGGTGATTGACACAGTCAAAGGCTTTGGTATAGTCAATAAAGCAGAAGTAGATGTTTTCCTGCAACTCTCTTGCTTTTTCGATGATCCAGAGGATGTTGGCAATTTGATCTCTGGTTCCTCTGCCTTTTCTAAAACCAGCTTGAACATGTGGAAGTTCATGGTTCATGTATTGCTGAAGCCTGGCTTGGAGAATTTTGAGCATTACTTTACTAGCGTGTGAGATGAGTCCAACTGTGCGGTAGTTTGAGCATTCTTAGGCATTGCCTTTCTTAGGGATTGGAATGAAAACTGACCTTTTCCAGTCCTGTGGCCACTGCTGAGTTTTCCAAATTTGCTGGCATATTGAGTGCAGCACTTTCACAGCATCATCTTTTAGGATTTGAAATAGCTCCACTGGAATTCCATCACCTCCACTAGCTTTGTTCGTAGTGATGCTTCCTAAAGCCCACTTGACTTCACATTCCAGGATGTCTGGCTATAGGTGAGTGATCTCACCATCGTGATTATCTGGGTCGTGAAGATCTTTTTTGTACAGTTCTATGTATTCTTGCAATCTCTTCTTAATATTTTCTGCTTCTGTTAGGTCCATACCATTTCTGTTCTTTATTGTGCCCATCTTTGCATGAAATGTTCCCCTTGGTATCTCTAATTTTCTTAAAGAGATCTCTAGTCTTTCTCATTCCATTGTTTTCCTCTACTTCTTTGCCCTGATCACTGAGGAAGGCGTTCTTATCTCTCCTTGCTATTCTTTGGAACTCTGCATTCAAATAGGTATATCTTTCCTTTTCTCCTTTGCTTTTCAATTCTCTTCTTTTCACAGCTATTTGTAAGACCTCCTCAGACAGCCATTTTGCTTTTTTGCACTTCTTGGGGGTGGTCCAAAATATCATAATACTGAATTATCAAAGAAAAAGGGAATATAAACAAAACTACAGTAAATAAAGCTGAAGTTTAAATGTGTATGATATCATTGGGGGAAGTACAACATACTGATGATGTACAAAGTCTACAACCCCGCCCCAGAACAGTCTAGTCAATTCTATTTCCACATCAAATACCAGGTTCCCATGGCCAAGTAACTCTAGCACCGCCACCCCTGTCACCTCGCCACTCAACATCTAAGCCAACTAAACTGATACTGAGAACACGGAACCTCTAACGCAGGCAAGGCATACCACCATCACATAAAGAAAGAATAAATAAGACTGAAGAATCTGCTACTTCTTACAAAAGCCTAAAGGGTGCTTCTGAAGTTTGCTACTAATTTCAGTTGTTGACTCAAGAGTTGATCTTCATCACTTTATTAATGATGGAAGATGCATACCCTTGAAAACAGGAGGGCATCAAAGCACAAGTTTATAATAATCTCTCAAAGAAACTTCATATACGAGTTAAGTAAATCTACTAAGCCTTCGGAGATGAAGAAAAATAAGAATCACTAGAATCAAGGAAAAATTCACACAGAAGTGCAACAGGTCACTCTGAGTAGAACCAAAATCAATAAAGCCGTGTAGAATCACAGAAAATGGCTAAAATTAAAAGAACAAACTGAGATGATGGACTTTCTGAATTTACGCTGACATATGGAACAGCACTACACTGGACACAGTCTGCTGCTCTCCGGTGAAACTGCTACAACAGCAAATGAGATTTTGTTTTTCTAAACTATTCTTAAGTTTATCAAAAATGCAAGGATTGTATTTTAGGCACTTTAGTTGACTTCCTACATGCTCTTCATTCTTATAGCCCCAAGATAATTTTTGTAGCAGTAGTATCAGTAGTATCAGTCATACAAAACATCCCACCACTACCAACCCATATACAACCTCACATTCTTATAGAGATAAGAGTATCAAAATGCTATGAACTGCTAGTTAAACAAAAACGACTCTAAAAAGACTGGATAACACCGTAATAAAAGCAGAATACTTCAGGGTCCCCAGCACTTCTTACCAACAAAACTGAAGCAGAGACAATTACAGAGCATGCACTACAGGGGACCGAAGTGGATGTTGTTTTTCAAAGGTAAAGACACCAAGGCTCATAGAGCTTAAATAGATTTTTTTTTTTTTTTGGCTAATAAATGGTGAAGCTGAGAATCAAAATTCAGGTCTTCTGAAACCAAAATGACAATAACAGTGTTTCTTCAAACTCTGTACTCCAGTACTCTAAGGCTGAATAAAAATGTTCTAGGAATTCTATAAATAGTCAAACGTTATTGTTTATATGAGGAAAAACAAGGTTGAGTTAGAAACTGACAAATAGATGTCTTCTCACCAGGTCCATTACAAAGGACACACTGATCTCACCTATTCAGGAATGAGGAAAGCAGTGGGGTTAATGTGCACTGCTCTAATAGGCTGCCGTGGCCCTATGAATGTGGGATCCCTACCGGGTAAGGAGGGCACACCACCAGGATAATAGGAAGACAAGACCCAGCAGGATCAAGCATGCAAGTTCATGCCACCAGGAGCACATCATCGTCTTTAGTGCCCTGCTACAGAAGACAACCCTCACAATGACCCAGGCAATGCCATTTGAGACAAACGCCAAGATGAATTACACAGTCCTGGTGAAGATGTAAATAAAGTTCAGTGCACGTGCAGAGACACTACTGCGGGTCATTCCACAAACTGCTGCCGTACATTAGCCAACTCTCAGACAGGCAGGTAACATGGTTTCTTAAGTATGCTACCAGCACCCACTGAGACTTTGGGGAAAGGGCAGTACTGATAAGGTAAGTTCTTGGCCATAGGTCTTATACCTCTCCAACCTCCTGTGCCTTGACAAAGGATTGTAATAATCATCCTTCATCATCACACTTGAATATATTTCAAAAGGGTAGGCCAGGATTCAACTACTACCAGTCCTGGGACAAGTAAAGCACAGCAAGAGGTTACAATGAGACCTAATTCTGGCAGTGGTGAAGTAATGGAAAATAAAATTTAGGTAAATCACGGTAAGTGGACTTTTATCTTCATCATTAAGTAAAAGAACAGGTACCTGGTATACTGAGGGGAACTGGGAATGAGAATATGATGAAGATCTCAGTATCTGTATGATCAAATGCTTCAACATTCTTGATTTTAGAACATTCTTTAACAACAGAAAGGTCTTCATTAATATTAAAAAAGATATCTTATTAATATTTTAAAAAGAAATCCATCAAACCTTCAACCAATAAATAATATTGTTAACGGTAAAACACTAGAAATATCTGCATTAATGCCAAGAACAAGAAAAGAATACCTATAATCACCATTACTTAAAATTGTTCCAAAAGTGATCCACATAAATAATAGATATAAATACTGGAAATGAGATTAAGTTATGACAGAAATGGCTGAAAGATAGGACAGAAACATTATGAAGGACATGCAAGGCAAGAAAAAGCAGTTTAAGTGACATTTTAAAAAGACTTACTTATCAGAAGCATATAGGAAGATTAGATGGGATACCAACTAAATAAACAAAGAGCATCATAAATAAGCCCTAAAGCATAAAAGTAAAGATCATTTAAAATCAGATATTTACAACAGACATCCCTAGAATTACCTGGCTAAAAAAACTTGTAAGGGTCAAGTCATAATACATGGTTGTCATTCCAGTGCTGCCTGATGAATCATTCACTTGTCCCTAGTCTCTTTTCTGTACTCTCAAACATCTAACTGTATCCCACCTTTCAGCTGACCGTCAGCTTCACACACACACACAGGAGCCACTCAGCATACAACTTTCTCAACTTCCTTAATTGTATTTGGGGCACTGCCCTCCTCTCTTTTCAGTATGACTTCTCTTTTAATACAATCTTCTAAAATACAATCAAATAGTTCAGTGAAACTTAAAATGTCATGACACAATAAAAGTTCTGCAGCTCTGTATGAGTTCGACAGAAAACCAACAATTTTGACATTGATGACCACATCTTTATTACCTTTAGAGATGCCTACATCTCACTCAATAAATGCTGAAACATTTCAAAATCTTGAAACATTAAGCAATTTTATAATCTTGGTTCAATTTCACAAATGAAATATGCTTTATTTACTATTACTGTTTGACAAGTCTAACATTAACAACAGAAAATACCAGCACCTCCTACAGTATGTGCGCTTAGTCTCTAGGTCGTGTCTGACTCTCTGCGACCCCATGGGCTGTACATCATTATCTGTTATTTTGGAATGATCAGAATATGATGCGTTCTATTGAATGAAATATTTCAATTAAAAGCTTTCAAAGAATAAAAAGATTAAATATAACACAAACTGAGAATGACTTTAATCTTCCTTTGAAGACTCAGAAGGGCTCATACTCTATCACCCCAAGGAAATATAAAGCCAGCAGAACCTCAAAACAAGCTAGATGAAAGCAACATATTAAGAAGTGTATGTCTAAATATATACTTATATTTATAGTTAATGAAAATATAGTTTAACATAAAAAATTTGAAATTGAAAGGGTATGAACTACAGTTAGAGTCTCATTTCAGTCCCAGCACTCAATTCATGTATTTTGCCTTTGTTGCCAAGTATTAAGAGATTCTAATTCACACAGGTAGCAGTGTACTGGAGAAGGCAATGGCACCCCACTCCAGTACTCTTGCCTAGAAAATCCCATGGACGGAGGAGCCTGGTAGGCTGCAGTCCATGGGGTCGCTGCCAGTCGGACACGACTGGGCGATTTCACTTTCACTTTTCACTTTCATGCATTGGAGAAGGAAATGGCAACCCACTCCACTATTCTTGCCTGGAGAATCCCAGGGACGGGGGAGCCTGGTGGGCTGCCATCTCTGGGGCTGCACAGAGTCAGACACGACTGAAGCAACTTAGCAGCAGCAGCAGCAGCAGTGTACTCCTATGCACAGATCTAATTTTAGTTTGTAGCAAAGTACAGATGTTTACTTTCTTTTTTTAAAGGCCAGGACAGAGTCACTTTCTAATAGACACTAAATATATACAATGTTAAAATACATACACAGGAAAAACTTGAATCCCTCAAATAACTGAAGAGGTTTAGTTTTCTAAAGCACAAGTGAAAGTGAAGTCATTCAGTCGCTCAGTTATGTCCAACTCTTTGTGACCACATGGACTGTAGCCTACCAGGTTCCACTGTCCATGGGATTTTCCAGGCAAGAATATTGGAGTGGGTTGCCATTTCCTTTTCCAGGAGATCTTCCCGACCCAGGGATTAAACCCTGGTCTCCTGCATTGTAGGCAGACGCTTTACCATCTGAGCCACAAGGGAAGTCTTTTCCAAAGCAAAACACAGCTTAAAAATATAGTAACAAAAAGACATGAAGGAACCTCAAAATAAATACCAAAAAAAGTAATTCTGAAAAGCCTCATATCATGTGATTTCAACTTTCCAGAAATGGCAAAACTAGAGTAAAAAGATCAGTGGTTTTCAGGAGCTTTGGAGAGAGCAACAGACAAGCAATCACGGGGGAGTCTTAGGGCAGTGACACTGTCTACAGGTAAAGGGGGATTTAAGAGAAGGGTTAAGGGAATTAGCTTTACACGTGCCAGCCAGAATTAGCCAACGAAGACAAACAAAAAATTATCTGAAAAAGGCCTGAGATGACTTGAGGAAGATTTAGCTCACCCAAGAAGGACCTGGAAAACTAAGAGGTAAAATGCCCCAAGAGCAAAGGACTATACTAATTAGGTAGAAAGGTGTACTAAGACAGCACACTCAATTTCAAGCTATTCCAGCTTCATCACTCTTTCCACAAAACAGAACTATACTCAAAAATGCCACATAGGACCCATGTAAATTTTCTTAAGAGAAGAGGAAAAGTAGCAAAGCAAGTAAACTAGAGGAAAGCATGCTATAGAGAGAAAAAATAACCTCTGGAAGCAGCAGAAAATTATAGATGAACACTCTATACTTTCAAAAAAAAACCTAAGGTAACATAAAACTAAAAATAAAAGGAATCCAAAAGACACAATACAATATAACCAAATATACCAAGAGAAAAACATAAAGAACATCCAGGGACTTTACTAGCAGTCCAGCAGTTAGGACTCCCATGCTTCCACTGCAAGGGGATAGGAATTCAATCCATGATCAGGGGAACTAGGATCCTTCATGCCACACAGCCAAAAAAACACAAAACAAAACAAAACCTAGCTTGGGGAACATGAACAAGTGTATAGATACTATGGGTACCTAGGCAGAAAAGCAAAAAGAAATAGGCTGACCTAACACTTCTTCATTGCAACCTATAATGTCGGAGAATAATCATCATCTATAGTTATTTTGTTTAGAAGAAAACATATTAAATTTTTACTTTTTATTTACACAATAAATAAATATATTTTGTCTTCTAAAATACTGAAACAATACTGGCACACATCTTCATTCTACATTTATCCAATTTCATTCTTCTCTTCAGAAGTAACCATGCTTGACACTTCAGGCCTTTATCTGTGCATCTACACAGATACAGGCACAAAAGAAATGCACAGCTGTGTGGGGGGGTATTTAACAGAAATGTATTATACCATCTTATTTAGCAACCAGATTATTTGACTTATCAAGAGATCTTACAGACATCTTTATGTGTAGAGACACACATAAATATATCATATTTTTAAGCTACTGTTGACTCTGTTGGATCTCCTATGCAGATGCTATCACCTACAAATACACTTGGTCTCCTTCCTTTCCTATAGTTCTAATACTTTTTGTTGCCTCCCTGCACTGGCTAGAATCTCAAATACAAGTTCATTTCTTTTTTAAAGATTCATTAAAGACTATCTAATTTTCTGTAGTGGGCTATATATCCTAGGGGTTTTTGATGTGAGTACCGTATTATTGATTTCTTCACTTCCTAAGGTTCATTTTGCTCTCTTTATTCCAGCTATTTAGAAGTATATATTTTAAATGCTCAGATGGACAGATTGCATTTTTATAGCATTATGATCAGCAAATGAGGCCTATGTGATTTGTGCTTTTTTGGAATTTGAGATTTTTTTTGCCATTTAAAACATGGCAAAATTAATACTTATAATTGAGTGGGAAAAATGTATAATCTAAAAATTCTTCACTTTTTACTTATTCACTTTGAGAGCAAAAAAAAGTATTCTCTGGCATGCAATGACCCACAGAGGTCCATCTGTAAGTCCATCTTGAAAAGGTACATAATGACAAAATCTACCCAACAACTCTTCATGAAAGTTAAAGAGGAGAGTGAAAAAGTTGGCTTAAAGCTCAACATTCAGAAAAGTAAGATCATGGCATCTGGTCCCATCACTTCATGGCAAATAGATGGGGACCCAGTGGAAACAGTGGCTGACTTTATCTTTCTGGGCTCCAAAATCACTGTAGATGGTGACTGCAGCCATGAAATTAAAAGACACTTTACTCCTTGAAAGGCAAGTTATGACCAACCTAGACAGCATATTGAAAAACAGAGACATTACTTTGTCAACAAAGGTCTGTCTAGTCAAGGCTATGGTTTTTTCAGTGGTCATGTATGGATGGGAGAGTTGGACTATAAAGAAAGCTGAGCGCAGAAGAATTGATGCTTTTGAACTGTGGTGTTGGAGGAGACTCTTGAGAGTCCCCTGGACTGCAAGGAGATCCAACCAGTCCATCCTAAAGGAGATCAGTCCTGGGTGTTCATTGGAAGGACTGATGTTGAAGCTGAAACTCCAATACTTTGGCCATCTGATGCGAAGAGCTGACTCATCTGAAAAGACTCTGATGCTGGGAAAGATCGAGGGCAGATCAAGGGCAGGAGGAGAAGGGGACGACAGAGGATGAGATGGTTGGATGGCATCACCGACTCAATGGACATGGGTTTGGGTGGACTCTGGGAGTTGGTGATGGATAGGGAGGCCTGGCGTACTGCGGTTCACAGGGTCACAAAGAGTTGGCCACGACTGAGCAACTGAACTGAACTCAACCCAACAATACAGTAATCAAAATAAGAATATAAGAATGGTCCAAACTCATCAAATTGTACATATTAAATGTGTATAGTTATTTATATATCAACTATACTTCAATATAAGTGTTAAAAAAATACAATAGGAAAGTTGTTGCACGAAAGAATTAGGGAGTGAACATCAGATCAAACAGTACAAATATCATCAACCAGGACAACATAAAAATAACAGACTCCCTTCATCTTCCATTGGGGAGAATCAATGCATAAAATTTGATAAAGAAAGAGAGGTATAAGAAGTACAAAAGTTGCTATTAGATGAACCAGCAACAGATAGCAAACATTTCCAAACTCATAGGAAGGGTGACAGAAAATATTAAAAACAGGTTGTAAAGTATAATTCTATCTTATAAATCCTAAGGAGAAAAAAGATGTTCATGGAATTTTTGTAACATATGAAAATATCTTAAAAAAAAAATTATATAGGGGTAATGGTGGCCACTTCCCAAAAGTGGGACTGAGAAAGTAGGGGGTTAGGTTTACATTTTGAAATACATTTCTTTTGGTAATGGAATTTTGTTTAATGAATAGTGAATTTAAAATCAGAAAACTACCTCTGTTACTAGCTGTAAAATTGGATCATTTTAATTTCTCCCACCCTTGATTTATCTAAAAGATGGTTGTCACATCCACATAAAGGGTTTCATGTTATTACTCATGTTTATATGCCCCAGAGTAGTAAGAACACAGAAGGCAGGCAATACACATTTGCTAGGTTGAATCACAAATTATGTTTCAAGTTTGTAAAAAAATTAATTTCATTTCTATTCCAAAAAAATCTAAAATAATTTTATAGTTTAAACTGCTAGCCAACCTTTAGAAATGCTAAAGTGTTACAAAGGCCAACCGAGGTGCCAAAATTTATCTTACTTGTAAGAGGCACACAAACATTTATTTCTTGCTATCATAGTAAATATGTGTTCAGATCGTTTTCAAAAACAGGAAAAAAAGCAAAACCCTTCATTTTATTTCCTTCCTAAAAACTGGAGGACACTAAATCCATATCCTAAATGTATATTTAGATCTGTGGGACAAATCTACTTTGCTTGATGAACACTTTTAAGTCAATTCTTATCTCAAATTCTATAAAAACTTAGCCACCTGAAATTAGGTTCTTCCCTTCTCAACTGATTTTTAGACAAATTAAAACCTCTATTCTTGGCCATAATTTAAATATTCATCCTGATTATGAGGGTGATGAACAAGACTTGGAGTCAGCTCTCACAAGTTATTTAGAGGAAAAGAATCTTCCACCTAAAGAAAAAAAATCTATCTAAAGAAAAGAGAAACAAGAATGATTAAAAACCAGATATGCCCTCTATAAGATAAAAGTACATATGCAAGGTCACTCATTACAATATTCTTCGCAATTACAAAATAGTGGAAACTACCTATATGTTCAAACACAGAAGAATGGTTGAAAAACTGGTGTATAAACAGTGGAGTACTATCCAGCTATCGGAGGGGTGGGGAAAGAAGAGGATTTCTGTGAATTGACATGAGTGAGTTCCAGGAGACACTGTTAAGTGAAAAAAAGTAAAATGCAAAAGAGAACATAGAGTACACTGCCTTTTAACTGTGAAAGAAGGGAGAAACAAGGAAACATACATAATAAAGACGGGGAGTAGGTGCAACGTAAAACACAGAAACTGGAAAAACCATTAGCAGAACGGATGTGCCCATCTGTATTTCAAATGAGTGATGTAACTACACGAAGAGGGAGAGAAAACAAAATGCATCTACGTAACTTACACACTCAGTATATCAGTATACACTCTCAGTCTTCAGTAGAACGGATGGGGGAAGAACTGCATTCAAACTCTGGACCCTTTCCAGATTTTTCACTGGTATGAACATAATAATAATTCTGAAACTATTTTAGAAGTATTCCAGTCCTCCCAGAGGACAGTAGCAACGTCTGGAAATATTTTTGGTTGTGGCATATAGTGGGGAAAAGCTAGGGATGTTGCTGAATAACCAAGCATGTACAGGACAGCCCCCACTGCAAAGAATTACTCAGCCCCAAATGTCAAGTGTGCAAAGACTGAGAAACCTTAGCACAAATATGAGCTAGGGAGTCTGTATATGTGTTAATACATACATGTATTTCCTAGTTCTGTCTACTTAAAGGGCTCTGAAGCAAAGACATCCCTAGTAATGAGTACACTTAATGCCCATATCTTGGTCTCAAATACCACTCAGCTGGTAAAGAATCTGCCTGCAATGCAGGAGACCTGGGTTTGATCCCTGGATTGGGAAGATCCCCTGGAGAAGGAAAAGGCTACCCACTCCAATATTCTGGCCTGCAGAATTCCATGGACTGTATAGTACATGGGGATGCAAAGAGTTGGACACAACTGAATTACTTTCACTTTCACTAAGAAGAACCAGGGCTTCTTGGAGAAATGGCTGATTCTAGGGTTAAGGCAAATCCTTGTTAAGGTAAACAAATTGTTGAGGTAAACAAATTGTTAAAGTAAACAATAAGCTTGGGACATCCTATTATCCTAGAAAGTAAGGAATTGCTTACAAAAAATGATAGGGGTACATAAAAGAGCAAACTGAAGAGGCTCCTATGGGAAATCTATGATAATTCAAGCACCCAAACAGTACAATAGTAATGAATGATAAACAACTGGAAATTTAAGAACGTGTGAATTAATACCAATAATGCAAAGACACATACATAAAAGAAAGAGAAAGAAGGTGCACTGATCACAGTAAAATGCTGAGTGCTGACTAATAAGTACAGAATGAGTAGCAGTGTTAGAAAATCATCACTTTACAATCACTGTAGTAAAGAATCATTCAGGCAAGAATCATCAATGGATGTTAAATCTAGGGGAGAAATATCAATAGGAAAAAGAATGTCTGCATCATCTTAAAGTGTCTCCCCACTTATCTGCTGAAGAGGAAATAACAGTAACTATATAATGGAGACAATAGGCACTGAGACTGAGGGGTCAAAATTAAAATCGTCATTGAAGGATGCACCTAGCTATGATATTCTGACAAGAATTCAATATTATTTATGTAGTATTCTGTCCAAGAATGCATTGACTGGCTCTAATTATGAGGAAAAAAACATAAAATGAGAAACACTCTATTTTGAAAAAAAAAAAAAAAGACTTCCCTGTTGGTCCAATGGTTAAGACTCCATGCTCCCGACACAGGGGGCATGGGTCGATCCGTAGTCAGGGAACTAAGATGCCACATGGCCACAGGATGCAACCAAAAAAAAATAAATAAATAAAAGACTCACAAATAATAAATGCTGGCAAGGTTATGGAGAAAAGGGAACCCTCAAACACTGTTGACGGGAATGTAAATTGGTACAGCCAATGTGGAAAATAGTATGGAGGTTTCTCAAAAAACTAAAACTAGAACTATCACATGACCCAGCAATTCCACTCCAAAAACACTACCTCAAAAAGATATATGCACTCCAATGTTCACAGTAGCATTACTGACAACTGCCAAGGTATGGAAGCAACCTGTCCACCAACAGATGAATGGGTAAAGATGATGTGGTGTATATACAGTGGAATAATACTCAGTCCAAAAAAGGGAAACCTTGCCATTTGCAGCAACATGGCCAGACTTGGAGGGCACTACGCAGTCAAGACAAATACTGTATGATATCACTTATATATGGAATCTGAAAAAATATAACTAGTGAATGAAACAAACAAAAATAAAGGAAGCAGACTCACACAGAGAATAAGCCAGTGGTTGGTCATCAGTGGGGAGAGGCAAAAGGGGTTATCATGGAAGTATATGAAATAGTATGCGTGAAACATCTGAAAACTGTAAAGCACTACAGAATATAAAGAATCTCTCATTCAACAAGAAAAAATTTTAAAGACTACTCAAAAATATTAATGCCATAAAAGACAAAGAAAGGTTGAAGAAATGTTCCAGATTAAATGAGATTAAAGAGACATGACAACTAAATAAACCCAATTCTGGACTTCACGGTATATCAGAGAGGGGGGAAAATGCTACGAAGGATATTATTGGCCCAAGCAACAAAACTGAAGTACGTTAAATAAAAAGTAACAGTGTTAAATTTTACTGAAGTTGCTGTTTTATAGAAGAATAGTTATTCTTAGGAACTGCACAATGAAGTATCTGGGGGCAAAGGTCCTTCATGCATGCAAATAACTCTCAAATGGTTTTTAAAAAACTACACATGGCTAGGGTGCAAATGATAGAGCAAATGGTAAAAAAAAAACACAACAGGTGAATTTGGATAAAACATATAGTAAGTACGTAGATAGCATATTGAAAAGCAGAGACATTACTTTGCCAACAAAGGTCTGTCTAGTCAAGGCTATGGTTTTTCCTGTGGTCATGTATGGATGTGAGAGTTGGACTGTGAAGAAAGCTGAGCGCCGAAGAACTGATGCTTTTGAACTGTGGTGTTGGAGAAGACTCTTGAGAGTCCCTTGGACTGCAAGGAGATCCAACCAGTCCATTCTGAAGGAGATCAGCCCTGGATGTTCTTTGGAAGGAATGAGGCTAAAGCTGAAACTCCAGTACTTTGGGCCACCTTATGAGAAAAGTTGACCCATTGGAAAAGACTCTGATGCTAGGAGGGATTGGGGGCAGGAGAAGAAGGGGATGACAGAGGATGAGATGGCCGGATGGCATCACTGACTCGATGGACGTGAGTCTGAGTGAACTCCAGGAGTTGGTGATGGACAGGGAGGCCTGGTATGCTGCGATTCACAGGGTCGCAAAGAGGTGGACACAACTGAGTGACTGAACTGAACTGATGTATTCTTTGTACTAATGCTACAATTTTTCTATAAATCTGAAATTATTTCCAAATGAAGTTTTTTAAAACCCACAGGAAAATCCTAAGAAAACCCAGAATATGAAGTTAAAATGTTACCCCAATACTCATCTATAAAAACAGAATGCTATAAAATATGGGATGCTTTAAGACAATATAAAATAGTAGTAGTCACATAACTTCATGCTGTTTTCACTAATGCTCTTGCATTAACTGTATTAGCCACTTCATAAAGTTCATATACAATAGCCATTGGATGATAAAAGATGAAAAACATAGTAAGACAAAAAGGAAAGGCATTAGCAGTGACAATAACATAAAAGATTTCATTTTTCTAATACATGGATTCCAGACAAAAAAAAAAAATGAAGTGCTTTGAAGCACCTACCTTCCTATTGAACATAAGATAGTTAAGACAAGCTTAGAATAAAACTTATCCCAAATAACTTACTTGTTTTTTCTGCTTCAAAAGTACACATGATAATGTCAAAAGGGTAAATAACGCTATGGCAAAATAAGACCCAGTTCTAATATTCAGACCAAATAGCCCAAACCAATATTTGAACTCTCATAACAGTATTAATTTAGAATACATCTCTCAAAGCTGTATTTTAATCTACTACTTTGTCTTTTATGAGAGGATTAAAAAAAAAAACACAAAACAGAGAAACTTACAGTTCATCTCGTTGTCTCTGGGACAGCACCATTTTGGCTGTAATATCAAGCTTATTCGATATAGTGGTTATGTCCCTCCTCTGGAAAATCAAAAAGCTTTGCAACCCCTGGATTTATAATTAATAAGCCACTAAGTGGCTTTCACGCAGGGGAAAATGATTCTTTCACAAGTGAATCCAACGTGTAACCAGGAGATATTCAACAAGTAAGGTTCATTCCACCTAAGGAGAGAAAAAGAAAGATTATTTCTTTCACTTAGAATTTAAATTATTTTTAAATTATTACTTGTAGTATACACTTTCTTTTTTCTTTTTTTGCAGTATACACTTTCAAAGGTGAGGTTTACTATGATGGTAATATGAATACCTGAAAATCAATGCCAAAACAGTCATTTTATGTATTTTAAATAATCTTTAACAGTTACCTGAGCCAAAACAACACTATTCAATTTTATTGAATTTCAAATATTAACATATAACTTCTAGAGAAGAAAAGTTTTTCCTTAATGACAAAAACAAATTTTCTAATTTACAAAAAGTATTACCTGAAAAAAGTAACAAATATAAGTATTTCACAAACTGTCCACAAGTCAAAGGTTCTAATCATAAATAAATTCAAGATTGAATGGTAGCAACCAGTAATCTTACAACAGCTGATATCATTTATAATGTAAATAAACTATTTAGCTAATCTAATGCCCTCTTAACCAATACATTTAATCAAGAAATAATTTAGCACTGTTCAATGCTTAAGAAGTATGTATTTAAACTGAATGCAGTACATACTTCTTTGTACTCAAACAACCCAATTCTCTAATCTTGTTAATATTTCAGAGCCCTTTGTACCTGCAACACATGATCGGTTCAATGAGAATAAATGTAGGTAAAAGAAAAATCAAGAATTATTTCTTAAAGAATTATTCTTCAAATTTCCTCTATTTTGCAAAAGTTTAAGTACAGTTTGTCTTATCACACTTTATAAATATAGCTAGACAAAACAATTTTCCTTCAATTAAAAATACGTAAGTCTGGAAAAAAATTAAACATGGAAAGATCTCAGTATCACACCAACTATTTACTATCAGTCTTACTATAATAAAACATTAGAACAAGCATATGAAAACAAAAGTATGTGATATCCTGAAAAAAAAATAGCTAGACAGAATTTCCACTGTAATTGGGAAATACAGTTGACACTTGAACAAGACTGATTTGAACTGCATGGGTCAACACAGGTTTGAACACTTAAAATTTTAGCCTCACTTTTCTAAGTCTTAATTGTCACACCAAGCCAAACCACGTAGGAACTCATATACTCTAACAAGAAGGTTCAACAGGATTATCTTATGTTGGTGACTATGTGAACTGTCTACAGATTTCTATTATTAGGACAATAGTAACCCACTGACAGAGCATTAATCATATAAATCAGAGTAAAAAAGAAGCAGCAAAAATGAAAAACTCCACAATATTATGTACACTACAAGGTTCAGTTTAACTGTGGACAGACTACCTCTAGACAAAAAAAGCAAATTAATGTACAAGAATTACAACAGAATACTAGCATGACCTAATCAGGATAAAACTAAGATATAAAGAAATCATTGACTATAACAGTGTACTGCACCAATTTATCCATTCAACATACACTAAACACAATGAACCAGGCATCATGTTTAATGAGGGAAAAGAAAAGACTTCTTGGTCTTTACACAGAAGAAGTTACAGTCTTCTGGAAGAGTCAGTCGAGCAGTTAAAACTGTGTGAAATGTGTGACAAGTATTTCCAAATAGCAAATGATGATGATTCAACATAAAGCTGAAGAGATAATAAGGACAGGCTAGGCCAGAAAACAAGCTCTGGTCTTTACAATTTATCCTAGGAATAATGGGGAGCCCCCCCTTTTTTAAAGAAAAATCACCTTCATTTTTATAGTGAAAAAAAGGACCATAAAGATGGGAAAGGAAGAAACCAGGTAAGATGTTTGCAGCAATGAAGACGGAGAGCTACACTAGAATAGCGGCTGTAAAGAGAACTAGGAGGGTGAGAGTAAAAGGTCAGTCAAGGAGCCAACTCAAAAAACTTCTAGATTAGAAACAAGCTCAACTAAGTAGAACCATACATGAAGGGATGAAAGTGTGACTCATTCCATCTTTAGATATGTCAGCTCTAAAAAGAACCAATCTAAGGGCGAAAAAAGATTTGTTACCTGCTTAGAGATGGTATAATTAGACTAGAGCCAGGCAGAGCGACACCAATACTTAAAGAGTCTACAACAGAGGCTGAGAGGAAGCAATTAAAGAAACAGAAGTAAAAAGGAGAGGGAATATGTCACAAGTCAATATGGGAATATTTCAAGGAGAGACAATCAACAGTACCCAAAGTTACCCAACTGTCAAGCAAAATAAGGTATGAAATGGGTCTGTTTCATTCATTATACAGTTCACTGATAACCCTGATGAGACTGATTTCAATAAAATGGTATAAGAGCATGGTTCAGCATTCAGTTTAGTTCAGTTCAGTCGCTCAGTTGTGTCCGACTCTTTGCGACCCCACGATGGGCTAATGAGTGCACAAAGATGAAGTAAAGATGGTTACCATAAATATCTTAGAAACAGATGGAAATATTGAAAAGCAGTTTTTATGGATTGTTGTTTTTCTCAACCTAGCAAGATGCTTAAATGTTAATGGTGGAAGGAAAAAAAGACACAGGAGAAATAAAGGGATGAATAATTTTAGTATCACCATTTTCACCACCTAATTAACCAAAGGCAAACAAAGAAACAACCAGACATGATGTATCCCCTGACAGAATAACACCACACACCTATAAGGTATTGTCACAAAATCAAATCTGAATCTGTTCAAGTCTCCAGCTCCAACTATCAATTACCAAGAAGCATAAAGGGCAGAAGAATATGTGAAAAACACCACGGGGATATAACCAGTAAAATCCAGATTGTGAAAAACCCTATAAAATAAATGACCCAGTTTCTTCAAATAAATTCCAAGGAAACTGAGAGAGAGACAGAGAGAGAGCTGGAAAGGGAAACCTATAGATAAGGAGATAATTGATATAACCACTGAAATACACTGACCTTACTTAGATCTAAATTTTTTTTTAAGTATAAATATTTTTTGTAAAACCAATTAAACATTTGGGGATATGTGAACACTGACTGAATGTCATTGAAGAATAACTTTGAGTGTTTCAAGGGATAACAGTATTGTGATTATTTTTAAGTCATTTAAAAATATACAATGAAAATTTTATCAGTAGAATGATGTCTGGGATTTGCTTCTAAAATTTTTGGAAAAGTGGATATATGTGAAAAAATATTAGCTTTGAGTTGATAACTGTTGAAGCTGGGTAATGGGTACATGAATGGTTAATTTTCTCTACTTTCATTTATGGGTCTGAAGTTTTCCATATGTAAAAAAAAAATCAGAATAGAGAAATACTCAATGGGAGGAGGAGGAAGAAAACGGAATGAGAGATCTAGATACAAAGATAACTTACCTCTTCTACTGTATTATGAAGGAGAAAGACGTGAAATCTTTTTATTTCAGGAAAATAGGAAATGAGGTCACTTGCTGGGTAGGGGGAGTAAGGAAGAAGGCATTAAGAGGCTTGAAATAGCTGCTATGAAGAAAGAGGGCAAAAAAACATAACAGGAAGTACAGGATGGACATTTTTAAGATTGGAGACCATGAACTTTTGGTGGTGACAATCTTACAAACATGTGACTTTCCTTTGGCAGTTGTCTGGCTACAGCAACAGAAAAGTCACACATTTAGAGATCTAGGATTGGGTTGAAGGTTTACAGGGTATGTGTGATGAATGCATAATGAGGAGATTGGAAACAACAGATCAAAGAGCCCAAGCACCATTGTGCAGAAAGTGAAAACTGAAAAGGCAAACAGAGAGTAGAGGGAGCAAGAAAGCTGAGTTTTCTACTTTCCAGGAGACCACTTGAAAGGTGGTATGCCAGAGAGTAGGATGATTAAATTTGAAACCTCTCGATTTGCTAATAATATGTTGTTATTTACTACTATAGGTTAATAATGTTTTCATTACAACAATTTATGATCAATCTATATTTATAACCAACAGTACAAATAAACTAGGCAGCATTTTCATACCACCTGGGGAGGAGTCCTAAATCTTTTGGGGAGTCACTAAATTCGTTTGACAATGTGATGAAGAGGCAAGACCTCTTCCCTCAAAAAAGCACATAAGATAAAATATTATTAATACACACATGCATTTTAAGGGGGTTCACAAATCCTTCCAAAGTCAACATGAGTGAAAAGACTTATCATTTTTGAAATATATTTTGGCAGTACTCCAACAATCCCCTCTAAGCTACTTGTATATATCACAAACATATTTCAAAGAAGAGTTTGGTTTATCCATTAGCATGCATGTCAATATCCAGACATTCTTAGAGATCAGATCTGTGTTGCCTGAGCACTAGACACAGAGGTGTCTTCAGTATGTTTTTTGGAACGCAGAATTCTTAAGCACTCTACATTCTAACACAATATACAGTTTTCTGCTACACCAAAGCAACTCTCCTAGACAACATCGTTTATTATGGCTTAGGTAAGTACCTCACCACAGAAAGAGAAAGGGGAAAAGTAAAAACAGAAAACAGGAAACTTAAATAGAGTATTAAAAAAAAATAATCTTAGTGAGTGAATTACTAATTTAAGTTCCTCTCATTTTGTTTCAGTGTGTTAATAACATAGGGTTCACACTTATCAAAACTTTTATAAAATATCAATAATCTATTTTGTACACTGTTTCTTGCTAACTAGGAGTTTATGAAACAGGGGAAAACAATATAGAATATATAAAGGATGTACATGAGGGAAAACATAAACTGGCAATTATATGTTAACAGTAGGGGTGTACTGACATAAAGAATGCTCATTGTCAGGTTTACTTATTATTAATATTAGATGTAGAAGAGTTTAAGAAACTCACCTAAGACTTTTACACTAACGGATTACCAATGGTTCCTGGTCTCATGAAACTGTCACTCAACAATGCAGATTATTTACCTTCTTTGAACAGCAGGTTACAGTTCCTAACCCTAATACAAATGATACAGTCCAGATACAGCAACGAGGAAAGGCAGAAGCTACTGTCAAGGATTACTGAGTACCTTTTCATATTAGCTTTCTAGAGTTAAACAAAAATCTTCTGTTTGCCAATAAACTATGTGCTTCATGAGAAATGAAAACTGCATCAACCAAAACAAGGTCCTGGCTCCTTGGATAAAAATTTTGTTTCACTTGTTCTGTCTTCTCCTCCCCTCACCATCCCCAAATTGTGTGCAGCATCAAAATCATCCTGATCTCTGTATAATAAACCCAACAGAACATACACATATATGTTCTGACTTGCACAGTCCTCACTGAACAGAAGTAAAAAGGAGGACCATCACTCATCCATTTAAATAGTGGTGGACATATTGGGTGTGCCAGCAAATTCTTCATCACTTCACCAAGTAATGCTCGGTATCATGGCACCAAACATGAGGTTACTGGTTTCTCTAAGTTCTCAATATTTGACTTTGACTATTATTCTACGTAAAAAGTTTTAAACTATTATCACTAATGCTATACTGCAATGCAGTCAAATAAAAAAAAAAAGTATACTTACCTAAGAAATTAATGCATTGCCTATTCTGAAAAACACCGCAGTCAAATTTAAATTTTTAAATTTACAGTTTAATTCTGTAAGACTGCATCAGACAACAAAGTACCCTCAAGAGCAACTTCATTTCCTTACATCAATATTTGTGATTTCCTCACTTCTCCACTTACAGAGATAAGCTTCTAGAGTTTTGAGGTTGTTTTCAAATAAAACAAAGATGTCAAAAGTAATTAAAACATTAATGGTCCCTGCAGTATCCTGTGCTGCATGATTAATTAATATGAAGAAGTTAGATCT
Organism: Bos indicus x Bos taurus; assembly: GCF_003369695.1. Taxonomy (NCBI): domain Eukaryota; kingdom Metazoa; phylum Chordata; class Mammalia; order Artiodactyla; family Bovidae; genus Bos; species Bos indicus x Bos taurus. Next base: position 24,579,841 of record NC_040094.1, on the reverse strand, counting down.
TCCCCACTCCCACAATTTGAAAACACTAGATCACTGAAAGTTCTTCATCAAACACCTAGGCTTTAGTGTCCGCCTGTTCTTATTCTCCTTAAGCTTGGAGGCCCACAATTCACCTGGACCGGCTGCTGGCAAGCAATAACAAAAGCTAAAGCAAAAAAGGACCAGGTTGGGTCATCAATGAGGGATGGACTAAGTGAAGGCACAGTTCACTTTCTGTAAAAGTAAAATTCTTCCAATAGCTACACCATTTTCTCACTTCCTATTAGTTACAGCTGACTACTATATCTCATTTTGCAAGATTTAAGTCACTCATCCAAAATTTATATTCAAAATATTTTGTATTTTTTCAATTAGCTTTGGGCCAATGATTAAGATACCACCTTTTCCACTGAGAATTACTCGTACCAATATCAAGTCTAGTAACTCTTAGTATTAAAGGCAAGTGTTGTAAATAGATGCTCCACTGCTTTAGATTATAAATCTGAAGAAAGTAGAAATAGTACTTTTGTTTTCTCTCTCTCTTTTAAAAACTCTCATGTATGGATGTGAGAGTTGGACTGTGAAGAAGGCTGAGCACCAAAGAATTGATGCTTCTGAACTGTGGTGTTGGAGAAGACTCTTGAGAGTCCCTTGGACTGCAAGGAGATCCAACCAGTCCATTCTGAAGGAGATCAGCCCTGGGATTTCTTTGGAAGGAATGATGCTAAATCTGAAACTCCAGTACTTTGGCCACCTCATGAGAAGAGTTGACTCTTTGGAAAAGACTCTGATGCTGGGAGGGACTGGGGGCAGGAGGAGAAGGGGACGACAGAGGATGAGATGGCTGGATGGCATCACGGACTCGATGGACGTGAGTCTCAGTGAACTCCGGGAGTTGGTGATGGACAGGGAGGCCTGGTGTGCTGCGATTCATGGGGTCGCAAAGAGTCGGACACGACTGAGCGACTGATCTGATCTGATCTAGCTGTAGCCTATGGGATCCAGTTCCCTGACCAAGGATCAAACCTGGGCCCCCTGCATTGGGAGCGCAGACCCTTAGCCAGTGGACCACCAGGGAAATCAACATTTAAATCAGTGGACTCTGAGTAGAGCAGATTACCCTCCATAATGTGGCTGGGCCTCATCCAGTCTGTTGAAGGCCTGAAAAGAAAGATGTACAAGGCCAGCAGACTGCCTCTGGACTTGGGAGCTGCAACATCAACCCTTCCCTAGGTCACCAGCCAGTTACATTTTGGACCTGCCAACCTTCACAACCACACAAGCCGATTCCTTAAACTCTCTCCCTCCGTTCTCTCCCTCTCCGAGAGATCGACTGTACTCACTTTTTCTTTTTGATATATACATAAATCCTACTGGGTGTCTGGCTGGAGAACCCTAATAATATGCCCCCAAGCCCTCGGTTCGGTTATAATAATATAGCAGACATTAACATTATAGCCTTAGCCTATCACTAAACTCTACTGGAATGAATACTCTTCACCCCTCATACTGCTTAAAGTCTACTCCCTGGATACTCACCAGGTAAATCAATGCCCTTAAGGATTATCAAATGTAAAAAACTAAGTCCTACTTAAAACAGACAAGAGAAACGTCCTGAACAAAAGGCTTGTTGTTCAGTCACTCAGCATGTCTGAATCTTTGCAACCTCATGGACTGTAGCATACCAGGCTTTCCTGTCTCACTATCTCCCAGAATTTGCTCAAACTTAGGTCCATTGAGTCGATGATGCCATCCATCCAACCATCTCATCCTCTGTTGCCCCCTTCTCCTCCTGCCCTCAATCTTTCGCAGCATCAGGGTCTTTTCCAATGAGTTGGCTCTTCGCATCAGGTGGCCAAAGTACTGGAGCTTCAGCTTCAGCATCAAACAAAAGGCTACTGAGGCGCAAAACGGATAACTGAGAACTCTCCTCTCCTCTGTTTCATTGTCACTCTCTCCACTGCAAGTGGAGTCTCTGATATTCACTGCCACTGCAACTTATAAGCACCATCTCACTACTGCTGACTTTTCAGCTCTTCTCTTTCCTATCCTTGTTTCTTTTTTCTTGGCCTGTCTACTTCATCATTCTTGGCTTTCCCTTTATGGACATTAATCAGGATGCCTTCTCATTCTTACAACACACCCACCAAATACATGCAAGATATAATCTTTGTCCCCACAGTGATCATCTGTTGACCAATGCTCAAAGACTGCTTCTTTGTTGACTAAAATCTTTCTCTTCTTTGACTTAAGGCATGAAGCTATTTTGAACACCTGAGGGTTCCAAGTGGAATTCTGACCCGGTTAGATTTGACTGTATGTATATCCCTTCCTACTGCTTTTTATCTCAAAGCAGTTTTCTGTGTGACACAACTGTTTGTGTCTATAAACAGTGAAGCAAACATGAAAAAAGACAACTATCTGCTGTTTTAATATGCTTTTAGAAATTGCAGGTCACTTTTTTCCTTTTAAATTCACTCTAATGTCAAAATATACTTAAATGAAAATGAGGAAAAGATCTATTTAAAAGGTTGTTTTACAGACATATAGCCTGACAGAACCACTGACAAAACAGTCCTGGAATATAAACTATTCCTCCTAAAAAGATTAAGTCTCCTATAAATTGTGTTCTACTTCACTGAATCCATTATTTCTAGGTTCACTGGGATTTTATGATGCCAAATATGTCTCTCATAAAAACAAACAATACTGAATTATACTACCGCTCTCTAACAAAAATTTCAACTTGCATTCTATTATTATACTGAATGACATCAAAATAAAAAACGAATTCACCAAACTGATGCTGATGAGTTTACATAAATTTAGGCAATGACTCTTTAGGCTGAGAAACACCTCTGGGACACAAAACAATGAATGCCACATTTGTATTTTTTTCAAATTAGATTTACTAAAAGTAGTTGAAGGAGAAGTGGGGTTAACTATGGATTTTTACCATGAGTCTACATTTGAACCACCTGAGAAAATTCCTGAAAATAATCATGCCAGGCCTTATCCTAGCAATTCTGAGGTGCCATCGAGATCTTAAAATTTTCTCCAGATGATTCTGATACACATCCTCAGTAGAGAACCATATATGCAACATTACAGACTGTAACCAGTCCTAAAGGGCCAAAGGCAAAATTAAGAAGGGGAAATCAAGGAATCTTCAGTGTCAGAACTCAGAGGAGTTCCAGGGGAGAAAATCAAATCAGGAGGCCAAGGTACTCAGGTCTCAAAGGTAACTGCAACAACTGTCACCCAAATTCAAATAAATATTTACAAACCCCTTCAGATATATCTTGAGGAGACATCTTATACTAACAGGAAAAAAGGGTCAATACACTTTGAAGTAACTAAGCATTTTTCATTATAGTTAAGCTGTTATTAAAGATTTTTTTTTTAATCCTTCAAGAAGAAAATACTGCTGGCTTTTTCATTACACAACTCTATCTAGTCCTAGTCTTCCTGGAATGTTCTAATAAAGATACATTCTTTTGTAATTATATTACTTTGTTGCTTTTGTCTCATCCTATCTCTTCTCCTCTGTATCTAGACCAGGGGTAGGCAAACTTTTTATAAATGGATAGACAGTATTGATAAATATTTTAAGTTTTGCTGACCTTATGGTTTCTGCAGCAAGAAAGCAACAATAAACAATATGTGGAATATCTGTGTCTCCGTATCAATAAAACTTTATAGACACCAAAATTTCAATTTCACGTAACTTAAATTATTAATTTATAAAATTAAAATCAGAAATTATTTTAGAAGCGGAATTGTATAAAAATGTTTACAAAACAAATTTTTACAGAAGATTACTTTGCCTCTTTCCAACCTGCAGGGAGGATCCAGCTTGTCAGACATAGTTTGCAAGCCCCCTTATCTAGACAAATGAAGTTACCTGGTACAAGCTACTTTAAATGTTAGTAACAGTAGAATCTCCTTCATAGGGTTGTCAGGTAGATTAAATGATTTGACATATGTAAAGAAAGTGCTTAGAACAGTGCCTGGTACACAGTAAGTGCTATATGATTTTACACACACATACACAGGAAGAGATAAAGAAACTAAAATAAATATTTCCATATCTCCTCTACTTTAATACCCTTTCATTTGCTATCACACTGAAATGTTTTACCTAAAATTTGACTGTTATAAAAATAAGAAAAATCACTGTTGAGGCAGAAAAAGTATCCAATTATGAGTTTATCAGCTTTTCCTAGAAACTAATTTTCTAAGTTTTTTTTTCCCTCAAAAGTCCAAATACATCCACCTGAATTTATTCACAGCAGTAATCTCATTAATATGAATCTCAAGCAAAAAAACAAAAACAAAAACCCTCACCTACCTACTGAAGTAAATATTTACAAAGATCTACATTAAGACCTCAAAGGAGGACACAGGATTCTAATTTTCAATACACTAATGCAATTGCTTCCCTGGTGGGTTTCCCTGGTAGGCCAGACAGTAAAGAATCTGCCTGTAATGCAGGAGACCTGGATTCGATCTCTGGGTTGGGAAAATCCCCTGGAGGAGGGCATGGCAACCCACTTCAGGATTTTTGCCTGGAGAATCCCTGTGGACAGAGGACCCTGGTGGGCTACAGTCCATGGGGTCACAAAGAGTCAGACATGACTGATGACCTAAGCACAGCACACAATGCAATTGCAGTTAGGAAGAACTTGTCTATAAATGCATGATTACATTATAACCAAGACATGGCTTTCAAATTCAGGTTTAGCATACTTTTTCCTTTACTTAAGCAGACAATTTAATTAACCAAGGAAAGTCAGCGACTCTCACCCTGGCTTAAGCCTGCCTAAGTGTGAATCAAAGAATGTAAGGAAAAGTCAGGCAGAATTCAGGTGAGGCCATTTATCTCCAGAAAGGTATAAAGAGGCAGCATTCCTCATGCCCAGGTCTTCATTATAGAAATATTTCATTTTGGGTATCTGCCCCTTCACCCATATGTCTTGCAATTTTCCATTTCCCTTTAAGATTCACCCCAAAGGCAACCCATCACCACCTCTGTGACTCCTTTGGCTAGACTGTTCTCATTGGAGCAGCCTACTGCCTAGTCTTTAACCTCCCTGTGCCATATACATATAATCCTAACAGCTACCATTTACAGAATGACTTTATAGGCTAGGCTCTTTTCCTGAAATATTTAATTCTTACAACTCTCAGCAAAAAAAAAAAAAAAAAAAACTTATACACTTTATTTAACAGACGAGGAAACAAGTTCACTAAGGTTAGCGCATGTATTCAAGGTCAAAATGTTAAACAGTGGCCCGGCCAGAATTCAAATCCAGTTTGCTTTTTTTACTTCCACACAAAAGGTTTCAAACAGTACGAATGAGGACAGAGCGGAGGCCTAGAGGGCAGGATTCTGTTTTTTAATCTGTTCACGTATTGGATTTCTGCACACAAGTTTTTTTGGAGAAGTTTCCACTGTTAAGATAAATTTGAAAAATCACTGATTTTACCCTGGGCTGCCTCCCACATTCTTTATAACTATATACAAGCAGTCTCTAGTACCAGACTGATCTCCTCAGGAGCAAACACTGAACTGAATCTGCCTCTCTAGTGTTTGAACCGAGTCAAGCCTTGAAAGCAAAATTTTCCAAATCAAGTAAGTACATTTCCACAGTTATAAGCAATTATACAATAACTTATAAGTCCAAAGCAATTTAGTCAATAAAATTCTTTCATATATGATTTTAAAAAAAGAAACCAAGTGAGCTTTAAAATGTTTTCCAAAAATAGCACATTTCTTCAGTATTCTTCAACATTCAAAAGCTTTATTTTAATAAAATATCAATTATATAGCCACTGTCAAGTAGTATTAGCAAAAGGTATTAACTATGTTTTTTTAATTGCCATACATATTAGAATTAAACCATATAAAACTGTCGATAACGGCAATTCCACAAATTCAATCTAACGCTTATCAATGGTATTTAAACACCACTAGCAAAGCTCTCAGCAACTAGCTGAATGACTTAGTTTCGACAAAAAAAAAAAAATTAACCAGAGTAACTCCCTCCTCTCTGAGATTTCATAGTTCTTTGTACATACACATATTTAACATTTCTCACAGCACACAGTAATTATCTGCCTTGATGTTGTCTCAACAACACTCCTCCAAAGCTGCAAATCTGACATATTTCTCATTTTGTCTCCACCAAATATTATGGTAATCCACACACAGTAGGGATCGAGTAAGCATTTCTGTGTCTGCTACAGGAATCACAGTAAAATTGAGATTAAAAATTTACCATGTCCTCAGAAATAAAAGATGTACTCTACCACTTTATTCCCATCTTTCTTTTTCAAATTCTGAAATATGGGCAATAAAATACATTTAAATCCAGCTGCTTAGACTGGATTTGATGTAATTTTTTTCTTTTAAAAGATTTAACACTAATGTCATAAAAGTAAACCAATTTAAAAATCCTGTAGAAAATCAATGGCCTGTCTCAACTTTATAATAAAACTTTAAAAATTAAAGACCATTTAATCTTCTAATGTGCACATTAATTACTCTTCTGGTTTTTGTTTAAAAATGCAAAGGACAAGTGACAATTAGATAAACCAAAGTCACACACACAAATCCATTACCTTAAAACTCAGAGGAAAAAGTTTACTAATACTTCTAAGCATACAAACAATAACAGAAAACATTGTTCTGTTGCTTTTTTTAAAAAAAGTACAAGTTACAGTGAATACTTATGCAGACAGCCCAAAGAAATTATAAGAATACAGGAATCACTGCAATTCTTAAGAACAGAGCAATGTTCTAAAATTGATGTTCCATGATGACTGTTTTGGAGATAACGTACAGGAGATAAAAGAGAAAGGGCAGGCTATAAGTAGAAGCTAAGAAAGGCCTGGACTAGGATGGAAGCAGTTAACAATGACTTGGGGGAAAAAAAGAGCTTTATAGTCAATAGGGAATTATGCAAAAGTGCGATTTTTCTTTTTGACCTGGTCTACTACTTGCTCCTGGTTTTAAAGATGGATTTCTCAAGGATATGGTCTTGGTCCTAAAGGTGGATCCCCTTTAGAGGGTCTTTACCACCAAAGACAACTGCCCACAATCCAACGGGAAAACTTTCATTATATCTCAACTGAACTGATTTCTAGTGTACTACTATCCACATTCAATGCTCTCCTTCACTGCAACACTGAGAAGTAACTATATTCTTAGTGTCAATTATTCAGTTTTTTTTTTTACTGAGGATCTACCAGGTACCAAGCATACAAATCAAACAACATATCTATGTCCCATGTAACCCATGTCTCATCTATGAAAAGCTGCATGTGACTTAGATAGTCCCTGTCTTAAGAAACTTACAATATAGTTGAAGATGTGAGCTACATATACATAGCCTTTCAATCATTCATTGACTGTTCTGCTGAACTCTGTTATATGAAGTTTTACTATAAATAAAGGTGAATAAAATGTAATCCATCCCTAGGAGAATGTACAATCTAGTTAGAGTAAGATGGGAGACTGGGGACAGGGAAGGAGATGATAGAGTATAACGTGAGCCAAGGACTGACCAAGTCAGCTTTGTGAACTGAAAGGCTAAAGATGGAAATGACTGGCAGTTTTCTGAGGCAGGTTTTAGAAGAAAGGAAAATAATATGTTGACTATAATATGAAAAAAATAACCAAGTGTAAAATTATTTTAAGCAATTGAAATATACAGTACTGTTAAAAAGCTGAGGCCATATCTATTACCTGACATAAATAAAAACACCTCCTCCTTGTATTTACCAGGAGTCCACTGTTATAGGAACGGTCTGCTGAAGCAAATGGTTTTCAGCAGCATAAAGTAGAGCTGTGTACTGACCCCCCTTTTTCTTTAACTCTATTTCTTAATGACTTTACCAGTTTGGGATATTATGGAAGAATGCTGCTCCTTACACCTTCAAACAAGGCAGGAATGTAGCAGATAGGAATCTACAAGCACTCCCACAAAGTTTATTTGGGTAAAACTAAGTTTTCACAAAACTACTTAAATCCTACATATAAATGGTTTGCACCTGATGTATGGAACACCCGCACTTGCCAAGAAGCTTAATCTCAATATGTATCAAAACTGGATTGAGGAAAACTATATCCATGGGTCAAACAATCTACCCACTCATTCAGACTTGACTCTCATATGACGTGGTATTCCCATATTGAGTGTTGTTAAATACTAGACATGTATCTACCTTAGAGATGTTGATGATGGAAATGATGATTACACATAATCTTCTTTATGAGGACCCCTATGAGAAATTACAGTCTGAGAGTACCAAATGTTAGTGACCTTTCTGAACTAATTGGTTCACTTTTATCCTAAGGACATTGTGAAAAATAACCTAACTGGTATTTTTTTCCTCCTGCCACCACATAGAAAGTTCAGTCCAATCTGTGCTCTCTGCCTGCAGGAAGACCACTGTGATAGACCTTTTTGGCCTAGATTCTGATTCTGTTTTATCCTTACCCTCTGTTTCTTTTTTCTCTTTGTTTTTAATTTGTGGTATTTTGTGGTTTCATCTTTATAAACTGCTTTAAATAGACTACAAATCAAATACAGAGACTAACTAGGCAGGTAAAAGTGTGAATCAGCTAGAAATAAAGCAACAGTGGTAGAACTGTTTGTTTGTTTTTAAGTAAATCTAATTAAAAACAAAAATCTGAGCAGACAAAACATATTTCTAATCTGAATCCTGGATTATCCATTTGCAGCCTCTGAGTAAGGCACTTTTTCTTGACGACTGCAGTTCTCTAGTTATACCTTTCCCCCATTGTTTATAAAGACATCAATAGGAAAGTATTTCTTCACTATAAACAGTACAAGGGCAATAATAAACAATAATGGAGTGGTAGGAACTTGTTTCAATGGAAAGTTTATGCCCATCTAAAGGAGAGCAGCTGTGACTCAGCTTAGGCCAACTGTTGCCACAGGAAAATGTGGGCCCCGCTGTTGTCAAAGCTTCTAATTTTTCAGGATAATCCAAAAAACCGAATTCTAAGATAATGACTCAAAAAAAAAAAAATTTAACTATCCAAAGACAAGAGAAATGCATTTACACTTAGTTCATCATAAAGGCCACCAGTGTGCAACCCCTGGCCCAATACTGAATTAAACATAGGTTTTCTGAACAGACTGAGGAAAATGCAACAAAATTTAGGAATTTATGGTCTAAAATCAATGTCAACAATATTATTCATTCTATTTATTCAATTCAAAGCATAAAATTTACTAAAGAACAAATACTTAATCAACCTTAAGATAAAACTTTGTGGAACAAAAACAAAATTTATCATCTGCAGACACCTTTTTCATGTTCACTGCAACACCGTATGTAACAGTGAAAATCTGAAAACAATTTAAAGGCCTATTTCTGTACTATAGGTATAACAAACTAGAGATGATTATATATTAAGAAATTATTTAGCACAATAAACTAGATCTACATATATCAATACATCTTTTTTTTTTTAGGTGAAAAAACCAAGTTGCAGAATATACAGTGTAACATTCATGTAAACTCTAAAGATGATTATACATTGTTTATGGATACACTTGGTGGCTTCCCTGGTGGCTCAGATGGTAAAGCGTCTGCCTGCAATGCGGGGGACCCAGGTTTGATTCCTGGGTAAGAAGATCCCCTGGAGAAGGAAATGGCAATCCACTCCAGCACTCCTGCCTAGAAAATCCCAGGGACGGAGGAGCCTGATAGGCTACAGTCGGGTCGCAAAGAGTCGACATGACTGAGCGACTTCACTTTCACATGGATACATTTATGTACAGAAAAAGTATAAAAACAGAATAAAAGAATATATACAAACTTTAGGAAGAACTTTATCATTAGAAAGAGGGAGGGTGAGTAGGACTGGAAAGTGGGTGTCAACTCTTAAATGTAATAAAGCCGTATTTCTTAAAAATAAACTTTAAAGCAAAATGTTAACCTCTGTTAATTCAGGTAGTAGTTATGCGGAAATTTTGTTATATCATCACAGGTATTTCTCCTGCATATTTGACATATTCCATAATAAAAATAAACTGTAAATATGTAAAATAAAATTCAAAAGAAATGACATCTAGATCCCATGATGGGCCCTCTTAAAACAAGCTGAATATATAAATGGTATGAAAGCCCTGAAGGAATCAATCCTACACTTTTGAGGTCCTACTGTGTAGAATTTTGAAGTCAAATAGTAGAGGTTCAAATATCAACTACAAACTGACCTTAGGCAAATTTTCAAAATTCCTAAGCCTGTTTGTCCACATAAATCAAACAACTGTGGTGAAGCTTAAGGAGTTAATCAGTGTTAAGGGCTTCTCTCCATAGAGTTCTAGAATAGTGAAGACATACAAAGAGGAAATTATAATTTCACTTTGAAGATGACATGGCGTAGTACCTTTTACATTCTTACATACATCATCAATGTAACAAGAGATACTGCTTTTCTAGTGTCAAGGACAGAACACAAATCAGTTTTGCCACCACAAGAAGGCAGAAAGTAGACAGCCCTATTGCTATTATGTCAACTGGTCTTAATCATCTTCACATCACCAAATATCAAGCACCACTTACTGAGAACTATGTGCAAGGTACTGTTCTAGGCTCTTTAGTAAGTATTCACTTGGTATGTCAGGTAAAAATTTATATAAGCTACAACAAAACTAGGAAAGGAGTATGTCAAGGCTGTATATTGTCACCCTGCTTATTTAACTCATACACAGACTACACCATGTGAGATGCCAGGCTGGACGACTCACAAGCTGGAATCAAGACTGCAGAGAAATATCAACAACCTCAGATATGCAGATGATACCACTTTAATGGCAGAAAGCGAAGAGGAACTAAAGAGCTTCTCGGTGAAAGTGAAAGAGGAGAGTGAAAAAGTTGCCTTTAAAACTCAGCATTCAAAAAACTTGGATCACGGCATCCAGTCCCATCACCTCAAGGTAAATGGGGGAAACGTGGAAACAGTGACAGAGTTTTATTTTCTTGGGCTCCAGAACCACTGTGGACGGTGACTTGCAGCCATGAAATTAAAAGACACTTGCTCCTTGGAAGAAAAGCTATGACCAACCTAGACAGCATATTAAAAAGCAGAGACGTCACTTTGCCAACAAAGGTCTGTATAGTCAAAGCTATGGTTTTTCCAGTAGTCATGTACTGCTGTTGAACCATAAAGAAGGCTGAGTGTCAAAGAATTCATGCTTTCAAACTATGATGTCGGAGAAGACTCTTGAGAGTCCCTTTGACACCGAGATCAAACCAGTCAATCCTAAAGGAAATCAACCTTGAATATTCATTGGAAGGACTGATGCTGAAGCTGAAGCTTCAATACTTTGGCATTGGATACAAAAAGCCAACTCTTTGGAAAAGATCCTGATGCTGGGGAAAACTGAAGGTAAAAACAGAAGGGGGTGACAAAGGATGAGATGGTTGGAGAGCATCCCTGACTCAATGGACATGAGTGAGCAAACTGTGGGAGTTAGTGAGGGACAGGGAAGCCTGACATGCTGCAGATCATGGGGTCACAAAGAGATACAACTTAGTGACTGCACAACAATAACAAGAAAAAATACTTGTAGATACCTTAGAATTATGAATTCAAAGAAAATTTCTTTCAGGTGAAAAAAAAAAAATTAGAGAAGGTTACCTGAAAAGAAGAACCTGGTATGCAGATTTGAAGGATATATATGTCAGAAGATACACAGAAAAAAAGAGAATGGTGGAGCGGTAAAGAGTGAAAATGCCATAAGGAAAACAAAGTATCTTAAGGCTGAATCACCAGATACAAGGCAGGCAATAAGAAACAAGTGAAGCTGCTGAAATGTGAGATAGAACACAAAAGAAAAGTCCCTGAGTGTCCATTTAGGATTAAAAAAATACGTTTTTAGCAAGGTACCCTTTGCATTTTCATATACAAAGCTGACTAAATAAATACAGTAAAAAGCTGGCAATGGGTTTTTTGCAAGAAAGCAATTTGAGAACTATGGTTCAGGAAAATTAATCTGGCGCTTTATGTACTATTTCACATAATTCCTCCTTTTTTTCTCTGCTATGGATGGCTAATGACACTCAGCTTCTCAATTTCACCCAAACACCCAAGCCACAAATCTCAGCTGTCTTCTGATACCTGCCACTCCTCATCGCACACTGTGTGTGTTCTCAGATGCTCAGTTGTGTCCAACTCTAAACCCCATGGACTGCAGCCCTCCAGGCTCCTCCGTCCACAGAATTCTCCGAGCAAGAAACCAGAGTGGGCTGCCATTTCCTCCTCCAGGTGACCTGCCCCACCCAGGGACTAAGCCCGCATCTCTCTCTTTTTTTTTAAAGTTCTACCAGTTTATTGCTACATGCTCAGTCATATAAGCCCATGGACTGCAGCCCGCCGGGCTCCTCTGTCCATGAACTTTTCCAGGCAAGAATACTGGAGTGGGCTGCCATTTCCTTCTCCAGCCCGCGTCTCTGGCGTCTCCTGCGCTGGCAGGTGATTTCTTTCCCACTGCGGCACATTACACACTCCCCATTCACAATTCTTCCTCCTAAACCTTTCTCCAGTCAACAACCTTCATTGTCACTATTTCAAGCACTAATCATTCTTTCCTGAAAAAACCTCTTAAGAGCCCCTCCAACTCCAATCTATATTGTTCACTGCCACCTAAACTACCTAACTCTACATCTGATTATAATGTTCACCTTGCTTGAAACGATGCCTTCCAAATTGCCTAGAATTCAGAACAACCCAGAATTTATAAATTCTATCTATCTGGCTCATATGTACCTTTTCAGTCTCATACTGACATGTACTCTACAATTCCCTCTGCAAATTACTTACCAGCATTCACATAATAGTTTTTCATGCTTCTGTACCTGTATATGTTGCTCTTTCCTTTACCTAAAATGACCTTCTTCCATGTCCACTCCAATTACTCATTCAAGATCTGGTTTAAATATCGTTCTCAACCATCTTTAGTAGGGAGATTTAATGAGCCCTGAAACAGCGTGACACATATCATACGTGATGTTCATGACTTTAACCCAGGACCCAGATTTAAAAGACTACAGAAGGATACTGAATTTCCTACCCATTTAATTATTTCATTAAGACTCTGGAGAACACTCTAATTTCAATCAAGTTTTCCTATTTTTGTAAAACTGAATGGCACGAAAAAATATTCTTAGAATTTGACAAATCTAAAAGTAGGGAAGAGAGAAGTAAAATTTATCAAAGGAATGAATACGTGATGAAATATTGTATCGATCCAAGTTTATTTACCATATATGAATAAGCAATGAAAAATTATAGCTATAATAGAATTAACAAATTTTAACTTCTTTAATGATTCAGCAGCCACTTTAAATTTTTACAGCATTACTATGGTGCTATCTTTTTATAATCACAAATTTTAATATAAAGTTATAACATAAAAACAACATAATAAATCATTATTTAAGCTTTCTGGCTCTTTGGACTTGGGTTAAATGAGAGTTTTACACATAGTAGTGGATCTTTAAAGAGAAATTTCCCTCCATCTACTGAGAAAAACAGCAAAGGCCTATACCTTTAGAGAAATTAAAAACTGTACCAGGTCATTAGTTCTCGTTTTTATGGAAGCATCATAATATACACCAAAGCTTCAAATATCACTAGCGTAGAGGATATCTAAGACCCAAAGTACTTTAATGAATAATGGGGGGGGGGGGGGGTCAGCCTTGATTTTTTCTATATTCAATTACCTGTATCTGCCAAGTTTAACACTTCAATGTTTGTTCAATTTTTCTGTCTGTCCTAAATAGTACCACCACAGTTCACACCATCAGCTCTCACCTGGACTGGACTAATTTACTTATTTATTTGAGAATATTTGCTTGTTTGGCTGCACTGGGTCTTAGTTGCAGCATACAGGATCTTTGATTAATAGTTGCACAACTCTTACTTGTGGGATGTGAAATCTAGTTCCCTTATCAGGGATCAAACCCAGACCCCCTGCACTGGGAGTGCAGAGTCTTAGCCACTGGATCACCAGGGAAGTCCTTGGACTGGCCTAATTTAATTCCAACAGGTCTTTCTAAATCTAGTCTTGACCTATTAACATTTATCTTATACTCAGCCCTAGAATTATCTATTTAAAATACAATCTGACCATATCACTTAACTTAAAAACAATTGTTCATTGGCACACTAGTTTTTAATTAACATTTATTTAAATACCACTTACTGTATGCTAGTCACTGATTTAAGTGTTTCAGAAGTGTTCATTTACTCCTCATAACTACCTATGAAGATTTAAATAAGGAGCTTTTATACTCTGTGTATGTGTGTGTGTAGTGCAACAGAGCTATGTAAGTAGCAGAGCTGAACACATGCATCTGATCTCCAAAGTCAGGGCCTCTAATCACTGCATTATGCTGCACCTATTTCCCAAAGTCCACATGCTTAACAGTGTATAAGGTCTTTGATTAGTATCTGGTCCCTTTCCACATTTCAAGTCTTACTTCTAATCAAGCCCCACATTGCTCAAACTCTAGTTAACACTGAGTACCTTGTAATGCACGCCTTCCCTCTCCTCACTTTGACACCTTTATTATTTTACTACTGCTTGTCCCCTGTCTGGAGTACCTTCCAGCACCTCAGCACAGTTCTCATAAGAGTGCACTGAATACATTCTGATGAAAGAATGAATTTTATGAAATGAAATGAATTAATTATAAAATAAAAGAATGAATTAATACCTCATAAGGTTAGTAAGCAAAAATTTAAAAAAATCTACTATTAATTATACTGATAGATATAAAACAACAACAAAAAAATATTTTAGAATTCAAGTCTCCAATACACCTAATGGTTACCCTGTTAAAACATACACAAACAACAACAACCAAAAAAACTTCCCCCAACCTTGGTTCTCCTTCAACTCTTTCTCATTGCTTCCAAACACCCATATTTGCTCAACAGCGCAAACCAAAACAAACAATTCTCAATTCTTCACCTTCTTCATTCCTTGTTTGTCTCACTTCCCATATCAAATCGGTTAATAATTTATACATACTCAATCTCTCTCGAATCCATTCTTTAAACCTTCACTGTCTCTTAAATAGTTATCACAGGCCTATCTGCCTCCATCCACTCCATAGCTGCATTTCCCACAATGCTGACAGCTGTCTTTTTAAAAGGGAAATCTAATGATGTCACTTATCACAAATTAAAATCACCCTCTGCCACCTCAAGGACAAAAAGAGTTCTTCTCAAAAACAATCAACTTGGAAGCTTACAGAAAACGCAGATAGCCCCTGATGCCCCCTCAACCATGGAATTTGCATTGCGTGAGTCTAAGACGAGCCTACAAATGAAAATGGTCCACGTGCCACCCGGCTTTAGAGGTCAGATCAGGGCAGTGTTCTCTATACTCATCATCACTCCAGCCATACTGAACTACAACTACATGTAACTTCCTCACCAACTAAGGGGTACTTCTGAGACTAGGTACAAATTAATTCTCCAAACAACATGACACGATTTCTTCAAAAATGTTTAACCAACATCTTTGTGAAGATCTCCTTGAAAACATCTTGCCAAGTATATATTGTGATTTTAGCATTATTGTTCTACCTTTGCACGTTAAATATGTGTTTATAAATTCTAAGATCATTGAGGGCAAGTGCTGACAATCATGTTTGCATCACCAATGCTTAGAATATATCTAAATAAATGTTTGCTGGACAGAAAAATTGATGAAAATTTAGAAGAGAAACAAAAATAAGTAATGGTATTGGACAAGGGTTTTAAAAGTTGAAACCTAATGATATTCCTTGTACAAGTAATACAGTAGAAGGGCAAGATTTAAAAACAACTGCCAAAAAAAAAAAAAAAAAAACAACTGCCAAGTGGGATGGGGTGGGAGGTGGGAGGGAGGCAGAAGAGGGAAGGGACATATGTGTACCTATGACTGACCCATGTTGACATGTGACAGAAACCAACACAATATTGTTATTATCCTTCAATTAAAAATAAATTTTAGCTCTGGCTTCGAGGCTCTATCGCTCCTCTGCAGTTCACTTCGGCTCCCTGCCACCCTCCTGTCTTCAACATGCCTGGCCCGGCTCCCAGTGGCACTAACATGGGCTCCTCAGGGCGCTCTCCCAGCAAAGCAGTGGCGGCCCGGTCAGCGGGATCCACCATCCGGCAGAGGAAGAATGCCAGCTGTGGAACAAGGAGCGCAGGCCTTACGACCTCAGCGGGCACTGGGGGGATGTGACGATTCAACACAGAGGATTCACCAGGGCTCAAAGTGGGCCCTGTTCCAGTAGTGGTTATGAGTCTTCTGTTCATCGCTTCTGTATTTATGTTGCACATTTGGGGCAAGTACACTCGTTCATAGATTCGGCTACATCCATCTGTCTGTCATCTGAAGAAAGGAAAAAAATCCCAACATATTTTGGACCAAAACCATAGTGATTTTCTGTTCATGAGGAACAAATTTTCTGCAAGTTTACTGTTTTACAGGGAACTTAATAAGAATTAAAGAATCGATTTTTTTTCTATGGCTAATAAACTTTTTAATTCATTTTTAAAAATAAATAAATAAATTTTAGGGACTTCCCTGGTGGCCCAATGATTAAGATTCTGAGCTCCCAATGCAGGGGGTCTGAGTTCGACCCCTGGTTGGGAACTAGATCCCACATGCTGCAACCAAGAGTTCGCATGCCACAAGGACCTGGCACAGCCAAATAAATAAATATTTAAAAAATAAAGTAAAAATAAATTAAAAAAAAACTGCCAAGAACTGTAATAACTGCGATGCTCAAGACTTATCTTGCACTCAAATTATAAATTCTCCTTAATATAAAGTAAATCTCCTTCAGGACATAGATCTTAGTTCTGTTTTTAAAGAGTCCAGTCAGTCAAAAATATTTTGTTTCCCGCTTCAGTATTTACAAGTTTTCTGAGGGAAAGGGAAGAACAAGGTGGATTCAAATAGTAGCACAGCACAGATGAATAAGATGCCTTATTTGCTTTGCTTCTCAGATCACAGCAGTCTCCCTCCAAACAAGTCCCAAAATGTGGAGCTCTTCTCTAAAATCCCAACACTGAACTTTACTCTCAGAATAATTTCTACAGGGATATATAATTCACTTAAATGTAGCTCCTTCAAAGACTTTCTCTGATCTTTATTCTTCAAACCACTGTTAAAATGTTTTAAACAATACGTGAATAAAACGAGGATTACTTAAATTAATATTTAAAATCCTAAACAAAATTTTCTTGATGGATGTAAATTGTTTTAATAAAAGGGGAAGAGGAGGTAAATCTGCCTTACTGAAGAATTCCAAAAGACACGTGTAAACTGATACTCCCCTCACCAGGGCATGTAACTGGACACATTTCCAAAAGGTAAAGGAAAAATAATAACTTTAAAAGACAACTGACAAACACTACGTTAACCAAGTGATGAAGGTTAGCATCACCAGTGATGTTTTGTGGGCATCACGCAGCCTCTGACATGATGTGATGAGAAGTGTACTTCACCTCTGCGGTATTTTTTTCTGAAAATCCACAACCCTTGTAATCATGAAAAAGCATCAGACAAACCCAGTTTGGGAGACATTTTACAGAATACCTGACCAGGACCTCAAGACTGCAAAGGTCATGGAAAACAAGGGAAGACTGAGAAACTGTCACAGACCAGAGGAGACTGGGGATACAAGACAACCAATTGCAAGGTGGTACCCTGGATTAAACCTAGAACAGAACGAGGCCATTAAAGGAAAACCAGCGAAATTCAAATCAAGTCTGGAGTTTAGCTAATAGGAAATACCAAGACTGACAAATGTACCACAGAAATATAAGATGTTAACAGTGGAGGAAATTAGGGGCAGGGTATATATAAGAACTCTCTGCACTATCTTTACAACCTGTCTACACATCTAAAATTATCCCAAAATAAAAAGGTATTCTAAAAAAGAAGGAAAAATGTGGAGTTATTTAATATTTAACAGTACAAATAAGGGACTTCCCTGATGGTCCAGTGCTAAAGAATTCACCTTCCAATGCAGGAGACACGAGTTCAATCCCTGGTTGGGGAGCTACGATTGCACATGCGTCAGGCAACTAAGCCAACAAAGCCCCAGTACAGGCCAAATACAATAAGCACATTACTTAAAAAAAAAAGAAGTACCAATAAAAGCTTTGTTAAAATAAAGATACAAATACACTCTGCAGTTTAAATAAAATGCTTGCAAGCAATATAATTTTATATTAAAAAACAGTTAGTCCATTTGGCATTGATTTACACAGCACTTCTTGCCTATTAAGAAATTTTGAAAATTCTTAAGAAATATACTTAAAACTATAAGAGCTATATTATTGCTTACTTTTATGAGTAAACAGTATGCTAATTCTCTTAAAGTCTCTAACAATAAAAAATATCTACTAAAGGATTTAGAGGCCTTTTATCCAATAATAGCAACCACCCTATGAATTAGATACTGTCAACATTATCCACTTACTGGTAAAAAATAGGCTTATTGCTCAAGGCTCACAGAGACTTCCCTAGTGGTTCAGACAGTAAAGCCTGTACTGCAGGAGACCTGGGTTCAATCCCTGGGTCAGGAAGATCCCCTGGAAAAGGGAATGGCAACCCACTCCAGCATTCTTGCCTGGGAAATCCCAATGAACAGAGGAGCCTGGCAGGCTACAGTCCACGGGGGTCACAAAGAGTCAGACATGACTAAGCGACTAACACACTTCCATAGCTGACAAAAATGATGGAGCAGGATCAGAATCTAAAATACTCATTTCGGTTTTAGTCGACAGCTTTGTCTCATTTTTTCTGCTAGTGCTTTTACCCTTTAAAAATAAAATAACAAGAATAATAGTAAATAATCAATATAATTAACTTTTTTTCCTTTGGCCACAACGCACAGCTTGTGGGCTCCCCAACCCAGGCCCTCAGTAGTGAAAGCCCAGAAGCCTAACCACTGGACCATCAGGAAGTTCCCAATACAACTGACTCTTAATCTTCACCTTCCTTTCTTCTGCAGTCAGTATATTTTTCATAAAATAAACAAACATGGAAGGAAAGATGAAGAGATAAAATAGATGCCTTACACACACAAAATACTAGTATCATAAAACATATCCTTGTATCTTTGTCACAGATTAAAAATGAATTAAATCTACAACATGCAAATCCTTAAAAACATAAGCTTTCAACTAAATTCCTTAAAAATTTCCCAGATTCTTAATTTCACAGTTATCAAAAGAGTCTCTCAGAAAATTCTTATCTGCCTCAGTTAACTGTCAGTAATTCTGGTGAGCACATAAGAGCTCAAGGAACAGATAATTGAAATGCAATGAGCAGAAATGCAAATGCAATTTGTCTAGTTGGGTAAGTTCACTTCTTACAGGTGAGTGTTCTGTGGCCCTGAAACAACTATTTCGGAAGTGCTACCTTGTTCCTGGGACAACATAAAATCTCTGTACAGGAAATATGAACACTTTTCCTTTATTCACCTTAATTCCAGAGAGATCCCTGGAAGTTAGCCACTACAAAGAACTACAGGATAGCACATTTCCTTACACAGAACCCCATACTCAATCAAACTTAAAAAGTGTTTATTTACTTATTAATACCCCTAGAGGAACTAAAAAGCCTCTTGATGAAAGTGAAAGAGGAGAGTGAAAAAGTTGGCTTAAAGCTCAACATTCAGAAAAGTAAGATCATGGCATCTGGTCCCATCACTTCATGGCAAATAGATGGGGAAACAGTGGAAACAGTGTCAGACTTCATTTTTGGGGGCTCCAAAATCACTGCAGATGGTGACTGCAGCCATGAAACTAAAAGACGCTTACTCCTTGGGAGGAAAGTTATGACCAACCTAGATAGCATATTCAAAAGCAGAGACATTACTTTGCCAACAAAGGTCCGTCTAGTCAAGGCTTTGGTTTTTCCAGTGGTCATGTATGGATATCAGAGTTGGACTGTGAAGAAAGCTGAGCGCCGAAGAATTGATGCTTTTGAACTGTGGTGTTGGAGAAGACTCTTAAGAGTCCCTTGGACTGCAAGGAGATCCAACTAGTCCATTCTAAAGGAGATCAGCCCTGGGTGTTCTTTGGAAGGAATGATGCTAAAGCTGAAACGCCAGTACTTTGGCCACCTCATGTGAAGAGTTGACTCACTGGAAAAGACCCTGATGCTGGGAGGGATTGGGGGCAGGAGGAAAAGGGTATGACAGAGGATCAGATGGCTGGATGGCATCACCAACTCGATGGACGTTGAGACTGAGTGAACTCCGGGAGTTGATGATGGACAGGGAGGCCTGATGTGCTGCGATTCATGGGGTTGCAAAGAGTCGGACACGACTGAGCGACTGAACTGAACTGAACCCCTTAAATAAATATACTTAAATATTTAAATGTACTTAAATATTGATTTAATATTAACTTATTAATATTACTTGTATGTATGCAGCATTACTATAAATATACTATGATAAAGCTGTATTAGGCATTTTCTGGAAGTTCCCATTCAAATGCCTTATACAAGCAAAACAGCAATATAAGATCATGTGAATAAATGCCAATTTAAATGATACAGGCAATAAATGCTACCAGTTCTCACCATTTTAGAAAAGAAATTAGCAAACATAAAAAGTTATGAAAAGAGTCCACTTTGTCAAAAGAAAAAAGAATGTTGATTATGCAAGGCAATACCCAAGTAGTCCACTGACTACAGTATTTACCTCATTCTAGCTACTAACCCAACATGTGACCTTGAGAAAAGAAATTCTCTACATTTTAGTTCTCTTATCCATAAAAATACCAGTCTTTCACAAAAAGTACCTGACAGAACAAATGAAATGCCACGTTCAGACGAGATCGGGCACGTTCAGGGTGGTATGGCCGTAGACAAAATGCCACGTTC
The DNA here is from genome assembly GCF_003369695.1 of Bos indicus x Bos taurus. Lineage (NCBI taxonomy): Eukaryota > Metazoa > Chordata > Mammalia > Artiodactyla > Bovidae > Bos > Bos indicus x Bos taurus. The sequence continues at coordinate 24,558,908 of NC_040094.1, read as the reverse complement.
AATACGTTTACAAACTTCTAGGAAAATGTTCAAAATGTTAGATGACAGTACCTTCAAAGGATAGTTTTCCAGCTTACACAAAAGCACAGATCAATCTAACTAGGTAAGTTTCAACTAAAAGCCACCATCTTTTAAAGAGAAAACAACAGATCAAAATAGCAAGTCCTTATAGTATCTGCATCCAAAGACTATAAAGCATTTCACAAGTAACAATTAAAATGTTTAACTGCCATGACAAGATTAAAAATTATACACACAGCAGAAATTAAACTAAGGTTCCACTTAAATGACTAGCCAAAGTGCCGTGTCAAACCAGCAACAAAGCTGAAACAACTCAGAAAGCCTTCACTGCACTAACCTAGTAATAGGCTTATATAATACAGCATCTTTCTTCATGAAATACACATTTCTCAAAACATTTGGCCTTCAGCAACTAAGAGTCACTCTACAGCTAAGCACTAGGAGAACAGGTTTGCTTTTTCTTTTCAGAAGTCATATATCATCAGTTTCTTGTTTTTGTATAGTTTTATTTTTCATAGAGCAACTTTTTAAGTTATATATAAAAAAAGTTGTACAGTAAAAGTGGCAAAGAATTTCTACTTTAAACTATCTCTTTTTCCAAAGTGTATGAAAACTGATTACCAGTCATAAAGAAATATTTTCACAACAGAAAGTTACAGGCAAATAAAGAAATCTCTTTTAGGACCACAGCAGACATGACAGGCGTGGTTAAACCAACAGAGCCTCAAGTCCCTTTGGCAGAAGAGTGCATGACTCACTGCTTTAGAACTCAATGGGAAGAATTGGAAAATTCATTTCGATTGTCCTAAGGTTTTACTTTGTGTTTGTCTTTTAAGGTATCTGCATCCTAATGATGATAACTCCCATAGTTTCTATGGCTTACTAATTAAGAGGACAAATTGTGAATAATACGAATCACAGGTAAACAAAAAGATCCTCTTTTTTCTTGGACACTGAAAATATGAGCTGTAAGATAAAGTCACATATACAGTATCATTTATTGCCTAAGAGGGAGAAACATTTACACTGAAAATATATATATAAACAATGAAACATGGATGTTCTAGCTGGAAAACCAAAAATTATTATACTGATTTCTCCCTTCTAGAAACATCTCTAAATTTTTTATATACCAGAGTAACTGTATTTGGAAAAAAAGATACCAAGTAATTCTACTAAAAAATTAATCCATCCCAATCTCATTAAAAGTTTCATAAGTATAGGATTATTAAGAATTTTAAAAATTGATCTCCAAATTAAGCAAAAGATTCTGCCACATGTATTAGAAACATATCCAGATACACATTTGGAAGTAAAAGCTCTCATACTTAAGTCAAATTATTTTAAACTCCTAATCAACTAGTAATCTACTGAAAAATCTCGGCTCTTAGTACACTCTTATAGCTACAAACACTAAGGGTTAGGATATGTTAGACCTCATTCCTTGCCACATGAACCCTTCTACTTTTTAATCACGTTAAAAATAACAAAAATATAAAAATGTATCATACACTGACAAACAGTCCTAAGGCCCATCAAAACCACATTTACAACATCAATTTGACATCCTTCTGAGAACATATATTCACATGAATGCTGGATACAAGACATTATAATGACCTACCCTCTCTTAGGGCAGTACCTTACTACAAGATCTCTTCCAAAGGACAACACAAGAGAAAGGGTCTATATAAAGAGCATTTAACACAAATAACCTTATTCTCTCTTACTCACTTTGATGTTCATTATTTAAAAATCACAGATTTTACTGTTTTAATGCAAACTAAAGTTAAAGAAAACATCTATAATGTCTTCATTAGATTTTTGCAATATTTCTACTATTTTTTGCCAAATATTTCTGGCATTTGTTAATTTACATTTACTTAACTAAAACAATAAAAAATACTAAGAAGTGTGTATATATGTATATGTATGTGTATATATACATACAGGTAATATACAGACAATAAGTATTTGCTTTAGAGCAGGGACACTGCTTTTTACTCCACCTTGCAAAAAAAAAGGTAGAAACTAAAAACATGAGATTTTAAGATTTACTACATAGAAATGCCTTTGTTGTAGCACCAATTAGCATCAAATAACCTTACAAAATATAAGCAAGAGAAAAATGCTATGAAAGGGCAATCTAGCATTTCACAGCTTCTGCTCTCTTACTCCACCCAGTCTCCTCAGCTCAATGGCTGTTCACAGCATCCACAAATATTAGCCCATTTTTTAAAAAAAAGAGGTGGGAGAGGCACTGAAATAGAGCTAGCTCCATCAAAATCAAGATAAACAGAAATATTTTGTGAAAAATTAGGTTCCATTCTGATTTATAAAAATAACAGCTTTGTTTTAGGAGATAGATCCTCCCCTTGTGAACAATCCAAACAATGATCATTTATAATAGAACATGAAAGAATAAATCACCCTAAACAGAGACCACGCTTATGCTTTAATAAAAACTGCAATTTGCAACTGCCAATTATTTTGCAAAACTGTGTCCTGAAAGATACCCACGAGAGATTAAAAGGTAGCTAATGCCTCAGACCCAAATCAGAATTCTTTAAGTAAAAGCTTTTAATATATTCAACATTATATCACTAACGACCTACCCAACCAGGACATTTTTCCTGATTAAAAGACTGAACCCCGCAGCAATCAAGCTCTGCTGCAGCAAAAAAGGAATTAAAAAAAAAAAATTCGAGCAAATACTACCGTGGCAAAAGGGGAGAGATGACATTACTGGTATGAAAGGCCCAAGCACGGTTTCCTCCGCCCTAGGCTCAGAATGAAATTCACACAAAACAACCCACCCCCCAACAAAAATAGAATTACCAAAAACGGCACAATTGTTTTGTTTAGCCTTTAAAACCTTATAAATCTCAAGGATTGTGTGTTAAAGTAGAGGTCGGAATAACAGTAACATCTTTCTTCTCTCCCGATTGCCTCTTAAGGAAAGGGGGAGGGGGGGACCTTGGCATGACATCGCCCATTGAGAACGGAGACCACAAATCTGGTTCTTCGCTTCCAAAGCAAAATTTCTTAACCAAAAGACTGATATAGACTGGACCCAAAAGGCAACCCAAAAAGAAAATCTCCCGTCTTCCTTCCAAGGAGTTTCTTGCTAAGTCACGGAAGAAAGGCAGAACAACAAATAAAGCCAAGCCACCTTCCGCTCTTGTCTCAGATACTGAAAAACCTCCTCCTCCTCTCCACTCTTCTGTTTAGAGACGTACTGTTAAAATTTGCCCACCATCTCAAAGGCATTTTCTCACCTGGGAGGTTAAGGCAGGCACTGCGTTTCCTATACGAGTGGGGAGATTCGAAGGAGAATGGCTGAGGGCCTCGAAGCTCAGTGTTACAACGTCAAAAGGCAGCTCCCGTTGAAGGAGCCGACGGCAGAAAAGAAAATCCTGCCGGATTTGGTGGGTGGATGCTGCGGATGGTTCGGTGGGGTCAGGCCGCTCCTCCTCAGTGGGTGCAGGGGCTGAACCACCGCATAGGGGGGCCAGGGAAAGGCTGGACCATCCTTCTCAGGTCAACTCCATCCTAAGGACAGGTGGGGGACGGAACGCCTTGCAGGCCGGTGGACAGTGCCGAGGAGGCTTGAGCCCGGTCCCTGAGCGCCAGCCGCGGGGCGGGGTGGGGACTGCGGAGCTTCTCTCCCGCGGACAGGGAGAGGAGAGCCGAACCCTCTCCCCAAGATCTGAGAGCGACCTGCTCCCCACGCCCTTCCTACCCAAGAATACTTTTCTTGCTAAGTCACCAAGGGAGGAAGGCGATCCCTTCCCGGGGAAGGCCGCGGGTGGAGCCGCGGCGGCCCTGGCACCCCCAGAACCCGGGCCAGGGAGGAGGGGAGCGAGGGCAGCGCCCTACCCGGCCTGTCCCCCCCTCCTCCCGTGTCTCTCACTCAACGGCCGTCGCGGCCGCCATTTTGAGAGCGAGGAGAGAAGAAGAAGGAGGAGGAGGCGGCGGCAGGGGGAGGGGAGAATGGGAGGGAGGGGACCGGCGCAGCCACATCGTCAGGCCGCCGGGCCCGGCCCGCAGCCGCCCGAGCGCGGTGGAGGAGACATAAGGGAGGGCGCAGACCCTCGCCCGTCTTACCGGAGCGCTGCACCGCCGCCTCCGCAGGGCCTCTTCCGTCCTTCACTCCCATCCACCGGCGGGGGAGGGGGAGAGGGAGAGGGAAGGGAGGAAGGAGGGAGGGAGGGGAGGAGGGAGGGGGAGGATGGCGCGCTGGGCCCGGTCCCGGGGAGGGGGAGGGGAGGGGAGCGGGCGGGCTCCTCAGCCGTTCCGGGGCTCGAGCCCAAGCCCGGCGCTCGCGGTGGCTCTAAGCTCGCGCCCGAGCGCTCCCCTCCTTCTTCTTCTCGCTCCCTGGACCCCGGGGTCGCTGCTCGTCCGCTCGCTCACTCGCTATCTCGGCCGCTGGACTCCGCCGCCGCCCCGCCGCTCCAGCTCCGTCTGTCACAGGAGCTGCCCCAACGCCCTGACGTCACCGCGCCGCCGCCGCCGCCGCCGCCGCCGCCCCAGACCCGCGGGGAAGAGGGAGGGGAGGGGGGCCGGGAGCGGAGGAGGGACTGTGGCGCATGCGCGGGCCAGGGCCCGGCCCTGAGCCGCGCTGCCTTCCGCTTAGCAGGCTGGCGGGCTGATGCGGCTCGGCGGTGTAGAGAGGTGGGGTGGGGGACAAGTGTGCGCGAGAGGTGCTCATTTTCGCTCAGCACGCCTCTGCAATCTGTGCAAAGGCTCTCAGTAACATTTTCCTAGACCCTCGTCTGATTGCCGCGGCCCCTGGTGAACTCCGGCTGTCTTCACCTCCACGCCCTGCTCTTGCTCGCGAACGGAGAGCTCTCCGTTTCCCCCGGCCAACAGCAGGGACCATCTGGCACCGTGGATTCCGGGCCCCGATGGGCTTCAGAAAGCGGAGCCCGGGCCAGGATGTCGCCCCTTCTACCTTCGGCCTTCGGGTTTATTTCTCATGGACCGGGGAGAGGGAGGGGGAGTAGATTGGGTTAGTCTGGGGAGAAGACCTGCTGGGATGCCTGGTTGTTAGAGATTTTTTAATTTGAGAAAATTCGCTTTCAGATGTGATTCAGCTATTCTTTTCCTTAGTCACACGCAGGCATACACACATCTGCGATTCTGGAAGTCTCGAAACTGATGACCAAAGAAAGACCTGGAACTTTATCCCTACAAGGCTTGAGCGCCCGCGCTCTCGTGTGTGTGTTTGCTGTTTGGGGGGTTGAAACAGATGGCAGATGAAATCTTGGAGATTTGTAGTCAAATGTGTTCCACACAAACATTTGATTTAAAAGAGGCCAGATTTGAGGTTCTAGATTATCCTATGTGGAATATTCTTTTATTTAGAATTACCTAGTGTGATCATCTCATCACTAATTTATATTGTCCAAGGAAACTCTTTTCCTGGAACATAGGTTCAGGCTTGTGTTTATTGATTTTATTGTTTTCCTTTTGGAGGTAAATACATTACCTTTAAGAAATTACTGGGTTAATGACAGAACCTGAATGTGTATCCTGGATCAGCAACATAAAGGAAGTGTGGCCTTGGTTAAATTACTGTCTCTAGCCCCGTTTCTCTGTAAAATAGACAAAAAAATTGTAAGGCTTTTGTGAGAATTAGGAAATTCTGCATGTGTACAGTATATGGCTTTACTAGGGAGTCACAGGCAACTCATGTAACAATTACTTTTACTTGGTAGCAAAATAAGTTTCCTTTTAAGGTTTTAAGTCTCTAACTCTGCAGATGTTCAAGAAAAATATGAATGAATTGCCTGGAAGATTTGGGTTCTCCCCTTCCTGAGATCAGGGAAGGAAATCAAATGGTCTCTGGAATGTCTTTTCCAGGTTTACAGTTCTGGGATTCTCTGGTTGGGCAAGGACAACAAAATGAGGCACAAAAGTTTGGTCTGTGCCACATCCAGTAACAGTCAATAAAGTTGAAATAAATTAACATCCCTTGTTCTAAGAATCCATCTTAAGTTCACTTTTACCTTTTAAAGTGTGTATTATTGCCTGACATCACAGTATAAAAATTTAATCACCTGAGGATATCAGTTCTTTATTTCTTAAATGAATGATCTAAAAGCCAACAAAATTGCCCAGAAATCAGAATCACATTTATAAACACTGATTTAATACAAATAGGTAGCACTAACCCCAATACTTTGAGCTCATAGACTCAAGTAATCAGAATACTTTAAAATGTATATTATATAATTATGAATTAAATTAACATCAGGTTTTAGTTCTATAGCAGTCCTTCAAAACACAATAGACTCACTTGGGAGAAACACACGTAAAAACTGTCCCTGGATTATAATTTTTCTGAAAAGAAAACTGTGTTGTGTGCTTAACTTAATACGGAGCGATGTGTTCTGGTTCTGTGCACTTTCTTCTCAGTTTCTAAAGTGATAGATTCATCTTTATAAACACTTGTCTGTTGAGAATGGAGAATTAGGCCATCTATGCTACTAATCATAATTCATAAGAAGGACTTCTACAGAACCTACTACATCCATTCAGGAAACATTTAATAATGAATAATTTGGATAATGTTTCTTGCAAAAAAGTAAGTGTAAACATCGATTTTACTACCACAATCTAACTGTCTCCCCATTCATTTGAATTGCAAATCTTTATTTTTCCAGCAGACATTTTCAAAATGGAAACATTTGTTTCGGTTGCTGCAGTAAAATTAGTGTTAGTTTAAACAATTGTGCAAATAAGCGGACTGGAAGAAACACTCTAAAAATATTACTGTTGGAGAGAGGACAAAATGTCTTGTAAAAGTAGCTCCAGAGCAAGAATCTGTCTACAATGGGCACAAATGTTAAAACATTATGTTGAGAATCAAACTGTCCTCTGTTTATGGGCAAGTGTACATTGTTGTGTGTGTGTACTTGATAGAAAGCAATTAGCAATTTGTGAGAGGGTAGCTTTCAGGCATACAGGTTACGTGTATCAGTATCTGGCAGGCATATGTGTCCCATTTGAAAGAAAACCATGACCCAACTGGGCAAGGCTCATTTTGGCTAAAAAATTGTGTACCTGCATTTCCCCAAAGCATGAACATGTCAGTGAGGGCAAGTCCAGCTAAACCAATCATTCTTCATCTCGGCATCATGACACCCTCATGTGTCATGAACATTGGGAGGCCACAGAAACAAATTACAGACTATTAAAGGAGGTGAAACTCACAGCCTGGACATGGAAGAAATATTTAGAAACAGTACTTCATAACCTGAAATCATATGTATACATATATGTATACATATAATACATACACACATATATAATAATTGTTAAAGTGCTGCTGCTGCTGCTGCTGCTAAGTCGCTTCAGTCGTGTCCGACTCTATGCGACCCCATAGATGGCAGCCCACCAGGCTCCCCCATCTCTGGGATTCTCCAGGCAAGAATACTGGAGTGGGTTGCCATTTCCTTCTCCAATGCATGAAAGTGAAAAGTCAAAGTGAAGTCACTCAGTCGTGTCCGACTCTTAGCGACCTCATGGACTGCAGCCCACCAGGCCCCTCCATCCAAGGGATTTTCCAGGCAAGAGTACTAGAGTGGGGTGCCATTGCCTTCTCCGGTTAAAGTGCTAACATAATACAAAAAATGCATCAATCTAGATGTCACCACAGTAGACCAGGCAAACTTTCTTACCCTTTATGCTTGTTTGTATACCTTGTAAAGTAAAAAATTAATTTTCACCTAGAGAACTCAAAGCTTTATGAAGGAGGTGATGTAAAGCAAACTTTTAAAAATGACTACAATTTTTATTCATTCATGCAACGAATATTTAACTATCTTCTATGTACCAGACCCTGTGCTGGATGCTGAAAATACACAATAGATAGAACAAACAGAATCCCTGAATTCACAGAGTTTCTATTCTGGTAGAAGACAGAAAAAGGTGACAATATGGAGAAAAATGGTACTGATGAACCTATTTGTAGGACAGCGATAGAGACGCAGACGTAGAGAACAGACTTGACACGGTGGGAAGGAGAGGGTGGGATGAATTGAGAGAGCAGCATTAAAATATATACATTGTCATATGTAAAATAGGTAGCCAGGGGAGATTTGCTGTACAACACAGGGAACTCAACCTGGTGACCTCTTACAGCCTAGAGGGGTAGGATGAGGTGGGGGATGGGAGGGACATTCAAGAGGGAGGGAACATAGGTATATGTATGACTGATTCATGTTGTATGACAGAAACCAATACGACATTATAAGGCAATTATCCTCCAATTAAAAAAAATTTTTTTAAGTGAACCCTAAAGTTAAAAAAAAAAAAAAAAAGGATGACAAAGCTATGTAGGCAATAAACATCTTTGGGATGGAGAAAAATATAAAGGACCACAGGAATGAGAGTGGTAAGAGAAGGCATGTCAGAGGAATGAGTGAGAAACTTATGTAGGTAAAACATTCTAGATTAAGGAACAAAGACAAAGACCCTGAGACAGGAAAATGATTGCTGTGCCCCGGGAAATTAAAGAAAGTCCAGGCAGGTGGAATGAAATGATAGTGAGAAAAGAGTCCTCGACTGTAATGGTCCAGGGGATGCCGTTGTCAATTACAAACTGGCGCTTGGCAGGGGCATTTGCCATCTGCCTCTGTGGAGACTGAACCCTGTGCTGCAACAGCTGTTGACCTTCAACATGCCCTGAAGGGTGGAAGGGGAGGCACTTTGTGCTCCAAAGAAGCTAGTAGAACAGGTCTTTAGAAAGTTAGATATTTTCAGGAACTGCTTTCATGATCCCAATCCTTGCATTTCCTCATATCTGTCATTGTTGCTCAGTCATGTCTGACTCTTTGCGACCCCATGGATTGCAGCATGTCAGGCTTCCCTGTCCTTCACTATCTCCTGGAGTTTGCTCAAACTCATGTCCACTGAGTCAATGATGCCATCCAACCAGCTCATCCTCTGTCACACCCTTCTCCTGCCCTCAGTCTTTCCCAGCATCAAGGTCTTTTCCAATGAGCTGGCTCTTCGTATCAGATGGCCAAAGTATTGGAGCTTCAGCTTCAATATCAGTCCTTGCAATGAATATTTAGGGTTGATTTCCTTTAGGATTGGCTGGTTTGATCTCCTTGCTGTCCAAGGGACTCAAGAGTCTTCTCCCAAAGGGAACCCTCTTACACTGTTGGTGGGAATGCAAACTAGTACAGCCACTATGGAGAACAGTGTGGAGATTCCTTAAAAAACTGGAAATAGAACTGCCTTATGACCCAGCAATCCCACTGCTAGGCATACACACTGAGGAAACCAGAACTGAAAGAGACACATGTACCCCAGTGTTCATCGAAGCACTGTTTATAATAGCCAGGACATGGAAGAAACCTAGATGTCCATCAGCAGATGAATGGATAAGAAAGCTATGGTACATATACACAATGGAGTATTACTCAGCCATTAAAAAGAATACATTTGAATCAGTTCTAATGAGGTGGATGAAACTGGAGCCTATTATACAGAGTGAAGTAAGCCAGAAAGAAAAACACCAATACAGTATACTAATGCATATATATGGAATTTAGAAAGATGGTAACAATAACCCTGTATACGAGACAGCAAAAGAGACACTGATGTATAGAACAGACTTTTGGACTCTGTGGGAGAGGGAGAGGGTGGGATGATTTGGGAGAATGGCATTGAAACATGTATAATATCATATATGAAACGAGTCGCCAGTCCAGGTTCGATGCACGATACTGGATGCTTGGGGCTGGTGCACTGGGACGACCCAGAGGGATGGTACGGGGAGGGAGGAGGGAGGAGGGTTCAGGATGGGGAACACATGTATACCTGTGGCAGATTCATGTTGATATATGGTAAAAACCGATACAATATTGTAAAGTTAAAAAATTTTTTTAATTTTTTAAAAATTAAAAAAAAGAGTTCTCCAGCAACACAGTTCGAAAGCATTAGTTCTTCGGTGTGCAGCTTTCTTTACGATCCTCATATCTAGAAAAGCACTAACTCCCTTCATGATGATACCAGCTCCTCATGACTAGACCTCTTGTAAAGTAAGCACTTGATTGAACTGATCTCCCCCTTTGCCAAAATTTTATATTGACCTTCCCCCACTACCTCTTTGGAGCAGTTCCTAAGAACTATCTGAGGTGCTGTCTCCTGGGCTGCAGTCCTCATTTTGCCCCAAATAAAACTTAACTTGCAACTCTCATGTTGTGCATCTTTTTAGGTTGACACCCTTCATGTTTTATTCCCTGAAGAGCCCAGAGAAGAAAGTAGCAGGAGAGAAGATCACAGAAACAGGTAGGAATTAGATAGTTCAGGGCCTTGAGAACATAGTAAGGAGTTTGGATTTCATTTTAGAAGCTGTTGATAAAGGTAAGGACCCAAAAAAAGAACACATTTTGATTATGTCTTCTGACCTTAAAGACTTAAAAAAGTCCTTACCTTTTTACATATTATCTTACCTTTTTAATATGTAAATTTTCAAATATATAAAAGACATAATGGTATGCTGCTGCTGCTGCTGCTGCTAAGTCGCTTCAGTTGTGTCCAACTCTGTGTGACCCCATAGACAGCCGCCCACCAGGGTCCCCCGTCCCTGGGATTCTCCAGGCAAGAACACTGGAGTGGGTTGCCATTTCCTTCTCCAATGCATGAAAGTGAAAAGTCAAAGTGAAGTCGCTCAGTCGTGTCCAACTCTTAACAACCCCATGGACTGCAGCCTACCAGGCTCCTCCATCCATGGGATTTTCCAGGCGAAAGTACTGGAGTGGGGTATAACGGTATATTAACCCTCATATACTCATCACCAGGCTCTACAGTTATAAACTATGGCTAATCTTGTTCTTATTTCATTTATACACTAACTCATTTCCCCTTCATATTTTGAAGCACATGCTAAATACCACATTATTTTACTCATTTATCACATTATTTTACTAATAGACAGTTTAGTTTGTATTTTTAAAAGAAAAAAGACTCTTCTTAGGATACTTTGACCCTACCCTTTGGTTTTTTTAAATATTTATTTCCCTTTCAATATTTATTTTATTTATTTGGCTGCATGGGATCTTCAATCCAGCATGCGGGATCTCTTAGTTGTGGCATTTTGGGATCTAGTTCCCTGACCAGATATCAAACCCAGACCCTGTGAATTAGGAGCGTGGTGTCTTAGCCACTGGACCACCAGTGAAGTCCCCCTGCCATATGATTTTTGCTCGCCAAAGGCATGGAGTAATTAAAACTTCTGGAGAAATTGGTCAAGCAATGCAGTCAAGCAGTCTTTGACAATACAACTATCCTGGATTATTTGAGATCTCCCACTATTTTCTCATGAATGGTCCTTGATCCAATTAAAATGAATATTACTAGTAGAAATAATTTGCATGACATATACACAGAATGGGCTTCCCTGGTGGCTCAGATGGTAAAGAATCCACCTGCAATGCAGGAGACCTGGGTTCCGTCCCTGGGTTAGGAAGATTCCCTGGAGGAGGGCATGGCAACCCACTCCAGTATTCTTGCCTGGAGAATCCCCATGGATGGAGAAGCCTGGCAGGTCCCAATCTATGGGGTCGCAAAGAGTTAGACACAACTGAGCATCTAAGCACAGTATAGCAGATACCCAGGATGGCTAAAGCTGCACACAGTGAAATTTAACCCAAGAGAATTGCATGTGGTGAAAATCATGGCCACAAAAGGACACTCGTAGTAATAGGAAAAGATAAGAGACTGAAAGAAAAACCCTGATAAGTAAATCAAATTTCCTTTGTAAAAGTACTAGAATTTTTCCCCAGTGGAGATAATTTTATTAAAATAAAAGTGAAAATAGAAAAATTGAAAGTGGTTTAACTCTGCAAAGTAGAGAATAGATCAGATAATGAATTTGACTAAATCGTCTGTCCTAATAAACACATTTGCCCTAAAAATTCACTGAAGTTGGTATAATTCTGATTAAAATACTAGGGCTCACAAACACTGAGGTAACATGTCCATATATATGTATTTTTTAAATTTTGTGGTGGCCACATTTTAAAAGTTTAAAGAGGTGAAATTAATTTCTATATTTTCTTTGTACTCTTTGATATCCAGTGTGTGTTTTTTAAAAGATTTGTGTGTGTGTGTGTGTGGACCATTTTTAAAGTCATTACTGAATTTATTACAGTATTGCTTCTGTTTTATGTTTTGGATTTTTGGCCCGTGAAGCATGTGGGATCATAGTTCCCCAAGCAGGGATCAAACCCACAGGCCCTGCATTGGAAGACGGAGTCTTAACCACTGGACCACCAGGGAAGTCCCTCCAGTGTGTATTTTATGCTTACAACATATCTCAACCCACACTAACCACATTTCAAGTGCCTAGTATTCCATGTGGCCTGTGGCTATCATACTGGACAATACAGGTCTGAAGGAAAGACAATCCTAGGGTAAAAAGTGGTTTAAGCAAAGGCGTGGAGTTATAAGTGTGGAAGGCAAGCAAGTTCTGGAAACAAGTGTTTCCAGAGTAGATGAAAAGGAGCGTATGGGCCTGTGAGAGAGGGATAGGAGGAGGGTGAAGGCTTGAAGAGGGAAGAAGGTAGAAATGTCTGGACTGGAAGATTTCAAGTATTTTGATCACTAGTTTGCTAATGGGATGCTTATAGTTGTCTTTGTGAAGTCCATAATGGCCTTCCCAGGGGGCTCAGATGGTAAAGAATCCTCCTGCAACTCAGAACGGGGTTTGATCCCTGGGTAGGGAAGATATCCTGGAGAAGGGAATGGCTACCCACCCCAGTATTCTTGTGTGAAGACTCCCATGGACAGAGGAGCCTGGCCGGCTACAGTCTATGGGGTTGCAAAGAGTCTGACACTACTGAGCAAACGAGCACGCACAGACCATAAACCAATAACCTTCATCCTCCAAAGAGAACTTTTCTCTCTTCAATGGTGTCCTCTTTCCTCCTCCCAGCTGCTCTTCCTACTGTCCCTTCTTCCCCTATTGACGGAGCAGACAAAGGCAGAACTGAGTTCCAGGTCTCTAAATGATGGTCCAGGAAAAACCACTAATGCTAAGTTACATCAAGACAGACCCTACATCATGATCTTTATGCTTTCTTTTTTTCCAAAGCTTTTTTTTTCTCAAACAAAGTATGGTACAGAATGCACATATACATGTAAACTAAAACAGAATTTCCCTGTTTGAAATAGGAGTTTGGGGGCACAAACTGACACCCCCTCTGACATACCATACTAACAGGACACAATGTCTGTCATCTCACTGTGCATCCGCGACAGCATTCAGAACTCATACAAGATTCTTCATTTTATTTTATTTTTTTTAGGCTGTGCTGCACGGCTTGTGGGATCTTAGTTCCCTGACTAGGGAACTTAACCCCTGACCCCCAGCCCATGGCAGGGAAAACAATGAATCTTAACCACTGGACTGCCAGGGAATTCTGTATTTCTTCATTCAAAAAAAATGTAGTACATTAACTCCATCTTTCTTTAAAGTGAACAGATTGCAGCTACATATCCAGAACTTTCTATTTTTTCCCGGACCACAGTGCACAGTCCCTAGATAAAGATAATATTCTTTTCTCTATAATCACTTTTGACACATGTATATTTAAAAGTATGCAAAATTTTGTTCCAAATTTCTTCCTTATGAATTGGAGATTGTTTTAAACACCTGTGCATATTCTAAGACTGCAAACAGTTTAACAGGAGCACTCTCACAGGTGAGATGGTAATTCATATAGAACAGAAGGTCCATTTGTCCCACAAACCTCCACATGTTTATTTGTGAGTCTACCTTTTTCTGTGTCACTAGATATATGTTTATTTCTTTATTTCATTTCTTTATGACTTATGCCATAACAAAAAGAAAATGGAAAGTTCAGAAAGCATGTAAAGAAAAAGTCACAAGTAATCCCACAATTCAGATATAACCACAGTGAAAAAATCATATGCACCTTTCCATTTTTTTTTTGCAGATATGTAAGTCATATTTTTTACAAAATTGGTTTAAGTGAAGTTTTGAATCTTAATCGTTTTTAATTGAAGGTTAAAAAATCAACATTTTCCCATGTCATTAAGCAGTCTTTAAAACACAATCTTTTCAAAATTAATTTTTATTGGAGTATGGTTGATTTCCCTGACGACTCAGCCAGTAAAGAATCTGCCTTCAGTGCAGGAAACATAAGAGATGCAGATTTGATCCCTGGGTAGGGAAGATCCCCTGGAAGAGGAATTAGCAACCCACTCCAGTTTTTTTGCCTGAAAAATCCCACGGACAGAGCAGCCTGGTGGGCTACAGTCCCAAGTGTCATAAAGAGCGGGACACGACTAAGCAACTGAGCACATACACATAGTTGATTCACAATGTTGTGTTAGATTCTGCTATAGAGCAAAGTGACTGTCACACATACACATATAGATTCTTTTCCCATATAGGTCATTACAAAGTATTGAGTAGAGTTCCCTGTGCTACAAAAGCACCATCTTTCAGTGGTTGCTAAACTGCCTGTCATTTAGTGTTTCTCACTCTTGGCATTTTGGATAGAACAATCCTTCATCATTTTTAAATATTTTATTAAACTTTTTATTTTGAGATGATTGTGCATTGACACGTAGTTATAAGAAATAACAGAGTGATCCCTTACACCATTACCCCTTACTCCAATGGTAATATCTTGCAAAACTATAGTATAATATCACAACTAGGATATTGACATTGATACATTTCCATCAATAAGAGGACCCTCCATGTTGCTCTTTTATAGTCACAGCTACTTCCCTTAAGTGTCAGTTTAAAGAACGTTATATAACTGGGGACTTCCCTGGGGGTCCAGTGCTGGGTTCAGTCCCACATGCTACAACTAAAAAGGTCCTCCATGCTCCAACTAAAGGTTTTACATGCCACAACTAACACCTAGTACAGCAAATAAATAAGTAAATAAATAAATATTTTAAAAAGTAACTAAATCTTGATGAGATTTTGGTTGGAATTGCATCAAATATATATACAAAATTTGGAAGAATTGATATCTTAATATTAGTCTTCCAACCTATAAAAAATGGTGTATATCTCTATTTGTTTGTATCTTCTTCAACTTCTCTCAGTAGTTTTCAGTTAGAGGAAATTACATATCTTTCATCAGATTCATTAGATTTATTTCTCCATATCGTGTTTTTGTTGTTGTTGTTTTGGGAGGCTGCATGCAGGATCCTAGTACCCTGACCAGGAATCAAACCTACATCCCCGGCATTGAGAGCACAGTCTTAACCACTAGACCACCACAGAAGTCCCCATATGATGTTTTATAATGCTATTGTAAATATTGTTTTGTTTTACAATTGCTTAATTGTAGAACAGTTCTTCTGTAAGTATACAGAAATGCAATTGATTTGTGTATATTGATCTTGTGTTTAGTAATCTTGCTAATTCATTTATTAGTTCTAGTAGGGCTTTTTTTGGGTAGATTCCATAGTGCACAATCATGTCATCTGCAAATAATAACAGTTTTACTTCTTCTGTCTAGTCATTATGGCTTGTTTCCACTATTAGGGGAAAATGGTCCACTATTAAGTACCATGTCAGCTGAAATTTGGTTCAGATGCTCTGTATCAGATTAAAAAACTCCCTTCCATTTCTAATTTGCTGAGGTTTTTAAAAATCATTAATGTATAGTTTTGAATTTTGTTAATACTTTTTTGGGGCATCTATTGAGATAATCATATCATTTTCTCCTTTATTTTAAATAAGATGAATTACATTTTTTTTAATGTTAAACCAATGTTGCATTCCTAGTATTAATTCCTCTGATACTCTAAATAGTTTGTTTTGTTTGAACTTTTTACCATGGGCATATATATACATATTAAAAATTAATCATTTTTAAAAATTTAATGTATACAACTATAAATGAGCTGGGCTAATTCTGGGCATTTATCCTAAAGGAAAAATAGGATAAATGCAAAACTATGTGTCTATTCCAGGATATTCAATGTTGCTTTTTTTATAATAACAAAAAAAGTATAAACAACCCAGCCACCATTAAGGAAGTGGTAAATAGATTAATTTATATCCAGGCAATGACATAGTAGTCATCCATTAAAACTCATAACTTACATCCATACATGAGCATAGAAATATGATTAGGATAGTTTTTTAAATTTAAAAAGCAGATAACAAACCATATGTGTAGAGTAATACTAGTTTTTATTTTTTTGTTGTTGTTCCTTTTTTTTTTTTTTTTAGTTCATTTAATGTTTATTGCTTAATTCCTTTTTCCTGACACAATTTGGTAATCTCTATCTTTCTAAGAAATTATATTTCAGATTTGTTGACAATCTTTAATGTCCCTCAGGTTTGTTTCATTTTTTATTCTTTTTTTTTTTTTTAACTTTACAATATTGTATTAGTTTTGCCAAATATCGAAATGAATCCGCCACAGGTATACCCACGTTCCCCATCCTGAACCCACCTCCCTCCTCCCTCCCCTACCCTCCCTCTGGGTCGTCCCAGTGCACCAGCCCCAAGCATCCAGTACCTTGCATCGAACCTGGACTGGCTACTCGTTTCATATATGATATTATACATGTTTCAATGCTATTCTCCCAAATCTCCCCACCCTCTCCCTCTTCCACAGAGTCCATAAGACTGATCTATACATCTGTGTCTCTTTTGCTGTCTCGTACACAGGGTTATTGTTACCATCTTTCTAAATTCCATATATATGTGTTAGTATACTGTATTGGTGTTTTTCTTTCTGGCTTACTTCTCTCTGTATAATAGGTTCCAGTTTTATCCATCTCATTAGAACTGATTCAAATGTATTCTTTTTAATGGCTGAGTAATACTCCATTGTGTATATGTACCATAGCTTTCTTATCCATTCATCTGCTGATGGGCATCTAGGTTGCTTCCATGTCCTGGCTATTATAAACAGTGCTGCGATGAACATTGGGGTACACGTGTCTCTTTCCCTTCTGGTTTCCTCAGAGTGTATGCCCAGCAGTGGGATTGTAGAGTAATACTAGTTTTTAAATACATACACAGACACACAGACACATACCCCAAGAAAGAGATCTAGAAGAATGAGGTAGGTCAATAGAAGTATTGACACTGAGAAATCTCCAAGACATATAAGTAAGTGAAAAAATTAAATTGCAGAACAATATATGAAGTATAATCCCATTTATGGCAAAACAAAAACATTGTATATAAATATACAGTTTTATGTGTCAGGCTTCTTTGCTGGCTAACAACACAGATTGGCTAATTTAAGAAAACAACAATAGAATGAGTTTATCGAGTAATCAGGGTTCCCCCAGAGACTTAAAGAAAATGTTAAGAATTGGGTCTCAGAAAAACAGAAATCGTGCTGCCCAAGGGAACTGTTGAGAAACAACCAATGGGGTAGGTTCCTCATGTTACCGCTTTTGGAATGAACGCATGTCAATAGGTGTTTTCATTTTCCAAATCAACGTTCGAATTATAGGGAAAGAGATTTTTGATTGGCTGAGCTTGGGGTCGTGAACATACCCATCCTTTGTCTGACAACCCAATAGACTATATTCATTATAGATGGCTCTTTGAACAAGCAAAAATGGGATGACCCCTTTGGAATATAAATACACACATTTCTCTGGGGAGTGCATAGCCTTTCACATAAACTATGAAGAAATGGCACTCCCTGAATTTGTGCAGTTCAGCTGGTATGGAAAGGAAATTTACACTGATTACTTCTGAGCTTCTAGGTTATCTGAATTTTATTACAAGGAGAATGTACCCTTGTGTTCTCTGTGCTGACTGGGGCCAGAGCTGCCTGTGGCTCCTGTCTATGACAAATGCCAGTAGGAGAAAACGAGTCCCACACAGGAAAACTGACATAGATAAGAAATAAAGAGAAGAAAGAACCTGATGAACTCTACATTCTAGGTCCAGTCATAACTGAGGTCACATCCATCCCTTCCCTTTTTAAGATTTAGAAGTGTGAGCCAGTAAATCACTGCCCCCTCCTATAATTTTTCCTCTTAAATTAGTTTGAATTTGACTTGCAATTAAAAGAATTGCAAATGAGAATAAGGAAAGATATCAATGACGTTAGTATAAGCACAGTAGCAAATAAGCTTGTCAGAAATAACATTGAAAAAATATAGCCAATATTATATAGAGATATAGTTATATATATATAGTGAATAGTAATTATATAGTGAAAAGTTAACCCGTGAAATGGGAGGAAATATTTACAAATCATATATTTGATAAAGGGGTTAATATCTAAAATATATAAAGAACTCCTACAACTCAGCAATGCAAAATCAAATTATTTGAGTTAAAATTGAACAAAGGAGGACTCCCCTGGCTGCCCACTGGTTGTGGGGTGTGGGTTGGATCTGTGGGTAGGGAGGTAAGATCCCATGTGCCTTGTGGCCAAAAAAACAAAGCATAAAACAGAAGCAATGCTATAAATTCAATAAAAAACTTTAAGAAGATGGTCCATATCTTTTAAAAATAATGGACAAAGGACTTGCATAGACATTCTCCAAAGGTTATGTATAAATGGCCAAGAAGCATATGAAAAAAATGGGCAACATCACTAATCATCAGAGAAATGCAAATCAAAACCACAATGAGATATCATCTCACAGCTATTTGGATGGCTGCTATCAAAAAAAAAAAAAAGAAAGAAAGAAATAATAAGTGTTGGCAAGGCTGTGGAGAAATTGGAACTTGGAAACTGTGCCTGTTGGTGGGATTGTATGGTGCAGCCACTATAGAAAATACGCTAGTGATTCCTCAAAAAATTAAAAACAGAACTTCCAGGGGTGTTCTTAGTCACTTAGTCTTGTCTGACTCTTTGTGAACACATGGATTGTAGACCACCAGCTTCCTCTGTCCATAGGATTTTCCAGGCCAGAATACTGGAGTGGGTTGCCATTTCCTCGTCCAGGGGATCTTCCCGACCCAGGGATTGAACCCATGTCTCCTGAATCTCATGTGTTGACAGCTGAATTCTTTACCACTGAGCCACCTGGGAAGCCCCTTGTTTTTTTTTTTTCCTACATTTCTGTATTTTTTGTTTTATGTTTTTGTTTTATTATGGTTTTAACCATAATAAAAATATTAGCATATCAAATCTAGAAAGCACATTAAAACAATAACACTATGACAAGGAATGATTTACTCTAGGGATGTTAGATTTGTTTGACATTTGAAAATGTATTAAAACAATTCATCACACAAATTGAACTAAAAATAAAAACTGTATGATCATCTTGATGGGTGACAAAAAAGCTTTTAATAAAATTCAACAAGCACAATAAAAATCTCCAATTAAATAAGAATAGTAGGGTATTTCTTTGACATCATAAAGAATGTCCAGAAAACAGCAACCAGTATTAATTGAAAATATTTAAGATATTACTATTAAAGCCAAGAACAAGACAATGATGTCATTTGTTACTACTCTTAGTTACAATTATTCTTAAAATTCTAAGCTAATTCAACAAGACATAAAAAGAAAAATGTATAAAAATCAAGAAAGAGGAGACAAATTAATTTTCCCTCTTTATAGAAGAATAAATGCTCATTAAAATATTTAAACAACATACAAGATTAAAAGTAAACATTTCTCGTTATTCTGTCAATTCTATTACTCAGAGGTAATCACCTTCAATAAACCTTTTTGTATGTATATTTCTGAGATTTATATTTGGATTTTGAAAAATAAAATTGGGGTAATATATTATTATCTTGCAAAATATTTTTTAAAGTTAGCAAAATAGCGTGGACGGGAAGATCTTCCTGGTCGGGAAGATCCCCTGGAGAAGGGCATCACAGCCCACTCCAGTATTCTTGCCTGGAGAATCCCCATGGACAGAGAAGCCTGGCAGGCCCCCAGTCCATGGGGTTGCAGAGTCAGACACGACTGAGAGACTAAGCGCATAGACTTCCAGGTTGGTGCTAGAGATTTATCTTCTTCTCTTTAATGGCTTCACAGTATTTCATAGCATAAATGTACTATAATTTAATTCATGCCTTACTGATAAATTTTAAGTTGTTTAAATTTTTTTGCTATTAAAAATGCTTCAATGAATAACTTTATGCAACTATCTTTATTCACTTATGAAGGATAGTCTTTTAGAATTGAAATTGCTAAGCCAAAGGATATGGAATTTGAAAATTTTTACAGATACTCTCAAATTATTCTTCAAAAATACTTACAGTCCTGAGCATACCCACTTATCCATATTTTCACCAACAATGACATATTATAATTCTTGGCACTTTTACCCACCTGGTAAATTAAATCCCCCCTAAAGTCATTATGTGTATATTATTTGATCATTTTCCTAGAAAAAGGCAAGAAAATAAGCCAGATAAAGTTTAGACTAGAGATCCTGTTTGTGAAAGAAAGTACTTCATACCTGGAGGAAGTATGAATTGTACTCTGGAGGGCAATTTCTCTGCATGAGTGAAAAATATTAAATATATGCATGTCTTCTGACCCAGTAATCAAAATCCAGGATTTTTCCCCTTGGGAAATAAGGAAGTGTATAAAGATTTAGCTGTAATAATTTTTACTGATGCATGGTTTATAGCTATGAAAAGTTGAAAACAACCTGAATATCCAACAACAAAGAACAAGAGATGATGGTTCATTGATATAGTCACACACAACACACCTGTGAGAAGTGATATTGTAGATTAAAATGTGTTGACAAATTAATATTTTCATGTTATAATGCTTAAAAAAGACCACCAAACAACACGTACAATATGGTGTCGATAAACATATATAGTGCTGTATTATCAATCAGATTAATTTTGGTCAAATTTAATCTGCTCTAAAGGTAAATTCATTTTGAAGCCCAAGCCAAAACACCAACCCAAATGTAAGCTGAGTACCTGACATCCTAGCTAAGTTAACAAGAGTGGATGCAAATATAAAACTCAGAGATAATCCTGACATCAAAAGAAATGCCTGTTCTGGGACCTGAAGATGAGGCATCTTAATGAAATTAACAGCTGTTCGAATAACCTCTCTCTGTTTGTTTACAAAGAACACAAACTCTGCCGGCATATCTCCGGATTGTTCTAAGCGCCCCTGGGGACCCTGGGGACCCTACACTGCACCTGTCATTTAGAAGCTTATCCACTGGTTGGAAGAATCCAAACAAGATGCTTTCAGCGCCACATTGCAACGTCCCCAGCAAAAAGGAGGGCCAGTGTTTGCTCTGTGACAATTCCCTGTTTTCCCAAGCCATGAATCAGCCCCATTGTCCCCACCCGCCTCTGTGCATCGTTCATTCTGTTCAGCACAGCTAATGGCCAAAGCAGGAACACAGCAAAGAAACCCAGACTCTGGGCAAAGAAAAAAACACGAGGCCCCAGTGTTTAATTCTGCTTGTGAAGAGAGAATCAAGATTTCACAAGGGCTGCTTCAGAGAAATGGCTGGAAATGTGTCAAAAGGCTAATTTCACAGAGAGGATCTAATTTACAGAATATAACTTGGCAGTGGACCAGCATTTTTCATCCAAAGGTGGAGGTGTTTCCAGATGTGATGTGAATGTGTAAAGATGTTCTGGGCACCACACCATGTCAGACTTTTCCTTACTGGCTTCCCTTCTACTCCAGTTTCCTCCTTCACTCCTCCTTCCTGTTCCTTCCCAGTTGGAAACAAATGCTAGTTTAAGCTGGGTAATTCTCTCTCTTGTTCTTCTTATACAAGCTGTTGTTCACTCAGCTGGCCTAATCCTTTCATGAAATTTATTTTATAAATAACAAAAGGGGAGAGATTTTTTGTCTCCCAGTTATAGCACCCATTGCCCAAAAAGTCAGCTCTCTTTTTATTTAAAAATTTTTTTTTACTTTTTGGCCATACTATGTGGCAATAGGGATCTTATATTCCTGGCCAGGGATTGAACCCAGAGTCCTGCATTGAAATTATGGAGTCCTAACACTGGACTCAAAGAAGGCAATGGCACCCCACTCCAGTACTCTTGCCTGGAAAATCCTATGGATGGAGGAGCCTGGTGGGCTGCAATCCATGGGGTCGATAAGGGTCAGACATGACTGAGCGACTTCACTTTCACTTTTCACTTTCATGCACTGGAGAAGGAAATGGCAACCCACTCCAGTGTTCTTGCCTGGAGAATCCCAGGGACAGGGGAGCCTGGTGGGCTGCTGTCTATGGGGTCGCATAGAGTCGGACACGACTGAAGCAACTTAGCAGCCGTAGCAGCAGCAACCACTGGACTGCCAAGGAAGTCCCCAGCTCTCTTTTAAAATCCCCATAAGTCAGTCCATGGCCAGGTCTTTCTACTCTCTGGTAATTAAACCTACCTCCATTGTAATAGTTAGGACTCTTGGGTTGTAAGTAATAGAAACCCAGTTGAGTTTCAGATAAAAAGGGCAATTTTTAAAGGACAGAGGGGTGCTTTCACAGCACCAAAAGACAGGTAGGAAGCGAGGCCACTGGAAGGGTCTGGAACCAGGAACAGTAAAGCAATCTTGAGCTCCTGCCTCTCCCCTCCCCTGACCTTACTCCTTTTCTCTCTACATATCTGTTTTTCTTTGTCCTTTAACCCACTTAATACATGGGTTAGTAAGGCTGCTGTATAGCTCCCAGTCCACACATTAAAATTCCAGCCAACTACAGAATGATGATCTGTTTCAGTACAGTCCTCAATTCCCCAAAGAAACAATCTCACCATCAACAAGGGTGGCCTGTCCCCCTCTGGTACAAACGGCCCTGGCCGGGGAGGCGGAGCCAGGTGGCAGCAAAATGGCTCCTAAGGGCCCCCTCCGATGATGTGCTATGTGGATGTGGTTCCCAGGGGCAAAGGGGTGGCTAGTGGGTAGAAGAAATGACTGAAAACATAAGCCAAATCACTTTATTGCTCTGCTATTGAATTATTTAGTGACAGATTTTTTTTTCTTGTTGAAGCTCAGCAATATACTTTAAAAAGTATCTCTAATTACATTTTCATACAATGAAGTTTGCATGACCATGGCCAGTTCACATGGCTGGGTTGAGACACATGACCACTTCTCATGGGTAGTCCAAATGGCAGTCCTCCTGGATCTCAGCCGCACCAAATCGCTGAGTCTTTCCATTTTTCAAGGACCAGTGAGCTCAAAATGAAGTAGTGGGTATAGACTTTTGCTTCCTGTGCTCCTGAGTACCAGGCAGATTTATGAAACTCACCTGGATCCTGGAAAGGGCAGCTCAGTGTCTACCGAAGGTCAATAATGTATTGAAAATAGCACCGAAAGCTTTGCCATCTTAGCTGAATGCTTAACTTCTCTGAGTCTCTTTATCTGTAAAATAGGAGTAATAACATTTTTATTTCTACTTTCAGGGTTGACTGTGGGTCAAAGAGATTATATAAACAAAAGTACTTTGTAAACTATTAAAACTAAGTGCAACTATGTCATGTATAACTCCAAGTATCGCTAGATGTTGGTACAAATGAGGAAAAGAGCTCTTATATACAATATAATATAGCAGTTAAGAACAGGATGCTTCTTAATTTCCAGCACCATTCAACAAATGGTGCTGGAAAAACTGGACATCAGTATGCAAAAAAGACTGAGCGACTGAACAGCAACAATGCAAGAAAGAAGAACTTTGATCTGCACCTTGAGCTACACACAAAAATGAAATGAGTCATAGACCCAAACATAAATATAAAGCTATAAACCTTCGAGAATAAAAATAGAGGAGAAAATATTTGTAACTTTGTTATTATTGTTCAGTCGCTAAGTCATGTCTTACTCTTTGTGACCCCATGGACTGTGTAGCCCAACAGGCTCCTCTGGGCCTCAGTCTGTGGGATTTCCCAAGCAAGGATACTGGAGTGGGTTGCCATTTCCATCTCCAGGGGATCTTCTCAGATCAGGGATGAAACTCTTGTCTCCTGCATTGGCACGCAGATTCTTTATTGCTGAGCTACCAGGGAAGCCCATTTGTGACTTAAAGTTGGGTAAAATTTTCATAGATAAAAAGGACGAACCATGAAAGAAAAAAATTGATGAATTAAGCTCATTAAAATGAAAACTTCTGCTCTTAAAGAGTCACTGTTAAGAAAATGAAAATGCAAGACTCAGACTGGAAGAAAATATTTGCAAAACATCTGATAAAAGATTTGTATTAGAAAAAAAAGATTTCATTCAGGTCATAGAAAGAACTCTCACACTCAATAAGATGAAAACAACCCATTTTTTAAATGGTCAAGTAATTTGAACAGACACTTTACCAGAGAAGAGGAAAAGATGGTAAGTAAGCATATGGGGAAAAGTTCAACATCATCAGCCATTAAGGTTATGAAAATTAAAACCATAATAAGATACCATACCACACACCCACTAGAACAGCTGGAATAAAATAAGTTGACAATACCCAATGTTACAGAAGATACAAAACAGCTTAAACTTTCATGCATGCTGGTAGACATGCATAAATGGTACAGCTTCTGTGAAAAACGGATAAACAATTTAAAGTAGTTAAACATACATTTACCGTGCAACCCAGAAGTTGCACTCCTATGTACTTACCCAGAGAAATAAAAACACAACTCTGCACAAAGACCTATATGCAAATGCCTACTCATCATTGCCCAAAACTGAAAACAAAACGAGTGTCCGCCAATTGGTGAATGGATAAATGCATGTATACTCTGTTGATGGAATACTATTCAGTAATAAAAAGGAGCAAGTGCTTGATACATTGACATGGATGGCTGAATTTTGAATAAATTGTGCTGACTGGAAGAAGCCAGGCTCCAGTGATTCCATTTGTATGACTGTCTGAAAAACTCAAAACTATAGCCCATCAGTTGCCATGGTCTAGGGTTAGGGTTTGGGGTAGACTGCAGAGGGGCACATGTGGACTTTTGAGGTGATAAAACATGTTGCTCTATCTTGATTGTGGAGGTAGTTACATGACTGTGTGTGTTGGACACAGCTTGTAGAACTGTACACCTAAAAAGTGAATTTTACTTTGTCTGCAGTATTCCTTATGGAACCTGACTTTAAAAAAAAAAAGAACACAGTTTGTCAGTTCCTCAAAAAGCAAAGTTAGCATGTGATCTAGCAATTTCATTCCTAAATATACACCCAAAAGAAATGAAAGCTGGGACTAAAACAAACACAGCCACATGATTTACAATTGGCAAAAAGTGGAAACAACCCAGATGTCCATCAAGAGATGAACAGATAAACAGTATGTTGCATATACAAACGATGGAATATTATTCAACTATTAAAAGGAATGAAATTCTGATTCATGCTACAATGTGGATGAACCTTGAAAACATTATGCTATATGAAAAAAAAAAAAAAACCATACCAGAGGGACTTCTGTGGCAGTTCAGTGGTTGACTCCATGTTCCACTGCATGGGGCCCAGGTTCGATCCCTGGTCAGGGATCTAAGATCATATGGCAAAAAAAAAAAAAAATACACACACACACACATATCTTCTTTATCCATTCATTCATTGATGGACACTTGTCTCTCTCTCTTGGTTATTGTGAATAATGCAGCAATAAATGTCAGAGTGCAGAAGACAAGTATTGTATGATTCTACTTGTATGAGGCACCTAGAAAAGGAAAATTCATAGAGACAGGAGATGGAATACAGTCACCAGGGGCCAAAGGAGAGAGGAATGGAGAATTCTTATTTATTGGGTACAGAGTTTCTCTTAGAAATGATAAAGGAGGCTCTGGAAATGAGAAGTGGGGATGGTTGCACAATATTGTACATGTACTTAATGCCACTTAAAATTATACAGTAAAACAAAAATTGCTTCTGGATTTCTCTGGTGGTACAGTAGATAAGAATCTGCCTGCCATTGCAGGGGACAGAGGGTTTGATCCCTGATCCATGAGGATCCCACTTGCCACAGAGCAACAAAGCCCATGCGATACAACTATTGAGCCTGTGTGCCAGAGCCCACATGCCAACACTCGTGTCTCTTACGTCTCCTGCATTGGCAGGCAGGTTCTTTACAACCAGCATCACCTGGGAAGCTATGTTAGCATATTTTGCCACAACATTTAAAAAGAACACAGGTGGACTTGGGTATGAATCCTGACTCTGCTATGTACCAGCTGTGTCCTGTTAGGTAAGTTACTCAGACTCTCATGTATATGTGAAAGTGGTCGGGTCGTTTTGCAATTAAAACTAAACAAAACAAATACTGAAATCTTGGTAGCATAACAGACAAAGATTTATTTCTTATTTTTAGTGTTTATCTGACATGTAATGTTAGTCGGGGGGGAAGTGAGGGACTCTGCTGAAAGCACCTGGCCAATGCTGAATCTACCACCTCATCTGGAACTGACCTTTTGGGCACTACGTAAGGGGAGAGGGAAGCTGGAGAACCATGCACGGGCTCTATTCTACCAGCACCTCTGTGTCCCACCCAACTGCAAGGGACTGGGAAACGTGGGGGAGCAGGTGGATGTTGCATAACTCAGTATGTTCATCTGTAAAATAAGCATAGGAATTTTTTAATCTCAGGTTGAAGTGAAGAATAAAATGATATAAGCAAAGCACTTAGTATATATCATGAACCCTCAATAAAATGTTATGTTTCAAAAAAATGAAAAATAGAACCACCGTATGATCCAGATATCCCATTTTTGGGTATCTATCTGAAGGAAATTAAAACAAGTTATAGAAAAGAGATCTGCACTCTCACATTTATTGCTGTGTTATTCACAATAACCAAGATAGAGAAATGAGTGTCCATCAACAAATGAACGGATAAAGAAGATATAAGTATGTGTGCGTGTGTTATTTTGTTTTTGCAGCCACGAGAAAAAGGGAAATCCTGTCATTTCTGAAATAAGAATGGACCTTGAGGACATTATGCCAAGTGAGGTAAGTCAGATGGGGAAAGGTAAATACTGTATGATATCCCTCATATGCGGAATCTTAAAAAAACAAATTCAAAAAAGCAGAGAATGTAATGATAGTCACCAAAGGCTGGGAGGTGGGAGAATGGGAGAGACGTTGTTTAAAGGTATATATACTTGTAACTAGTAAACAAATTAGTCCTGGAGACTTATAGTATAGGGAATATAAACAACAAAATTATACTATAAGTTTAAACTTTCTAAGAGACTAGATTTTAACTGTTCCTGTCACTAGATTTTAACTATTCCTGTCACAAGTCACTAGAAAAAAGGATAATTATGTGATACAATAGAGGTGTTAGCTAACAATGGCAATTGTATTTCAATGTAAATGTATGAAATCAATCTGTCATACACCTTAAACTTACACTTATATATTGATTATATCTTCATTAAAAAAAAAATTGTTACAGTCCATCCAGTTCTAGCATCTTATACTGAGGGTCAAGAGTAAGATGTGGAATTACTACATCTGTTTGTGAAGATTTTTTTCTTTTGATGTGGACCATTTTTAAAGTCTTTATTGAATTTGTTACGATATTGTTTTTGTTTTTATGGTTTGGTTTTTTGGGCCATGAGGCATGTGAGATCTTAGCTTCCCGACCAGGGATCGAACCTGCACCCCCTGCATTGGAAGGTGAAGTCTTAATAACCACTGGACCACCAGGGAAGTCCCCTAGATCTGTTTTTTTTAAGATGTCTGATATTGAACTCCACACAGATAAAAGCAACCATTTTGCCTCTGTCTCACCAGTGTTGTGTTCTAGTCAAAGCTCCTTCAGTTGTAAGGAGAAGAAATAGCTAAAGCTAGGAGAAGGCAATGGCACCCCATTCTAGTACTCTTGCCTGGAAAATCCCATGGACGGAGGAGCCTGGTAGGCTGCAGTCCATGGGGTCACTAAGAGTCGGACACGACTGAGCAACTTCACTTTTCACTTTCATGCATTGGAGAAGGAAATGGCAACCCACTCCAGTGTTCTTGCCTGGAGAATCCCAGGGACGGGGGAGCCTGGTGGGCTGCCGTCTGTGGGGTCGCACAGAGTTGGACATGACTGAAGTGACTTAGCAGCAGCAGCAGATGAAAGTTTAGTGTAAAAAATAACTCGGAGAAAAGCACAAATGAGCCAGGAGCCTTGAGGAAGGGCAGGAGCCAGTCATTTTGAGGCCTGTGATCCTCTGAACCCCTCTGTGATGGTTTATCTGCTTCTGTAGGTGTATCTGCTCAGCCTTCTAGCTCCCTTGAACTATCTTCCCCTGGTCTAATTTCTTCCCAACTCTGGATTGCCCGTGCCCACAAACACGCTACACCATCTTTGATTCTACCTGGCCTTTCCATGAAATTGACTGTCTTGGATTAACAATTTCCTTCTAAGTTATTTCCTGAGACAGGACTCTGTTAGGTCAAGCTCATCTTTTCCAACCTGGCCACATAAACCACAAATAGCTGACCTGCTGGTGGGTTTACTCCCTTCAGATAAGGTGTTCCTTCTTTGGCTTATCAGCTTTAGTGCCTTACATTTTCTAGTTAGTAGAAGTGAATATTATCATAAAAATCTACCCTGTTAATTTGATATATGAAAAATGAGATTCCACTTTAATTTGCTTTTTTATTAGGAAGACCGAACATTTCCCCCTCTGTTTCTGTATTTGTAATCTCTTTTCACTTGTTTAATTTTAATGTTCTTAGTGTATTTCTCTGTTGCTCTTCCCACTTTTCCCTTGTTGATTAGTAAGACTATTAACCATTAGTCTATTATATGCATTGCAACTATTTCCCCCAGTTTGCCATTTGTACTTTAACTTGGCGGTGGGATTTGGCGTAAAAAAGTTTTTGTTGTGTTTTTTTGGAGTCAGAACTGTTATCTTTTCCTTCATGTTTCCCACCCTTAGGGTCATATTTAGAGAGTCCCTCTGCTCCCCAAGATTATAGTAATACTCATTTATTTTCTTCCTGGAACGTTTATGGTATCATTTTGTACATTACTTTGCATGTGGGATAGGGTAGATATAATAATAGCTAATATTTAAGAGGCATGTTTTGTGTGATAGGCACCATGTTTTCATTTTTTAACGCCCATTATCTCTTTTAATCCCCATAATCATATGAGGTTGTCACTTTTATTACCTCATTTTTAAATATGGGAGAAATGAGACTTAAGGAAGTTAAATATCTTGCCTACAATTACACTGCTTCTGCTGCTGCTGCTAAGTCGCTTCAGTTGTGTCTGACCCTGTGCGACCCCATAGACGGCGGCCCACCAGGCTCCCCGTCCCTGGGATTCTCAGGGCAAGAACACTCGTTGCCATTTCCTTCTCCAATGCATGAAAGGGAAAAGTGAAAGTGAAGTCACTCAGTCGTGTCCGACTCTTCGAGACCCCATAGTCTGCAGCCTACCAGGCTCCTCCGTCCATGGGATTTTCCAGGCAAGAGTACTGGAGTGGGGTGCCATTGCCTTCTCCAATTACACAGCTAATCAGTGGCAAAAATGGCATTCAAACCCTATGTATATTTTCTCATTTCCTCGTAGAATCATTAGTCATTTGTTGTTAAATCCAGCATTTCCCTCACTGATTGAAATGCCACTCTTACCATCTAGTAGTTTTTGCGAAGTTCTTGGGTCAATTTCTGCCCTTTCTTTTCTATTGATTGTTCTGTCTATTTCTGTGCCGGTAACATACTGTTCTAGTGACTGTTGCATTATTTATACATTCTATTATCTGGGAGGCCAAGTCATTCTTAGATGGTCTTCTTTTTCAAAATTTTCTTAATTTTCTTCATTATTTTACCTTCCAGTAAAGCTTTAGAATTATGTTGCAAAATGCTCAAGACTTTCCACTGAGATTTCTGCTGAAAATGTTGGGGGCTGGGGGATATATTGCATGCTGAGTTGAGTTCATTAGATTCCTCAGTTCAGAGCGAACACGGTCCTGTAAGTAAGGCCCTTGCTCATTTTAACCTCTCCCTTATTCTTGGTATACAACCTCCATCCCCTCCCACAGAAACACCCAGTGTTACGTGTTTGGAATGCGCCCTTGGATATGTATATATTCTTATAAAGCACATACTGCTGCTCTGTCATGTGTCGTAAATTTACATGGTTGTATTGGTCTAAGGATCTTTTTGTGTTTCCTTTGTTTCAGTACTCAACACACTCTGCTGCATGTACATCTAACTCATAGATCCTCCTGCTGAACAGCACCGCAAAGGACGCACCCAAATATTCCAAGAGTGATGGCCCCAGTGCCTCATTTTCACAGTATAGCTTCAGTGAACATCTTTGAACATGGTTCTTTATGGACCTGAAATCTCTCTGGAGCACATCCCCCAGGTTGGGATGCTGGTTGTTGAATTTTTGCATCCCCATCGTCCCCAGTTCTGCCAGATTTCTTTCCAGAACATCTGTACCAGTTGGCACTCCCAGCATGACAAAAGGATTTTCATTTCTCTGATGCTCCTAATCATCTGCTATTTTCTAACTCTCGTTTTGTCCCTCTGGTGGATATAAAACGATATCTCATTGCTTTAATTTGCCTTTCATTGATTACCAGTGAATTTGAGCATCGCTTCTTACTTCTGTGAGTCACCTCCATTTCCCCTCTGGGAATTACCCACTGACAGTATTTGCCCATTTTTCTAGTTCATTTCCTTCTCTTCCTTTCTCCCTCCATGGTCTCTTGTCTTTCACATATAGATATTTAATTCTTCTGGAGTGTAGATTAGTGTATAGTAGGTGATAGGAATCACCTACTATTTTTATTTTTCTCCAAATAGTGAGATAGTTCCTCTGACATCATCTACTGAATAATGTGTCCTTTCCATATTGACTTGTGGTGTCATCGTCATCTGATATCAAATTCCCATAGATCTATGGGTCTATTTCTGAGCTCTGTTCTGTTCCTCTGGTTCATGTATCTAATCTCGCAGCATCACCATCCTGACTTTATGACTATGGCTTTATATTATAGCATAAAACTTGATTGAGCTAGTTCTCTCTTGTTGTTCTGTTTCCAAAATAAATTTAGTTACTCTGAGAAGAGTGAGTTTGTCCAATTTCTCAAAAAAAAAAAAAAAAAAAAAAATCCTGATGGTATTTTGCATGGAATTGCATTTAATTTATAGATAGACTTTGGGGAGAATTGATTTTTTAAAGTAATATAAGTGCATACATTTAAAATAAATTAGAACTACAAGGCTTATAATAAGGTTCAGCAATCCCTTGCTCTATCCTCGAATCTCAAGCCACAGCCCCTACAAGCCACCACTTACACCCTCTTAGCTTTTTCTTCTGGTATTTCTCTCCATATCTCTAAACAAGATGTTTATTCTGTCATTTTAAAATGTTCCTATTTTAGATACTATCTATTGCTTTCTTACTATAGAAATAGGAATTTGCTCTATTTTACAGTAGATGTAGACACATAAGCACATCATTTCTCATCCTCCCAATATAGTTTTACAATTTAAAAAAATAGGTACTTAGAGCTTAACTTGTTATATCCATGTAATACAGCTGAGTCATACAGTAATATGCCACACTGAAGTGTCCTTTAACAACTTTCTGTTTTCCCTGACATTAAAACGACCTTGCTTTGCTCTGTTGATTGGTTTTCCGCGTACTTATCACATGCTCAAAGTCTGCAGCAGCTCTAAAACTGCTCTCAGAGAACAGTTTAGAGTCTAAAACTGTTCTCCGCTTAGTCAAACACAGCTGTCTTGGCGATGTTGCCTCTGAAGCTTTCCATCCTCCTGCTCCAAAATAGATAAGTGATTCTAAGGATCCACTGAAAAACTGGATGTCCTTTCAGGCCATTCTTGGTCTCTGTTGGAGCCCCTGTTACACAGACCCACGGTATCATCGTGAGGGTGGAGATCATCCTCCTGAAGCTTACTGAGAAATTTACTTCCGTGGGAGATATGTTTTTGGAGATTATGCATGTTCAAATATGTTTTTATTATCCCTTCACATTTGAATTACGGTTTGTTTAGACTTTTAGTTTGGAAATCAATTTTTCATCAGAATTTTGAAGGTGTTTCGCCACTGTCTTCTTTTTTTTTTTTTTTCGCCACTGTCTTCTATCTGCCAACATTTATAATGATAAATTTAGTATCATTCCAATACCTGACACTTTGTGTGTATCCTGTCTCATTTCTCTTAAGATTTCCATTGTTTTCAGTGTTTTGAAATTTCATGAAGATTGGCTTGAGCGTGGGTCCTTCCTCAATAATCATGAAGGGCAATTGGTCAGCACTTTTTGTTTGAAAACATCCTTTAATTCTTGAAAATTACCTCATGCTTTAATACTTTCTTCCCAATTATTATTCTCTGTTCTCGTATTTCCTAAAACTTCTATTATTTAGTTGTTGGACCCTTGAAACCAGCAATTTTTTCTCTTTCCTCTCTTTACCCCCCCACCCCCTGCCACCTCCATTTTTGGAGATTTCTTTAGCTTTTCCTTCCAATGCATTCTGTTTACATATTTTTAATTTAAAGGAATGCTTCTTACTTGCTAAATATTCCTTTAAAAAATCATCCTGTTCTTATTTCATGAATGTGATATCTCTCCAAGCACTTTGGAAATGTTAATCATAGTTGGGTTTTTTGTAAAGTATCTTCTCTGAATTATCTCTATTTCACTGGAGCTCCACCAAATGTCTGATCCTTATCTATCCCTTTATTTCTAAGAGTGAGGCAGAGACAAGGTCATTAGGAACTCTGTAAGGAGAAGGAAATGGCAACCCACTCCAGTGTTCTTGCCTGGAGAATCCCAGGGATGGGGGAGCCTGGTGGGCTGTCGTCTCTGGGGTTGCACAGAGTCGGACACGACTGAAGTGACTTAGCAGCAGCAGCAGCAGCAGCAGCAAGGAAACAGACTCACAGACATAGAGAACAGACTTGTGGTTGCCAAGAGGGAGGAAAGGACTGGAAGCTTGGGATTAGCAGATGTAAGCTCTCACATACAGGATGTATAAACAGCAAGGTCCTACTGTACAGCACAGGGAACTTTATTCAGTATCCTGGGATAAACCATAATGGGAAAGAATATGAAAAAGAATATATGTGTGTGTAACTGAGTCACTGTAACGTACAGCAGAAATTAACACAATGTTCCAAATCAACTATAGGTAAATAAAATTTAAGAAAAAAGAATTTCACCCTTTTTAAAAGCTAATTAATATTCCATTGGATGTATTACCACATTTCGTTTATCTAGTCATCTATTATTATTGAGTCTTGTACACTGATCTTCTATTTGGTATTATTGCTAAATTCTATTTGCCTCTGAGAACTTGTTGATTCTGTTGGGTTTATATATAGATGATTATACCATCTGTAAATAATAATAATTTTTTTTTTCCATTGTGTATTGGTATCCTATTACTGCTATAACAAATTGCCAAAACTTTCGTGGCTGGAAGCAACCAAATTTATTATCTTATTACAAAGATACATATTTTCCTCCAATTATTTATTTACAGATATATAAATTCAATATATATTGATATGTAAATTCTCCATTGTTGATTTAAAAGATACATCTATTTTCATTCTCCTCTGGTTACCCCTCAAT
The DNA here is from genome assembly GCF_003369695.1 of Bos indicus x Bos taurus. NCBI lineage: Eukaryota > Metazoa > Chordata > Mammalia > Artiodactyla > Bovidae > Bos > Bos indicus x Bos taurus. Next base: position 24,525,400 of record NC_040094.1, on the reverse strand, counting down.
AGTCTAGTGCTGATAAATATTTAACAGCTGAGGGGCGGGGGAAGCCCTTATTTGTAATGTTTTTCCATTTCCATGATGTAAATATTGGCATCATGGCCAATTCAAAGCTTCCTACGTGACATCACTGGACGTGGAGAAAGGAAGAGAGGAACAACAGGACACAGTTATGTATTTTTACCATGCATATTAAAATAGATGTAAATAACCTCACAAACATAGATAACAGTAAAATGTAGTAAAATGAGTTTTTAATATTTTTTACTTTTGTTTTTAATATAATATAACATCATAATTGCTAAGTCACTTCAGTCGTGTCCGACTCTGTGTGACCCCATAGATGGCAGCCCACCAGGCTCCCCCATCCCTGGGATCCTCCAGGCAAGAACACTGGAGTGGGTTGCCATTTCCTTCTCCAATACATGAAAGTGAAAAGTGAAAGTGAAGTCACTCAGTTGTGTCCGACTTAACGACCCCATGGACTGCAGCCTACCAGGCTCCTCCACCCATAGGATTTTCCAGGCAAGAGTATTGGAGTGGGATGCCATTGCCTTCTTCATAACATCATAATAAGGGTATATAAATTTATCTGAATGATGTTTGCATTTAACAACTGGCTTACTCAAAATATAACCTTCAGCTCTCACAAGCTGGATGAGGCAGTTCCAGCACACCACTGTCCCTAGATCAGTAAAATTCAAGCTTATATTTATATTCAAATATCAAAAATATATATCAAATTTTTGACAGATTTATTGAGATATAATTGACATACAATAAGATGCACATATTTAAAGTATGAAAATTTATAAGATTTGACATATGTATATATCTGTTAAACATTATCATCATCAAACCTGTTTTAAGTTACATTACTTCCTGTGTATCTCAAAGCTGCTAGAGGTATTCTGTAGTTGTTGCTGGAATGCTTCATCCAGGGATGTTTTCAAGGAGACTCTTATATGATGAACATCTGATGCTTGGTTGTTCTACTGGCCTTTCCTGGAGTCATTCATCTATCTGTAGTCATCTGGGGTCTTAACTGCACTGAATGGTGTAAGATGGTCTTATTCACATGTCTGGCAGCTGGCCAGTAGGCAGGCTGCTGGCTGGGCATCCTCAGTTCTCTCCCTATGGCCTCTTCATTGAGCCAGGGCAGGCTTGTTCACATCTTGGTCTCAGGGTAATAGCCACAGCCTAAAGTGGGTAAGCCCTTTTGCACAAGCACTTTTCAAGTCTCTGCTTGCTTCATATTTGCTAATGTCTCATTGATCAAGCCCAGACTCAAGAAGTAAAGGACTAATTCCCATTCTTTGATGGGAGGTGCAAAGTCATTTTGCAAAGGGACTTGCATATAGGGATGGGAAAAATTATTGTAGCCATCTTTGTAAACAAATGGCCACTCCTATGAGCTATTCAATATATTTTCATTCAGTAAATATCATGTGCCATATGCTAGGACCTATGTATAAAAAGAAAACTGGAATATTTTCTGTCCTCAAGAAAATGTGGGGCTTCCCTGGTGGCTCAGTGTTAAAGAATCCACCTGCCAATGCAAGAGACTCAGGTTCGATCCCTAATCTGGAAAGATCCCATATGCCATGGAACAACTATTAAGCTTGTGCTCTAGAGCCTGGGAGCTCTAACTCCAGAGCCCACATGCCACAACGACTAAACCCTGCGTGCCCTAGAGCTGCTGCTCTGCAGTAGCAGAAGCCACCGCAATAAGAAGCCCAAGTACCACAGCTAGAGAGTTGCCCCCGCTCACCTCAACTAGAGAAAAGCCCACACAGCAAACAAGACCCAGCACAGCCAAAAATAAATAAAATCATTATTTAAAAAAAAAAAAAAAGTGATTTCACAAAGAAAACAGACAAACCAACATCATACTCCAGTGCAGCTGGAGTCGCAACACAGTTTAGAGGATACTATGCAAGTAGATGGGAGGCCACACGATTCCCACTGGGTGGAGGACACAGGAAGGCTGCCTGGAGAAAGTGACTGGTGTAAAGAGTCTGGAGACTCTCTCTATTTTGCCTTCTCAATGAGTAGAGAAGGAGGGAATGGAATAAGATAAAGAAGAACTGCTGCTGCTGCTGCTAGGTCGCTTCAGTCGTGTCCGACTCTGTGCGACCCCATAGACGGCAGCCCACCAGGCTCCCCCATCCCTGGGATTCTCCAGGCAAGAACACTGGAGTGGGTTGCCATTTCCTTCTCCAACGCATGAAAGTGAAAGTGAAATCGCTCAGTCGTGTCCGACTCCTAGGGACTCCATGGACTGCAGCCTACCAGGCTCCTCCATCCATGGGATTTTCCAGGCAAGAGTACTGCAGTGGGGTGCCATTGCCTTCTCCCTAAAAAAGAAAAGAAAAGGAAAAAAAGAGACTTCCCTGGCAGTTCAATGGTTCTCTCCACTTCCAATGCATTGGTTGCAAGTTCAACCCCTGGTCAGGGAACAAGGATCCTGTGTGCTACAGGGTGTGGCCAAAGAAAAGAAGAACCAGCAGCCTTATGCTATAGCACAGGGAACTATATTCAATATCCTGGGATAAACCATAATGGAAAAGAATCTAAAAAAGAATGCATATGTGTGTGTATAACTGAGTCACTCTGCTTTATAGCAAAAATTAACATAACATTGAAAATCAAACTTCTATAAAAAATGGATTTTAAGAAAAGGGACTAGTAGCTTTAGCCAGACTTCAGTCTCCAATCGTCTTCCTTTTGCACATAAGTATGGAGTCATGAAATCACCATGAAAGTCTGAAGTCAAGCAGAACGGAAGAAAAACGCAAGACCGTTTTTCCTGGGGTTCCCCAGTCTCTCAAAGTCTCATCAGATTACATTCTCCATAAAAGATCCTTTGTCAAGGTGGCTTTCCCAGACCAAGCTTGTAGGCTGAGTGGCTGCTGCTTGCAGCTTTGGGTCTGGAGACAGTCTTTGCCACTCATTCTCACTGATGCCACTTGTAAAAAGTTTCTGCAAGAAGGCATTACCAACATCACAGCCATGATGCCCTACAGTTCTACAGAGGAGTGGGGTTGAAAATGTAACAGTGGTACAGAGTACATAAATACTTTCTGCTTGATAAATGATTGTTGAATTTTTTTTAACTATTCAGAAGGAGGAATATATACCTAAAAGTTATCTGTGCTTACCTCTCATCTCGTCACCAGAATCTAGGGGGAGCAGAAAATTCATGATTTCCTATATTTGTTTCTTCGTTAGTTGAATGTTTTACAATCAGTAGAGCGTACTGCTAGTACTTTAAGTTAAAACAATTTTGGGGGGTTTGAATGGCTTGTGGCATCCTAGTTCCCCGACCAGGGATCAAATCTGGGCCCCCAGCAGGGGTAGCACAGAGTCCTACTCACTAGATTGCCTGGAAAGTCCCACCTATTTTAAAAACTTTTTAAAAAGTCACAGGTCTGAAACATTTCCAATCGATACTACTACTAATACCAGTAATAATGCTTTAAATGAATCCTTGGTATGTGCTAAGCATTTTACAAGCATTAAGCATCTAAATAACTCTGAGTTAGATACAGTCATTCTTCTTGTTTTATAGATTAGGAAATGGAGACATGATTTCCCCAAGATATCATAGCTAAGAAGTGTCAGAGAAGAGTCTGACTCTGTGCCATTTGGCTTAAGAGTCTATTAAAAAACACTGGTTGAATCAGTTCTAATGAGGTGGATGAAACTGGAGCCTATTATACAGAGTGAAGTAAGCCAGAAGGAAAAACATAAATACAGTATTCTAACGCATATATATGGAATTTAGAAAGATGGTAACAATAACCCTGTGTACGAGACAGCAAAAGAGACACTGATGTATAGAACAGTCTTATGGACTCTGTGGGAGAGGGAGAGGGTGGGAAGATTTGGGAGAATGACATTGTAACATGTAAAATATCATGTAAGAAACTAGTTGCCAGTCCAGGTTCGATCCACGATACTGGATGCTTGGGGCTAGTGCACTGGGACGACCCAGAGGGATGGTATGGGGAGGGAGGAGGGAGGAGGGTTCAGGATGGGGAACACATGTATACCTGTGGTGGATTCATTTTGATATTTGTCAAAACTAATACAATTATGTAAAGTTTAAAAATAAAATAAAATTAAAAAAAAAAAAAAAAAAAAACACTGGTATGAAAATACCACTCTCATCTGGGGAATGGGACAGAGATTCCTAGAAATTGGAGAGTAAGCCCCAAAGAAGTAAATACAATTTCTTTAAAGCTTCCCATTTTACCCTTAAAATGCATCAGAAGTTACTTTCTGTCTCCTAAGACATGAAATTTATTTAAAAATAAAAACATGAAAATCATTTCCCATCAAGTCAAGTAAATGCTCCAGGCAGACATTCTTTGTCTGTCCTGGGGCTTCAAGTGTCCTGGACGCACTACTGTATATATTGGGAGAATTACTTGCCCCAGGTTGATAGACATAGACAAAATCAGTTCTCTGTGTCGCTGGCACTCCCTGGTAGATCAACAAGGGCAGAATGTTTTCCTAAGACCCTGTTGTTGTTGTTGTTTAGTCGCTAAGTCGTGTTGACTCCTCTGCAACCCAATGGACTGTAGTCATCAGGCTACTCTGTCCATGGGATTTCCCAGGCAAGAATACTGGAGTGGATTGCCATTTCCTTCTCTAGGGGTTCTTCCTGCATTGGCAGGGGAATTCTTTACCACTGAGCTACCACGGAAACCCTGGAAGGGATCAAGCACCAGTTAACTCTGGTCTCTACCCAGGTTGGAGGAAAAAACTCTTCCTCATAAGTAAAGCACACACCAGATGACCCATCTGGTGACAGCTGATCGATTGGCAAACCTGTTGGCTTGGGTGAGGCATTCCTCAGGCTGGCCTTAGCTGTCTCAGACTTGGTCAACTCCTCCTCGCAGCCCACAGCCCACTTTCTAGGAATTCACATACAGTGACTGCTGCAATGACACAGTGCAATCCAACAATCGGTTGTTAAATGATTAACAAGTGCAAAAGTTCAACCTCAAAAAAAAAATAGAGTTATATATTGGTAATGGTTGCACAACACTGTGAATGTAACTAAAGCTACTAAATTGCACACTTAAAAATAGTTAAAATGGGAGAAGGAAATGGCAACCCACTCCAGTATTCTTGCCTGGAGAATCCCATGGACAGAGGAGCCTGGCAGGAACCATGGGGTTACATGACTGAGCACACGTGCATGAGGGTGGAGGGAGATGGGTTGGTAGCAAAAAACTGGTAGAACTAACAACAACAACAACAAAAATAGCTAAAATGGCAAATTTTATGTTATATATTTTCCTAAAACAGTAAAATAATAAAAAACAAAACCTAAATTTATCTACAAGTAAACAGTATTTGGTTCTGGCCTCAAGGAAATTCTGGGGTTGTGCTAAGTCACTTCAGTTCAGTTCAGTCGCTCAGTCGTGTCTGACTCTTTGCAACCCCATGAATAGCAGCACGCCAGGCCTCCCTGTCCATCACCAACTCCCGGAGTTTACCCAAACTCATGTCCATCCATGTGATGCTATCCAGCCATCTCATCCTCTACTGTCCCCTTTTCCTCCTGCCCCCAATCCCTCCCAGCATCAGGGTCTTTTCCAATGAGTCAACTCTTTGCATGAGGTGGCCAAAGTATTGGAGTTTCAGCTTCAACATCAGTCCTTCCAATGAACACCCAGGACTGATCTCCTTCAGAATGGACTGGTTGGATTTCCTTGTAGTCCAAGGGACTCTCAAGAGTCTTCTCCAACACCACAGTTCAAAAGCATCAATTCTTCAGTGCTCAGCTTTCTTCACAGTCCAACTCTCACATCCATACATGACCACTGGAAAAACCATAGCCTTAACTAGACAGACCTTTGTTGGCAAAGTAATGTCTCTGCTTTTGAATATGCTATCTAGGTTGGTCATAACTTTCCTTCCAAGGAGTAAGCGTCTTTTAATTTCATGGCTGCAATCACCATCTGCAGTGATTTTGGAGCCCCAAAAAATAAAGTCAGCCACTGTTTCCACTGTTTCCCCATCTATTTCCCATGAAGTGATGGGACCAGATGCCATGATCTTAGTTTTCTGAATGTTGAGCTTTAAGCCAACTTTTTCACTCTCCTCTTTCACTTTCATCAAGAGGCTTTTTAGTTCCTCTTCACTTTTTGCCATAAGGGTGGTGTCATCTGCATATCTGAGGTTATTGATATTTCTCCCGGCAATCTTGATTCCAGCTTGTGCTTCTTCTAGCCCAGCGTTTCTCATGATGTACTCTGCCTAGAAGTTAAATAAGCAGGGTGACAATATACAGCCTTGATGTACTCCTTTTCCTGTTTGGAACCAGTCTGTTGTTCCATGTCCAGTTCTAACTGTTGCTTCCTGACCTGCATATAGGTTTCTCAAGAGGCAGGTCAGGTGCTCTGGTATGCCCATCTCTTTCAGAATTTTCCACAGTTTATTGTGATCCACACAGTCAAAGGCTTTGGCATAGTCAATAAAGCAGAAATAGATGTTTTTCTGGAACTCTCTTGCTTTTTCGATGATCCAGTGGATGTTGGCAATTTGATCTCTGGTTCCTCTGCCTTTTCTAAAACCGGCTTGAACATCTGGAAGTTCACGGTTCATGTATTGCTGAAGCCTGGCTTGGGGAATTTTGAGCATTACTTTACTAGCATGTGAGATGAGTGCAATTGTGTGGTAGTATGAGCATTCTTTGGAATTGCTTTTCTTTGGGATTGGAATGAAAACTGACCTTTTCCAGTCCTGTGGCCATTGCTGAGTTTTCCAAATTTACTGGCATATTGAGTGCAGCACTTTCACAGCATCATCTTTCAGGATTTGAAATAGCTCAACTGGAATTCCATCAGGTCCACTAGCTTTGTTCGTAGTGGTGCTTCCTTAGGCCCACTTGACTTCACATTCCAGGATGTCTGGCTCTAGGTGAGTGATCACATCATGAAGCAGGGCAAAGGCTAATAGAGTTTTGCCAAGAGAACACACTGGTCATAGCCAACAAGCAAAAGTCACTTCAGTTGTGTCCAACTCTTTGCGACCCTATGGATTGCAACCCACCAGGCCTCTCTGTCTGTGGAATTCTCCAGGCAAGAATACTGGAGTGGGTTACCATTCTGGGGTTGAGGGGATGGGAACTATATTCCAGGTGAATAGAACTACCAGCCGGGGGAGAGCAAATCTAATCCCATAATCTCTCACCAAAACTCCTTCAGTGGCTCCCTATTACTCTTGGGATAAATACCAAAAGCCTTAACTGGTTTATGAGACTCTGTGATGGTCATCTTTCTGACCTCATTTTGTGCCACTTCCCATTTTGCTTTTTCTGTCCCAGCCACCCCACAGACTGTAACCTGCCAGGCTCCTCTGTCCATGGGATTTCCCAGGCAAGAATACTGGAGTGGGTTGCTGTTTCCTTCTCCAGGGGATCTTCCTGACCTAGGGATCAAACCTGCATCTTGGGTGTCTTCCTTCTCTTCCTTTCAACATACCAAATTCCTTTCCATGTTGGGGGCTTTGCATGGGATTGTCCCCTTGCTTGAAAATCTTTTCCATCCCACTCTCTTCTTGGCTAACTCAATCCAAGCATCTCTTCCTCTAAGAAGACCCCCAGCATGTTACATCTGCTTATGGAACTATGTATCTTCCTGCAAATACAGGTGCAAATCACGGAATTGCATTTGTTTAGAGAAAGAAGCTGTGATTTAGAGAAACTAATGTTTTGCTCAGGGTCACACGGCTGGGAAGAAGCAGAGTGAGGACTCAAACTAAACTGTGGTTCTGATGTCAGTGCCATTAACCATCACTCAAGTCTGTTTCAGGACAAGGCTGCAATGGTAAACCTCATCTCCCCTATTCCTGCCTATCAGTCTCAAGCTAGCTCAGCATCTCCCACCGCAGCCTTGGCATCTCCAGACAGCTCAGTCTAAATCAACACAGTCTTCCATTATAACTAAACTTCTGACATATGGAGAAAGACTAGGAGAGAAGAGGGGGAAAAATCAGTGCTCACATCAGTTAGAATGGCTATTATGGGACTTCCCTGGTGGTCCAGTGGTTGACTCTAAGCTTCCAATGCAGGAGCCGTGAGTATGATCCCTGGTTGCGGAACTAAGATCCCACATGCCATGTGGCGTAGCCAAAAAAAAAAAAGCCCATTAGTGAAAAAAGAAAAGAAAAAAGAGAAATAACACATGTTGGATGGCTGTGGAGAAGCTGGGATCATTTTGTTATTGCTAGTAGGAATGTAAAATGATGTACCTGCTATGGAAAATGATATGGGAATTCCTGAAAAAATTAAACATAGAATTACCATGTGACCCAGCAATCCCATTTCTAGGTATATACTCAAAGAAAAGTGAAAGTGAAACTGGAATAGATATTTGCACACCCGTGTTCATAGCAGCACTAATTATAATAGCCAAAAGATGGAAGCAACCCACAGGTCTGTCGACAGATGAATGGATAAACCAAATATGGTATATATGTATGAAGGAATTATTCAGCCTTAAAAAAGGAAAGACATTCTTCAATATGCTACAACGTGAATGAACACATTATGCTAAGTGAAGAAGCCAGTCACAAAAGGACAAACATTCTATAAGTCCACTTATATGAGGCTCCCAGAGTAGTCAGATTCATAGAGACACATAGTAAAACGATGATTGTCAGGGGCTGGAGGAGGGGAAAATGAAGATGGATGGTGTGATAGTTGTACAACACGCTGAATGTACTTAATGCCATCAAGCTGCATAATTAAAAATGGTTAAAATGGCAAACTTTATGATACGTGTATTTTCTCTTTCACACACACACACAAAGTCAGCGTTTCCTAGTAGGATTCCTCGGCTAGGCTTCTAGAGGCAAGAAAGTGAAGAAGCAAGAAGGGAGCTCTTAAGGAGTTGGAGGGATGTTCAAGAGGGAGGGAGTATATGTAAACACAGAGCTGATTCACTTTGTTGTACAGCAGAAACTAACACAGCATTGTAAACCAATTATACTCCAATTTAAAAACACTGGGAAAAAATTTAAAAAAAAGCAAATTTCATTTACAAAAAAAAAAAGAAGAAGAAGGGGAGCTTTGTCCAGGCACCTGGTCCTGTCTTCCTTTAGTGGCCTGCCTCCAGCAGGGTCGAGGCAAGGATTAGGGGGAGACAGAAGAGCTAAGTGGATGTTGTGAACTTGTCCGGGTCCCTGGGTTCTTTAGCAGAAAGACGCTAGGTCCTGTCTGTCTCTCTGAAGCTCTCCCACCTCCAGCTGCAGCTGGCTCACCACTGGGCCCCAGTGGGACACGCAGGGTCAAAGTAATGAACTAACAGAACCATGCCTGGGCTCCTTCCCTCCTCTATTCTCCGGCAGTGTCCTCTGGCCTTAGGGGTCCTCCTGAGGGTGACTGTCCTGCCGCTCTGTGAGCCCCAACCATTTGACTTTTTTGTGTGGAAAGGGCCTCTGCCATGTGGCCGTCAGAGCCGCAGGGATGTGTGGGGGTGTCCTTTCCCGCCCGCTTAGTCATTCAGCCAGCCTGTATGGGCGAGGTGTCCCATCCTGGTCACAGTGCCCAACAAAAATGTGGCCCAACCAGGATGAGAGCAGGAAGCAGGGATCCGCTTGACATCACTGGGAGGAGAGGAGCCGAGGTAGCGCCACACCTGTATCCTGATCATCGAAGGGAATTTTAAAACATTCTATTAAAATTTTTATATTTGATAACATATGTCCAGAACTCAAAAGCTAAAAAGTCAAATAAAAGAAAAAGGCCTAAAGGTGAAGCAGCAGTTCTCTGCTCCCAGATTCTCCTCCCAAGTCTAGCTCCTCAGATCCAACCCTTGTAACCCATTTTCACCTGTTTCTTCTGGTGTGCTCGTCAGACTCTGTGAGCCCGTGGACTGTAGCCCGCCAGGCTCCTCTGTCGATGGAATTCTCCAGGCAAGAATCCTGGAGTGGGAAGAGGATTTAACTCTTCTTTCACCTCTTCTTCTCCCTCCTCAGTGTTTTTTTTTAAGCCAATTTTGGTTAAAGCCATACCTCACGTCTTGATTATTATGACTCTAAATTCCATTCCCTGACCCCCTGCCCCCTTCCCTCCAGCCTGCAGCCCCTCCCCCTCCCCGCACTAGTTGCCCTCTGGGCCCCTCTGAGGCTCCCTTCCTGAGGCTTTCCTTTGCTGAACTCTGAAGAGAATTGTTTTATAGCTATTTTTAAATGATTTCAAAAGGCTTACTAGTTCACTGGAGAAGTTTTTTAAAGGCCCAAGAAAGAAAGATGATATATTCTTCTACTTAAACATAACCATTAGCATTTTGGTGCATATCTTCACAATCTTTTCTATATTTCTCAATATATCAAAGAGGGAAAGTGCTGTTTAGAAAATAAAGGCCATGATTGTTGCATTTCTACCCCTAGGAGAGTAGCTTGATTCCTATCTGAGCGAAAATTCTTCCATAGAGGAAAATAGCTTTTTGGACCCCATGAATCTACAAATATAAACAAATGGTACCTCCTCCTGCCCCACCAGAGTATGGTTAAGAAAAGGGAGAAAGTATTTTTGAAAAAAAACACAAAGCGAGCAATAAAATGGTAGCAATTAAGGACTGTAAAATTAAATGTTAAAAAATTAAGGCATGGAGCAAACTGAGACAGAGTTTGAAAGAAGAAAAGAGTCTAGAGCCACATCATCCAACACAGTAGGCACTGGTCACAAGAGGCTACTGAAATTTAACAAAGTTAAAAATTCAGTTCCTCAGTTGCATTTGCTGTGTTTCAAGTCCTCAACAGATACACGTGGCTAGTGGCTACCCTATTGGTCAGCACAGAGAAGGATGTTTCCGTCATCACAGAAAACTATAGGATAGCACTGGTCTCTAAACAAAGAGCAAAAACTTGCAATATATGGGCCAGATTTAGTTCATAGCAGAAAAGCATGATAGTTTAAGAGGGTGGTCTCTAGAGCCAAATCGTGTTCTGCCACTTATTATCCATATGACTTTGAGCAACTTAACCTCTGCATCTCAGTTTCCTCATCTGTAAAGTGGAGATAATGATAGTAACTACCTAATAGGCTGTTATAAAGACAAAATAATTAATACCTATAAAGTAATTAGGGGACTTCCCTTGTGGTCCAATGGCTGGGGTTCCCTGCTCCCAGTGCAGGGGGCCTGGGTTCAAACCCTGGTCAGGGAACTAGATCCCACGTGCTACAACTAAAAATCCTGGCTGCTGCAACTAAGACCTGGCTCAGCCAAATAAATAAATAAAAATAAATATATTTTTTAAAATTCATGTTTAAAAGCCATATAGTAAGTACTTAATAAATACCTTGATTTGCCTGTTAGTTCCTAACAAATGAAGTTGAGGATTTCTAAATAAAAATCTAGGTTTCTGGCTTTTTTTTTTGTAATGCCTAGCAACCCTGGCTGGAGTTCCTGCAATGCTGCAATCAGCTGGAATGGAGTAGCAATTGCCCAGTTAAGATGGAGCACAAATCTCCAGTTGCCCACATGTTCTTTTGGGGCATGTTTTACATCAGCTCCTCTCAAAGCAGGTATCTTCCCCTTATTCGCACAAAGGCACATGGTAGGCTAGTGTGCAGCCCTGGGGGAGGTGGCGAACACATAGGGATCAAGAAGTGTATTAAGAAGGGAGAACGCACTGATGTGTAATGTTGAATTTGGAGCTATCACCCAGACTGTAGAGTGATTCTAAGCCTCACATCTTTAGTAAAAATCTGCTGCACACAGTTTGAGGTTGGCGAAGCAGTGCTTTTGGAGAAATGAAGGAATGAGGTGGTCGAGCAAGGAACAAAACTGGGGGTGAAAACAAGGTGAAGATACAGAATTTTGCAAGTTGTCCAAAAGACTAAGGAGCCCCTTGAAAAATCATAGGAGTTTTTTTTTGAGGATGGTCACTAGAGGACATGGAATAGAGGCTGGAGTCATTCTATTTGGATAATCAGGAAAGCATGACTCTTGAAGGCTGAAAATAGAGGCAATCTCTTGAGGCAGACATCTGGGTTATAGACTCAAGCACATTAAGGAAGGAGAGCAGAAAATCAGACTACAGTATTGGTAACTTTGTAATTTCCTTTTATCTCTTAGTGTATCCTGAACCATGTCATTATTCTTTTACATCAGTAATTCTCAAGAAGGCAAGAGGTCATATCAGAATCCAACCATACAGGTGCTTCTTTAAGCCACACAGCCGTATCAGTCAGGGATCAGGTGAGCAAACACAATCACTTCCAGCGCTTCCTTGATAGCTCAGTTGTAACGCAACCTGTAACGCAAGAGACCCCAGTTCAATTCCTGGGTCAAGAAGATCCGCTGGAAAAGAGATAGGCTACCCACTCCAGTATTCTTGGGCTTTCCTTGTGTCTCAGCTGGTAAAGAATCCACCTGCAATGCAGGAGACCTGGGTTCAATCCCTGGGTTGGGAAAATCCACTGGAGAAGAGAAAGACTACCTACTCCAGTATTCTGGCCTGGAGAATCTCATGGACTATATAGTCCATGAGGTTGAAAAGAGTTGGACACAACTGAGTGACTTTCACTTCACTTCATATATATACATATACATACATATATATATATATATATATATATATATATAGACGATTTTAAGCAACTACTTTATTTATTCTAATAAGGAAAAGCATTTATTTGTGCATTGCACCATTTTCAAAAGCCATTATTGCTATTCAATTTCTGATATTTATTGCAGTGCTGGGTGCAAAGTTTGAAGCAGACCATTTTTAAAGACTTTCATTGAATTTGTTACAATATTGCTTCTGTTTTACATTTTGTTTTTGTTTGTTTGGCTATGAGATATGTGGGATCTTAGCTTCCTGACCAGGGATTGAACCCACAACCCCTGCATTGGAAAGTGGTCTTAAACACTGGACTGCCAGGGAAGTCCCCTCCAGTGTTTAAATAGAATGGATTCAGTACAAAAACTAGCAATAACCAAATCCTTGGATGGGCACATGGAATAGGCTCAGGGGGAGTCAGTCCCTCTGTCTTCCTTTAGAAGGGTGAGTCTTAGGACATACTTTTCTAGCTAGAATCCAAGTATCAGAAAGCTGAGACCACAAGGCTGTTGCTACTCACCCCAACCAACCTGGACACTGGAACATGGAATTCTGCCATTGTTGCCCCCACAATTTCCTCTCAACATCTTTGAACCTGGAGACTGGATGTTGGCATCTCATGGCTTTGTTTGCCAGAAGCAAACAGTCCAAAGCAAGAAGAACATGGCATTACTTCTGCGTCACTTCCGCTTTTCAAATCTCATAGAAATGTATCTAAGTGGCAGGGCTTAATTTGTACCCAGAATCCTTGCTGCATACAATCTGGGAAGTAAATGCAGCTCTAGTTTTTCAGCCTCTGCAACAGAGGAAGGACCACTGGAGTAAATGCTGAAGAGTCCATCAACCCTATCTAACACATGATCACCTCTAGAGACTTATCAATGTCTCTGTTATGGGAAGAGCTATTTTTGCCTGCCCTGCTGTCTACTTCCCCCAATTTTCCTTTGGAGGATCACCTCTCTCACTTTCAATCCATGGCTGGGTGAGGCTGATCTCAGACCTCAGTCCCAAAAGAGGTACATGAACTATCCCTGGGCAATTAGAGTATTCCATCTCCTGCTCTTGCTCAGCATGTAATCCTTCAGAGAATATTTGTAATCCTCCTTCACAGGATGTGATATTATATCCCTGGAGATATCAGAAAAAGAAAAGACAGTTATTTACATTGGATTATGGAGACATGTACCAGCCTAGCACCTGGAGGCAGAATACTGACTCTTTATTTTCTGTGCTATGATTTAGCAATTATCTGTCCTTGGTGATACAGATGAGCAAATCATTCACACATATCTTTCAGAGTTTCAAACAATCTACAAAGAAAAGAATCTTGATTTCAAACATTCTGTCTTTAATTAAATGAAGCATTAGATCACAATCTCAGTAATATTTGAAAGGGGGACTTCTGTGGTGGTCCACTGGTTAAGATTCCAATCAAGCTGTCAATACAGGGGACACAGGTTTGATCCCTGGTTTGGGAATTAAGATCCCACACACCACTCAGTGTGGCAAAAAATGAAAAAGAAATAATAGTTGAAAAATATCGTCCCCATAAACCCTTCAGATTCAGCCTAATTTTCCTCCCCAACACACATTTATCCTAGCTTTACTTCTTATTTGCTCTTACTTCTTTCTTCCTAGGTTGGGATCTACATTCCTTAGCACGACTCTCCGCACAAGCTGGGTCATTTATCTTTACTAGAATTAAAGACAAGGACATCAAACTAAAGGAAGGAGGGAAAAGAAGTAGAGAAGAGTAATCTGTTTAAGAAGTTGCTGTTGACTATGTGTGCCTGGAGACACAAGTCTGCTTTCTGTGGGGTCCAGTCCTGTTTGGCTGAGGCCTGGGCAGTCTGTAGTGGAAACAGTTGTGAATGACACCAGGGGTCTGGCTCCAGACCTGCACAGCCAAGGGATCCTGAGTAATCTCTCTTGGGGAAGAGACAGTTTGGGATCAAAACGTACACATCGCTATGTTGTTTTTTTAATTTATTTATTTTTATTTCTTTTCTTTTTATTTATTTTTAATTGGAAGGTAACTGCTTTACAATATTGTGTTAGTTTCTGCTGTACATCAACATGAATCAGTCATAGGTATAGCACTGCTACGTTTTAAATGGGTAACAAACAAGATCCTGCTGTATAGCACAGGGAACTCTGCTCAGTGTTATGTGGCAGCCTGAATGGGCAAGGAGTCTGGGGGAGAATGGCCACACATATATGTATGGCTGAGTCCCTTTGCTGTCTACTTGAAACTCACAACATTGTTAATCTGCTATACTCCAATATAAAATTAAAAGTTTAAAAACATAAAATGACTAGATAGTACTCATTTATTTTCTAGTTTTGATGGTTTACAGTCTCATTCTGAGTCAGTGTTGATTTGAGGGTAAGATCACAAAGCACAACAGAGTTCTTTAGAAATACCCCATTTGCAAATAAGACGAGCAGTATCACAGTGAAGCAAGAGTTCTGAGTTAGGAGTCAGGAACCCTGGGCTTTGCTACCTGCGGCATCATAAACTGAGTAGCTCTGGGCACGTGGTTTGGCTTCTCTGTGCTGCAGAAGGAGAGGCTTGGAGCAGGTGGTATCTAATGGCCTTTCTAACTCCGTGGCCGTATATGAGCCCACGATCTATAGTCACCAAGAAGATATCAGCCCTAACATTTCACTGTGAAGTAAATCAGAAGGGAAAGTGAATGCCGTCAGCTGGGGGAAGAGGTTTGATGGCCCCCTGAGCTTGTGGGAAGCTTCCCTGCTGTCTGTCCCCGCCTCAGTCCCAATGTTCAGATTTAAGGGTAGGGCTGGCCAGCTAAGTGAGCAGGACTTTGAGTTCTGCTGAGTTCTCCCATGACTAGAGTCCAAGGGTTGAAGACCAGACCTTCTCAGCAACTTATCAGGATCCATTAATGGCCCAGCCCAGGTGATTACTTGACAGGGAACTTTGGTTGACCTATTAAGTGCCCCAGAAGTGCCACTTTGGCTGGCACCCTCGTTTACGCCAGGGCCCCACAATGCAGAGGACTATGACCTCCAAGTCTGGCTGCAGTGAAGGTCAGTTAAGGTCAACTGTCCTTGGAGATTTTCCAGGCTGAACCACTTAAGTGAGATATCATGTGGGTGAGGTACACCACTTCTGAAAAGAACATGAAGTAAGGAAGCCTGGTGGGGACAGAACAGGGGCCTGTGGGAGGAGGCAGAGGCAACCAGAGAAGGGGAACAAGAATGGGGGATTCCAGACTTAAAGCCCGAGGAAGAGCAGGGCTTGAGTTGAATGAAATGAAAAAAAGTATGAAGTCCAAGGGGACTTCCCTGGCAGTCCAGTGGTTAAGACTCTGCACTTCCAATGCATTGGGTACAGGTTCTATCCCTGGTCAGGGAACTAAGATCCACATGCCATGGGACATGGACAAAAAAACAATATATGAAGCCCAAGAAATTAGTGCAGATAGATTGCAATGCAGATAGATCATTATGTGAATAGCAAATTAAAATGTATAAAATAACATTCCAAGTGGCCTAATTATGTATGCTACCTTTCAGTGTTTATTTCCCTTGATTTTAAAAATAATGTAATTTAAGGTAAAAAATATGGAAAAGAATAACCAAGAAAAGAAAATAATTTTGCCCTCTAGTGATAACCACTACTAATATGTTGGTGTGTTTCCTTCTGGTCTTTTATTTTATGCATCAACACAATGGCACCCCACTCCAGTACTCTTGCCTGGAAAATCCCATGGACGGAGGAGCCTGGTAGACTGCAGTCCATGGGGTCGCTAAGAGTCGGACACGACTGAGCGACTTCACTTTCACTTTTCACTTACATGCATTGGAGAAGGAAATGGCAGCCCACTCCAGTGTTCTTGCCTGGAGAATCCCAGGGACGGGGAAGCCTGGTGGGCCGCCGTCCATGGGGTCGCACAGAGTCGGACACGACAGAAGTGACTTAGCAGCAGCAGCACGCAATGTGAGGAGCTTCCCTGGTGGCTCCTGCAATGCAGGAGACGTGTGTTCGATCCCAGGGTCAGCAAGATCCCCTGGAGAAGGCAATGGCAACCCACTCCAGTATTCTTGCCTGGAATATCCCATGGACAGAGGAGCCTGGTGGGCTACAGTCCATGGCGTTGCAAAAGAGTCGGACACGACTGAGGAACTACACAACAACAACACAATATACATTTAAAAGGGATGATACTATGTAAGATTTTTCTTCTAACCTTTTTTCACTGCGCACTATATCTTGAATATATTTTTCTTCTCAGTTAATACTGATTCTTGTTTTTAATGACTGCATGATGTTTGATCATACGGATGTACTTTTTTTTTATTAACAATCCTTTATCATTAGATAGTTAAACCATGTTTACTTTTAACTATTATACATATGCTTCTTTGAATCTCCTGGCACATACATCCTGTATATCTAATTATTTCTTTCAGATAAATTCCCAAAAGTGGAGTGCTAGGTCAAACTGTGGAACATATATTGACATGTTGACAAATTTCCCTGCAGAAAGATCGTACCAATTTATTGTTTACCGCCGGGGTCTGATGCTTGATCCCCTTTGAGTTAACAGTTTAACACTTTTTGTATTAAGACATCGAATTATTTAACATCGGAATTACACAAGTTTTATCCTTTGACCCAGTAATTTCGCTTCTGGGACAATATTTAAAGGAAATAAAAAAACAAATAAACAAAAACCAAAAAAGCAAAAAACAAAACATCTAAATCATATACACATAAAGGGTTTATGTAGATTGCTTGATTGCTGAGTGAATGACAGATTGTGAGGAGCAGGGACTGTCTGAATAAACTAGTTGTTTTGGGCAATCATCATTGGCCCTGTGGGTTGGAAAGGGCAACCTTCAGTGTGTCAAAGACTTCTCCCAGTCTTTACTCACTGAGGGAGGAGGGGCAGGCAATTACTCATAGTTTCCTGGATGGTACCGCCATTGTTCCAAGGGTGGACCACATGTTTATATCTTTCTCTCCACCCTCATTCTCCAGAACCTCCCCTTGTCTTCCTTAATGACCTCAGGCCTTCATTCACACTTCCTCCACCCTGTCTGTCAAAGGTGCCATGGTGCTGTCCCAGCAGCATTATCATGAGGCAGGATGATAGTTTAAGAGCATAACTGCTGTGTTCTTTCCCTTCCCCAAAATCCCTTTTAGTTCAACATCACCATCCCGCCATTTTTTTTTCATCCTCACCTCCCTCTGCCCCTCCAGGACACCTAGAAAAAAAAAGAGTCCATAAAATATTGGCTCTTGGGGATCCCCTGGTGATCCAGTGGTTAGAACTCACTGCTTTCACTGCTGTGGGCCCAGGTTCAATCCCTGGTCTGGGAACTGAGATCCCGCAAGCCGCACAGTGTGGGGTGGGGAGCTGGCTTTTAAACTTGAGTATAAAACCAAAAGATGAAGGAAGAGACATGTCAAAACTACAGTGAAAAACAATCTTCCCCACCTCCACATTAGAGAAAATAAGACCTATTTAGAGAGGAAAGGCAGGCGGAGAATTTGAAGAGGAAACAGAACAGCAGGAACTGTGTCTGACCCCACCTGAAGTTCAGTAAACCTCTTTTATTGTTTGAGGCAAGGTTTAGGCAGGCAACAAAGGAGACTTATTAGGCAAATCTCCCTCTGTTATGGTGCAGACACCATGGAGTTGAAATGATACCTTTGGGTGTCTAGGCTTGGGACTGGAAACAGATTCTCCCAGCTTCTACAGCCTACTCCTGGCAGGGGTGGGTGGTGGGGACCCCTGGCTGGGTTAGGAGAAGTCACATGGACAGATAAGATGTGGTTACACATAAACAGGTTGTCAGGATACTAGGGGGACCCTTCCCAACTCCCACAGGCACAGCACCACCACTGCCCCCTTTCTATGAGTGAGACAGGGAGGGCTCACCTGTTATACTGGAATAGGAGACCACCGTGGGACAAAGCAGATGGAGATCAAGGAGAGGTTGGCCCCTCTTCGTTTACTCCTTCGTGATATTTGCATAATTCCTTCTGCAGCAGAGGTGAAGAACAAGATAGAGTAGAAAGATTCTGGTTATGACTGGGTTTACCTAGAAATGATTATGATTATTGATTATGTTTTTGTTCTAGAGACTGGGGTTCTCTAGAACTTCCTGCAAGAGAACTTTCTTTAAGAAAGAAATTTAGTTCAGTTATAGGAAAATAATGGAAGTTGTATTTTTCTGCACGAGTTCATGCAATTGTGAAATTTGAACCTCCTTTTACTTTTTACAATAGTGAAAAAATTGCAAAATCTGGAGTATTTGAAAAAAGGGGAACAATTTCATTGTTGTGCAATCATTTAATGTTTGTATTATTATACAAGTGTATAAATACTGTATAATAATACAAAATGTTTATGATATAATAAGTGACAAAGCAGAATATAAAAATATATGTCTTTTTTGATCACAACAATGTTTAAAAGAAAAACTTTATAGCACAGGAAACTATAGTTACTATCTCATAATAACCTATAATGGAAAATAATTTTAAAAATAATATATGTGTATATGCATAACTGAACCACCCTTGCTGTGCACCTGAAATTTGTAAGTCAACTGTACTTTAATAAAATATGTATATTAAGAAAAATTAAAATAAAAAAGAGATAAACCTCATAAAATATAGTTGAAATGAAATTCAAGAAGTAAATGTACAAAAATTAAATATTAAGTGGCTGTCTTTGGATGGGAAAGCAGTTGGTAATTTTTTTTCTTCTTTCTACTTTTTCTTAATTCTCTTCCATCAGCACCTTCTTCTTACAGTGAAACTTATATATCTAAATACATATATGTGTGTATTTTTTTAAGCATGGCTTGATCTACAGCCTGGAGGCTTAAAGAGATTGGAGAAAAGAGGGGGAAGATAAAAAGGATTTTCCAGGCCTCATTTAACTGTTCTGCTGAGTGACTGAATAGGTCATGAGTTGTCTCCTTCTTCTTGCCTGGGAAGTAAATGTTGGCTGATGTCATAGCCAGAATGAGCCAAGAAATGATGGGTCATGATGAATGCAAGTCTGTGTTCATGAGAAATACAGGAAAATTCATATAGTCTCAGTTTTATGTCAGTGGTTCTCAGAGTGTGATCCACAGATTAGCACTCTCAGCTCTGATGATTAAAAGCACAATTTCTCTGGCCCCATCCCAGACCTACTGAATCAGAGCTCAAGGAGTAGGGCCCCATAAGGTATATTCCAACAAGCCCTGCAGGCGATTCTAATACCTGCTAAAGTTTGAAAACCATTTTCGTCTTTTAAGTTTTATTTCCATTTATTTTTTGAGTTGTTATTTTTTTGTAAAACTTTGAATAGTTTTGGATTTACAGAAAAACTGCAAAGATAGCACAGAGTTTCTTATGCCACCCCCTTCCCGCCTAACGTCTCCTATTAGTAACATCTTACATTAAAATGGCACACTTGGAGAACCACTTTTCTAATGAATACTCACCAAACAGCTTGCTTTAGACTCATCCCTGGGGTAGGTATCAGTCCTCAGGCTGGAAGGAGCTAAGAAAGGTGCTTGTCATCACCGTCACCTCTGTTCATATTTAAACAATATATATTTTAATGTAGTATTTTTTTTAATGTCCAACTGAAGGATAATTGCTTTACAATATTGTGTTGATGTCTGACAAACATCAACGTGAATCAGCCATAGGTATCCACATATCCCCTCCCTCCTGGTTATTTCATTTGATTCTCAATAGAAGTCTTAAAATAGGCCAAGGAAGTTCCCTACTTTACAGACGAAAAACACTGAAACTCTGAAAGAGTAAATAATTTTCCCAAGGGACTTCCCTGGCAGTCCAGTGGTTAAAACTTTGCCCTTCCACTGCAGGGGTCACAGGTTCAATCCCTGGTTGGGGAACTAAGATCTTGTATTTTGAGGGGAACAATCGTAAATAAATAAATAAATAATTTGCCTAAGATCAGAAAAAAAAAAAAAAACCCTGATATTTATTGAACTGTTCCAATGGGCCAAGTCTTACTGATACTGTATCAAGAGTGTCTCTATACTACCTCATTTAAACTTCACACAAATTTTATAAGTACTACTACTGTATCTTCATTTTGTAGTCAAAGAAACTAAGCATAGAAAAACTAAGTAACTTACTCGTGAACACACAGCTTGAAATAAAGGAACTGCGTGTGATTCAAACCTGGAAAGTCTGATTCTAGGGCCTGAGTCCATAACCATTAAGCTATACAGTAAGTACAATGGCTTTGAAATGTATTAACTTTGCTGGGCTGAATTGCATTTCCCAGAATTCCCTTTCTGGTATGTTTCCAGTTAGTATGGGCCACCAGGAGTTTCTTGTAGTAGATTTGGAGGGTGGAAGTGAAGCAGCAGCCATTTTGTAGCTGACACATGTTGCTGGTTACCTGCTGCCTCACCTCATCAGCAAGAGGCAGAAGCCATGTGTGTAACTGCTTCACCTTCCCCTTACTCTTCCTTGAGCTTCTCTGACTCCTGGGCCAGGTGTGTGCATTTGGTTCTGTGCAAAGAGCCCTGGCTTCTGCAGAATGCCCACACCATCAACATTTGAGGCAATAAGAACCAACATGGACTTCAGAGGTCCTTGTGGGCTCCAGCTCATGTTGTAAGTTCTAGCTTAGTCTTGCTCTCCTCCACATGACAACCATTTTCCCCTTCCAATTGCCTGCTCTGTGGACTTCAAGCTCCAGCATCAGACGTGAAGACAAAAGCCTTCCAGAAATTGCTTAACCAGCTCCCAAGATTATGTAAGTCCAAATCCCGGTAATAAATATATACAGACAATCTCTGCTTTGCATGGCAAAGCAGGACCATAAAATGACTGTGAAAGCTGAAATCATGCATAGCAATCTTAATAGTCAGTGAGAAAAAGTATCATTGTTCTGTGACCTTTAATTAGTTTGATTAAAACATTAAAAACTCTACTGTCAGTTATAACTGTTTGTGTGTGTTAGTTGCTCAGTCGTGTCCAACTCTTTGCAACCCCATAGACTGTAGCCCATCAGGCTCTTCTGTCCACAGGATTCTCCTGGCAAGAATACTGGAGTGGGTTTCCATGTCTTTCTCCAGGGGATCCTCCTGACCCAAGGATCAAACCCTGGTCTCTTGCACTGCAGACAGATTCTTTACCATCTGAGCTAGCAGGGAAGCCCATTATAACTATTTAGGAAAATGAAAAAAATACAAGGAAAGTTAACATTTACTCAGTACACTAATTTAAAACACTAGAAACATTGAAAATTAAGATGTTTTATTTCTTTTTTTTTTTTTTAAGATGTTTTATTTCTTTGTAAAAGATTATCAGTGCTTGCCTTCTCATATAGTTTGTGATACAAAGAGGCTCATTTTCTATGACTTGGCCAATTGTTATACCCCTTTCTAAGTTTGGATCAGCTTCCCACATGTTATCCTTTGAATGTTCGACGTCATGAAATAACCCTGAGACTTCCTTTATTGGGACCACCCAGCTAAGCTCCTGCCAAATTAATAACCTACAGAAACTGTGTAAGACAATAAATGTTTATTGTTCTTTAAGCTGTTAAGTTTTGGGTAATTTGTAGAGCAGCATTTGATGCTTTTGAACTGCGGTGCTGGAGAAGACTCATGAGAGTCCCTTGGACAGCAAGATCAAACCAGTCGATCCTAAAGGAAATCAACCCTGAGTATTCATTGGAAGGACTGATGCTGAAGCTGAAGTTCCAATACTTTGGTCACCTGACTCATTAGAAAAGACCCTGATGTTGGGGAAACTTGAGGGCAGGAGCAGAAGGGGAAAGCAGAGGATGAAATGGTGGATGGCATCATCGACTCAATGGACAGGAGTTTGAGCAAGCTCCGGGAGATAGTGAAGAACAGGGAAGCCTGGCCTGCTGCAGTTCATGGAGTTGCAAAGAGTCTGAACAATGGATAACAATTACAATAACAATCACAATTAGACTAAACACTGCAATTAAAAGAAAAAGATTCTCAAATGGACTAACAAGGAAGCATATGCTTCTTATAGTAGGCACACCCTAAATATCAGGATGCAGAAAAGATGGATATAAAATAATCCCAAAAGATATACCACTCAGCAACAACAAAAAACCCCAAACAACCCAATTAAAAAATGGGCAAAGGACTTGAGTAGGCATTTTTCTGAATAAAATATACAAATGACCAACAAGCTCATGAAAATACACTCAACATTGTAACCGTTGCTGCTAAGTCGCGTCAGTCGTGTCCAACTCTGTGCGACCCCACAGACGGCAGCCCACCAGGCTCCCCCGTCCCTGGGATTCTCCAGGCAAGAACACTGGAGTGGGTTGCCATCTCCTTCTCCAATGCATGAAAGTGAAAAGTGAAAGTGAAGTTGCTCAGTCAGAGAAATGCAAATCAAGAGCACCAGGAGATACTATCTTACTATCATTATGATGGTTACTATTAAAAACAACAATAAAAACAAAACACCCAGAAAGTAAGTATTGGTGAGAGTTGACTGATTTTTCAGTAAAAAGGAGGAGGGTTTCACCATGCATATGCTAACAGTAACAACAAAAAACTTGCTGAGGGTATCTTTTTTTTTTTTTTTTTTTTAAGATGCTACTTTATTTTATTTGTAACATTTTTAAAAAACCATCTTGCTTGGACATTATGCCAAATATACTTTATCCCTTCTTTCCGAAGTACAGATGAACAAATATATATTCTTTAGCTTTTTCTTCAGCATATAGGGTCATAGTGATGAATATTAGATATTGTTAGCTCAGAGAAATCAAAATACATATAGTTATTTGCTTCTACACTAACTAAATCTTTCCAATTTTCTGATTTCAGGCTGTTTGCAAACACCTTGGGTATTACAAATGTGTTTTCTTAATAGCAACATTCCCTGTTTTGAAATGTACTCCTCTTTTTTCCATGAGTTAAAAAATGAGACTCTCGGGTACGTTAGGATTGTGTGAAAACTGCTGTGTGGTGTGTGTGTGCTTAGTCGCTCAGTCGTGTCTGACTCTTTATGACCCCCATGGACTGCATGGAGACCGCCAGGTTCCTCTGTCCATAGAAATTCTCTAGGCAAGAATACTGGAGTGGGTTGTCATGCCCTCCTCCAGGGGATCTTCCCAACCCAGGGATCGATCCCAGGTATCCCGCATTGCAGGCGGACTTTTTTACTGTCTGAGCCACCAGGGAAGTGTGTGTAAACTAGGAGTAAATAAACCTTGATGAAAGTAAAGATGGAACATTTTTGTTAAGATATTAACCGATGTATGTACTTTCTCCTTCAATCAAGCAGATAACAGGACTTGTGCTACTTAGTCTCAGGGAGAGTTTGTGACTTCTTCTGAAGAAATGATGCCAAGCAGGGCCCTGTGGGACTCCTGGTCATGGAAGTCTTTTCGTCCCCCATTTCTCACAGGCAAGACTACAGCCTCCATGACCTTCTCTCAGTTCCAAAGGGCAGAACAGTTGCTAATTAAAGAAGGAAAAGCAATGGAACTACCTGCAGCAAGACTACAGGACCAGAAAAGGAAGTGAAAGTCGCTCAGTCGTGTCCTACTCTTTGCAACCCCATGGACTATACAGTCCATGGAATTCTCCAGGCCAGAATACTGGAGTGGGTAGCCACTCCCTTCTCCAGGGGATCTTCCTAATCCAGGGATTGAACCCAGGTCTCCCACTTTGCAGGCAGATTCGTTAGCAGCTGAGCCACCAGGGAAACCCAAGAATACTGAAATGGGTAGCCTATCCCTTCTCCAGTAGATCTTCCCAACCCAGGAATGAAACCAGGGTCTCCTGCATTGCAGGTCGATTCTCTACAAGCTGAGCTACCAGGGAAACCCCAGGGTTCATCAAGATTAGGAGACTAGACCACCTAAGGCCCTTTGCTGTTGTTGTCATGCCTGACTCTTTGCAACCCCATGGACTGCAGCACGCCAGGCTTCCCTGTCTTCACTATCTCCCGGAGCTTGCTCAACCTCATGTCCTTTTAGTCAGCGATGCCATCCAACCATCTCATCCTCTGTCACCCCCTCCTGCTCCTGCCCTCAATTTTTCCCAGCATCAGGGTCTTTCCTAAGGCCCTGAACACATCCTAATCTTGTTAGCAACCCCATCTTTTAAAATTTTGCAGAATATAACTGTTACTGCACATATGCCTGCCTGACTCTATAACCTTTCCCTACTCACCAGGGAGGGGGTCACAGTTCTTGAGGCTCTAGCCTACTGTGTTCCCCCTTTGCCTGGCAAAGTAATAAAGCCACGTCTTTCCTTTTCTTCCATAACTCTGTCTCCACATTTCTATTTGGCATTGGTGCACAGAGAGCCAAGATTTTGGCAGCGGAAATGAGGATTGAGAAGAGATGAATTTCTTCTGACCAAGGTTTCTTATGACTTGGGACCCTTGAACTTGGATGGGAAAAAAATTACATTTTTTATTTTCACTAACCTGTATCTGAAAAATAGCATTTCCTTCAATTATAAGTGTAGGCAACAAATTGCCTTCATTACCAGAGAAATGAGCTATTTTCAGATCTTTTGATGATTATTGCAATATGTTGAAATATTGTTTATATCTATCACTACCTCAAAAGTATGAAATTATTAGATCTGCCATTAGATCTAAGTACTTCATGTGTTTTTGAGAAAACCCATACGTTACTCTATCATAAGTCTTTAAAAAATATTTTAATAATCGTACATCAGTATTTCCCCTCAGGCTGGTGGAAGGAAAGAAGCAAAGAGCTGTGAGACTGAGAGCAGGAAGGCTGGATCCTCGGGGAGGTTGCGACCGCTCACTGCATCCAGGGACAGAGTCCCAGGTCGCCAGGTTGGAATAGAAACAGTTGACAGAGCCACTTCAACCTGTGATGATCAATGCCTGAGAACCTGGTGGCCCCCCACCCCCACCCCAACAAAAGCCTTCCCCAAACTGTACTTGGGCTTCCCTGATAGCTCAGCATTAAACAATCTGCTTGCAACACAGGAGAGGCGGATTCGATCCCTGGATTGGGAAGATCTCCTGGAGAAGAAAATGGCAACCCACTCCAGTATTCTCGCCTGGGAAATCCCGTGGACAGAGAAGCCTGACGAGTTACAGTCCATGGGGTTGCAAGAGTCAGATATGACTTAGCAACTAAACCACCACCACCAAACTGTACATAATCTATGGGAATGGGAGACTTCCCCAAAACTGAGCTCCAGTTCTAATACAATTGAATTTGGGAGCTGAAGTCTTTGGCAGCTACAAAGACTCCTCTAGTGACTGAAAGGCATGGCTTCAATTACAGGACTTCTGTGCACTGTAGACAGGAACAGCACAGAAAAGGTTAATACCTTTTCTAGATCTTCAGATTGGAAGATCTAGCCCAGACTTGCTGTGTATAGTGTAATTTTAAACGAAAAAAGAACTCCCTTTTGTGCTATAGTCATGTATGACAGCTGAATAATTTAAAAAAAAAATAGAAGAGAAAAAACAATCTCTAGTTGGATTGCTGAGTGCCTTTGCTGGAATTCCTGAATAGGGCCTCTGTTTCAGACTGGGGCTGAAGTATGGCAGCCTGCGTGAGTCCAGAGCTTGGAGAGGCTGTGCACAATCCCAGCCTCCATGTTAGCTGCCTCATGAGTCAGGGGGTCAAACTGGGACCCCAGACATCTTTGCATCAAGTCCAGTTTCCACTGCCTCCATTAGAGTCCACGCTGGCAGCCTCACAGACCAACTCAGCTCTCTGTCTCACGTCCTCCATTTGGAAACGGAGAATGTCTTACCTTTCTCCATTTTGAAGATAAATTCTTAGCTCATGGACTGAAAGCAGGACCAGGCCAAAAGCTTCTTCTTCCTTTCTACCTTGTCCTCAAATTTCCTCCCCCAAATAGAAGACCCATTTAGGGGTGAGGAGGAGGACTAGACCTGCCCCCTTTAGCTCACACAGAGAGCTTGCTTTCCCCACTCCTGTTTCCACTCCTCAGGTCTCTTTTACCCTCAATGTACCACAACGCCTACAGGGAGTGGGGAGTAGGATCTGAGGGAAAGGTAGGGGTAGTGTTCACATTTTTTTTTTTTTTTTTGGCTGTAACTCATCTTAGTTGTGGTCTGCAGACTCTTAGTTGCAACATGTGGGATCTAGTTCCTGGACCAGAGATTGAACCCAGGCCCTCTGCACTGTGAGCGTGGAGTCTTAACCACTGGACCACCAGGGAAGTCCCCACCTCTTTTGTTGTTCCCTACAACCTGACCTGTCCTACAGCTGAGCCTGGTGTGGGAAGGGAAGTCTCAGGCCTCAACTTGCCAAGTTGCGCAATGGACCAGCTGACAGCTGAGGCAAGCTCTTCCCGCCCCCAGATAATGTCAGTAGTTTGAAAAGCAACATCTTCTAAGGTTGAACACCTGGACCTTGGATGGAGCTGGGGCAGGGCTAGGCAACTGGCCGTAGGTTCCTCCTGTCACACCTCTGTGTCTCAGCAAGTATCAGGGAGGCAAGGTAATGGAGAGGTACGAGGCCTGGGTTCTAGGCACCTGCCAGTCAAATGTCCCCAGTCCATCCAGGTCTCCTCCTCATCTTCAGCTTAGTTTTTCCATTGAAGACAAGTGGGTGAAACTAGATGAACTTTAACATCCTTTCCATCTTTTAATGGTTCTCACACATTATCAGCATCCCCAAAGACAAGACTCTCTTGGACTTCCCTAGTTCGACAGCTAAGACTCTGAGCTCCCAGTGCAGGGGGACATGGGTTCGATCCCAGGAAGGGGATTAGATCCCACATGCCGCAAGAAAGAATTCCCATGCTATGACTAAAAGATCCTTTTGTTGCAATTAAGGCTTGCTGCTGTTGCTAAGTTGCTTCAGTCGTGTCTGACTCTATACGACCCTATGGACCATAGCCTGCCAGGCTTGTCTTTCCCTGAGATTCTCCAGGCAAGAATCCTTGTATGGATTGCCACACCCTCCTCCAGGGGATCATCCCGACCCAGGGATCGAACCTGTACCTCCTATGTCTCCTGCATGGGAAGGCAGGTTCTTTACCACTAATGCCATCTGGGAAGCCCTGAAACTAAGACCTAGTACAGTCAAATAAAGAATTTAAAAAAAAAGAAGAAAGAAGGAAATCTTTGGGGACTTCCCTCATGGTCCAGTGGTTAGAATTTCACACTTCCCACGCAGGGGGCAGGGTTCAATCCCTAGTCAGGGAACTAAGATCCCACATGCTATGCAGTGAAAAAAAAAAAAAAAAACCAACTCTATCTTACAGGCAAACCAATAGGATCTGTGAAACCCACCTAACCTATTCAACTGCTTTGGTCAAGGCAAAACCTCATCTCAGGAGCTCTGCCCTCTTCTGACGGATGGGTGGTGTTTGAATTAGGAAACGTGGCAGAAGGCGAACAATCAAGGCCTTGGAGTGTTCCAGATGTGCTGAGCTCACAAGCAGGGAAGAAGGAAAGAGAGAAAGTGCCTCATCAAAGACGCAAAAGGAAGCCTGGAGAAGCAGACAGATGTGAAACCGGCAGATTCAACAGAGTGATTTCTAGGGATGCATTCAGATAAGAAAAGTAGGTGGTAGGCTGGCTTGCTTGTTTAGAAGAACAATGTCCCAAGGATAGTCCTGCTGTCAGCAGAGAAAAAATGCTAAGCATGGCGTCAGCCTGACCAAGTCTAAAAAAAAAGCCATTACTTAGCGATAGACACAGTCTATGAGAAACAGACTGGGAAGGGGCAGAACAGGGGCTTGCCCTGGTCTCTGAATGCTGAGATGGAAGTGGGTTTGAGCAACGTTCCTTTGGTCTCTTTAGGCCTGACATCTTGCTTTCTGGTCTACAGTGCCTGTCGGAGGAGAGATGGGGGGACCCAAGAATTAAATAACCTTGAGAGAACACAGTAGTGGCTAGAGGATTTCATCTTTCTCTCTCTTCATTTTAAAAATTTCAAGATGTTTGATATAGCCAAAAGAATATATGTTATAGAGTTATATATACTAAGTCGCTTCAGTTGTGTTCGACTCTTTGCAACCCTATGGACTGTAGCCCATCAGGCTCCTCTCTCCATGGGATTCTCCAGGCAAGAGCACTGGCATAAGTTGCTATGTCCTCCTCCAGGGGTTCTTCCTGACCCAGGGATCGAATCAATGTCTCTTATGTCTCCTGTATTGGCAGGCAGGTTCTTTACCACTAGAGCCACCTGGGAAGCCCATATAGAGTCATATGGGCATATAGGCAAGTGGTATCTTCTTGGACCAAAGATCGAACCCGTTTCCTCTGCATCAGCAGGCAGGTTCTTAACCACTGGAGCCTCAGAGAAGCCCATCCCACAGTCTTTTGCTTTCCTTTATATTTACCCACAAGTAAATCCCCAATGAATTGCATAGTTTTGCTTATTTTTTAACAAGAATGCCTTTTTTTCTGTGATGACTATTTTCATTTTTTATGTTTCCAAGACTCATCCACGCTGATCTGTGTACAGTTCACTCGTCTGAAATATGCATAGTGTTCCACTGTGTGACTATGCCACAATTAATACGTCCATTCTTTTGTCCAAGGGCATTTGGATTCTTTTAAGTTTTTTTTTTTTTCTTTGCTCTTTTGGAAATTCTGCTGAGAACATCCTGGATATTTATGTTTCCTGGAGTTTAAGCATGCGACTTCCTATGGAGTATATACCCTGCAGTGGAGTTATTGGGTCAAATTGTTTTTCTGAGTGGTTAGACCCATTTATGTTTCACTCATTAGAGTTCCTGTTGCACTCCATCCCCTCACTGAGCTCAGAGGTGTTCTCCCACTTTCCAGCAGCATCCCTAACCTCGGTTATCTCTGCTGGTGACCATGGGGCACTCCCACCTTTCCCAGCCTGAGCCCATGATCCTTTTAAAGCCCCAGTGAACGTGGTGAGATGTTTCTGTGTATCCCTATGCTCCTAGCTGAGCACAAGAAAGGAAACAACAGGTTAGAGATAGACTGGGGGTCTTAGGGTCTATGTGACCATCAGAATTCCTGGATCATTTCGGAGAAGGAAGGCCAGTGGATAGATTTGTTAGTTCTGTCCTAACACGAAGCACACTGGAGCCCTGGAGTAACTGAAGAAGACTGATTAATTTCCCTCCCTATCTGCTCCCCGACAGCCTCTCCTGTTTCTCAAATGAACACTATTTACCTCCCTCCACTTTCTCTTCCACTGTCAGTATTTCTCCAGGTGTGGTCTACCAGCCAGCTACATGAGAATCAGCTGCGATGCTTGTTAAAAATGCAGATTCTCAGAATCTAAACGAGAGTGGGTATATGTATAGGTACAAGTGATTCACTTTGCTGTACACCTGAAACTAACACAAAATTGTAAATCAACTGTGATTTGTAACACTGAGGTATTTTATACCCCAAGAAAAGTAAAAAAATACAAAAAAAGTTATTTAAAAAAGCAGATTCTCAGAGCCCTCCTCCTCCTGAACCAGATTCTCTGGGGTTCAGCTCAGGAACCTGCTCTGTAACAAGTTCCCCAGGTGATCTATATGCACATTGAGGTTTCAGAGCCACTGCTGTAAGCACTGCCATCAGGGAGGTCAAGCCAAGGTCATCTCTAGGCAAGTTCAGACACTCTCTCAATACCTCCTCCAGAAAAAATGAGTTGAGGGACTTCCCTGGTGGTTCAGTGACTAAGACACCACACTCCCAATGCAGGGAACCCGGGTTGGACTCCTGGTCAGGGAACTCCATCCCACACGCCAGAACTAAGACCACGTGGAACCAAATAAATAACTAAATAAATGCTGTGCTGTGCTAAGTCGCTTCAGTAATGTCTCTTTGCGACCCCCATGGACTGTAGCCCACCAGGCTCCTCTGTCCACGGGATTCTCCAGGCAAGAATACTGGAGAATTGGGTTGCCATGCTCTCCTCCAGGAGATCTTCCCAAACCAGGGATGGAGTCCCTGTCTCTTATGTCTCCTGCATTGGCAGGTGGGTTCTTTACCACTAGCGCCACCTGGGAAGTCCCAACTAAATAAATATGTAATTTTTTAAAAATAAAGAGTTAAATCCCATCTTCTCATGACCCTTCTACTTCCCACTGTACCCCAGGGCAGCAGGGATAAGAACACTTAAATTGTAGCATCTGTGTGGTCCAGATGAGCATCCCACCCCTGTTTACAGTAGAGAGAAGCTGCAAACGGCTGCCTTTTGGTGGAGACCCAGTTTCATTACAGTACATCTTTCCAGTAGAATGCTATACAATTATTAAGAGAGACTTTATGTCTTTATCATTGCATCTCCATTTTAATGGAACTGAAAATAGGTATTCAGACAAAATCTTGTGCAGGAATAGTTCAGTACTACTCACAATAGCCAAAACATAGAAACAACCCAAATGTCCATCAACTGATGAATAGGTAAGTAAAATGTGATATATCTGTATGCTGCTGCTGCCGCTACAGTCGTGTCCGACTCTGTGCAACCCCATAGACGGCAGCCCACCAGGCTCCCCCGTCCCTGGGATTCTCCAGGCAAGAATACTGGAGTGGGTTGCCATTTCCTTCTCCAATGCATGAAAGTGAAAAGTGATATATCTGTATAGTGGAATATTATTATTCAGCCATAAGACAGAATGAAGTATTGATACCTGCTGCAACATGGATAAATGTTGAAAATATTACCCTAAAAGAAAGATGCTGGACACAAAAGGTCACATATTGTATGATTCCATTTATATGAAATTTCCAGAATAGGCAAATCCATAGAGATGGAAAGTATATTAGTGGTTGCCTGGGGCTAGGGGCAGAGGGAGGTGAGGAGTGACTGCTTAAGGGTTATGTGGTTTCTCTTGGGGGTGATGAAAATGTTCTGGTAATGGATGTGCAATACTGTGAATATAATAAAAACTGAACTGCAGACTTTAAAATGGTCAAATAGCTTTATGTAAATTCGGTCTCAATAAGGACACGTTCAATTGTAACATCCAATTCCAACTGCCTTAAACAATTAAAAAAAAGATGTGTTTTGAGTTGAAGGTACTTAAAAACAAAAACTACCCAGTGTGCACATTTTACTTCCATTCCTCAAGGGCCGCAAACCCACTTTGCTCCAAGACCCTTGCTCAGAAGCTCTGGAGAGGTGCTGTGGGGACAGCACATCGTGGAGGTAAATAGATGCCTGAGAGCCAAATAGTCTGGGATTCCAGCTCTGGTCCCACCACTAACTTACTGCCGCAACTTCTGCAGAATTCTTAGTCTTCCTCCTCTCTAAAATGGGGCAATCACAGTCCCCATCTCATTCGGTGCTTGTGAAGGAGAAGAGAGAACGTCTTTGGAGCCCCAGACACAGCGCCTGGCCGTAATAAACACTTAGATCAGCTGTTTAATATTAGCAGAGGACAGCCTCTTGAACGCGAACGAATGGGAACGCCCCTCCAAGCCAGAGTGAGCAGTTTAATTAAGCCTAATGAAGCAAAGCAGGTAGGAGAGAATTTCAGAGAAAAGCAACATTAGCTCATCTTTTCTGGGCGCTGTCTCAGCGGCAGGTTCCCAGGCCCTTCCTCGAGTGAGTTCGTCTCGCTACCCACCCCGCCTGGCCACCCGCCCCCGGCAGAGATGCGCCGAGAACCAGAGACGCGGGCGGCCGCAGCCCCGCCCCAGCGGCAAGGAAGGCGCAGCCGTGGGGCGGAGAAATGCGGGCAGTGGTCTGCGGCCTTGCTGGCCTTCTGGTCCCGGGCGGGGCGGCGGGGGTGGGCGAAGGCCGGGGAGAACCAGAGGCCTTCGCCCGGCGCAGCGCGGTGCGGCCTTCAGGGAAAACCGGGCTTAAGGGCCTGGAGGAACTTGAGGACCGGGCTGAGGCGGAAGGGAATTGGGGGATGCCAGGGCGCGGGGCGAAGGGTACCGGAACCCGGAGGTGGGCGGGCGGGGACGAGGAGCCAGAGGAAGCGGGGACCTGAAGGAACCCGGGGGGTGGGTGTGGATTAGAGGGTTAAGCGAACCAAAGGGGAGTTGGAATCCGCCGGCCCCGCCTCCACGAGACGCCTTTGACCGAGCTCGGTGCCCTTCCCTTAAAGCCCACGCTTTGGGCTCCGCGCGAACCCTCCCTGTTCACAAGGCTATGATTACTCACTTGTCTCTTCCACTGGTCTGCGATTGTTTTCGAAGTTGTTTTTATTTCGTTTTAAACAGTGCACACAGGATCAAAACTGTGTCCCTCTTCTGCGCTTCAGCAGAGACCTCGGGGCTCCTTGAGAGCAGGCCTGGTCTATTTCCACATCTCCAGTGCCTGGCACAGGGTAACCTCTCCGCAGTTGGTGGTTGAGTACATAATGGTTGCCTGATTGAACTGCCTTTGCTGGGAGGCATATCCCACCCTTGGGACTCTAGAAGCAGAGGTGGAGGGACTGTGGCAGCGACCCTGTCTCAGAAGTACTAAGAGCTACTACACTCCCTTACGTGTGTGGTGGTGGTGTTCAGTGGCAAAGTCGTGTCTGACTCCTTGTGACCCCATGGCCTGCAACAGGCCAGGCTCCTCTGTCCCCCACTGTTTCCTGGAGTTTACTCAAATTCGTTTCCATTGAGTCGGTGATGCCCTCTAACCATCTCATCTTCTGCCGCTCCCTTTTCCTTTTGCTTTCAATCTTTCCCAGCATCAGAATCTTTTCCAATGAATCGGGCTTTTCGCATCAGGTGGCCAAAATATTGCAGCTTCAGCTTCAGCAATAGTCCTTCCAGTGAATATTCAGGGTTGATTTCCTTTAGGATTGACTCATTTTGATCAATGGCGAGGC
The DNA here is from genome assembly GCF_003369695.1 of Bos indicus x Bos taurus. Taxonomy (NCBI): domain Eukaryota; kingdom Metazoa; phylum Chordata; class Mammalia; order Artiodactyla; family Bovidae; genus Bos; species Bos indicus x Bos taurus. The sequence continues at coordinate 24,492,076 of NC_040094.1, read as the reverse complement.
AGTAATGAGCAGTGGTGTAAAGTGTGATCTTACTTTTCTGCCCAGGAATTGAACCTGGGTAGCCGGAATGGTTAGATGGCATCACCGACTCGATGGACATGAGTTTGAGCAAGCTTTGGGAGTTGGTGATGGACAGGGAAGCGGCATGCTGCAGTCCATGGGGTTGCAAGAGTCGGACACGACTGAGCGACTGAATTGAGCCTGGATGAAAAGCCAGAATCCTAGCCAGGGTTAGAGGCTAGAAGCTATTTTCCCCTGGATCTTTGTCCCCAGTGAAAAATGCATTTATCATGGAGGCAAAACTGTAAATGCAGGTACAAAGTTTATTTCTAGACACATAGCAGACAAGTGGGAGAGCACATGGAGAAACGATTTGTTAAGACAGAAGCAAGACAAAGATGCATACCTGGAGAGAAAGGGTATGGATGTCCCCTCCATACCCTGAGGAGTGAGGAGGAGCACCGTAAAGAGGCTGTTAAGGCATTTATACAGGTCAGTTCTTCTGGGCCTTTGTCTTCCTTCAGGCCAATTAGCTGGCTTCTTTTCCCCTGGGATCCTCTTCTGGGTGTGCATACACCCCTCTGCCAAGATGGATCATGAAGTGAAGGCTTCTGGGAGGAGCAAGACTCCTGATGGCCTGGCATTGTCCCTTGACTTTTTACCTACAGGGCATCTTTCTGCATGTGTATAGTGTCTTCCTTGTCCCCAAAGAGGGAGGGGTGGAGAGCCCTTAATCCTTTACTCAAACAGGGTTTTGCCCCTCTTTGTCCTTGCTGTGACTACTACCTTAACGTGTTTACAAGAGACAAACACTGGCTATTTACCCTGTTTCTGTTGTTACATCCATTTTGGAGGTCAAACAGGAGGCTAATTGTAAATGCCTTAACTGGAGCCCATCTATCTCTTGTCTCAGGAAATGCTAACAACTGTTAAGTATCCAGCTTGAAGCCCACTTCTTCATGCCTCCTGAAATGCAAAAAGGAGGCCAGTTGTAAATGTCTAACCTGGAGTCTATCTCCCCTCAGCTTGATTTCCTTGCTGTCCAAGGGACTCTCAAGAGTATTCTCCGGCAACACAATTCAAAAGCATCAATTCTTCGGTGCTCAGCCTTCTTCACGGTCCAATTCTCACACCCGCACGTGACTACTGGAAAAACCACAGCTTTGACTATGTGAACCTTTGTCAGCAAACTGATATCTCTGCTTTTTAACACACTGTTCTAAGTGTTGTGTGCTGGTGGACAATGTCAGAGCACACTCATTGCTCTTCCCTCTTCTGAGCCTCACACTATCCTTGGGAAGTAGGTATGGCTAATGCTGTAATTCTCATTTCACAGGTGAGAAAAACGAGGTTCAGAGCCAGAAGTTAGGTGGAACCCAGCCTTGCCTGCTTTCTGAGGCCAGCCTTCCTAGAGCTCCTGCACCAGGCTTGTAGCAACTGATGCCAGGAGAGCTGGCATTCCTCCTGCTTTTCCTTTTGCCTGCTGCAGATTTCAGGGCTGCAGGGTGCAAAGAGGGGGCCCTGGACTGGTGACTACAGTCAATAGTAGGTGGAATGTTGGTAAAGATATTAAAATAGAGCAAAATTGTAATTTAATACCAGTTCAAGCTTGATTCAATGCAGGTGTACTTGCCAACCCTTTATAGGGCTATGTACTTGGGGAGGAGGGTGAGCTGATGAATGAGACATAGGACTTGCACTCAGGGAGCCAAAACTTGGTAGGACATTAGCTTTAATATTTATGTTTATTTATTTGGCTGTGCTGGGTCTTAGTTGCAGCACTCAGGATCTTTAGTTTTGGTATCCCAACTCTTAGTTGTGAAATCCAGTTCCCTGACCAGGGATCAAATCCAGGCCACTTGCACTGGGAGCATGAAGTCTTAGCCCCTAGACCACCAGGTAAGTCCCAGGACATTAGGTTTATATATAGGATATTTAGGAGCTCAAGAGGTTTATCTAAAAACAGCGATTCTCAACCAAAGGTACACAGCATACCTGTGGAGATTTTTAAGAATATCTGTGCAGAATATTGCTGTCAGTCACACCTCAGACACACTGGGTTAGAATTTCATGGAATGGGATCAAAGTATATGGATTTAAAAAAAAGCTTTCCCTGGATTCTGATGTACATGCCTACATAAGACCTGTTGCTCTAATACGGTTTTTATTTTTTAACGATATATGGAATTCCCTGACAACCCAGTGGTTAGGACTCTGCCCTTCAACTGCCAGGGGCCTGGGTTTCATCCCTGGTGAGGTAACCAAAACTCCCCAAGCTGTGTGGTGGGGGTAAGGGTTGAGGGGGGAGATAAACAGTCACTGGACCTCCAGGGAAGTCCCTGTGCTAAATGTTTTATATATATATTTTAATTTACTTCTCACAGCAACCCTGTGAGATTTGCACAATGAGCAAATCAAGGCTTGAATAGTTTAAATTATCCATAATCAAAGGGTTAGTAAGCGGTGGGGGCAGAATTAAGGCTTTAATTTAATTTAAATCCCTGTCTGCAGAGCTATGATCTTTCTGGTTTGACCCACAGAGGAGCTGGCAATCTGTGTGATGCTAACAGAGAAATTCACCAGCAATCCACTTTCAACTTTACTAGTCATACCTCCAAGGCCATCTTCTGTTTTTACCTTTCCAGAAGCAAGCACTAGATAATTTAAAATTAAAAAGTCACTACCAACTAAAGACATAAAACTTTCTGTAGTATTCTGTTCCACCAGGGGACCCAGTGAACCATACCTTCCAGTACTGGAAGATACCCTGACACAGTCCCCTACTCCTGAATTTGGGCTGGCCCTTTGATTTGCTTTAACCAATTGAATATGGGAAAGCACCGGTCCTGAGGCTATCTTGCAGCTTCCACTTTTGCCTTTTTTGGGAAGCCACCATGGGGGGCTTCCTTGGTGGCTCAGAGGTAAAAAAAAAATCCACCTGAAATGCAGGAGCCACAGGAGACACGGGTTTGATCCCTGGGTCAGGAAGATCCCCTGGAGGAGGGCATGGCAACCCACTCCAGCATTCTTGCCTAGAGAAACCCATGGACAGAGGAGCATAGTGGGCTATAGGCCATAGGGTCGCAGAGTTGGACATGACTGAAGCAACTCAGCATGTACACACGCAATCCAACATGTAAGAAATCTGGCTATTGTGCTGGACAGATTATGTGGAAAAGTCACATGGAGAAGGAGAGAATTTAAGTCTGCAGGAAGAGAGAGGCCCAATCATTCTTGTTGAACCAGTCCCCAGCTGATGCTATGACCTACAGTAAGGCCAGCAGAAAAATGGCAGGGCTAATCCCAGACTAGATTTAATAGTGAGCTAATTACATGGTTGTTTTAAAACTTTTTTTTTTTAAACTCTCACTGTTTTTATTTTCAGTTATGCTTCTTTCTAGTTTTATTTATATACATACACACATTTTTCACAGTTGATTTCCCAGGCTATTGATAATCCCTTTTCCTCCACAGTTAACACTAGAACATAAACATTTTTCCCACATCATTTTAAAACATTCTAAGAACACTGTTTTCATGGCTGCATTACCGTGTTCTACCTAACTGGTCTCCATTTACGACCAATCCAGTTCCCTTAGATAAAATATTTATGATGATATTTTAATTTGAATTTCTTTAAGATCGATTTGTTGTTGTTGTTTAGTTGCTAAGTTGTGTCTGACTCTTTTGCAGCCCCGTGGACTGTAGTCCACCGGGCTCCTCTATGAATGAGATCTGCCAGGCAAGAATGCTGGAGTGGTTTGTTTTTTTTTTAAACAATTCTATTTATTTACGGCTGTGTTGGGTCATCGTTGCTGTGCACTGGCTTTCTCTAGTTGTGGGCAAGTGGGGGCTATTCTCTAGTTGCCTTGCATGGGTGTCATTGCAGTGGCTTCTCTTGTTATAGAGCACGGGCTCTAGGGTAGATAGACTTTAGTCGTTGCTATTTCTGGGCTCTGGAGCACAGCCTCAAATAGTTGTGATGCACAGGCCTACTTGCTTCCTGGCATGTAGGATCTTCCTGGATCAGGGATGGAACTCATGTCTCCTGCTCTGCCAGGTCGACTCTTCAGCACTGAGCCACCAGGAAAACCAGGGTTATTGTTGGTGGATAACCAAGAACAATCTGTTGTATAGCACATGGAACTCTGCTCAATGTTCTGTGCCAGCCTGGATGGGAGAGGAGGTGTGGGGGATACTGGATACATGTATATGTGTGGCTGAGTCCCTTCTCTGTTCACCTGAAAGTATCACAACATTGTTAACCAGCTATACCCCAATATAAAATGTTTTTGGTGTTAAAAAGTTTATGTTTTGGGGTGTTTTGTACACGACAAATAATGAAAGCACTTCCTCACCTCTCCTCTAGTGACAACTGGTACATTCAGTTATGCATGAAGCTGAAGTCTTCACTATTTTTCTCAATTGTATTATTAATACAACAGTTTGCCAGAAGCTTTTACATTAATTACTAGGGCCCAAGAATGCTTTTTTCAAAAGAAAGAGGTGCTAGGTAGGGGTCCAGAAGCTCAGCCTTTGACCCTAGTTTTGTTACTAGCTGCATGCCTTTTGAAAGCCATTTATCTTTTTGTCTCAATTGTAAAATGGGGAGACGAATGCTCACTCTACTTACCAGAGGGTAAAAATTAGTAAAGCCGAGTTGAAAAGTAAAACGAATTTTCAAAAGATACAAACATCTCAATATAAAAAAACCCAAACAACCCAGTCAAAAAATGGGCAGACGATCTAAATAGACATTTCTCTAAAGGATACATACAAATGGCAAACACACACACACACACATGAAAAGATTATCAACACCACTAATTATTAAAGAAATGCAAATCAAAACTAAATGAGGTATCAGATGGCCATCATCAAAACATCTACAAACAATAAATGCTGGAGAGGGTGTGGAGAAAAGGGAACCCTCCTACACTGTTGGTGGGAATGTAAATTGGTACAGCCACTACAGAAAACAGTATGGAAGTTCCTAAAAGAAAAAAAACCACTAAAAATAGAGTTACAATATGATCCAGCAATCCCACTCCTAGGCATATATCCAGAGAAAGTTAATTTGAAAAGATACATGCACCCCCAGTGTTCATTGCAGCACTTTTTAAAATAGCCAGGACATGGACACAACCTGTGCCCATCAACAGAGGAATGGATACAGAAGAGGTTGGGAACTTCCTTGGTGGTTCTATGATTGAGACTTCTTCCAATGTAGAGTGTGTGCATTTAATCCCTGATCAGGGAACTAAGATCCCACATGCTTCATGGCCAAAAAAACCACAACATAAACAACAGAAGCAATATTGTAACAAATTCAGTGAAGGCTTTAAAAATGATACACAAGAAGACTAGTACATATACACAAGGGACTATTACTCAGTCATAAAAAGAACAAAATAATGTTATTTGCAGCAACATAGATGGATCTAGAGATTGTCATAATGAAGTCAGAGAAAGAAAAATATGATATCACTTAAATGTGGAATATAAAAATACAGTACACATAAATTTATGTACACAACAGAAATTAGCATTGCAGATGGAAAAAACAAATTTATGGTCACTGTGGAGAAGGCAATGGCACCCGACTCCAGTACTCTTGCCTGGAAAATCCCATGGACGGAGGAGCCTGGTGGGCTGCAGTCCATGGGGTCGCTAAGAGTCAGACATGACTGAGCGACTTCACTTTCACTTTTCACTTTCATGCATTGGAGAAGGAAATGGCAACCCACTCCAATATTCTTACCTGGAGAATCCCAGGGACGGGGGAGCCTGGTGGGCTGCTGTCTATGGGGTTGCACAGAGTTGGACACGACTGAAGTGACTTAGCAGCAGAGAGAGAGGGGGAACAAATTGGGATATTGGGATTGACATATACACATTTTGTTGCTGTTCAGTCACTCAGCTGTGTCCGACTCTTTGCAACCCCACGGACCGCAGCACATGAGGCTTCACTGAGTCAGTGATACTATCCAACCATCTAATCCTCTGTTGTCCCCTTCTCCTGCTTTCAATCTTTCCCAGCATCAGGCTCTTTCCCATTGAGTCAGCTCTTTGCATCAGGTGGCCAAAGTATTGGAGCTTCAGCATTAGTCCTCCCAATGAATATTCAGGACTGATTTCCTTTAGGATTGACTGGTTTGATCTCCTTGCAGCCCAAGGAATGCTCAAGAGTCTTCTCCAATGCTACAGTTCAAAAGTATCAATTCTTATTTAAGCGTTCAACCTACTTTATGGTCCAATTCTTACACCCATACATGACTATTGGAAAAACCATAGCCTTGACTATACAGACTTTTGTCGGCAAAGAAATATCTCTGCTTTTTAATATGCTGTCTAGGTTGGTCAGCAGGTTGGTCATAACTTTTCCTTCAAGGAGCAAGAGTCTTTTAATTTCACGGCTGCAGTCACCATCTGCAGTGATTACAGAGTCCAAAGGTCTGTCATTGTTTCCATTGTTTCCCCATATATTTGCCGTAATGGGACAAGTAATGGGACTGGATGCCATGATCTATTTTTTTGAATGCTGAGTTTTAAGCCAGCCTTTTCACTCTCCTTTCACTTTCATCAAGAGGCTCTTTAGTTCCTCTTTGCTTTCTGCCGTAAGGGTGGTGTCATCTGCATATCTGAAGTTATTGATATTTCTCCCTGCAATCTTGATTCCAGCTTGTGCTTCATCCAGCCCAGCATCTCTTGTGATATACTCTGCATATAAGTTAAATAAGCAGGGTGACAATATACAGCCTTGATGTACTCCTTTAACAATTTGGAACCAGTCTGTTGTTCCATATCTGGTTCTAACTGTTGCTTCTTGACCTGCATACAGGTTTCTCAGGAGGCAGGTCAGGTGGCCTGGTATTCCCATCTCTTTCAGAATTTTCCACAGTTTGTTGTGATCCATACAGTCAAAGGCTTTAGCATATGAAGCAGAAGTAGACTTTTTTCTGGAATTCTCTTACTTTTTCTATGATCCAACAGGTGTTGGAAATTTGATCTTCGGTTCCTCTGCCTTTTCTATATCCAGCTCGTACATCTGGAAGTTCTTGGTTCACGTACTGTTGAAACCTAGCTTGGAGAATTTTGAGCATGACCTTGCTAGCATGTGAAATGAGTGCAACTGTGCAGTAGTTTGAACATTCTTTGGCATTGCCCTTATTTGGGATTAGAATGAAAACTGACCTTTTCCAATCTTGTGGCCACTGCTGACTTTTCCAAATTTGATAATATATTGAGTGCAGCACTTTCACAGCATCATCTCTTAGGATTTGGTACGTATAGTCAAAGCTGTGGTTTTCCCAGTAGTCATGTACAGATGTGAGACCTGGACAATAAAAAAGGTTGAACACCAAAGAATTGATGCCTTTGAACCGTGGTTCAACCTGAATATTCATCAGAAGGATGGATGCTGAAGCTAAAGCTCCAATACTTTGGCCACCTGATGCAAAGTGCCAACTCATTGGAAAAGACCATGATTCTGAGAAAGATTGAAGGCAGGAGGAGAAGGGGATGACAGAGGATAAGATGGCTGGATGGCATCATTGACTCAATGGACATGAACTTGAGCTAACTCAGGGAGATAGTGAAGGACAGGGAAGCCTGGTGTGCTGCAGTCCATAGGGTCACAAAGAGCTGGACACAACCTAGCAGCAACAGAAGAATTCCAGCACCTCCACTAGCTGCTTGTGGTGATGCTTCCTAAGGCCAACTTGACTTTGCATGCCAGGATGTCTGGCTCTAGGTGAGTGATCACACCATTGAGGTTATCTGGGGTCATTAAGTTTTTTTTTTTTTTTTTTTTTGTATAGTTCTTCTGTATATTCTTGCCACCTCTGGCTCAGACTACTATAGAAAAAATCAATAGATAACTAATAAGAACCTACAGCACAGAGACCGCTACTCAATACTCTGCAATGGCCTATATGCGAAAAAAATCTTAAAAAGAGTGGATATATTTATATGGATAACTGCTTCACTATGCTGTACACCCGAAACTAACACAATCTGAAAAAACTTGCTAGCATGCCCCCCCTCCCTCTAACAGAAAGAGCCGCAAACTCCAGGTCTCGCGACAGTTTCTCCTTTCTTCAGAAACTGCTACAGATCTCGCGATAATTACCTGTCCAATCACGAGGCTGAATGGAGGCCCAAGATGGCGGCGCACTGGGAGCGTAACATCTGCGTTTCTAGGATCTTCGCGCAGCGGGTGGTTAAGACTCTGGGGTTGTAGAGGTCCGCACTATACTAGTCGTCTGGCAGGAACTTTGACTTCAGAGGTGAGTCACTTAATATCACTCATATGGGTTGCGAGTCCACTTAACCTTTGTAGCACCCAGGTTCCCTATTCCCAGTTTCTGGGCCTGTGAGGTGCTGGCTTTGGGATCTAGGGAGAGAGACCTGATTGTGTGTGTGTGTGCGTGCGTGCGTGCGCGGGGGCGTCTGTGTGGTGGGGATGGGTGGGAGGAGTTGGCAAATAGAATGGAGACTGGTACTGAGAAGGAAAGACCCCCTAGGCGGAGGCGGTTTAGAGAGATCCAAAACTGAGGCGGGAAAACAGTATGAGTGGGTAAGGTGAGCACGTGAAAGGAGTGGAAGAGATGGAGAACTGGCAGTGGCGGAACTGTGGAAAAAGTCGGATTTATGAGAAAGGGAGACGAGAGAAAATAGAAATTAGAAGTGGTAGGGATCTGTGCAGAAGGAATTAAAAGTTCTGAGAGCAGAATTTATTTTACAGAATTATGTATTAAGTAACGAGTGATAGTTGAAGAGGAATATTGAGGGTCGGGAGGAACCAAGGAAACAGAAGCATGGAGATGGGAAAGATGAAAGAAAGTGGAAGCGTCAGCTTACTTAAATGAAGGTCTACCACTTTGGCTTTCTGCACTGACTTGGGTAACCCGGAAGAAAAAGGTTCAGTCCTAGGCCTGAACCTTTTAGAGACTCAAGATGGGGGCTGCTTATCAAGAATGAGAGTTCTGTGTTTTAAGTGCCCTGGACAGTGTAAGAGTTCCATTGTGCTTTCAACCAAAAAACACTTGTTGCTTACCTACTCTCCAGGTCCTACTTTAGGCTCTGGGATATCAAAGTGAAAAAGATAGACAAAGTATTTTCCCTCATGAAGCTTACTGGCAAGGCAAATTTTAAAAAGTAAAATATATGGAATGTCAGATGGGCAAGTTCTTTGAAGAAGACTGAAGCAACTAAAGGAGACAAAGGGTTCACTCGCTGCTCATTTAAATGGGGGTACTCAGAAAAGGTCGGAGAAGGCAGTGGCACCCCACTCCAGTACTCTTGCCTGGAAAATCCCATGGACGGAGGGGCCTAGTAGGCTGCAGTCCATGGGGTCGCTAAGAGTTGGATACGACTGAGCGACTTCACTTTCACTTTTCACTTTCATGCATTGGAGAAGGAAATGGCAACCCATTCCAGTGTTCTTGCCTGGAGAATCCCAGGGACGGGGGAGCCTGGTGGGCTGCCGTCTATGGGGTCGCCCAGAGTTGGACACGACTGAAGCAACTTGGCACTTAGCAGAAAAGGTATCAGTAAGAAAGTGAGGTTTGATCAAAGACCTGAACAAGCTGAGGGTACCTTGCATGTATGTATTTCTGGGGGAAGAGCAACTCGTGCAGACCAGACAGCAAGTACAGAACCCCTGAGGCAGGAGTGTGCCAGACTTGGTAGAGAAACGACGAGGAAGCCTGTGTGGCTACAGCAGAATGAGCCAGAAAGAGAAAAGTGTGGAGAGAAGAGAGTGACAAGGCTGATGCCAGGTAAGGGCTGACACTCAGTTAAACTCTGAGGAATGGGGTAGATTTAGTTAAGAACCCATTGCCTGTATAGGGAGCTCCTAGCAAAGAAGTGGCTTTATTGATTCGATGTGTATCTGTTCTGACCAAGAGGGTTGAATAATGGAGGGAGTGATTTTACCGTATCTGTAGTTTAATTTGTCCATGTGTATTCAGAGTGTCATGTGTGTTCTGTGATGTACACCGGACAGGGAGGAGAAAGTGGCAACAAAGGAGTTTGGAGGGATAGATTTATGTGTGGCTTGTTAATTATTTTGAGTTTCATCAGCCTAAAAGCTTTAGGAAGCTGCTGAAGGGATTTACCTAGGAATGTTCAGTTTTGCATTGGAGTGGGAGGAGGGGTATGTTGTCACCAGGATGAAGTGGATTGTTAGGGCAAGAGTGGTTAGAGAGACATCAGTTAGAGGCTATTGTAGTCAGCCAAGAAAGAGATGATTATGATCTCTGGCCTAGAGATGTGGAGTTGCGAAGGGTGAAAAATGGATGAAAATGAAGTGAAAGTGTTAGTCGCTCAGTCGTGTCCAACTCTGTGACCCCATGGACTATAGCTTCCCAGGCTCCTGTGTCCATGGAATTGTCCAGGCAAGAATATTGGAGTGTCTGTAAAGCAATTATCCTTCCATTAAAAAATAAATGATTGAAATTAAAAAAATGAAATACAATAAAAATTCTGGAGAAAAAAAAAAAAAGGATACTTTGGAAGTATCCTTTTGGAGAAGGAAGATATTTCCTTCTCCAAAAAATGGGCCAAGATATAATTAGGAGACAGAATAATCAGGACATAGTGTGTTTGAAATGGAGGAGGTGAGGTAGAAAAGGTGCTGAAGGTTTCTTGCTTTTGTGCCATGAGGAAGATCTTGGTGTCATTCAGCAAAATAGGGAAGATTAGAGGAGGACCTATTTGGGGTGGGTAGAAATGGTTTCATTTTGGACATGTTGTGCATGAAGTGCTTTTGAGCCTTTCAAGTGAGTGGTCTGGTGGGCAGTTAGCTGCATGATTTCGATTGTCTGCAATGAAGACAATTCTTTTTTGAAAATGGTTCTTAAATGTGAAAAGCTATCAAAAACCTGAGTGAGAGAGAGTGTTAACATTTATAACCATGTAAAGTTATATTTCTAACAAAGCCTGCAAAGGAAATGTGCTTACTGCTAGGAGATTCTATTGTTTAGTTGCTAAGTCATGTCGACTCTTGCAGCCTCTTGGATTGTAGCGTTCACGCTTCTCTATCCATGTGATTTTTTAGGCAAGAATACTGGAACGGGTTGCCATTTCTGTCTCTAGGGGATCCTCCCGACCCAGGGATCCAACCCGTGTTTCCTTCATTGGCAGTGGGTTCTTTAGCACTGAGCCACCAGGGACGCCCTAAGAGTTTACAGTAGCTGCCATGGCTGACCTGGGGAAATTAAGGAAAGAAGGACCTTCGTGAAGAGGAGATGCTTGAATTGTGGTAGTAAGGATGAGTAGGAATTAATCAGGTGAAGAGGGGGAGGAAAGAACGTTATAGGCAAAAGGGGTAATCTGTGTAAAGACCCTATTGCCCGAGTGGAGGGAGAGAAAGAAGAGCAAGGGCGAGACTTCAGCTCATGCTGAAGCTGCACTGTGCTGGGTCTTGTGTATATGCTGAAGTAATGTTTTTTGTTTTTCTCCTAAAAGTAAAGTTTTGAGCAAGTGGGCATGGGAGGAGGACACAGTGAGATTTGTGTTTAGAAATGATCCCTGCATGGTGGAAAAAGGCATGGAGAGGAAAAGCGTGGGTTCATGGAGACGAAAAGCGTGGGTTCATGGAGACCAGTTAACGGGCTGCTGTAGCAGTATGGGCAGATTGTGTGGGCTGCTGTCGGTGAGCCTGGGGAGAAATAGACGGATCGGAGAGATATTTAGCAGGTAAAATCCATATGACTGTTAAGTTTTGGAATACAAGAGGGATAGAGAACTATCAGATGACTCTTAGGATTCTGACTTACATAGTACCATTTAGATGAATGTGTGTTATGAAAAAAGTAGAAAATGCAGAATGATATAAAGAAAAGAAAAATCACCTACCATCTAGAGATATACACTAAATAAAATTACCAACTGCTTAGAGAGTTACTCAACTACTGCAGTGACTTTTCTTCTGGTTTTTATTTCTTGCTATAAATGTGTTAACTTTTTTCTTCTGTGTATTCTCAAGGAAAACAAAATTTTTGTTTTCATTTGGTTTTAGCTACCTAGAAATGGCAAGACTGAAATTTATAAAAGAAGTTGGAATAGAAGATGTTTTTTGGTAGAGTTTGAAATCAGGAAGTTAAAAAAAGAAAAAGATGTTTTTTGGAACTCTAGTGACTTCAAACCTCTGACGGTAGTGTTCTTGGTGGTAGATTATATTGCCTTCTGCCACGCTGATGCTTTTATTATTTATTTATTTGGCTGCACCAGGTCTTAGTTGCAGCATATGGGATCTGGTTCCCTGACCAGGGATTGAACTTGGGGCCCCTGCATTGGGAGCCTGGAGTCTTAGCCACTGGACCACTAGGGAAGTCCCACTTTGATGCTTTTAAAGGGTTTCAATTTTCTTCCCTGGGTTTAAAAGAAAAGGATTCATCATATGTTGCATATACGTTTTTTAAAATTGTGGTAAAATACATATAACAAAATTTACCATTTTAACCTTTTTTAAGTGTACCATTCAGTGGCTTTAAGTATATTCACAGTGTTGTGCAACCATTACTACCATCCATTTCTATGAGTTTTTCATCATTCTAAACACAAACCATATACCATTAAACAGTAATTCACCGTTCCACCCTCCTCCCACTCCCAGTAACCTCTATTCCACTCTGTATGAATTTGCCTATTGTTGGCTCTTCATATAAGTGTAATAATAGAGTATTTGCCCTCCTGTGTGTGGCTTATTGCCCTTAGCATAATGTTTTTAAGGTTCATACATGTTGTAGTGTGTGTCTGAATTCATCCCTTTAGGGTTGAATAATATTCCAATGTATATACTTCCCACATTTTGATTATTTGTCTGCTTGTGGATATGTGAAGTTGCATCCCACCTTTTAACCATTGTGAATAACTCTGCCATGAACATTCAGTCAGTTCAGTTCAGTTGCTCAGTCATGTCCAACTCCTTGTGACCCCGTGGACTGCAGCCCACCAGGCTTCCCCAACTCCTGAGGCTTGCTCAAACTCAGGTCCATTGAGTCAGTGGTACCATCCAACCATCTCATCCTCTGTCATTCCTTTCATTAAATCTTTCCCAGCATCAGGGTCTTTTCAAATGAGTCAGTTCTTCCCATTAGGTGGCCAAAGTTTTGGAGCTTCAGCTTCCTCATCAGTCCTTCCAATGAATATTCAGGACTGATTTCCTTCAGGATTGACTGGTTTGATCTCCTTGCTGTCCAGGGGACACTCAAGGGTCTTCTCTAACACCACAGATCAAAAGCATCAATTCTTTGGCGCTCAGCTTTCTTTATGGTCCAACTCTCACATCCATATATGACTACTGGAAAAACCATAGCTTTGACTATACAAACCTTTGTTGGCAAAGTAATGTCTCTGCTTTTTAATATGCTGTCTAGGTTGGTCATAGCTTTTCTTTCAAGGAGCAAGCGTCTTTTAATTTCATGGCTGCAGTCACCATCTGCAGCGATTTTGGAGCCCAAGAAAATAAAGTTTGTCACTGTTTTCATTGTTTCCCCATCTATTTGCCATGAAGTGATGGGACTGGATGCCATGATTTTCGTTTTTTGAATGTTGAGTTTTAAGCCAGCTTTTCCCCCATGAACAGTATGGAAAGGCTGTGAGCATTCCAAGTACTTATTTGAATCTCTGCTTTCAGTTCCTTTGGATCTATACATGGGATTGGAATTGCTGGATCATATGGTAATGTTTAATTTTTTAAAGAACCACCAAACCTTTCCACAGCGGTCATACCATGTTCATTCCCACCTGCAATGCCTGAGGGCTCCAGTTTCTTCACGTGCTCGCCAGTACTTGCTATTCTCTCTCTCTCTCTTTTTTAATAATAGCCATCCCATTGTGTATGAATTGATAGCTTACTATGGTTTTGATTTGTGTTTCCCTAATGACATAGAACATCTTTTCATGTGCTTATTTGTTGTATACTTTTAAAAATATAGCTTCTTCTTTCTCACTTGATTAGCGAAGATGTGTTGGCTGTAACTGTTGACTTGGCAACCACAACTTTTCTTGTTGATTTTGTTTAACTAAATATGCTGATTCCCGCCCTTTTTTTTTCTTTTTAAAGATGGCTCTGAGTAAATCAATGCATGCAAGAAATAGATACAAGGACAAACCTCCTGACTTTGCATATCTGGCAACCAAATATCCAGATTTTAAGCAGCATGTTCAGATAAATCTGAATGGAAGAGTGAGGTAGGTAACAGATGAAGAATTCTTGATACAGTATTATTCTAGTCTAATTTGAATGGACCCTGCGTAGTGGAAAGTATACTGGACTGATAGTAAACCTGAATACTAATTCTATACTTTTCCTTGAACTTCTCATCTGACCTTGGACAAATCACTTCTGTTTTAGCTTTTTAATCTATTAAATAAGACTGGACCAAAGGCTTTTAAGTTTCCTTTTGACTTAAAAAACCCCAGAAAGCAACAACAAGAAAAACCTCTTGATGTCCAGATTATTGCTTACTCAGCAGGGTAACTGCAGAAAGCTTAGGATTGTGCCCTCAGACCTGATGGGCGTCTGAGGTCCTTATTTTAAGTGTATATTTATTTTGTTGTGAGGTAGAATAATAACCAGGACCTCAAAACTGATTTCACTTCAGTATTACTTAAGATGTCACTAAATTCAAGTTTAAAAGTTAATTACTAAAAATTAAGAAAATAATAGGTATGGTGCTTCAGGAAATGGCAGAGATGATGATAATGGTATGGGAATAACTGATGTTTGTGTTACACCCTTGAGAAGGAGATCTTTAACTGCCATCCTAAATTCTATGTGAGTTACAGAGGAGGGTGGAAATTTCAAGCCTGCCTGGGGAAAATGTGTTGATTCACCTGTGGGGAGGAAGAAGAGCAGGATTTGGGGAGAAGTGGGAAGGTCAGGAACAATAGGATCAGAAGGCTTGAGGCGTTTTGCTGACCTCAGCCTTCCTCCTGGCGGACTTGTAGGAGTGGAGGCCCCAGGGCAGGACTTAACTGGGGCTAAGGTATCCTACAAATCCTAAAACTTTATATATATATATAATACATATATATGTATTTATATTATTTTTCTGGGATATAATCCTTGGTTTTCACCAGTTTCTCAGAGAGATCTGTGACACCACCCTCCCACCAATATACAAGGTTAAGTCAAATATCCTAGAACTATGATTTCCAAGCTTTATTGTCTATTTCACTCAGTGAAAGTTGAGCACAGCTCCATGTATGAATGCTTATATTACTTACCATGTTACTATATTAAGCATCTTAGAAAACAAACTTCAAACTGGAAATTAAAAATATATTTAAATAAGAGTTCTAAAGATTCAACTTTGGCACCTTATTTCCGAGATCACTCTGAAAATACTGAGTTGGTGTTTCTCTGTGTTTAGATCACCTCTACCATTGTTCTTAAACCTTTATTTCATAATTATGTCTGTGGAGGTTTGTTTATCCTAGTAGCTTTAGAACAAATACAGTTTTGTTATTCTTTGTTTCTTCTCTATACTTATTTTTGTACTTAATTTTTTTTCTTTTGCTTTTTTTTTTTATTATGTGCTTAATTATTAAATATCTGTTGATTTTTTTTTAACTATTTTGTGCCATGTTCTGGGAAAGCTGCAGTAAACAAGAAAGACCTGGTCATGGCCATGTTTGGAGTTGACACACTAGTGGAGGAAGTGGACAAAGAAGCAGTTAGCCTTCAGTGTGGCCGAGCCTGTGGAGCACGCAGTGGAATCACACAGAAGGGAAACCTGACCCCAACCTTGGGATTTAGAGAATAATTTGAAACAGAAAAGTGGTCTTAGTTGTGTTCTGAAGAATGAGCCAGGTAGAAAGAAGAGTGTTACAGGCAGAGGGAGTGGCACGTGTGAAGAGCACAGAGTTGTGGGGGACTGGAAAAGCTGCTGAGGTGTGGTGGACACATGACCAGAGGTGAGGCTGAGAGGGCGATGCTTGCACTGCTGTATAAGGCCGTGAGTTTGGGATTTATCTTAGGCTCATGTGCGGTGAGTTCTTGTGTCTTCAGAATTACCCATCCCCATCCTTATCTACTTAAGTTTTAAAGCAAGTCAGTAGCATTCAGAATTGTTTCAGTTCAGTTCAGTCACTCAGTCGTGTCCTACTCTTTGTGACCCCATCAACCACAGCACGCCAGGCCTCCCTGTCCATCACCAACTCCCAGAGTCCACCCAGACCCATGTCCATTGTGTCGGTGATGCCATCCAACCACCTGATCCTCTGTCGTCCCCTTCTCCTCCTACTCTCAATCTTTCCCAGCATCAGGGTCTTTTCAAATAAGTCAGCTTTTCACATCAGGTAGTCAAAGTATTGGAGTTTCAGCTTCAACATCAGTCCTTCCAATGAACACCCAGGACTGATCTCCTTTAGGATGGACCAGAATTGTTTAGATAGATGTAATCTAGGAGCACTGTAGAAGATGGATTGCAGGGGGAATTAAGACTGGAAGTATAAGTGAGTAAGTAGGGACTGGTTTCAGTAATCCACATTAGATATATTGATGGCCTAACTCGGTAGAGGGAGGAGGGATATAGATCACTGGATGAATTTGAGAGAAATTGATGAATAGGATTAGCAGGACATGGTAGAAATTAAGAATGAGCCAAGTGACCTCAATTTAGCAAGAGATTAGGTGATAGTGCTGTTTACTGCAGTAAGGAACAAGGCAGAATGAGCTGGTTTAGGGGAGATGATATATTTTCATTTGGGGGCACATCGAATCTGAAAAGTCTATGCAGTATCCAAGGTGGGGTATTGGGTAGACAATTGAAAACGGAAGTCTGAAGAGAAGGACCCATGGTGATTTGGAGGTGGTATTAGTGAAGGCCTTGGTCTTTGAACTGAATTCTGATGGCTGAATAGAAGGGCGGAAGAGTTCCAAGTACAGAGAACAGAATTTTGTGAAAGGCCTGGTACATTTGCAGAGCTGCATTAGATGGGGCTAAAGTGGGTATAGGATAACAGCTTAGGGAATACTGGGAGATGAGACCAAAAGGAAGACAAAGAACAGGTCACAAAGAGCCTTTCATAGCATGCAAATAAGAATGAACGTGATTGCTCAGACTTTAAGGAACCAGAGGAAGATTTTTAAAATGGTTAGATTTTTAAGATGGCTTTAAGATTTATATTTTTTAAAAAATCACTCAGAGCAGACCACAAAATCTGTTATCACAACATATCTGAATGGTATTGGTGTCTGACAAGTAGTAGACATTCAATAAATGTTTGCTGAATGCATGAGAATAATTCTTTAAAATCTTAACTATATGCCATTTATAGATACCATGCTCAAAACTTAAAATTGCCAATAAAAAATAAAGGGATGGGCAAAATCATGCTAGAAATGAGGCTTCCCTCCAAATTAAAGAAAAGTAAAATAGAAGACAAAAAGGCTCAATTTATTAAAAAAAGAAAACACGTTTGTCTTTTGTCTTCTGAGAGGAATAACTTTCAGAAGACTTAAGTGTTTGATATAGTTCAGAGACATTTTTCTTTGTAGTTCGAACCAAGTAGATAGAAATAAACAACAATGGCCTAGGGATTTTCAGAGGATCAGTGAATGCTTCAAAGACAATTAGGCAAAAATACTTTTTATATGTGCTCTTTTTCTTGGAATTGTTGTTTAGTTGCTAAGTCGTGTCCAAATCTTTGCGACCCCATGAACTGTAGCCCACCAGGCTCCTCTGTCCATGAAGGACTTAAATCTTTAACCTATAATTTAGAACTTCACTTTTAAAAGAGTAGCTGACCCAGAAAAGGTTAAGAACTACTGATAGAGAGCCTAAATAAGATAATCAATGGGTTTGATTTAATGATATATTTTGAACTTTTTAATCTGCAAACATGAACACATATTGTTTTTAAATAGCTTGCACAAGCTTCTAACACTAGAAGTGACTGAGTTGGAACTCTCTAACTCAGTCTTCTGCTTCTCTTATTTATTGAGTTCAAAGATTAGAAAGAAAAAGAATTGCAGTTTTACAGATGGCTTGATTATTGTCTACCTGAAGAAACATTTGAGAATCGCCTAAAATTTTTCAAATGATTACTGAATAAAATATACATATATACATATGTTTTAAACGTATATAAATAAATAAAGGAAAATTGATAGCTTTCCAGATACTAGTTGGAAAATATAATTACAATAAAAGATCCTGTACACAGTAACAAAGAGGAATAGGCAGATACTCGGCAAAGAAATACATTAAGACTGTGTGCATAAAGCAACAGAATTGCTCTCAGGTGTCTAGGGGAGACAGTAAATCTAGGGACATGGTATATTTTTGGATGGGAGAGCTCAATACAGTTAATATGTCACTTCTTCCCCAAATCAGAATCCTCCTGAGGTTTTTGTGAAAGAAAATGACATGACATGTCTTTTATTCAAAGAAAAGATGGTCAAAGCAAATATTCTAAATGGATGATGGAAAGGTGAAGGAGTATAAACTCTCCCAGATGGGTATTTAATATACTGTGAAGTTCAAGGAATTAAAACATTAGCAAAGTATTACCACAGGAATGGGCCCCCATTGTCTGGCAAAAAGTGGCGTTCATGTCTAAACAGCATGTGTACATTCAATGGAGTGAGTCCAGCCTGCACTCTACTCAGTACTGAACCTCCCAGAGGGAGTGTAGAGTGGACAGGGTGAATCTTCTATTCTTAATCAGTCTTGACTCCTGTGTCTTCCTCATAATGTGAACATTACAGTGCTATGAATGATTAAAGAGATGTCACAGTGTTATTTTGGATTTTCACTTTACAGGGTTACTTAGAACCTGACTCCTAAGTAAGATACCACCCCACCATGTAAAGACTATAATGTAGAATAAGAGCATTTCAGGTTGTTAAGGGTGGAACTAGACAGAAACTTTTTTTTTTTTTTAAGTAATGGATTTTTATTTATTTATTTTAGTAATGGATTTTTAATAGATGCAGTTGGAACAGCTGTGGGCAAAGTGCATTAGATTCCCTTTCCTATGTATTATGCAAACTAAATTCCTGATGGTTTAATGATTTTAGTATATTTATTTTATTTAAATGCTAGGAAAAAATATATAGGTGAACTGTTGAATTTTGGGTATAGGAATAGTCTTTCTAAGTAAACTCCAAGGATAGAATTCATAAAAGAAATTTTATGGATTCAACTGCCTAAGAAATAAAAACTTTTACATATCAAGAAACGGTAAAAGTGACAACACATACAGTCTTAAGTATTTACAGCGTATAGCAAAGAATTAGCTCCCTTAAGGTGAAACACTCTTAGACGACAATAAGAAAAAGGAAAAAACCTTAATGTATAGGTTAAGGATAAAAATAGGCAATTTACAAAAGAAGAAAGACAAATGGACCAAATTAGCAAAGATCAAATATATACTATTCATCAATGGCAAAAATGTAGTTGAATAGGCATAGTGATAAAATGCTGGCAGGATTGCAGCTTTGACAGTTCTAAAAGCATACTTAAGTGAAATAATGTATGTTTGAAGATGTTTATTCCAGAGCTGTTTATAACAAGGAAAATTGGAAATAATTTATATTTCCAAAATTGTGTATTCTTACAGTGCAGTTCCCTACAGTGGAATACCACGTAGCCCAGGGAATGGGTATTGCAGATTATAAAACATGATTTTGTTTCAGACTGAAACCAAAGTATCTGCAGATATGCTGTGCATAGAAAAGGACTTAAAATCATAAACCTGGTGTTCACAGTGGTTGTTTTGTGATAGGCAAAGGTAATTTTAAAAGTTTTTGCAAGGAGAAGCAAATTTGTCTGTGAGGGGATGAAAAGAAGATGAAGCAAACTTGAGGAGAACTTCTCTTATTTTAATTTTAACAATGGGAGAGTATGAGTTTATGCTAATTTTAGGTTGGCAATAAGCACATAAGGGGTCTATGATTTGGTGGCTCAGATGGTAAAGAGTCTGCCTGCAATGCAGAAACCCAGGTTTGATCCCTGGTTTGGGAATGTCCCCTGGAGAAGGGAATGGCAGCCCACTCCAGTATGCTTGCCTGGAGAATTCCATGGACAGAGGAGCCTGGCGGGTTATAGTCCACGGGTCACATAGTGCTGGACACAACTGAGTGACTACACACACACATGATAGAAGTAGAAGAGATGTCCTTCTCTTTAGGGTAAATGACCTACCTCCTTCTGGACGTCATCCCCCTTCCTGCTTATTTAGGTAAGAGTCATTTATGATTATATGCATCAGTAGCATGTTCTTTAACGGGCTTCCCTTGTAGCTCAGTTGGTAAAGAATTTGCCTACAGTACGGGAGACCCGGGTTCGATCCCTGGGTTGGGAAGATCCCCTGGAGAAGGAAATGGCAACCCACTCCAGTATTCTTGCCTGGAAAATTTCATGGACACAGGAGCCTCGTGGGCTGCAGTCCATGGGGTCGCGAAGAGTCAGGCACGACTGAGCAACTAACAGTTACCTACTTTAACTTAGCTCAAGAAGATACACAAAAAAGAATGGCCAAAATACAAATCCAGCTAGTGATGGAAAAGGAATACCAGACAGAACATTAGACCTGAGATGGATTGAAGTGTCGTTTATTTGTTGAGCCCTGAAGTGCTCTCTGAAGGCAATCAGGATGTGGTGTGGAAAGAGGGGCACTTCTGACTGAATCATCCTAAGGTCCAGTCTTGAGAGTGCTAATTATCAGCTGTGAGGTTTTAGATAATTTTCTTAGCTTTACTGAGACTGAATTTCCTCATCTAAAAAGGAGGGATAAAAGGGCATACTTTGGATGTTTGTCATAAAGGTTAGCAATGACATGCGCAAAGTGACCTAACACACTGGAGACACTTAGTAAAGGATGTTTATTCTTACTGTTATTAAGCCTGGTATACTTGATAAGGTATCACGGATTGCTGGTGTGATCTCTCTCCCTTTGTCTCTCTCTGTCTCTTTCCTGCATCTGTCACTGCTTTGTTGTAATCATATCTGACCATTGCAATTAGATTTCAGTTTGTGCTTTTCCACAGTACCCAGCCCCATAGGAACATCTGCAGTCTACTTGAGCCCTGTCAGTTGAGTCTGAACAGAGTATGACACTTAACTGATTTGTTTTCAAAACCAAAGTCCTAGCACTGAAGGGCTGTGTCATAGTTTATGACTGTACCATTTTTAGCACCTCGGTGAAGACCTAATGAATAGAAACCAGTATTGGAGTAAGGTTGGGAGGCTTCAGCCTCTGTTGTTACATAAGGTTCAGCCTATACAGTGTTACAATGCTTGTTACTTTAACTATGGTTACAGAATGTATCTTTCTAAACTCCATCCATAATGGTGATACTGTATTCATCAATAGCAGAGCAAGAGTCATCATGGGGAAACCAGGCATGAGCCTGTTGACAATAGGCTGTTTTGTTTTATGGAGCTGGATGTGTTAAGCGAACAACAAAGACTGATGGAATAAATTGCTAATTTCCACGTGAGAGCTAATTTTAGTCCCTGTGCCTCCCTGTGCTCTCAGAAATGAGAATGAAAAGAGATCTTGCCTGTGTTCAGGAATTTTGAATGTCCCAGGGTACTAAAGTGACCTAGATAATTAACTAGAGAAGTCGGATGACTTCACTTCTGTCCTACAAAAAGATTTTCAACCCTCAGATTAGTGTCTGTATTTTCTTAGAAGTAAGTAAACAACCACTCGTGTGGCTAACAAAATCTGAGAATCAGCTCTTCATTGATTTTTGTTTATTTTCTTCAATTAGACTAGCTTTTGCTTGATGTCTTATACTTTTTGGTGATTAGGATGTAGTTCCTTATTAATAAGTTATATGTTCTATCCCATCAAAGTAAGTACATTTTTTTAAATAATGAGAATTGTTTATATAAACAACAACTCTGTTTGAAGGCACTAAGAAAATATTAATTACACTGCTGTTTCTCTTGCTCCAAGTGTTTCATGAAGCCATGTAATTAATGCTCAAGCTGTACAACTATCTCTTGGTGATTGCTGTCAGTGTGGGAAATACTCTGGTTTGGTCTCCGAAAGAATTGGCCCATTTTCACAGAAAACAGGTACTCTGGAACCAAGGATCTGTTTTCCTTTTTTGAAAAAGATATTTTCAAAACTATTATTATACAAACATTTATATATTATACAAACATTTCCCATTACATTAATGGGGAAATTATGGAAATATATCCTTCTTACCTACATTTATAGTGGTAATGTTGCATACATAAAAGAAAAAAGGTCAAAAAAAGTTCTTCCACCCTAGAGATCAAATTACTTTGTTTTTTCCTTTCTGAGCCCTGACTTACTAATATATGATAATTTTTGTGGCTGTGATTTTGATACAGGTATAACCAAAGGACTTTTTTTTTAAGCCCCACTTGACTTGAGCATTTTCCATATAGTTACAAAACACTGGTGATGTTGTGTAACGTATATGCAGATAATACAAAAATATGAGCATGTCCACATCCAGAGGTGGTTCTCACCCTTCCAGATTGTTTTCTGTGTGTATTCATATAGAGGGTCTTTTTGTCTTATTTTTATTTTTACAAGAATGTGATTATAATGTACACACATGCTTTTTCCCAAACTTGGGGTTTTGTTGTTGTTAGTTTAATACATTAAAGAACCCTCCTCATACAAGCCTGTGGATCAGCCCAGTCTTACTGCTTTTCATGACTGAAAAGTGTTCTCTTGTGTGGATGCATTTCTGTTGACTACTTTCAGGTTGTTCCTAAGTTTTCTGTAAAACTTGATTACATTTAACTGTTTCCCTTATTCTTGGACTTTTTTTTTTTTTTTTTTCCACATTTTACCAAATTTAGGGTAAGTCACTGGCCTTAGCTAGAAAAACTGGAGTACTCTTAACTGTACTTGAAAAGAGCAAATGAGAGTTTGGATGACTAAGTTTTTCTTCCCTTTCATTTGCTTGTCAGCTAAAATAGGAATACGCATTTAAAAGATCAACTTGATTGATCAAGGTAGTCTCTTACTATTTTGTAAGTAGGAGTTTGGTTCTTTGGCTAATAAAGGGTTAACAGTGAAGGTCATTTACAACTGCTCCAGAATCTTTGTTTTTATATGATATTACTGTCTCATTGCTTATTTGACCATAGGTGTGATAAGTTAAAAAAATTCTTAAATTTAGTTGTGGGTAGGTGTGAGTTGGTGGAAACTCAACAAAAGGCCATACATTTGGCTTTTGTTTCTGTTTGACAACCTGTTATTATTTTTATAACTGTTATTATATTCTAATTCAATTACATTTGCCATGTGAACTTTGGCTTCCCTACCCTCCCTCATCTCAAGAACCTTACATAGTCCAGTAAATTCCTTACATAGTCCAGTAAATTCCTTTACTTAAAGTCTTATCAACTAACTCCTTTTGAGTTTTAAAAAAATTGAGATATAATTCACAAATCATAAAGTCTTCATTTTAAAGTGTACAGTTCAGTTCTTACTAGGTTCACAGGTTGTGCAAACATCACCACTGTCTAATTCCAGAACATTTTCATCACCCCCAAAAGAAACCCGGTAACACATTGAGCAGTCAGTCATTCCCCACTACTCTGTCTCCTCAACCCCTAGAAACCACTAGTCTGCTTTCTGTCTCTAAAACTTTGCCTATTTTGGATGTTTCTTATAAATCAAATCAGAGTATGTGGCTTGTGTGACTTTCCATTGACTTTTAAACATGTTTAAGTCTTCCATTAAAAAATTAATAAAGAAACCTCTTCATCAGATCTGTCACTCTGCCCCCTCTCTCCCTTGCATAACTCACCTTCTTGAAGAATTATCTATTTTTCCAGTCTATTTTTTTCATACCATACTTAATCTTTTGCACATTTCATGGTAGATTCTAAATTCCACCACTCCAAAAGCAGCTCTTGAAAAGGTGTCACATTACTAAATCCAGTTTCAGTTTTCAGTTGACTTCTGAGAAGCAGTTTTCTCTGCTGACACTCTTACCCTTCGTGGACACCTTCTTCCCTTGGTGTCATTGGCATCGCGTTACACTCCCCTGGTTTTCCTCCTTCGGCCCTCTGTTTGCTGACGTAGCTTCCTCTGTAACAATTGTGCATACAGCCATTAAAGGACTCTTCTAGACTTAATGGGAAGCTCTTTTCCTCTCACTTGGTGTTTTCTCCTTAGACACTGTCACCTGTGCTGGGGTCTCATTTGTTTGTGCAGACCAGTTTTCTGAGTTCTATACCTAGAGGTCATGTTTACTCAATATCTGCACTCGGGTGTCTCAAACACAGCTCTCAAATATGATATATTTCCTCAAAAATGGTTCTCTGCCAGAGTTACCAGATTCAGCAAAAGGTACTGTCTGTCCTGTTGAGCAAGCCAGAACCCAGGAGACACCTGTAAACACACCCTCCCTCACTTTGCGTGTCGGTCCATCCGCAAATCTTGTAAATTTTCTTTCGTGAATGTGTCTAAATTGCTGTCACTTTTCCCTGTTTTTACCACTGCTGCCATTGTCCAGCCTTTTACGGCAATAGCTCTCTAATTGGTATCTTTGCTTCCACTTGGTCCATCTTTATTCCATACTAGACCTAACTCCTTAACATAGATTATAATTATCCTGATGTGATTAATAGGTCTTTCACTTTCAGAAGAGTCCTGAATTAACTGATAAAATTATATGGTTACCATAATTATAAGGTCCTCTGTAATCCAGCTTCTCTCTTCCTCTCCAGCCTCATTTTAAACCATGCGTGCTTACGTTGCTTTCTGCATGTTAGACACAGTGGCTGTCTCTCGGTACCAGGGATGCCCCGTAAGTTCTGTCCTGCCTCAGGATCTTTGTACTTGCTCTTCTCTTTACTTAGGACCCTAAAATGCCATCCACGTTCCCTTCTCTCAGTTCTTTGCTTTGTTAAATTTTCATTCTACTTTTAGGCCTCAGGGAAGCCTTCTTTGACCTTCCCAAGGCAGTTCCACTTAATATGTATGTTTCATAGCACAGTGTACCTATACTTTTATAGTATTCATCACAGTGACAATTTTAGGTATATTTGAATGATTCTGGGAATTAATATCTACTAGACTGTCAGCTTCATGAAGGGAGAGATTGTATTTGTGTACTGCAACATCTCCAGTATTTTGCATAATGGCCAGTACATAGCTGACATATAATATCTGTTGAATAAATAAAGGAATGAAGCAATCACAACCTCTCAATTCTGACCTAAAAAAATTAAAAATTAAAAAAAAAAAATTCTGACCTGGTCTATATAACTCAGTTGAGCAAAGTAGTATTTAAAAAGAGTGAAACACTATTATACTACTTTAAAAGTGCAGAGTAGCCAAGTACCCAACTCTGTTATTCCACTTTGTACACTAGAGATTGCCACCTTTCAGCCTGTGAATTGTATGAGACTTGCAGTTATTTATTGTCCATGTAGATGTTAAGAATCAAAAATTTTATAGAAAGATACAGGTTCCGGGTTTCATTTGAAAATGTTAGAGATTTGGCAAAGGTGGGCTGGCAAACCCAGTTGATAATGATTAGCTAGAACTGCCTGGTGACCATCCCCTTTGAGATGGTGGTTTGTGCCATCGGTTTAGTGCCACTAGTGTAGCCACTGGCCTGGCTGCTCGACCACAAACTATTTGTTGCTGACCACCGAGGCGAGGGCCTGTGCCTCACGTGTGGCTCAGCAGACATGTCTTTGTACGTGACTCTCCTCGCTGTGTTGATTTACATTCTGGCACAAGGACGTACCTTGTCAAGGATTGGCATTTTGAGTAGTAGCTGGTAAATATTTGAGTTTGCAGTTCCTGATTTTCACAATTTTATTCAAAATGCCAGTGCATAATAACATTGAGAAACATTAGTGGTTCTGTCAGTAGGTACTGCTCTTAGAGAATACTTTTCATCGTTTATTTTATAAGGTATCTAGATTATTCTTGCTTCGATAGAAAAATGCTGAAATTTTGCATTTCAGGTTGTCAGGCTTGGACATAGACATCAGAATGGGTTTATATTCCTTTTGTGTGTCTAGCAATGATTGGGCTAGATTAGTGATAGATCGGGCTGCTGTTGTAGAATAAAGAACGTGAACTTATTTGAATGTTTTTAGTATGGTGCTCTGATGTGAACTTCTTTCCATGTGTAAAAATTGACTGTCGTCACTACGTCATTGAAGGAAGTGGAGTTCAGTTCAGTTCAGTTGCTCAGTTGTGTCCGACTCTTTGCGACTCCTTGAACTGCAGCACACCAAGGCTCCCTGTCCATCACCAACTCCTGGAGTTTACCCAAACTCATGTCCATTGAGTTGGTGATGCCATCCAACCATCTCATCCTCTGTTGTCCGCTTCTCCTCCTGCCTTCAATCTTTCCCAGCATCAGGGTCTTTTCAGATGAGTCAGCTCTTCGCATCAGGTGGCCAAAGCTTCAACATCAGTCCTTCCAGTGAACACCCAGGACTGATCTCCTTTAGGATGGACTGGTTGGATCTCCTTGCAGTCCAAGGGACTCTCAGGAGTCTTCTCCAACACTACAATTCAAAAGCATCAATTCTTCTGCGCTCAGCTTTCTTTATAGTCCAACTCTCACATCCATACATGACTCCTGAAAAAACCATAGCCTTGACTAGACGGACCTTTGTTGGCAAAGTAACGTCTCTGCTTTTTAATATGCTGTCTAGGTTGGTCATAACTTTCCTTCCAAGGAGTAAGCGTCTTTTAATTTCATGGCTGGAATCACCATCTGCAGTGAGTTGGAGCCCAAAAAAATAAAGTCAGCCACTGTTTCCCCATCTATTTGCCATGAAGTGACAGGGCCGGATGCCATGACCTTAGTTTTCTGAATGTTGAGCTTTAAGCCAACTTTTTCACTCTCTTCTTTCATTTTCATCAAGAGGCTCTTTAGTTCTTCCCTTTCTGCCTCAAGGGTGGTGTCATATGCATATCTGAGGTTATTGATATTTCTCCCGGCAATCTTGATTCCAGCTTGTGCTTCTTTAAGCCCAGCATCTCTCATGATGTACTCTGCATATAAGTTAAATAAGCAGGGTGACAATATACAGCCTTGACGTACTCCTTTCCTGATTTGGAACCAGTCTGTTGTTCCATGTCAAGTTCTAACTATTGCTTCCTGACCTGCATACAGGTTTCTTAAGAGGCATGTCAGGTGGTCTGGTATTCCCATCTCTTTCAGAATTTTCCACAGTTTATTGTGATCCACACAGTCAAAGGCTGAAGTGGAGTTGGCCCATCTTTTTTAAACACTTGACTGATTTCAAAGGAGTAAAATAAGATATTCTTGTTAGAATTAAAAATTAAGTTTTTATAGATTTATTTATTTTTTTGCTACATAATTTGTCTTGTTGAACCTGCTTTTGTACTGCTTTTCATTAAGGAAGGAATACAAAGGCAGTGTTAGCCTTCTTTTTTATTTTTTAATGTGAAAATTGATTGAGGCAATTGCTGTGCTATTGAGTGAAGCAAAACTGTGTTCATGGTTGCTTGCCCGTGGATTAACTCTCTTTTATCAGCCTCCACAATTGACAAAATTAATATATATCTACCTCTGATGCCTAGGAGTAGACCTCATTAATATCCCGTTAAATAGGCTTAACATATTTTAATGAGACTTTTTACTGCTAGCATATATTTATGCAGCAAACTTCCACTCCCGCTGTTTTATGGAAACTTGTCTTTAAAAGATCATAAATCCCCACCTAATGTAAAGTCAATCACTTTTGAAGTTATTTGTCCTCCTGATTTTGTTCCAGCATTTTGTTGCTGCAAAGTTACTTCTTCATCTAACACTTTTCCTGCCTCTCAAAATAGTTACATTGACACCAGTTCTTAAGTTAAATGTAAATATGTCATATGACATATTCCTCCATATCTACTCAAGAGAAATAATAACCCATCTGTGTGAAGGCTTGTATGTGGATGTTTATTAGCGGCATTGTTCATGACAGCCAAAAAATAGAAACAGTCCAAATGGCCATCAAGTGGTAAGTGGGTAAACAAAATGCCAATGTAGTTATTCATCCAGTACGTAAACTGCAATGTGGTCGTCCATACAATGGAGTATTATTTGGCCATAAAAAGAAATGAAGTACTGATACATGCTACACCATGGATAAACCTCACAAATATTGTGCAAAGTGAAAGAATCCAGGTGTAAAGACCACATGTTTCTGATTCATTTGTGTGAAATGTTCACAAAAGGCAAATCTCTGGAGACAGTTACATTAGTGGTTGCCCAGAGCTGAGGGCAGAAATGAGGAATGACTTGCAAATGGGTACAGGGTTTTTTTGAGGGTGATGGGATTGGATTGTGGTGATGGTTGCATGACTCCGTGAATACACAAGAAACGATTGTGTCTTTATAGGTAAATTTATAGTATGTAAATTACTACTCAGGAAGCCTGCTAAAATTAGTCACATTTAAAATTTAATATTTGTAATATTTATTGTATTTAAATATGTTAACCTGTTTTCATTATTAAACATCTTATACTGGTTTCTTTCCACTTTTAAGTATGATTTTCCAAGAATGCTACTATCAAATCATGTTAATTGGTGATAGTAAAAATAGCCAGCATGTAGGCATTATGCTAGTACTTTTCACAGATTATCACAGCAGCTCTACGTGTAGGTATTATTATCCCCATTTTACAGTGGAGAAAATGGCCTCATAGAGGCTAAATAACTTGTCCAAAGTTACATAACTTAAGTAAGGAGACAACTTGGCAGGAACTAGAACTGAGGTACTCTGGTCCTGTATGCTTCATGTATGAGGATGCAGTATTTTTGGAGGAAATTTATGCTGCCTCTCATATACTGTGACTGTTTCACGCCCATGTGTGTTTGCCACTGCCCTGAATGCTCCTGCATAACTATTTCTGCGTGATCTCCTAGGAAATTCAAATGGGTGTTTGGTACTGCCCGGTTGCCATAGAGCTTTTGCAACATAGCGCATCTTACTAATCAGTTTTACTTCTTTTTCTCCACCTTTCAGTCTTAATTTTAAAGACCCTGAAGCAGTCAGAGCTCTGACTTGTACTCTGCTAAGGGAAGATTTTGGACTTTCTATCGATATTCCGCTGGAGAGACTGATTCCTACAGTTCCCTTGAGACTCAACTATATTCACTGGGTAGAAGATCTTATCGGTCATCAGAACTCTGACAAAAGTACCCTCCGAAGAGGAATTGACATAGGTACATGGCTTAAAATTCTTCCTTGGCGAAGTGTTAAGTTTCATAAATTTTGCGAAGTCTTTGCAAGTTCTTTGAAAACTCCTGGGTATTTATTGTGTAAAAGAAACTGGCTACAGATATCATTGTTCTTTGTGGGTACACCTGGGCTTTTCTGCTGTCAGTCTCTCTGAGAAGGGATTGTCAACCCCAAATGGCGCAAGGGGGTAAGAGAGTCCTGTTTTCTTAGCTTTTCAGATCACTATGTTTACATCTGCATCTGTTGGGCACTATTTTTACTCTGAATTATTTGGTGTTAGCACAGAAGTCCCCATATTGGGATGTTGTGGTGATGGCCATTTAATAAAAGATCATGTGGGCCTGAATACTTTTAGAAATCTCTTAGATTCGTAGAGAGTATTTAATCCAAAATTAAAAGGAAGGAAAAAGGCTATAAGATGTTCACTTAATTGTAAACTTCTACAATGGAGAAGACTGTCCTGTTTGATTCATTTGGGGAAATAAGTAGAGAAACAGAAGGAAATGAAGCTAGGGTGTGTTTTGCAATTATAAATGTATGTCAGTCATAGCCAGTGTTTTCATTTTGATAGAGTTTAAAATTTGTTAATCTGTTGGACTTTATTAATTCTTTATAGAAAGAATGAAGAATTAAAAACTCTGTACTCTATTTCTAAATATACTTAATAGGAGACAGTTTCTAGGTGATAGTAAATGTTTGACATTTTCAAGGCTCATAATACATGACCTTTCCAGCAGCATTTACCTACCTCTCCTTTCTCTTTTAAATGCACTCTCCTCCATTAGCTTCCATGACACCAGACTCTGGTTTTACCTTTTCATTTTTAGTCACTCTTCTCCCCTTTTCAGGCTTCCTTTCTTGTATCTGGCTATTAAATATTGAGAATTTCTGAAGCTCAGTCTTAACGCTTTTCCTATTTGGCACTCTACCTCTAGGCAATTTTGTCCATGTCTACCACTTTATTTTCTACCTCCATGCAGATAACCTACAGATTGTTTATTCTTCCAATTCAGATTACTTTTCTTGAACTCTGGTCCAAAATATACAGGAAACTTGGATATATCAAAGACATCTCAGATTTTGCAATGTCCAAGACCAAACTCAGACTCTCCCTTCCTAATCCAGGTCCTCTTCCTTTGTTCCTTGTTTCAGCAGCTCCCTCACAGTCCACCCTGTCATCCTTGATTTTTGCTTCTCTCCATTCTCACTGACAGTGTCTGTCACCTTTTACCCTAAAATAGTTTTCCTTTTTTAAATATTCCTTAAATCATCTACTTTTCTCCATCTCAGTTGCCACCATCCCAGCCCGAGTCACCATCATGTCTCCCTGTCTACAAAATAGCTTCTCAACTACTCTGTTGCCTTTCCATTCCAGAAAGTGTGCATAAACCTGTGTCTAATTATTATGTTTACCATTTTAATGACTTTCTCTTGCTTCTCTGATAAACACCCAAAACCTTTAGTAGGTCTATTAGAATTTTCATTGTCTGATTCTTGCCCTCTAGGTCTCTCTAACCCTTGCCTTATATTCTTTTTCTTTTTTGGGGGATTTCTACAGTTGTCTTTAGTTCTTCTAATCAGACATTATGATTCTATGTACATGTTGTTCCCCCTGCCTGGACTTTCCCACCTTCACCTCATTATTTCTCATTTGTACTGTACTTGCGAACTCTTCCCCATATTTGTACTTGTCAAGACCATCCCCAAGAAAAAGAAATGCAGAAAGGCAAAATGGTTGTCTGAGGAGGCCTTACAAATAGCTGTAAAAAGAAGAGAAGAGAAAGGCAAAGGAGACAAGGAAAGATATACCCATTTGAATGCAGAGTTCCAAAGAATAGCAAGGAGAGATAAGAAAGCCTACCTCAGTGATCAGTGCAAAGAAATAGAGGAAAACAATAGAATGGGAAAGACTAGAGATCTCTTTGAGAAAATTAGTGCTACCAAGGGAACATTTCATGCAAAGATGGACACAATAAAGGACAGAAATGGTATGGACCTAACAGAAGCAGAAGATATTAAGAAGAGGTGGCAGGAATACACAGAAGAACTGTACAAAAAAGATCTTCACGACCCAGATAATCACAATGGTGTGATCATTCACCTAGAGCCAGACATCCTGGGATGCAAAGTCAAGTGGGCCTTAGGAAGCATCACTACGAACAAAGCTAGTGGAGGTGATAGAATTCCAGTTGAGCCATTTCAAATCCTAAAAGATGATGCTGTGAAAGTGCTGCACTCAATATGCCAGCAAATTTGGAAAACTCATCAGTGGCCACTGGACTGGAAAAGGTCAGTTTTCATTCTAATCCCAAAGAAAGGCAATGCCAAAGAATGTTCAAACTATTGCACAATTGCACTTATCTCACACGCTAGCAAAGTAACGCTCAAAATTCTCCAAGCCATGCTTTAGCAGTACGTGAACCATGAACTTCCAGATGTTCAAGCTGGATTTAGAAAAGGCAGAGGAACCGGAGATCAAATTGCCAAAATCCGTTGGATCATAGAAAAAGCAAGAGAGTTCCAGAAAAAAATCTATTTCTGCTTTATTGACTATGCCGAAGCCTTCGACTGTGTGGATCACAACAAACTGTGGAAAATTCTGAAAGAGATGGGAATTCCAGACCACCTGACCTGCCTCTGAGCAATCTGTATGCATGTTAAGAAGCAACAGTTAGAACTAGACATGGAACAACAGACGGGTCCCAAATCGGGAAAGGAGTTCGTCAAGGTTGTATATTGTCACCCTGCTTATTTAACTTATATGCAGAGTACATCATGAGAAATGCTGGGCTGGAAGAAGCACAAGCTGGAATCAACATTGCCGGGAGAAATATCAATAACCTCAGATACGCAGATGACACCACCCTTGCGGCAGAAAGGGAAGAAGAACTAAAGAACCTCTTGATGAAAGTGAAAGAGGAGAGTGAAAAAGTTGGCTTAAAACTCAACATTTCAGAAAACTAAGGTCATGGCATCTGGTCCCATCACTTCATGGCAAATAGTTGGGGAAACAGTGGGCTCCAGAATCACTGCAGGTGGTGACTGCAGCCATGAAATTAAAAGACGCTTACTCCTTGGAAGGAAAGTTATGACCAACCTAGCAGCATGTTAAAAAGCAGAGAGACATTACTTTGCCAAAAAAGATCTGTCTATTCAAAGCTATGTTTTTTGCAGTAGTAATGTATGGATGTGAGAGTTGGACTATAAAGAAAGCTGAGCGCTGAAGAATTGATGCTTTTGAACTGTGGTGTTGGAGAAGACTCTCAAGAGTCCCCTGGGCTGCAAGGCAATCCAGCCAGTCAATCCTGAAGGAAATCAGTCCTGAATATTCACTGGAAGGACTGATGCTGAAGCTGAAACTCCAGTACTTTGGCCACCTGATGCGAAGAACTGACTCATTAGAAAAAACCCTGATGCTGGGAAGGATTGAAGACAGGAGAAGGGGACGACAGAGGATGAGATGGTTGGATGGCATCACTGACTCAATGGACATGAGTTTGAGTAAACTCCAGGAGTTGGTGATGGACAGAGAGACCTGGCATGCTGCAGTTCATGGGGTCGCAAAGAGTCAGACACGACTGAGCGACTGAACTGAACTGTTAACTCAAGCCTTATTTTGTAAGAAAGCCTCTGACTTTCCAGCATAAGATATGATAACGTTCCTTGAATATGAACTTAAGAAAACTGTGTATTTTCCTTCATGGAATTTTTTAAAAACCACATTCACTTGTCTGATTGATTAATGTTTTTCTCTGCCACCCAATTGCAAAGTACCAAATCTGTTATTAATACTTTAACATTCAAAGTCTTAGCAAAGTTTTTGGCACACAGTGGGACCCCACTCCAGTACTCTTGCCTGGAAAATCCCATGAACAGAGGAGGCTGGTAGGCTTCAGTCCATGGGGTTGCTAACAGTCGGGCACAACACAGCGACTTCATTTTCACTTTTCACTTTCATGCGTTGGAGAAGGAAATGGCAACCCACTCCAGTGTTGTTGCCTGGAGAATCCCAGGGACGGGGCAGCCTGGTGGGCTGCCGTCTGTGGGGTCGAAGAGAGTCGGACGTGACTGAAGCGACTTAGCAGCAGGTGCCCAGTAAATGATTTGTTGAATGTTGATGGATAAATACATCGTTCTTTCGACATTCAAAATTCTGAACACATGATATGAACTAAGCACTAGGTAAAAATAATGGGGTTTAAAAAAAGTTTCTTTTATGTTCCTCGCAGGAGATTGGCTGATGGGTTATAAAAAGCTTAAAAAGCTTGAGAGCCTATTTAGTACTAATTTATTTTAATTATGCCCCAAACCCTCTAAAATAGCACTTGGGGATATAGGAGGTTAATGGATTTTAGCTCTTCACAAGGGGCACTCTCACTGAAATCACATTCATTCTAATTAGGGTTTTATATAAATTCTTCCCCCAGACTCCATTAGTTTGCTCTAATTCTATGGTTATACACTTTCCATTTTTATTTATCATTGTAGGATTATTCAGTTCAGTTCAGTTGCTCAGTCATGTCCGACTCTTCGCAACCCCATGAATTGCAGCACGCCAGGCCTCCCTGTCCTTGACCAACTCCCGGAGTTCACTCAGACTCATGTCCATCGAGTCAGTGATGCCATCCAGCCATCTCATCCTCTGTCATCCCCTTCTCCTCCTG
Source organism: Bos indicus x Bos taurus (assembly GCF_003369695.1). Taxonomy (NCBI): domain Eukaryota; kingdom Metazoa; phylum Chordata; class Mammalia; order Artiodactyla; family Bovidae; genus Bos; species Bos indicus x Bos taurus. The sequence continues at coordinate 24,458,218 of NC_040094.1, read as the reverse complement.
CCCCCAATCCCTCCCAGCATCAGAGTCTTTTCCAATGAGTCAACTCTTTGCACAAGGTGGCCAAAGTACTGGAGTTTCAGCTTTAGCATCATTCCCTCCAAAGAAATCCCAGGGCTGATCTCCTTCAGAATGGACTTGTTGGGTCTCCTTGCAGTCCAAGGGACTCTCAAGAGTCTTCTCCAACACCACAGTTCAAAGGCATCAATTCTTCGGCGCTCAGCCTTCTTCACAGTCCAACTCTCACATCCATACGTGACCTATTTAAAAATATCATTCAGCTTTCTGAGGGGATTAGAATGTAGAATGCAAATCTTCTGGTCTTAAGAATTGAGAAACTTGATTTTTTTGGCAGAGGGCAGGTCTTTCACCTTTGTTTATTACCCTGATGGCACCTTATCTTTGGACAGCTGAAGGGAGATGTCGTTTTTCTTTTCGCTTTTAAATGAAGTTGAAGTACGAAGAAAGGGAGCCGAAGAAAGGGAGCCGTTGTGTAGAGACTCAAGGGCCTGGAATCTGCTCTGAGTTGTTTTTTTTTCCTACAGAGCTGGAAGTGCTACTTAAATTTCCTTAATTTCCTTATTTGAGTGACTATCTTTCCAGAATGACTAGCAGGGTCTACATAATTGTGGATTCTGAGAGGGGCTTGAGTACCTTTTACCAGTCCTTCCCTTACAACTTCTCACATCCCCCAGAGATGTTTGCCCAGTAGCATCAGGGCCAGGATGTTGTTAGTAAACATGACAATAAATGTAGCATCACTGTGACTGTCAAAAGATCTTAAATGTTCTAGCCATCAGTCATTGTCGTGTCTTTTACTAGCCTGTTCTGAGTACTTAATAAGGAAGCAGTAAGGGGATCCTCGCTTTCCTCTGGGTTAGGCATTTCTCTGGCTTCTAGTTGTTCCCTAAGGCTAGACTGGCACCAAAATGTGGTCCTGGAAAGTTGGCTGACTACTGTGAGCCTCTGAGAAAAACACCGGCTTTTCTTCTCTTGAATATACTCTTTAGGATCTCATTGGCCAAATCAGTGAGTGGCAATTATTTGTGGTTAGTATATGCTTGTCCAATCTATGGTTAGAGGTTCTACATGCAAGTTTAGGACCAAACCCTAATTGTCAGAGAGAGATTTGCCAGGAGCATTTGCCTTTGAAGGTCTCCCTTGAAACTGTGGTGGGACCAGTTTATGACTGATGTTTTGAACCTGGATCAAATGTTTTTCCATGCTTCCACATCTGAGAAATAAATCCTTTTTACTTCTGGTTTCCTTCAAGTAACAACTTACAGATAGATATGTGGGAAATTGGGTGATTGAATATTATAAAAATCTTATACTCTCTGTATTTTTTCCTGTTTCTGTAGAATGGGATGTGTACGTTGATCTATGTAAGATATTCCTGTACTGTTTTAACAAATTACATTGATTTCTTTCAAGAAAATTAAGTTTCATGAGAGATTTAAAATGAAGACTTTTTATAAAGTAAATTGTTTTGGCAGTTTTCAGTTAGTCAGTCTTGTATTCTTGATCACCAGCCATACTTCATTTTACATATAGCATACAATGAGTGCAGGAAGGTTTCTCTCCTCCAGGAAATGTGAAACTAACTATGACGTAAGACTAACATACATGAAACCAGTAGCTGCAATGTGTGTATAATCAGTACCAGGTTGTTGTTTTAAGCTGTTAAGGCTATAAGAATTCTAAGAAAAGAAGAATGGTGTTTTTGCTGATTGTTCTCACCTTCTGCTCAGGTGTGTGCAATGTGTTTTGAATTCTTATTTCACTAGGTACTGGGGCATCCTGCATCTATCCTTTACTTGGAACAACCTTAAATGGCTGGTATTTCCTTGCAACAGAAGTAGATGATATGTGCTTCAACTATGCAAAGAAGAATGTGGAGCAGAATAACTTGTCTGATCTTATTAAAGGTTAGCTCTGCAAAATCAATATTCCTTTCAAGTTTTGTTTGTTAACCTGTTTTTCTAATTTAACACATCTCATTATCTTTTGCTTTAACATACAACCTTTGGTTAATTTTTAAAAATTTGGTACAGTTGTAATTGGGTTTGCTGCTTTGTTATCAGAATCAACTCAGAAACAGAGTGAACGCAGCCGATCCTCATACTTTGTGGATTCTGTGTTTGTGAATTTGCCTACTTGCTAAAGTTGGCTTACATGTGGCTATTTTTAGCCCCCAAATCAATACTTGTGGCTCTTTTGTGGTCATTCACAGACATGTGCAAAATGGGAAAAAATTTGAATCACCCAGTGTGTGTGTTCCCTGCTGTCCTTTCTTTTTCTTTTCCCTGCTGTCTCCTTTCAACTCTCACACTGTAAACAAGTGTTCTTTTCATGGTCTATTTAGTACCACTTTTTTCGTTGTTGCAATTCTGTGCTTTTTCTTGGTGATTTTGCTGTTTTTAATGGCCCCTAAACATAGTACTTGAGTACTAGTGTTCCTAAGTACAAGAAGGCTGTGATGTGCCTTACAGAAAATACATGTGTCAGATAAGTTTTCTTCAGACATATTATAGTACTGTTGGCCATGAGTTCAATGTTGATGAGTCAGTAATGTATATTAAATAAGGTGTCTTTAAACAGAGATACATAAAATAGGATATATATTGATTGGGTGATGAAAATGTAATCAGAGGCTTGAAGCTACCTAACCCTGTATTTCTCTTAGGAGTCAGTGGTTCAGTATTCACTAATTCAGTGTTTGTGGTGACTTTACTGCTAATGAGAACCAACTGTATATGAAGTAACCTAGTCACCAAGATTTTAAAAGGAAGAAGATCCCACTGTTGATTAAACTGTACTATCTTTTTTATTTCAGTATATGGAACTGTGCTACAAATAGTTAAATTTCCTTTGTGCTAAGTCTCTCAGTCATTTCCGACTCTGCGACCCCACCAACTATAGCCCACCAGGCTCCATAGGATTATCCTGACCAAAATATTGGAGTGGGTTGCCATTTCCTCACTCAGGAGATCTTCCCAACCCAGGGGTCGAACCCTTGTCTCCTGTGTTTGCTGTATTGCAGGCAGATTCTTTTTTTTTTTTTTTTGCAGGCAGATTCTTAACCACTGAGCCATTGGGGAAGCCCCTTTAAGTTATATAAGTACCATAAGAGACTGATGGGGTGCCCTAACTTAAACAGTGTATCCAAGTAGAGCTTTTACTTTTATTTCTGTGCTTATTGTCTACATAAAAGGCAGTTCTTTTTTTTTTTTTTGGCATTAAAGAGACTTTATGTCTCTCTTTGGAAGAAATAGGCTTTTCTTTAAGTTATTTATTTTTAATTGAAGGATAATTGCCTTACAGTATTGTGTTGGATCAGCATGAGTCCGCCATAGGTAAACACATGTCCCCTCTCTCTTGGACCTCCCTCCTATTCCATCCCACCCCTCTAGTTTGTCACAGAGCCCCAGTTTGAGCTCCCTGAGTCATGCAGCAAATTTACACTGGCTGTCTAAGAAACTGGCTTTTCTTACTAGTGTTAAACATAAGGGGAGATATTAATATATATAGTAAATGTTTATTTATTTGACTGCACTGGGTCTTAGCTACAGCCCACAGGATCTTCAATTTTTTTTTTTTTTTCCCGATCTTCCATCTTTGTGGCATGTGGGTCTTCTGTTATGGCATGTGAACTCTTAGTTGCAGTTCATTGCAGCATGTGGTATCTAGTTCCCTGACCAGAGATCGAACCTGAGCCCATGGTCATTGGGAGCGTGGAGTTTTAGCCACTAGACCACCAAGGAAGTCCCCTAATATATTATTAATGAGTTTTTTAGTTATCCATTCCTGTATTACAAATTACCCCCAAATCTGGCAGTTTAGGCAGTAAACATTTATTATCTCATTATTCATGTGGGTCAGGAATTTGGGTGTGGCCCAGCCAGGTGGTTCTGGTTCAGAGTCTTTCATGAGGTCGTAGTCTGAAAGCCTGGGGATAGAGATTTGCTTCCAAGATGGCTCACTTTCATGGCTGTAGGCAGGAAGCTTTAGTTCACTGCCATGTGGATCTCTCCTCAGGGCTACTTAAGCATCCTTGGAGCATGTCAGCTGGCTTCTCATAGAGCAAGTTGTTTAAGTGATAGGGCAAAGAGGAAGCCATATTGCTTCTTATGACCTAGCCTCAGAAGTGATACCCTTTTACTTTTATCATATTCTTCTCAATAAAAGCAAGTCATTGAGTGAAGCTGCATTCAGGGAGCGGGAAATCAAACACCACCTCTTGAAGGGACTAGTGTCGAAGAATTTGTGGATATATTTGAAAACTGTCACAGTATTAATAGTAGTTAAGTCTCTCTTTTTTTTCCCCTAGTGGTTAAAGTACCACAGAAGACACTCCTGATGGATGCTCTTAAAGAAGAATCTGAGATAATCTATGACTTTTGCATGTGCAACCCTCCCTTTTTTGCCAATCAGTTGGAAGCCAAGGTAAAATATCTTCTCCTTTAAAGTAGTTGAATATTTATCTACGTTTTCCTTGTTTGCAAAGATAAGAGCAACATTTCTTTTGGAAGCTGTATCAGTTAGGATGCTTCTGGTATCAAGCACCGGAAAATCTAATTCAGATTGACTTTCCAAAAAGGTTTATTGGCTTATGTATCTGAGAAATCCAGCAATAGCATGAACTTGAGGAACAGGTTGATCAAGGAGTTCATCATAGTATCAAGGCTGAGACTTTTCAAGTTCCCTTTGGCTCTGATCTGACCCTTGGTTGGTTCTGTTCTCAAGTTGGTTTACTTGTGGCAGAGTAATATATGGGGAGGAGGAGAGGGTGAGAAGGGAGCTCTTTTCTTTCTCAAACCGTTGAACATTTAGATTTCTTCTGATTGGACCAACTTAGGTTACAGTCTACTCCTGCATTGGGCTTTTTGACCTAAGGAAAGATCACTGTTTTTACAGCCAGCTATCATTTGATAGTAAACGAATGGCTGATTTAGTGTTCCAACTTGAAATGAGTATATTGATTTTATGAAATAAAATATATTTGCTCATGAAAATGGCTAAAAACAGCTCATATATTGGCTTAAAACAGCTCATACATTGGCTGAAAATAACTAAGCTGTTGAAAATCAATAAAATATTATTGATTTAACCTAATTTTTCCTCATCTAAAGAAAAGCTAATAGAAATATTAGAGGAAACAAGGGGTGGTGTGTATGCTTAAAACTTTGAGAGAATAAATTATTTTTAGAATCACTCAGATGCTCTAAAATACCATTTACATACCTCATAACAAAATAAATTCCACATGGATCAAATTTGAGTTGGGGGTGAGCTGGACAGAAATTTATTAGCAATAAGACATTCTAGATTGGAGCATGAAGTAAAGCAGGATTTAGGAAATTAAATTTTGGCTCTTGATGCAGATAGATTTAAGAACTAAAATAGTCACTAGAGTACATTTTTAAGAAAAATATTGAGATATTCTATATACACGTAAAAATACACAGGCCATAAGTGTAAGCTGGATTTTCCAAAGTGAATGTTCTTGTAGAACGAGCTTCCAGATGAAGAAATAGACTATTACTGGCACCAGAATTAAATATCTTTTTACATCAGCTTTACTGAAATGTAATTTTCATGCCATCAGTTCACCTATTTAAAGGGTAGAATTTTATTATTTTTAGTATATTCACTGGAGAAGGCAATGGCACCCCACTCCAGTACTCTTGCCTGGAAAATCCTATGGACGGAGGAGCCTGGTAGGCTGCAGTCCATGGGGTCACTAAGAGTCGGACACGACTGAGCGACTTCACTTTCACTTTTCACTTTCATGCATTGGAGAAGGAAATGGCAACCCACTCAGTGTTCTTGCCTGGAGAATCCCAGGGATGGGGGAGCCTGGTGGGCTGCCGTCTCTGAGGTCGCACAGAGTCGGACATGACTGAAGTGACTTAGCAGCAGCAGCAGTATATTCACAGAATTGTGCAACCATTACCCAATTAATTTTGGAACATTTTCACCATCCCCCCCCCAAAAAGCTCCACATCCATTAACAGTTACTCTTGGTTTTCTTGCAGCCCCCTTAGTCCTAGTCTACTTTCTGTTTCTGGAGTTGGCTATTTTGAACATTTCACTAAAATGGAATTATAAAATCTGTGGTCTTTTGTGGCTAACTTCTTTCACTGAACATAGTATGTTTTCAGGGTTCACCCATATCATACTGTGTATTAGTTTCTTTCTATTGCCGAATAAATACTCCATTGTATGGAAATACCCCTTTTATCAATCCATTTGTTCATCAACGGACATTTGGGTTTTAGGCACTTTTTGGCTATTATGAACAAAGCTGCTGCAAGTATTCTTGTACAAGTGGTTGCAGGAACATGTTTTCACTTCTCTTAGGTATATACCTAGGAGCGGAATTACTAGGTCATCTGGTAACTGTGTGTTTAATTGTTTAAAGAACTGCCAGAATGTTTTCCACAGTGGCTGCACCATTTTTTATTATAACTAGTGTGCGGGACTTCCAGTTTGTCCACATCTTTGTCAACACTTGTTATTATCTTCTTGGTTACAGCTATCCTAGGAGGAATGGAGTGGTAGCTCATTGTGGTTTGAGTGTGCATATCCCTGATGGCTAATGATGTTGAACATCTTTTCATGTACTTTTTGATCATTTGTGTATCTTCTTTGGATAAAGGCCTGTTCAGATCCTTTGCCCAGTTGAATTGGGCTGTTTTTCTTCTGACTGTTTTAAGAATTCTTTATTCTGTATGCAAGTCTCTTGGAGTGGGTATAGCCTTTCCCTTCTCCAGGGAATCATCCCAACCCAGGGATCGAATCCAGGTCTCTCACATTGCAGGCAGATTCTTTACCACCTGAGCCATAAGGGAAGCCCAAGAATACTGGAGTCGGTAGCCTATACCTTCTTCAGCAGATCTTCCTGACCCAGGAATTGAACCAGGGTCTCCTGCATTGCAGGCGGATTCTTTACCAAGTGAGCTATCAGGGAAGCCCCTTATTAGGTATGTTATTTGCAAATATTCTCTCCCATTCTGTGGGTTGTCTTTGTACTTTCTTGGCAATGTCCTTTGCAGCTTGGAAGCTTTTGCTTTTTTTTTTTTCACTTTTACCACTTAATACCAAGACAGAAAACATAAAGAAAAAGTGACAGAATTGGTACATAAAAAAGTACAATGTTAGTATGTTTAATCAAACCCTTTAGGGAAGGAATATTTACACAAATGTAGTTGTTTCAAATGCCGAGGTTATATGATTTTTAAATCCTAAGTCTAGCATGGTACTTGGAAATTGAAATTATGTCGAAGCATTCTTACTTAGAACTAGGTTACAGAGACCTGGTCTTAAGGTATAAAAATTTTTCATCAGAGTTTTTGTTGTTGTTGTTCAGGGAGTAAATTCTCGAAATCCTCGAAGACCCCCACCCAGTTCTGTAAATACAGGAGGAATCACAGAGATCATGGCAGAAGGAGGTGAATTAGAGTTTGTTAAAAGGATCATCCATGACAGTTTACAGCTTAAAAAAAGATTAAGGTAAGTTGGTAAGAATATTTTCCCGTGTGTAATTCAGAAAGAAACCATGTCACTTAGAGGAAATGAAATCACTTAGAGGAAATCAATCACCGTGGTCCAAAGAATTAACAGATAAAAATGGAATTGGTTGAAGGTCCTACAGTCTGCAGAGACCCTGTTTCTGAGGGTGCTGTCATGCCTCTAATTGATTTGTGTTTCCCATAATCATGTGTACTACATGGATGGAAAGGAGGAAAATACCATATGATTGTACTGCTCCCATTAGTGTGGTCCCATGGTGGAGCAAAACTGATTCAAATATGGCTTTTGATTAGAAAACAGATGGGTTCAGCTCTGTCCTGTGAACCAGAATAAATTTGTTGCCCAGTCCTCGAAGCAATTTATGTTCTTGGAATCAGTCTCCCAAACAGTGACAGATGTGAGGACATTGAGCTGTCAGGAACTTAATGAAGGGAAACTGAGATCCCTAACCAGTTCCAGAGGAGAGTTAAGGCTGCTCCTTTTTAAAAGCTAATGATTTTGGACAACACACCTGTCATTAAGCAACGTAAGGTACTCAGAGAGAGCTATTTGTCTTGCTTGACTTCTCACCCTGCCAAGTGTTGTTGAAATGATGGATAATGTGCTGGTTCAAACTGAAAGGACTTTCAGCCCTGGGATTTAGCTTTGTGACACAAAGAATTTTTTGAAATTGTGGTAAAATACACATCATGTAAAATTTGCCTTCGTAACCATTTTTTAAGTGTACAGTTCAGTAGCATTAAGTACATTCATATTGTTGTGCTGCTAACCTCCAGAACTCTTTTCTTTTTGTAAAACTAAAAAACTAAACTAAGAAAGTTCTGTACCTATTAACAACTACTCCTATTCTCTCTCTTCCCATAGTGGTTCCCCTGGCAACCACTTCTTTTCTTTCTGTCTCTTTGAATTTGACTGTTCTAGGTACCTCATATAAGTGGAATCATATATGATTTATGACTGGCATCTTTTACTTAGCAGTATGTCATCGATATGCATCCATCTTATAGCAGGTTTCAGAATTTCCTTCCTTTTTAGGGCTGAATAATATTAATATTCCTTTGTATGTATATACTGCATTTTGTTTATCCATTCATCTGTTGATGCGCACTTGGGTTACTTCCATGTTTTGGCTGTCGTGGATAATGTTGCTAGGAACATGAATGTGCAAGTATTTCTTAAGACCTGACTTTGAATTCTTCTGGGTGAATACTCAGAATTCCTAATTAGGGAAACCTTTTTTTTTTCTTTTGGACTTACAGGCATTTAAAGTTGTTTATTTTAGTAGAAGGCCAATTCCAAAATCAACACATACCCTGATTTGTTAAATGTGATTTTATTTAAACATGGAAGACAACTGGATTATTGGATGATCTGCCTCTCAGAAAACTGACACAATATTAAAGCCAAAGGTTAATGTATTTTTACCTTAATCGGTTTCTTTAACTTTAGAGTGTGAGGAAGAAAGAGACTTAAATTATACTGAGTATTAAGAAGAGTGTGAGTAAGTAAATTAAATGTGAAGAAAGTAACAGCACTGAGACTCATGACAGTAGGCAAACAGGGCCATGTGGCCAGTTCAGTGTCTCTCAGCTTTTGAGGGAGCTGGAGTCACCCAGGAAGATGGGGAAGGTCATTTTCAGGAGCCTTTTAATCAGTAAATTTCTATTATTCCCGAAGTTCCATTTGAACTACAAAAAGTATGTTGTAAAGGAATACCATTCTAAGGGAGAGAAATTGGTCAATATATTCCAAGTCTGCCTGTACCTGGCTCTGTGGCTGCCCTCAGACTGAATGAAAGGTGAATGTTTGCTGCGAAGAGTAAATTGCTGGTGCCAGATGATTAGATAGCATCACCAACTCAGTGGACGTGAGTTTGAGCAAGCTCCGGGAGATGGTGAAGGACAGGGAAGCCTGGCATGCTGCAGCCCATGGGGTTGCAAAGAGTCAGACATGACTGAGGGACTGAAAACAACAAATTATGTTTCTAAAGAGTCGACCATTTCAAGGTTGGTGTCATATGTGGGAAAAGTTACCAGTTATAATCCACTTAAAGAAAGGGTTCAGCAGTCTTGTCTGCTCTGTTAGGACTCAGGCAGGTTGAGAGGGAAGATAAAAGGAAGAAATGTATCAGTTCATGCCCTCTTGCATATTTTTATTGTTGACATAAAGTTTATACCACTATGAAACTCTCAAATTTTAAAATGCTGTGGAAACTGCATATATTGAAGCTATGAAAAAATGAGAGGTTAAAAATAAGTATTTAAACTCCACCATCTCCTTAACCCTCTTCTTGTTCCGAAAGAAGTGCAGAAATTAAGCCAAATGTGTAACATTGTGGAGTGAAATAAGTTGTACTTGTTGGACTGGCCTCCAGTGGTGGCTCTCCAGGTGCCTCACTTGAGCCACGCTCGGCAGCAACTGCAGTTTTGTATCTGAAGGAATTTTGCAGCTGGGAGGCCCTTGGGAGAGAAGGTTATCCAGCCTCTTAGTTGTACAGGTTAGAAATCTGGGCCCTAGATCTTCTAATTCTGCTCTCATCCCCTTTCCACCACCCCACGCAGCCGCTGTAGCCCAGCCTGCAGTTAGACTTCTAAGTGCACAGCCTTTTCTTTACTGTTGAGATATAATTGACATATTGTCATTATTAGACAGCCTTTTTATCGTTGATGAAGATTTACAAGTGCTTGTCATCTTTACCTTTCATTCTTTGTGCCTGCGACTTGAGCTTACTTAATAGCATTTTCCTTTTTAGAGACTCACTCACCTAACCTAAATAAATCAGCAGACTTTATCAAATGCCTCATGGCCTGGGTTCCACTCTTATTACTGACTGTAGCTGACACCCTTTATGACAATGATTCTCTGATTTTTCCAGGAACCAGAGTTACGAAGTTCCAACTTAATGCTGGTTTAACTCCCCATTTTTGCTTTTTCCTTTCCATCTGCTGCCCCCTGCCAGATGGTGGGGACTTCATGGATGTGGGTAAAATCCACATATCTGGTGATCATCACCAGGTGCTGGGTAATAAATTTAACAATCTGGGCCTTTTGGAATGTGGTTCTTTGATTTTTAAAAGTTGTTTTCTCATTGATAAAGTGAAATAATGATAGCTACATCATGCCTTATAGGGTAGTCATATAATTAAATAAATATATATTTGATATAATTATAATAATAATAGTAAATAATAATAATGAATAGTAAATAGGGTAATTTTAACTCTTGTCCTATTTAGCGATCCAGCAGATTTAACTGCTGTGGTCTGCTGTGTTGAAAGACATGCCTTATAGGGTAGTCATATAATTAAATAAATATATATGTGATGTAATTATAATAATAATAGTAGTAAATAATAATAATGAATAGTAAATAGGGTAATTTTAACTCTTGTCCTTTTTAGCGATCCAGCAGATTTAACTGCTGTGGTCTGCTATATTGAACGAAAACATTAAAAGTACTTTGTTACTTTATTCTAACGTGGAGCCAGCCTCCTTTTCTGGTTTTAAAAACTGGATGCTAGTGTAGTTACATGGAGAAGGCAATGGCACCCCACTCCAGCACTCTTGCCTGGAAAATCCCATGGATGGAGGAGCGTGGTAGTCTGTAGTCCATGGGGTCGCTAAGAGTTGGACACGACTGAGCGACTTCCCTTTCACTTTTCACTTTCATGCATTGGAGAAGGAGATGGCAACCCACTCCAGTGTTCTTGCCTGGAGAATCCCAGGGACGGGGGAGCCTGGTGGGCTTCCATCTCTGGGGTCGCACAGAGTTGGACACGACTGAAGCGACTTAGCAGCAGCAGCAGTGTGGTTACAAGGTGCTATAAGTGGTAGTTGCAAGGAACAACTGTAAATTTCATAACTGAGCTTTTAGTTAATTTTCCAACTGATAGACTGGTTCTACTGCAAACTTTCTACACACTTGCCTTTATAAAAGGGTAAGCCACTTCATTTTCCTTATCTGTAAGTTGGGATAATACCTTTTATGGTATTAAATGTTAAAAGAACATGGAGACAGCTCAAGCAACATATGGGACAGTATAGTGCAAGGTTAGGGTGAATAATGATGATAATGGATTGTAACACATTGAATAAGGTAAACAAATGAAGTACATAAGGGATAAATGGGAAGCTCTTTATTACATTAGAATGCCAACTAATAAATGTAGAAAGAATAATCAAGTTAGAGAAATCACCATTTTGCAATCATTATAGTAATTGATTCGTGGAGGAGTCAGCAATGGAGAATTTGTAGAGAAGGTATTTTTCATAGTTTCAAAGTACTTCCCTAATCACAAAGCATTTCTCAATTACAAAGAAATATATAGTAACTTTATAGTGGAGAGATTGCGGGGTACCACCTTGACCAGTTGATCACCTCGTGATACAAGTTGCCTGGAAGGACACACAGCATCTCTGTGTTCTTCCGGCCCCAAATGTTTAACCTGAATCTGACTAAGGAAATTTTAGACATACCAAACTTGACAGATTTTGTAAGACAATTTTTCAAAAATATTAAGGTCATGAAAGTAAAAAAAAAAAAAAAAGACTGCAGAACTGTTCCAGATTGAAAGAGACTAAAGAGACTTGACACGTAAATGAAATGCATGATCCTAGATTGGATCTTACATCAGGGGAGAAAATTAACATGAAGGACGTTATTGGGATAATTGGTGAAATTTGAGTGTGGACCATATTCCAGATAATAGTACTGTATGAGTGTTAAGTTTTTGCAATTTGATCGTTGTTCTGTGGTTATAAGAGAGAATGCCCTTGTTTTTAAAATGTACATGCCAAAATATTTAAGGTTAGGGGCATGATAATGTCTGTAGCTAACCCTCAAATGGTTTAGAAAAAACACAGAGCAAGCAAGTGGGGGAAAGTGCAGTGAATCGGGATGAACAGTATGCTAGAATTATTTGCACTAATCTTGTATTTCCTGTACGTTTGAAATAATTTCAAAATAATTTTTCTTGAAACCTGCTGTCCCAAAAGAATTACTAAATGCTGTAATGAGTGGAGTGCTACTTTCATCATTAAAATAGTGTAATGGGTTCAAAGTCTCTTGGGTAGCTAGATCATCCTTTTTTTTTTTCTACTTAAATTTTGATTAGTTGTCACAAGATGCCTGTTGAGAGTAGTTAGGATCTAATGGGCAGACATTTTTTTTTAAAGTGAAGCTTAGGAAGAGTTTGCATGCCACAGCTAAAGATCCTGTGTGTTGCAACTAAGACTTGACACAACCAAATAAATAATTTTTTGTTTTTTAAGTGAAGCTAAGGGACTTCCTGGCAGGCCAGTGGTTAAGACATCATGCTTCCAGTCACTGCAGGGGGTGCAGGTTTGATCCCTGGTTGGGGATGTTCTTCATGCCACACCATGCAGCCTGAAAGGAAAAACAAAAAGATTCATGATACAGTATTTAGGTTACAGTTCAGTTCAGTTCACTCAGTCGTGTCTGACTCTTTGTAACTCCATTGACTGCATCATGCCAGGCTTCCCTGTCTATTGCCAACTCCCGGAGTTTGCTCAAACTCATGTTCATTGAGTCAGTGATGCCATCCAACCATCTCATTCTCTCTTGTCCTCTTTGCCTCCTGCCTTTAATCTTTCCCAGCATCAAGGTCTTTTCTAATGGGTCAGTTCTTTGCATCAGGTGGCCAGAGTATTGGAGTTTCAGCTTTAGCATCAGTCCTTCCAATGAATATTCAGAATTGATTGCCTTCAAGATTGACTGGTTTGATCTCCTTCCAGTCCAAGGGACTCTCAAGAAGTCTTCTCCAACACCACAGTTCAAAAGCATCAGTTCTTCGGCGCTCAGCTTTCTTTATAGTCCAACTCTCACATCCATACATGGCTACTGAAAAAACCATAGCTTTGACTAGATGGACCTTTGTTGGCAAAGTAATGTCTCTGCTTTTTAATATGCTGTCTAGGTTTGTCATAGCTTTTCTTCCAAGGAGCAAGGATCTTTTAATTTCATGGCTGCAGTCACCATCTGCATTGACTTTGGAGCCAAGAAAATAAAATCTGTCACTGTTTCTGTTGTTTCCCCATGTATTTGCCATTTACTGATAGGACCACATGCCATGATCTTCGTTTTTTGAATGTTGAGTTTTAAGCCAACTTTTTTACTCTCCTCTTTCACTTTCATCAAGAGGCTCTTCAGTTCTTCGCTTTCTGCCATAAGGGTGGTGTCATCTCCGTATCTGTTCAGTTCATTTGCTCAGTTGTGTCCAACTCTGTGACCCCATGAATCACAGCACTCCAGGCCTTCCTGTCCATCACCAACTCCCAGAGTTTACTCAAACTCATGTCCATCAAGTCGGTAATGCCATCCAGCCATCTCATCCTCTGTTGTCCCCTTCTCCTCCTGCCCCCAATCCCTCCCAGCATCAGGGTCTTTTCCAATGAGTCAGCTCTTTGCATGAGGTGGCCAAAGTATTGGAGTTTCAGCTTTAGCATCAGTCCTTCCAAAGAAATCCCAGGGCTGATCTCCTTCAGAATGGACTGGTTGGATCTCCTTGCAGTCCAAGGGACTCTCAAGAGTCTTCTCCCACACCACAGTTCAAAAGCATCAGTTCTTCGGCGCTCAGCTTTCCTTATAGTCCAACTCTCACATCCATACATGACCACTGGAAAAACCATAGCCTTGACTAGATGGACCTTTGTTGGCAAAGTAATGTCTCTGCTTTTTAACATGCTGCTAGGTTGGTCATAACTTTCCTTCCAAGGAGTAAGCGTCTTTTAATTTCATGGCTTGCAATCACCATCTGCAGTGATTTTGGAGGCCCCCAAAATAAAGTCTGACACTGTTTCCACTGTTTCCCCATCTATTTGCCATGAAGTGATGGGACCAGATGCCATGATCTTCATTTTCTGAATGTTGAGCTTTAAGCCAACTTTTTCACTCTCCTCTTTTACTTTCATCAAGAGGCTTTTTAGTTCCTCTTCACTTTCTTCCATAAGGGTGGTGTCATCTGTATATTTGAGGTTATTGCTGTTTCTCCCAGCAATCTTGATTCCAACTTGTGCTTCTTCCAGCCCAGCATTTCTCATGATGTACTCTGCATGTAAGTTAAATAAGCAGGGTGGCAATATACAGCCTTGATGTACTCCTTTCCTGATTTGGAACCAGTCCATTGTTCCATATCTAGTTCTAACTGTTGCTTCTTGACCTGCATATGGATTTCTCAGAGGCAGGTCAGGTGCTCTGGTATTCCCATCTCTTTCAGAATTTTCCATAGTTTATTGTGATCCACACAGTCAAAAGCTTTGGTGTAGTCAGTAAAGCAGAAGTAGATTTTTTTTCTGGAACTCTCTTGCTTTTTCTATGATTCAACAGATACTGGCAATTTGATCTCTGGTTCCTTTGCCTTTTCTAAATCCAGCTTGAACATCTGGAAATTCTCAGTTCACGTTTTGTTGAAGCCTGGCTTGGAGAATTTTGAGCATTACTTTGGTAGTGCATAAGATGAGTACAGTTTTGCGGTAGTTTGAGCATTCTTTAGCATTGCCTTCCTTTGGGATTAGGATGAAAACTGACCTTTTCCAGTCCTGTGGCCACTGCTGAGTTTTCCAAATTTGCTGGCATATTGAGTGCAGCACTTTCACAGCATCATCTTTTAGGATTTGAAATAGCTCAACTGGAATTCCATCAGCTCCAGTAACTTTGTTCGTAGTGATGCTCTCTAAGGCCCACTTGACTTCACATTCCAGGATGTCTGGTTCTAGGTGAGTGATCACACCATTGTGGTTATCTGGGTGGGTCATTATGATCTTTTTTGTATAGTTCTGTGTATTCTTGTATTCATAGTGTATTCATAGTAGAGAGTTCTGACAAAGCATGGTCCACTGGAGAAGGGAATGGCAAACCACTTCAGTATTCTTGCCTTGAGAACCCCATTTACGTTACAGTAAGGGTTAAAAAAAATATAAACTCTGCCAAGCCTATATTAAGTACCAATGACATATTACAAGCCTTGTCAAGTGTGTTAGTTGCTCAGCCATGTCTGACTCTTTGCGACCCCCAAGATTATAGCCTGCTGGGTTCCTCTGTCTATGGAATTCTCCAGGGAAGAATACTGGAATGGGTTCCCATTCCCTTCTCCAGGGATCTTCCCAACCCAGGGATCGAACCTGCATCTCCTATGTCTCCTGCATTGGCAGGCAGATTCTTTACCATCTGAGCCCCCAGGGAAGTTCTTTGAGCCTTAATTGTCTAAATATTTGCTTCCTTTCATCAGCTGAGGAGGTTTGTAACATCTTTCTTTTGTCTCTGTTGTTGAACTTTTCTTGGCTTCTGGTGATTCTCATCTCATGTCTCAAGGACATGGATGCAACTAGAGAGTACTTCAACTAAGTGAAGTAAGTCAATCAGAAAGACAAATCCCGTATGCTGTCACTTGTATGTGAAATCTAAAATACGGCACAGGTGAGCGTGTTTACAAACAGAAACAGACGACAGACAGAGAACAGGATGGTGGTTGTCACGGGGGAGGCGGGTGGAGGAGGGACGGAGTCGAGTTTCGGGATAGTAGATACCAACAGTTACAAAGCGGATAAATGACAAAATACCACTACATAGCACAGGAAACTATATTCAATATCCTGGGATAAACCACAATGAAAATGGTATAAAAAAGAATGTATATATGTATATAACTGAGTCACTTTGCTGTGCAGCAGAAATTAAGACATTGTAAATCAACTATATTCAATGAAAAAAATTTTTTAATCTGTTCAGGAATGCTAATTTTAAAGGAAAGGTGTGAATCAACTGTTTCTGTGTGAGCACGAATTGCTTTTAATTTCTCCATCTTACTCCTAACTTACCAAAGGCTTTTAATTCCTGCTTAATGATTTCTCCGTTTATATACTGTCTTCTTAAAGGGACCATATTTTTTTTCTTCCAAACCTTGTAAAGCTGCCAAATGAAATAGATTAGGCTCTAAGTAAATTTACCCAGGTTTGTTTAAAGTAGTTTAGGTAGAACAACTATTTATTTGTGTTTTCAAATCTGGAAAAGGATTGATGATAAAAAAATAAGGATTGTTACCTGTTCTTGAACCCATAAACAATAAAAACAAATTAAGTACTGGTTAATGTATACTACTTCTAAAGCAGTATAATAGTATTTGTCATGCTTCTATAATTAAGATTTTCATTCGTATTACTTAATGTAATGTGAACCATATGAAATTGCCAATCTTGAACCATTTTCAACTTATAAAAAAAAAAAAAGACAATTTATAGTTTTAACCTGGCATGTGATTTTAGAGGCTCTTAAATCCACTTGAGTTTTAGTGACTATAAAATTCACTTTCATAGTAGCTACTTTCAGAGAAGGCAGTGGCAACCCACTCCAGTACTCTTGCCTGGAAAATCCCATGGACAGAGGAGCCTGGTAGGCTGCAGTCCATGGGGTCGTGAAGAGTCGGACACGACTAAGCGACTTCCCTTTCACTTCTCACTTTCATGCATTGGAGAAGGAAATGGCAACCCACTCCAGTGTTCTTGCCTGGAGAATCCCAGGGACGGGAGAGCCTGGTGGGCTGCTGTCTATGGGGTTGCACAGAGTCGGACACGACTGAAGCGACTTAGCAGCAGCAGTAGCTGCTTTGCATATAAACAAGTAAATGTTGAATGTGTATCCCCTTAGTCTAAAATTTCTCTAAAAATAATGTACAGTTGGATGAACTTCAAATGACACGGGAGTAATTATGATGCTTGGTGAAAAAAGGAGGATACAGATTATGTATTGCTAGTGTAACTAATGGAGAAGCCAGTGGCACCCCACTCCAGTACTCTTGCCTGGAAAATCCCATGGATGGAGGAGCCTGGTGGGCTGCAGTCCATGGGGTCGCTGAGGGTTGGACACAACTGAGCGACTTCACTTTCACTTTTCACTTTCATGCATTGGAGAAGGAAATGGCAACCCACTCCAGTGTTCTTGCCTGGAGAATCCCAGGGACGGGGGAGCCTGGTGGGCTTCCATCTCTGGGGTCGCACAGAGTCGGACACGACTGAAGCGACTTAGCAGCAGCAGCAGCAATGTAACTAAGCTGTGTTATAAAGCAAGAAATATGCAGAGCATTACTGCATTGTTTACTAGTCTTAATGTCTAAAGATACAAGCTAGATCATATTTAAGTTTGTATATTTAAATAAGCTTTATTGAGGTATAACTTGCATATGGTTACTTTCTCCAGTTCAAGTGTATGATTTGATGCATCTTGACAGATGTATATATCACCACCACCACAGTTAAGATATAAAACATTTCCATCACCATAAAAAAGTTCCCTAGTGGCCTTTGCAGTCTCTTCCTACCCTACCCAACCTCTAGTGATCATTGGTTTTTCTACCACAGTAGTTTTGCCTGTTCTAGACTTTTAAATAATTGGATTTTTGTGTCTTGCTTTGTATTGTAAATATTTAAAATTTTCTATGTATTATTAGGTTTTGACTGCCCTCGCTAGGGGAGATTGCCCCTCCCTGGGCTCACCAATTCTTAGATACAGCAAAGGACCCAGCCTGAGTGAGCCTTGGATCTGCAAGGCAGATAGATCCCTACTCTATCTGCCCCCTCAGCCCAGGAAGCCATCTTCCTTTGCCTGATCATCCCAGGGCCGGATGCTAGGTGCCTGGGGACCCCTTCACAGCCCAGAGCCCTTGGCGGTTATTCACACTAGTTGATCCTAAACTGTACCCCATGCCTTGCCTTGCCCGTCCTGAGGAAACCCCACTAGCGACCGTGGCCTAAGCACTCCCCTCACTCTGTCGTCTGCTGCCTGACCACCCTGGTGTCTTCCCCATGTGACCCTGCATGGCGATTTCTGCTTGTAGGATTTGTTAGTACAATAAACTTTTTTTCTGAGGCTGTTTCCTCATTACTGTAAATGACCCAATGCAAAACAGGCTTTCATGTAACATGTATTGTATCCGTAGTGTCTCCCTTTGTATTGCTTAGTATGCCATTGTGTGAATCTACCAGAATTGGTTAATCCACTCACCAATTGATGGACATTTGGACCCTTTTCAGGTTTTGGCTAGTATGGATAATACCACTATAAACATTTGCAAACAAGTCTGCGTGGACTTAAGTTTTCCTCTATCTTGAGTAAATACCTGGGATTAGATTCCTGAGTCAGGTTGCCAGGCTGTTCTCAAGTGGCTGTGTTGTTTCCCATTCTCACCAGCCATGTATGAGAGTTCCAGCAGGACTCCATTTGATGTTGCCATTTCTTTAAAATGTATCCATTCTATTGGTTTTATAGTGATACCTTGTTCTAGTTTTAAGTTGCATTTTCCTGATGACCAGTGATGCTCTGCATCTTTGCATGTGCTTGTTGGTCATTCCTGTCCCTCTCTTTTGTGTTAGACTTTATATATATATATATATATTTTTTTTTTTTTTATGGATTCAAGTTGATTTACAATGTGTTAATTTCGGGTGTACATAGATTATTTCTTAAAGTAGTTTAAGGTACAACAAAATTGAGGGGAAATTACAGAGAGTTCCCATTTACTCTTGCCCCTATACCTCCCCCACAATCAGTATCCCTCACCAGAGTGGGACATTTGTTGAAATTGATGAGCCTACTTCACACTTCCAATTGATGAGCCTACTTGACACTTCGTTACCACCCAGAGTCCATTGTTTACATTCGGATTTATCCTGGGTGTTGTATATTCTGTGAGTTTGGACACATGTATATTCATCATTATAATATACATAATATTTCTACTGCCTTAAAAAATCCTCTGTGCTCTACCTGTTCACCCATCCTTCCCAACTACTGATCTTTTACCATCTCTATAGTTTTGCCTTTTCCAGAATGCCATATAGTTGGAATCGTACACTATGTAGCATTTTCCGGTTGTCTTCTTTAACTTCAGATCAGATCAGATCATTTGCTCAGTCGTGTCCGACTCTTTGCGACCCCATGAATCACAGCACATCAGGCCTCCCTCTCCATCACCAACTCCTGGAGTTCACTCAGACTCATGTCCATCGAGTCAGTGATGCCATCCAGCCATCTCATCCTCTGTCGTCCCCTTCTCCTCCTGCCCCCAATCCCTCCCAGCATCAGAGTCTTTTCCAATGAGTCAACTCTTTGCATGAGGTGGCCAAAGTACTGGAGTTTCAGATTTAGCATCATTCCTTCCAAAGAAATCCCAGGGCTGATCTCCTTCAGAATGGACTGGTTGGATCTCCTTGTAGTCCAAGGGACTCTCAAGAGTCTTCTCCAACACCACAGGTCAAAAGCATCAATTCTTCGGAGCTCAGCCTTCTTCACAGTCCAACTCTCACATCCATACATGACCATAGGAAAAACCATAGCCTTGACTAGACAGACCTTTGTTGGCAAAGTAATGTCTCTGCTTTTGAATTCTCCATGTCTTTTCATAGCTTAACAGCTCATTTCTTTTTAGTGCTGAATAATATTACATTGTCTGAACATACCACAGTTTATTTATCCATTCACCTGCTGAAGGGCATCTTGATTGCTTCCAAGTTTTGACAGTTATGAACAAAGCTGCTATAGACTTCAGTGTGCATATCTTTGTGCGGACATAAGTTTTCAGCTTCTTTGAATAAATGCCAAGGAGCACGATTGCTGGATCACATGGTAAGAGTATATTTGGAAGACTCCCAAAGTGGCTTGACCTTTTTTGTCTTTGAACTGACAGAATGAGAGTTTCTGTTGCCCTGCACACTCACCAGCATTTGGTGTTGTCTGTGTTCTGGATTTTTGCCATTCTGATAGGTGTGCAGGGGTATCTCGTTAGTTTCTGTTTCCTTGATGACATATGATATGGAGCGTCTTTTCAAATGCCTGTTTGTCATCTGTATTTCTTCTTTGATGGGTATCTTGTTAGGGTCTTTGGCTCATTTTAAAATCAGATTGGTTGTTTTCATATTGTTGATTTATAAGTGTTCTTTGTATATTTCAGTTAACAGATAGGTGTTCTGTATTTTCTCCCAGTCTGTGACTTGTCTTTTCACACTCTTGACATATCTTTCACAAAGTTTAATGACATCCAGATTGTCAATTATTTCTTTCACGGATCCTCCCTTTGGTGTGGTATCTAAATCATTGTTACTGCCAAATCCAAGGTCATCTAGATTTTCTCTTATATTATCTTCTAGGTTTTATGTTTTACATTTAGGTCTGTGATCCATTTTGAGTTAATTTTTGTAAATGATACAAGGTTTGTGTATAGTTTTGGGTTTTGGGTTTTTTTTTGCATATGATGTCCAATTCCAGCACCACTTGTTGAGAAGATTATCTTTGCACCTTTTTATTTCTGATACTAGGAATCTGTGTCCTCTCTTTTTATTTTTTCCTTTCTCCTTAGCCTGGCTAGAGGCTTATTGAATTTATTGATCTTTTTAAAGGACCAACTTTTGACATAATTGATTTTTCTCTATCGATTTCCTGATTTCAATTTTTATTATTTCTTCTGTTTGCTTTGGATTTAATTTACTCTTTTAGCTTCCTGAGGTAGAAGCTTAGATGATTGATTTTAGATTTTTCTTTTCTAATGTATTCATTCAGTGCTATAAATTTCCCTGTAAGCACTGCTTTCACTACACAAACTTTAACAAATTGTATTTTTGTTTTCATTTAGTTCAAGATGCTGTTTAATTTCTCTTGAGATAGCTTCTTTGACCCATGTGTTATATATAAATGTATTATTTAATCTCTAAGTACTTGGGGATTTTCTAGCTCTCTTTCTGTTACTGAGTTCAAGTTTAATTCCCTTGTGGACTAAGAGCAGATGTTGTATGATTTTTATTCCTTTAAACTTTGTTAAGATGTATTTTATGGCTCAGAGCAGTCTATCTTGGTGAATATTCTTTGTGATCTTGAGAAGATGAATAGTTTATGTATGTCAGTTATATCCAATTGATTGATGGTGTTGTTGAGTTCAGCTATGTCTTGTCTTATTTTTGCCAGACAGATCTGTGCGTTCTGATAGAGGGTTATTGAAATTTCCATCTCTAAAAGAAGGTTCATCTGTTTCTTCTTGCAGCTCTATCAGTTTTTGCCTCATGTAGCTTGATGCTCTGTTAAGTACAAACACATTAAGGATTGTTATGTCTTCTTGGAGGACTGTCCCCATTTTAGCTTAGAATAATGCCCCTCTTTATTCTTGATAACTTGTCTTGCTCTGAAGTCAGCTGTGTCTGAAACAAGTATTTCACTTCTCTCTCTTCTTGCTTGCATAGTTTCTTAACACAAGTTGGATGTAATTCTTATTTATAGGTAAGGTGTATCTTTTTCTGACTTCTTTGAGGATTTTTTTTAATCTTTGATTTTATTAAAAGTCATACACCTAGGTGCAGTTTCTGAATATTTTTTTCTGCTCAGTGTTCTGTTAGCTTTCTGGATCTGTGGTTCAGTATCTAACTGAATTAATTTGGGGAAATTCTCAGTCATTATTGTTTCAGATATTTCTTCTGTTCTTTTTTCTTTCTTTTCCTTCTAGATTTCCATTACACAGATTTTACATCTTTTGTAGTTGTCCCACAGTTCCTGAATATTATATTCTGGTTGTTGTTTTTTTTTCTCTCTCTGTTTTTCACTTTTGGCAGTTTCTATTGAGGTATCCCCAGACTAAAGTCTTTCCTCAGCTGTCTCTAATCTACTAATCAGCCCATCAAAGGCGTTCCTTTCCATTATAGCGTTTTTGATCTTTTTCATTTTTCTTTGGTTCTTAGAATCTCCTTCTCTCTGCTTACATTACGCATCTGTTCTTGCATGCTGTCTACTTTAGCCATTAGGGCCCTTAGCATCTTAATCATAGTTATTATATTCCTAGTTTGATAACACCCAATATCCTTGTCATGTCTGGTTCTGATGGTTTCTCTGCCTGTCAGACTGTTGGGTTTTTTTTTTTTCTTTTTGCCTTTTAGTGTGTCTTATAATTAAAATAGGAAGACATGATGTACTTGGTCAAAGGAACTGCTCTTACAGGTCTTTAGTAATCCATGGTAAGGTGTGGAGGAGGGGAAGCATTCTATAGTCCCTGAGTAGGTTTTAGCCCTTCAGTGATCCCGTCCCTCTGGGTTGTGATCTACACACATGCTTCTCAGTTTTTTCCCCTGCTTTGGTGGGAAAGGATGCCTAGAGTATGCTGGAGTTGGATGATATCCCTCCTCTGGGTCAGTCAGGCTCTGATAAAACCCCAAGAGGTCAGGCTCTGGCTAATTGGTTTCTCCTGGGGGCAGACTTTTTTAAGAACAGGATGCCCTAGTCTAATTCAAAATGGTTCCTTTTCCTCTCCCCCAGCCAGAAGCGTAAGGGAATTTTTCCTTTTACTCACTGTAAGAACCTGATCAAGCTCCCAGATAATATATATATAAGCATGGCGTCGCTGATGAGTGGGCACCCCTGGAGTTTTTATTTCTCAGACTCATCAATGCTGAGTCTCTGGCAAGTTGTCAGTTTCAGTGCAGGTTTCTCTACCTCAGCACTGGTGGTTCCCGTGGAGATGTGTGCTGGTGGGTTTCTGCTTTAGTAAGTTGTTGCTTCTTTGTATTTGTCTGCCTGTCTCCAATTTTAGAGGCCCTATGAGTACTTCTGTTATGGATTTAAGAAGAGTTTGTTCAGCTCTTGTTTAGACAAAGTGGTGACTTACTGCTTCTTACATGGCTTATGGGATCTTAGTTCCCCAACCAAGGATTGAACCTTGGGCCCTTGGCAGTGAGAGCATGGAGTCCTAACCACTGGACCACCAGGGAGTTCTCCTTTCTGTCCTTTAAAGTTGTTGTTCTGTTGTCTTCTGGTTTGCATTATTTCTGATGAGAGGTTGATATTAAATATTTATGTTTATCTTTCTTCTTTTGAACAAGAAGTCTCTACCCACCCCCTGATTTTAAGATTTCCTTTTTGTCTCTGATTTTTGGTACTTTGATTATGAAGTGCCTTAGTATGGTTTGGTTTGGTGTAATTTTTATTTTATATTTTATAGTTGATTAACAGTGTTGTGTTAGTTTCATGTGTGCAGCAAAGAGATTCCATTATAAATATCGATTCTTTTTAAATTCTTTTCCCATTTAGGTTGTTACAGAGTATTGAGCAAAGGTCTTTGTGCTATACGGTGGGTCCTTGTTGGTTATGTATTTTAAATATATAATATGGTTTTATTTTATGTTTCTAATGTGGGAAGTTCATTGAACTTATATATGTTTATAGTTTTTATCAGTTTGGGAAAAATTTTGATCTTTTTTTTCTAATACTTTTTGTCCCCCTTTTGTCTCTTTTCTGAAACTCAAATTATGTGTACAGTTTGATACTGTCCCATTGGTCACTGGTGCTGTGTTATTTTTTTCAACTTTTCTTTTTCTCCCTCTCTGTGTTTTATTTCAGTTTTTTTTTTTTTTTTGCTGTGTCTTCAGGTTCATACATCTTTTGCAGAATCTAATATGCTGTTAATCCAATCCAGTGAATTTTTTATTTGAGATATTGTAATTTTCGTGTCTTATAGTTCCATTTGGTTAGTTTTTATACCTTCCCTCTTTGCCTCATCATGTCGATGTTTTGTTATGGGACATATTTCTAAATAGCTGTTTTGATGTCCTCATCTACTAATTCCATCATCATCTTATTTCTTCATCTGTTTCTAATGATTGATTTTTAAATCCTGATTATGAGTCATTTTCCTGCTTCTTTAATATCTGGTAGTTTTTGACTAAATGCTGGACATTGTGTATCTGATGTGTGGGGGTGCTCCATTTCTTTGTAGTCCTTTAATGAGTTTTGGACTTTGTTTTATTGCTTACTTAGATTACTTGTGACCAGTTGGATCCTTTTTCAGGTCTTGTTTTTGTAAGCTTTATTAGTGCAGATACAGAACAGCCTCTCGCCCCCTTAAAAGCAGCATCCTTTTCAGGATTCTGCTACTTGCTGCTTTTTTTAACAAGGGCTTTCTGCTGTAGATAGTAGAACCACAAACTAGCTGTCTAACCACAAAACTGAAGTCCTCGCTGTCTGGAATCCAGTTGTTGTTCAGCTTACTGTTTTCTGAGAATTCTTTCCCCAGCCTCCACTCCCACACACAGATCGTTATTCTGCAAAATATTCCAGGGAACTCCTCTGCAGACGTCCAGAATTCTCTCCCTGTGCAGCTCCTTCTTCTCTTCTCTTTTGCTCTTCAAATTCTTACTGCCTCAGCCTTACTGCTCCAGTCTGTCTCAACAATTCAGCAGGATTTTGGGGTTCTATTTTAGTTTCCTTTCCCTGCATTGCAGCTTGGAAATTTCCTCCAGGCAGTAAGCTCTGGCAGTTGTGGGGCTCACCTTGTTTTTCTCTCTGAGATGATAGGTCTTCACTGCAGTTGTCCAGTTTTGAAAAATTGTTTCATATATTTTGTCCAGTTTCCTTTTGGCAATTTTCTTACTAATTAATCTGTCATAGCCTGAAGCAGAAGTTTCGTATAAATTTTATACTTTGCAAACTTTTTAGAATAATCAGAAGAGATAAAATCTGTCCTTTTATGTTTAACCAGTTCGCTTCATCTTCATACTCCCTCTCTTGGGTTTGTATTTGCTATAGAGAAAACTGATTTCATGTTCTGTTGAAACTTGAGTGCAGTATGTATTCTTAAGTTATTTGCAGGTGAGTGCATATCTCAAAGTACAGGTCATGCTAGATTTTACAGTTTGTCTTAATATGTTGTAAGGGGGTGTGTATCCTTGTTTTTGTTATTTATTAACTAATTTCTGTCCCAGAGCTGAATGGCCTTCATTCTGAGCATTATAAGTGATACCCCTCTCTCCTTCTACATACATATAGCACTGAAATAATTGGAGAAACTAAGTGACTTTTGTTTAAGTTGCTATGGGCATGTTTTCCTTCTCTAGATTTATTCTCTGTCTAAATACATTATATCAGATCAGATCAGTCGCCCAGTCGTGTCCAACTCTTTGTGACCCCATGAATCACAGCATGCCAGGCCTCCCTGTCCATCACCAACTCCCGGAGTTCACTCAGACTCACGTCCATCGAGTCAGTGATGCCATCCAGCCATCTCATCCTCTGTCATCCCCTTCTCTTGCCCCCAATCCCTCCCAGCATCAGAGGCTTTTCCAATGAGTCAACTCTTTGCATGAGGTGGCCAAAGTATATACAATTCTTGTTTTTGTCACTTGTAACTTGACTCAGTATTTGTTTGCTATTCTTCTCATCTTGTTGGCTTGAGTAATGCTTGGTTTAAAAATGTAACCACATAAACAGTGTTTGACTTGGCTGCTTTTTTTTTCCCCCCAGATGGTATAGCTGTATGCTGGGAAAGAAATGCAGCCTGGCTCCTCTGAAGGAAGAACTTCGCATACAAGGGGTAAGGCTTTGTCATTACTATTCCAGTGTGACCACTTTTGATGGTACTTGAAGTATAGAATTTTCGTGTATACCAAAAAACCCTGAATGTGTTTTTTGTTTATTTTTGCTTGCCCATTGCTTGTTTAGTTTTTTTAATGATGTAATTTTGGGGCTAATAGGGACTTTTTGCAAATCATTAAAATAAGGCCTTTTTTTTTTTTTTTTTTTTTTTAAGGCCTAAAATGGAGACTACATAGCTATGTCTAGCCAGGCTTTGCAGGCTCTCTTTCCTAAAAAAAGAAAAGAAAAGAACGTTTGAATCATTTTACCAGTAGTTCTCTGAAGGGCTGCGTTTTGAGTGTTTCATATATCTAACCTCGAAGCTGGAACTATAAATCGTCTCTCATGTTTCATGGGAGGAAAAAAGCCTACAACTTTGTTGAGATGGCTGGACGGCATCACTGATGCAGTGAACATGAACTTGGGCAAACTCCAGGAGATGGTGAGGGACAGAGGGGCCTGGTGTGCTGCAGTCCATGGGGTCGCAAAGAGTCGGACGCGACTGGGCGACTGAACAACAACGATTGAGTCACTGGTTATTAGGCAGCTGGGCATAGCTGTTTTTGGATGGTAGTGTTTGTTAACTGATAAAAAGAAAGACCAACCTATAATTTAAAATGAGGCAGCAGCCAGAAACATATTAGTAGAACTAACAGAATGATTTGGCGCTGTTTTTTGGTTTCAGGTTCCTAAAGTCACCTATACTGAGTTCTGCCAGGGTCGGACAATGAGATGGGCTTTGGCTTGGAGTTTTTATGATGACGTAACAGTACCAGTAAGTTGAGACCTTCCTTTAGCTTTGCTGAAACCCAGTACATGGTGGGTTTTACTAGGTCATAAATCAACTAAATCTGTACTGTCTTGTTTCCCTGAAGTTTGCCCCAAATGCTTACATCACAATGGAGAGGTTGTGAACCAGGCACAGTCCTGGAAGGCTGTCTGTGGTGACCATAAAACCTTTCTCTCTGAATCTGTGCAACTCAGTGATTCTGAATCAGCAAATGTAAATGAGTTGGAAATGCATCTTTTAGCAATTAAAAAATTCAAATACAAACACCTTGTGGGTATGATTTTTCTGTTGGACATTCCTGAAGAATTGAAATTGAAGTCTGTTTTCTTTTATCACTGCTGTTTTCCTAGAGTAGCTGTCTCCTAGGGTTCCTGTGGATGTAGAAATTGCCATTTGGGATTGCGGGCTTTTGATGTGTAAAACTCAAGAGATCATTCGAGTAAAGGGTCCTGTCTTGACTTTCAGATGAGCACTGGAATATTGATGAGTTTTGAAGCTGGGTGATATAGTTCATTATCCTATTTTGTCTCCTTTGCATGTGCTTGACCGTGAACATTCTTCTGTAATTTTATGATCCACAAAATTCTCATTGTCCTCTGTGGTTGCTGCTATATGCAAAAGAAAAATGTTTTTGAACTGGTTAGCCGGAATAATTTTTCTAGGCTACGTAAGAGGTGGTAACAGAATAGCGTCTGTTTGTTCTCACTTTTCCCCTGCAAGAAGGATTGACTTCTGGTTGCCTGGAGCGGTCTGCCTTACCGTTCATGCACTCGTTGCTCAGCTTGAGCTGCCCCTGCCCACAGTATTTATGGAGGCCTCATACCTGGGCTTGTTCACCGTCTCCAGTCCCCTGTCTACACCATAGGCTTGTCCTGGGTGCTCCTCTCCCAAGGTCTTGGCCACGCTTTGTCTCCAGAGTCTCTCTTAAGTGTTGCTGTAACTGTGAGCCTCTTTCCTTCTCCTGTAGGGCAGAGGAGTAGAGATGTGCGGAAGTATGAGGGGACCGTTTGCAGGTGTTTCTGAATACATGAGCTCAGATTTGAAACTGAGCCTTCCTTTCCTGTACTCTGCAGCTAGGTGTGCTGCTGGATTGAAATAAGTTGTCCCAGTCAAGTCTGAATGGCCTGTGTGATGGAAGCCCAGACTTGCCTCTGTGCCATGCAGTAGGGTGTCCAGAGGTTAGTGTTTGAAATACTCACTGATTACCAAAGATGGTTGTGCTTTTTTTGACCTCCCTGAGGGATTATCTTTTCTGTCATCCTCTAAATAAGAATACCAGGGTTTTCCCAACAAATGGTTAAAATTGTTAGCAATGCCTCAGCTTATCCCTATGCAGACGCTAACAGCTGCAGGAAAATGGAGCTGCACCTGTTTCCGAGTGCTTTCTGTTGAACCTGCTTTCCGCACTTGTTGGCACCACAGGCAGAAGAGCTGATAATGAGCTCTGGCACCCTCCAGGCCATCTCAGGGACCAGCGACACCCTTGCCCTCTTGGATTAACAGCTATTTCAGATCAGAGTATCAAAGAGCACTGTGTTTCTGTGGTAGTAAAACCAGCTTACTTTGAAAGGGAATCAGCTAAGCCTTCCTCCCTCCCTCCCTGTCTTTTAGGTCATCCTTGAGGCCTGTTCATAGCTTCAGCCATGAAAGACTGCCTCTTGCTTAAGGGCCCCAGGCTTCTGCCACGCCAGAGTACTCATCCCTCCACACCACTGCCCCCAACCCAAAGCTGTTAATAATGCATCCCCAAGTGTTCCATTAGGTGCACTTAAACTGCTACAGGGAAAACGGCAATTTCTGATTTGTGGTAACCCAGCAACAGTTTCTTAGCACTGGTGCCCTCGATCAGCAGCTGCTTTCCCAGGGGTCCCAGGGCACTCGGGAGGGCTTCAGTGGGCTGCCCTCTTGGTTCTCCTTCTCGCTACTTGGACCTCTCCCTACTCCCTGCTTTTTGAAGTGGTCACCTCATTCTCTCTTCTTGCTCCTGCGGGCTATGGCGGGGAGGGAGGAGCATGCTGCTTTAGGTGAGGAGAGGAAGCCAAGGACTGGAGCTGGTTAAGCAGAAACATTGACCTACTTCCCCGCCCCACCCCCATTCCCGCCTTTTTAGGGTAAATGTGCAAGTTACTATGGCAACTTCTGTTTTCACTTATCTCAGGCCTACTGGCTTGCTTCTGTTGGTGCTGAATGCTGAAAAATTCTAATTTGCTGCTGATTCAAGTGCCCACACTAAGCCCATTCCTCTTGTCTGGATTTATTTTAACAGCCAAAAGACGAGTCCTAGTGTTGATAAAATTGTGTCTGTTCATTTCCGACTGATGACAAATATAAGGAAGCATATCATAAGGACTGTTCCTTACAGAATTTTAACAAGCCGCTTAGAATGCCTCTTTGCCCGAACTTCTCGCATTGCTCAAGGCATTATTTTAGCTTTGCTTTGCTTTCAGGTGTTTGACACTTGTTAAAAGAAAAAGGGGAAATAATGTGACTCTAATAAATGGTATGTACTCTTGGTCTGAGCATTGCCCAGGAACTCTGGTTTTAAAAAATGAGCCCCCTCTGTTCAACACATTTCCTCTGAGCCTGGGTCTTTCTTGTCCAGGGAGTCATAACTAGAGGGCTTTCTGGAGAACAGATGGAGGGAAGGGGTCAAATTAATTAGGTAGCCTTGTTAGTGTCAGAATGGGGTTCTTCTGACAGTGTTCCACTTCCTAGTCCACATGTACTCAAACTAATTCCAGATAGAGGAGGGATTCCGTGTAGGTGCTCAGGGGATGACACTTGGAGACAGGTATCAGGGTGGTACTTCAGGGCTCTCTCTCATTTTAGAGATCTCATCAGCAGATCTCTGGTCTGCTTTCGTCAGTATTATGTGTTGATTTTATTTATTGAGAGGATTCTCCTGTTAAGACATGGTTAGAGGGGATTCTCTGGCAGTCCAATGTTTAGGACTCTGCGTTTTCACTGCTAAGGGTGCCGGTTCAGTCCCCTGTTGGGGAACTAAGATCCCATAAGCTGCTCAGTGTGGCAAAGGGCAGGGGGAGGAAGGACATGGTTTGAAAACCAGTACTGTACCAGACTATAAATTATGCTCTAAAACAGATGTGATGGTTAGGGATCTGAGCTATTTAGCAAAACCAAAGTTAAGGTTCCTTCTCTTGTTACTTTTCTTATTGTGACGTTCATTGTGATAATACCAAAGAAATAAGATAGCATTTCCTATCGCTTACAATGATTAGCTTTACGAAAGAGAAGTATGGATACGAAAGTTCATATGAGTGAGTACTGAAATGAATGGTAGGAACCAGAATGGTGGAGAATTAGGCCATTCAGAAAAGAAAATAGTTCAGTCTGGGAGGACTTCATGGAGGAGGAATTGTCAATATCTGACTCATAGTTGGTGCATAGAGTATTTGTTGAGTGTTAAAAGGAATATGATGTAGAACTTCTACTAAGGAACAGCATTGCAAGCATAATGTTAATCGGTATAGTAGATTTCAAGCACCAGAGATAGTCTTTGTTGTGATGTGAATGCTTCACACACATTATGTTATTTTATTCAAACCTGACAATAATCAAGTGGGTGGTATTATCCCCACTTTTTAGATGACGAAATTGGAGACTCTAAAAAATCAGGTTGAAGCCTTGCTTAGTCTGATTTCACAGCCTAAGCTCTAAGTCACTGTGCTGCCCAAGGACTGCCCTTGGTTCCATTCTAACCAGGTATTACCTACTCAGCAGCCACCTTTCATGTAATGGTCACCTGGGTTCATCCTGAGCTCGCCTTTCAAAGAAAGGATGGCTCCTCAGTGGCTCCTTGTTCCTCCCAAATCTGTTTTTGATTTCCCTTCCATCCTAATCACTCCCTGTTTTCCTGATTGTGCTGCCTTCTACGGCATTAGAAGTTACACAGTCTTCTTATGATGCCAGGGTCATCGCTGACTGTCATTACAGCCTTTGGTCACAGCCCTTTCTCTGTCTGATCCTTTCTGTGGACTTCCCTTCACTGCAGCCCAGCTCAGTTCTAACTTCTGCATAAAGCCTTCTTAACCAATTCCTTCTTAACCATGCAGCCTATAGAAATCTCTCTGGACCTATCTTTATATATATTTATTTGTCTGTGCTGGTCTTAATTGCGGTATGCAGGATCTTTAGTTGCAGCTTTCAGGCTCTTAGTTGCTGCGTGTGGGATCTAGTTCCCCGACCAGTGATCGAACCGTGGCCCCCTGCATTGGCAGCACAGAGCCTTAGCTGCTGGACCACCAGGGACGCCCCTGGATTTATCTCTTTCAGTCATTTGTATTCTGCATGAACTTACTTCTGACATAGTTTGTTCTGTTATTTTGTTTAACAGTGGCATGGTGGATTACCCTAAAACTATTGCCGAGTGTATAGAAACTGTCTAGGTTGAGCAGGTTACTTCTCTAAGTTTTTGTTTCTTCATCTGTAAGCTGGGGGTTACTGATAGTACCCACCACTTCAGGTTTTGAGAATTAAATGTATATAACACAGTGCCTGATACATATAGTAGGTGCTCAGTAAAATGTATTGTGTTATCATTCCCCACCGTTCCCTCTCACCACCTCTGTCTGATGTCCCAGTGATGTTGAGCTGCCCTGATGATTCTAAAGCAAATCTTAGAGTGTATTATTTCATCTATAACTATTTTCATATTTATTTACAAAAGGTGTTTCATTTTACTTTGTGTTTTTAGGGATTGCCTTTTTTGTATGTGCTATTTAGTTTTGTTTGGTAATTGTAAAAGATACTCATACGTGGTTTCAAAATCAAATCTCAAAAAGGATACTATTAGAAGTCTAGCTTCATTCTCTTGTCTCTTTCACCCCAATCAATTCCTGTTCTCCTTGGGTTACTATTTAAACGATTTTCTAATTTATCCTCCCATTGTTTTTAGTGGGGTTGGTTGTTTTAATATAAGAAAATACACAGTTATAGCCACCTACTTTCTTAGATAGGTAGTAGCATTCTACATAAACTTTTTCCCCCTTTTTACTTTGTATTGTTTTTCCATATATCTAGGAATGATTACAGGACGTTTTAAAAACAGCAACCAGTCAGATTAGATAACAATAGAAATGCCACTGGCTGTTAATAAAGAAGCCACACTTTTAGAGAGCAAAATACTTAGTCCACTTCATGGCATCAGAGCTGATACATATATGAAAAAGGCAAGATGATCTGACTGTCCATCCCAGCGCACTTCTTGTGTGTATTCCAGCCAGGTGTCAGTGTTGGCCCCTTGGCTTTATTTTTCCATAAATAGTAGCCTGTGCTGAATAACAGCTCACAGACACTCGGCTTGTTCCTGGAGGATCTGGAGCGGTAGCCATTCAGAATGTGGCAGAGCAGGGAAGACCCGCATGTGGTGGGCAGGAGCACGCCTTTCCCCTCAAGACCATCCTGGAAGCTGCTCTGTCTTATCAAGGAGGCTGTGGCTTCATGCCAGCAGATCTTAGTGAATGACCCTCTTCTTGTCCTGCAGATATGAGGTAGATCTGTGTTCTACTTTAGCCGTAGTTAGCAGCAGAGCTTCAGCAGAATGCGAATGCTATACAGATTTGTATCAGGTTACACCTGATTGGAAAGTCTTCTGACTGGTTGCACCACTGAGGTCTAGAAATTAAAGGAAGAGTGAAGATTTAAGCAGTTTAAAGACAGCTCTTAAGACTCCACTCTCCCAGTGCACAGGGCCTGGGTTTGAGCCCTGGTCAGGGAACTGGATCCCACATGTGTAACTAAGAATCGCATGTGACAACTAAGACGTGTGCAGCCAAATAAATACTTTAAAAGAGGAAAAAAGACAGCTCTGTTAGGTAAAGCATATTTTTAAAATGTAAGAACTGTTTTTGTCCAATTCATGGTTTCAGTGTGGTAACACTTGGAGCTCCTCCCATATTGATGATTATTCATTGAATCCTTACAGTGTAAAAGATACAAAGCCTGTGTTCTCTGCAGAATTTACAACTCCCCACCAAACTTTCACATTGTAATTTCAGCTGGGTGATATAGTAGTTCATCTTCGAACCCAAAATCAGTTGTAAATTCACCTTCTAGTTTTTTACATTAAACTGAATTAACCATTATGGATTTTTTAAAATTATGCTTTAAAATGTTAAATTGTTACTTTGTCTTCTAAACTGTGACAGTTTGAGTATAGCACTCTTCATTGAAAATATTTGTGGTTTGAGATTTAGCAAATTAAGATAATCTCAGTTGGGGAAAAACAGCTTCTATTTATTAGTGTTGTGACAGGGTATAAAATAACCTGCTGTTGAACCTGTGGGGTTGAATTTAACTATTAATTTATTAGGACCTGCTCCTGTATTTTACTCTGGTCCTGCCTGCTGAGAATTTTCAGTATGAGCAAGAAAGGATGAGGAATGATTGCTATAAGCCAGACTTAAGTTAATCTTTAATCATTTAAAAGCTTTTAGAGTTTCTAAAGTATAAATTATCTGTCTCTTGAGTGCTTACCCAGTTTCTGTAATAAAACTAGGGAATCCTCTGGTGGTCCAGCAGTTAGGAATCTGCGCTTTCACTGCCGAAGGTGCAGGTTCAGTTCCTGGATCGGGGACTAAGATCGCTAAGCTGTGTGACATGGCCAAGAGTAAAACTAAATCCTGAGAATGTGTGTGTGAGAGAGTGAAAAGAACTCACTAAAGGTCTTCAGAAATACCAGATTTGTTGATTGACCGTTATATATGGTACATTGGAGCCAGGATGCAAGGTAAAGGAGCCATATATGAGATGGAGAAGTTTTCATTTTTGTTCTGGTGTAACAAGGCAGCAAGCTGTCTGTTTTGCTGTTTCTGAAAGTGGGTCCTTGAGAGAGCTCTTGTTAAGTTTGATGAGGGTGCATTTCTCTCCTTTAAGTTCTAGAAAAGCCCATTCTTACTTTTGGAGGAGAATATTGCAGGAAATGACAGACGCAGCAATATCTTCACGTTGCTGGTTGGAATTTGTGAGCACAAATGATTCCCACCTCTGTCCAAAGAGGGATGAGGTGCTATCCTTCCAGCCATACTTGTAGATGACCTTTGGTGTGCTGTCGGGGATGGCCCTGCGACGGTGACCTTTCCACGGTAACAGCTTTGGATGTCAGGAAGTGGAAAAAATAATTTGATTCTTGTCTCCCATCCTCCTCTTGCATACCACCATCTTTTTTCACCCCCAGCTTAATAATCATATATCAAGCTCCTCAGTGCAAAGTTTAGGCCCTCAGTACCTGGAGAAATTGTGTTTCTTATGTTGGCGATTGAGTAATAACAATGCTGCTGTCTTGGTGCCCATATGAATCTGTCTCATCTTGCCTGAAACATTAATTGAGCGGGTTCAGACTTCAGGGCTTGGTCTGCCGCCCGCTTCTCAGGAGCAGGCTTCTTACTCATACACACACCCTTTGCTTTTGGTCCTTTTCTTCTAAGCTTGTTTTCTGTTCTTTAACTTCCCTTTTTTATTAGTTAACATCTGGTATAAAGAGAAAATGTTGATTGTTTCTAGGAAATACCACCTAAAAGTGTTCTAGCATAGAATAAACTGGCTATTTTCTTGTCTATGTGGGGTAGGGAGTTGCTAGCTAGTTCCTACAAGGCCTCACCCAGTAACTGGACCTCACTGTGTGTGTACTTATATGCTCTGTTGCTGTTTCCAGGCACAGTCGGAGTTCACAGCCACACAATTATCAAATGCTTCTTTTTAGGAAAAGATCTTCAGAGCTGACTGGGTATTGTCTCTTTTTGAGCCTTTCTTATAATCCTGCTCATTTTGATCCTAACTTTAGAATTAGCTTAAATTCTTTTTCAAATTTTGATAAAATTTGTCTACAAGTCAGTCTCTTAAAGTATCCATAATTTATCTGATCTTAGCTAAGAGTCTAACTGAAAAAAAAAAAAAAGGCAACCTTTTACTTGAAAGAAATAAGCTTTAAATACAGCAGTGTCATTTGGTTTTTAAAATGGAACTTGAGTCCCTCTAGTGGTAAGAGTGTAATTCACTTTCCAAGCTTGAAATTTAAAGAAAGGACAGTCTTGAGTTACTGGAATCAGCTTTCAAATCCACTGTTCCTGTGGTTGCTACTGTCCCCTCTCCCCAGCCAAGAGGCAGTGCATAGGTGAGCACTGGCTTGGCCTTGACGTGCCTGGATTCAGCATCCTCTTCCGCCCATGCAATCCTGGTGCCCTGGTCGTTCCCAGCATGTGATCTCACAAACTGCCACTCACCAGCTGCTCTCTTTCAACAAGTCTCAGCACATATCAACTTGGGCTCCGTGGTGGTGATTTTAAGCCATGCATTTTTTATTTTTTTAATAGAAAGGAACACAGTGAGTCCCCTTGGGGTCCTTGAGTTGCCTTGAAAGAAATAGTTGCACAGGCCTGTTTTGGGCATAGCAGGTAGATGAAGGAGTTATATACTGATAGAACACAGGCAGAAAGTACCTGGGTTGGGATTCAAATCCTAATTTTACAAATACTAACCATGTGACCTCAAGCAGATTCCATTGCTGCTCTGTATCTTAGTTTTTCCTGTCTATAAAATGGGGAGATGGTAAACCCATTTGGCATAGTTGTTTTAAGTATTAAAAATAAACATGCCAAGGCCTTTGTTCTTTTTTAGGGCTCTGCAGTCATGGAGATTCCCCCAGCTGAATTTATTATAACGCATGAGATTTGATTATTTGGATGACCTTCCCCTATTCTCCCATGCCCTCTTGTTCTTTCAGTCACCACCCAGTAAGCGAAGAAAACTAGAGAAGCCAAGGAAGCCCATTACGTTCGTAGTCCTGGGGCCTGTGATGAAAGAACTAGCCCTCAAAGCATCATCTCTGGGCCCTGAGACAGTGGAAGGCATCGTGGTTGTGACAACATGGATTGAAAAAATCCTCACTGATCTAAAGGTACCTGGTTGATAAGCACATTGAAGAAGTACTTACAAATAATCTTTTTTCTTTTTTTTTAAAAGGAGTTTTCAGAGGAGAAAAGTGATCTATAAAATTGTTTTTCCTCCAAACAGGTCCAGCATAAACGAGTTCCCTGTGGAAAGGAGGAAATCAGCCTTTTCCTAACGGCCATAGAAAACTCCTGGATTCACTTGAGGAGGAAGAAAAGAGACCGAGTGAGACAACTGAGAGAGGTGCCCCTAGCGCCCAAGGACGTGATCGAAGCCCTGGAAGAGAAAAAACCTCCCCCGAGGGAGTCTGGCAGTAGCCAGGATGTTGCCCAGGGCCCCCAGGAGAGTGCCCTGGGGGGCCCTGCTCCACCGGAAGGCGAGTCTGCCACTGTGGGGGGCCATGGCCCCAGCCAGGACTTGCTTTCCCAGGAGGAAAACCCAGAACCCACGGAGGATGAAAGGAGTGAGGAAAAGGGGGACATGGAGGTTCTGGAAGGTTGTAAAGGCTCTAGTAATGGAGCCCAGGACCACGAGGCTCCTGAGCCCTTCAGCAGCCCAGCGTCTGAAAAAGGGAACCATCTCCAAGGAGTGGCTGGACGTTACTTATTCAAGTGTCTGATAAACGTTAAGAAGGAGGTAGATGACGCCTTAGTTGAAATGCACTGGGTTGAGGGCCAGAACAGGGATTTGATGAACCAGCTTTGTACTTATATACGTAACCAAATTTTCAGGCTTGTTGCTAGTTAACTCCAAAATTCTCGCACATTTGGGAAAGTTCTATAAAGCAGCTTGCTTTGAAGAGTGGCCTGGGAGGGGTGGCAAGCTGAATTCCATCATTAGCCCACTAGTAACATTATGTGGAATTGTCTTAAAAAACCAACAAATGAGTCAATTTTTAAACACCTGCCTCCTTTAAAAAAAAAAAAAAAGAATTACAGGGCATTGTAGTATGGTAGTTCAGAGAAAGAATTGTGGTGATCAGCATCAACAAAATGTCATCGGTAAACTCATAAGGGATTTAAACCTGACTTAAGCTGATCACCTTTGGAGAAGGAAATGGCAACCCACTCCAGTATTCTTGCCTGGAGAATCCCATGGACAGAGGAACCTTGTGGGCTGCAGTCCATGGAGTCGCAAGAGTCGGACATGACTGAGTGACTTTGACTACTTCACTAAGCTGATCGCCTTGGCCTCAGACTGGTTTTCTGAGGCCAAAAGGATTATTTTTGCAGTCTGATCCCGGTCAGAACTCAACAGTGCATCCTGCCTTCTGTGTCAGCCTTGGTTGCTTCTGAGAAGGGGTGACTTTCTCACCCCTGCCCGCCTGCCCCTCCACCCCATGGAGGTGGTATACCAGGGCGGATAGCTCTATACCCTCTTCTACAGTCACTTGCAAGACTAAAAACTTTGGGTACATACGATTGATGACCCCTGTGTCAGTCCTGAGAAAGGAACTAGCCTTTTGAGAGTCAGGGAGAGAAAGCTCAGTAATGCCAGGAAGAAGGCCTGATCAGGGAGCGCCTGGAAACGTTGAAGACAATCGGCACATTCCTGACTCTTGTCTGTTTTGGATGTTGCTTGTTTCAGAAACAGAATTAGGTAAGCAAAACTGCCAGATACAACTGCGATGCAGCAGAATGAAGCCATACCCGTGCCTCCAACCTGTTTAAAGAACTGTTTTGTAGCAGTTTGACTGTGTGGATTTTTTTTTAAATTTGTTTTGACGTTTGAAGTGGAGCTAATATAAGAGTATTCAGAATTGAAAACTGTCAGTCCTGTTTGAATCCTGGGGTTGGGGAAGATACTCTCTTGGCTTTCAATGGATAAGTGATGGGTGATGGAAATGAGAAATGGAGCAAGATATATTTACATATAGTAAGTTGCTTAAGAAAGCCTCATCTATTGGCAGATAAGTTACTGCTAATCAAAGATGGTTTTGGCACAGGAGTTCGTTTGTAATCCCTTCTGTGTTTACCTGTTGCCATTGGAGAATTCTGAGGCCAGGGTAACTGTTCTTAAAACATGTTTCCTAATTGTGCTGTCAGGGCTCAGCAGGAATACCTCTGGGAAAGGCGTCTCTTTTTTGTCCTCTTGGTGTCTCGGTTACCCTCTGCTGTGCTTGGCTTTTACTGCTTGATTTTATACCAGCAGCTGAGGGTTCTATTTATCCTGAAAATTTTGAGTACAGTGCCATTGCCTGCAAAGAAGACTGTAGTTAAGCCACACTTTTGAAAGGTGGCTGTTGGTTGGGGCATAAAACTGATGACCTTGGCATACTTTGGCAGCAGCTAGACCAGTCCTTCAGCAAAGATACTGGAAATGGAAATAGGACCATATCATACCTCTCCATGGCAGTGGAGACAGAGCTGCCGAAAAGAACATACGAACCAACCAGTGTTCTAAGCTGGTCCATGGACCTCTGGAGAACCCAGAGCTTCCTGGGTTATTTCCAAAGGCTCTGTGGACATGTTTGGGTTTTTTTCTGGAGAGAAGGGTCCCCAAGTTAGAGAGAGGAGCTACTAACTCACTGGGGATTAGGAACCGCTATGCTGGTTAGCCTTTGACAGAAAAAGGAAACTTAATGCCCAGGGTCCCACAGAGTCCAAGATTCAGCACAGGGCCTCGGATTCCGGTGATCCAGTCATCTCCTCCATCCACCCCCACCATCCTCTCCTCACCTCTCATAACATTGGAGTCATATGCTGGACCCAAACCTAGTTTCTGTCTTGATCAAATTTTAGGATACGTGAGTTAGGTAACGACTCTTCACTCAATAAAGCCGTCACTGTTGGCATGTTTGTTTCACTGTAAAGGAGTAGGACATGCTCATTAAGGATTTGGAAAGATCAAAGGAGGAAACAGCTTCAGTCACCCCTCGCCTCAGCCTCCGGGAGCATAGCCCCTGTTGGTATTTCAGTGTTTCCTTCTAGTCACTAATCTGTCTCTATAGATGGGGGGTGTGAGTGTGTGGGTTCAACTTTGGTTGTGTTCATTCTGCATATTCACTATGCTTTTTTCCTCCGCGCTGTCACAGGAGTGTATTATTGGTCCTCCTCACTTGTTCACAATGTATTTCAGCCACAGTATTAGCCTTTGTTAAGTCTAGTACTTAGAGATTCCCAGGGAATCCTCTGTGGGCCTGGAAGCACAAAAGAGCTGTCTTACGTCTGTGTGTGTTTGGTGCCCCAGGTTTGAGGCTTGGTGCAGTGGAAGATGCTTTATAGTTTAAGCTGATGCTCTTAGAGTTTAAGAAGCATATGGCTAGAGAGCCTTCCACTGCTGGAACTGTGAGTACAGTTTTTGCATTGGTGTGTCTTCAGTTCCTTCTCTGAGAAGAATAGTTTATTTCCATCTAATGAGAGAACATTGAAACATTTTTAAAAGACATTTAAAAATCCTTTCACTTACACATATACTTGATAATTGTGTGATATGGGGTAGCCTATACCTCTGATAAAAGGGGAAGATGAAATTTTTTTTTTTTAAGAAATAGATTACTGACCTGTGTGTCATAATGTTGAGTGATAACTGCCTAAGTGTCTGGAGGTCAAGTTCATGTTGATGGATTAATATGAAATTCAGTCTTTGTGGTGGTATCTTAAATTCTGTTCTGGTCCCTGGCCTGGGCGTCTGATCTCTTGATAACGAAAGTGGGAACAGAAGCAGGACTTGTTTTCCAAGGAGGGGAATAAGCTGCTTTTGTTCTTCGGAATCTGCTTTGCTTCCAGCAGTGGGTTCCTTCACCCCACATCCTTGCCCAGCTATTCACACACCAGAGCATACTGCTTGTTCTCACAGGGTCTGTATCTCTGTGGTGGAGTTTCAGCTAGTCTTAAGGGAGTGTGTGGATGATATATACTTAAAATTTTAGTGTGTATTTTTAAAAACATGAAACCTGTCAAAGCTTACCATATGATTACACCTGCTTCTAAGCTCTGACGTGTAGTAAAATTGCAAGGGGTGGAAAAGATGCAAAGGCCTTTAGAAAATTCTAGGCCTCCTAAAAGAAGCCCCTCCTTCTTACTTAAATCCAGGTGTTTCTGCTGCGGCCACACGAGGGCGTATGTGGCTTTTTTTAATCAGCTTCCCGGTGGGCGTGGATAAAATTGTGTCCTTGGTATTTTCTTGAAATAGCCAGATAAATATTTTTATGTAAGCAAGTACGTTTTTACGTTAAAAAACTTAGAGAGATGAAAGAAAGAAGGGAAAACTCACCACCCTGTGGTCTGGGCATAAGTTTTCAGCCTTTTTATGTTTCTTTATGGTCCCAGATGATTTAAAGATTTTTTTTCTTTCCACCTGTCTTACTACTCTAAAATAGACCCAGGCTGTGTTAGTCCTTTGGATCAACTTTTTATTGGTCTCTAGTTAATGGGGTGCTAGAAGGGGACATTTCATGATTTTACATAGTAAGTTTTCCAAAACTACTATTTGTGTCGCAGGAAGAATAATAGAGCCTAAAGAAAGAAGCTGCTTTCAGCATTCCTAAGGAGTCATCTGCAGAAGGGAAGTCTCAAAGGTGCAACACTTTCACAGCCACATCTCTTGGAAAAGTTGGCACTCAGGAGAATCAGTTTGCTGAATGGGCATTAAGCCCAATAAAAACCCAGAGGACGCTTACTAGTGAGGATGGATTGGCCTCTGCCTCCTGGAGCAAGGTGTTGATGGTCTTAAACCTTCTCATGCTTCCGGGTGCAAACCTCTTGGTGCTTGTGCCAGCACCGTATTAAGGAAGCCTGGGGGGCTCACCCTGCGAGCAGTGGGACCTCACACACATACCAGAGGGTTCCTGCTCTGCTCTGCAAAGACATTCAGATCCTCTGTATGACTCACCCAAATGACTAAAACAGCAGTTTATTTTTTTTAATTGCTGGTTGGAACGGCTAATGCTGCCTTTTGGAGGGTTTGCTTTTACTCCAGGGGACCATGTTGTGACTGAAGGCCTTGCACCTCTGAATGCTCTCTGAGGTGCAGCCTTTTCTCCTCCCCTCTCTCAGCCTGGCAGAACCATTGGGGACTCCAGGCTCTCTTCAGGGAAGCAAGGGATCTCAGGTGCTGACTAGAAGCCAGGGAACTGAGATCAGGCGGAGTGGGCCAGAAAGTGCAGGGGCATGGAAAACAGTGAAGGTCACAGACTTCACAATTCATCAGACCCGAGTCTACATTCCAGTTCCACTTACAGGGTCAGTCATTCTCACTGAGGCTTGACTTCGTCATACAAAAGCTGCTGGATTCTCAATTCCAAGAGTCATAAAATAGCAGTCAAGTGAGAGGAATACTAAAGCCCCTTGGAAGAGTCCATAAACGAGGGGTAGGCTCATTGCTTCTTAGTCTCTCTTGAGTTTTCACTTTCTGCTCAGAATATCTTCTTTCAAGAGACTCAGGTGAAAAAGCCAAGACCTCAGATGTGTCAGTGCAAGTATAGGCTGCCACTCTGACTGAGAGCAGAAATCCAGACTTCTGTGTAGTGGGAGGATAAACGGAACCAATACTGACTATCAGTCCTCTATGTCAGTTGTCTGGCTTAACCCCGCAAAGAGGCGTGGAGTCCCTGTGTGCTTGCGTAAAGAAGTGGCAGCTCAGAAATGCCTTAAATGACTTGCCCTAAGGTTGTTTACAGGGACTTGACCTCAGGTCCAGAGATAGGAGACAGGGATTTCATATCAATCTCGATTCGTCACAAGTGCTACACTTAGGATGGAAACGGACTCTTGGGCTCCATGGACCCATCTCTAGGGAAGGAAGCTTCGACGATACGACACGGGGAAGAGAAAATCAAGTCTTAACCAACTCTGCCATTGAGCATTTGAAGGTCATATTATTTTCCAGCCTTTGATCAAGGAGCAAGCTTTAATAAAATGAAATTGCTTATAATTAGTTCTTAACTTACACTACCAAATCTTTATAGAATTTTGGATTTGGCAGTAGTACAGATAATTAAGTCGATAGTGAAACCACAGTCTAGTGCAAGCACACACTGGATCGGAATCAATGTAAAATAACTGATAATTAGGTAATGACTCTTTGACAATGCATAATTGTATAATAAGGGGAAGAAGGATTTTTTTTTTTAGGCAACATCAAATATTTCACTTACGGAAAGCAAAACTGATAGACTTTAGATCTTGCTACAGAAGGGTAACAGTCATAAAAAATAGCAAGTCGTCTTCCCCAGGTAAGGGAATGGACTGTGTGAATCGAGAAAAGGAAAGGCTGCCTGCCATCTGGTGGGAGTTCAAGGAGTGTGGCTGAGAGTGGAGGAAACGGAGCCAGGAAATTCCCAGCTGGGGGAGCCTTGGCCGGCTCCAACAGCCAGCCTGCCCCCAGGGGAAGCTGCCCTGCGAGCACCGCTGAGCCTGGGACAGTGGGTAACCTGCCCCGCTACGTGTGTGATGCCAGTGGCTCCATGTCTCTTGCTGGGAAGTGGGCATTCCCAGTCTGGTCAGGATCCCTAATTGAAGTCTCTTTGTCCCAGGATTTGCCTTCAGGGGGGCAGATGTGGGGCTTCTGGAGCAAATGCTGGCCTCTGTTTTATTAATGGACACTTTCATTCACAAAGGGAAGTATTTCCTCATCTTCTACCCCAGGGGCCAGACAAGAAGGGCTGGAGCTCCCACTCGCACTGGTGGAGCACTGCTGCTATCAAGTAACTTGTGTTCCATGCCTGCTGGTTACTGCTGTGCAGAAGTCGCTGCCCCGTGATGCCGGATCTTCTTATTTCTTGAGGAAAGCTGGAAATCCAGGTTTTGACAAGTTTACTTGATGGTAAATCTTCACAACGAATTCAGTATTTTACAGAAACCTGGTCGACCATCAGTTTGTGGCCTCTTCTACCACCAGGTGGTAGAACTTACCTAAATATTTGCTGCCTCCACTCTCCTAACTCGTTTATTTCAGCCACTGAAGTCTGGTTGCTGCCTCCCCACCTCTTTAAAGAGTTCTCACCTCTTAACAGGGAGAATCCCGAAGATTCTAGTAGCCATGGGCCTGGTTTGTGCTTTTCTCTCACTCGTGGCCAACCTTATCCACTCCATGACTTTATACTGGTCACTCCTGCATTCTTCACACACAAATCTAGGCCTTTCCTGAACTTTAACCTTCCACACGCCTCACCTCCTGTCGGACATGACCCCCAGGACCATGGCTGTGCTAACTCAACTGATTTGCACCTGCGTCTCCCGTACTCTCCACCACATCCAGCCAGCTGTCCAGAATAGAAATCTCTGCTCCTCCCTCTCCTTCACCGCTAGGGTCTAAAAATCTTCCACCTGAGAAAGATCCTCCCAATTCCAGCCCAGCCTCTTCCTCCATCCCTGG
Source organism: Bos indicus x Bos taurus (assembly GCF_003369695.1). Taxonomy (NCBI): domain Eukaryota; kingdom Metazoa; phylum Chordata; class Mammalia; order Artiodactyla; family Bovidae; genus Bos; species Bos indicus x Bos taurus. The sequence goes on along the minus strand of NC_040094.1, from coordinate 24,415,280 downwards.
TGCCACCACCTTAGCGCCCTTCTGCGTCTCTCACCTGGACTGTAAGGGTAGCCTGAACCGTTTCTGGGGGATTTCAGAATTAAGCAGCAGGAAAAGTGGGTTGGGGAGGGGTTGGGGAGAGGAGTAAAGAAACAGGAAGGAAAACTAGGATGGGAAGTAGACCCAGCGCCCCAGGTCAAGTTAGTTGAGATCAAGACTCGGGTGAGGCTCTTCCTGGTCAAGCACGCCAGAACTTTCCCCCTTTAACATAATTTCATTTTACAAAAGTGATGTTTTCATTAGAAGATATTTATAAAAGAAGGAATAAAAGTTTACAATTCCACTACTCAAATGGAGTTGTTTTACATTTTGTTAGTATTTTTATATACATATATATATTTAAGCAGCAAATGTGGAATCAATGGTCTGTGTTACTGTTCTATAAATGTTTTCATTCAGCAATATGTTGTGATAAATTTTTTCTGGTTATAAAATTAACCTGTGTGTCATAAAACTTGTGAAAATAAAAGTTACCAGAGGTTGCACTGCCTGAAGACAAGCACCAGTAATATTTTGGTTTATATCCTGTTTTCTTCACATGCGTTTTTGTGAGCGGCACTTCATGAAACCAGTTGTTCCTTATTGGAAATCGAGATTTTCTCGTTTTCACTTTTGTACATAACGCTTTAGTGAATATCTTTGTACAGAAATGTTTGTGTGTTTTCTTCCTGCTTTAGGATAAATTTGTGTAAGAATTACTGAAGCAGAAGAGATAATGTGCTTTTAATGGCTTTTCCGTATATTACCAATTTGCTCACTGAAAACACTGTTCTCCTTTACCATTTCTTGTCTTTGCCACACATTTGGTGTGTGGATTTTAAAAATCCTTTATCAAGTGATTGGCAAGAATATTTTCATTGTTTTAGTTTTATTATGGTATTTGCAAGGCCAAACATCTTTGTGTATATATTTATGTTCCTATAGTTTTTGTTTTACGAATTTTAAGTCACGTCCTGTGTTCTCTTCTCTACCCAAGTGTTCATTTTGTTGCTGACATCCCAGTGGCACAGCTTGCCAGCATCTTCCTCCATTTTGTCATTTACCTTTTCCTTTTGTTTATGGTGGTTTTGTTTTTACAGTCAAGGAGCTTTTAGAAAAGTTTATATATATAATCAACTGTGTCAAACTGTTCCTTTCAATTCTCTTTGCCTTTATGGGTAGATAATCTCTTTCACCATCCTTGGAGCCAAAAAACGTTTGCCTATATTTTATTTTGGCTCCTTTGACATTTTGTTTTGCATTTAACACTTTGCGTTTATGTAGGTGTGTGGTGGAAGTTTTAAGGACCTAACTGTGTTTAGTGAACAGTTTAGAGTTACCACAGAGTAACTCTTCTGAGAGATGGCTGGTGAGCTCTAGCCCTGCCTGCCCTGTGAGGTGTCTGATGGGAACCCGGACTCACGAGGGCTGCGGGCTGGGGAACAAGTTGAGTCTGTCCTATCCCAGCCTCCAGCCTTGAAGTGGGAGGAGTCACTGGCTGGAACATGGCTCCTGGAGAGTGTAGGGTGTCCCCAGCACTGCCCCATATAGACTCTCCTGATGGGCCCTGGGCCCTTGGTAAGAAATCCTATTGTGGGCGTGGAGCTGCACCCTAGATCAGGCTGGTCCGGCCAGTACGAGGCCACTGCTGCAGGCCTCACACCCTCTTCTGGCTTGAGGGGCACCAGTCACTAGTGCAGGCAACTGATACCTTGGGCTTTAAAGACTTGATCTGCAGCCTTGCTTTTACCTGTGAGCTGAGATTGGCTGGGACCTAGATGGAGAGTCCTTTGTGGGGCGCTGATTGCATTCCAGCCCCTCTGCCCTGGGAGGAGCCTTCGGGTCCAGCTGGCTCTTGACTCACATGGCAAAAACTCTGCCTGTCTTTACTAATAACTTTGCCCAGTCTCACTCCCATGACCTGAATTAACTTACTCTCATGAAGCCGCCTTTTTTTTCTTGCTTCAAAGGAGTAACCAAAGTCCTCGACCTTTCCCATCTGTCTTTCCACCCTGACCAGCTTCCTCCTTCCCTAGTCATTCACAGCCCCCATCTCTCTAGCTGCATAGCTTGCTTGCCAGCCACTTTGGTTTCTCAGAAAAGCTCAGTGTGTGTGGCTCCTCCCTATTTGCTTCTGAACTGCATTTCTTTCCTTATTACTCAGTGTCCACACCCAGGGCGTCTGCCTGGATAAAAATCTGCCCCTTTCCCCCAGTCACCTTTTCAGGCCAGACAGCGCCAGCGAGGAATGGCTGTCAACCCAGGCTAGCTCTTCATTCCTCAGAGCAGCCTGAGGCAGTTACAGTGTCCCTGGAGGTCATCTGAGCCCTTGGATCCTAAGTTAAATTCTCTCCTTGCCTTCTCACTCACCTGCTAAGCAAAGTCAGTGATTCTGTCTTCAGCCAGCTCCCCATCATCAGCTATTGCTGGGAGGTTTTCGGACCCTCATCCCTGTGCTGGGCTGTCCCACATTGAGGAGAACCAAGCCACTCCTCACCCCAGCTGATACTAAGCAGCATTGTGACCTTGGATAAAACACCACTTGGGAGATTGATTTAGGTGATCATAACTCTCCTAGCTCTAACATCATGTGAGCCAATGAAGAGGGAGTCAGTGGACGGGAAGGTTGAACTTGACTGTCTGTTTCTTAGGTTTAGGAGAAGTCCTTTGACAGCTCGCCAGGAATAGAGGAAGGCAGATGAGGACTCAGGTGAAAACTTCCAGCTCTGGGGAGCCCACTTTACTGCAATTGAATGCATGCCCTATAGGATACACCTCTAAGAAAGTAATTTGGAATCCTGCTCATCATCATCCAGACTGATCTCATCAGGCATCAGGTTCAGTTTGCTAACCCAGGCTTAAATCCACTTAATTCACTTATTAGAAAAATATGATTATCTGGGAACCTAACTTTCTAAAATGGGTAGATCAGTACCCTCACAGATGCTTTTATGGTCCTAGGATTTCTTGTGCTACATCCAGCATGGTGGGAAAGAGCAAAGCTTTACTTTTTCCATGTATCACTGTGGGATTGAGTTCAACTCCGACCTTTTATCCCACTCTGGCCTTGGCTACAAGGAGAGCCCAGTGTCTGGGCTCTATGCTTGACACACAGGATCTGTGAACATCTTGCAGTGTGTCCCTTAGTGTATTTAGTCTTCTGTCTTTCCCTCTTCATTGCACAGCTGACTTTCTCCCTTTGCTCTTGTTTTACCTGTAGTAGGTGAAAAGCTCTCCTAAGACAACGTGCATAGTTTGAGAAGTCAGGCCTGAAGGGTTAGGGCATGTGCGACTTGGGACCTGGTATATTTGTACTTTGGCTTCACACCTTTCCCCCTATCTTATTACTTTTATGCTTTGTAGGGTCAGAGAACTGATCTTTGTAGTTCTTAGGTATGTGTATATCTATATCAAATCTATATCTTAAGATTTGTGTATATATGTAGAGCTTTGTTGGGATGAATGGTGGGGTGATGGGAGATTGTCTCATTAAGGAATGTCACTAGCTCCACATACTAAAAAATTGAGGAGGTTGGGAATTCCCTGGTGGTCCAGTGGTAAGGGGGCTTCCCAGGTGGTGCTAGTGGTAAAGAATCTACTGCCAATGCAAGAGACGTGAGACACGGGTTCAGTACCTGGTCAGAAAGATCTCCTGGAAGAGGACATGGCAATCCACTCCAGTATTCTTGCCAGGAGAATCCATCCCATGGACAGAGGAGCCTGGCGGGCCACAGTCCATGGGGTTGCAGAGTCAGACACAACTGAAATGACTTAGCACGCAGGGCACGCCAGTGGTAAGGGCTGGCGCTTTCACTATCACAGATCCAGGTTTGATACCTGGTTGAGGAACTTAAGATCCAGCAAGCTGAGCAGCATAGCCAAGAGAGAAAAATCAAGGGGGCCAAACTGGGCACTGGGGTGCAAAAGACTTCAGGAGGAAGAGTGGAAACAGAAATCCTCTCATGAGAATTACACAGTGACGGATGGGCCAGGTTTCCTCCTGCCCCAAAGATACTAAGCACTGGAAGCCATTTAGGAACAACTTTTTGGAAATGGCTGGGCTTTGGCTTACATCCAAAACATGCTAACCTTTCTGCTGAAACATCAAAAAGACTTTCCCCTGAATGAATACAACAATGGCCAGCTTCTACCTGAGTTCCACCCTCTTGCAACAGGAAGTTGGGCTAAAACATTAAGCAGCCCTATTCATTCCTCTCCTTTTACCCTCCCCCTTACTACCTAAATGGTATCTCTCACCCCCACTGTCCATTCCCCAACTAGAGTAACCTTGGTTGATGAGAAACCCTGTCTGGCCGTTTTCAGGCTCCTGCATGCAGTAACAAGCCCAGGAAAAGCCTCCTTTCTAAACCCTTGCTTTTGCCTAACATCCCCTGGCTGCTGTCCCCGCATGACCCAAATAAACAGATGATCATGTGAAGCCAGGAAGGCTGTTTGTTTTAAACAGTGAGCATCTCCACTAATCTCCGGACCAGATGGGTTATTGGGGACAAGGGAGAGGTTGGCATTTGAATTCTGTTCACCCCACTTTTACCTCCTGCTTCCCCACCCCTGAAGGCAAAGCTGTCTTCAGAACACTACTTTTCAGAGGGTTGCCTTTGTGATGTGACAGAGCTGGGTCCCTGATGAGTCAGAAGAATTGGACTTCAGTCGCCAGAAGAGACTTCAGGGCTCTAAAAATGTCATGACCACTTGAAGAAGGCAGAAGGGTACAGTTGGAGGTAGCTCTCTGAGCATCCCGGGCCACTGGGCAGAATGGTACAGTGCTAGCCCCTAACAAAATGAGAACTTGGCGAACAACATTATCTCAAGTCACTTAGATATATATTAGACTAGTTCATGTGTACATACATGTGTGTCCATGCTGAGTCGCTTCGGTCGTGTCCGACTTTGCACCCTTCTGGACTGTAGCCTGCCAGGCTTCTCTGTCCATGGGATTCTCTAGGCCAGAACTGAGCCACCTGGGAAGCCTATATATATATATATATACACACACATATATATACACACACACACACATATATACTGCTGCTGCTAAGTCGCTTCAGTCGTGTCTGACTCTGTGCGACCCCATAGACGGCAGCCCACCAGGCTCCCCCGTCCCTGGGATTTTCCAGGCAAGAACACGAGTGGGTTGCCATTTCCTTCTCCAATGCATGAAAGTGAAAGTGAAGTCGCTCAGTCGTGTCCGACTCTTTGAGACCCCATGGACCGCAGCCTACCAGGCCCCTCTGTCCATAGGATTTTCCAAGCAAGAGTACTGGAGTGGGTTGCCATTGTCTTCTCCTATACACACACATATATATATATACATATACATATACCCCCAGTGGGTGAAGAATCAGCCTGCAATACTGGAGATTTGGGTTCAATCCCTGGGTCGGGAAGATCCCCTGGAGGGTATGGCAACCACTCCAGTATTCTTGCCTGGAGAATCATGGATAGAGGAGACTAGCAGGCTACAGTCCTTGGGGTCGCAGAGTCAGACGTGACTGAAGCCACACACACACACACACACACACACATGCATACATACATACATACAGTCTTAGGTGGCAGATAACCTTAAAAGAAGCAATGTTGGGACCAGCACTGATCAAAGCCTTCCCAGGAAAGCAGCATTCATCCTGCAAAGAAGAAATTGTTCTTTAATGCCCTGATCCCCTGTTGCTTTTCAACTTCAACATAAATAAAGCCAATGTCACCCAGTCACTCGTGTGTAATGGCCTCTCTCTGCTCAGCTACAGATGCTGGGGCAGTAACTGTGGAAAGATAAGAGCCCTCTGTAAACTGGTGCTGGCAAACAACCCCTTTCCTCCTGTTCACTAGGTTCTCAATTTCCAGTCTGTGCAGGCTTTCTTTCCCTGGGATGCATTATGCCCTCAAACGAAAGGCATGAAGCCAGCAAACATCATCTGTACCAGCTTTATATGTGTCTAGCAGTGTTAAGTGGTCAGACTCCCCTTTCCCATGTGAGCAGTTTGATACTCCTCCACCACTGTTTTCTAACTGGGGGCCCTGACCCAGAACTGTCTTTAGAAGAGTTATCTGTGCAGTCTGGGGATAAATGCTCCTCCTACCCGGCAAGGAGCAACTGGACTACTGAGTGGCCTTAGACAAGTACTTTCTCATCTCTGGACCTCAGTTTCCTTAACTGCAAAATCAGAGAATTGGGGTATTTTGTTGTTTAATGGCTAAGTCGTCTCCGACTCTTTTTGTGACCCAATGGAATGTAGCCCACCAGGCTCTTCAGTCAATGGGATTTCCCAGACAGGAATACTGAAGAGGGTTGCCAATCCCTTCTCCAGGGAATCTTTCCCCACCCAGGGATTTAACTCGGGTCTCCTTCATTGGCAGGTGGGTTCTTTACCATTGAGCCAGCTGGGCTGACCTCAAAGGTCTAATTTGTTAACTGTAACCCCAGGCAGCCCCAAACTCTAATACTAGAAGCCACCGTTGGGAGTGCCAGCCCGGGTCCCGCCCTAGCGGCGAGCGCGGTTGTGGCTTGGCGGACTGGCCCCGCCCCGCGGCCTCAGTAGTCCAGCCATGCGAGGGCCGGGCTTCCGCCCTCCACGTTGTTGTTCCCGATTTGCGCCACACCCCCTTGGTCTAGGCTGTGGACGCCTAAGTCGTAACCGCCCTGAGCCCGGCCCCAGAGCAAAGGGCGGCCTCTGGGGAGACACAGTCGGACTCTCCACCCGCATCAGACGCGCGTGGACAAAGACGAGAGTCTAGGGGAAGGAAGGAAAGAGACTCAGTTTTAAAAGGAGGTTGGTGAAAAGTAAACAGCAGGTAGGGTACAACTGTAGAATTTCCCTCTCAGCGTCCCACTCTCCACACAGTGGCCCCATCCGCACCCGCGAATGTGACCCTGCTAGACACTGGCCCTTTAAACACAGGGCTGGCGGCGCGGGGTGTCCATGTGGAGCTGCTCCATGCCGTGTTGTCCTGCCCGCCCATTGGCCCGCGGCCCGGTGACGTCGCCTAATAGGATGCGAACGCACTGCGGGGGGAGGAACGGAGACAAAACGCGGAATCGGATTTTCACTCCGCTCCCTTCGCGGGTTCTCTGGCAGCCTCCAGCCGTCAGCTCCGCCCAGGGGCGGATCCCGGGGGAATTGCGACAGCAGGATGGTTGCAGGAATTAGGTCACGTGTAGGTAGAAAGCGGAGACCCAGGGGTCAGGCCAGTCTTTACCAACCTAGGTTTCCCTGACCTGGAATATTATTTGAGCTAAACTTAAGTCCTGAATTTTTCACCCTTCTTTACCTCCAGCAGGACAAATTTCGTTGTGAATGACCCTAACACGCAGCCGTTGCTCAACTTGTGGCTTGCAATCGGGGCGGGGCGAGGCGGGAGAGCGGAAATGCAGGGCGCGAACCCGGCTGGAGCTTCTCCCGCCCCCACCCAGGCCACGTGTGCGCGCGCGGTCTCGAGTGGGCGGGGCCAGGCCGCCCGGGCCCCGCCCCTCCCTTCTTGAGACGCCGGGGCCCTACGGGCGGGGGCTCCGGTCCGGGCTTTGGCTGCGGCCCCGGTGTAGTAGCGGGGGCGGCGGCCGGGGGCAGCGCGGCTCCTTCCCTTGTTGTGTGTGTCTGTGCCTCCTCGCCATCTTGTTGCAAAGCCTTTTCTTGTCGGCGGGACTCCTGGGGGCCGCGGGGCGGGAGGCATCAGAAGGGAGGAAGAGAGGGAGGGGAAGGAGGGAGGCAGTGCCGCCTTTTTTTTTTTTTGCATCAGATTTTTTTTAATTTGCAAATTACATTTTGCAAATATCTGGGGAGACATTGATTTTTCTTCCTGTGCTCCCCCGTTCTTCCCTGCGGAGTGCGCTGCGCCGCCCAGTCCTGACGCCCCCCGGAGCTGATCCCTCCCTCCTGCCTGCCCGCCAGCCTGACCTGTGCCCGGCTCGCGGGCCGCAGTCTCGGCCCCGGCGCGCCCCCGGCAGCTCTCGGCGCGATGAGCATAGAGACGCTACTGGAGGCGGCCCGCTTCCTGGAATGGCAAGCACAGCAACAACAGAGAGCACGTGGTGAGCGGCCGGGCTGGGCCCCTGGGGCACCAGGGAAAGGGAGGCGAGCGACCCCGGTCCCCGAGCCTACGCGAAACCGCGCGCGGTACCCGCTCCCGGGCGGCCCGCGAAGCCGAGCAGTGCAAAGATCCGCGCGCGAGCCGCCGCCCGGGGAGGAGTGTTGTGGGCAGTGAAATTAATTAATGAATTCATTAACATGCAGCGAGGGACCCGGCTCCTGTAGGCGCCACCCCAACTGCCTACCACCTCTTGTGCACCTTTCATGGGGGTCTCTTTTGCTGTGGGCCAGCTGTGCCCTCGGTAGGGATGAAGATGTGCGAGCCGGGGGGGTGGGGTGAGGAATGGTGTTGCGTGGGGGTGGTAGACCAGCGCGAGTGTGCGTGTATGCACGGGGGTATGTGTGATGCGAACCTCGATGAGAGCGGATGGACGGACGTGTACACGGGCGAGTGTCTAGTGCACACGAGTCGGCGTGTGTGTAACGGAGTGGGGGGTGGAATTACTCTACGCGGAGCAGCTCCCCGGCTTCCCTGGCCCTGTGGGGAGGGTGCGGGGGGCGCTCCCGGCAGATCTACGCGCCTCTTGGGGCGGAGGCGGCCTTTGCAGAATGAAATGACATCGCGTGTCTTATGATCCTGGCCAGCCCCGCCTGACCCCGCCTCCCAAAGCTGGGCTGGGTCGCGCGACATGGGTTTGGGTGAGAGCCGGGCTCACTGGACATCTGCGAGACGGCCAGCAGGTCGCCGGGGGCAGACCCCGGGCCCCCCTTACTGCGCCCCACTTTAGCCGGTGTGGAATGTGGCGTGTCTACGCGTTCCAAACCCGCTCTCGGCTGGAATGTTGCGTGTGCCTGCGTTCCAAGCCCGTTGGTTACACCGGGTGGTGACGTGGACCGGCCCCGCCCCCGACCACGTGCACGGGGGACACTCCCGCTGGGGACAGCGCGGCCCAGCCCCTCCCCGCAGCCTAGTGCTCGGCTGGGGGCGGGGCCTGGGCGGGGCTGACGAGGGGCCTTGCGCCGGGTTGGGCCCTGGCTGTGGCCGCTGGGCATCTGCCTGGTAGAGCCTTTGCCCTACGTGGGAGGAGCCGAGCTCACCTGTCGGTTCTCGCCCCGGCCTCCCGTTTTTGCTCCTGGGGCGAGGGAAACCCTCAGAATCGCCGAGCGACGGGATATATAGAGCTCACATGCTCCCACTAACCCCACCCGCCCAGAACGTTCTCACCAGGACCCCCTGGCAGCACCCCTGACCGCGATGTGAAATGAGCCGGGCAAGAAGGGGCAAACTTTGGTGTTCTCTCGAAGCGGGGAGACGGAGATTTCAGGTGCCCTTATCTCCACGAGCCCTTGTTGGTGGCCCCAGCTTCAGGGTGCTGCAGAAATAGGGGCCAGGGGAAGACCTCCGTTTTCCGGACTGCTGCGAGGGTCGCAGCCCTGGATCGGCAGCGTGTGTGCAGTATCCGGGGACTGCTGCCCCCTCCAGCCCTACCCCCAGCCCCCGGTCGGGTGGATTGTGGTGGAGAGAGTGCTTCGCCCTCCTTTCCTTTCTGCCTATTGTTGCTTCAATGATGAGTCATGCAGGAGGTAGTAGTGTGTGTTGTGTGCGCGCGCGCGCCTGCAGCGTGTACCGCCGCCGCTGCGGGCGGGGGGAGTAGCAGCAGGCCACGGGCGGGGGAGCAGCGGGTCTGCCGGCTGGCCGAGTCGGTTCGTCCGGCCTCTCAAGGTCAAGAGTCACTTGAGATACGCTAGACTGAGAACGCTTGGGTTTTCGGAACTGAGGGGTCAGGACGTCGGCTCACGCGCCCCTCCCCCTTTCTTCGAGGTCCAGATCAGGGTCAGGCGGTGGACAGTGCAGGTGGTGACCGAGATTGTCCTGCGTGCGGGACCAGCGCGGCTCGGGGAGGAGCGTGCACAAGATTTGGAGAGATTGAGTCACCTGCTACCGCCATCCACAATGCAGTTCAGGAGTCCCTATTGTGTCCCCACTGTGTACCGCCCACTGTGCTAGAGGCGGCAGGATTGACCAAAGGAACACTCACTTCACCTTCACTTACCCCGCAGACTGGTTGGCCGTGTAAGGGAGGGGAGTAAACGCTCACTGTCAGTGTCTGCCACCCTTTCTGAAATTAGTCAGTCCAGAGCTGAGAGTAAGAATCACAAGGATGACGTCTGCAACACTTGGAAGGAACCTGGGTATGGCTCTCCACTAAGAAGTTGTAGCGCGCTGCCCCTCCCCCAGGTGGTGAGAACTAGAGGCAGGCAGTTAAGGCTTCTTGTTGGTGGAGCAGGAGGTCTTAGGGGATGGATGGATGGATGCTGGAAAGCCAGATTTACTCCCAAAACTCATGTACAGATAGCTTGATTTGGCTGCAGCAGCCTAATCTCTAGAATTCATTTTTTGCTCCTACTAGAGGTTTTGTTCTCTAAGTCGGGGTGGTGAGAAATGGAAGAGAAGTGGGGGTGCTGCTGCGGAGCTTGCTGACCAGAACTGCTTTCTGGGGAGTGTGTACCTGATGGGCAGCCCTGAACAGGGATCCTTTTGTCTGGGCCCCCATTCAACTTCAAGCCTCAAGTGACTGTTTTCTGACCTAGACCAGCCACTCTGTTCACGTGATGAGTCCAAGGATGTGTGTGCACCTTCATGTTGGTACACGAGGGGAAAGGGGAGGGCGAGGCCATCCTGGTGGCCAGCATGAAGGCCTGGTCATTGCTATCAATCAGAGAAGTTGACTCAAATGAGACCCTCTTCTGAGCTAGTCCCACCCTGTGCCTGCCTTGTGCACCACTGTCCCTATTACATGTAGAAGGGGAGAACCCCCCTGAACATTGGGAGGCCCCTGATACGGTCTCCTCTGGCCCCAGCTGTGTGCCGGCTGAGGTCCTGGGCCACAGTGGCTTCGGGGAAAGCACAAAGCCTGTACTCTTCATTGGGGGCTGTAGCCTTGGCCCCCGGGTCACCCAGAAGGGTGGTGCTCAGTTCTCTGGGGGCAGCTTCTGGGCAGAGCCCGGGGAAGGTGCCAGAGTATGTGTGTGCATGTATGGGAGTGAGAAGAGGGTGCAGCAGTATTTAGGAGCTTAAACTCATATTGCTGACACTCATTTGCTCCGCACGCTCTGTTTCCCTCTTCCCAGTGCACAGGAGAAGGGACCATACTGGGCAAGGGATGGGTCAGAACCGGCCAGGAGGAGACAGGAGGCTTTAGTGGGCTGGATCTGGCCTGGACTGCCACCCTCTTCAGCGTCAGTTAAGCTTTTTCATGCTGATCCAGGTGTGATAGATCTTGGCCATTCACCTGGGCCCTTCCTGGCACCTGTGAGCCTGGCACCTGCCTGGCTCCCGAAGAGAGAGGATATATGAGAAGGAGGTTGCCATCTTCTGGTGGAGCTTTGGAGTTGCCTTTATACATGGGGAATACAAGAAAGGAACTACGGAGACTCTGAGGTTTGCCTCCACTCTGGGTCCCCAGAGCCCCTGACCTTGGGGCCTGAGGCCCTGTCTGTCGCCCTGCTTGTGGGAGAGGGGCACACTTGCCCCGAGGCCAGTGAAAGCCCAGGTCCTGGCTCAAAGGAATGGAGGTAGGGCTGTGTTGGGCTTCGAGCTCCGGGACCTTGTCTTGGGGTTGGGGTCTGGGGAGGTGCGGAGTGCACTCGGGGTGTCCTGGGCTGGGCCTGAGAAGGTCTCCTTGACTGAACTCAGCAGGTTTCTTTCCCAGTGTGGAAAGGGGAGCGCAGAGGGTGGGTTTTCTCCAGGGCCGCAAAGGAAGCCAGTGCTGGTGGCTGTAAAGCAGCAGGCCGGGCAGCTTCCCTTCCTGAGGGGCCGGGGGAGACACGGAAGAGGCTGTGCTTGCTGACTCCAGCCCTTGAATGCTGGCTGCTGGGAAACCACTGAGCGCTTCCCCTCTCAGAACACTTCCCCCTACTTCCTCCTGCACCTCTTCTTCTCGGCAGGAGGAGGGGCTCTGAGCAGGCCTGGCACACACACCAGTGGTTGATTGGCCAAAGGGCCCCGAGGCTGCATGTTTTCTGGGGTCCCTGGCCCAAAGACCTGTGGAGAGGGTGATGCTATCCTCTCCTACAGGGGCACTTGGCCAGCCTTGTCCCCCCAGCCCCACCCCTTGTGGGTGGTGGTGTGTTTGGGGCGTGTCCGCTTTGTGCTGTCAGCTCTGTTAGTCAGCAGTGTGGTGAATCGGGCAGGAGGGGAGGGCTGGCCTGCTCCCTGGCCCCAGCCTATAGCCAGGGAACTGGAATGGTGGGGCCTGGGAGGGGATGAGGCAGGGTGGGGATGGAGAGGGGCGTCTCAATCAGGAGGGGCTTCTCCCTTGGCCCTGTTCTCCGCCCACCGCTGAGCAGGCCTCCCCTTCTGGTGGGGCTTTCAGTAGAGATGCTGAACTGAGGCGTGCAAGGTTGTTGGAACTCTTTGCCTTGTTCAACCCCTGTTAAAAAGCCCTGCTTTCCTTTCTGCTTGCCTCTTCCCTTTCTAGTCTCCTGCTGGTGGTGGTGGAATAAGTTCCAGCACAACCAAGGGCAGAGAAAGACCAGGAGCATTTGGGGTATAAACCGCGATTGAGGAAACAGGCTTTGGGACCTAGCCTGGCAGTCCTGAGTCCCAGGCCTTGTTGTCTCATGTGTGGGCTGAAGGCGATGTCCCCTCCCTGCTTGCAGTGTGGGGCTCTTGTGAGACACATGGGTGTAGGGGGTGTGTGTGTGTTTATTTGCAGTATGACCCTCAACAAATCATTTTGCCTCTTAAAGCTAATTTGTCTCATCTGTGAAATGAAGGTAATGCCTGCCCTCTAGAAGGTAGCTCCCCAGAATCTAGGATTTGACTGCCTCTTCTCTTCTCCTGTGGGGCTTCCTTGATAGCTCAGTTGGTAAAGAATCCACCTGCAATGGAGGAGACCCCGGTTCAATTCCTGGGTCAGGAATATCCGCTGGAGAAGGGATAGGCCACCCACACCAGTATTCTTGGGCTTCCCTCATGGCTCAGCTGGTAAAGAATCTGCCTGCAGTGCAGGAGACCTGGGTTCAATCCCTGGGTTGGGAAGATACCTTGGAGAAGGCAAAGGCTACCTACTCCAGTATTCTGGCCTGGAGAATTCCGTGGACTGTATAGTCCATAGAGTTGCAAAGAGTCAGACACGACTGAGTGACTTGCACTTTCTCTTCTCCTGTGAGATCACTTGTGGACTGGCCTCTCCCAACCTCATCTACCACTCCCTCTCCTCAGCCTTGTTGCCCCTGCCCATCACCTGCTTAACACTTCAACCTGCAGTGTGCCAGGCCTCCTCCCGCACGCTCACTGACAGCTTCTGCTCTGTCCTTCCATAGCCCCTCTCTTCCCACAACCTGGGTTGTTAATCCTGTGATTTGTCCTATGCCCCTCCTCCCCTGGTCTATGAGCTCCTCAACAGCAAGGATCAGGAGTCTGTTTTATTTGTTCACTGCTGTGCCCTGTGCCTGGCTGGGTGTGGATGAGTGTATGTATTTGTGCTGTCACTGGGTGGTCCCTGGCATGGGGTCAGGATGGGTTACAGTTGGGAGGACAAGGGGAGCTGGGGCGCCCAGGACAGCAGGCCCTGCTGAGAGACCACTGTGTTCTCTCTGTGCAGAGGAACAGGAAAGGCTTCGCCTGGAGCGGGAGCGGGAGCAAGAGCAGAAGAAGGCCAACAGCCTGGCCCGGCTGGCCCACACCATGCCGGTGGAGGAGCCCCGCACTGAGGCACCGCCTTTGCCTCTGTCACCGCCAGCCCCTCCGCCAGCACCCCCGCCACCACTGGCCACCCCAACCCCACTGACTGTCATTCCTATTCCAGTAGTGACCAACTCCCCTCAGCCTCTGCCCCCACCCCCGCCACTACCCCCCACGGCCCAGCCTCTGCCCCTGGCGCCTCGCCAGCCAGCCCTGGTCAGCACCCCTGGACTCAGCATTAAGGAGCCTGCCCCCCTTCCCACCAGGCCGCAGGTGCCCACTCCTGCTCCTCTACTGCCGGACTCCAAAGCCACTGTTCCGCCCACTGGCAGCCCCAAGCCCTTGCAGCCCCTGCCCACCCCCATCCTGACTATTGCGCCACACCCTGGAGTCCAGCCCCAGCTGGCTCCCCCACAGCCACCTCCATCCACGCTTGGAACCCTGAAGCTGGCACCTGCTGAAGAAGTCAAATCCAGCGAACAGAAGAAGAGGCCTGGGGGGTGAGTGAGGTGTGGCAGAGTCGGGGCTGGTGGGATGGAGAGAACTGCCCACAGCTGGGGCTGTGTGTGCAAGAGAAAGTGCCCTCCCAGCTAGCCTGTCAGAGCTGCACCCTCCTATATCTGGATATGTTCTCACTGTGCTGGGACCATCCCCACCCTGGGGAGTGGAGAATGGTCATTGCCCTCTGTTGTTCTTAGGCTTCTCTGACCCCTTCCAAGGTTGGGTCTGATGGAATCACCAGGCCTTTGGACTTCCTGGGTGAGGGCTAGGGTCCACTGGCTATTTCTCCCAATCCCAGGAGCCCTTCACAGGTGCACGGGTTGGGTGGAATATGAAGGGGTTGTGAATTATGAGCCTACCCGTGCCCTCCAGAGGGTGTATGCACCAGGACACAGGGCCAACAGTTTTCATCGCTGCTTCCCTAGGGAGAGAATGTCAGGGACAAAAAGCCTGTGGCATTTGGGGAGGGTGGGGGCAGGGGGTGGGAAGGCCACCTAATTGGGCCCTCCTCCCTGAGCTCCCTGTCTGTCTGGATTTCAGAATCGGAACCAGAGAAGTCCACAACAAGCTGGAGAAGAACAGGTGTGTGTGTGTGTGTGTGTGTGAGCTTGTGACTCTGAGCCCGCCCCCGCCAGCTACCCGGAAGGTCCCATCCTTGGTCCCCAAGCTCTCCTTGGACCTTCCCTCCCGCCCCTGACGCTGGCTGACCGGCCCTGCTCCCTTTCCCCAGGAGGGCCCATCTCAAGGAATGCTTTGAGACCCTGAAGCGCAACATCCCCAACGTGGACGACAAGAAGACATCGAATCTGAGCGTGTTGCGTACGGCGCTGCGGTACATTCAGGTATGCGGGCTGGGGGGAGAAGCAAGGCCCAGAGAAGGGCGGGAGACCGCCGCCGCGCAGGCTGCCTGCACGCCCCGCCTCCCCGCACGCCCCGCCTCCCCCCCCATGCGGCCCCGCCCGCCTCCACGCGGGCGCCGAGCACATGGCCCAGCTGACGTCAGTGGGGCTCCCCACCCGGGTGGAGGCGGCGTGACCGGCGCGCGTGCGCGGGGGAGCGCGGCGCTGGCGCTCGGCTCCCCTCCCCCGCCGGGCGGCCTTACGGAGCCCTGCCATCTGCACGGCCCCCGCGACTCGGTGTCAGCCCGGAATCTGCCCCGCCTTACCGCCTGCCGCGCGCTACTGCCCGGCGAATGGGAAGGACGTAGGGCAACCGGTGCCTCCATCGCCCCCGCAGTGCTGGGCGGGAACCGGATTCGGCCCCAGACTCTATCTTGGGGGGTGGGGGGGTGCTGGGCGTGGCTCGCTTAACCACAGTGGAACCCATGAAATACGCCCCACCCCACCGCGCGCCTCGGACTTTTAGCTCAAAAGGATCAAGATCCTTGCAGTGAGCACACGTAGATGCCATCTCCCGACTTTGAGGATTAAACCTTGGGGAAGGGGAAATGCAGCACTCTGGATGACGAGTAGCCCTGGGGGTCACCGAACCTAAAACCTTACGTTCTGCCTCCCCCAGGATTTAAAAGAAGCCCTTTTTCAAGGCGCCCTCCTTGCCGTGTGTCCCCTGCCTTTGGGCACTGGCTCCTCTGGGCTGTACGGGGAAGGGGGGTGCCCGACAGATAAGACCGTTGCCATGACGGCCCGAGTTTGGTTTCCCTGGAAACCCGCCGAGGGTTCCGTGTGCCGGGAAGGAGGCTGTGGGGGTGGGGCAGGCGGCCACGCTCGGCTGCCTTGGAGCCGGGAGGTAGCCGTTGAGGAGTGGGAGGGATTTAGGCCTCCCGGACTGCGGGGGCAGCTTCGGGGTCTCCCAGTCGGCTCCCTAGGGAAGCTGAGGGGATGGGCAGCGTCACGGCTCCGGTGGGCCAGCCCTCCCCCGGCCTCGACTGCGGGGTCACAGCCCTGAGGTAACCGGAGCCTGACTTGTCGAAGGAGGCGGGCGGAGGCGCAGCCTCGGGACTACTCCCAGCCGGCAGCTCCCTCTCGGCCTCCCGCGAACGCACGCCCTTCCGCCCGCCCTCCGGGCAAGGGGGAGGGGCTGGCGCGACTCCAGGCCGCTTCCCGGCACGGGAGGGGCGGGTCCGGGTCCGCGGATTGGCGGGGCTGGGCAGGGGGCGGGACTCCTGCGCTCGCGGAGGGAGGGTGCGGCCAGCGGGGAGTGACGCAGCAAAGCCGGGTCCGCGTGGGTGCGCGCGTGCTCCGGGAGGGGCGGGGCCTCGTTGGTGGCCGGGTGGGGGGGGCGGGGGTGAGCGGGGGGGAGGGGGGGGCGGGGGGAGGGGGGGGCGGGGGGAAGGGGTGGGGGAAGCGGAGAGGGGGCCCAGCGTCGAGTTTCAGAGGGTCTCCGGGAGGGTGTTTTCTGGGATGTTTCTGCAGAACTCGGGCTGGAGACTTAAGTTGCTACTCCTTCAGCTACAGGAAATCATGTAGCCTGGGAGCAAATTCCTGTCTAAATTCTGCGACATTTTCTGTGAATATCGGTTTCCTCTTGTACTGCGATGATGCTAAAGTGGGAAAAAGTAATAATATCTTTGTGGTAAGGACGTGAGAATTGGTCATTTGTAAATAGTAACTTAATAGCAATTGTTGGGAGAAGGCGATGGCATCCCACTCCAGTACTGTTGCCTGGCAAATCCCATGGACAGAGGAGCTTGGTAGGCTGCGTCTGTGGGGTCGCACAGAGTTGGACACGACTGAAGCGACTTAGCAGCAGCAGCAGCAATTGTTGAGAAGGAAGAAGGATGGAACGGTGCGTTCCTCCCTGTATAGAAGTACTTAGGGCAGAAAGCCTTGATTGCAAGACGGTGGATTTGAAAGTACATCAGAAATAAAAGACTCAGTAAAACCAGCAGATTTGGGATACGGGCCTGGCCTGAGTGGGAAGCAAGGTGGCCCCTAGCTGTCCGTAAAAGATACTTGTCCTGGGGCTGGCAACAGAAGCAGAAATGCTGGGAAACTTAACAAGGTTCTCCATAAATCTCCAACTTCATTTATTCGTTCACTCATTCAGGTTTTTTTGGACAGCCCTGTGTCTGATTGGGCCGATAATAAGTGGGGAGCAAGGGAAAAAGTGCAGAACTCTGTCTTTAGGTTTGGTCTTGCTGCAGATTATAAAATAACCAAGCAGAGGAATCTGCTCCAAGGGCATAGTCAGGACAGGGGTCACAGCATGTGTTCGGGGGAGTTGGGGAAGTTGCTACTGAGGAAAGGGCCTTTAAGCTGGGACCTGAAGGCCAGGGTGACCAAGACAAGTGCCGGGCAGAGAGCCCAGCACAGGCCAGAGTTTTTCCAGTAGGAGGGAGGAAGATGCATTTTGGAAGTTGAACGTGGTCAGGAGGGTTGCTATGCTGAGATGGGAGTTGGAAGTGGGTACCAGAGAGACCACAGAGAGGGTGGAGACTGAGGACTTTTGTTGTGTGCTGAGGGAGGAAGCTTTGGGAAGGCTGTAGCCCCCAGCCAGAGCCACAGTGCCTTGGAGGTAAAGGATTTGAAGAAAGTTCTCAGAGAAGTGGACAGAAACAGGAAGTGGGGTAGGCAGGTACCAAACAACACATCCAGTCTTCTTAGAAAGGAAATGGGCTTAAAATGAAACAATAGGGACAAAAGTTAGACCTTGGGAAAACTTTCCAGGGATGTCTATACCTGTGGAGACCTGGACTAGGTGAGGAGTGGGGGTTTTGGCTCCTGATTAATTGTCTCTGAGCTGGCAGTCAGCCGGCCCCGCTAGTGCATAGAGTTCAGGACAGGCCTGAGAGCTGACTCACCCCACACCTCGTGATCACCGTGGCCCCTTCCGATGGCCTGTCTACCACTGGCCTCTCAGGGAGAAGCCGGGTGTGCGTGGGGGGAGTGGGGCAATGGGGGAGCTTTCTGGCAGAAATGTTGGTGGGGGAGGCAGGTTAATCTCGAAGCCAGGGTGATAGAGGGGGCCTGGGACTGGCAAAAAGTGTAAAAAGTGTAAAGCTGCCGGCTTTCAGGACAGTGCACAGTATGGCCGTGTCTGGGTTACGTGTCACAGGCACTAATGGCTTGAGGCGTCTCTGACCAGTGAGGTCAGGAATGCAAGGAACATGGGGCTCGGGAGGGAGCGTGGGGAAGCTGGGCCTAGTCCATGTGTGGAACTGAAGACCTGCGTGCCCAGGAGTTCAGGTGAACAGTTGGGAAAGGCTGTTGCAAGACTGCCCAAAGGAAATGGAGTCAGGGGAAGCTCAAGTCTCATGAGAGACTGATTCTCCTGTGATGATGGGGATAGACAGGGTAGATGTGGGGACTAGCACCCTCCGGTCCTCACAGGTGCTTGGCCAAGAGGTCACATGGCTGTGTCCTGGCCACCCGCAGTGTCGGGATGTAAGCTAACCATAGAACAGTGTGTACTCCTCTCACAGGGTTGGACTGGGAGAGCGTGTGTTGAGATGGAAAAACAAAACTGGAAGTACTTAGGGGGTCATGTGAGCCAGTGTCAGTCTCATTAAGGCTGACAGTCTCATTGAACGCTTGGGGTTAGGGGGAACGGTGCGGTGTGGGGTGCCACTCCTAAGACGAGCGAGCCTGAGAGCAGGCTGGTGTACCCGGAGGACGTGAGAGGGGGCTGGGCTGTGGAGGAGCTCCAGCGGACGAGACCTGAAGGGGTAAGGAGGGAGACACATGGGGGCCTACACCTGGCCAGGACTGGCAAGCCTCGGCGACTAGAAGCTCGGGAGGTCAGGATTGTCCACATCGTCTGTTGAACCCTGCGGTCATGACATGCCTGGGCCAAGGAAAAGCTGGCCACGGGGAGGCCTGTGGGATTTAAGATGTGTTAGTTTAATAAAGTTTCAGACAGGAGGTCACAGAAAACAAGGAAAGACGGTGCAGAAGGGAGTTGAGGAACAGAATAGGAGCTGGCCTTCCAGAGCTGCTAACAAGCATCGGACGAAGGGAAACCGGAGACCCTTCTCATGGGGGAGTGTGCCCCGGGAGGGTCAGCCCCGAGAGGAGAGGTGGCCCGTGGCCCTGGAGGCGTGGAAGGGGAGATCGGGTGGCAGACAAGGAGCGCCCTCCAGTGTTCTGAGTGACGGGATGGCCTCAGCGTCAAGCGGGGAGGGGCTTCTCCAGGGCGGCTCAGATGGAGGCCGAGGTGCTGTCCTCCTAAGAGCTGTTTCTCAGTGGCTGAGGCTGCTCAGGTCCAGGAGGGGAAGGAAGGCCACATCCCGGGGCCTGGGGAGTGTGGGAATAGAGTGGCGTGCGAGGCGGTGCAGGTGGGCACCGTGGGGAGGATGTGCGCAAGTCAGCAGCTGTTCAGGAGGAGATGGAGGTGGTCAAGGAGGTGAGGTAGGGGTCTCAGAATCTGCTGGCCGTCCTGCAAGAGCGTTGAAGTTAAGGAGACGAGTGAATAATGAAGGGACAAAGGGCAGGATCGTCTGGGGATCCTTGAGGAACGGGTTCCATGGAGGGTAGCTCGTGGTATCCGCATCCATAGCGGCAGGATGGTGTGAATGGCGGTGCAGGCCTTGGGCACTGCCTAAGAAGTCTCCTACCCTTTCTCCCCTTCTCAGCAGAATGGAAGGAGATTCTCCCAGGAGGGTGGATGGGGCAAGAGGCAACAGAGCCCCTCAGGACAGAATCATGTAGGGGTAGGGGAGGGACTGGCCTGAATCTGCACCTGCTTGTGAGCTCACAGCCTGTCCCCAGATGCTGGGCCTCCTTAGGTGGAGCCATGGACCGAGAGGCAGGTGTGGTTTCCCGCAGCTCCCTGGCAGCCTGGGCCCCCGATGCGCAGGTGAGGGTGGGTGAAGGAGATGTTGGTGGCACCATGGGCTCTGTGGCTCCTGCTCAGGGTGCCCTGCTGTTACTTGCCCTGTTCTCCAGTCCCTGAAGAGGAAAGAGAAAGAATATGAGCATGAGATGGAGCGGCTGGCGCGGGAGAAGATTGCCACGCAGCAGCGGCTGGCGGAGCTCAAGCACGAGCTGAGCCAGTGGATGGACGTGCTGGAGATCGACCGCGTGCTCCGGCAGACGGGCCAGCCTGAGGACGACCAGGCCTCCACCTCCACCGCTTCTGGTGAGCCCCGCCCACCCCACGTTGCCCCCACCCTTGGCCCTGTGACATCCCCAGAGCCCCGGGGGCATCTGCTTCTCCAGGCTCTCATTCCTCAGCCCTCCTGACCGGTCCCTCCCCGCGTGTCCCTCCACAGAGGGTGAGGACAACATAGACGAGGACATGGAGGAGGACCAGGCTGGCCTGGGCCCACATAAGCTGAGCCATCGCCCCCACCCGGAGCTGCCGAAGCCACCGCCCAGCACGGCCCCCGCGCCTCTGCCTCCACACCCACACCCGCACGCCCAGCCTGTGGCCCTGTCTCCTGCCCACCTCCCTGGGCAGCAGCCCCCGCCACAGCAGAAGACACCTCTGCCGGTCCCTCCGCCCCCACCAGCGGCCCCGGCCCAAACGCTGGTGCCCGCCCCGGCCCATCTCGTGGCCGCGGCCGGGGGCGGCTCCACAGTCATCGCCCACACTGCCACCACCCACGCCTCAGTCATCCAGACTGTGAACCACGTTCTCCAGGGGCCGGGGGGCAAGCACATCGCCCACATCGCTCCCTCGGCCCCCAGCCCTGCCGTGCAGCTGGCACCGGCCACGCCCCCCATCAGCCACATCACGGTGCACCCTGCCACCCTCAACCACGTGGCCCACCTTGGCTCCCAGCTGCCCCTGTACCCGCAGCCCGTGGCAGTGAGCCAGCCAGTGGCCGTGAGTCACATCGCCCACACCCTCTCACACCAGCAAGTGAATGGCACAGCCGGGCTGGGGCCCCCAGCCACGGTCATGGCAAAGCCAGCTGTGGGGGCTCAGGTGGTGCACCACCCCCAGTTGGTGGGCCAGACAGTGCTTAACCCTGTGACCATGGTCACCATGCCCTCCTTCCCGGTCAGCACACTCAAGCTGGCTTGAGGATGAGGCCACTCAGAGGCCCCCAGCGGGGGCAGGGAGGGAGACCTGTCCCCCACTCTCCCACCCACCAGCTCCACACATTCCAGCCAGGTCCAGGCCCGCCCTACCCATACCCACCCCCAGGCCTCCTAGGGGAAGGGGGTGCAGAGACTCTGAGCCAGGGGAGGGAGGGGGCTCAAGGAGCTGGGCACAGGGCAGGGGGTCACCCCGCTGCACTAGGACTTGACAGTGATGAGAGACGCTCTGGCCCACGTGCCACCTGTCTGGCCTGGTGCCCGCTCCAGGGCCGTTCCCATTCCCGTCCCCCACCCATCCCCTGACACCAGTGCGATGTGGACGTCGTGTTCTTCCGCCTCCCCCGCCCTGCCCACCTTCCTGTGCTGCTGCTGCTGCTATCGCTCTGTCTGGTGAGATGGCTGGGCACCCGGGCCCTCCCCTCCCGAGCCTCAGCCTTCTCCTTCCAGGGTTCTGGAGGGGGACGTGGGGAAGCAGGACTCAAGCGAGTTGGCCCTGATATCCAAGGGGACTGGGGAGGGGGGCGTTCTCTGACTACAGGGGACAAGTCCTAGGAGGTGGCTTGTGTGGCGTCCCTCCAGACAGGTGAGTGCCCCGGCCTGGGGCTCTCACAGGCTGGTTGCAGTCATTGTGATTGATCATAACAAGCTAGTTAAGAGAGTTCTCTACCAGTAGTAAACCAAACCCAAGCCCTTGCCAAGCTTCCAAGCCCCCGCAACTGCCCTACCACTGGGCTCTTGACTTCAGGAGGGCAGATGGAGGGGAGGGAGGAGGGGCTTGACTATCTCCCCCAGCCACCCTGCTGACCTCCAGCTGGGTCTGGCCTGAGAGGAGGGTGTGCTGGACCCTGTCCCCATCCCTGGACTTGACTTTGGCTTCCAGAAGATAGAGAGGAGGCCTGGGCTCTGCTCCGTGCTCTGCACTCCCTGGAGGGATGAGTGTGCCTGGACGCCTCCTGCTGCCTGGGAGACGGGACCAGCGTCTGGTCTGGGTTGCAGGACCCTGGCGCCATGTGGGTGAGGTAATCAGGAGGTTACAGTCCAGGGGCTTGGCCCTGGGGACCTGTGGGGAGGGAGCATGGCCAGGCCACGGAGAACTGTTGCTTCTGCCCCAGCTTCCCCTTCCCTGGGCTCATCTTTCTTTGCTTTGAACCCCTGCTGTCTCCAGCGGGCTGTTCTGCATGTGCCCTCCCCCAGGGGGCGCTGCTGTGTGCCACCGCCTTCCTGATAGGGCTGCGGGCAGGGCTGAGCTTGGGGTGGGGAGGAGCGAGGGGGCCTGTGTGCCAGGGCCACTGCTCTCCATGCCTTCGCCTCAGCAGACTGCTTTGGCTGCTCTTTTTATGTGGGTATTTATTTCAAGTGGCCTTGTGTCAGACACACTCAGTTACACACGTGCACACTCGGCTCCCCACCTGGACACACTCACCAGTGGCCTTTCAGAGTGTGTGGAGGTGGGGGAGCCAGTGATCCTGGGTGTGAAGTTTGCAATGATAGGTTGGGGCGGGGCAGGGGGGTGGTTCCATGGTTCACAGAGGAGGCCGACAGAGGTCTTGAGTAGATTGAGCCACCTCGGAACTCCCTTTCAGTTTCTGGTCCTGAAAACCTCCCTGGAGACTGTTTCTTGTCTCCCGGGGTGGGGAGACTTAGGGATACTTCAGAGGTTTCTAGGAGGTGACGCTGTTCCCCGCCCCCCACCCAAATGCAGCTCCCGCCTCACAAGCTTGCTGCCTTTCTGCACCTGCAGCCGCCGCCACTATCACCCTGTGTGGGGGGGAGCTGGTTTTACTCTTCCTGGTGTGATGACATTGGAAAGAGCAGAGAGAGAAGGGCAGGCCTGGCCCCCAGGAACAGAAGCACTGGCAAGCTGCCCTCCTCTCAGGCCTGCTCACCTTGAAACTGTTCTGTTAGCCAGTCGCCCCTCGGGCATGCACAGATACCTCATCCGCCCGCCGCCCCGTCCCTCCCCGCCCCCACCGCCGCAGTGGGGGGCCTCAGAATCTAGTGCCGAATGACTATGTCCAGATTGGTGACGATGGGTGTTGTTGCTGTTGTTTTTGTCGTTGTTCGTGAACGCTGTGATGCTGTGTGCCCGAGAGGGCAGCCGCCACCCAGCCCTTCCTTGGGCCTCTCCCCTCTGAGCGCTGTGGGGACCACATCTGTCCTCACCCCATGGGACTGCCTGCCCCTCCCCTCCCTAGCCCTTCCAGCCTGGGGGACGCACGTGTGTGCACGCGCGTGCGCACACACACACACACACACACACATCTTACCTCTCATGCGTGTTTTACTTTTTGATGTTCAGAGTGGCTCACTGGCTGGGAGTCTTTACCTCGGGGAGAGCGGGAGGTTGGTTCCTAGGGGGGCCAAAGAAGGGCAGGGAATTCCTGGAGGGGAATTAGGGGGTCACCATAACCCCTGCCCTCTCCAGGAACAGCTTCTTCTCCCCACCCCAGAGTCCCACCCCCACCCCCCACCCCCATGAAGAGGTGGCCCTTGTTTACAGTGAGGACTCGGTCACTGTGTCTCCGTTTCCTGAAATATAAATTGTAGCGACCCCAGACTGTAGAGATTTTTATGTGTTTGGATACATCTGCTGTGTGGGAAAAAAAAACAAAACAAAAAACTACAAAAACCCTAATTTTGTACATATTGTATTTTTACTATGGAACTGTATTCTAGTGGCTGTTCATGCTCCAAGACATTAGGTATTGAGACATGAATACTATCCATGTAATAAGCACTTGCCTGGAATAAAATATAAAATTGAAATAAACCTGCACTGAAACCCGAGACGGAGCTGCCACCTGCAGCATCTGGGTCGTTCTGTTGCAAAAGGAGGCAGAGACCTTGAGGGAAAGAGCCCCAGCAAGAAGCGGCGGCATCTTTTTCCTGTAGAGGGGTTGGGGTCTGGTAGATTCCAGGCTGGTGGGTTTTGCAAAGACAAGGGACCTTCCCGTTCTAATCCCTGAGGCTCCATCCCCAACAGGCTCTGAGACCTGCAGCGCTGGTCTTCCTCATACTTGTGCAGTACTTTATACTTCCTCAAACCATTTTTCACAAACACTATCTTGTTTCATCTCTTAACAGCTCGGTGAAGTAAACAGACCAACAGCTAGCAGATAAGGAAACAGGTTTGAGGGTGGCTGAGTGCCTTGTTAAGGTCACGTGACCAGCCAGGGCCTGTCTGGAGCGGCAGTCCTATGTCAGCTGGTGCAGAGCTGTCCCCAAGCACGTGCCACCCTGCCCCTGGGCCTGGCCCTGTCCCGGAGCTGGGGAATCCCACGCTCCAGAAAGTTCCAGCACAAAAGCTGGAGGGTCTGTGCACAGGAGGGCCTGATGCTTCCTGAGAGGGGGCTGCACTCTTGGGGTTGTAGTTAGAACAGGTCTTGGGGGAGGCAGTGTGTGTGCAATCTATAAGGCTGTCCTTACAGGGTAAGGAACAAGAAGAGGAAGTAGGTCGGGGTCAAAGAGCCATGTTCTAAGCTGGGCCTTGAAGACCTTTGACCCTATAACATCTTTTCTCCCCAGTGTAGAAAGAAGTCAGCCATTTGGCCGGCTGGCAGGTGGGGAGGTAAGGGAGAGTAAGGTCAGGGAGCAGTCAGCTGGGCCAAGCCATAGGCCAGCCATGTCCACTCTCCCTGAAACTGCAGCCCAGGGAACTGACTCCGCTTCTCTTCCTGGGGTGGGTCTGTCTGAGGTGTGTGGGGGCGTTATCTTGGGGAAGGGCCTGGTGGCCATCAATCACTTGAGGTCCCCTTCTCTGAAGACCTAATCTCAGGAAAGGCCAGGCCCAGTGCCCCTCCCTACTGCTTAACAAGCTTGCCTGCTCATTTCATTTGTGAAACGTTGGTTCCCTCTGCTGGTAGCTTCAGGAAGTGTTCGGTCACTTGCACTTTAGGGAAGGCCCAGGGTTAGGGAATCCTAACACACCTCAGTGTCAGATGCTAACACACCTCAGTGTCAGATGCTGTGCCCAGCACTCGGGTCAGAGATGAAGACTCTGCCCCTGGCAGTGATGACCCAGTATCCTCAGGGCTAGAGTACCCTGCTCATGCTTCCTGCTCCTCCCTTCCCCACACTGAACCCTCAGCTGACCCATCGTTTTGGCTGTGTGGTTCCCTCTGGCCCTAAAAGCCCAGCCAGGGGTCTGGGAGTGCCAGCACTTCTGGGTGGAGCAGAGAAGGGGTGGGAGTGTGTGAAGGAACCAACCACTTCCAGGCTAGTTCTCAGGGGTCTTTGGTGAGCTTTCAGGTGGTGTCAACAGCAGAGGGAATTTTTTCTTTATTTTTAGAGGAGTTATCTACAATGCTGTGTTTCTGGTATACAGAAAAGCAATTCGGATATAGATATGTACACACACACATACTTTTCATATTCTTTTTCATTATGATTTATTACAGGATATTGACTATAGTCCTCTATTTTATATATAGAATTTGTATCTGCTAATCCCAAACTAGTCTGTCCATCCCCTGTGCCCTTTCCCCTTTGGTAACTTAGTTTGGTGTCTGTGTCTGTGAGTCTGTCTTGGTTTTGCACATAAGTTCATTTGTATAGTATTTTAAGTTCCGTGTATAAGTGGTAGCATATGTTATTCATCTTTCTCTGACTTCAATTAGTATGATAATCTCTAGGTAAATGCATGCTGCTGCAAACGGCATTATTCTCTATGGCTGAGTAGTACATCGTGTGTGTGCACCACATCTTCTTTATCCACTCATCTGCTGATGGACCTTTAGGTTGCTTCCATGTCTTGCCTGTTGTGAATAGCGCTGCTGGGAACATAGGGGTGCCTGTATCTTTTCAATTAGAGGTTTTTCTGGATATGTGCCCAGAAGTGAGATTGCTGGATCATATGGCAACTCCACTTTTATCCAGAATCTGGATACTGTTTTACTCAGTGGCAGCACTATGAAGAACTATGATTACATTCCCACCAACAGTGTAGGAGGGTTCCCCTTTCTCCATACCCTCTCCAGCATATTATTTGTAGACTTTTTTTTTTTAATTATTTTTCTGGCTGTGCTTCACTGCTACGTGCAGGCTTTGTCTAGTTGCAGAGAGCAAGGGCTGCTCTACGTTGCAGTGTTCTGTAGTTGGTACTCGTGGGCTTAGTTGCTCCTCAGGATGTGGGATCTTCCCAGACCAGGAAATGAGCCCATGTCCCCTGAATTGGCAAGTGGATTCTTAACTACTGGACCACCAGGGAAGTCCTATTTGTAGACTTTTTAATGATGACCATTCTGCCCAGTATGAGGCCTCACTGCAGTTTTGATTAGCTTTTCTTTGATAATTAATGATGTTAAGTATCTTTTCATGTGCCTATTGGCCATCATCTGTATGTCTCCTTGGAGAAATGTCTATTTAGGTCTTTTGCCCCTTTTTCAATTGGGTTGGCTTTTTTTGTTTTTTCACTTATGTGATCTGTTTGTATATTTTGGAGATTAAGCTCTTACTCGTTGCATCATTTGCATATATTTTCCTTTTTTTATAGTTTCCTTTGCTGTATAAAAGCTTATAAGTTTGATTGAGTCCTATTTGTTGATTTTGCTTTTATTTCTATTGCCTTGGGAGACTGACCTAAGAAAACATTGGTATGATTTGTGTCAGAGAATATTTTGCTTATGGTCTCTTATTGGAGTTTTATGGTGTCATGTTTTATATTTAAGTCTTTAAGCCATCTGGAGTTTATTTTTGTGTAAAGTGTAAGGGAGTGTTCTAACTTCTTTGATTCACATGCGCTGTCTTGCTTTCCCAAAACCACTTGCTGAAGAAACTGTCTTTTCTCCATTCGCTTGCCTCCTTTATTGAAGATTAATTGACCATAGGTGTGTGGGTTTATTTCTGGGTTCTCTGTTCTGTTCCATTTATCTAGATATCTGTTTTTGTGCCAATACCAGGCTATTTTGATTTATTGTAGCTTTGTAGTCTGACGTCTGTAGTCTGAAATCTGGGAGGGCAATGCCTCCAGCTCTGTTCTTGTTTTCTCATTGCTGTGGCAATGCTGGAATTGCTTTGGCAATTCTGGGTTATGGATCCATATAAATTTTAGGATTATTTATCCTAGTTCTGTGAAAAATGTCCTGGGACACTTGATAGCGAGTCCCATTAAACCTATAGATTGCTTTGGCTAGTATGGCCATTTCAACAATATTAATTCTTCCAATCCAAGAACGTGGGGTATCTTTCCGTTTCTTTGACTCATCTTCAGTTTCCTTTATCAATGTTTTGTAGTTCTCAGCATATAAGTCTTCCACCTCCTTGGTAAGATTTATTCCTAGGTTTTTTTTTTTTTTTTTGGATGCAATTTTAAAAGGATTTTTTTTCCCCTGGTATTTCATTGTTAGTGTAAAGAAATGCAACAGCTTTCTGTATGTTAATCTTGTGCTCTGCAACCCTGCTGAAGGTATCAGGAATTTTTGTGTGGAGTCTTTAGGATTCTCTTTATATAGTTACCATGTTATCTGCATATAATGACAATTTTACCTCTTCCTTTCCAATGTGGATGTGTTTTAAATTTCTTCTGATTGCTGTGGCCAGGACTTCCAATACTCTGTTGAATAGAACAGGTGAGAGTGGGCATCCTTTTTCCAGATTTTAGAGGGAAAGCTTTAGCTTTTCACCATTGAGAATTATGTTTGCTATTGCTTAGTCAAAAATAGCTTTTATTATGTTGAGATATATTCCCTCTATGGGCTTCCCTGGTGGCTCAACTGGTAAAGAATCTGCCTGCAATGCAGGAGACCCCAGTTTGATTCCTGGGTCGGAGAACATCCGCTGGAGAAGGCATAGGCTACCCACTCCAGTATTCTTGCTTGGAGAATCCCTATGGATGGAGGAGCCTGGCAGGCTGCAGTCCATGGGGTCACAAAGAGTCGGACGCGACTGAGTGAGTATGGCACATACATTCCCTCTATACCCACGTTGGCAAGAGTGTTTACCTGAATAGATGTTATAGCAGGGGGGACTCTGATCACTCCAGGCTACACGGTCAGCTTGGCAGTGGGGAATGGTCCCCTTGAGGAGCTTATTTATAAGGTCCTGGTCCCAGAGTTACTGGTGTCAGCTTGTTTCTTTACCTGGACGATGCTGAGTGATTTGACAGCAGGCCCTAGTCCCCAGAAAGCTAGTGTCCTCTACACCAGACGACGTGCTGGTGACTGCAGCCCTCATCTGGAACTATGGGTGATGGGCTGGCCCCTGAGGTGGGGGCAGGCAGACAGGAACCTGCTGTTTAGCCCAGCTCTTTCCATCCATCACTGCGTATGGCGTCTCCCGCCACTACTTTCCTCCCCACTCTCGCCTGAAGCGGGCATCTGGAAGACAGTGCTCAGTGGGCAGGAGGAGCCAAGGCCAGAGGGGCAGGGTCCTTTCCCACTGGCTAGAGGGGCTGGGAAGTCTTGTAGTTGAGCTCCAGCTCAACTGTAGCCAGTCAGGAGGGCGGGCAGGGACCCACATGCATCCAGAGGCTGGAGAGGCCATTGGTCAGGACTGCTGGCTCTGGGGTGAAGGTTCCCCCAAGGGTTCTCTCCAGGTACTTAAGAGTCTGGCTCTCACCTTCAACCATTCCACCACCAGCGTCCTTCACTTCTGGAAATCTTGGTTCTCCTTTTTTTCACCATCCTGGCCTTGTGGAGCAGGTCCTCTTTACCGTTCAGTCGTGGAGCTTACAGAATTCCCCAGCGCACACAGTCACTGACTGTCCAGTGCCAGCCCACAAATAGCCACCAGAGCCTCAAGCATTGCCAAATGCTGTGTTTATTGGTCTGTTACACTGAAGAGTATAGTTTCTGAGCCAAAAAACATACACACTCTGCTCCTCACAAAACCAGAGTCACTAAGGCAGGCACACAAAGGCCACCATGCTTGGTGGAGGCCAAGGACTCACGGACGATGGATGGGCAATGGGGCAGGCTGCCCCTAAACAGGCTGTGCAGTGCCCGGGGCTGGGGTGACTGTGTGGGATGCAGAGGGGTTGCTGGGCTCTTTCCCATGTTTCTCAAACACAGGAAGTCGCCAGACCTCAGTGATCGCTGGGCAGGCCCAGCCCCTGTGGCAGAGCAGCCTCCTGGCCCCAGAACAAGGACCATCCTGCATGTACTGACGAGGCGGGCAGTGGGGACAACGGAGCAAGCGGTATGACTAGGCCTGTCTGGGGTCAGGAGCTGGGGCCCCCCTAGAACCTCTGTGAATGAGGCTCCAAGGGGGTTCCTGGGTCTCTAGCATCCTGAGAAGCATGTGGAAGGAAGAACGAGCCTTGCTTCTCGCCAAGAGCAGGCTGGGGAGATCCAAGCACCCTCCCCTCCGCCTCAGGGACTCAGCAGATGCCGGGGACAGATGGCTGCCTGGGGCTCCAGAGCCCGTTCCTGAGAGGAGGCCGTGAAAGGACCACCTCCTTAAAAGAATCACCCTGCGGTTCCTGTGCAGGTGCTTCTGCCACATTCTAGGTGGTTCTCCTGGCGAAAGCATCACTCACACAGTTTTCAGGAACGCATCTAACTCACGAAGCAGGAGCAGGGTGCTGAGTGACACCGTACAGATACACATGGGTGCCCTGTACAGGCTAATGGTGTGGGGGGTGATGGTGCACGCGGTCACCTCGAGTGGCCAAAGGCAGTGGCAGTGCTGCTAAGGTGGGTTGTTCCCACCAGGGCCCATGTTGGTGGGCTGTCCCGCAGTCTTGGGGGAGGGCCTGGGATGCAGCCCAGGACACTCCTGCATCCAGGACACACACCCAAACTGGCAGCTGTTCTGCCTGCCCCTGTTGGGGCCGGTGTGTGCACAGGCACTGGGCCTGCGGAGGGACACTCAGAAGAGATACAGCCCAGGGTCCCCTCAACCCACCCAGCTGGGGCCTGGGCAACCACAGCCCTCCTAACTCTACAGGGCCCCAGCGAGGCCGCGGGGAGCTGTCCAGGCTCAGGACGCCAGTGGCAGTGGGGCTGTCCCCAGGTATTTGGGAGGGGAGTAGAGTAGGTGTCCCCCAAGGCAGTCAGTCCCTGAGGCTGACCCCTCCCTTCCCAGCCCTGACCTCAGGGCCTTCTGGCCCCTGCATCACCCTGCGGGGCCGGCACTGCCCGGAGTCGGATCCCAGGCTCACAAGCACTTTGTTAGAACACAGTGGGGCAGGTGCGGGGCCTGGGGGCCGGGGCAGTCTTGGCTGCACCGCCCCTGCACCTCGCTGTGTGGGGCCCCTGCCCGGGAGCCCAGGCTCTGGCGGGCGGCTGCCTCCTGGCCGCGGCCTCACTTGTTCTCTATGAGCGTCTGCACCTTGTGGACTAGGTCCCGGGCAATCCTCAGGATCTCCTGGGCGTCATGATGCTCAGCCCGCTCTGGGAAAGACACGGATAGCTGAAGGTGGGTGGGGGCTGCAGTATGGGAGGAGCCCGGGGTCCGCCCACCCGGCTGTATTTCCATCAGGACTCCTGACATTCCCTTATGGGCCAGGCCAGTATTCCTAAGACACCCCTTACCCTGCCCAGGCCAGGAGTGGAAGCCCCACTCAACAGCTCTGCTGGGGCAGCCGGCACCGCCGAGTGTCTCCTACCGTTGAAGAATTTGATGATGTCGGTGAAGTCCATGTTGTTGTCGCGGATTATCTCTCGGTAGGCCTCCACCAGGGCCAGGGCGATGAACAGGACAAAGTGCTCCGAGGAGATGTGCCGGGCTGCCCAGATCACCTCCCACACAGCGAACACATCCTCGTATGGCAGCTCTGGGGATGGCAAGGGGGCTGAGATGGCCTGGCCGCCACGGGTCGCCTCGTGCCAAGACAGAGCTCCAGGGCCCTGGTCCTGGGATCGGTCCACCGTGGGAACCGGTGAAGAGGGCGGCTTCCAAGCAAGGCCCCGCCCTTCCTCTTATAGGTACAGCGCGCTACCCAATCGCGCCACTGGAGCTGGGTAAGCCCCGCCCTCCTCCGTGTAGTTCCTGTACCCTGGTCTTCCGCGGAGGCCACGTCACACTAGAGTAGCTCTACTTCTATAGGCCTTGGTGCTCAGGAAGACTTGGTTTGAAAACAGTTCTGAAAACCATTGCCTTTGGGTGATTTTCAACCCCAGCTGCACTGTGGATTGACCTAATGTCTTTTAAAGTCTCCACACTTAGTTAAGTCTGGGGCTAGCTGAGGCCCAACGCTCCTCGGAGCGGTTCTACACTGCAGTGTGGGTTGAGAACTAGTGATTCTGGGGATGTCCCACTGCCCCGACCCCAGGCCCGCCCTCCAGCCCGCCTCTCACCTCTCTTAAAATCTAGCAGGAACCACCGGTAACAGAAGTAGAAGTGGGTGTAGTCTCCATTCTGATGCATGAGTTCAAACAGTTCTGAGTCCAGGATCTGGTTTAAATGGAGAAAGGGCGCTGGACTGAATGGGTGTGGGCGCTTTCCCCAGTGCCCTGTCCGCCTGACCCCCAGGGCCCTCGGGTGCCCCCCTGGGAGCTGCATCTGCCCCTCCTGTCTCCCTCCCAGGGCAGGGCTGCACCCTGCGGCTCCACCCATCTCTCTGGGATGTCCTCTCTGGAATGATGCCATTTTCTGGGTGATTTCATCATTGACCACACTACTGGCCAGAACGTTCACAAGTATAAGCATTCATACGCCAACATTCCTCTTCGACTGATAAGGTTGAAAATGATGGGGTTTGGGGTTTTTATTTTTACTTAATTTTTAGTTCTACAATCCATCTCCCTCCACCCTCATGCATGGCATGCTCAATCATGTAACCCCATGGACTGCAGCCCTCCAGGCTCCTCTGTCCATGGACTTTTCCAGGCAAGAATACTGGAGTGGGTTGCCATTTTCTTCTCTTGGTTTTTATTTTTTAATGAAAGAAACTAAGCTTATACATAAAACACATTTTGGGAGCGCTCCCCAGCCTCCCGTGGATAATGAACAAGCCCAGCACTGTCCCATCACTTGCCCCCGCTCGCTGCAGACCTCACCTGGATAAGGGAGCGCATGTTAGCAAAGTGGGCGTCCATGGCACCCCCATTGGGGAAGTTCTGGCTCATCCTCTTCATGAGGTGGCTGAAACAGCTGTAGGCCAGCTGGTCTGTGGGGGAGGTGGGCGTGAGGCTGGCAGGGAAGGGGGCAGAGCTGGCTCACGTCCCTCCCCCCACTTCATGCAGACCATGCCATCCCCTGTTCCTTTCCCCACTTGGATTGGCCCAGGCCCAATTCCACTACCCCCTCCTCACCATTGTCCAGGACGACCAGGAGAGGTGCCAGCAGGTCGCACATGCCCTGCACGTAGCCCACGTCCAGATGCTCCCACACGTAGCTGAAACACCGGGGAGTCTCTGTGGCTATGCACTGTCCTCCCCTCCCCTCGGGGACTCCTGGGGAGACGACTGCTAGACCAGTCGGCTACCCAGAGGTCAGCCTTTCCTCCACCCTGAAGCCCTGGAGTGCTATACTGAACCATCCATAGCCACGGTTCTCAAGGCGCTCGGGTAGAAATGGACAAGCCATCACCACCCCCAACATGCTGGCGGGGACCAGCTGAGGCTTCCTGGAGAAGCATGGCTAAAGCTGAGATCTGAAAGGCCTCAAGAATGACAGGACAGGGGACACACAGACATAGGGAGCCGGTGATGAGACAGGGACAGGGCAGGGGAGCAGGGCGCTGCCGGACCTAATGTTGCATGGAGCAGGGTCCCCGCCTCCCGCCCAGCCCAGCCCCCAGTGGCACCTGCACATGACGTCTCGGAGCCGCTCGAGGTTGGGGGGTGTGAAGTACCAGTAGTTGCGGTCACATCGCTGCACGTCCTTGTCTATGCGATGCAGGTTTAAGGCCACGGTGTCCAGTAATTCTATCTGGAAGAGTGGAGGGCCCTCAGGGGTGAGTCAGGGGCCAGAGGTGATGCCCGAATAAAGGAACACAGCGAAAGCAGGGAGCCAAGGGCCTCGGAGCACTGAGTCCTGTGGGCCTGCTGAGGGAGGGGCTCGGTGCCCACCTCCAGGACAGTCCAGGCCATCCCACCATCCGCCCCAGGGTCCCCAATGCCTGGGGAACGAGCACATACAGTGTAGGCAGCAGCGCACATGGCCGCGAGCTCCTCCCCGGCCTCCAGCTCGCCAGCCGGCAAGGCCTTCTCCTGGCCAGGTTCTTGGGGCTCGGAGACCTGGGCTTTGGGGTCCATTCCAGCGGAGCCTTCCTCCCCAGCACCGTCCTCCTCTTCAAAGCCCATCTGGCCCTCGTCTATACTCGACTGGATGCCCGAGGTCACGGAGTAGTTGCGGGAGGAAGGCAGGCCCGAGTCTGGAGAGTCGAACTCCACTGACTGCTGCTCCACCATGGCTGTGCCCGTGGGCCCGGCCTCCGCCCCTGGCTCAGCCTCTGGTCTGGGGTCTTCGGGGCCCAGGGGCCTTGGAGGCTCCAGGTCATCCACAGAGACGAACACCTGTTGGAGAGGGGGGTGTGAAGACAGCGGGGCTCACGCCTGCCCTCCAGCACCCCCCTCAGCTCAGCCTCTCTTCCAGGGTCAGAACCAAGAGGGACACAGAATTCTCCTCACATCCCTACTCCCACCCTATGGCTCCCCAGCACAGCCTCCCCAGGGGGGTGCCAAGCAACCCCCCAACCCAGCCAACCAGGCTCTGGGAAAACATGAAAATGCCGTCTCCAACCCCATCTGGCCTCACGTTGGTGAGAAAAAGTGGGAAGGGAAGAAGGGGGACGGAGGCCTGGGCACTCGATGGCCAGTGTGAGTAAGTGACCCTCTACAAACACAGACGTCGTGGGCTGCCTTGGGTTGGGACAGCTTCCACAGTGTCGTGGTGTGGCCTCTGGGGCACACAGCTTGTTTTCAGGACTGAGCGTGCAGTAGTAGAAAGTGAAAGTGAAGTTGCTCAGTCGTGTCTGACTCTTTGCTACCCCATGGACTGTAGCCCACCAGGCTCCTCTGTCCATGGGATTTTCCAGGCAAGAATGCTGGAGTGGGTTGCCATTGCCTTCTCTAGGGGATCTTGCCAACCCAGGGATTGAACCCAGGTCTTCTGCATTGCAGGCAGATGCTTTAACCTCTGCACCACCAGGGAAGCAGTAGTAGAACAAGGCAGGAAACCTCTCTAGCAAGTACCTCATCAGTTAGATTAGCTGAGGATAAGCTGAGGAGAAGGAAGAAGGAAAAAAGAAACACGTTCTACTGATTGGGAATGGTCCACACACTCCCACAGACAAGTCACAAGGAAAAGAAGAGACATATGTGGACGGTTTTGTCTCATTTTTCTATTTGGACTATGGAGGGAAGGGATGCTTAAAAGGAGTTTTCACTTTGGGCAAGAAGCACGAAGTGCTGCTGGGTTAGTGCCTTCGAGAAAGGCTGCTTGTGTCCACAAGCTAAGCAGCTGGGGCCCTGGTTCAGACTCAGGGTTTAACAAAACCCAAAGCAGACAGAGAATCTGTTCACAAACATGGGATTCAGAACAAAGACCATGGAAAGGAGAGGATGACTTGGCAGTTATATTTCTTTTTAAGTCTTGCTCCAACTTGAGTTTTTGGTTAATAGGAGTTAAGGAACAAGAATATACATTATCTAAAGAGGCAGTCTTAAAGAAAAAAAAAATAGTTAATAAAAGAATGTCCTGATAACTGAAACTTTGCAGTTCTAGTTGGGCCTAGCAGCCATAGACTGGGATTTGATGTTCATCTAAAAGTCAAGGGGGATGTGGGAAGAACCACACAGGCTCTGAACTGGCTTCTCATGGCCAACTCTATGAGATGGGCTGCTCCAAGTGCACACCCACCCCCAGCCTCAGCTCTAGGAGAAGCCTCTACAATCAGAGGAGCTGAGACGGGGCACCAAGCCCCAGAGATGGGAGGAGAAGTCACTCATCCTGTCACTAGCGGACTTAGGACTGGAACCCAGGGAAGCCCACTCCTAGCCTTGAGGTCTCTCTACAAAGAGGGAAAAGTGTTGAAGCATTAGTCGCTCAGTCATGTCTGACTCTTTGCGACCCCATGGACTGCAGCCTGCCAGGCTCCTCTGTCCATGGAATTCTCCAGGCAAGAATACTGGAGTGGGTTGCCATTTCCTTCTCCAAGGGATCACACCTGCGTCTCCTGGATTGCAAACAGATTCTTCACTGTCTGAGCCACCAGGGAAGCTCCAGAGAAGGAGGGCCTCCCTAATTCCCCATAAATCCACCCTCCTCTGCTAGTCTCTTAGGACACAACACAGCACGCCATGTCATTTATTCCTGCAACAAGCCAGAGGAGTGGGCAGCAGGGGGACCGTCATCCCATCTTTCAGTGGAAGGAAACGAGACACACGGACACGTGGAGGCGTGCTCCAGGGCCTCGCTGCCCATTAGCATGAGCATCAGAGGTCAGGCCTGCAGTGCTGGCGGCCCCGCCCCCGGCCCCCAGGTCCCGTCGGGCTCACATCATTGCTGATGGTGGAGTCTCGGTGGACGAGGCGCTGAACGTGGCTGTCGATGCTGCTGCCCGAGGAGAACTTGGTGAGTGTGGCCGGGTGAGCCTCCCGCTCCCGCTGCCTCACCACCACCTCGCAGGCCTTCCACTCCGCCAACACCCGCTGGTACCTCGCTGCCACCACTGTGTCCACCTGTGCTCAGACCACAGCGTGACCATTGGGGGGAGGGGCGCACCGGGCCCCCTCGGCAGCCGTCCTCCCGGGACAGCCGGAGACTCGGGCCGGGCCCGGGGTTGAGGATGGCGGGGCTGCTCTGTCCTGTCTCTTTCGGGCTGGGAAGAGACTGAGGTTTCTGAGGTGCCCCCCCTCCCCGGGTTCCCCTGGCCTGGCTCCCTGCCTGTGCCCCCGTCCTCCCCCTCACCTGCTCCATCTCCTTCTTGCTCATGCCAAACTTGTAGTGGCCAAGCAGGAACGGCCAGACATCCTGGCGGATCTCATGTTCCACGCCTCCGTAGTAGACCTGCCGCAGCAGCTCCAGCTCCTTGTAGTTCTGAGGGACCCAGGGAGGCAAGACTGTGTGGGCCAGCCAGGTGACCCCACGCCCTGGAGAGCCGGGGCCAGGGATGGTTCGGATGGCTCTGGGACCATCACATCCTGGCACTGCACCCCCCAGGCTAGAGCTGGACGAAGATCTACTTCAACCCCTCCAGGGCAGGAAAGGAGCCTGGAGGGATTTGCAGAGGCTCTCCCCAGGGCAGTGGAGTCATATGGAAGCAGAGAGGACTCCCTGTCTGATCTCTTTCCTGTGGAGACCACAGGCCTGGTTGTTCGAGACTCCCCGTGACCCCCGTACTCCAAGGCTATCCGTCCTGGCCTGTCCCCTCTGAGCCTGCACCACGTTTCACCGAACACAGAGCACGGTGGTCGGCTCTCACTGCGGCCTCCCGCCCAGCCACCCCAGAGCCTGGTAGCCCAGAGCGCGCACCTTTTCGTCCTTCTGATACTTGCTCCACACGTCCTTGGTGAGGCCCCCTGAGGCCCCTGGGGGCCGGGCGGGCGGGACGATGTTGTGATGCACCAGCGCTGACAGGTGGGTGCGCACCGTGGACAGGTGGCGGCAGTAGGCCAGCCCTGAGGGGGAAGCGGGGGAGCCAGGAGGCCGTGACCCTGCGTCCCGGTGCCCGCCCCCACCCCCACCCCCGCCCCGGCGGCCCCACCTCACCCCACACTCACAGCCGTAGAAGGCCCGGGACACGATCTGCCTCTTCATGCTCTCACACAGCAGCCTGAGGGGCAACCTGTGGGATCAGCCTGACTCAGGGCTGCTCCTCTGGCGGGACGAGTGAGAAGCGAGGATCTTCGGGCTCAGGGGGCAGGTGAGGGGCTCGGGTGGTGCAGGGAGCAGGATCTACAGCCTGGGAACATGTCAAGGGCTCCCTGGCTTTGCCAGCTACTCTGGGTAGAGCTGCTGGGGGCCCAGCCTGGTCCCCAACCACCCCAGGGATCTTGGCCAACTAACTTTGCGTTAGTACATCTTGGTGTCCTCGTGTGAGAATGGAGAGAGCCATCTGAGGGTCAACAGACATAACAGGGTTAGGATGAAGTTACAGGTGAAAATGCAGCTAGTGAAACCATCAAGGGTGGGCACATGGCCCTCTCACAAAGGCCACACACACACTGTTCCTGGTAACAGAGCAAATGCCCAGACACCTGCTGAAGCACCTCAGACGTCAGCATGATGGTGGGATCCAGGTCCACCCTGGGAAGAGGAGCTCCAGATACCGAGCACCCGCCCGGTGCCAGGCACAACTCTGGGCACTCACGTGCATTGTACACCTCATTCAGTGCTCATAGGCACCTTAGGGAACAGCAGGTATTATTGCCATTTCACAGATGAGGACACTGAGGCTCAGAAACATAGGAGCTCAGAGAGACTCAGTGACTTGGCAGAGCCACGTGGGGAACAAAAGTGAGATTAGAACCCAGGTGTATCCAACTCAAGACCACCCCGTGTCAGGCAAGTGACAAGGGCCCAGACCGACACAAGTGACAAGGGCCCAGACCGACACATGCACTCAGACGCGCAGGCCCACTCACCGGTCAGGTACACAGCTGCAGTGGCTGGGGGGCGCATAGGGGGAGCTGCTGGTGGAGCAGGAGAGGCAGGAGGAGCCCTGGCTGCACAGGGGCTGTAGGTGCCAGGCTGGCAGGCTGGGCCCAAAGCCCTGCATCTCGATCATGTCGCCAGCATCTGAGGGCAGGAAGGGGGCCACGGTCAGGGCCTGGCCGGTCTCCTCCCCCAAGCACCCTGCAGCATGCCCACCTCTGTGCCCAGAGCTGCAGCATGAAGTCGCCCTTTGGTGGAAAACCACAGGGGTGGTGCCTGCCTGGCCCAGGGTCCAGAGCCCAGAGATGGAGGTGGTGGAGAGAGAGAGAGGGTGCCTGACTCTTCCCACCTGGACTTTCTGAGCGTGATTCGGTACTTCACTGAGTCATGGATGACTGTGCTATGAGCGATGGGATAGACACTTGTTTT
Source organism: Bos indicus x Bos taurus (assembly GCF_003369695.1). NCBI lineage: Eukaryota > Metazoa > Chordata > Mammalia > Artiodactyla > Bovidae > Bos > Bos indicus x Bos taurus. The sequence continues at coordinate 24,377,178 of NC_040094.1, read as the reverse complement.
TCTAGAGGGAGGAGAAAGAAAGAGAAGGAACAAGAAAAGCCTGAGCTCTCTGAAATGCTGCCAGCTGGCTGGCCTGCCAGGATTCAGCCTGGTCCTCTTAAGCAAACTCTCGGATTTGCAGGAAGATGCCTGGAACACTGCAATCTCTGAACATTCCCATGCCATGAGTCTCCGCTGATCAAAGTCCCTGAAGGACCTCTGAGCCACCAGTCCTGGTCCACAGACCTCATCCCTCTGAGGGTTCTAGACCTGGTGGCCAGTGGCTGAGGAGGAGCGGTGCACCCTGCCTGGGCAGGTGCCCCTGCTGCCAGCCTAGCAGCGGGCGAGTTCTCCATCCCTGCCCAGCCTGATTGCCCTCGGTTCAGTGGCCTCCTGCAAACACATAGGTGAGCTGGCAGGAAGGGAAAAGCTCCCACACAGTTCCGCCACCCAGAAGAACGTGCTGCAGAAGACAGCTCCTTGGACATGTTTCCGCCACCGCAGACCAAGCCTCCTCAGCCGGCCCAGCTAGTCTGAATCAGAACTCAAGATCTTTGAGAGCTTCAAGGGCCCACGTGGGGCAGGCACTGCTCGTTGAAGGGTGGTGGGGGGGACTCTGGCAGGTCCGGTGAGCCACAAAGATGAAGCAGAGTCATGAGGGCAGAAAGGGAAAGGACCAGGAAAAGACGCCAGCGGGGAGGGAAAGGACCGAGAAGCCTGAAGAAGATAAGGAGAGAGAGAGGGAGAGTGCTGTGTGTGTGTGTGATAAAGAGACTTCATTCAAGCAGTCGTTTCTTTCTGCGCATTACAGCCTGGGTCCTAGGCTGCTGTGAGTCTGGGGCAGACTCCAGCTCTGGGCGTGCTCTGGCAGGCAGGACTAAGCTGACCCCCTCCAGTCCCCTCAGAGGCGGCCCTGTCTGGGCCCCAGGGGCTCTCTTTCCAGATCCATAGCTGGGATTTTTTGATATCTGGCCCTTCAGCTCCACCCGGAGGCAAATTAAGGGAACACTCTGGGTGTGGGGTGGGGGGGGCTGCGGCTCTGGGAGTGAGGGGTGCAAGCCATGCTAGATTCTGGGAAGAAGGAGGAGGGGACAAATGCAGGTGGGATGGGGCAGGAGCCCAGATCAGGCCCCTGCAGCAGGCAGGCAGGAGAGAGGCCCGTGGTGGGGGGAGGCAGGGGAGGGGTGGCAGAGGGCCCAGCCAGGTAGGCAGCAGCAGGTGGGCAGGCGGGGTGTGGGGGTGTGCCAGGTATAGAGAGTGGGCACACAGGAAAACGAGCTCATGCCCAGAAAGCAGGGCCCAACCAAGGCAAGTGTCCTGGGTCAATGCTCTTCACCTTAATTCTCCAGGAAGGAGCTGAGCCAGCCAGCATTGAACACTGCATCTCTGAATTAACCCAGTGCAGACAGCCGGAGCTCTGGAGTGACTGGGCAAGGGGCAGCAGGCTAGACGGGGAGGGTCTGCTGGGCCAGCTTTGACTCTGACTCTCTCCTCTGAGCATGAGGAAAGTTTGAAGCGAAACAATTAGGGTGGTCGAACCCCACAGCCCCTAAGATTCCGAGTGAAAGGTGCCTGGCCTGGAGCAGAATTAGAGTGAACAGCATCTCTGCTCGGTGGGGAGGCAGCCAGGGGAGGAGGTGGGGAGGGAGGGAGGGGGAGGGAGGGGAGGGTCTGGACCCCCGCCACTTGATTCACATGCACAAGTCAAGCATGTCGCAGGCCTGGAAAGCAACGGCTAGCAGAACGGACTCAACAGTGTTGTCATTATGGACTGGAGTGGAGGTGGGGCTCCCATACCATCGCCCCAGCCACCTGACGACACTGCTCACACACCTCCTCCCCTTTCTCAAGGGCTGGAGCCGGGGGCTGTACACTGGGTTGGCTTGACCCTGAGTCCCCCAAGAGTATGCTCAGACAAGCCCCCTTGCCCCTGCACCCTCTGAGTTTCTCTGACCTTGGGGGGCCTCAGTTCTCAGAGCATCCAGGGATGGCTTCCTCAGCTCCACAACCACCAAACAGGGGCTCTACTGGGACACCCCCAGCCTTCAGCCTGACTACCGTTTGTGGGGTGGGAAGGGGCTCCCCGACTCTCCTCACTTAGCCTTCCCACACTGCTCCAAGTCAGCTAACCTGGAAATGAGCATCAGCACCAAGCACAGGTCTGCAAGGAAAGTCCAAGTGGCAGGCCAAGTGCAGGCGACCAACGTGGGGAGTGAGGGTCCCCCAGTTCCTACCAGCTGGCCTGGGGGGGGGTCCCACTGGAGGGCTGGCAGAGGGGGCAGGCGCAAGGGCAGGGACATGGTGGGTAAGGGGGCAGCCGGGGGCTGGGCTGAGGGTGTACCAGGCGTGTTCTAGGCTATGGACTGGGTTTCCCGTTACAGGCGTGGCGGTCAAGCTCAGGAACTGGATTCTTTGGTAGAATTTTGTATAAGGAGAGTGTCGCATATTCCTGAATACCCCTGTGAAAGTGGAAGTGAAAGTCGCTCAGTCATGTCCGACTCTTTGCGACCCCATGGACTAAACAGTCCATGGAATTCTCTTGGCCAGAACACTGGAGTTGGTAGCCTTTCCCTTCTCCAGGAGATCTTCCCAACTCAGGTACTGAACTCAGGTCTCTCACATTGCGGGTGGATTCTTTACCAGCTGAGCCACAAGGGAAAGCCCAAGAATACTGGTGTGGGTAGCCTATCCCTTTTCCAGCGGATCTTCCTGACCCAGGAATTGAACCGGTGTCTCCTGCATTGCAGGCGGATTCTTTACCAACTGAGCTATGAGGGAAGCCTCACATTCTCTGTATAGGGGCAGGGAAAGGGGAGAAGGAATTACTCTGTGGCTGGGGGGCGAGATAAATTAGGAGTTTGGGATTAACATATAAATATATTACTATCGGTAAGATAGATAAACAAGGACCTACAGTATAGGACAGGGGACTACAGTCGGTATTACAATAACCGACGATGAAAACTAATCTGAAAGAGAATAGATACATCTATAAAACTGAATCCCTTTGCTGTGTACCTGAAAGTAACACAACTTTGTAAATCGTTTAAAAAATAAAAACAAATAAAAAGAATGGTAGGGAATTGTTCAAGTGCATACAGGGAGGCATAAACAAACAGGAAGATACTTTTGTAACAGTCTGCCTCACAAACGCTGTGTGTATGTGTGTGTACATTTCATAGAGATCCACTGACCTCGAAGCTCTGGCTCTGCTGTCTGCAGGTGAATGTGACCATGAGGAGCCATCAAGCCCCCTGCAGCGGGGCAACAGAAGCAAAGCGTTCCGCATCTGCATTAAGGTCTGATGGAACAGAGACCAGCTGACTTTCATCCTGGACAATGGATGGTGTCAAGCTTCTTTTCCTACTTGTTGTATAAACCCCACCCTCATCTCCTAAAATGTTGGGGATTATATATTTAATTGGTCATTCTTAGAGAACAGAAAGGGTTTCCCAAGCGGAGCTAGTGGTAAAGAACTTGCCTGCCAATGAAGGAGACATGAGTCTCGGGTTCAATCCCTGAGTCTGGAAGATCCCTTGGAGGAGGGCATGGCAACCGGCAACCCACTCTAGTGTTCTTGCCTGGGGAATCCCCATGGAGAGAGGAGCCTGGCGGGCTATGGTCGGACATGACTGAAGTGACTTAGCACACGTGTGGAGTATAGAAAAGAGATAGAGATGAAGATTTTTCCACTAGCTCCTATATGGACACAATATATGTTTTTAATGAAAAAAAAGAAGAAAGAAGTGAATCTGTGGCATGGGAATGCTTCCCCTCAGATCTGAGAGAGGGGGCCTCAGCCCTTCAGAACCAGTCTTACGTGACCTGGGCCTCACTGGTCCCCCGGCCAGTGCCTCTCCACCAGTCAAGCTCTGCCCCAAGAGGACTGGTGACCAGAGAAGCTGTGGGCACTGTCCTGTCATTTCCAGTAAAGGGGTCTTGTAACCCTGGACTCAGGTCCCTGAGGGCGGGAACACAGCTGTCTGATATCTCTGACACAGATATTCCTAGATTTCATGCTAAAGTGCTAGCCGGGTCAACTGAGCTCTGGGTCTCTCTCCATGGTGGCCCCAACCCCTCCCCTGACCACAGGTGACTCCTGTCCCCATAAGCTGTCCCGCTCCTAGCCCTGTCGAGGAGGGGCCTGCTCTTCTGTTCTGTTTACGTCTTTCCAGACAGTGGGAGAGAGAGAAAGACACTGTCTTGGGTTTATCAGCATGATCCACCCCCGGAGGAACAGGGCTCAGAGAGCCATTCATTCCCAGGAGGGAACCAGATAATCAGACTTCCTACCAGGGAATCTCTAATCTCTTCCCTCTCGGGTGGGAAGCCTCCCCTCACAGGTTCGATGGGGAACCCAGAACCGGCTGCCCTTGGTCCTGTCCCTCTGGCTGGCGCCTCCTTCCACCCTCCCTGATCTGCATCCTGGGTGCAAGTCCTGTAATGCCAACACTGCCATCTGAGCCCCTGCGGTGGGTGGCACGTGGGCCCAGGGGATTGGGGCAGGGCGGGAGGAAGGGGTGGATCAGGGAGACAGGGAGGGATAAAAACCTTTCATCGGATTGGGAGCTGTGAGGTTCCGCGAGCAGATCATTGAGAGCATCGCGTGTAGTTTATCCTCCTCTTCCTCATCATCGTCCACCGAGGCCGCGCGGCTGGCCGCTAGGTGGTGGTAGTTAATAGTGACTGCTCAAAGAGAACAGCAGAGACGCAGAGGCGTGAGGACCCTGGTCCCAGGGCAGGAGGGTCCGGACTCCCTCCTTACAGAGTCTGGGGTCACCTTGAGCCTGCAGGGTGTGGAAGAGGGGACCGGAGAGCTTTTTGATGAGTTACTGGGGAAATGATGGAAGAAAGTGAGGGCTGGGAGGCAGCTACAGAGCTCACTCTTGAAGGATGCCCTCTCTAGGAAGAACAGAAGAGAGAACTGATGGGGGTGGTCAGGGTAGTGAAAGATAGGGGCTCCCCAGCCCTGCACAGCTGAGGCCGGGCATGACTGTTGGCAGATGGATCCCCGTCATTCTTCGGCTCGTGTCATAGACACGCTGAACCACATCTGAACGTCACCCTAAAATCCCCCTCTTCGGATTGAAAATCCAACCTTCCCAGGCCTTTCCGGAGCTGCTCTAGAAGAGCCTGAGTCATGAGTCACCCCACTGGGCTTCTCTTCCTTGAGGTGACCGCAACTGGGAAATGACAAGACTTGAAGAGGGCAAGTGGAAGCTGCAACAGCTGAGCTGAGCAAGAGCCCGAGATTAAGTGCCAGGTCGGCAAACACGGCTGGCCAAAGCTGTGTCTCTTCCTTGGCAGGCACACCTGGGAGGGGAGGGGCCCCACACCTCCTGCCCTCCATGCTGGTCAGGACCTCACGCTGTGGCTGAATGTTTGCAGTCTGCACAGTCTGTCCACTAATACAGAGACCACTGGTCAACAACTTGTTGGCATGAGTTAGTGCGTCTTGGGAGCAGGTGGTCTGGCTGGCAAATACATGCTCTGGGCTGGCACATTCTCTGACCTTACCCCCAGGCTCAGCAAGTCTGGCCGGGAGAAACCCGTGGGCAGTGCCCGGTGCTCATGTGTCGGTGATGCTCACTGTGGTGCTCTGACCAGAAAGGGAGCATTGGTAAATGCTTGTGGATCAGCCACCTGGAGCCCAAAGGGGTTAAGTCCGGGGGGGCAAGACCCACGAGAGCCAAGCCGACTTTCAACTCCCGGCCTCCAGAGGCCCCTTGTAGCTCCAAACCTCACCCTAGATGCCCCCAACTCCCACTATTGCCTCCGCATCAGTAGCAGGTTGGGGGAGAGGCCTGGCTAGAGCAGAGTCAGGGAACAATTTGCACCCACAAACTGCCCACAAGGCAGCGCTGACCCCGCACCCACACTTCCCTATGGGGGTCAGGCAGCAGGCTGAGGCGAAACGGAGAGCTCCCCACCTTCTATTTCTAGTCTCATCACATTTTTTCCCCTGGGGCAGGGCATGAAAAGATGGCCAAGAGAATACCGAACAGTGACTTCTGAGCCAACAGACCTGGGGTTACGAAGTGAGGAAAAGACGGCTAGATAAACAAGAGGCTACTTCTCAGAGGGACGGTTTGTGGGGGGACAGGTCCTGTGTGAGGCTGAGTGACAACCTGCCTGGGTCACCCCAGCCTGGGCAGCGGGCCCTGCCAGCCGCCCCACACCCCGGCCCCAGGTGACACTGCACCCCCCACCACCCGGAGCCCCGCTCTCTTCCTCCTGAGCGAGGTTTGAGACACTCACTGTGCTCGTGTCTGTGGCCAGGGTAGATGATCCGGAACACGTAGTCGGTCGCTCGCCCCGTGCTCACATCCTCCGCGTCCATGGACCGCAGGCTGCTGCGCTTCCGTAGCCTGGGGAACACCTTCCCCTGTAGAGGTAGGGTGGGTGGTCAGCCTGCCCTGGGTGGGTGGGGTCTGACGCAGGAGACCCCCAGGCTGCTGCGAACAGCTCCATGTGCAGAAGGATGGGGGACTGGGGTGGGGGGGGGCAGGAGAGAACCCAGTCCCTACCTCCCTTCACCCAGAGGTACCTTCCCCTGCTGGGTCCAGAGTGGGGGCTCCAGCTGCCCTCGAGGCAGAAGGCCGTTCTCCAGGCAGGACAGGAAGGATAGCAGGTGGCCCCCTTGTGGGAAGTGCAGCGGGGGCCTCTGGATGCCGTCCTGGCTCACCAGCACCAGCGTGCCGCCGCTCTCTGGGGGTAAACGTGCACCAGTGAGGCTGGGGAGAGGGCTCGGAGCCAGGGGCCGGTGGGAGGGGGACAGGAGGTCCGTGGGCCGCGCGGCCTCTTTCCCCTCACCCCTGCGCCCAGCACAGGGGAGGCTCACTTTGCTGGTGGCAGTGGATGCAGACGATCTGACTGAAGGGCACGACCAGGGCGTAGTCCCAGTAGACGCTGAGGAGAAATCAGATTGGTGTCACTGTGCCCAGAGACCTGTCACCCCGCCGAGACGCCGTGAGACTATCCAGAGGACAGCGTGACTGTGGCTGAGAAACAACCTCGGCCAGCTGTGTCTCCTGGGGCCCCGTGCTATCCTTGTAGCAGAGAGCCTGGCAGTCGCAGCTGCCCAGAACTTGGCTCAGACAAACCTCTCCTGCCCAGGCCTGGCTTGGTCTGAGAGATTCCGGGAACCTCTCCAGGTAGCCTCTCCCTGCAATTCTTGGCGTTGGGTAAGAAGTGAGGTCTGCCCCCTGGAGCAGGCTGGATCTCTCCATGCCCTCCCCGCCAGGGAGCAAGCCCCAACTCCCTTCCCTGACTCCTGGGAGGGGGTCTCAAAGCCCTCACCTCTTTTCCAGCTCAGAGTCCCCCAGAGTCCCGTTCATGAGCTGGTTGGGGGTCCACTTCAGAGTGAGGCTCTCTGCAGACTGGTGCAGGGAGAGGTAGCCAGGGACAGCCTCCATGTCCTCCTTCTACAGAAAGGAGACACACAGAGGACAGAGAGGGTGAGGGCCTCAGCGGCTCCTGGGATGGCCTGTGGAAGAGGAGCTCCAGGTGGGTCCAGGGGAGGCCAGACTGGGCCCATCACAGGATCTGGGCCTGGGAACCGGGAGGAAGCAGGGGCGTCATGTGCCCCTTGCAGACGTGGGCACCTCCTTTCCCTGCCTGGCTGGGGCCACTGCCTCTGCCCCGTGAGCCTCTTGGCTAGCAGATGTGTCCGGGTCAGTCACACCCAGGCTGGGTGTTCCCCCTGCCTGTTGGCCGCCATTCCTGCCCCCTGAAGGCCTGGTCTCAGTGGGCCGGAGCCGATGCCATCGTGGCTCGTGACAGCTCAAGGTTGGGCGTGAGGTGTGTGAAATGAAGCCTCTGAAGGAAGGGCTGGATGTGGCTGGAGGTCTGGGCCCCTCAGGAAGGGGGCGGGGGGGGGGGCGTTGGGCTCCCCTACCGGCTGCACCAGCACGTTGTTCTTGCCGTAGAGCAGCCGGGCCCTGGAGTTCTGGTGCAGCGACTCCACGTACTCGCGGGCGCAGGCGGCAAGCCTGTCCTCCGACGCACTGCCGCTTGAGTGTCGCTTGCGGATCTGCGCACAAAGTCATGGCTTGACCCCCGGTCCAGGGAGATCAGCGTGGGGGCCAAGGACCCCGAGAGTCCTTCCTGTCCCCAGTTTGCCCTCGGCCTCGGACCAGCTCTGTGCTCCTGGCATTTATTTAAGAGCCAGTGCGGGGAAGGCTCTCCCGGGCTGGCCGCTACCGCCTGTATCTGCCAGGAGCACACAGGCTGACTGCCCTCGCCACAGGCCCAGGGGCCCATCCTGGGTGAGCACGGGGTGGGAAGAAGGACACCTACTCCTAGGGCTGGGCGCTTCGCAGGGGAGTCCTGGCGATGCGGGGGACCCCGGATACGGTGTCTCTGGACCAGCTCATCAGCAGAGGGGTCAGTCCAGTAGTGGTCGGCTGTCTTGAGCTTGGTGTACTCCAAGGCACAGGGCCCCACTGTGGAGACAGGAACCATCAGCTCGGGGGTGGCCCCTTGGCACCTGCCCCGGAGCCACCGCTGTGGGCCAGCACAGGCCTCTCTGATCCCAGGCTTACCTAGAAGAGAGGCCAAGATGGGGCCAAACACAGGGTCTGCCAGTAATGCCTCCTTCTCGTAGTACTTGCTGCCAGGAAAGAAACAGACAGGGTGACCGCAGGGCTCCGGGCCTCCTTCCAGGGCTGTCAAGCTCACCAAGGAGACATGTCCCCACCCAATCCAAGTCCAGTAATCAAGCAGCAATGAGTCCACAAGGGCTGAGCTTTGTGGGTGACCTGGGTGGTCCCTGCTTTCTGGGTGCTACAGGGAATGGCGCATGCCTAGAGACCACGGTGGGCAGTCAGGCCTGGGGTGGGAGTGGGGAGCGGGTCTCAGGGAAGGGCAGTCACCTGCAGTTCTCCACCAGGTACTGCACGACCTTGTCCAGCACTTTCTCCATCAGCGCTGTGCGCACCCATATGTGCTTCAGGGCCTGCAGGCTGAGGGCTGGGGCCTTCCCGCTGGCAGAGCCCTGTCTCCGCAGGGTCTCCTGGTTGCCTGCCAAGGGTTTCCTGCAAAGAGAGAGGTGGGCTCCAGGAGTGTGAGGGCTTGGGGGGCAAGCCGCAATGCAGACTGGTGGCTCTGGGAACAGAGTCTGGTGCCACAAGACGAGAACCCAGAGGACTGACTGGGAGGAGGGGTTGGAGATGAAAGGGCCACCCCCCCTCATCACCCTTAGTCTGGCCCCTCACCCGAGAGGCCCTTGGAAATGGACCGAGCAGAAGGGAGGGGCGGGGCGGGGCCGGCCCAGGCTCACCTGCCCTCCACTTGCTGCTGCAGCTCCTGCACCTTGTGGCAAATCTCCCCGGCCACCGGGCACGTCTTCCCCACCTTGGTGAACAGGGCTGCCATCTTGTCACTGCGCAGGAAGCCGGCAGCGCGGCGCCTCAGCTGATGCAGGAGGCAAGCCTCCACCGCACCTGGGCCACAGAGGGGACGGCAACTAGCCTAGGCAAGACAGCGAGGGGAGAACACCCCTCCCTCATACCTGTGGGGAGCACAGGGGCGAGGACCGCCCCGGGCGAGGACTGGGGGGTGCAGTTCAGGCTTAGGGCGGCCAGGGAGATGCACCCCGACCTCCTCCCAAAGTGCTCCCGCTCGTGCCCCTGCTCCTCCCTGCCCAGGGTGGACCCCTGGGGGCTTTGACGTGCCATTCCATCCCCGTCCCCTCCCACCACCTGGCCTGGTATGTCATGCCTCCTGTATGTGGCATCGTCCTGAGGCTCTGAGGACAAAGCTGCCAGGGCGGGTGGTATGGGTGACTCCACCCCTGCCCACGAGGGCAAGCGCGGACAGCACCCCCAGGACAGGGGACGAGGGGAACACACAGCCCGGCAGCCCTCCTGGAGAGCACCGATGATGCGGTTGCTAAGGAACGAGGCTCTGGAGAAGGAGCTGAAATATTGATGAAGCCACTGCAGAGATCAGACCTGACAGCGGCCCTGAATTATTGATGAGCCCTGCGGGAGTGAGAGATTTCTCCTTCCCATGCAGGGAGGGCTTCCCTTCATTCATTCATATTTTTAGGGGCTAGGCCTACTCTCCGTCTGGACGCTGCTTACAGCAGACAAGCTCCACAGGAAGCAAAGAAGGGCGTGGTGGGGGAGGGTGGGGAGCTGCCCTGGGCACAGACAGATGCTAAAAAGAAATTAGTGTGGAAGTACGGGGGAGGAAGGGGCTTGGCCATGACTGAGGCCAAGCTGATTGTTTTACAGCTGAGGAAGGAAAGGCCCTGAAAGGGGAAGAAGGCTGATTCGCATCACAAAGTGGCAGAGATGGGAGGAGGAGCCAGGGCCCCAAACATGGGCTGAGCCCCTTTCACCTCCTCCAGGTGCGTTGGGGGTGGGGGCTCAAGGTGGGAGGAGGTCTCTTGCCTCATGTGTTCTCTTTTCACAGGGACTGGGCTGGAGGTGGGCTTCCCAGGTAGCACTAGTGGTAAAGAATCTGCCTGCCAATGCAGGACACACAGTTCAGTTCAGTTCAGTTCAGTCGCTCAGTCGTGTCCGACTCTTTGCGACCCCATGAATCGCAGCACGCCAGGCCTCCCTGTCCATCACCAACTCCTGGAGTTCACTCAGACTCACGTCCATCGAGTCAGTGATGCCATCCAGCCATCTCATCCTCTGTCGTCCCCTTCTCCTCCTGCCCCCAATCCCTCCCAGCATCAGGGTCTTTTCCAATGAGTCAACTCTTCGCATGAGGTGGCCAAAGTACTGGAGTTTCAGCTTTAGCACCATTCCTTCCAAAGAAATCCCAGGGCTGATCTTCAGAATGGACTGGTTGGATCTCCTTGCAGTCCAAGGGACTCTCAACACACAGGTGGGTTCAATTCCCTATTCGGGAAGATCTCACATGCCTTGGAGCAGCTAAGCCCGTGAGCCACAACGACTGAGCCTGTGTTCTAGAGCCTGGGAGCTGCAGCTACTGAAGCCAGCAGGTCCTAAGCCCGTGCTCCGAAACAAGAGGAGCCACACACCACAACGAGAGAGTAGCCCCTATTCGCCGCAACCAGAGAGAAGCTCGTGTGGCAACAACAACCCAGCACAGCCAAAAACAAAAACAAAACTATATTTTAAAAAAAAAACAAACAATCTGCATCTTAAAAAAAAAAAGAGAGAGAAACCGGCACTTGGGAAATAACCACTGAAAGCAGCAGCTGTCACCTAATTTCTGCCTTTACTGTTACGGTCACTGCTGTCCTGTAAGTTTTGGCTGTCTCTCGCACTGAGGTTGAGACGTTTAGAGAGTCCCTAGGGCCAAACTGGAGGCTGGCCAGCTCAATGAGAGTGGTCCCGGGGTGGGGAGGGAGGTTACCGTCCCTGCCTTCTCCTGGGAGACGCAGCCTTTCCCTCCTGCCACATTCATACATGTGTGAGCATGTGTGTACGCAGACAGGTGTATCTACAGGGGTCATGTGTATATGAGGCATGTGGGGGAATCTTCGCATCAGAGTCACATGCCCCGCTCTGTGGTAGGTCCCTGGAGGTCCTATGTAGCCCTGGGGCAGGGAGCACAGATGAGTGGCCTTTTAGTCCTAGGCTCTTGGTCCTGCTGCAGCTACACGCCCACACCTGGAGGAAAGTGGCGACTGTTTCCCGGGCTGGCAGTGCCCGTTCAGAGAGGGAGAAAAACAGAGAGGAACAGGAACCAGAGTGGCAGCAGGCGGCACCAGTCCTGCAGGGGACCGAGCTCCTCAGTGATGTGACTAATTGCTGGGGTAATGAGTCATTAGCCTTCCTACCTTCCCCAGGCGACCGTTGCGTGGCACGCACGAAGCCAGGCTGGGGAGCTGGGGATCCAAGCAGCGGCCTAGCCTCACCCAGCCTGCCAGGCAGCCTCTGGGCACGAGGCTGCGAGTTCTCTGGGAGTGGGCGGAGGCATGCCTCCATAATCACCGTGAGTAGGGAATGCTGAGAACAGCACACCAGGTGCCCCCACTCACCCTGTGGCCCTGAAGTGCCTCCTGTGAAACCCGGGCAAGGTGCCAGGCAACATCTGCAGCAGGAGAAACCTCTCTCGCCTCTCTACCTTCCAAGCAAAGTAATCAACCCTCTGCCAAAGTAACACCCTCTGCCAGGTGTTCCTAGTCTGAGTCCCCAGGCTCCTTAGTCAGGACTTGTTAGACCACACTATGCCTCCCCCGTTCCCAAAGGAGTGAACCTCGCAGAGGAGAAGTGCGTGTGATGAAAGATGTTATCGTGTGCAGTGTGTAGGCAAAATGAGATCATAACACTTGTAATAATTGAGAATTACTCTCCTGAGAGGGTCTGTGGATGGGCTTCTGGACTTTCCAGGGAGCTCCTAACTTTGCACACAGAATCATTGGCCTGCTCCCACATGCATAGGTGGGTGGTTCTTTTCTGAATAAGGAATCCTTGACTTTGGTTTCTAAAAGGGGTCTCTGACCCCAGAAAATTTTAAAACCCAGCTCTAAGACTTCTGGGTTGAGCAGAATCACAGACATGTCCACTGATCGACACTCGCAGAGATGCAAGCACAAAGACCCGCCTGGTCCCTCTCCGTGTACAGTGAACCCACACTCAGAGCTGCAGCTGCAGAGCCACCAGCAATAATGTCCACCTCTCCAGCTGCCACACTCCCCAGGAGGGCCTCTCATGGACCATTAAGCTCCCCTTCCCAGGGGAAAGGCCACATAGAAGCCTCTGGAGGAGAGGGCCCTGGCAAGGAGACACCCATCACAGCCAAATCACCAAGTCAGCCGAAACCATCCCCCTTCTGACAGAGCTGTCCTGGCCCTGGTACCCCAGCAGTGACATGAAGGCTTCAGATACCAGGGTTCCTAGTACTACCCACAGCCACTCCGGATGCTCCCAAAGATGGGAAACACCATCCTGATAGTCGTTCGGCTCATTTCACGTAAGAAAAACACAGACTGATTAAGAACAAATCTACACTGTTACTGGTTTTGATGACTGGTTGGGATGGAAGCATTTGGGTGAGTGAATTGAAGCAGAGAAACAGACATGACTCAACAAGCTGGATCTTCTCACTGCCTGCCTATGGTGGCCTTTGGAGCTGCGGTACCAGAGGGGCCCAGGGTACCCTCTCTACTCCGTCATCCTGCTCCACTGACAGCAAGGCTCAGGGACCTGCTGTCAGTGAGCCAGGATGAGAGCAGAGAGGGCACCCTGAAGCACCTTTGCACGCACACAGGCATGCACACAGGCACGACACATTCGTACGGTGTAATTACAATGCCACTCTGAAAAGAGTGAGGATGCGCTCTAGGAGCTCAGAACAGAAAAGTCTTTAAGAGACCTCTGGATGACAAAAAGGGTGGGGTAAACAAAAAACAGTTTTTTTAAGATTAGGATAAAAAAACTCTGGAAGGAGGCACAAGAAGCAATATAGTCTTGATTTCTGGGCCAGGTTACTGATTCAAAATAATAATCATAATTGCATCATGAAAGGATGCCAAAGATTCTCTCCATTCGGGAGGTGAATTGTCACACAACTCAGAAAGGCTCGGGATCTGTCCATGGGCACCCCACCCTTCACCAGCACTCAGCAAGTAGGGTCTGCAGGTTGGTTTGGTTCCCCACTCTTACAGGAGCACCTGAGCTCTGCTTAGGGCAGCCACTGGTGATCTGAGCTGCGCAGGGACCGAGAAACAATTCCGTGGGCTGAGAGAAGCTCTGGTGTCTCAGGAGCCCACAAGAATGGATTAAAGCGAGTGGGGCTTCTCTGGTGGTCCAGGGGTTAAGACTCCGCACTTGCACTGCAGTGGGTGTGGGTTCAGTTCCTGGTTGGGAACTAAGATCCCACGTGCCACGAAGCACAGCCAAAAAAAAAAAAAAAAGAATGGACTAAAGCCATGGCTGCCCAGGAAACGCAGCAGTAGGGACTGAGAAGGGTCCTCAATCAGCCCTGGGTCCTCAGCAGCAGCCCCGGCTCTCATACGCACGTCCACAACTAAGCTGCGTTCAGCAGCCAAGGGGCCTGGACAAGCCCAGAAGAGTTATATGGGGGCCCACTGAACGGCCTTCCAAAGATGACGCTAGTTGGCTGAGGTGGAGGACTCGGCGTCCAGAGTCAGCACAGCCTGACGTGAAGGCTGGGCCGGAGGCTCCGAGGCGGGAGGGGTGGCTAACGGGACGAGCAGGTGTTTTCAGTGTCCCAGCCCCCACCTCCGCCGGCTGCCATCTGTGCATCCGGCTAGTTCAGCCTCTGAGCGAGGAGAGTTAAACAGGTGGCTGGTCTGGGGCCTGGAGTTCTGGGGGACTTGACTCAGAGCAGAATTTTTAAAAGTCTTGGAGGGCAGAACCAAGATTTCCAGGAGAGGAGCAACCACCCTGGAGATAGAAGCCGGGGTAGGATGGGCGGCCTCCTTTCAAGCGGTGGATAAAGTGGGCGGAGCAAAGAGGTGAGGCCGGCATCGCAAGCCTCTCCCCTCCCCACTTCCCTGGCTGGCTATTTCCACCCAGGGATTTATAACAGCTGCCTCCACGCGGAATGAGCATTTCTATGGTAACGGGGGGTACATTTTCCCTCCGCCTGCACTGGTGATGCTGGCTGTTTGCTTCAGCTTTGTGTGTTGGGGGGGGTGGGTGGGGGGTGGCATTCAGCTTTGTTCAAAGCCCTAAAACAAGAAACAACTCTCCCATCCAGACTTTCACTGGGAGGAGACAGCCCTTCCCTGAGATTCCGGAATTACACAGGTGAAGGAAATGAGGTTCATCCCGCACATACCCATCTTCCTTGTCCCGCTGGGGATGCATGGCAAAGTCCATGTGCAGAGCTCACACTGGCTGCCCAGGGAGCCAGGCCAGTGCCAGCCACACCCAGCTAGGCAAGGGACCCACTGTCTCAAGGACATCAATCCAGCAAATGTCCCTTCTCTTCGCTGTATCTTTCACTTTTCCCTATTAGATACTTTCCATTTGTATATAAGGGCTTGCCAGGTGGTGAAGTGGTAAAGAATCCACCTGCAATGCAGGAGATGCAGGAAGCCAGGGTTTGATCCTTGGGTCAGGAAGATTCCCTGGAGTAGGAAATGGCAACCCACTCCAGTATTCGAGCCTGAAAAATTCCATGGACAGAGGAGCCTGCCGGGCTACAGTCCATGGGGTTGCAAAGAGTCAGACACCACTGAGTGACTAACACTTCCCAGTATTCTTGCCTGCAAAGTTCCATGGGCAGGGGAGCCTGGCAGGCAGTGCATGGAGGTCACAAAGAGTCAGATGCGACTGAACACGCATGCATATTTGTAAATAAATATTCTCTATTTTCTTCAATTAAAAAAAATAAACCACCACCTCCCTTGGCCCTGTATCCCCACTTAGGTATTAAACCATTAAGCTGCTCCCCTTTATGTAACCTCTCTCAAGAACGTGGTGTATGTGCCACACAGCTGGATGGTGTGGTGACTGTTGTGACAGGTCATTTGGGGCTGTCTCCCTGAGGAAGGGCTTGGTCTTGATCTCCAGGGAGAGACTCCGGGTGCCCTTCCTTGGGGCGGTCTCTGTAGGCAGCCCGAGAAGGCGGGACAGGGTGGGGAGGGTGGACATGTGCCACGGTCCCCACCCCCCTCCAGATAGGCGCGCCTCTGGCTCTGTCAAGGTCAAGGATTTCCCACAGGCACTGATGGATGGGGAGACAGAGCACCGAGAGCTTTTCTTTTGGGACAGGGGAGCTGCAAATGCTCTTGTTTTTCTTACAAAACCAGCCTTCAGAGCCCGCCGCAGCGGTTGTGGTCAGCGCTGAGGTTTCAGGCCTCTGGCTTTCCCTATAGAAGCTCCCTCATGGTGGTGCAGGGGGGTCCAGTGTCTTGGGTTTCTACCCTTTTTCCTCTTTTTGGAATTTCACCATGACAGGCCACTGCCCAACTGACCATCCTACCACTGGGCAGCCAGATGATGGCTGGTCTAGTGTGGGCTGTTGAAGACAAGAGAGGGTAAGGTTTGTGCCCTTCTTGTGTTTGCTCTCTAGAACTACCCAGGTCCCCCAGCCCAGACCCTATCTCTGGTTTAAAAGACCAAGGATGGGAAGGGGAGGAAGCAGCCTCAGCCAATAATAGGTCCTTCCTGGTTCTAGCTGGGGGTCCAGGATCAGGGAGGACCCTTCAGAAACATCTGGTCCCTTCCCTTGTTCTTCCCACCTCCCCTGGGTACCGAGTCTAGACCGTGAAGCCCCCACAGCTCACAGATGTGTGTACACAGCCTTGGGGACAGAGCCTGGGTCAGTTTGGGAATAGGACTATCTCTGTGTGTTGAGTGAACACAATGTCATCAGTCTACAAGGCAAATTCAGTTATGAAAACTCAGTGACTAGCATGTAGTGCTGTGAAGTGAGTCGCTCAGTTGTGTCCAACTCTGCAACCCCATGGCCCATACAGTCCATGGAATTCTCCAGGCCAGAATACTGGCGTGGGTAGCTGTTCCCTTCTCCAGGGATCTTCCCAACCCAGGGAGCAAACCCAGGTCTCCCACATTGCAGGCGGATTCTTTACCAGCTGAGCCACAAGGGAGCAGGACTTTAGACCCCTCCCTCCTGTATCCAACATCCAGGTCCAACACCCAGAGGGTGGGACAGATTTGCATACTTATTTGTCTCTTCTGTAGGCTTATATGCCCAGAATTCTATTTAAGGATGCCTTCAATACAGATGTGTTGAAATAAAAATATTTCCTGTAACTGCTAAGTCGCTTCAGTCGTGTCTGACTCGGTGCGACCCTACAGACGGCAGCCCACCAGGCTCCCCCGTCCCTGGGATTCTCCAGGCAAGAACATTGGAGTGGGTTGCCATTTCCTTTTCCAATGCATGAAAGTGAAAAGTGAAAGTGAAGTCACTCAGTTGTGTCTGACCCTCAGGGATCCCATGGACTGCAGCCTACCAGGCTCCTCCATCCATGGTGTTTTCCAGGCAAGAGTACTGGAGTGGGGTGCCATTGCCTTCAATAATAAGTTACATATACTTGCTATTTCTATCTCTTCTTCCATCCATCCTCTCCTCTGCTTCCTTTTTTTTTTTAAAAAAAAAAACAAAACATTTCATTATGGAAAATTCCAAACATATACAAAAGAGGATGATAAAATGAACCCCCATCACACACCATAAACAAGGCTTGACCAATCTTATTTTAGTTATACCACCTCCAACCACTTCCCCCTTATTCCTAGGTTATTTGGAAACCAATTTTAGACATCCTGTATTTTTTCCCATAAATATTTTAGTATGTATCTCTAAAAGATGACTTTTAAAAACATCTGCCTAATACCTGTACTGCACCTACAGAATTAATAATAATTTCTTAATATCTTCAAATTCCTAGATTGGGTTCCCAGAGTTCAAATTCCTGATTGTCCAGATGCTCCAAGTTCCCAGGAACATGGATTCCCAGAGGGAATCCAGGAGAAGGTTCTAGGAGGCTTTATGGGGAAGGTTATAAGATCACTTTCAAGAACAAAGCAGAAGGTCGCTGGTGGTGATGACACTTACTGAGCACTTACTGCATACTCCATGCTGTGTGCTTTGCCCCCCTCATTCCTTTAACCCCTCATAACAACCTTATGGTGTAGGTTCAGAGTTGCTGACTAAGTGGCCATGGTGGCATACTTGGTGACATGGTCAGTCTGTGAAGCCAGGTCAGGTCTGTCGGACTCCAGTGTCTCGGTCAGCTGCAGACCGCTGCCACCTGCCCTCAGCCACGCCCCAAGGCAAGGGGAGCAGAGCCAGAGCCCCAGAGGGCCTTCCTGCCTACCCGATCACTTACGGGTGCAAAGTGGGGAGCCACATATGCTGAGAATGAGCTGTTTGTTCAGTGCGAGCAGGAAGCAGAGAGAAGGGATCCCTTTCACTGAAGGGAGGGAGACTGAAAACTGCCTGGCGTCTGACTCTCAGAACCTGCGGCAGCATCCCAGGTGGGATGCATCTTCCCATCACACCTGCTTCTCTCAGCTCATTAGTATATCCCCGCCTTTCCCTAGAGGAGCTAGCTGCTGCTGCGGACCTTCCCCGGCTAATGAAAGCCGCTTAGCAACAGGGAGCTGGTTAATAAAGCCCTGGTGCGGTTCCCAGCTCGAGACTCCACCCCCATCTCCCATTACAGCTCATCCTCAGCCTGAAGCAACCTCAGGTGGACCGAGCGGGTGGAGGGCAGGGAGCCTGGGGACTGATGGCAGGGCTGGCCCCCTCTGGCCTGGGCCTACCCCCAATGCCAGAGGATATCTACACATCTAAGAACCTGCTTGGCCAGGCCTGGAACCTCTCTGTGGGCCTCCTAAGACCCTTCTATCCACTGGTGGTTAAAAATCCAACCTCAGCGCCCAATGGGGATGGAGCAAACAGAGACACTGGGGAGGCAGACACTCCCAGACCTGAGCTGGGAATTGAGGAGAGGCCCAGTGCTCCTCGGTGGAGCCCTAAATTACCCCAGATCCCTCCATGGGAAGAGAGTGAGCAGGCATATTACAAATGCAGAGTTCAGACAATCCGCTGTTTGACCCTGAGCTTGAGTTGCTCACAAGGCACCTTGCCCTCTGGAGGAGGGGGTGGCGGGAGATACTGGCCTACACGTGGGGGTTCAAGATGCGGAGTGAAAACAGAAAGCATTCATTTCACTCAGCAGTAAGTGTCCACAATCAAAAAGTGTCAAAGGCCATATTAGGAAAATGCAAACTTGACATGACTTTTCAAGATAAAGGGGAGAGGGGCTTCCCTGGTGGTCCAGTGGCTAAGACTCCACATTCCCAATGCAGGGGTCTTGGGTTCGATCCCTGGTCAGGGAGCTAGAGCCCATATGCCACAGCTAAAGATCCAGCATGCCACAACAAAGACTCAGTGCAGCCAAACAAATAAAAAAACAAATACATAAACTAAAACAAAAAGATGAAAAGGGGATATCAGAGAACCATCTCCCACGGTGGGGTTTGGGTCTGTTCTCTGGGAGGGGGGGTGCAGTCACCAGGTCTGGGGGGCTGGGAGGGGGCATCTCAGGGTAGCGCTGCAGCCACGCTCCTTGGTCGGAGAGCAGCACACAGAGATCCCGTCCCTGCCGGCCGGGTATGCCAGCAGAGCCTGCTCACAAGGCTTCCACCTGCAGGGGCCTGACCAGCTTCTAGACAGACAGGTTTAGAAACTAGCACAGCAAACACACAACAAAGCGTCTTCCTTGCCAGGCCCGGAGTCTCCCTCTTCCCCTTGAGGAACAGGAACTTTCCTGGGTTTACCTGGGGCTAGGTGTTGACCCAGGGATTTTTCAGTTCCATTTTTAAGGCTCTCCAGAAGGTGATGTTTCTGGTCCAAATGTCTATATTCTAAGGAAGCTTAGGGAAGCTCTTCTAGCTCAGGCTCTGCCCTCTTCAGTCAGACACCCCCTAGCCATCCTCTGCCATGAACAGAGGGGCCAGGGCAGGGGGGCCCAGGATCCCAGGCCTCTACAAAGCTCAAGGGAAAGGGGTCACTCGCTGCATAGCTAATCCAGTCTCCACAGCCTTCACTCCGCTCCCTTTCTCTGCACTCCCATTTCCCCTCAGAATAAAGCTGACTTCTGGATATGGCCAGGACCACTGTAAGACCCAGGGCAGGGGACTTCCCTGATGGTCCCTGGTTAAGGCTCTGTGCTGCCAATGCAGAGGGCATGGGTTCCATCCCTGGTTGGGGAACTAGGGTCTCACATGCCATGCAGAATGGTCAAAAGAATTTTAAAACCAGACCCAGGGGAAGAATGGATCCACTTCCAACTAAAAATGCACTTCTGAACGTTTTCCCAGTGGGTGAAGGAGCCTGGCATATCAGACTCTCCAAAAAGCCAAAAGACTGGAGTTTTCCATCAGTACATGCCTATTCTTCCTGCCTGCCCCCCCAACACCCCCAGGAATCCCTGGTTATGATTCCACCATGTGATGCAGGCAGGAGAAAGGGCTGATAATCACTGCTTTAAACCAACCTTATTTTGAGCCCAAGCTGGGATCCACCTCACCACTGAACACCACCATTAGTACAGTGTCAGGATTCCTCTTCTCGTGGGTCTCAGATGCCCGGCTCAACTTAGCTTTATTCTGCTGGCAGCCCCTCCTGCTGGCGTTCCCTTTAGTGACTGTGCACTGAGCCCAAGGCAGAGGCAGCAAACTGGCAGAGGCTTGCAGATGCCTCTTGTTGAGCCCACACAAATTTTTTTTTAATGAGAGTTAGTTATCAGCATTTAAAAACTGGGACATTTCATACAGAAACCCAGACTGCTGGCTTCTCTTAAAATAAAACAAAGGCCACGGCAAGCCCAGGACCAGCATTCCTGCAGAAGCTGAGTGGTGGCTGCCCCCTTCAAACCTGGCCAGGGCTGTACCCACTCCTGCCCACTGCCTGCTGTTCTACATCCGGATTTTCTCATCTGACCCTGTGGGCATTTCAGTTTGCGCTTTGACCTAAGGTACCTCCTGAAATCCAGCCAAACTTGGGTCAGTTTCATAGACTCTTGATCTATTTCAGTGACCGAAACTGACTGAAAGTGCAAGAATCATTCCTTTTGAAGGTGGTATCGCTGCCTGCTGGAAAGAGCCATGCGCTTCAAGGCAAGAGGCTGAAGTGAAAGCCTTGCTGTTTCCCCGGGACCCCTGGACTGATCAGAGGAGAGCAGGCAGTTTCTTCTCACCCTAATGGTGGGATGCCCACAGCTTCCCGCCTGCCTCTCTTCCCCCGTTCCCCCACCGCCACCCACCTTCGGCATCCATGCACAAGCTGTTTTTGCTATTTCATTGTTCTGCGTTTGCTGTGTGTGCTCCGGACGAAACTGAGCACCATTGCCATGGTGCCACTGGGCCACCAGCAGAGCCCTTCTGGTGACAATGACAGACAGTGGCTGATGTCAGGGGGACTCAGCATGGGTAGAAGGGAGTAGGGTTCTAATACTCTTTAAAGTCACTTATTGCGAGACCAGCATGGTTTTTCCCCAGTAGGGCTTCTGCCAGAGAAAAGGTGAGATCGGATTGGTCCTGTGGACCTGAGAAGAGCTGCTGCTGCTGCTGCTGCTGCTGAGTCATTTTAGTTGTGTCCGACTCTGTGCGACCCCACAGACTGCAGCCCACCAGGCTCCCCCGTCCCTGTGACTCTCCAGGCAAGAACACTGGAGTGGGTTGCCATTTCCTTCTCCAATGAAAGTGAAAAGTGAAAAGTGAAAGTGAGTTCGCTCAGTTGTGTCCGACTCCTAGCAACCCCTTGGATTGCAGCCCACCAGGCTCCTCCGTCCATGGGATTTGCCAGGCAAGAGTACTGGAGCTATATCATCTCAAAGAATCAACTTACCCAAAAGGGAGATGGTAGGACCTCAAATCCTGCAAACCTAGCTTCAGCCTTAATGCCCAGAAGAGGAGGAAAGACGGACGTTTTCCTGAGCTCTTACAAAGGTAGGAATGTTCACATGCATCATCTCAATCCCCAGGAAAATTCCTTGAGGTGGGAATCACCACCCTGTTTTTAGAGGAGCAGACTGAGGGTGACAGAAGTCAAGAAACGTGTCCAATACAACTTGAGAAGAAGAGCATCAGGATTTGCCTGAACCCTCAGCCTGTTACTCGGGCTCTGCTCACAGGCCGCCTCTCCCCAGTCGCTTCCCACATTTCTCTGCCTTTTTTTTTTTCATAGCTGTTACCACACCTGTTACTGCAGGATATATTTCTGTGCTTTTGTTTTCTGTCTGCCTGCCCACAGAGTGTAATCCCCTGGGGACAGAGAGACAGTTCACCTCGTCACTGCTGTTTCCCTGCCTGGTAAAGGAAGCGTCTGGAACCTGGGGGACCTTCGGTGTCTGCTGCTGGACGGGTGGGAAGGGCGGCTCTGTCAGCCTCACCAGGCTACTGTGAGAAGTGTCCCTCTCTTGATCTGCTCCTTTGATTCCTTCCCCTCAGAAATGCACAACCTCCCTTCCGTGAACAGCAACCACAACCTCAGAGGCCAAGGAAAACAACACAAAGATGGCAAACGACGCAGAGCCACTAAGCCCAGGCACCACGACTACGTGCTCGGGAGCCCGGGAGCTGCAACTACTGAAGCCCACGTGCCCCAGAGCCTGTGCGCCGCAACGAGAAGTCACCGCAATGAGAGGCCCACACACCGCAACTACAGAGGAGCCCGTGCAGCCACAAAGACCCAGCACAGCCAAAAATACATAAATAGATACTTTTGAAAAAGATGGCAAATTCAAAGTCAAATTCCTGGAAATCCAAGAAAACTCAGTTGTGTGCAGAGACAGTCTTGCTCCTACAAAGGCAGAAATGTTCACGCTGAGCACGAAGCGGTGGTTTATTACAGACTTTCTCTTCTCTGAGCGGGGAAGTCTTGGCTAGACTTCCTCGATCCTCCTGTGGATTTGCATGCAATTGAGTGTCTGGCGAGTTGGGAATGCTGAAGCAATGCAGGTGGGATTGATTAGAAAACAGATATAGCACAGAAAGCATCCAAAGGCAGAGGCCCATCCCCAAAGTTAATGCAAGGATAAACCAGCACCGTGGTTCCCCAGCCCAACTACTGAGGCTGGCAGTTCTTAAAGTGCAGTCTCTGGACTAGCAGCACTGGCATCTCCTGTGAACTGGTTAGAAATGCAAATTCCTGGGGTCACCTCAAAGATACTAGAATCAGAAACTCCAGGGCTGGGACCCAGGAACCTATTTTAACAAGCCGAACAGGTGACTCTAGGCTTCCCAAGTGGCTCAGCAGTAAAGAATCCGCCTGCCACTGCAGGAGACACAGGAGACATGAATTCAATCCCTGGGTTGGGAAGATCTCCTGAAGGAGGGCATGGCTGCTGCTGCTGCTGCTGTAAGTCACTTCAGTCATGTCTGACTCTGTGCAACCCCACAGATGGCAGCTCACCAGGCTCCGCCATCCCTGGGATTCTCCAAGCAAGAACACCGGAGTGGGTTGGCATTTCTTTCTCCAAAGCATGAAAGTGAAAAGTGAAAGTGAAGTCGCTCAGTCGTGTCTGACTCTTCGTGACCCCATGGACTGCAGCCTACCAGGCTCCTCCACCCATGGAATTTTCCAGGCAAGAGTACTGGAGTGGGAGGGCATGGCAACCCACTTCAATATTCCTGCCTGGAGAATCCCATGGAGAGAGGAGCCTGGCGGGCTACCGTCCATGGGGTCACAAAGAGTGGGACATGACTTAGCCACTATAACACAACAACAACAGCAGATAACTATGATGCTAAAATTTGAGCACTACTGTCTTTAGGGACTAGACATATAAAGCAGATTCTTGGGCCCTGGAGATCCTAATTCAGTAGGTCTGGGATGGGACCCAACAAGATTTCATAAGCTTCTGAGTTGATTCTGACTTACAACCCGATTTAAAAACTACTGACCCTGAGGACTCTTCCTGTGGCCCCAGGGCAGTATCCTCAGTTTTTAAACCCCTCTCTCATTACACTCCAGTCACTCACTCACCACACAGAGCAAGGATGTGGCTGCTATCTTCATGCACAAACTTCCTGGTGACAGCCTCCTCCATGATTTGCTTCACCTGTAAATAAATGGGCGGCACCATTATTGATTGATTGATTGATCAAAGGCCTGTGAGCAAGTAAATAGCTTGGCTTGCCTGCTTGGTCTGAGTTCAGCCACTTGCAGAGTAGAGGATAGGAAAGGGAGGGGTGGGGAAGCAAAGTTTCTTCAATACAGACATTGCCAAATGTCTTGGAAAGTCAACCAGGAAAAGGTAGCCTGCCTGGCTCTTCTGTCCATGGGATTTCCCAGGCTGGAATACTGAAGTGGGTAGCCATTTCCTTCTCCAGGGGATCTTCCCAACCCAGGTCTCCTGCACCACAGGCAGATTCTTTACCAACTGAGCCATCAGGGAAGCCAAAAAAGGTGCTATAAACCCACTAATCCATCAGTTCAGATATTCCAACCCAGGAGGAAGGGCTGTGCTGTGAGAACAGGGATGGGATGCTATTTGCTCATCTGTACTTGGCTGCAGAAGGCTTGTCCTTCAGGAACAAATTGTCTCAGTACAGGCCGCAGGAAGACACCTGACCCTCCTTTTCTCCCTTCTCCGAGGGGAGGGTAGGTCCATCCAGGTCTCAGGGACACTCCCCACATGCTCACAAGCCCAGCCTTCTCTCTGTCTAGGCAAAACCCTATGTTCGGGTTCCTACCTGAATGTAAAAGCTTCAGAATACCTTGTAAGGTAAGCAGTCACAGCTTTCTTTAGAAAACACTTTAAAAACCTTTTAAATTGATGTACAATAAGTATATAGAAAAGGGTATATATTCATTGGAAGGACCATTGCTGGAGCTCCACCTGATTCTAAGAGTTGACTCACTGGAAAAGACCCTGATGCTGGCAAAGGTTGAAGGCAAGAAGAGAAGAGGGCAGCAGAGGGTAAGCTGGTTAGATAGCATCACCGACTCCATGGACAAGAGTGGTGGGAGACAGTGGAGGATGGAGGAGCCTGGCATGCTATAGTCCAGGGGGTTGTACAGAGTCCAACACTGCTGAGCGACTGAACGAGAACAAATATATCGTAATTACATAGCTTGAAGAATTTTTACAAACTGAACACACCTGTGAAAGTAGCATCAGCTCAAGAAACAACACATGACCAGCACCCTAAAGTAGCCCTGGACTCTGCCATGACTCCTTCTAGTCACTACTCCTTTCCAAGGTACCCACTACCCTGACTTCTAACATGGTAGAGCACATGTGTGGGATTTTGTGCTTTTTATAGATGGAATTGCTCAGTGTGTAGTTTGTGTGACTGTGAGATTTGTTCATGTTGTATGTGGATGTGCATTTTTCATTCTCCATTGTGTGAACAACCCATAGCTGATTGGGATTTGGGTAGCTTCCAATTTGGGGCTGTTATGGACAGTGCTGCTATGAACACTCTAGATGTGTCTTTGTGTGAACATGGGGCTCATTTCTTTGGATTTATATTTTTAGGCAAGGAATTTCTGATGAGGGTATTTGGCATTATGAGATTTTTGCCAATTTACATTCCCATCAGCAGTATAGAAGGTTCTAGTTGCTCCCAACACTGAAGCCAAGCACTTTTGATGCCCTGGGGGAACCTGTGTGGGTGTGTGTGTGTGTGTTAGTTGCTCAGTCATATTGGACTCTTTGCAACCCCATGGACTGTAGTCCACCAGACTCCTCTGTCCATAGAATTCTCCAGGGAAGAATACTGGAGTGGTTGCCATTTCCTTCTCCAGGGGATCTTCCCCATCCAGGGGTTGAACCTGAGTCTCCTGAATTGCAGGCAGATTTTTTAACCATCTGAGCCATCCGGGAAGCCCCTGAGGGAACCTGCCAAGAGACAAATACTAATACTGAAGATTAGAGGGATGGATTACCTCAATCCCTGTCTTAAATCTTACTGATTTAGTGAGCTCTGGTCAGAGCGAGCCTTGCCATTCTTTGGACAGTGTCCTGTGTCCAGCGTCCTGATGCTGCCCTTGCTCTCCAGGCCCTCACTTCTGTTTGTAAGGTGGTAGAGCTTCTAAAGTCTGGGAAGGATGGAGGAAGGACCAGGAGTCTCCTCCTTACTGCAAAGTGCTCATGGTTAGTGGTTTAGGTAAAGGAGGATCCGATCGATCCTGCACTCTAAACTATTAAAAGCTTCCTAGATTACTTCCCAAGGGGTGTTTACATTAAACAGAGCATCATGTCACAGCTCAAAGACCAGTAGACATCTAAGGCAGGCTGCTGGGGCAGATTTTTGGATTAGGAGGACCTATAGATGCCTTTAGTGGCTCAGACAGTAAAGAATCTGCCTGCAATGCAGGAGACCCAAGTTTGATCCCTGGGTTGGGAAGATCCCCTAGAGAAGGAAATGGCAACCCACTTCAGTATCCTTGCCTGGAAAATCCCATGGACAAAGTGCCTGGCAGGTTACAGTCCATGGGGTTGCAAAGAGTCGGGCACGACTGAGTGACTAACACACACACACACATACCTATGCCCTGGGAATTCCCTGGCGGTCCAGTGGTTAGAACTTAGTGCTTTCACGCCCGGAGCCTAGGTTCAAACCCTGGTCAGGGAGCTAAGATCCTGCAAGCCATGCAGTGCGGACCAAAAAAAGCAAAAGGACTACAGGTCCTTTGTGAAAAGCCAGCTTAGTCAACAATCGCCCCCGCTGTCTCTATATGTAGGATAAGAAAGGATATGTTTCTCTCAAAATCAAGCCCTGAAGGTCAAGGGAACCAAGAGTTCAGAGCGGGTCAACCTCTATCAGGTCATATACAGAGCTGTGGCATATCCTGGACATTTCTCACATTTGTCTAAGAATCATTCTCAGAGTAGTACAGACAGCCCTTCTAAATACTGCCTTCCCTGAAATCTCTGCTATCATCCCTGACTAACCCTGAATTTGGAACGCACCAACAATCCTAGCACATGCACCCATAGTTTGGGTATAGCTACATTTTTACTCTTGTTTACACTGTTCATATGAGTCTCTGTCACTACACTGTTTCCTGAGGATAATCACTGGGATTTAAGATTTCTTTTTTCCTTGCGGAGACAAGACTTAGGGCTTAAACGTTAACGTGATATACGCCTGGACTTAAAAAAACTTTTGGCCAAGTCACAACAAAAGCACAATGGAGCTTCTCAAACACAGTTGGAAAGGTGATGGCTTCAGCTGCCTCTTTGCCAACAGGAAGGAAGGAAACACATTTAGGGCACAATAGCCAGGCTATAATTAATGCAGAGCCTTAATTATGAGCCTTCCAGAATTCTATAAGAACCCTGAGCCTTCTCCAGTCCTGAAACCTCTCAGTTCAGTCGCTCAGTTCTGTCTCTTTGCCCCCCCTCCCCCCCCCCCCCCCGCCCCGCCATGGACTGCAGCACACCAGGCCTCCCTGTCCATCAGCAACGCCCAGAGCTTGCTCAAACTCATGACCATTGAGTCAGTGATGCCATCCAACCATCTCATCCTCTGTCGTCCCCTTCTCCTCCTGCCTTCAATCTTTCCCAGCATCAGTGTCTTTTCAAATGAGTCAGTTCTTTGCATCAGGTGGCCAAAGTATTGGAGTTTCAGCTTCAGCATCAGTCCTTCCAATGACTATTCAGGACGGATTTCCTTTAGAATTGTATGTTTTGATCTCCTTGCAGTCCAAGGGACTCTCAAGAGTCTTCTCCAACACTACAGTTCAAAAGCATCAATTCTTCGGTGCTCGGCTTTCTTTATAGTCCAACTTTCACATCCATACATGACTACTGGAAAAAACATAGCTTCAACTATACAGACCTTTGTCGGTAAAGTAATGTCTCTGCTCTTTAATATGTAACCTCTAGGAAAGGGGAAAGAAACCAATATGGTAAACTTTTCTATATCAGCTAAATATCAGTATCCCTATTTTAGAGATGTAGAAATTGAGACTCAGAAAGGTTAAGTAACTTATTCAAGATCACAAAGAACTAGGTCCAGACTATTTCAAAGTTTATGCATTCCCATCAGACTCTGTAGTCTCCAAGATCAATAGGCCTTATTTACCAAACATTTATTGAGTGCCAATGATCACTGAGATCAAACCAGTCAATCCTAAAGGAAATCAACCCTGAATATTCATTGGAAGGACTGCGGATGAAGCTGAAGCTTCAATACTTTGGCCACCTGATGCGAAGAGGCAGTGCATTGGAAAAGACCCTGATGCTGGGAAAGATTGAGGGCAGGAGAAGGAGCGACAGAGGATGAGATGGTTTTTGGATGGGATCATCGACTCAATGGACGTGAGTTTGTGCAAACTCCCGGAGATAGTGAAGGCCAGGGAAGCCTAGAGCACTGCAGTCCATGGGGTCGCAAAGAGTCGGACACGACTGAGCAACTGAACAACACTGAGTGCCTACTGTGTGCCAGGCATGGATATAGAGTTCTGGATAAAACAGGTGTCCTGCCTCATGGAGTTGACTGGGCTCCATTCAGAGGCTGCATCCATTCTAATCCACTCTGGGTTTGGAGCTCTCCAGCGTGCCTATGCGGGTGAGTCATTCACACGGGCACCTCCCCTTCCCGCCCCCCCCCCCACCCCGCCCCATGAATTGAAATGGCTTTTAGGGCAGGGACAAAGTAGAGGACATTAGTACGTACAGGGAAGGACTTCTCTTTGTGACATGGGCGGGGGGGCTCCTCAAAAGAGAGGAAAAAAAAATCTGAGTCTTAAAAACCATTCTCAAAAAGCCCCCTTGGCCTCTGGGTATGGAGGTGGGCGTGGAGTGAGAAGATGTGGTGTGCGGCGAACCCTCATGCACCCGAGACTCAGTTCCCAGAAAGATAACCGAATGGGGTGTAGGGCAAACCGGAGCTAAGCCCCCAAGTCACCGGTTTAGCGCGGGCCCCGCCCCCTCCCCAGGCGGCGAGGGCAATGAATGGGCAGCTCGGTTCTCCAGAAATCGCCGCCACCCCTCCCCCTCGGTCTCCCAGAGCTGCTGCTGTCACAGGGCGGGGAGCTGCGGGATCGCGGAGCAAACAAACCCTGAAGCGCCGGCCTAGCCCCTGGGGCCGAGGGGTGCTGCCCCCTGATTCGGGAGTCGGGCGGGAACCGCAGTCAGTCCAGGACCGGCCCCCGTCCGAGGCCGGTGAGCGCCCGCACCCTGGGATGGGCGCAGATCTTTCTGTCCCGTGGGCCGTGAGGACAGGGACGCGAGCCCCCGGAGGTCCGTGCCCCGACTTTACCTCCTTTTTCACGTTCCACAGCAGTTTCTCTTTGACCGCGTCCTCCGCGCTGCCCATCTTGCGGCGGCTGACCCGGGGAAGGTGCCCAGCGGCCCCCTATGCCCCCCACGCGCCCTCGCCGCCTCCGCGCCTCTCAGCTCAGCGCCCCACGCACCAGGCGGAGCCCCCGCCCGCCGCGCTCCCCGCCAGCAGCCGCCGCCGCCACTGCCCGGTGCTGGGCTCCGCAGCCATCTTCCGAGCCCCGCACAGACGTCAGGAGCCTGGCCCGGCCCCTTCCCACTGCCGGGGGCGGGGTGGGGGGGTGCGCTCAGCTACGGGGAGGTGGGGGGGTCGGGCCGGGGGGAGACTGCGCGTGCCTGGGGGCGGCGTGCCCGGGCGCGCGCCCCGCGGGCCGCTGTCATAGCAACGCGCCGGCTCCAGCCCCGAGGGCGCGAACCCGCATTGTGAGCGCCGGTCGCCCGCCCTGCACAGCGCTGGGCCGAGGAGGCGGGGCGCGCCCCTGGACCCCCGCCCCAGGCGGCTAAGGGGGGCAAGTCGCTCTTGCGAAAGCTGGCCCCATCCAACTGGATGTTCCGTGATTCCTACACGCTCGATTTCCCGACGGGAGGGGCCGGGACCCCCGCGCCTCGAGTCTGATTACTGGGAAGCCCGTGTTGGTCCCCCGGCTGGGAGGAAGGTGGTGGCGCGCCATCGTTTCTTTAAAACCCCCTGCCGGCTGGGCGCCCTCCGTTGCAAACCTTGTTGATAGAGGAGTGGGAGAGCAGCCGCCCCCGTCTGCAGAGGCGCGGCTGGGTCTGAGAGCGCCAGAGTCACGGTGAGCCGTCCCTCCTCCGAGGGGTCGCCACGACCCGTCTGGCTTTTCTCGCAGCTACATGGGACGTGGGGGCGCGGGTTGGAGTAACTGGGACCAGCGGGAACTGGCACGGAAACTGGAGGTGAGACAAGCACCTTCAGCACGATTTGCTTGGTAGGCTTAAGCAGCCCCACCTGGGAACTGAGGGCGACAAACGGTGGCCCAAAGTGACAAAGAACACCTGCTGCTCCCAATCGAGGAGCGGCGTCCACAAAGATAGCTGAGAGGAGGGGCTTAGCCCTCTATCGCACAAATGGAGAATCTTCCTAAGTGATGCAACATGATAGCGCAAAAAAAATAAAAACTCAAGGAAGCATATCGGCCCTCCGAAATTGAAAGCCCAAGCCTCGAGCCCGCATCCGGTGTTTTCAAGTCCCCCAAAGCAGACCACTAGCCTGGGAAAAGTTTACGCGGAGGTTTCGCCTAGAGGCTTGTGTAAATAAACCTCGCGAGAGATCGCGAGGAGCCCCGCCCCACCAGGAGAGGACACGCCCCCGAGGCGGGGACCGGAAGCGATCTATTCAGCCCGGAAGTAGTGGTGACTTGGTACACGTGAACGGCAGCATGGCGGTCCATCGCTCTGGCCCGCTTAAGCAGCAGAATAAAGCGCATAAAGGCGGGCGGCATCGGGGTCGAGGGTCCGCGCAGCGAGACGGCAAGGGTAAGAAGGTAGGGTTGGAGGAAGAAGAGCTGTTTAATCGATATTAACTGCTTTTCTTCGTGCCCAGAATGAGCTCCTACTTCCAGCCTGGACCCCGCGCAAAGGGTCTAAGGAGGGCAGACAGGGGTCCCCTTTCTTAACCTGCTAGTGCTTTGCGCAAGATCAGAAAGGTCTGATATCCTTCCAGGCCGTCTAGCACCGAAAACCCTAAGCAAGAAGGTGAGAAAAGATCTCAGCAGGGTGGACCAGAGGCATCGCGCCAGCCAGCTCCGAAAGCAGAAGAAGGAGGCGGTGAGAGGACTCGGGTTAGGGGATTGGTGTGGCTTCACAACCTTTCTAGGCGGGTAATGTCTCGAACTAGAAAATGTGACCCTGGGAAGGGCTCAGAGATGGAGGATAACTCTAGAGCACGTGTCAGGTGTGCAGGCCCAGACTCAAGCTATAGCTTTCTTTGCTTTGTGCCTACCTTCTGCCCACCTCCTTGGCATACGTGACACTTTTTAACAAGAGAGATGCTGGTTTGGAGGCTGAGGATGGGCCTCTGTACTGTTGGAAATGCAGTACTGGAATAAAGTATTGAAACATTGAGGTGTTCTCTGATGCTTTCTTTCCTCAGGTTTTGGCA
Source organism: Bos indicus x Bos taurus (assembly GCF_003369695.1). Classification (NCBI taxonomy): domain Eukaryota; kingdom Metazoa; phylum Chordata; class Mammalia; order Artiodactyla; family Bovidae; genus Bos; species Bos indicus x Bos taurus. The sequence goes on along the minus strand of NC_040094.1, from coordinate 24,346,408 downwards.
GAAAAGAGACAGCTTGGCAGCAAGGATGGCCCTCCTCATCAGGTACTGGTGGTGCCCCTGCACAACAGGATTTCCCTGCCAGAGGCCTTTCAGCTGCTTCAGGATAGGGACACTGGAACTGTACACTTGAATGAATGGGGAAGCACCCATAGCTTTATGCTATTATGCCCCCGCTTGAAACATCGGTGGTTTTTCACATCAGCAAGGCCAGGTTAGAGTATGCAACAATATTTCCTATCATTATGTTTTGAGCATTAATGGTAATACTTTGTAAGTAAAATGTCCTGATGTCAACCACCTTTTCCTACTGACTTTGTCTTCTATTCCAGGGGATCTGCACACTGTGTTAGACATGGCTAAAGTGGCTGATACCATCCTGTTCCTCCTTGATCCACTAGAAGGCTGGGATAGCACCGGGGATTACTGCCTTTCTTGCCTGTTTGCTCAGGGCCTTCCCACCTATAGTAAGTGAGTTGGAAGTATTGCAGGCCAAGAAAGGAAGTGAATTAGCATTTATTGTTCACCTCTAATTTGCCAGATACTATGTCTAACACTTGATATTTTTGGGGGGGTTGTACGAGTATGTGTGGCCTTAACTTGGTCCATTATTTACAAGTCATATATCAAGGTGCCTTTTTATTTCTGGACTGCCAGTTGCCCAGAGAAAGGAGAAGATTATGAAGTTTGGTTTTATTGTGAAATTTCTTTAGGGTAACTTGATTGTTGGGTTGCCCAGTGATCTCTGGGCTCACAACTAAACTATTAGCTTGTTTGTGAACTGCAGAGGGGGATTTTCATATAGTGAAGCAACAAGTCATGAAACCTTTTCTCTTTTGCTTACAGCATTAGCCGTCCAAGGGATTTCTAGCCTCCCGCCGAAGAAACAAATAGATGCCAGAAAAAAGCTAAGTAAAGCAGTGGAGAAGCGCTTTCCTGAGGACAAACTCCTCCTGTTAGATACTCAGCAGGAGGCAGGGATGCTGCTCAGGCAGTTGGCTAACCAAAAACAGCGGCATCTTGCCTTTCGAGATCGGCGTGCCTATCTGTTTGCTCATGCTGCTGAGTTTGTGCCTAGTGAAGAGAGTGACTTGGTGGGCACCTTGAAGATCTCAGGCTATGTTCGTGGGCAGGCTCTGAATGTAAATAGCGTGCTGCATATCATTGGACATGGTGATTTCCAGATGAAGCAGATAGATGCCCCTGTGGACCCTTTCCCTTTAAATCCGAGAGTGATCAAATCCTCAAAGGACTCAGGCACGGCAATGGAGGTAAGATTGGTGTTCTTAAAAACTATGTCTTGTACATTGATGGATGAGAACTAATTAACGTCAGAGAACGTGGTACGGCTACACTCTTAATTTCACAATTCACACCTGTGAAATAAAGATTGCGAAAGTATGGTTGAGCTACATACCTGCAGTGGAAGTGAGGAAAAGACCGGCAAGATTCACGGAAGAGATTGACTTTTGCCAGGTACTGAGAAGGATAAATGTGTTTTATGAGTTGAAAAGAGATGGAAGAATATCTCAGCAAATAGAGACAACATGAGCCTTGGCAAAGTGATAGATCAAAGGGTTTTTTTGAACTCTGAGGATAACAGTGGCTGGGAGTAATAAACAGGTAGGCATGGGATCAGATTATGAAAGGCTTCAAGAGCTCAGCAGACTTATAGATTTAGAATGCTAGGAAATAGAACTATTTGAAAAATCCTGACAAGTTTTGGCTTTCTATTCTATTTGAGGACTGTGCTCTTCTAGATCTTCTAATTATGTTAGATTTAGTAGATTTTTGGCTAACACTTAATTGACTGTTGACTGTTCGGGTTTTCAGATTTGTGCTGCAGATGCTGTAGCTGATATGGAGGAAGACCTGAAGGTTCTAATGAAGGCAGACCCTGATAGACAAGAATCCTTGCAAACAGAAGTTATCCCAGATCCAATGGAGGGGGAACAGACCTGGCCCACAGAGGAGGAGCTGAGCGAGGCACATGGTTGGTGTTGGCAAACTTGAAATTCATCTGGCCTAGAATTGTGGGTTTTGTCTAACTGCTCACAGTGAGGACCTTAAAAGGTAGATGAGGCAGTACTGGACGTCTGTCTTCTCTTACCTCCAAAGGCTGTAGTTTGCACTGAGCAAACACTGGACACAGCTTTGTTCTATCTCTAAGAATTACTTACTGTTTTCTAATGAAAGGGTAAATAAACTTCCAATTCATTGTAAGACTTGCTTGACCGTGTCAGTATTGCTAGTTCTGAGGCAGCTGAAATAAACTTGTAAGTGCCTGCCAGAGTTCCTGGTATTGGTAGCAATATATCCTGTGTCATAGAGGAGAGGAGGAGGTCTGTAACTTCATCATGTGGGCTTTTACAGACTTACTGAAGGAAAGTTCCAAGGTAGTGAAGAAGGTTCCCAAAGGAACATCCAGTTATCAAGCTGAATGGATTCTGGATGAGGATGGTGAAAGTGGTGGGGAAGGAGATGAGTACGATGATATAGAACACGAGGATTTTATGGAAGAGGAATCTCAGGTAAGGAAATGGGCCCTTGGGCACCCTCTGTGTATAGCCCCCAGTGCAAGGCAAGGTGCGTTCCTGACCCTAAGGGGTATGTGTGGTCTGTTTCTTAGGAATAGCTTTGTAGTTGCCGGACTGAGTCTCTGTTTTATAACTCATTCTCTATTAGAGTTAATATTGGTTTGGACTGTGTATCTAGTAAATTTCAGCATAGTGGCCTTTTGTGTAAAGATGTGGGTTTCTTCAGAAACTGTGATCCTTCATTCTATAGGATGAGGGTAGTGAAGAGGAAGAAGAGGAGGAATGTGAAACTATGACTATAGGAGAGTCTGTACGTGATGATCTGTATGATGAGAAAGTGGATGAAGAGGCTGAGGAAAAAATGCTGGAGAAATATAAACAACAAAGACTGGAAGAGATGTTCCCAGATGAAGTAGATACCCCCCGTGATGTGGTTGCTAGAATTCGGTGAGTCAACAAGTCCAAAACCAATCAACACATTTTTATTTAAAACTTGCATGGCTCAGAACTATGTCAGTGTGATATAAAAGAAGAAAAAACACATTGTTCTTCCTCCCAAAGCCTAACCTTATACAGGAAGGGAACAGACGTACAGGAAACAGTCATATATATTCACATTCTACACTGTGTAGTACAGGCTAATAATGTTACAGAAATATAATTGTGATTAATTAGCAAATGCTTCCTTTGGAGCTAAGACTCAAACTATATAACATTTGAAGATTTGGGGAAGTTTGGGTAAAATAGCAAGAACAAAAGAGTTAGGGGTGAAGGTGATCTTGTCTGCTCTAAAGGTGAGTCTCACTAAAACCAGAGTTTATGCTGGTTCTTAAAGGGGTAAGGCTTTTATCAAGGACCCTGCTAGTCAGGTTAAAGAGCCACTCCCGGATATGCAGCAGGGAGCCACTGTTAATACTTATAAGAAGCTGGGGTTTGGTACTGAAATACTTGTTACTGGCTCTTTTGGGGGGTGGTCCTGATATAGGCCATTAGGTTATTTTGAAAGGTAGTTCCTTTAAGCTAAAGCCTTAGCCATTTATTTAATTTTTAAAAGTAAAAAATTTTTTTCCTTTTTTTTTTTTTCATTTTAAGCCTTAGGCATTTTAAGTGAGGTGAGTGAAACAGTTAAGTAGCACCATATAAATGTCACTGTGAATTTCTTTAAAATATCCTCTATATTCTAGATTTCAGAAATACAGAGGCCTTAAGAGCTTCCGGACATCTCCGTGGGATCCTAAGGAAAACCTCCCTCGAGATTATGCTCGGATCTTTCAGTTTCAGAACTTTATTAATACCCGGAGACGCATCTTTAAAGAGATTGAAGAAAAAGAAGTTGAAGGAGCTGAGGTATCTGCTTCCCTTTGTTCATCCCTATAATTAGCTTATTTGCCAAGGTCGTGTCTGTCCCCTCTCCCCGTTCATTCTCTTGGCATGAGTACCTTAATGAGTTTTATGCTGCGTACAGCTGACTTAGAGAAGCTGCTGAGTTACTGATCAGAGTGACACTGGGAACAAAGAGGTGTCAGAGATTTTAACTGGGAAAGCTTAATCTGGGTGGTTGAGGCATCTGTGCAAGGCAGTCTTGGAGGGTGAGCACTGGCTTTATCAATGTTTGGGAGACTGTTAACATAGTTGGAGAAATGCTTCATCATTATTGAGACCGTAAGAGTAACTGCATAATCGTATTCTGCTTTCTCCTGGCAGGTTGGCTGGTATGTCACACTTCACGTCTCTGAAGTCCCTGTCTCAGTGGTCGAGCACTTCAAGCGAGGCACACCCTTGATTGCATTTTCGTTACTACCTCATGAACAGAAAGTGAGTTAGTGTCTTGTGGGAAATGGGAATTATGGCACTTTCCAACCAGTTTTGTCTGACAGCCTAATGTTTTATGTGGCTTACGTTTTGCTTCTTGGGATGTGAGTCTGCCTTTATGATGAGGAGTAAGGGGAGGATAACAGAGAAGTCAATGATGGTTTTACCTACATGTCTGAACCTGTCTGATGCACCTCAGTGATGTCATCTCTGTATGGTTCTGAGACTTCTCTGACCTAAATATGTTTGTCAGATCAGACTTTAGTCAAGGATTGGCATCCATAAAAATAAAGAGGGCTTCTGCCAAGGTATGGGCTTCCCTTGTGGCTCAGCTGGTAAAGAATCCACCTGCAATATGGGAGACCTGGGTTCAATCCCTGGGTTGGGAAGATCCCCTGGAGAAGGGAAAGGCTTCTGGAATACTGGAATACTCCAGTATTCTGGCCTGGAGAATTCCTTGCACTGTATAGTCCATGGGGTTACAAGGAGTCGGACATGACTGAGTGACTTTCACTTTCATGCCAAGGTATAGATCTTTTTTCTCTTGGCCAGCATCATGTAGGTTGGGGTGTAAGAAAGCTCTGGCCTTTGGTCAGTGTGAGTAACAGTTGAAGCAAGAAGGGTCTTGATGAGTGTGGTTTGGCAGTGTGTGGTTAGTGAGTGACTTGTAGCCCTTGATTTTGTGGTAGATGTTGAACCCTTGTATGTTACACATGGGAAGGTCAACTAGTATAGCAGGGACATGAAAGTTCTGAAAGCCAGCTTATTTTCAATTTGAATGCAAGTTATTAGTGAAGGTAAAAGATGGATTTGTGTTTCATCATTTTATACTACACCATAAATTAGTATAGGGCTTCCCAGGTGGCTCAGCAGTAAAGAATCTGTCTGCAGTGCAGAGATGCGGGTTCAGTCCCTGGGTCCGGAAGATCCCCTGGAGAAGGAAATGGCAACCCACTCCAGGATTCTTGCCTGGAAAATCCCATGGACAGAGAAGCCTGGCAGACTACAGTCCATGGAGTCACAAGAAGAGTTGGACATGACTTAGTGACTAAACAACAACATAAATTAGTATTGTCAGCTCTTAGGGTGCACCCAGTCTGCTGGTTTGGTTTGCCTTCTTTTACTTTGGGTGTTCTACTCCTGATATGAAGTTCTGTTTCTTTACTTGGTCCCCAGATGTCAGTACTTAATATGGTGGTGAGCCGGCACCCTGGCAACACTGAACCCGTGAAAGCTAAAGAGGAGCTGATCTTCCACTGTGGATTCAGGCGCTTCCGAGCCTCACCTTTATTCTCTCAGCACACTGCAGGTAAGCAGCAGGGAAGTTTCTGGGTTTTTGTTCATTTTACTGTCTTTTAGGGGACTGTGATTTTGTGGCAGGGGGTGGGAGTGTGAGAGGGTGGGGATGGGGTGTGCAGAATACAGCATTTCAAACTTTGGTTTAGGAGCCAATGATGTTTCCATTCAAAATGTCTGAACCTGTCTGAAGCATCCCAGTGATGCAAACTCTGTGTGGTGCTGAGGCTCCTGTGCCATGAGTATTTGCTGCAGTCAGTGTTGAATAGGGATCGGCAGCTTTCAAGTAATGATGTGTCATGGAACCCTTGGCATCTGATGTCCCAGTGGGTGAAGTCTAAGGGGTGGCCCACAGTTGGATAAAGCAGAGGTGTATGGCTTCTGAGATCTTGAGGTTAGATGAGAGTTTGGACAGTGATGACCAGGGATACTCCTAAGACAAAAATGATTGTCCTCTTACAGTCTTTAGAGTGGGAAGATATTTGCAGTATGTCAGGGCTTCTGAACGTTACCCACACTCTCAGCCCCCAGCGGTGGCCAGAGGAAGGTGAGAAAAGGCAGTATTAATGGATGCTCTGGATAATTTCTTTGCTCACCAACCATTCTGTCTAAATGAGGGATTGATATTGTCCTTTTATTTCCCTATAACTTTCAGTATTAATTTAAAAAAATGTATTGTCTATATCTGCTTTTGTGCTTTAGTGAGAATTGAGTAATTAGAAGAGAGACTCAATGGCCACAAAGCCTAAAATACTTACTCTGATTATAGAAAATGTTTGCCAATCCTTGCTCAAGATTAAGAGCTGTTGAATTAGTGGAGTGTTTTTCTGTAAAACACCGATTCTTAAATGAGGTAGGGTGATATGTATCAGGATCACCTGGAGAACTTTTTCAAACCCCAAAATACAGTTCAAGCTTCAAGACTCTGCCTCCTACTTCGAAAAATCACTCTGCTAGGACAGAGTTGTATTTTTCAGTTGTACAGAGGCCAGAAAATGCTTGGAGAACTAGTAGGATAAAGAAACATTAGTTGCTTTAGTTTACGAGTTCCAGTGCTACAGCTTTTGCACAGGCCTCTGGATTACTTATTGTTTCTCAAAATACGTTCTGGTTTTTATTCTTTTAATGGCAGCGGATAAACATAAATTTCAGAGGTTCCTGACTGCAGACACAGCCCTGGTGGTGACAGTATATGCCCCGATCACTTTTCCTCCTGCATCTGTGCTGCTTTTCAAACAGAACAGCAATGGTAAGTTGCGTTCACAGAGGTGAATAGGCCTGCAGGTCCTTAATAAGATTAACTGGTCTCTGTATTTAAATTTGGGAGTCAAATGGTAACAAAAAAGTTAATGATGTTTTTTAAATTGTCCCAATTTCAGGATGACAAGTGGGGTTTTATCTTGCTTGCAAACCTTAGCTAATTGGTAGAGGCTGCTCAGGTGCTCTGTTTAGGCTAGATTCTGAGGACAGGCCCAGCAGGAATATCAGTGATCTTGGCCATGAACCCAGGAGGGCCACATAGTACATCCCCACTGGGTTTCCCAAGATCTCTCATAGGTCTTTAAATAGACTGGACAGTAAGTGAAGGCTTTGACCAAAAGCCTCCTGCTGCTCTGCTTTTCCCCCCAGGAATGCACAGCCTCATTGCCACAGGCCATCTCTTGTCAGTGGATCCAGACAGGATGGTCATCAAGAGAGTTGTTCTGAGTGGTCATCCTTTCAAAATTTTTACTAAGACGGCAGTGGTGCGTTACATGTTTTTCAACAGAGGTAGGTGTGACAGAGGGGATCCAGTTGCCTTTGTGGGATGAAGGTTGGGTTTATACATTATGGATAGGTGTTTCATCTGGTCTTCTCTGTGTTTCTTTATCTTAAGAGGATGTACTGTGGTTTAAACCTGTGGAACTGAGAACAAAATGGGGCCGCAGGGGCCACATCAAGGAGCCTTTGGGTAAGAGAATGTGCGATGTGGGAGCTTGTGTAGACTTCCCCAGCGCTGTTAAACGACCACTGGGTTAAGAGACCACTGCTTTAAAGTTTTCTATTAATATGACCAACTCATTCTGTTTTCATTCTAGGTACTCATGGTCACATGAAGTGCAGTTTTGATGGGAAGCTAAAATCTCAGGACACAGTACTGATGAATCTTTATAAGAGAGTTTTCCCCAAGTGGACTTACGATCCATATGTACCAGAACCAGTCCCCTGGGTGAAAAGTGCGATTTCTTCAACACTGCCTGAAGTGGACATGGAGTAGTGGATTCAGTGGGATTCTGTCTCACCGCTACTAGTGAGCACTCTAGGGTGGGAGCCTGTAGCTGTGACTGCCCAGTTTGTCTTTCTACGTGAGCCTACTTAAGGGCTCCTGCTCCTTTGTGCAGAAGACTTTTCTTGGCTTTGAGGAGGCGTCTCAGTTAAGTATGGATGTTTTTCTAGTTCAACTTAGTCCAAAAACATTAAATCTTACTGAAATACACATTCTCCAGTAGGGTTTTGAAGGCTGTTTTAGAGGGGAAGATAGGAACTTGACAATGACCAGGAGACAAAATTTCCAAGTGTCTAGATAGACACTCGAGTCCCTTTTCTTCCTTTTGCACATATTAAACAGAAACAGATTGCTAAGGAGCTGCCTTTTCATCCTGCTTCTTCACCCAAGTTAGGGAGGTTAAGTCTACATTTCCACCACTGAGCACAATACAGATGTTCTTTACTTCTGCAGGAACTGTTCGAAAATGCTGAGACAGCACAACGGCCACTCCAACACCAGCTGTAGGTTCAATAAGCAATTTCATCCTCTCCCACACCAGCTGGGTTGCATACTGTCGGTACAGAAGTAAGAATTAGTGACATGGGAAAAGGGGGAAAGAGCCTAGTTGGTTGGCCTTTATGATTAAAGGCCAAATGGGGGTGTATGCCCAGTCTGAGTATTCCTATTTGTGATACATTTGTGTTTGTCAGTGAAGGGCAGGGCTTTTTTCATTCTGACTTGCTTTACTGTCTCGACACTCATCTAGAGCACCCTCTTACATGTTATGAAATCACCTAGTCAAGTCCCCTTGTGGGTTAGTTGCCGTTTACAACAGGAGGGTTTTTGCCTAAGAAGTTGCTCCACTCTTTTGTTGTTTTCTTTCCTCTTGGAGCCTCACCTTAATTTCATCCTCTGTGACAGTGAAGACATCATCCACGAGGTCTCTTATAATAGGCCAGGTGTTTAAGCCAATGCTGGATTTGATACCATCTGCTATGGTTTCCGGAGGATAGGGGTTGGGGGTCAGTTCCCCTTTCAGTTTGGACTGGTAGCAGTCATCTGCATTCAAGGGTTCAGCAGCATATACCTTCACACTGGGTCTCAGAGCCTAGGAAGAGGAATATTAGATACCTTACAACTAGCCACAGCCATTTTGCCCGCATGCTTGCAGTAAAACAGATGGTACAGTTAACACATTTCTGCCCAAGAGCCTTTCTTTTAATCTATGTAATGGAAATAAGGCCTTTAAGCATTTAAATTGTTTTCCACTCTGGCCTTCAGTTGCTTAGATCACAGCTGGTTCTGCTGGAGACTTGGGAAAGGAGTAGCTCCTGACCTGCACAGTAAGTTGGTGAGATGGAATTCAAAGGACTGCGAGGGTGCCGCTCATTGTAACGGCTCTTGTGCTGTAAAGTTTTCATTTAGAAGAGGGCAGTGATGCAGAGCAGAGCCTTCCATCCCAAGTGCCAGGGGGATGATAAGAAGGAACGGCAGTTTGGGGGGAATGCTGAGCAAGTATTCACAATGTACTGTAATACAAAATAAACTTCTGTGCCTGAAGTGGGGAGTCCTCCAGAAGCTGTTTCTCACCTTCACTGTAACGGCTATTCCAGCAAGCATTCCTCCTCCTCCTACAGGTACCACCAGTGCGTCTACCAAGGGAACCTTCAGTGAAAGTGTAAAGTATTAAAATAGGTGTGTTAATAACCAGTTTTATATGTACATATGAAAGAATTGGTTCTGTGGCCAAACATCAGCATCACTGGCAGCTAAACTAAGCTGTTACCTGGTTTAGCACTTCCATGGCAATTGTCCCTTGCCCAGCTATCACTGCAGGCTCCTGGTTGGGATGTACCATAATGCCTTCTGTTTCTTCCGCAATTCTCTTTGTAATATTTTCTCTGGACTGAAAGAGGACATTACCTTAGCTTACTTTATCTGTATTTAATAGAGTCCCCAACAAGTTAGATTCAGTCATTTAACACTTCATTGGCTGCTTTTCTCAGACTTGGATCTGGCACTGAGGATATGACTGAACAAAATAGCCCCTGCACTCAGTGGAGTTACATTCTAATAGGGTGGGATGTAAGTAAATACAGGTATGTCTACATGCTTTGGAGGAAAATGAACAAGTCCTGTGTGTCTCCACAGAATATTCCAGGGAGAGAGGAACAGCAAGTACAAAGACCACAGAACAGGAGTGCTTGGCTTTGAGAAGCTGCTAAGTTAGTGTGGTTGGTGTGGAGTGTTTAGGGGACAGTAAGTGGAAGATGAGATCAGCAAAGAAGTAATGGGCCAGTTTGTCTGGGCCACAGGTGATTGCAAGAACTTTTGTTTCTGGGACTTCCCCTGGTGGTCCAGTGGCTGAGACTCCATGCTCCCAGTGCAGGGGACCAGGTTTCCATCCCTGGTCAGGGGACTAGATCCCACATGTTGCAACTAAAAGTTTGCATACCACAACTAAAGATCCCACATGCCATAATGAAGACCAAACATCCTGAATGCCACAACTGAGACCCATCTCTGCCAAATATTGAAAAAATACAGTATGATTTCTTAAGGTTGTTTAAAACAACAACAACAACAACACTTTTGTGTCCACTGTGTGTGAGGTGGAAAATCATTGGAGAATTTTGGGCTGACAAGTTGCCATTTACTGATACGGGGGAGACGGGAGGTGGAACAGTGTTAAAATGTGTTTAGTTTTAGGCAGTTTGAGATACCTATTAAGACACCCAGTTGGGAATATACAAGTCTGGGCTAAGAGTAAAGGTCAGGACTGGAGTTAGAAGTTTTAAACTAGGAGACCATAACTAGATCATCTGAGTGAGGGGCGTGCCAACATTTAAAAAGGAAACAACAAAGGAGACTGGAAGCTGCGCCCAGTGAGGCAGAGAGGTTTCATATGACTATGAACGCTGTTAAGGTGGTGCCGAACATTCTTCCTTACCTCTTCGCTCTGTTCACTGTATACTATAGAGGCTCCATAGGCTTGTATTGCCAGTTTTTTACAGTTGGGAGCTGTTTCCGGCACTATGACATAAGCAGGAATCCCTGGGAGGGAGAAACAACGTTTAGTTAGTACAAATTTACTACTTGTTAGTACAAGTTTAGGATAGAAATCTCTGTTCAGTTCGCTTGTAATCGGGCTGGGAAATTTATTTCCATGGCTATCACCAATCTCACTGAAAGTTAAGGATACTTTTCCACTCCTCTCTGATGACCCTACTCAGGACCCTGAGAAATTAGTCAAGTACCTTCCAATCTGGCAGCAAAGGAGAGAGCCTGGCCATGGTTTCCGCTGCTGTGAGCAACAACAGCTCTGGGCTTCTCTTCTGGATGGGCAGAAATCAGGCCTCTGATTGCATTAAGGGCACCACGAATCTAGAAAAGAGGGATGGTGAATTAATCCATTTGTTCTAAATGTTTCTTTAAAAAAAAACAAAAACCCACCAGCTTTAGATTTTTCTCTCCCAACACTGCACACCCAGTAAATTGTATTGGTTGTACCTCCTAAATATCTCATGTTCATCTTGGCCACTACCTCGGTGAGGCTTAATTTCTCAACTGGGAGTTTCTGAATCTCAGCTGGTCCTGCCTCAAGGATCATTCTCATCTAATAGTTCTGCTAGATTATGAAAATTACCTTTTAAAAACATGTTACCTTTTTCATTGATTGCCTATCTGTAAGAAAAGTACAAATTCTTTAAAAGCTGCAGCCTTTCTAACATACCTAATACATTACTTTCTAACATGTCAGTGTCATAGCCATCTTAAGTTGCTGCTAGTTTCCAGCCAGGTTAGCTCACACCTCTATTTCTTGACATGCCAATGCCTCTACCTGTAGTTTTTTCTCTCCCTGATCTGGCTAGAAGTATCATCCTATAAAACTTGGATCAAACATCACCTGGTTCAACCTTCTTGCTCTCGCAGGCAAAATTAGGTACTCCATTGGCTTCCATGTTCCTTGTTGTATCTTTATATCTTTTTATTTGGACTGTGCTGCATGGCTTGCAGGATCTTAGTTCCTCAACCAGGGATCCACCCTGGGCCTTTGGCAGGGAAAGCACAGGGTCCTAACCACTGGATGGCTAGGGAGTTCTCTCTATCTCTGTAAGACACTTGTCATCAACCTACTTTTGTCTTCCCCTGAAAGTATGGCTATAGGGCAAGGCCTCCAGTACATACACCTGGTATAGTTAGTGAAAATATGTGCTTGATGTGTGACAAGTGAAGAACAAACCATGACAGAAGCAAAGGGCATAAGGAAATAAAGAAGTTTTTGTATTGTTTAAAAGTTCTCAGTTAATGGGTGCCAAAAAAAGGTAAATACATGATATCCTAAAGCTACCACTTAACAGGTACTAATACTTCTCAGCACAGTCCAAAATGTAGTTTTCAGATTTTTACTTGAATGAATCTTGAAGTTCATTCTAATGAATGAAGTTCAACTAATGGTCAGAAAATTCTGATAATGAAGAAACACAGAAACCTATTTTTATGCAAAGGAGAGGCCCTGACATATATTACAGAAAAAGGTTTTGTTATATGAGGGCTGAGCTAGGTGTAGACCTTTTTTATTCATAATGTATAAACACATAGCAAGTGAATGCGTAAACTTGGCTACATCCAGCGTGATCACACGTGTTGCAAAGTCACATCGCAAGGCACTGGACACGACTGAACAACACAGGTGTCCAAGTTGACAACTGTGCTCTCTGTTCTGTCATTAGAAGTTCCCCTTTTCATCCCCAAACATGTCCTAATATGGATAGTAAGCTGTATGTGATCACCTTAATTATAAGGGATTTTGAGATAGTGTAAAAGTGGCTCTCTGGAACACCATGATGCTAAGTAACCAGGACTTAAGCAAAGGAAAAATTTGACAACCCTTTCTTTAGCTATAAGAAGACATTAATTCTACCTACCTCACTGGGTGGTCAGGAGGATCATATACATTTATATGTGAAAGTGGTTTGAAAAGAAACATGATACACTATCAAAAAGGATTGTTACCTTAAAAGATCCAGTTTTCTGGAAGAGTTCACATTTGAAGAAAAGATTACGTCCTGTTATTTGATTCAAAATGGAACTTGTTAGTACTGGTGTGAGGTGAATAAAATCTCGAATGTTGATATGAGCTTTTTCAACATCAGCAAAGGAGATGCAGTACTGATCACACATGGTTCTGTAACCCAAGAATAAGAAGGGGGTCAAAGCAAGCCTAGACGTATGTTTAATGAAAAGGTTTTGAAAATGCACAACAGACCCATGGAATGTACATCCCCAAGAGTGAACCATAATGTAAACTATGGACTTTGGTGGTAATGGTCTATCAATGCAGGTTCAACTGTAACAAATACACCACTCTGGTGGGGGATGTCAATAACGAGGGAGGCTATACATGTGTGTCGGAGAAGGCAGTGGTACCCCACTCCAGTACTCTTGCCTGGAAAATCCCATGGATGGAGGAGCCTGGTAGGCTGCAGTCCATAGGGTCACTAAGAGTCAGACATGACTGAGCAACTTCACTTTCACTTTTCACTTTCATGCACTGGAGAAGGAAATGGCAACCCACTCCAGTGTTCTTGCCTGGAGAATCCCAGGGACGGGGGAGCCTGGTGGGCTGCCGTCTATGGGGTCGCACAGAGTCGGACACGACTGAAGTGACTTAGCAGTATACATGTGTGTGGGCAAGGGGCATATGGCAAATTTCTGTACCTTCTTAGCAGTTTTGCTGTGAATCTTAAACTCAGAAAACTAACACTCAGAAACAACAAAGAAAGAAAATGCATAACACTGGAAAATAGACTCAGCCTGTGGTGTTAATGTGGGAACCATCTTCATTACTGGGGTTCCAGAATTTCTGCATAAGGGAACATCTCTCAAAGCTGAGTTTTTTGGTGTATAAGTTTCTTCTGTTGAAACTTTATAGGAAATAAAAGTTGATTCCTGGTGATTCTGGAAGGCTTAAAGCTCAGGCCTCACCTATACCATGCATCTGTTGCTACTGCCACTGGCCTCTACTTTTTCATCATTGTTGTGAAGCTTAAATAAACTGGTTTCAAAATCTGCTATAGATTTTTATTTTAAAAAATATTTCACAATTTACCAAGGGGAAAAATCGCCTACAATCCTACCATCTTAATTCACTTTCTATGTTTCCTCCTGTTTTTTCAATACGCATGTAACAGTTAAAATCAAACCAAAGACAGTATTTCATCTACCCTTTTTCCATTTGGCTCAGTTTCTTCAAAGTTTTCCTAATTATAATTTCCAGTAACTGCATTAAGCTTCCACTTTTCACTATTTTTATTGTGATTCTCTTTTATTTCCTTAACAAAGGGAATGCATATTCAATAGAAAGACAATTTAATTTGGTTCCTCTCCAAAGACAATTGCTACTGAAGTTCTGGTGTCTCTGTCCAGGCCCATATATATATATATATATATATACACACAGACAAAAGTTTTTTGACAGGTTTGGTAACTTGCTTTTTTCAGACAGTAGTAGGAATATAAACCTTAGCTTATCAATCGATATTTTATATGACTTTTAAAAAAAGATTTAAAATTTTTTATTTTTTGGCTGTGCTGTGTCTTTGTTGCTGCACAGACTTCTCTAATTGCAGGGAGCAGAGGCTACTCTCTCTCGGAGAAGGTAATGGCACCCCACTCCAGTACTCTTGCCTGGAAAATCCCATGAACGGAGGAGCCTGGTGGGCTGCAGTCCATGGGGTCACTAAGAGTCGGACCTGACTGAGACTTCACTTTCACTTTTCACTTTCAAGCATTGGAGAAGGAAATGGCAACCCACTCCAGTGTTCTTGCCTGGAGAATCCCAGGGACGGGGGAGCCTGGTGGGCTGCTGTCTATGGGGTCGCACAGAGTCGGACAGGACTGAAGCGACACAGCAGCAGCAGCAGCAGCAGAGGCTACTCTCTAGTTGAGGTACACGGGCTTCATTGCCGTGGCTTCTCTTGTTTTGGAGCACAGGCACACAAGTTTCAGTAGTTGTGGCACACGGGCATTGTTGCTCCACGGCATGTGGGATCTTCCCCCACTGGGGATCAAACTCACGTCTCCTGCATTGGCAGATGGATTCTTTACCACTGAGACACCAGCCCTTATGTGACTTTTTAAATCACTAGTACTTCTTTTTACAAAAATACCATAGTTTTACATAACTCTGTTGAACATTTAAATTTTCCTTTTTTTGCTATAATAATGATGTAATGAACAGACTTGTTGCAATAATTTCTATGGTTTGAGTAGATTCCACCAGTGGCATTTTGCATTAAAAGGCATACATACTTAAGGCATTTGACACCCACTGCCAAACTGATCAGAAGAGTTAAAGACTGTCAATTTATACCCCATCATCACTTTCTGAGGAATGACTATTTTCCTTTACCCTTATCATTTTTATCTGTCAATTTACTGAAATATGTCTAGTAGTTTAGATTTAATTACTAGTGACTGAACATTTTTTCTGTATATTGGCCACTTATTTTGTAAATCTTTAACACACTATACTGAATCATTTTCCTGTGAAATATAATACATTTATAAAAATTCAAAATTCTATTGATGCTTGGGGCTTTTCTGGATTTTGTTCCATTGATTAGACTGCCAATTCCTTTAATAGTATTACTATGTTCTTCCCCTTCTAAAATTTCTAGGCTTTTCTCATATATCAGTTCTTCTAAAAGAACTTTAGAAATCCTTTACCAAGGTTGCCAGAAATTCCACAGTACAATGTACAAATGAATTGGGGTCATAACTAACATTTGAAAATGTTGAACCTCCGCATCCATTAACAATGGATGTCTTTTAATTTAGTAAAGTCCTTTTGTTTTAGGTTTCTTAGTAAAGTTATCATACTTTATTTGCTCCTTGTATAGACCTGATTAAATTTATGCCTAAATGCAACATACTTATGTTGCTTTTGAGAGAAGGCATTTTTTAGATTTTTAAACTGCTTACTGATGATGTATATGAAAACAATTTTTATCATGTAATTCAATACTTTACCAGATTATCTTATTGTATCTAATAGTTCTACAGTTTAAACAATCATGCCATCTGCAAATAATTTGCCTTTACCTTATAAACATAACCCTGGTACCTTTTCAGTGACTTCATAGTTACTGGTTTATATGGATTTGCCATTGCCTCTTGAATTAATTTCAGTAATTTTTTTTGGTAAAATCACTTAATTTAAAATTTATTAGTATAAAGTTGTACATATTAATATTTCTAAGATTTTCATATCGGTAATATTCATTCAACAAATATTGAGCACCTTCTATATGTCAGATATTGTTTGATCTGGGGATACAGTATTAGAAAAGTAGACTTATTCCTATTCTCATAAAGATTACAATGTATTGGTCAGGTGTCTTAATAAATAATCCAATTAAATATGTATTTGTCAACACTGAGATGTTAACTTAGGGAGGAGTATTAGGATAGGATAGTATATTGAAAGGCTTTATTTTAGATCAGTGAAGGCCTGTACTGTGAAGTACAGTACAGAAGTGAATTTTAGAAGTGTATGTAGAAGTGTATGTAGAATTTTAGTGTATGTAGAAGTGAATTTTAATTTTTCTGTGAATAATTAGCTTTTTTTTGAGAAGTAAAATTAAATTATGACCTATAAGATGAATAGGCATAGTAGTGGGGAAAGTGTTTCAGGTAGAGGGAATAATAATAATATGTGAAAGCTTTAAGGAGAGAAAGAGCTTGGCATTTTCCAAGAACTAAAGGATCAATGTATTTGAAAATGTGATCAATGGGAAATGTGATAAAGAGATAAGAAAAGTGAAGTTGGCAGAGTCTAGATCATAAGGGACCATGACTCACAGAACCTTTTTTAAGAGTAATAAAGTGCCATTGGACTTATGATTACCAGGGAGGAAAAGGAGGGAGAGAGAAATTGGGAGGTTGGGATGGACATATACACACTACTATATATAAACTAGGTAACTAATAAGGATCTACTTTATATAGGACAGAGAACTCTCTTCAATACTCTATAATGACCTATATGGGAAAAGAATGTAAGAGTGGGTATATTTTATGTACAACGGATTCACTTTGCTGTACCACAGAAACACAACATTGTAAATCCACTATTCTCTGACAAAAAAAATCATTGGAGAATCTTGAGCAGGTGACATGTAAGAATTCATATTTACAAAAAGTCACTTGCTACATTACAGTGTGATGAATGAAAAGGAGGAGATAAAGAGTTGGAATCAGGGAATACAGTTATGAAATATTACAGTTGTCCATATGAAAGACAACAGGGGCTTTGATGGTGAAAGTAGAGGCAGAGAAAAAAAATCTTCAAGATGCATTTTGGAAAAAACAACTGAAAAATGGGTGAAGGACTTGAATAGACATTTCTCCAAAAAAGATATACAAATGGCCAACAAACACATGAAAAGATGCTCAACATCTTTAATCATTAGAGAAAGGCAAGCCAAAACCACGAGATACTACCTTATGCCTATGAGGATAGCTACTATTAAAAAATAAAAAAACATGGGAAAATAACAGGTGTTGGCAGGATCTAGAAAAACTGGAGTCCTTGTGCACTGTTGGTAGAAATGTAAAATGGTACAGCTGCTGTGGAAAACATTGTGGTAGTTCCTCCCATAATTAGACAGAACTACCATATGACTCAGCAATTCTATTTCTGGGTATATACCCAAAAGAATTCAATGAGGGTCTCAAAGACGTATCTGTACATCTATGTTTATAGCAGTATTATTTGCAATGGTCAAAAGGTGGAAGCATCCCAAGTATTCATCAACAGATGAATGGATAAACAAAATGTGGTATATACACACAATGAAATATTATTCAGCATTAAAAAAGGAGATTCTGACTTGTGCTATAATATGGATGATACTTGGGGATATGCTAACTGAAATATCAATCAGAAAAATCCCATATGGTTACACGTATGTGAGGTACCTACAGTAGTCAGATTCATAGACAGAAAACAGAATGGTGGTTGTAAGAGGCTGTGGGGAGGACAGGGGGATGGGAAGCTGTTCAATGGGTACAGTTTCAGTTTTGCAAGATGAAAAGAGTTCTGGAGATTGGTTGTACAACAATGTGAATGTACTTAACACTACTGAACTGTACACTTAAAGATGGTCATGATGGTATATTTCATGTTACATGTATTTTACAATCAAAAACACACACACACATTTTGGAGATTATAATTAGTTAGACTTCTTGGTTACAAGTGACAGAACCCCAATTTGAACCTGGCATAGGCACAAGATGGAGGCGATGAGAATTTATTGGCTCATGGAATCCAGAAAAGTTGAACCATGGAAAGGGCAGGAATATGGAGCATTAGGAACAAGTGGAACCAGGGACTTGGAGGTTTTCCAGGACTTTCTGTTTCTCACCTCTGCTGCTTTCTGCCTGTCGGCTTCATTCTTTTCACTGCAGACCAGCTGGTTCCACATGGCAGGACACATGGCTGCTGACAGCTCCTGTGTTTTGCATTTTATGGCTTCCACACTGGAGGGGGTTTTCTTTTTTTCTTAGTTTTGGTTTAAAAAGTTCTGGGTAGGGACTCTGGTTGGCCCATCTTGGCCCAGGACCAGTGGCCAAGAGTATGAGGTCATTTAAGACAACACCATGCAATAGTTAGAAGTATTTACAGAAACATGAAAAAGAAACAATGATTTCTAGAACACAGTATCAAATATGTATGTTTAAAATACATAGATACACAAAACTATTACATATTATTCAAAGATACATGTATTTTCAAAGGACATATATCAAACACATTAGAGTGGTTTCTGAAGAGGGAAGGAACACGAATGGGAACTGGAATGTAGGAAAAAAAGAAAAAAGAGAAAGGCCTTGTTGATGATGTGAACCAAACAGTATGACTGCCTGAAATCTGTACACCTGAGGGAAAAATAGGAGCAAAGTTCAGTTCAGTTCAGCTCAGTCGCTTGTCGTGTCCGACTCTGCGACCCCATGAATCGCAGCACGCCAGGCCTCCCTGTCCATCACCAACTCCCGGAGTTCACTCAGACTCATGTCCATCGAGTCAGTGATGCCATCCAGCCACCTCATCCTCTGTCGTCCCCTTCTCCTCCTGCCCCCAATCCCTCTCAGGATCAGAGTCTTTTCTAATGAGTCAACTCTTCACATGAGGTGGCCAAAGTACTGGAGTTTCAGCTTCAGCATCATTCCCTCCAAAGAAATCCCAGGGCTGATCTCCTTGCAGTCCAAGGGACTCTCAAGAGTCTTCTCCAACACCACAGTTCAAAAGCATCAATTCTTTGGCGCTCAGCTTTCTTTACAGTCCAACTCTCACATCCATACATGACCACTGGAAAAACCATAGCCTCGACTAAACGGACCTTTGTTGGCAAAGTAATGTCTCTGCTTTTCAATGTGCTATCTAGGTTGGTCATAACTTTTCTTCCAAGGAGTAAGCGTCTTTTAATTTCATGGCTGCAGTCACCATCTGCAGTGATTTTGGAGCCCCCAGAAATAAAGTCTGACACTGTTTCCACTGTTTCCCCATCTATTTCCCATGAAGTGATGGGACCAGATGCCATGATCTTTGTTTTCTGAATGTTGAGCTTTAAGCCAACATTCACTCCCCACTTTCACTTTCATCAAGAGGCTTTTTAGTTCCTCTTCACTTTCTGCCATAAGGGTGGTGTCATCTGCATATCTGAGGTTATTGATATTTCTCCCAGCAATCTTGATTCCAGGTTGTGCTTCTTCCAGCCCAGCATTTCTCATGATGTACTCTGCATATAAGTTAAATAAGCAGGGTGACAATATACAGCCTTGACGTACTCCTTTTCCTATTTGGAACCAGTCTGTTGTTTCATGTCCAGTTCTAACTGTTGCTTCCTGACCTGCATATAGGTTTCTCAAGAGGCAGGTCAGGTGGTCTGGTATTCCCATCTCTTTCAGAGATGCTGCGCGGGCGCCTGAGGGCCTAGAGGAGCTATTCTACGCACGTTCAAGGTTGGGAGGGGCGGCGGTGAGGAGATACCCCTCATCCAAGGTAAGGAGCAGCGGCTGCGCTTTGCTGGAGCAGCCATGAACAGATACCTCACGTCCAAGGTAAGACAAACCCAAGTAAGATGGTAGGTGTTGCAAGAGGGCATCAGAGGGCAGACATACTGAAACCATAATCACAGAAAACTAGTCAATCTAATCACACTAGGACCACAGGCTTGTCTAACTCAATGAAACTAAGCCATGCCCTGTGGGGCCACCCAAGACGGGCGGGCATGGTGGAGAGGTCTGACACAATGTGGTCCACTGGAGAAGGAAATGGCAAACCACTCAGTATGCTTGCCTTGAGAACCCCATGAACAGTATGAAAAGGAAAAATGACAGGATACTGAAAGAGGAACTCCCCAGGTCAGTAGGTGCCCAATATGCTACTGGATATCAGTGGAGAAATAACTCCAGAAAGAATGAAGGGATGGAGCCAAAGCAAAAACAATACCCAGTTGTGGATGTGACTAGTGATAGAAGAAAGGTCCGATGCTGTAAAGAGCAATATTGCATAGGAACCTGGAATGTCAGGTCCATGAATCAAGGCAAATTGGAAGTGGTCAAACAGGAGATGGCAAGAGTGAACGTCGACATTCTAGGAATCAGCGAACTAAAATGGACTGGAATGGGTGAATTTAACTCAGATGACCATTATATCTACTACTGCGGGCAAGAATCCCTCAGAAGAAATGGAGTAGCCATCATGGTCAACAAAAGAGTCTGAAATGCAGTACTTGGATGCAATCTCAAAAATGACAGAATGATCTCTGTTCATTTCCAAGGCAAACCATTCAATATCACAGTAATCCAAGTCTATGCCCCAACCAGTAATGCTGAAGAAGCTGAAGTTGAACGGTTCTATGAAGACCTACAAGACCTTTTAGAACTAACACCCAAAAAAGATGCCCTTTTCATTATAGGGGACTGGAATGCAAAAGTAGAAAGTCAAGAAACACCTGGAATAACACGCAAATTTGGCCTTGGAATACGGAATGAAGTAGGGCAAAGACTAATAGAGTTTTGCCAAGAAAATGCACTGGTCATAGCAAACACCCTCTTCCAACAACACAAGAGAAGACTCTACACATGGACATCACCAGATGGTCAACACTGAAATCAGATTGATTATATTCTTTGCAGCCAAAGATGGAGAAACTCTATACAGTCAACAAAAACAAGACCAGGAGCTGACTGTGGCTCAGATCATGAACTCCTTATTGCCAAATTCAGACTTAAATTGAAGAAAGTAGGGAAAACCACTAGACCATTCAGGTATGACCTAAATCAAATCCCTTATGATTATACAGTGGAAGTGAGAAATAGACTTAAAGGACTAGATCTGATAGATAGAGTGCCTGATGAACTATGGACGGAGGTTCGTGACATTGTACAGGAGACAGGGATCAAGACCATCCCCATGGAAAAGAAATGCAAAAAAGCAAAATGGCTGTCTGGGGAGGCCTTACAAATAGCTGTGAAAAGAAGAGAAGCGAAAAGCAAAGGAGAAAAGGAAAGATATAAGCATCTGAATGCAGACTTCCGAAGAATAGCAAGAAGAGATAAGAAAGCCTCTTCAGATATCAATGCAAAGAAACAGAGAAAAACAACAGAATGGGAAAGACTAGAGATCTCTTCAAGAAAATTAGAGATACCAAGGGAACATTTCATGCAAAGATGGGCTCGATAAAGGACAGAAATAGTATGGACCTAACAGAAGCAGAAAATATTAAGAAGAGGTGGCAAGAATACACAGAAGAACTATACAAAAAAGATCTTCACGACCAAGATAATCACGATGGTGTGATCACTCACCTCGAGACAGACATCCTGGAATGTTAAGTGGGCCTTAGAAAGCATCACTACGAACAAAGCTAGTGGAGGTGATGGAATTCCAGTTGAGATATTTCAAATCCTGAAAGATGATGCTGTGAAAGTGCTGCACTCAATATGCCAGCAAATTTGGAAAACTCAGCAGTGGCCACAGGACTGCAAAAGGTCAGTTTTAATTCCAATCCCAAAGAAAGGCAATGCCAAAGAATGCTTAAACTACCACACAATTGCACTCATCTCACACGCTAGTAAAGTAATGCTCAAAATTCTCCAAGCCAGGCTTAAGCAATACGTCAACCATGAACTTCCAGGTGTTCAAGCTGGTTTTAGAAAAGGCAGAGGAACCATAGATCAAATTGCCAACATCCGCTGGATCATCGAAAAAGCAAGAGAGTTCCAGAAAAACATCTACTTCTGCTTTATTGACTATGCCAAAGCCTTTGACTTTGTGGATCACAATAAACTGTAGGAGCAAAGGGAAGGAATAAAAGAGAAAAGAAAGGAAAAAACAAAATAGAAAAAGGAAAAGACAAAGTACTATCATTGAGAGTAAGGGGCAGTTTTTAAGAGAAAAAAAGGGAAAATATTGACGTTATGAACTCCATACATGTCCACTATAGAGATAGAAAAGACGTATCTTGATATTGGATTGAACGGGGTTACTGAGGGAGAGGGAGGTATCAAGGATAACTTCTGGGTTTCGACTTAGATGGTGGTAGAATTTACTGAGATATTGGAAAAGACTCTGATGCTGGGAGGGATTGGGGGCAGGAGGAGAAGGGGACGACAGAGGATGAGATGGCTGGATGGCATCACTGACTTGATGGACGCTGAGTCTGAGTGAACTCCGGGAGTTGGTGATGGACATGGAGGCCTGGCGTGCTGCGATTCATGGGGTTGCAGAGTCGGACACGACTAAGCGACTGAACTGAAGGCTGGTAAAGGAACATTTTAGGAGGAAAATCAGAAATCTGATGAGCTAAGTTTGCACTTCCTATGAAGCATTTGATAGGATGTCTTTTGGATTTTTAAAAATTTTTGCCAGAAATGTCTATTATATAATGTCTACTTTATTTCTGAAGAATGAGTGCTTTGATTTACCAAGTGTTATTCTTTTTCCTTAATTTATGATTTTATCTTTATTTCTTCCATTTTTATTTTCTAACTTTATTGAGTATGTAGCTTATTACTTATTTATTAATTTATTTGGCCACACCACATGGCTTGTGAGATCTTAGTTCCCTGACAAGGGATTGAACATGGGCTCTTGGCAGTGAGAGCAAGGAATCCTAAACACTGGACTGCCAGGGAATTCCCAAGATAACCATCTTAAAAAGTCAGGTATGTATCCTTCCACATCCTTTTTGATATATATAGAAACTTATATTTGCAATAAATAGTTTTGCTGCTCTCAGAACCATACTCTGTATCTTGCTCTGCAATTGGTTTAAAAAAAATACATCTTAAATATATTAGCACATATTTTAATTCTTTAAACTCAGCTTTCATTGTGATACAGGTCTAAATATGGTTGTCTTTTCATTTATTTTTACCTGGTATTTCATTAACCCTTTAAATCTGAGAGTTGAAATTAACTTTTAAATTCAAAATTTCCACCAAATTAGTAAATTTTCTTCTGAATATTACCTTCTGAACTCATATTTGATTCTTAGTTTTCTGGATCCATTCTCCATGTCTCCTTCATCTCTCAATGTGTGTGTGTTCGGTCAGACTCTTTATGTCCCCTGGGGTGTAACTCACCAGGCTCCCTGTCCATGGAATTTTCCAGACAAGAATATTGGAGTGGGTTGCCATTTTCTACTCCAGGGGATATTCGCGACCAGGGATTGAACCTGAATCTCCTGTGCCTCCTACACTGGCAGGCAGATTCTTTACCACTCAGCCACCTTTCTATTACATTTCCCCTCTGACTTCTAGTAACTTTTTTTGAGCTGGTTTTAACTTTTGGCATATCTCATCTGCAGTTCACTGAAACAGTTGCATTAATTTGGCGATCATGTTTATCCTAGGGAAGCTCTGTTCACACTTTTCATCTTTAAAAAAAAAAAACTGTTCCAACATTCTGTCCAATTTCACTGTGATATCGACTTAGTTTTAAACATTTTTTCCTATTCCTTTCATGTTTTTAAAGCCTGCCATGCCATTTGCTCTGTCCACGCCAATCATTCCTCTTCTTTTGTTGTCTACTGACTTTTTCCATCTGTTTAGCCTTCTGGAGGGGAAGGGCCTGCCACCTAATAGTAACTGCGTAAGTTGTCAGTCTGTTCACATCTTTTATACCCATTCAGTTTAAGGACTAATTAGTAACTATTCTTTGATGGTATAGAGGTCCGGTAGGCTGTGTGCCACTGGGAAGGAGCAAGAGGTGGAGGAAAGCAGCCTGCTCAGGAACAAACAGTAAAGTACCAGTTACATTTTAAAGATGAAAAAAGAACAAAAACAAAAAGAAATCAACCTGAGATCCAGCAAAGTCAAGTGATTCTTCCAAAACTTCAGTGATACAGCAAATTCCCAAATCGCCTCATCACACCTCCTGACTTATTTCCACACAACCCTTCCCTCAGCAAGAGCCATCTATACTGTGTTTAAAAAAAAAAAAAAGGAAGTTTGGGATATAAATTGCCATAAAGGAAAAGACTTTTGAGTCTCTGGTCATTATCCATTGTGTCATCCTGGGCAATTTGCTATGGTCCTGACATTCAGTTCCATCACCTTTAAAAAAAGCGAGGGGGTGGGGGCACAATAGTAACTACCCTCCAAGATCGTGAAGGTCCCAAAGTAAAAGCCCGATGCACCAGTCCGGGCCTGTGGCGAAGAGACCCTGGCCTAAGACGAATGGAGAAGGCCCGGGCAGACTCCGAGCCCCATGCCGGCACCGGTGTCCTCGACGGCCACCACGACAGCAAAAGCAGTCACCGCCGCGAACGCTCGCCTCGCTCGGCCTGACCCGGCCGGGCCTGACCTCACCTCACAACCCGGGCGCCGCGCCTCCACCTCCAGCCTCAGCTCACCTTCCTGACCACACCTCTGCGCACGCGCAGCGCCCGTCGGCCCCGCCCGGCTGTTCCCGCTGGAGCGATCGAGCGTGCGTTCGGCGCCGTTCCTCCCTGTGCGGCCACCGTCGTTTGGGGAGGAGAGCGGGAGGGGGCGGGGAAAAGGGTGGGAGGTGGGTGAGCGCGCGCGCGCGCCGCCCGGCCGTCGTGGTTTCCTGGCTGCGCGCGCGCGGCGCTGGCGGAGTAGCTGCAGCTGTAGCAGCAGCCGAGAAGATGGCGGAGGGGTTGGAGCGTGTCCGGATCTCCGCGTCGGAGCTGCGAGGGATCCTGGCCACTCTGGGTCCACAGGCCGGGAGCAGAGGTGAGTCGCGCCGCCCAGCTGCTGGGCCGGGCCTGCCCGCCCCGCCTCCCTCCCCTCCTCTGCCTCCTCCCCGCTCGGTCCGCGGCGCTCCCGAGCCCCCGCCCCTTCCCCCAACAGTGGGGGCGGGGGCCGAGGGCGGGGCGGGCCCTCCCCTCCCACCAGCCTGAGAGCCCGTGTGGGGTCGGGCTCCGCCGCCTCCGGCCCCTCCGGGAGAGCCCAGACCGGGTTCCTGTTTCTGCCCCGTTTCTCACGGCGAAGGTGACTTGTTCCCCATTGCCCCGGCCCTCTCACACCAGCCCGTGGGTTCCCAGCTGTTGGGGGAAGCGACAAGGAGTTGGGCGCCGGGGTCTGGGGGAGGAGGCCCCCCGGAGTGTATGGTTCCCCGAGGAGTCAGCCGCAGGCCTGCCTCGTCTTATTTCCCCTTGGAGAGAAGGGGCTGGAGACTTGAAGAAGAAAAGGTTCAACAGCTTGGGATTTCCTTGCTGAACTTTTTCCCGCAAGGCAGGCTTCTGAAGGCTGCGCCACCGGAGGGATCCAGGACCTCAGAGAGCTGATTGTAGTCTGGTTCGGCTTTGTCATGTGTGGGAGCAGTTTTTTTTTTTTTTTTTAAATCAGAGAGAATGTCTAACTTGCAAGTGAAAGCCTCCAGCCACACCGGGAAAACACCGGGGAAGATTTTAGTGTCTCACCTCTCCTTGGTTAGTCAGGGGAGTTCGTTTAGGAATGGTAGTTCTGTTTCTGCAGGCTTATGGCCGAAGTTTGTGAAATTGATTTTCTTTGGCCATCTGAATTAATTATTCGGGTTGTTTTCTCTCTCCTCTCTGGAAAGTGGTAGTGGTTCTTCTCTGCCCCCCACCCCCTCCCCACAGCTTACAAAGGCTGCTGAGGGTGAGTTATTCTGGAGTTAAACTGCTTTACCTTTATTCAGAGTGAATGAAGCAGTCTTTTAAACTTTGGAAAATACTGAAGCGGTATCTTAAACTTCAGGGTTTTGGTTTTTGTTTTTGTTTTTTTTTTCAATTTTGTTACACCCATGGGTGTAAATATTGGAGCATGTGACCCTTGTTATGAGCTTGTTTGCACTGGTGTTAACAGAACAATACTAGAATTTTCTATAGCATTCCATTTTGAGTACTCTGTAATCTCACCAAGTCCAGTTTCTTCCCTCACTGAACAGTTTAGTGGCTATTTACACTTGACTCTCCCCTTAACAGTTAAAGGTAACTGATCAGAAAATTGATACTTGCTTATCTGTCATTCTGCAAGTTCCTGGAGCCTGGAGAGTGGTTTCTGAAGTCCAGTTTTCTTCTTGAGTGCCCCAGTCCTTGGTGTTTTGAGAGCATGTCACAATACTTCCATCATCCTCCAGGGAAAGCTCCCTAATGGAACTTTTTCCTTCTCATATTCCATCATCATAGTAGCAGTTAGTCTCAGTATTCTAATGATGATAGTCTGAGTAGTGTTTCCTTGAAATGATTCTACTGGCTGCTGTTAGAGAGTTAGTGAGCATGAGTGGAGATGAAGAATGTGAAAGGAACTGCTTCCTGTTTGCTTCAACCAGAGGTATGCGATTGGGTAGTTGAAAGCCTCAAGAAGAGGATTGTCCTGGCCAAATTCAGTGACTGGAGTTGCAAACTTTTTCTCCAGAGATATCCAGAACTGTGGGTTGTTATATGCATACTCCTCATTTTCTCTCTCTTCCCCTATTAGTATGTTAAAAGGACTCAACCACCCCATAAAAAATGTTAGAGGCAGAAGAGACCACAATGGAGCTGAGAGCTCTATAGTAGAAAAAAAAGTCCAATGTAGAACTGGTCAGAGATCTTTTATTCTGACAGTGATGAGGTAGTTTAGGGTCTTGTGGATCCGAGTATGATTTGGGTAAAAATCAAAAGAATATGATTTTTTTCCCCCTTATTTCCCTAACTCAAGTGTAGGTAGCTCCAATATAGTTAAGTTTTTAGTTTTGCCAGATGCTGAACAAATATCTTAAACCTAGTAGAATTTCCATTTCTGCAGAAAGTTGCTTCCTTGTCCATCAATATGAACACTTGGATGTATAATTCTTGCTTTACTTTTAGTGACAGTTTTTTTCTTCTTCTTCCCCTTTATTCTTCCACCTTTTCCTCCCCAACACTCTCTCCAACATGGCAGAAAACATGAAGGAGCCCAGGCAGCGAAAAGATAACAGGCGCCCAGATCTGGAAATCTATAAGCCTGGTCTCTCCCGACTAAGAAACAGACCTAAAATCAAGGAACCCTCTGGGAGTGACGAATCGAAGAATGAAGTTGTAAATGACAGAGATTCTTCTGCTGTTGGAAATTGTACCCAACTCATTAAAGATGTCTGCAAAGACAACCCACAGCAAAATGGTCCTGTAGACTCAGAAAATATTCAGGCACAGGAGTCCTTTCCTGGGACTGTTGGACAAGAGGATCGAAGCCTAAGAATTATTAAGAGAACAAAGAAACCAGACATGCAGATCTATCAGCCTGGAAGGCGTTTGCAGACTGTTACCAAAGAAGCCACCAGCCGGGTGGAAGAGGAAGAAATCCTCAACCAGGTAGAGCAACTGAGGGTAGAGGAAGATGAGTGTAGGGGAAATGTGAAAGAGGAGGTGGTGAACAAGCCAGACAGAGAGGAGGCTGAAAAGAGCCTAAGTGGTGACAGAGTAAGGGCTGCAAAGGGAGAAAAAGGAAAGAGGGTAGAAAGGGGGGAAGGGGTGAAGAAAGCAAACGAAGACTCGGCTCAGGGGAAGCCGGGTTCTGCCAAGCGCTACTCCCGCTCAGACAAACGCAGGAACCGCTACCGCACTTGCAGCACCAGCTCGGCGGGGAGCAACAACAGCGCCGAGGGGGCTGGCCTGACTGACAGTGGAAGTCGCCGCCGCCGCCAGGATCGGACCAAGGAGAGGCCCCGACTGAAGAAGCAGGTGTCTATGTCCTCAACCGACTCCTTGGATGAGGACAGAATTGATGAGCCCGATGGACCACGGAGGAGCTCAGAGAGGAAGAAACATTCAGAAAGAAGCTGGTCTGGCCGAGGGGAGGGAGAGCAGAAAAGCAATGGTAAAGAAAATCGAGGTACTCTTCGAGTCACTTTTGATGCAGAAACCATGAACAAAGATTCCCCAGTGGTGAGGTCGGCCAGGGAAGAGGTGGATAGGTTAAAGCCAGACAAAGGCTCGAGCGGTGGGGGCAAAGGCTCTGAGAAGCCGGAGTCCAAAAACCTGAGACAGGAGCTTCGGGGTCGCGGTCGGGGCATTCTCATTCTCCCTGCCCACACCACCCTGTCAGTCAGTTCAGCCGGTTCTCCAGAGTCGACGCCTTTGGGACCTCGGCTTTTATTTGGAACTGGTAGCAAGGGATCTCGGAGTTGGGGCCGGGGAGGCACCACTCGACGATTGTGGGACCCAAACAATCCTGAACAGAAACCCGCTCTAAAGAGCCAGACGCCGCAGCTACATTTCTTGGACACTGATGATGAAGTCAGCCCTACCTCTTGGGGTGACTCACGCCAGGCCCAAGCCTCTTACTATAAGTTTCAGAACTCCGACAACCCCTATTATTACCCCCGGGCACCAGGCCCTGCCTCCCAGTATCCTTACACAGGCTATAGCCCTCTGCAGTACCCGGTGGGCCCTACAAACGGTGTGTACCCAGCGCCTTACTACCCGGGCTACCCAGCTCCATCAGGACAGTATGTGTGTAGCCCTCTCCCTGCCAGCACCATGAGTCCTGAGGAGATGGAACAGCACATGAGGAACATGCAGCAACAGGAACTGCACCGGCTCCTCCGGGTGGCTGACAACCAAGAACTACAACTCAGCAACCTGCTCTCCAGGGACCGCATCAGTCCTGAGGGCCTGGAGAAGATGGCTCAGCTCAGGTATTGGGGGGGGCGGGGGCGGGAATCCCTATCCTGGCTAAAGGGGAGTAGGAATAAGCTGGAGGTGTACAGGGCCCCATAGCTGAGGAAGGGAGAAGCCTTTCAGGTAAACTCCCGGGTGTTACCTCCCTTTCATATTAATTTTTGTAAGGGAAGGGAAGTTAGAACGGAGCAGAAAAATTTGTTTCTAGTCCTAGAAATGATTGTGCTTCCCACTTTTTAAGAAGAAAAAAATCTTTTAAGAGAGCATGGACTCTGGATACGGAAAAGGAAAGACTTTCTAAAGTGCCGAGAAATAAACAGCATGTACCCTGTTACTTTGGCTGTTAAATTCAGGTAGAGGTACATGGGGAAGAACTACTTTCCTAGACAACTTGTCTTTAGAATGACATTCTGCTGTGCAGAATGGAAGCTAGAGTGAGAGCTATACCTGGTGGCGTTTTGGATTTCCTGCCAAGGAAGGTGTGTGATTTGCAGGGACCTCAGGTCTTGGGTCTAGCCTTCCCTGTGGTATATTTGGAGCTAGAAGTTGCATGTATTTTATTCCAGAGCTGAACTGCTGCAGCTATATGAGCGCTGTATTCTATTAGATATTGAGTTCTCTGATAATCAGAATGTGGATCAGATCCTGTGGAAGAATGCTTTCTATCAGGTGATTGAGAAGTTCAGGCAGCTTCTCAAGGATCCGAATGTTGAGAACCCAGAACAGATTCGGAACAGACTTTTGGAGCTCTTGGATGAGGTAAACCATCATCTTTATGCCCTCAGGATAAAGGCTTCAGCATCCTTTAGTTGTGATGAGTTTTTACCACCCGAAATACTATGTTTTATAATAGAACGTTGACGACAAACGTTATGCTCTTTTCTTGAGTTTAGGCCTACCCTACCTCTGTTGCTTCCTTGACACTATAATTTAACCGACAGGAGGAGTTAGTTTTGAGCTTGGAAGCTTTCTGAATGTCTTACCTGGAATGTGTGTTCATGTGTGTGTGTGTTTTTGACTGCACCTTGCAGCATGTGGGCTCTTAGTTCCCTGACCAGGGATCAAACCCATGCCCCCTGCAGTGGAAGCTCAGTCTTAACCACTGGACTGCCAGGCAAGTCCCTGTGTATGTTTTCATATCTTTAAAACCACAGAAAGGCTTATGCTATCAATTTGTCTTGGGTTTAGTTGGTGGCCACTAAATACTGCACATACCTCCCTTAACATCTGCTGGCTGAACAATAGCAGAACTTTGAAAGGGTTACTTGCCCCAGTTTCTGGGTAGAATGAATCAGAACAGGCTGATTTGGCTGATTCTTATTTTTTCTCTTTATAGGGTAGTGACTTCTTTGATAGTTTGCTTCAGAAGCTGCAGGTCACTTATAAGTTCAAACTGGAGGACTACATGGACGGTCTTGCCATTCGCAGCAAGCCATTACGAAAGACAGTAAGCCAGCTTCTTTATCTTAAATTTATTCATTCACTTAGTAAGCATTTATTTAGTGTTAGTTCATTGGAAGGACTGATGCTGAGGCTGAAACTCTAATACTTTGGCCACCTCATGTGAAGAGTTGACTCATTGGAAAAGACCCTGATGCTGGGAGGGATTGGGGGCAGGAGGAGAAGGGGACGACAGAGGATGAGATGGCTGGATGGCACCATCGACTCGATGCACATGAGTTTGGGTGGACTCCGGGAGTTGGTGATGGACAGGGAGGCCTGGAGTGCTGCGATTCATGGGGTCGCAAAGAGTCGGACACGACTGAGTGAATGAACTGAACTGAACTGAATGTGCTCGTCACTGTGCTGGGTGTTGAGGAAACAAGAATGAAAGACGAGCGTTCCCCCACTCGTCTGTGGGGGAACAGATGAGTTAAAGCAACAGTTATAATGTCATAAATACTGTAGTAGTGGTATGTATAGAGTGTAGAGGGCATTGGGTCTGCTATAGACTGATGGAGGGGTCAAAGAAGGTTTCTTAGTGACTGTCAGGTTGAGTTTTGAAACATGACTAGGAGTGGAAGGGGCAGTTTAGACGCAGGGCACAGTGAGAGGACCACACCTTGTTGGGAAAGTAGAAGTCAGCATGCTGATGTCTGTAATGTGGGTTGGGCTGTTGGAGGAGGTAAAGTTAATGAAGTAGGAAGGGATGGATCATAAACTCTTAGGTGTCATGCTGAAGATTTTGGGTTTTTTTCCTGAAAGGAGTGAGGAGCTGTTGATTGATTTTCAGCAAATGGATGGCATAGATATGTTCTTGGGAATCACTCAGCAATTAGATGAGTTTGGGCAAGAGTGGAGGTAGGAGAGTTGGGTGTGGGCGTGAACTGAGGTAGAGGAAGTGGAGGTGAAGAGGAGACAGATTGGAAGACTGTAGGGAGCAGCATTGAATTGCCGGCTGGTTCAGTATGAATGTCCAGATCGGAGGCGTGAGGAGGAGTCCAGATCCTCCCCACATTGTGTGTCCTAGAAGAGAGGCTGCGAAGGAGGAGGTTAGTTCTGTTTTGAATCAGCTTGAGTAGAGGAGCTGGATATGAACAAATGAATGCTTTGGTCTGTCTGGAGCTCAAGAGAAAGAGCTGGAGTGGTGATAGAGATTCAGAAGTTGTCAATGTATAGGTGATAGTTGAAAGGACCACCTATAAAGTTGGGAAACTAGGAGAGCCAGCCTCAGAGCAGGGAGTCAGATTTTAGGGTGGTGGTGGGTAAAATGGTCAAGTGCTATAAAAACCCTCACATGTCACAATTGCTGAAAAGTATCGGTTGGGTTGGATGACCTTATCACCAGTTACGTTACTTGGAGAGGATGGAAACCAGATCGAAGTGAATGAGAAGTAGGGTAGCAGATACAATGAGACGGTAGCCTAGGCTGTTGTAAGAAGGCTGTGAAGGCAAGGAGGGAAGGGAAGTTAGTAGTTAAAAGACATAGTGCCAAGAGAAGTTTGCTTTTAAGCTTGGAGAGACTTCAGTGTAAATGTTTGTTGAGAGGAAAGGGCCAACGGAGAGTAAGAGGTCAATTCATTAGAGAAACGAGTGTGATTTATGGAGCAGAGGCTTCCTCTTACCTTTCTGCTCCTTCTGATCAGTTGCCACGCAGAAGCTGTATTACTAATCAACAAGTACTTGACGAGTCCCTCCTACGCACCAGGTGCCATTCTAGGCACACGTAATTCAGCCTGGAACAAGAACGCTGTGGTCCCAACTCTCACAGTTTAGTTTGATTAGGGATGAGTACAGGTGTTGGATTAGTAACTGCAGGTGTAGTGACTTCTGCAAAGGGTGTTGTGGGGCTGTGGTATAGGTGTAAAGGGGCCTAGCGGATCATAGAGGCCCGAGGAAGTCATGGTTAAGCTAAGGCTGAAGACCCAAGATATTAGCCAGGTGAAGTGTTTGTTGCTCAGTCTTGTCCGACTCTTTGCAACCCCATGGACTGTAGCCCACCAGGCTCCTCTGCCCATGGAAATTCTCCAGGCAAGAATGCTAGAGTGGGTAGCCATTCCCTTCTCCAAGGAATCTTCCCAACCCAGGGATTGAACCCCACATCTCCTGCATTGGCAGGCTGATTCTTTACTGCTGAGCCACCAGGGAAGCTCCTAACAGTATGTTGTAACAGCATATACATGTTATGAAGTGATGTTCCTTAAGAAGGCTTTTTTGTTGAGCTCATGTCTTAGGGTAGTTAAAGTTTTACTCTTGTCTTCTCATTGAGGGACAGATGCCAAGCCCATCAGTGAGAAAACATACATGTAGTATTCCCAGTCCTGGATGTTGTGGGTGTTTGGTAAAGGATTGTAACTTACTGTTTTAGAGAATTATTGCTGCTGCTACTAAGTCGCTTCAGTCATGTCTCACTCTGTGCAACCCCATAGACGGCAGCCCACCAGGCTCCGCCGTCCCTGGGATTCTCCAGGCAAGAGCACTGGAGTGGGTTGCCACTGCCCTCTCCATTGTGTGAAAGTGAAAAGTGAAAGTGAAGTCGCTCAGTCGCATCCGACTCCTAGCGACCCCATGGACTGCAGCCTACCAGGCTCCTCCATCCATGGGATTTTCCAGACAAGAGTACTGGAGTGGCTTGCCATTGCCTTCTCCGTAGGGAATTATTATTGTCCTGCAAAGGAGATGGAGTACAGTAACACAATACAGTTGTATTGTTTGAGGAGAGAAAGATGATGGAAGGATGGAAAGGAAAGAACAAACAACAGTTTTAATACTCTATTTGTATATCACTGTGCATGGCTTGTGGAATCACAGTTCCCCAACCAGGGATCATACCCAGGCCCACAGCAGTGAACCTGCTAAGTCTTAATCACTGGACTGCCAGGGAAATCCCTGTATATCACTTTATAATTCATAAAGTATTCTTACACATTTTCCCTCCAGTTTCCCTGTGAGATAGGTATTTTTATATTCCGATGGAGAAGCTGAGTCCCAGAGACTTAGTTGAGGTTACCCAGCTACTACAAAGACAGGCAGAATGTTTTTCCATTTGACTGGACTTTGTTGAAGATCGCTGGTCCCTTATTAATGTTGCTCTGTGATTTTGACCCTCTCCCTGTCCTTTGGGGTTGAAGTTAGAGTTTCTTGGGTAGATGCTACTAACTGGTCGTTTCTCCTGAAGGTAAAATATGCCTTGATCAGTGCCCAGCGATGTATGATTTGCCAAGGAGATATTGCCAGGTATCGGGAGCAAGCCAACGACACGGCAAATTATGGGAAGGCACGCAGGTACTGTTGCCTCTTGTTCGTTACTCCTCTTCCCCTGTGTGGCTTTAACCTAGGCCCTGTTGAGAGCAGTGGCCCACCTGAGCTGCGTCCTGTACATACGTCCTACCGGTGCTCCCATAGGCCTCATGCTTTACCACTCGAGGGTTACAGCTTAAGTAGTAAGGGCTATCAGCTGATAAATTGGGAAAGTGTTAATACAGAAATATTTTTTAAAAATTGTTTTTCTGTTCTAGCTGGTACCTGAAGGCCCAGCATATTGCTCCAAAGAATGGGCGCCCTTATAACCAGTTGGCTCTGCTGGCTGTGTATACGGTAAGAAATTTTGGATGGGGCAGTATTTTGCAGGCAGTATGTAAGATATATGGATTTTGATAGCATCAAGTCCTGGAACTAGAACTCATCTGAACACCCAACCCAAAGTATACCCCCTTCTGTCTGCCATCCTCACACTCCTTTTGTTAACTGTTGCTTTCAGAGGTAAGCTGTGAGGGACTTTTCACTTCAGTTGAATCCACTTTCACTACACGTAAGTTCGCAGGGGAATGCTTATGTGGCAGCCAAACATTACTCGCTGTTTTTGACCAAGGTTTCTGCTCTGAATCTTGTCTTGTTTCCCTTCCCTAGGTTGAACTAGGTTACTCATCTCTAGAAGGAAAGGAAGGCTCCCTGTATGTCTCCCCTTTAAAGTCCTCAACTAAGTATACCCTTCCTTCCTTTTCCCGGATCATCACCTTATTCATCTGAGCTGATTTTCACCTTAGGAGTCTTTTTAGCAGAAGCACAGTAAATGCCAAATCGTACCTGTCTGATCTTGCTGAACTCCTCTAAATGTGGCTCTCACAGTGAGCCTTGGGATCTGACAGAGCCCCTAGTAAGGAAACTGACTTCAAGGGGGAGGGGCCAATTGCAGGTACCAAAGGTTTAAATACAAGGGGCAGTTAACGTGTTCATTGGCAGGGAGAGTTTTCTTAACGCTGTAAAATTCATTGCCCACATAAACAGCGTTTGAATTGATATTTTTATCCTTTATTCCACACACACACAAAAATTCCTAACACTTTAATTATGGATTGACATTGTTAATAAGGAATGGGGTTTAAGGATACACTTTTTGCGGAATCTATGAATTTCTCTCTCTCTGCTTTCTACCTCTGTCTTATTCTCTTTTAGATATGTGTTGAGATTTTTTTCTCCCCTCTTTGTGGCTTTTTCTCTCCCCTTTAGTCTTATTTGTTAACTAGAAAATATAAAAAAAAAAATTTCCCCTCAATGGCTTTAAAAAAATTGTGATGAAATTCATGTGAGAAAATTAACCATTAATTACGGTCTGTACCTAGGAGTGAGATTGCTGGGTCAAATGGTAATGCTGTGTTTCCCTTTTTGAGAATCTGCCAAGCTGTTTCTTATAGTGATTGCAGCATTTTATATTTCTGCCAGCAGTATAGGGGAGTTCCAGTTTCTTCATGTTCTTGCTGATGTTTATTACTTTTCATTGCTTAGAGTTTGACCAACCTCGTGGGTATGAAGTGATATCTCATTGTGGTTCCCTCCTCCCTACCTGGGGACTGTTTTTTGTTCTTCTTTAGTATATTTTTTAAATTTTTTGGTCAGTTTTAGGTTTACAGAAAAATTGAGCAGAAAGTACAGAGAGTTCCTGTATACTTCTTCAACTCCCAGTTTTCCCTATTATTAACATCTTTCATTAGTATAGTACATTAGGTATAGTTAGTGAGCCAGTACAGGTACATTTATTAATACTAAAGTCCACAGCTTACACTTGGGTTCACTTTTATTCTTGTACACTCTGTGAGTTTGAACAAATATATCCATGTGTCCACCATTACAGGATCACAGAATGTTTTCAGTGCCCTAAAAATAATAACCCTGTGCTTCGCCATTCACCCCTTTATCCTTCTTCCCTCCCCCAGGCCTCTGTCAATCACTGATATTTTTTACTATCTCTCTAGTTTTGACTTTTCCAGAATGTCATATAGTTGGAACCATCCTGTATGTAGCCTTTTCATGTTGGCTTCTTTCATTTAGCACTTAGAGGTATTTTTGTGACTTGATAGCTCTTTTTGTTTATTGATGAGTAGTATTCCAGTGTATTGATGTACCACAGTTTATCCATTCCCCTATTGAAGGACATCTTGGTTATTTCCAGGTTGGAAATATCCTTGGACTATCAAATGCTAGAAACATTTGTGTGCACGTTTTTTTGTGGACGTAAGTTCTCAACTCATTTGGATAGCTACTTAGGAGTGTGATTGCTGGGTTGTATGGTTAGGGCATATATAGATTTGGAAGAACCTGTCAAACTGTCTTCCAAAGTGGCTGTACCATTTGGTGTTCCCACCTGTTGCTGTGCATCCTTTTAAGCATTTGGTCTTGTCAGTGTTCTGGATTTTGCTCTTTCTAATAGGTTTGCAGAATCCTATTTGTGTTAGGCTTTGTTTTAACTTACAATTCCCTAATGACAGATGATGTACAGCATCTTTTCATATGCTTGTTTGCTTTCTGTGTATTTTTGGTGAGATGTCTGTTTAGATCTTTTGCCCATTCTTAAATTGGATTGTTTTCTTATTGTTGGCTTTTTTTTTTTTTTAATATTTGGCTGTGCTGAGTCTTAGTTGTGGTATGTAGAGTCTTCAATCTTCCTTGTGGCATTCAGAATATTTTAGTTGTGGCCTGTGGGATCTAGTTCCCTGGCCAGGAATCGAACCTAAGCTCCCCTGCATTGGAAGCATGGCATCTTAGCCACTGGACCACCAGGGAAGTCCCTGTTGTTGAGTTTTTAGAGCTCGTCTATTTTGGATACCAGTCCTTTATCAGATATGTGTTTTAAAAATATTTTCTCTCAATCTGTAGTTTTTATCTTCTTAGTGTTTCTCACAGAGCAGAAGTTTTTAAAATCAATGAAATCTAAGAACTTCATCAACTTTTTTTTTTTATGGATTGTGCTTTCAGTGTTGTATCTGAGAAGGCATGGCTAAACACATGTTACCTAGATTTTCTTCTCTGTTATCTCCTAGGAGTTGTAGAGTTTTACATTTTGCACATAAGTCTGTAGTCCATTTAGAGTTAATTTCTGTGAAAGGTGTAATGTCTATGTGTAGATTCATGGTTTTGCATGTGGGTGTCCAGTTGTTTTCAACACTATTTGCTGAAAAGACTCTGCTTTCTCCTTTAAACTGCCTTTGCTCCTTTGTCAGAAATCAACTGACTGTATTTGTGAAGGTGTGTTTCTGGGTTCTGTATTCTGTTTCATTGATCTACTTGTTTATTCTCTGGCCAGTTCCACACTGTCTTGATTACTATAGCTAGCTTTATAGCAAATCTGGAAGTCAGGTAGTATCAGTATTGTGTAGGCTATCCTGGGTTTTTTTTTTTTTGCCTTTTCACGTAAACTTTATAATCAGTTTGTGTGAAGTGGTAGCTCACATTTGATTTGCACTTCCCTAATGTTTAATGATATTTAGCATCTTAGTAAAGTAATGCTTAAAATTCTCCAAGCCAGGCTTCAGCAATATGTGAACCGTGAACTTCCTAATGTTCAAGCTGGTTTTAGAAAAGGCAGAGGAAGCAGAGATCAAATTGCCAACATCCGCTGGATCATCGAAAAAGCAAGAGAGTTCCAGAAAAACATGTATTTCTGCTTTATTGACTATGCCAAAGCCTTTGACTGTGTGGATCACAATAAACTGTGGAAAATTCTTCAAGAGATGGGAATACCAGACCACTTGATCTGCCTCTTGAGAAATTTGTATGCAGGTCAGGAAGCAACAGTTAGAACTGGACATGGAACAACAGACAGGTTCCAAATAGGAAAAGGAGTACATCGAGGCTGTATATTGTCACCCTGTTTATTTAACTTCTATGCAGAGTACATCATGAGAAACGCTGGACTGGAAGAAACACAAACTGGAATCAAGATTGCCGGGAGAAATATCAATAACCTCAGATATGCAGATGACACCACCCTTATGGCAGAAAGTGAAGAGGAACTAAAAAGCCTCTTGATGAAGGTGAAAGTCGAGAGTGAAAAAGTTGGCTTAAAGATCCACATTCAGAAAACGAAGATCATGGCATCCGGTCCCATCACTTCATGGCAAATAGATGGGGAAACAGTGGAAATAGTGTCAGACTTTATTTTTCTGGGCTCCAAAATCACTGCAGATGGTGACTGCAGCCATGAAATTAAAAGACGCTTACTCCTTGGAAGGAAAGTTATGACCAACCTAGATAGCATATTGAAAAGCAGAGACATTACTTTGCCAACAAAAGTCTGTTTAGTCAAGGTTATGGTTTTTCCAGTGGTCATGTATGGATGTGAGAGTTGGACTGTGAAGAAGGCTTAGCGCCAAAGAATTGATGCTTTTGAACTGTGGTGTTGGAGAAGACTCTTGAGAGTCCCTTGGACTGCAAGGAGATCCAACCAGTCCATTCTGAAGGAGATCAGCCCTGGGATTTCTTTGGAAGGAATGATGCTAAAGCTGAAACTCCAATACTTTGGCCACCTCATGCGAAGAGTTGACTCATTGGAAAAGACTCTGATGGTGGGAGGGATTGGGGGCAGGAGGAGAAGGGGACGACAGAGGATGAGATGGCTGGATGGCATCACTGACTCGATGGACATGAGTCTGAGTGAACTCTGGGAGTTGGTGATGGACAGGGAGGCCTGGCGTGCTGCGGTTCATGGGGTCGCAAAGAGTTGGACATGACTGAGCGACTGATCTGATCTGATCTGATCATATGCTTATTAGTCTGTTCAAGTCCTTTACCCATTTTTTTAAAATCAATAAAATAAAAAAAATTCTTTTAACTTATTTAGTTTTTAATTGAAGGATAATTGCTTTACAGAGTTTTGTTTACTGTCAAACCTCAGCGAAAATTTTAACTGTGATCACACAGAAAGCAAAATTTGCCGTCTTTAAAAGCATACTGTTTCAGTAGTGTTGAGTACATTGCCGTTGTTGTGCAGATTAATCTCCAGAACTCTTTTCATCTTACAGAACTGAAACTCTCTACCCATTAAACAGCAACTCTCTGTTCTCCCCTCCCTCTGGCCATTGGTAACCACCTTTCTTCTTTCTGTCTCTGAATTTGTGTACTCTAGTTACCGAATATACATGGAATCAAAAAGTATCTGTCTTTTTGTGACCGGCTTATTTCCCTTAGCATTAAATCCTCAAGGTTCATCCATGTTACAGCTCATGTCAGTTTTCACCTTAAGGCTGAGTGATATTCAGTTGTGTATATATCATATGTTGTTTTTCATTTCATTTCTCAATGGACATGTCTACCTTTGACCATTGTGAGTAATACCACTACGAATATGAGTGTACAAATACCTCTTTAAGACCCTGCTTTCGATTCTTTTGGGCATATACTCAGAAGTGGAGTTGTTGGATCATGTGGTAATCGGGCAATAGCATTTTCAGTTTTCTGAAGAATCACCATACCAACAGCTGTACCACTTTATAGTCCCACAAGGATGCCAGTTTATCTGTGTCCTTGCTAAAGCACACTATTTTTTGTTGTGTGTGTGTGTTTTTGAATAGTAGCCAACCTAATTGCTTTCAAAGCTGTATGGCATTGTGGTTTTGACTTGCATTTCCCTAATGAGTACTGGTTTTTTTATGTTCTTGTTGGCCATCTGTGTATCTTCTTTGGAGAAAAGTCTGTTCAAATCCTTTGCATATTTTTAAACTGAGTTGTCTCTTTGATTGTTGAGATGTAGCAGTTCTTTATGTAGTTTGACCTTAATCAGATACATGATTTATAAATATTTTCTCCCATTTTACGGGTTGTCTTCTCACTCTCTTGATAGTGCCCTTTCGACAAAGTTTTTAATTTTGATAAAGTGTGGTTTATCTATTTTTACTTTTGTTGCTTGTGGTTTGATGTCATAGCTAAGAAACGCTTAACCAAATTAAAAGTTAAGGTTTCTTATTTATTTAAGCGAAAATGCAGAAATCTTTTTTTTTTATAGTTTTAATTCCTCTGTTTAGGTCACTGATCCATTTTTGGTTAATTTATGGTGTGAAGTAAGGGTCTAATTTATTCTTTTGCATGTGGCAATCTAATTCCCTTAGCATCATTTGTTGAAATTATTCTTTCCCCATTAAATAGTCTTAATACTTTTATTTTATTTATTTTTTTTATAGAAATAGATGTAATATTTTATTTTATTTTATTTTTTTCTCTAATTTTATTTTATTTTTAAACTTTACATAATTGTATTAGTTTTGCCAAATATCAAAATGAATCCACCACAGGTATACATGTGTTCCCCATCCCGAACCCTCCTCCCTCCTCCCTCCCCATACCATCCCTCTGGGCCGTCCCAGTGCACTTTTAAAAGTCAGTTAATGTATGATAAATTTACTCCTGGACTCTGAATTCTCTCTCTTGTGCGAATACTATGTTGTTTTAATTACTGTAGCTTTGTGGTAAGTTTTTAGATTGGGGTATGTGAGTCTTCCGAC
Source organism: Bos indicus x Bos taurus (assembly GCF_003369695.1). NCBI lineage: Eukaryota > Metazoa > Chordata > Mammalia > Artiodactyla > Bovidae > Bos > Bos indicus x Bos taurus. The sequence goes on along the minus strand of NC_040094.1, from coordinate 24,306,159 downwards.
TTTGTTCTTTTTCAGCATTGTTTGGTGGTCTGGGGTTTTTTGGAAAGCCATATAGATTTTAGGATCAGCTTTTTCTTTTCTGCCAAAAGAGTCACTGTGATTTTGATGAGGATGCATTGACTCTTTAGAGGGCTTTTGGTCTATTTATATCCTTACAACACTAAGTCTTTTGCTGCAAAAACATAGGATATTTTCCGTTTATTTAGGTCTTCTTTGATTTCTTTCAGAAATGTTTTGTCATTTTCAGTTTAAAAGTTTTGCGTTTCCTTGGTTAAATTTATTCCTAAGGTATAAATAAGGTATGTTGTTATTTTTGATGCTATTATGAATTACTTCCTAATTTCTTTTTCAGATTGTCTATTACTAATATACATAAATACAACTGATTTTTGAGTATTAATCTTGTGTCTTCCCTCAGTGGTTTGTTGCCACACAAATTAAATTGTTATGTGTTTTTTTCATGGATCTCTGACCTAGGTTAGTACTCTTTGCAAGTTCTTTTCTTCTGTCCCTCTTTTTCTTTCTCTGTCTTAACCCAATTAATTGTCTTTTAACATCACTTTCTCAACTTTTCTGTAACTTTTCCTTCAGTGGATCCCAAGTATTTGCTGAGAACATGCTGTGCAGGTTTTGCTAGGTAATTTGATACGGTTTCTGTCCTGAAAAAAAACCATTGAGAAGACAAGTGTGTACAGACAACAGTACAAGTTGCACTTGATAGCATATGATGCAACTGATTGTTGGAAATATAATTTTCTATGCCACTAAGAAGGAAAAATGTGAGCTAAAGTAAGATGATGGTAGATATTGATTGTGAGTTGTATCTTGATTTCAGAGATGTTAAAATATGAAAAAAATCATTGTGGGACTGATCAATTACTGTAAAATCACGGGAGTGGCATAATTAGAATAACATTAAAGATAGCTTTCATTTAACTGACTGAAACCATGTATCAGATATTCTGTTAAACGAACAATTATGCGAATTTTATTCTTTTCAGGAGCCATATATGTTGGTGAATATCTTCATTTTACAGATAAGGAAATTTTTCTAGGTTGACTTTCTTAGGCTTATACCTAATTGGTGGCAGGACCAAATTCACACTCAGGCAGTCGAGCTTAGAATGTGTATCTTTAACCATGTTAGATGATTGCAAGGGGGCACTTTTAAAGAGTAAGTAAGTGCTGGGGAGAGAAGGAAATAGTAGTCTAGGTACATTTCGAGACAGGGAAAGGGTAAAGATGTATATGATAGATAGAAAGGCTTTTGATTTTCTTTCCTTCTAACCCTCTCCCTTTGATTTCCTTATTAATTGGTTGTAGAACTGGACTTGAAGTGTTTATTTGCTGAATGCATTGAGCCATAGTTTCCTTTCCTCAGTAGAGTCAGTACCTTGTAGTGCAAACATGAACTTAGGAGCCAGGGAGGCCTTGGTTCAAATACTAGCTTCTCAGAGGTTTGGCTTTGAGACCTTATTGGCCAAGTTATATAATAATCTTCCTGAACTCCTGTCTCCTCATCGTTAAAATGGAAATAATAATGTCTACGGGGCAGTTTCCTTGGGTTTGGAAATACTGTTTCTGAAGTGCTCATCATTTGCCTCACAGTTACGCTTAATCAGTGATATTGCCATTGTTATTTATAATTTAAATATGATAGTAATTAGTACATGCTGACCATTTTCTTTCTCTGAAGAGAAAATGTAATTGCTTTCATATTTTGTAAGGCTTTTTATTCTTTTCCCCTGCTTTTGAGTGTGTGGCTTTAAGAGTAGCTCACATTGTAGACATAGTCCTGGGTGAGAAGAGAGCTCTGTTGTCATCACCGTGGCTTCTTCTATGGATAGCTTTCTCATTTTCTTGTTGGAATTCCTCACAGCTTGGGAGGGATGGTAGGGTTTCCTGGGTTGGCTGACTCAGGCTGGAGTCTGGAAGAGAACTGGTTGACTCAGTGTCTCTGACCTCTTTCTGCAGAGGAGGAAGCTGGATGCTGTCTATTATTATATGCGCAGTTTAGCTGCCAGCAACCCTATCCTGACTGCCAAGGAGAGTCTCATGAGCTTGTTTGAAGAGACCAAACGGAAGGTGAGTAGGGATGCAGGCAAAATCATTTCTTCCTAGAAGAATGCATTTCTGTTACTGTCTCTGTGTCCTTTAGGAAATGACTCATAGTGTCCTCAAGGGGTGCCGTTGGTCTGTGCCATAGAGTCAGTCTCTGTGCAGAGCCAAACTCATCTTTAGGAGAGCACTCCACGAGGGCCTTTGGGTGTACGTGTTCCACAGCATATGGTTTACAGAATAAGTAGCTTTTATGAGACAAAACAGATGATACTCTGTACTTTGGAACTATGGCTAAGTCTTTACTTTTTACAGTTCTTAGCGAACAAGCTCAGGTGAGATGAGCACTTCTCTTTATTGGTTGAATACCAGGAGAGTCTGAGCTTACATGTTTGTATGTCATACAGGCGGAACAGATGGAAAAGAAGCAACACGAAGAATTGGAGCTGAGCCCTGACCAGTGGCGGAAAGGGAAGAAATCCACTTTCCGACATGTAGGAGATGACACCACTCGCCTGGAGATCTGGATTCATCCATCCCATCCCCGGTCCTCCCAGGGCACAGAGTCTGGGAAGGATTCTGAGCAGGAGAATGGGCTGGGCAGCCTAAGCCCCAGTGATGTAAGTTCCTGGGAGCGATGTCATGAGCACGACTAGCTGAGTAGGCGTGAGAGCCTGGTGCATGGCGCCATGGAGCACTGCGCAGACGTTTCCCATTCATCTCAGGGAGTCAGACCACTTCAGGCTCCCTGATGCTCTATACATGTCCTCCACCTACATTTCCTTTATCTTTACTATGCGCTTCCCTCTTTCACCACTGTGTGGCACTACAGAATTTAGTAAAAGCTTTTCTAGATGAAGATGAATTTAGAATTAAAAGTTTTTTGCTGCCCTGGGTTCGTAGTCATCAGTATGATGCTTTAGGATTCTGGGTGGGATATTTGAAACTAGGGAGAGGACACAGTAATTGGAAAATTGCAGATGGCGGGTTTATCGTGCCCTGAGAGCAAAACTTATACAGTGAATGGCGAGATGAGCTGGGACCAGGTCTTGAAAGGTCATACAATAAGTAGTTTGACCTTTTACCCAGAAAGTCATAGGGAGCCATTGAGTGCTTTAAATAGGGAAATGTCAGGTGTGCATTTTAGAAATAGAACTCTGGATGTTTTGTGGAAAGTTTGGAGAAGAGTAAGACTAGAAATAAGGAGAGTAGAAGGGTGCAACAGTAATCCAAGTGAGATGTGAGAAGGAACTGAACCAGGAAATGGCTTTGGAGATGGGGAAAAGTGAACAGAGTATATTAATGAGGTTGAATCCAAAGGGCTTAATTGGGCATGGGAGCTGAGAGAAGTAGCACTTAGGTTTCTGACTTGAGAACTGGGTGAACTGGTCCATTCCCTGAGATAGAGAATAAAGGTGGAATTGGTTTTAAGAAAAATACGATGAGTTTAGTTTTGGACATGTTGGAATTTCTGTAGGACATTGACGTGCAGATACTTAGAGACTATCAAATATCTGAAACTCGAGAGTGATTTGGGCCAGAGGTGAAGATACTTGAAGGCATCCTCTTATAGATGATACTAAAGTCATGAGAGAGAGTTGATTCAGCTACTCAAGGAAGGGACATAATGATAAATAGGTTGAAGACCTATGAAAGAAAGGAGGTAAATGGCAGGAAAATGTCCTTGCAAATGATGAGAAAGGAGTAGGATCCAGAGCACAGGTGAGGGGGATAGCGGAAAAAAAAGATGAGAGATCCGTCTTTCTTGTGCTTGAGGGAAAAGAGGAATGGATAACTGGGGGTGCAGGTAAGATCGTGAGTATTGTAGGAGGAAGGTGAAGGATGGCCTTTTCACGTTGTCTGTTTCCTCTTTGAAGTTGGAGGGTTGGCTGTCTGCTAAGAATGAGTCAAAGGTGGTGGGATAGGAGGACTCATCCTTCAGGGTTTAATTTAGAATTCCCTTTATCTTCCTCTGTCTTTGGTCTTCAGCTCTTTTCTTGATGACTTGGGAAGAAGTCATTGCTTATAAACGAAACTACCAGCTTCCTGTGTGCCATGGTGTGCATGGGGCCCCAGGACGTGAGGGTGCTTCAGAGGGGTTGCTACTGTGGCAGAATCCTCACTGCTGCCGCTTCTAGTTTGGATGGTACCACCTCAGACCGGAAGTCTACTTGAATGGGAGACAAACTGTTCTATGGGATTAGCTCCACTGTGTGTCTTTAAAATGAAAGCAACAATGACAGTTTGAGAAAGTATTTTATGGCATTTTTTAGGGAGTATCCCTCATTAAAGTTATAATTAATGTTTTATAGATCTCTGTCTTCCATTAGGGGTTTTATTTATTTTTTTAAGTAGTATGTTTGTAAGTTTGTATTTTTATTCTTTTTTTATTAAATTATTATTATTTTTTAATTGTATAGTTAACTTACAATGCCGTATTTGTTTTTGGTGTACAGCAGAGTGATTTGGTTATATGTTTTTTATATATATATATATATATATATATTCTTTTTCATATTCTTTTCCATTATGGTTTCTTATAGGATATTGAATGTAGTTCCCTGTGTTATATAGTTAGATCTTGTTATTTGTCCATTCTATAAGCATTTGATTGTGCTACCTCTAAACTCTGAATCCATCCCTCCCTTACGCCATTCCTCCCTTGGCAACCACAACTCTGTTCTCTATGTCTGTGAGTTTGTTTCTGTTTCGTAGTTAAGTTCATTTGTGTCGTATTTTAGATTCCACATGTGTGTGATATCACATGTTGTTTGTCTCTCTCTCTGACTCACCTCACTTAGTATGATGAGTTCTGGGTCCATCCATGTTGCTGCAGTGGCATTATTTCATTCCTTTTCATGGCTGGGTGCTGTTCCCTCACACACACACACGCTCACATCTTCTTTATCCATTCATCTGTCAGCGGACTTTTAGGTTGTTTCCATGTCTTGCTGTTGTAAACAGGGCTGCTGTGAACATTGGGTCGCGTCTATCTTTTCAGATTAGAGTTTGTCTGGATATGTGCCCAGGAATGGGATTGCTGGATCATATGGCATGTGTTTTTATTCTACGTGCATCTAAGAGAGGCATTTTCAGCTACACGTTGGAGCCATTACATTTTATTATATTTAGTACATTTTTAATTATGCAAGTAATATATTAATGTATTTTTAGTAAAAATTTCAAATAATTACATATATATGCAGAGTAAAATTTGGTAATTTGTTTTCTGAACTATTGGTGAAGCTCTTTGTATGTTTTCAGCCTCTGCATCATCCTGGAGTAATCATTTCCCTTAATTTCTTTTAAAGTTACATCTTTGGGTTTGGACTCTTAGTTCTGTAATACCAGCACAGGAGGAAGAAGCCTACAGTTTCATAGCTCTCTGTCCAGCTAGGAAACCACACTGCCTTTTTTGACTGTTTTCTCAGGCCCAGGTCATCTTCCCATATCCTTTTCTTTGATACAGCGGGCCTCAAGAACTCAGTTCACTCTCTGTTCCCCAGAACAGGAACATACATTGGATGAGAAGTGAAAGTTTATTCACAGACATTTGAGTAATTAGGCTTTGGAAATGCAGAGATGAAAATAACCAAAGATGATTTCTAGCCTTAAGGAGCACTCTGTCATGTGGGGAAGATAGAAACATAAATATTTGATTATATTATAATGCGGTGTGCTGTGATAAAGGCAAGCATGAGAGGCTATGGGAACAGGAATTAAAGGCACGTAAGGGGTACGGTTAAGGAAGGCTAGACTGAGGAGGCAATTTGCAGCTGAAGGATGATGTCAGGGCATTTCTACTCTTGAGGCATGAAGGCTTAGGGAGCTGCAAGTCATTCAGTGTGGCTGGAGGCTAGAATGTGAGCAGTGCTCTTGCTGGAGATGTGAGTCATCCTTTACCCCTTCTTTTTCAGTTAATACCAAGGGCTATTACTGTGCCTCCTAAACATAATTTTAATCCATCTACTTTTCTCTATTTCTACTACCACTGTCCTGGTCTAAGCTGTCATTCATCATTTCAGTAATCCACAGATTATTGAAAGCTCTTAATGGTCTTCCCACATTTATTCCTGGTCCTCCTTAGGCCTTTCTTTTTAGATAGTAACCCAAATGAGCTTCCAGGTACACATTTCTGATCATGCCACTTCCCTCTTTGACAGTCTTCAGTTGTTTCTCTTTGCTCTTAGAATCAGGTCCAAACTCCTTAAAATAGTTTACTGGGCCCTGCAAGATTGGCCTCTGCTACTTCTAACCTTATCTTTTACCTCTCCACTGCCCCCACCCCCGACTTTGTTCTTGTCCTTTGGCTATACTGGCTCCTTCCTTGAAGGGCCCAGCTTCTTCTCTGGCCCTTGGCTATGACACATTGTCTTTGCATCTCTGCCCTTGGCTATGACACATTGTCTTTGCCTGCAGTTCTGCTCTCTCTTAATCAGCTCCACTCTGACTCATCCTTAAATTCTCAGAGTAAATATCACTTCCCTTTTCCAGGGAAGCTTTTCCTGATCCCTGAGCCTGGCTGTTTCCGCTTTGTAATGCCATGTTTCTAATTAAGTAATTATTTATTTATTTTTGGCTCTGCTGGGTCTTTGCTGCTGTGCAGGCTTTTCTCTGCCGAAAGTGGTGGCTACTCTGTAGTTGCGCTGTGCAGGCTTCTCATTGAGGTGGCTTCTTTTGTTGTGGAGCACAGGCTTTAGGGCATGTGGGCTCAGTGGTTTCAGCTCCCATGCTCTAGAGCATAGGCTCAGTAGTTGTGGACCATAGGCTAAGTTGGCTCCTTGACCTGTGGGATCTTCCCGGACCAGGGATTGAACCCATGTTTCTTGCATTGGCAAGCAGATTCTTTACCACTGAGCCACCAGGGAAGCCCTAATTAAGTAATTTTAGATGCAGTTTTTCTCTTGTTGGTTGAAGTCTCTGTTGTTAGATTCAAGCCTTTGTGAAAGTGGGGTCCATATTTGGTTGTTCATTGCCTTATCCCCAGTGCTTGTGTATAGAAGATTCTAAATAAATCTTAGTTGAGCATATAAAGGAGGGGAGGAAAAGTGAGGGATGAAACTGTAGAATTAGGAAGGGCCAGGTTCTTCATAAATATTGAGGAGTTTGAGTATCTAATATTAAGGACTTTAAGCAGGGGAATCACATAATCAGATTATATAATGATCACTCTTTTCAACACTTTTAATGTTGAAACATTTTTTTTAATTTGTTTTTTGTTAATTTTTTTCTTTGTTTTTTAAAGGAAAAGTTTTTTTTTTTTTCTTTTTTAATTGCAGAGATAACACCAATTCACTGAATCTAAGTCAAACAAAAACAAAGTTGAAAATGAGATTCACTTGTTTTCTTGCCTTCAGAGGCACCACTATTAACTATTTGGAAGTTCTTTCAGACATTTTTCTAAATTTTTACAGGTGTGTGTGTATGTATACATACGTGCCTACAGACACATGCAATGTATTTTTAAGCAAAAATGGGTTTATACTATATGTAAACAGCATACAGTTTGCTTTTCTGAATTATCCACTGGACATACATATAGTCACTTCTGCTATAAGGTAATACATGCGCTCCTAAAAATCACTGTGCTATGCAAAATTGCACGATAAAAACCACAGAGCTGACGGGGAAAATGGGGTTAGGAGAATAACACTCAAAAGCTTCCTCAGTGACATAGTTCAAAAAAGAGATAAGAACCTAAGAAAACAGTTGTTGTGTTTTCTCCATGTTCATTGGTTAAGGAGTATGTACATACTATCTTGAAAAAGACATAAAGTTTACTTGTAGAAGTGGGTTTGGAAGCATTGCCGCTTGTGAGTTCTTGTGAAATGACAGAAGGAGAGTCACTTGAAATTGGACCTGCAGGTAGAACGCCAGATGGGCTTAGGCGTGGCTCACAATGCAAGCGCACGTGGTGAACTGCAGGAGCTGGTGAATGCTTGGGGGGGGTGTGTGTTTTGTGTATTCCTGTGCAGCTCCGTTCAGCTGGGTGGAGTTTTCTGTGTTTACCTGTTGTTTCTCCTGAACAAAACAAAAGTTTGTGTTAGACTCACATTGTTCCCTAATAGGTTGATCATGATGGAACACATTTATGTCTTCAAAATAAGGGTTACAGCAGAACTGTGTTTCCACTTGCCCAAGAATATCTTTTTTTAGTACGTCCTTAGTATGGCTGTATGATATTTTATTATAAACGTGTATGCCATGTATTTATCTGTGTAATTTAAATATTTGCTTGTGTTTTACTTGCTTATTCACTTCAGTTGTCCTTTTTGAGTGATTAGCTTTGACAGAAGTTGCTCCTTTGACAACTCCTGGAGAGTTTCTAGCACAGACTTCTACAGTTGCTACAATTGAGATCCATGAATAAGAAACAGAAAATTTGGCTTCAAGTGGTTGTTAGTAATGATAGTCAGCTCCAAACTAGTTTGTTCTCTCTCTGCCAAGCGTGAGCTTTGGCTTTCTTTCTGAGTGGCTGCAGGAGGTTAGCTTGTGGGTTGTTGGTTTTCAGCCTTGAGATGTGGTTTGGGTTAAACATGCAACCTGGGGAGGGACTGCCAGCCCCAGCTGTAAGTGGCATCCTCTGAAACTATTGCGCCTCACATTTAAACTGTCTCCCTGCCAGCTAGGCCACTCCCAGTTCAGTGTCACTAGGGTTCCAAGCATTCTTTATTTACTGAATATGCCTTCTGCTGTGTCTCAGCTCCCTTTGAAAATCAGGAAAGTGTCCTATTTAGCAAATGAGTTGTTGCTGAGCGTGCGTTAATCTAAGGATATTAAATGATGGCATCAGAAATAATGTTCATACTGAAAGGTGAGAGTCTGTTGGAAATGCTGAGGATTTTCTGAGACCTGATTGCTCTGTTATCAACATCTCGAATGCAGTGTAGCATGTGTCCATCTGCTGGTAAAGAATGAGCAGATGATAGTGAGAGCTGTTCGTTAGATGTTTGTCTCTCAGACTTCAGTGAGTTCTGTTGTGGCATGATTTGGTTTGCCATGCTCAGCATTTTCCTCAACCCATTGTGATTGTTGTATGTATAACACCCTCGGTGCTGTATGTAGAAACATGTCTTTAGACAAGGTAAATGTCATTGTATATTTGGCCAAGCTCTCGCCAGACCTTCTCTTTGGCTCCTCTGAAATATTTTTGGAGGGTCAGACTAGACTGAATCTCAGTAGCTACTAATACTTGTCATTAGGCCTTTCCTTATTTGAATCTTATTATTTCACCCACCAAATTATATTGTTTGCCTTGGTCTTTTTTTTTTTTTGCTCCTCATCCTTCTGTCACATTCCATTATTTTATTTCTTTGCATAGTATCTTTTTTTTCCCCCAGGATTTATTCAGATCTGGAATTTAATGCAGTTACCCCTGAATTTTTAGAGCTGAAGACTAAATTCTGGGTCTAGTGCTTAACCAGACTGGTTAACCTGTACTGTTGTGCCAGTTTTGTGCTAAGATCATAAAGGTAAGTGCAACATTGTTATTTCCTCAAAGTGTTTAGAGCCTAGTTCATGGGTCAGCCAGCTTTTTTTTATGAAAGGCCAGATATGTTTTGGATTTTGTAGGCCATATGGCCTCTGTCATTACTCAGTTTTGCTGTTTTGGTGCCAAGGTAGCCACAGACAAAATGTAAATGAATGAGCATGGCTGTGTTGCAGTAAAACTATTTACCAAGACAGGTGGCAGGCTAGCTTTGGCCTGCGGGCCTAGTTTGCCAGCCTCTGGGTGAATGGGAGGAATGGCTCCATAAAGAGAATGTTTCCGTCAACAGTTGATTATTGTTGTTTGTGGTAGTTATGTTCTGTGAAGTCAGCATAGACATTGACTGAGCAGGTACTGAACGCTCTTAAGGGAAATTCAGGGTTAGGTTCCTATGAGCTTCTGGTTACAAGATTTTCATCTACTGATCAGTACACGTCTATGTTTCAGTTTAAAGACACCTTATTTAATATATTGTTGGTTCATTAACATTGAATTCATAACCAACAGCACCCATCATGCCCAAGCAAACTTACCTAGCACATGTATTTTCTCCTTAAGGCACATCACAGCCTTCTTGTGTTTAGGAATATTAGCATTTCAGCACTGTGCTTGGGGACCATTTTAATCAGTGCATAAAAATGTGGAAAATGTGGCACTAAACAGGCCACAGAAAGGACACTTGTTTCAAGTGTGAGAGAATCACCTTGCTCAGTCTCAGCGGGGAATGTGCTTATCAGGCGACTCAAGTTTTTTTGCTGCTCTGTGCATGTTCACAAATGACTGTGAAAGCACCGTGACTATTGATTTCGGTGCTACTAATAAGTTTTAGTGAGTCTGTGAATTCACAAATGCAAAATCCACAGATATGAGGACCGCCTATCGTAGTGTCGTGAGGGAGTATGTCTTGGGTGCCGTGGAAGCACAGAGAAGGGCATAGTCCAGTCCAAGTGGAGGCATGGGTTGTGGTGGGGAAAGGAAGGGCCAATTCAGAAGGATTCCAAGAAAAGTTAACTAAGGAGAGTGAAAGAGAATGTTCCGAGTAGGAGGAACAGCCTGAGCAGAAACAGAGGCTATGGACACAGCAGAGGGTTTGCAGGGTATCTGAATCTGTGATAATTTGGAGGAGGATGTGAGAAAGCTGGAGTGGTAGAAAGACTGAACCTTCCACAAGAACCATTCTCTGGTTTGGTGCTGTAGGTATACATGGGCGTGGTGGTCAGGAGGTTGGTCTCATAACATCCTTCTGGATTCTGGAAATAACATTTTGTTTCTGGAATTTCGCATTGTTTCCTTGTCGTGTCTGCACTGCTAATTCAACAAAAGCAGTACCATTCCATTCATTAAGTTTGGTAGGGTGAAAGTTGACTGAATTTTTTTGCCCCGCAGTTTGCTGATTAAAAGGACTACTCTTTTAGATTGTGCTTTAGGCGAACTAATGAACGTGGAGAAGGTACTAGTGTCTCTTGTGTCTTGGTGGTTGGAGGAAATTGCTAATGGCTTCAATTAAGAAGGGCAAAGTTTTTTTTCATACTTATATTTTTATGGCTTTTAAAAGTTCACAAAGCCAACACATGTTTATTGTAAAAAGTTTGAACATGCCAATAAACACTATGTTTTATCACCTAGAGGTAACTATTATTAACATTTTAGGGTATGCTCTTCCTGGCATTTAGATCAGAAACGTCTCATGCTCATTATGCTGGAAAATCAGAAGAGAAAAATCCGTGCCTCATTTTTAACCTAGAGTCTGGTTGGGAAAGTGGTATTTTAATTTCTTAGGTCAACAGAGTTATCCATATCTTGGTCTTCATCAAAGTAGCGCAGTTAGAGAGACAACCGTAATGTCCTCTCTCGTGCATAAAGAGAAGCTTCTCAAGCCACATGAAGAAGGAAGAGTTCAAGAAAGGTTAGGCATCTAAAAGGACTGATTATTGCTTTTGGAAGATTGAGTCTAAAAGGATACATTTCATGGGGAAGCATCTTGAGTGAGGAATAAATTGGGGCATAAAGGATTAAAGTGAGGCTCCCTGGGCTTATAAAATTTATGACCTTGTTTGGAAAGCTGGATTCTTGTTGGGGAAATTTCTAGGCAGTTATGTTGGGGTTGGTTTCTAGGTGGGTGGGAAAAGGGATTGGAAGATCTAGTAAAGGAGTGGTTGCCTTTTTAGATATTTTAATTAAGACATATTTTTGAATGGGGTAATATAGTTTGTATGTCTATATATAAAATATAAATTCTATATATATATAAGAGGGATTCCTGAGTGGCTCAGTGGTAAAGAATCCTCCTGCCAATGTAAGAATCACAGGAGACACGGGTTTGACCCCTGGGTCAGGAAGATCCTCTGGAGGAGGAAACAGCAACCCACTCTAGTATTCTTGCCTGGAAAATCCCATGGACAGAGGAGCCTGGCAGGCTACAGTCCATGGGATCGCAAAGAGTCAGACACAACTGAGCGACTGAGCATGCAGGTATTTATCAGGTAGATATGTGATCGTCCGTTAGTGGTATGTCATACATACTGTTATTCATCTTTGCTTTTTTTTTTTTTTAATATCACTATTGGACTTGGGAGTTAAGAGATCTTTCCATGAGTGATAGCCTGCAAGTCCATTATATCTCTTTAGGATTTGGTAGCTTGTTAGCTTTCGTTAGTTTTGTTCAGCATCTTACATGTCAGAGGCAGGACAGTGCAGAGGTTAACAGCTTGGGTTTGGGGAAGTCCTCAGTTAAGTCCTAGCTTTATCAGTTATTAGCTGTGAGACTCTGGGCATGTTCTTTAATCTGACTGTGCTTCGGTTTCCTCATTTGTAAGGGGTGATAACGGTAGACTAAATGAGATAATGCACGTAGAGCAGTGAGTGGCACATTGTAACTTCTCGTACAGTGGTAGTACTTGTTACTGACATGTTTTTGTTATAATGCTCTTTTAAGCTATTAGGTTTGATTTTGCATTTTTCAGTTTCTAACCAAAGTGAACCATAAGGCTTGATAATTCACAAACTGACTGTCTAAATGCAGACTGTTCATTTGATCTGAGGAGTTCTATTTAATTATGAAAAATTTCAGACACACACAAGAAAATAGCATAACGAACCCTCATACCTGTCACCCATATTTTCTACATTTGTTCTGGCTTCTTCTCCGGTCATTCCCTGCTGAAGTATTTTAAAGCAAATCCTAGATATCACATCACTGCATCCGTACATATTCCACTTCCCTACATGCCTTTAAAAAAAATAACGGACGTTTTCTTAAGTATCACAGGGCCATTCCCATGCCTTTCCTTGGTGTCATTCAACATCTGATCTATAATTTCATTTCCCAATTTATCTGTCAAATGTCTTCTTATAGTTGATTTGTTCAACTCAAGATCTATATTATGTTGTCTCCTAAGTCTCTCTTAATTAAGACCAGCTCTGCCTTCCCTTTTAAACATTTTCTTCATGTCACTTGCTGCTTAAAGAAGCAGGTCAGTTGTCCTGTGGCATTTCCACATTTCTGGATTTGTCTCTGTTTCCTCATGGTATCATCTAACCTCTTCCTCTATCCCCATATAACTCTAAATGAGAGTCAACACAAAAGCATGGTGTGACACTTTGAGCCTTTTTGGCAAGAGTACTTCACTGGTGGGACTGTGTGCCTCATTCTGTACTGTGTCAGGAGGTGTCTGATTAGTTCAATAACCAGAGTTCAGGTACAAATAGATTTTGTTGGTTTTATTTTAAAATTGCAATAAGTTGCCAGCTAATTCTCAAAAAAAATAAATCAAGATCTGGCAACAACTCGCCAGAGCTGAGCGGCCTGCTCTCCCTTAGTTTGTCACTAGCCCGTCCCCTCCTGTGCTCACGTGTTGCTTGCTTACACCGCCCACTTTGCCAGTGCAGGCATTTGATTTGTGATCCATGCTCCACAAGGGCCACCAAAGTAAGACATTACAGTCCAGGTTTTTTAGGACCTGTTTAGGTGGTTTCTCAGAGATTCCGTTTAGGATTGCCAGGCGCATCCAGCCAGGCCTGACTTGGGCACAAGGGAAGTGCCTTCGTCGTTGGGCCACAGGTGTTTTGCTGGGGACGCTGTCACTGGTGCTGACCCACGACCCACTTAGCAGTGCATCCTGCTGCCTGCTGGCTTGCCGTTTGTCTGCTGCCCAGTGGTGAGCCTGGGGAGTCCAAAGGTATCACTTCTGTTTCCTAGTGAAATTTGTGCCTGTGGGAATTGAGGCCTACCTGTAGAGCGCTGGGACAGAGCTCTTTCCTCAACATCCTGTTGCAGCCAAGCTTGGTGAAAAGTGAGAAGTTACACTGCCTAAGCGTGTGAACTGAAAAGTTTTAGGCTGGTTTTTGTGAAGTCTGAATGCCACCCACCAAACCAGATGGTTAGAATAAGCTTTTCTGATCTCAGGTAGTTTTCCCCTTGCCCAGGACTTTGAGTAACAATCTGAAATTTCTGGCAGAGTGAGAACCTTGTTTGCCAAGGTTTTGGACTCATCTGCCTAGAATTTTGTGTGCTGCCCCTGCCTGCATCTCCTGTGTCCATGTTTCCCTGGTGGTTTTTCCTTCGAGACTATGTGATAAGTTCCTTCAAGGCTCTGTGATAAGTTGATGGTTTCCTTTCTGACTCTGAATATATGGCTCTACAAGGCTGGAAGTTATATGAGGTATATGTTTTTTTTTCCTTGCCTTTAATCAAGAGTCCACAATGTGAACATTGGCCGACAAAGGAGCACAGCTTCACTGTGAGAAACCCAGGCCAGGTGGCCTGGTAGCACAGAGGTCTCATGTGCTCAACTTGTTTGATTTGCTTGAAGGCTTTTTTTTTTAAGTATGCTATGCAGGTGGCATTTTCTTCAGACCCATCCTTTGTCTTGCTTTTCAGTGCCCCTTGCATAGCTTGTGCACCTGAGCTGCTGCTGTTGCTGCCACCGCTGTGCAGAAGAAGGCTGTGATGTGTGGGTGGTACACGTCTAATGCCTCCACCTTCTCCTTACCCCCTGGCCCCCCACCCATGAACACAGCTATAGATGAGAGAGCATGGTTAGAAGGCAGGCTGCCTTGCCTTGTGTTGGAGTGAGTTCCAGTTCCTAGGGTTGAATCATGATCCTTCAGGTTGGCATTTGTAATGCTAGTGCCACTATGAAGTCAGAATAGCTTTTGACCTGATTTCCTCTGGGTAGCGCAAGCATTGATTTAATTTACAACAATAGAGAAGAGTTCAGTCTCTATGCTGGTAGGTAAATGTTTTGTCCTTGGTAACTCAGTTATTTCATTGCCCCATAATTATATCATCACAGCAGAGAATGTTGGCTTAATTTTTTTGCCTCATACATACAGAGATTTTATATCTGTAAGGTGGACACCGTGTATGTTTTCAGGCTTGCTGTGGGTATTAGCCTCATGTCGTTGATGTGGTCCTTGCCTTTTGTAAAGTAGTTTGCAGTGTGTACCCCATGTCATTCTCCTCCACCCTGGCAACTATTTGAAAATATTTTTCTGTGAACTGAGATTTGGCAGCGTGTGGTGACGGTCATCCGAGTCTCTTTCTGCAGGACAAGGCTACAGCCTTGCTCTTTTTCTCATGCCATAAGAAAGTTATCTCACGACGATAACTTGGTGAGATAATTGTCAAAGAAAAGCAGAACCGGGACTGGGTTTTTTTGGATCTTGATCCTATGAGTGTGTGGTGAGGAACATCCCTACCAGGCGAGGACTGACCTGCCTGCCTGGATCACTGCTGGACTCTCAGGCCGACGTCTGTCTTTGTCTCTTTGTGGTTGGCCGTGAGTGGAAGTTTCTCAAAGTACATTGGCCCTACCTGCAAACCCTAATGCCTCACATGACCTCGGTCACCAAACCACTTCAGGGCTTTATTTTTATCCCAGCCGTTTCGTTTCAAGATGTGAGGTTGGTTTCTTTCCTCTAGCAGAGCACAGTTCTCTAGGGGGACGAAGCAGAGTGCCAGGGTGCAGTTGAGGCTGGTTAGACACCAAAACCACACTCTTCGTCTTTCAGGGCTTGAGACGTGACATAAGCCATGCTGCAAACACCAGCTTCCACATGGTGAAGAAACCTGGTCAGAAACTCGCTTCATCTAGTGTTTGTGTTTATTTAATTTATGTCTTTAGACAAGTACAGTGAGGAAGAGGTGGACCTGCCTCATTCTGCTTCAGCCAGAAATCTAATTCTAAGAATGGACACTGGCTTAAAATCCAGTATTTCCCAGCTTAAGGTTTTTCGTCTTCCCCAGGGGCGTTGATGAGAACTCTCACAACTCACCAGGTCTCAGGAAACCGGATTACCAACATATCCTGTTCGCGTGCTTGTGTGTATTCTGTGTTACCCACAGGCCACTTTCCACCCCACGTGACCTTTAGTTACCATCCGGAAAGTCAGGACCCAGATACCAGTCAGATTTTCCAGGCTTTGGTTTGGTTTAGACATTTTAGAAAATGTTAACAGTAGTAATTTTACAGAGACTTTCTCGCATGGCACGCATAGTGAATGGGAAGTTAGACATCCTGAAGGGAGGAAGAAAGGCTGCCCCTGTGCTCTTTTCAGTAACATGTTTGAAAATGTGAACATTCACAAGAAAACTTGCTACTGAAATGCACAGGGACGGAGAAGAGAACTATCTGATTGGTTAGAAGTCGAGTCCATGCCCCAGTTCTTAGGTTTCAAGACTAAATTCTGAAGTTCTTGTTGCCTTCTTTATAAACTTGTAATGCTTATTATTGGAGTTGCTGATAACACACTGCATTGAATATTATTTTAGTCAGCATCTCTCTATGTAAATGGACTGTAATAAGTCAGATCATCAAGACTGCCGTGGCCTGCAGGCTGTACTGTGCAGTCCTAAGCTCAGTCGTGTCCGACTCTTGGCAGCCCCGGGAACTGTAGCCCACCAGGCACCTCTGTCCATGGGATTCTCCAGGGAGAATACTGGAGTGGGTTACCATGTGCTCCTCCAGGGGATCTTCCCAACCCAAGGATCGAACCCCGGTCTCTCCCGCCTTGCAGGCAGATTCTTTACCATCTGAGCCACCAGGGAAGCCCTAAGAACTACTTTATTACCTTCTTATGTAAGGAGTTGTTTAAAAAGAAGAACATGTGACAGAGAGATGAACGTGGCCCACAAGGCCTAAACTGTTTAGTGCCTGACCCCTGTACCAACTAAAGGTTGGCCCACCACTGTTCCAGAAGCTGGACGGGTGAAGGCAGGTAACCCAGACGTCCTTTAGGACATGGGTTCTCAACGGAGGTGTTTCTGCCTTTTGGAAACACAGTTCACTTTTCGGGTCTGTCACCATGGCATGTTTTGGCAACCCACTCCAGTGTTCTTGCCTGGAGAATCCCAGGGACGGGGGAGCCTGGTGGGCTGCCGTCTGTGGGGTTGCACAGAGTCGGACACGACTGAAGCGACTTAGCAGCAGCAGCAGCACCATGGGATGTTTAGCATTCCTGGCCTGTCCACTAGATGCCAGTGTCTGGCCTCCACTTTTCCAAGTATCCCCTGGGAGGGGTGGAAGTATTTTGGTTGCGAACCACTGATTTAGCACCTACTGAGATTAGAAAAACACCTTGTTAAGGTTTCTTCCTTCATTTCCTCTCAGTCAGAGAAACAGACTTGGCATTTGGTCCTTCACGGCATAGGATCAACCACAGTGAGGGAATTCCAGTCACTGGCGGAATAAGGAGAATTTTCAGTGTAGAATAAAAAGGTTGTAACGAAGCCATTTAATGAGTGTGTTTGTTGCTTGTTCACCCTTCAAGATACTCATTCAAGTTGGCGTATGATTTGTGAAAGGTTTGTTTTGATGTTGGCCATCCCTTAAAAAGCATGTTCCTCTCTACGTGAGAGGAAGAGTAGCCATCTTTGACCTTAACGTCCAGATGATTTTGAGATCTGTGGGAATCTGTACGGTGTACTTGAGAGACTTGTTCAAAGCCAATGTAAAGACGTAGTTTTGGCATCTCCTGAATAACCTGATATCCAGACTTAAGCCAGAACTCTGGGGTTAGAGAATTTTCCAGCCTGGGAGAGCCGACTGAGAAAAGTCCTCCTCTGGCTGCTCCCCAAGTTAGACAAGGGAGCAATCAGCTGCTGATTTCCAGCCAACTGGAATGTATGTGCGGGTGTGCTATAAATCGTCCCCTAGGATCCAGCTCCTAGCCTGCGAAGAAATTCTCATTCCAAGTGAGAATGAGACCCTTCCCCTGCACCCACGTTCAAGCTGCAGCTGCTATAGGAAGGAATGGAGGAGTGAGACGATGTTACTAGTAGTGAGTGGGAGCGGCTCACTTTCTATCTAGCATTCTGTCTGGGGTGGAGGGAGAGACTGCACTGGCCTTTTTGTTTTCTCCGTGTTGCCTTTCTCACCAGTTTCCTATGTTTCTTTAAGTTTCTGACTGTGCTCGTGGAGAGATGTATCTGCAGTCCTGTGATTTGCCTTCCCTCTCCACTCTTTAAGGTCCCAGGATTTCATCTGTCTGCTCTTTTTTTGCTGCCTTGGGTGTGATGTTTGGGCTAAGGTAGAGAATGTGAAATAGCTGTCTTCTTGGCGTGTGATCTTACCCCAGTCGGCAGACTCTTTGTTTGGCTCCAGGGGGAAACTTGGGTATTTCCCCTCCTGAAAGTGTTTCCCTTTACTCATAAATATTTAATATTGAAGTTGCTGCTCAGTTTTATTTTCCCAAGTATTGGTATTTAGGCTCTCTAGACCAGAAGGAACTTAAAATACGATCGAGATGCTTTCTGATGCTCGAGTCCCTGTAAAAATCTATTTACCACACAGTTTTTTTATTAAGAGTTTCAGTGATTTTTCCAGTTGTTTTATTTTCTCTCTCTACTGATTCAAGGTTTATTGAGAGTCTGCTCTGGGAATCGTGAGGCGTCTCTCCTCCTGTTGCTCTTCACATGTCATTCTTCACATGTCATTCAGGCCCAGAACGTGCACCCGGGTGGCGTGTTGGGCCCTGGTAGCATTGCTCTGACTGAATTGTACTTTGGTGTAAAGTCATCATTCAGTTCGATTCAGTCGCTCAGTCGTGTCCAACTCTTTTTGACCCCATGGACTGACGGCAGCACACCAGGCCTCCCTGTCCATCACCAACTCCCGGAGTTTATTCAAACTCACATCCATCAAGTTGGTGGTTCCATCCAATCAACTCATCCTCTGTCGTCCCCTTCTCCTCCTGTCTTTAATCTTTCCCAGCATCAGCGTCTTTTCCAATGACTCAGTTCTTCATATCAGGTGGCCAAAGTATTGGAGTTTCAGCTTCAGCATCAGTCCTTCCAATGAATATTCAGGACTGATTTCCTTTAGGATGGACTGGTTGAACAGTATGAACAGTAAGATCATCAGCCTATATTAAAACAATAAAGAGGTCTAGGGAATTATTGCTGTTTGCATTACCAGGTCTCGTGGAAACTGCGGGAGAAGTTTTTGCTTTTAGTATCAGAGATAGTTATGTGGTGGGTTTTTGGTATTTTGTTTTTAACCTCATGCACATTTACTAATTTGTTAATTCAGAATAATTCTGTAATTATTCCAGAGGTTAGAACTGAACTTGTAACTGGCTTTATAAGTGTCAAGAGTTTCTGGCATGGTTTTTTTGTCATGTCCTTACTACTCCTGACCTCTAATCTTTTATCTCTCTGGCTCTTCTGTTTTCTTTTTTAATTTTATCTTGCAGTACAGTATATACCTTTATACGTGGCCCTAAATAACTTGCTTCTCAGTTTTATATGGGCATTTTTCTCTTTTCTCTTGCTTGTTCAGTTGTGAAGCCTTTTTCTCAGGTCAGCTAATCATCTCTGAGCGGATCAGGATTTTTCCTGTCCCCATTCAGGTCATTTCCATAAATACTTAGTGAATATTTTTGTATGTTGCTCATTGTTCTAGGCACTGCACCTAGAAAGGAAAATGATAAATAGTAGTCCTTCCTTCGAAGATACAGTATAGTAAGAAAAATGGATATGTAAATAAATACTTACAACGAAGTGTTGTGTGTGAATAGAAATATATACACCATGCAGAGGCAGTGCAGAGGGAAAGAAATTAACTCACGATAAGCAAGGAAGGCTACGCAGAAAAGTGCCGTGTCCTTCATTCTGAAGACGAAACAAGCTCTTCAGGGAGGTGTGGGCAGCAGAATTTTCTGGCGTGGATTAAAATCATGGTGCTTGCTTCTGAGATTCTTAGTCAGGAGTCTGTCATTGGAACATTTTAGGCGATGGTGCAGATGTCCACACTGATGCTGTCTAATCAGTCCACTGGAACCGAAGAGTCATCACAGTGGATACTTCTAGGCTTTTGATTTGGCCCAAGCTTAGAAGTGAATCCTTCAAATAGTTCTTCTCTGCTTTATTTTATGCATTAGCAAAGGTTGAGTCATCCTACAGTCATGCCTTCCATCATTCTGGGAAGCTTTCTGAGCCAAGCCCAGCTTGGCTTGGGAATAAGTTATGCTTTGTGTTGTAACCATTGGCAATAAGTTCTAGTCTTGCTCTTCACACGCATAGTAGGACTGCAACTACTGAAGCATATGGGAGAGAGGATTTAGAATAATACCTCTGCCGATTTGCATTTTTTGGGGTGTGTCTTTCTTGGTAAAGATACTAGAGTCTTACTCTATCTGATGAGATTTTGAGCTGACTTGTGCCACAAATCTCTGAGATATTCAGCCCTAATTTGTAAAGCAAACTATTTGTAAGTCAGTTGACATTCTCTTTGAGGAATTTCTTCGGCATGTTTTCTTTAAGACTTCTGGACAGATCTGTAAAACAGTATGGCTTTTAAAATACTTTGAAGTGACATGTATCAAAAGGTTGGCTAAGACTCTAGTGGATGCCCGTGCTGCCCTCAGAAGCTGTCCCTTGTGGCTGAGGTAGACTTGGAGTCAGTTTTTCTGGATCATATTCCTAAATTTCTTTTTATTTTTGCGAACATGTTTCTCAGGCTCTTTCCTTGTTTCTACATCTGAAAAATGGGATCCAGTTTGCACCATCAGCAGCTCTGGTATTTAACACCCGTGCAGCTTTCTTGCATCTGGGTGGAGCCACAGACTTTCAGCACGGTCACCTTCATTTTTACCACCTCAGGTTAGAGTTTGATGGGGTTAGGACACACGGGGTAAAGGGTGTTGGCATGAAATAAAGGCTTTTTGTGGGACAGCGGAAGAGGTTGTGGTAATTTAAAGAAAACTGTATTACAGAGTCGTATACATACAGGAAAGGGCCTATATCAAAGCCCTACAGTCTGATAAACTGTCACAGACTAAGCAAACTGTGTAGTCCAGCGGAACTGGTTTTTGACTTGCCGTTTCTGTGCTTCCCTTTCCTTTGAACTCTAAACTCACAGTCTCCCTACGCTTTGAATAGGAGCAGTGAGAGGGATAAAGCACTGTAAGTAAGTTCGGAAGAAGTTAATGCTCGTGATTTCCCCGCTTTCTGGCATGCCCAGGATTGATTTTCTTTGTTGAGAGAGGATAACGAGAGCACAGAGGAGAATTGCATCAAAGATAAGACATTTGAAAGTGTTTGCCATGTCTTTTGAACCAGATATTTTGAGTCTGGGAACCAGCACCCAAAGGATATGACTGACAGAAAACTAGATGGAAGCAGGCCTTCCTCCAGTCACAGTGAAACTGAGTCTGTCACCAAAAGTGCTGTGGTTTTCAGCCTCGAGGTTGAGCACTCTGGCTATTGGGGGAACAGTGACATCACAGCCTGCCTGCTCCTGGAGATGCTTGGGTCCAGCTGGGATGTGGGATCCCTCACGTTCTGTGTTGCACGTTTATGGCCTTGTCTTTGGTGTCTAGGTAAATGCCAGGCTGCGTCAGCTCGTGTTGTCATCCCTGTGTAACCCATTTTTATTTCAGCCGTTTTCTTCCCCAGTCTACTGCTGGCTGCCAGTGAGGTGTAGAGGTGCCTCTGCTGATAAAGAACAGATACAGAAGTTCACATCCAAACCTGAATAACCATTTTTAACTTGAAACACTTTTCCTAGGAGTCGATGGGCCAGAATCCTTTCCTTATTTGGTGCCTTGCTCAAATCCGAAGCTCATGTGAGGTTGTCAGAGCTCCCTGTCATGCTGGCTATTTGCTTTTTTGGTGCCCATGGCAGAATGGTTTGTGAAACCTTCTTTGTGACCACATCTTTCTTAAACCGAACCCTCGTTCTCCTCTGGGTTCTTAGACTAGTTCTTACTCCTCCCTTTCCTGAGAGATTCAGGGGTTTTCCTGTATTGTGGTAGGTGGTAGGCGGGGGGGTGGAGGGGGTATGTTTTCAGACATTTTTTTCCAGACTTTGCACAGTCCCTTGGTGATAGTCTGTAAATGCACTTGTCTTCTTTGACTCTTGAAGAACTACTTCCTTATTAAACAGGCGGATTGGGGATTTGTCTAGAAAAATGTTAGGGTTTTTATTTTACTAGTTTTATTACTGCTATTTTACTGACATGGAGAATAAGCTTTTATTCGCTTTTCTCACTTTTCTTTTTTCTCCCTCCTGGCCGGCATTATCCTCGGGTGCAGTTGTTAAGTGCTTCCACCAACGTGCATGATACGGTCTGGACTGGAAATGTCTACTTCCCTGCGTGTGCAAGACTTCTCTCTTGTTTGGACCACTGGTCTCTCAGTGAATGATACCCGAGCCACTGAGGGGTTTTTCTTTGGGGTTGCCTTAGCTTTTGGCCTTTAGAAACATCCTCAGTGTCATTCCTGGTTCTGCCAAAAGGTTGCCTTTTTTTTTTTTTGAGGTGAAAGATGAAGAGCTCAGAGTCTGGAAGCAGACCTGGGCTGGTCATTTAACCTCTCTGTGCTCAGTTTTCTCATCTGTAACATAGAAATAATAGTAGTACTTACCTCACAGGATTGTGGAGAGGTGAAATGAGCCGATAGTCCTAAGGTGCTTAGAAATGTGCCTTACACGGAGAAGGTGCTGGGGAAGTTTTGACTGTCACTAAGGCAGCTGACCGTAACACTTGCTTTGTTTGGCTAGGCGAACTTGAGTCTGAATTGTGTCTGAGTAGCTTGATGGTACTTTTAACTCCTAAAGCACAGAGCAAGCTCTGTAAATTTAACCTGTCCTTAGTTGGGAGCTGCCCCCAAGCTTCTGAAAGGTGCCGTCGAATAGTTAAAATCAGCTATTAGGCCACACTTCATGCTGTGTGAATTATGTATTTGGGCAAAAGAGTAGAATGGTTCCTCCAGTCCTTTGCTCCCTTGGCTGAGCCTCACTTGTACCTCAGAATGTGTGTCTTTTCTTGCTACCAGGGGGTACACCAGAAATTGTGAAAGTGGGGAGTATTGTAATCTTAGAGCAAACTCACATCCATCCATGTCTTTAGCCCACTGTCCATCACTGTTGATCATTTCTTGTCCTGAGATACAGAAACAAATCATTCACTAAAGGACATCAGCCTAGAGCAGAGCTGACCACTGTGGTAGCCACTAGCCATATGTGGTTGCTTAATTGAAATGAAATAAAACTAAAAATTCAGTTCCTCAGTCACAGGAGCCACCTTTCACTCATTTCCCACCTGTGGCCAGTGACTACTGTATTGGTCAGTGAAGATAAGGAATATTTCCATCACCGTGGAGAAATGCTGTGGGCAGAGCTGGTCTAAAGACAGACGTGTATGTGATTAAGATGTACCGTGAGACCCAGAATCACAGAGGCATGTGAAACAGTCTCTGCGTCTAGAGGATAAGGTGTCAAGCTCAGCCTGGAGGTAGGGTTTGGGAAGAGGGGTTTAAGCAAGGAAAGGTAGGGCTTTGTTAGACATATTTAATATAAAGGAGTACGTGCGAAGGCATTAGACAGAAGACTGGGCGTGGCAGCAGTGAGAACACTGAGTTGAGGGCACCTCTCTGTCAGCAAGAGGGGAGGCAGGAGGAACAGCCAGAGACCAGACTGGACAGGCTGTTTGTTCGCCATGAATTTGCAGGTCACTTTGTATGAGCCTGCTGGCCATGGTGAACAAAGTCCACAAAGCCATGATATGTGCGTACAAATCGGCAACAAATGCTATAAGAGCGCGTAAACCAGAACAGCAGTTCTCAAACTTTGCTGTACAGTACAGTCACCTGGGAAGCTTTTAAAAATCCTGACGCCCAGGTTTCACTGCCTCGCGAGGTAAATCAGAAAGAATATCTGAAGATAGAAGCCAGGCATCGTATTTTTCAAAAATTCATAGGCAATTCCAGTGAACTGTAAAGGTGGGGAGCTGCTGGGCTAGAGGGTCAGGATGGCCACCATACCCTCCTCCCACGTGTCCTCAGAGGGACTGTGCTTGACACGTTCAGGAATCAGGAAGCTGCAGGAGCAGAGGAGGTAGATTATCACACAGGACTCTTTGTTGGCCATTGTAAGGACTTTGGCTTTTGTTCTCACATTAGCCGTGGTCTCTTCTTGGCCAGTCTGTTGAGCTGGAATATGGCAGATGGAGCAATTACTCAGGATCAAAACCCTTAATTCCTGATAGTACTGTTTTTCTTTGAACACTTCTGGATTTTGCCGAATTATCCTCCAGAAAGGTATGTGTGTGTATATATATATATATATACCTGCACACACACACACACACACACACACACACACACACACACACACGTATATATGTATTTAAACTTTTTATTTTATCTTGGGGTGTAGCAGATTAACAACGCTATGATAGTTTTAGGTGGACAGCAGGACTCAGCCATACATACGTGTATCCGTTTTCCCCCAAATTCCCCTCCCGTCCAGGCTGCCACAGAACATTGAGCAGAGTTCCCTGTGCTGTACAGTAGGTCCTTGTTGGTTATCCATTTTAAATACGGTAGAGTGTACATGTCGATCCCAAACTCCCTGTCTCTTCCCCCCATTCTTACCCCCTGGTAGCCACACGTTTGTTCTCTTAGTCTGTGAGTCTGTCAGAGAGAGATTTAAATGCTCATGGTGATGAGTATGTTATTTCCCTCCAGCATTAATATTAGTACCGGACTGTTTTTCTTGAGTTTTTTTTTTTCTGTGTATTACCTGCATAATCTACCTTACCATTATCAAATCTGTATATTTTAATAGATTCTTCAATAGTCATTTACTGAATACATATTAAGTACAAACACTATGCTAGGCTGTTTAAAAATATTATTGAAAGGAAATAAGAGAATTTCCAGTTTATTTCTAAAGATGAAATCTGTGTTTCACTTAGTTTGAGTAAGACCTCTACATGATTCTAAAGACTTCTACTTGGTCTGGGCCACTGCTGGTCTCTGTAAATTGAGTTAGTTAGAACTGAACCATTGGGAATTAGGGACAAAGGATCATTTCAGCATGGAATGATCATTTTCTTTGTCTTCCCTCTTTTTTCTCTGTTGCCACTGGAGGATTACAGCAGTTTCTAAACTGGTCTCCTGGCCTCTGAACACTTTTATCTTGCCCCTCCCCCCCAAAAAAAGCTAAAATTTCTAAACAGTAGCCAGAACGTCCTTTTAAAATTAGAGCTTTGCTTATGTCACTACCCTGCTCAAAACCATTCAGTGACTTGATCAAGATCAAACTCTTTAACAGGGACTTCTGCAACTTGGCCCAGCCTATTTCTCCAGCCTCCTCCTTGCAGAATCACTCACCTGGCCAGGCCAGCGTGCCACTCTTGGGAACATCACTCACGCTGTCTTCTTTTCTTAAGACACATAGACGTGACTTTTCAATCTACTTTTCCTCGGACATCTCTGATGCTTCTACTGTGGAAGTAGACAGCATCCTATACTTGCCCAATCATGGTGCTCTATAATTGTGTTATCCACCGAGCAGAGATTCTCTCTGCTTTGTTCATAGTTCATGCACAGTGTCAGGTACCTAGACGATGGTAAGTCAGTTTTTGTTGAATGAATGAAGGAGTGGGGTGGACACAGGGTGAGAAGGACCTCACTCACCATCATCAACACACTACTGACCCATTCATTTAAAAGATGGTTTGAACTTGTGTATGTGCCTTTGGAAAGCTATTTTCTAGTCGTCCACCTGACCACCAAGTGGGCGCTTCAGCCCTTCCTCTTCTCTCCCACTTTGTGCAGATGCAGAGTTGTCCCAGTTCCCCCATTTTTTTGGGTGGATGGGCATGAGAGTTCCCAGACTCTTTGAGAGAGATGAGTCAGAAAGAAGACTCATTCAGAAAGTAACTCAGTCAGAGCAACAGTGCTGCCCTTTGGCTGAACTTTCTCTCTTTCCCTGTGTACCTTGAGATGCTAAGTTGGTGGCACTTCTGAGCTCTAGGTTGTCAGACCACACAGCACAGGGATTCATAAACCTTAGTCTGGCACTTTCCCTTGATTAGGGTTGTTTTGGGAGAACTTCTGGCCCCCTGGTCCAAGTGAAATGCTGATTGGGCTTGGATGTGTTGTGTTTTCACCAGGCCCCTTAGCCTCATAGTGGCTTCCAAGCTGGAAGCCTTGAGACCCCATTCATATTTCTCTCTAGCTTTCGGGGCATTTGAGGTCAAAAGCTGTGGGAGCAGCAGTCTTTGGCATTTGGTGTGTTTTGTGCTGTCATCACAGAACAGGATGGTGTTTGCTGAGAAGCCGGCAAGAGAGATTCAGTTTAGTTAGAACTCGGCATCTTTGGGCTTTTAGAATTGGAAGGAGCACTGTGGATTGGTGATTCCCCTGCACTGGTAGGTGGGAGGGTAGCTGTCAGCACTTCCTGGGGGGGTGGCGCTTCTTTTAAAACAGCCAGGAGCATCATTGCTGTTTCCACTGTGTGAGTGGTAGCCCTCAACTGTTGTGCAGATCCATACATTTTTTGAGACCCCAGTGTTACAGATGAGCCCAGGGATCAGCAAGCTTTTTCTGGAAAGAACCAGATAGGATTTTAGGCTTTGGGACATACACTCTCTGCTACAGCCACTCAGCTCTGCCTCCATAGGGGGAAAGCAGCCACAGACAATACGAAACAAGCAAGTGTGTCTGTGTTTCAGTAGAACCCTATTTGTGGACCCCAACATTTAAACTTTATATGATTTTCATGTGTCATGAAAAATTCTTTTGATTTTTTTCAGTGGTTAAAAAACATACGAACCACTCTTCGCTCATGGACCATACGAAAAAACCCTTTGGCCATAATTTGCTGACCCATGATCTAGCCCAGGGTTTCCTAGTCTGTCTGTCTTTCAGAATTACCTGGAGACATTTTCAAAATGCTGACTCGGAGGCTACTTCTCCCCTCCCTGAGGACTCTGATCCTGAAGGCCTGGGGAATCTGTATTTTTTACAGAAGGCCTTCTTGTGATGTGTACATGATCAGGGGTGTGGAATTGCTGATACTCATCTCACCCGGCCTTCTCATTTTATTTTTTGTCTGCATCACTGAAAACCTTTATTACATTTTATACTGAGTATTATTCCATTGTATGGATAGAGACCACATTTTATTGGTCTGTTCATCAGTGGATATGTTTTTCCGTTCTTTGGCTGTTGTGAATAATGACCTATGAACATCTGTGTGCCAGTTTTTGTGTGGACATATGTGTTTGTTTCTCTTGGGTATATACCAAGGGGTGGGATTGCTGGGTCATACGGTCACCTCCTTCCTTTGCACACACTTGCATCTTAGGACGTGGTCTCCCCCACCGGCGCTCACACGCCTGCCTGCCCTATCCCGCGTGAGCTTCCTTCGCCTTGAATGCCCTGCTGAACCCAGCACCTGCACGTGTGTGTTCTCAGTTTCCCAGTCACGTCCAGCTCTTTGTGACCCCATGGACTGCACAGATTGTCCGAACTGTCCATGGGATCCTCCAGGCAAGAATACTAGAATGGATTGTCATTTCCTCCTCCACAGCCTTCTCATCTTATTGAAGAAAGAGCCTTAGAAATTTTATGTGACTTGTCAACAGTGTAGCAAATCAGTGGCATAACCAAAATTCAAACCCAGGTCGTGAACCCAGTTCAGTGGTCTTTGTTCAAACTGTTCTATACCAGTTCCTACCCCCGTAAACAAATAAGCCATAAATACAGAATAGTCACAGATGCGTGATTCTTTCTCTTTTCTTTAAACCTAGTGCCAGTCACCCTCCCGAGAGCCAGCCAGTACTCTGAGCTCGGCTGTCCCCCTGCTCGCCGGGTTTTCCGGAGCTGACTGCTGATTTGCCGTTCAGCCCCATTTCCCTCTGGTCTGCTGGCTCTAAGTAGGGGAGATAATGAAGCAATAGCAAGTAAATTGCTTTCGTGTAAGACTTTGTTGAGGCAGCACTAAGCTGCTGTGTGAGAGTGAGAACTGTTGTTTGAAGGGGTCCCTAGTTTTAAGAGGCGTGTTTTACACTTGAGTTCACATGGCTCCAGTCCAGCCATTTAAGTAGGACATCGCTACATGGAGTTTGGGCTTAATTAGAGCTAATTGAGCTGTCATCCTGCCCAGAATGGTTCAGGGGAGAAGAAACTGAAGGTGAGGAGTAATTCACCATACCTGCTCCACCTCCGCCTTGGCGGGGCTCTTTGGGATTTGAGGATTGATTTTTGTGGTTTGCTCTGTCTTGTCCCTACAAGGCATCTGAGTCTTGCCACGTGACTTGCCTTTGCATTGTTCTTCATCTGTATCCTGGAAAGAGGAATCCCGGACGTTCTAATGAACAGTTTTCTTCCTACTGTATGGCGGTATACTGCTGACTTACCCTTCGGCTTCCACGTTCTACATCCTCACTTTCTCTGTCATCTTAGATCTCCCCGCCACAGACTTTTCTGCCCGAGGGACAGTGACAGGGAAACACAGTCCTCCTGTCACCCTCATAGTCACAAGGCCTTGTCCTAGGTTTCGGGGCATAAATGGGGAGTTGGCAAGTTCATATGTTATTTGCTTACCTTTTATTCTTGGACTGCAAGTTCTTTGGCTTTGAGGACCCTGTCTTGTTAGTCTCCTCTTGCTTGTACCTGGCAGGGGGCACTGGGGTGAAGGTGGGCGGCTTCATCTCTGTGCTCCCAGTCCTCTCCACCCTGTAATCTCAGCACTTGAGGTAGGTGATGACTGGGCTTTGATGGCAGGCTCTGAGAGTCCTTGACTGTTTCTAACAGGTACTCTTGAAACTTGGCCTTCCCCCACGTTGTGTCATATCGACGGGTATAGAGCCATTTTTAATACTTGGTATATAAAAGTAGAGGCATTCCAGATGAATAAATTAGAGAACGATAGTTTATATTTCCCCAAACCCTTTAAAGATGCATGCTGGAGTTCCTCTTAATATTAAGTTTTCTCCTACTGTCCTTAAAATGATTAACTTTTCAGATATTCAGTTTTCCATACAGCTCTTTGAAAGGAGGAACAGCTCTCTGAAATTGAAATTGGGCATATTTCAGAGTCCTCTCCTCTGGTGATACCTCACTGCCTCTCAGCAGCTTCTTTCTCCTTCCTTGCTCTGCAGTTCACAGAGCACTCAGGCAGTTCTGAGTGCTGATAACCACCACAGGCATAAGACATTAACTCCTCAGAATGCTTTAATTTGTATTATTTCGTTTTATCCTTTTAGCTCTGAGTTAGGTGACATCAGTGGTAGAAATTCCATTTTACAGTTTAAGAACAACCCAAACCATTTTAACTCATAATCCCATAGTTAATGGCCGGTATACTTTACTGTGAGTGTCGTACCCACTATTAGTGTCTCTTTGGGTCATTGCTTTTAGATGGTATAGAAGACTCAGGTGTCCACAGTGAGTTGGTTTTGGACTTTGAACCAAAGAGCCAGGCACCCTTTAATAATTCTAACAGCTCTCAGCGCTAACACCCAAGAAGCATTTTTGGTTTCTGGTGACCAGTATGTAATTGCACAAGGAAGGTCTGGAGGCAGATAGCTTCACCATACGAGGAGAAGTGGTTCTTTCTCCACCTGGGAGACCATCCAAGTGCCCTGTTAAGAATCGAGAAGTTCCAAACGTGAGGCCAGTCCGGGGTGATGTGTTGGAGAGAGAGGAAGCTCAGACTGAGACCTTCCTTACTGTGGACTTGGTGTCAGTTAAGTTGTCCTAAAGTTCTGCCTCAGCATGTGCTGACTTCATGTTGATATCTATGATGACGCTTAGTCCCATTTTAATCAACGTGGAACAAATCTACTTTCTCAGAATAGCATGCTTTACCTCTCTGTACAATGTATCTACATTTTAGCTCCTTTCCTGCTCAGATTATTGGTGACAAATAGAGAGAAACTATATTTAGGGTAGCAGGTACTTTCAGACTAAAAATAAAGCAGTGGTTCTCATTAACCAAGGTCAGAGAGAATGTGTGTGTAGTTTGAGTTTGCTAAGATTCCCTTCACTGTCACTAGTTGAGAAACAATGCATCGAAATCCGCTTTCTACTGGATACAGTTAAAATACACTAATGGCAGGTGTGAACTCAGATAATTAAGTCGGAGTCATCTGCTACCCTGAGGGTGAGACCTTTGGGAAATACGTAGCTAGAATCACAGTATTAAAAGAACCCATGGTGCGCTCATTTTATTGCAGGAGGCGTTGTGGGTCACGCAGCATGTTTCCTGCCTGATCGGTAAGGAAAATTGGAAGAGAAAACTGAGCTACTCTTTTAGTGTTCTTCTTCCCTCATCGGCCCTTCGTGAAGAAGCTCACCAGTTCTCTTCCTGAGACAGATGGCAGTTTAAGGGGAGGAGAACTGTTTTGTAGTCAGAAGACCTGGGTTCAGGTTCTGACTCTGCCATATACTGGTTTACGTTGCTTCAGTTTTTGAGCTGTGTTGCGTTGGGGGATGATAACTGGCTTGAATTAAATGGGTTAATACCGTTTATCCAATGACCTTGTATGTATAAATATAACTGGTTATGGATGAGTTAACCAGTTTATGATTGACAGCTGGAAAAAGGGACAATTGAGTTAAAACAGGAATAGAGAGAAATATGTATTTTTATCTTTTTATTTTGAAATAATTTTATACCCATGGAAAAGCTATAAGAATAATACAAAGAACTCCTGCATATGCTTCACCTGGTTTCCCCAGTTATTAACGTTTTACCACTTGCTTGTTGGGAGAGGATGTTCGGCTGACAGTTGAGTGTTTACAGCACGCTGAGCGTGGGAGGCACTGTTGTCTCCACTGTGCAGAAGGGAAATCTTTGGGAGGTTCCATTTGTTGAATCTCCATCGTGTAAAAGGGAAAACTCAGGGAGGTTACATCTGTTGCCTGAGACCCCGTAGCAGGTAAGTGGCAGAGGTTTGAGGGGTAAGTTTCCACTACCTTCCTTTGCACTCTAGCCCAGGCCTTGCCACTAACCATGGCAGAACCACTGACCATTCGTTTTGCAGCAATTCCTCATCTTTCATTTCTGTTCATGGAACCCAGTGTCCCCCCAGTCCTGACTCACCTCTCTATAGAGACAGGTTACCTTCCTTAAAGTATCCTTTTTAACTCCAGAATTCGATGTTTGATCTGATGTTGCTGATTAAATGTAATTCGTTTAAGCAAAAATAAAGACTGAAAGACTGAAGATTACATGCAGTTTGTGGTTGAAGTCGCTGGTGAGGTGAGAATGCCCCCCTTTCCTCACACTCAGTTTCCGTGTGAAATTGGTGGCACTGCCACAATTTGATTGCTTTTCTCTTTTGCAAGAGTATAAGCCTTTTGGGCAGAGCATCCAGGGTGCTGGACCGTTCCTTGTCCTAAGCACCCACTCTTGAGGGATTCTTGATCCTTCTTCCTGTCTGGTTACAAGGCCCTGAGCACATTTCTTCCAGGAGACCAGGGAGGATGATAGGGTTTGATTCTGAGATTACTCCTACTGTCTTTGAAGTTTTTTCCCTCCCTTGTTTTGCTCAGAAGAATCTCTCTCCTAGTTTTTGACAGAAGTAGATTTTCTAGAACCTTGAATTGAGGTTGCAAATTTGGTGACTCATGGATGTGAGCCAGATATGGCTGGCAGATGCATGTTTTTGGCTTGCCTGATGTTTAAATTTTTTGTTGTTGTTGTTAGTAGCTAACATGTAAAAGTCAGAGGATTTCACATAAAAAACCAGCACTCAGTTTTTATTTAAAAGAAGAAAAAAGGGAAAGATTTTAACTTTGGTTTTAAAAGCCAGAGAAATACAATTTGATGAGCTAGTTAGTGGTGGGTTTCCTTACCCTTGGTTTCCAAAGAAGAGTTTTGCTTTTGGGGTACATAGAAAAACAGCTCTTAAGTAAGAGTATGGACTTATGCAGGATCATCATTATTCCTGTCTTGCCCTTGTCTCTGTTTCATTTTCATTGTATGAGGCCAGAGTGACTTGTAGATGGCAGAGGGCGACAGGCATCTTGCTTTCTGCGCTGCTTGGCTGGTACTCAGTGCTTCGCTCCCTGCACTCAGGCACTGCTGCCAGCAGGGGGTGCTGTCTCCTCACTGAGCCTGCAGTCCTCTTGGCTCAGCTGAGCAGCAGCTGTTGGGCATGGGCTCTGGGTCTGTGTGAGAGTTTGGGCATGTTCATTTGGTTCCCATCCCTAGTGCCCACCCCTTAGACCCTGGCCAGGTTATTGTGTCACTAGGGACTCTGTTCAGTAACAGGAAACTGGGGAAAGTTTAATTGTTTTCTCCTCTCTCTTTTTCCCATGCAGCTGAACAAAAGGTTCATCCTCAGTTTTCTCCATGCCCATGGGAAGCTGTTTACCCGGATTGGGTAAGTGTGCAGGATGTTTATTTTATTTTCCTACATTACAAGTCATTTTGGAATTTAATATTGTTAGCAACTAGACTGTGTTTGTAACTGAGGGCACAGGGTGTGAATTCTTAGGGGCCTCCACCTTCCCTCCCCTTCCCTCCACTCACTCTCCTCCAGTGCTCATGAAGTTTGGGAAATGTTACTCTCCCCCCCTCTGACTCCCCTTTCTCTACCTTTATTAAAACCCCCTTTTAACCACAGTCTTTTTCCACCCCCCAACCCTAATCCCTCTGGGTTTCTCTTTCCTCTGCCTTCCGGCTCAACCCCTAGTGAGCTCCTCAAGGAAGTCATGCTCAGTCCCTGGGTGCAGCTGCCAGGGGTCCTCCTTGGGGGAAAATACTATCCACTCACTTTCCCTTAAGGAGAAGGGAAAAAGAGTGGACAGTGATTTTTTTCCTCCAACAGTTTCTCCCACTTCAAACCATACCCCTTCCTCCTGTGCTCAGTGTCTGGCACCATGTTGCTGAGCTCAGTCAATGCTGAGACTTTTCTATAGTCTCACTGGCCACCATGGATTTCCAGATAAATCTCAGGGAAGGTGGTGTGTGGGAGACCCTGTCGTTTAGCGCTTTAAGTCTCTGGGGAGAGACCACGTTTCGAGTGTTCTTTTGGTGGGTCAGAGTTTCTCCTGACTGTGAAGCCGGCGCCCCTGTGCTGAGTGCTTCGTTATTCCAGGAGAGGAACAGGTGGCAGTGCCCGCAGGTCTTCTCTGCGTTGAATACATTCTGAGTTGGAGGTTTTCTGGTGAACTACCCTTTGAGGTGCTTGTTTTAGACTCCAGTTGCTCCAGTTGTTGTGTTTCCCTTTCGCTTTCTGTCATAACCTTGTAAGTTTATCTCTTAACGCTCTAGAAGGTTTCCTTAGTGGGAGAAGCTGAAAGGCTTTGTCCTGTTCGGAGGAACACTGTTGAACGTGTTGGCGGACTAGAAACTGTGCCTTTTACATACTCATGTATCATCAACCTGGGCAAGAGTGACGAGGATGGCCATAGTCTTGAAATGACTTGGAAAACTTGGAGCAGTGCCAGTAGATGCCTGTCTGCTAGTAGATATATGTGTGAAGTAACCACTCAGCAAAGGAAGCTAGGTCCCTCAGTAGCAACACCCACCCCCCCCCCCCCCCCGCCCCCACGCCAGCTCTACTCTGGTGGGAGTTTTTGCTCAACACTGTTGTAACCCTAGTGCCTGGCATGTAGTTGATGCTCAGTAAATAGCTGTTGTAGGAATAAGTGAATCATTACAAGAAATGGGTAGATTGCAAAAGACTGGAGAGAAGGAATCTAGAATTCTTTTGGGTCATCGTAGACCCAGGCCAGTCACTAGTGAATAATGTGAAGCTGCAGTTTCAGGGTGGGTAAGACGATATTATTTCATGCAATAGCACAGCATATCAGAAAAAACTACTGTACTACACTTAAAATAGGTGCTGTGATTCTTCATCTCTTTATTCTTTAAAAATTCTCATTAAAAAAAATCTTTCCTTTAGTACCTTTGTTGTCAGCATCTTCTCTCTGTTTTTCCTTTTGCTGTGTTTGCCCTTTGAATGTTTATGTACCATGTTTGCTCTAAGGCACGATTTTTCAACCTCTGTACTATTGATATTTTGAACCTTATAATTCTTAATTGTAGGGGCTGTCCTGTGTTTAGCAGCATCCAAAGCTTCTACCCACAACAGGCCAGTAGCATCCTTTCCCTTCACCCCCAGGTGTGACAATTAAAATGTCTCCAGACATTGCCAAATGTTCCCTGTGGTGCAGAGTTACTCCTGATTGAGAACCACTGCCGTAGGCATTTCTCAGCTCTGTTAGAAACTTCTGGGACTAAAAAAGTTAAAAGTCTTGGTCCAGAATATAGGAATGTTTAGGATATATATATATATATATTATATATGTGTTATGTATATATATAAAATCAGATTATGCATTAGTTAAAACCCTATTTTTCCCCCTTTTAAATTTCTCATGTTTAGATGTGTTTTGGAGGAAGTTTGGAAAAGAGTCGCAATAATGATAAAAAAAAAAAAAAGCTAGAAATGATTTCTGAGAAGATAAATGAATTTTTTAAAAATAAGATAACCAAAGGTTTACTTAGAGACAGCTGTTGGGGGTACCCTAACTGTGTTTAACTATTAGAGTCATAAGCAAATAGTTTTGATTTCTGTGGGATGACAGCAAGAGAAAAATAGGCTTATGTTGCAGCTGGAGAGGTTTGGGTTATATGTAAGAAAATTTCACAGAGGGAAGGTGTTCAGGAATTTTCTTCTCTATTGAAAAATGAGCAGATTATCTCATTTGTCAGAGGTGGTTTCCTGTGGTCCAGATTATTTTTCAAGATCTCTTCCATTCCTGCATATAACCAACTCTGTTGGCAAAAAGATAAGGCCGGTCTAGTTCCACCTTCATGAACACTGAGTTGTAGTAGTGTTCACATGAGGAAAATGCATGTAAATTCTGGGCACTTCAGCCCCTCAGTGAGTATTCCTCTCGTGCTCTCTTGGAGGTGAAAAGAGAATTGAGCCCCATATTTATTCTGGAAGGCAGAGAAACAGCAATAATTTTTCTATTGGAAAGAAAAAAAGCCCCAAACTATAGAAGTCTGTAAGACCAGAAAAGCGATGAGCCCAAGCCACACACAGCAACGTGGACTGCTGCCTAATTACCAAGAAGATGTGAAATGTGGGAGGCGTTGAAAATGAATTAAGAGTGAGGAGATTGTAATGGGGAGCAGCTGAAGACACATCCACTGTCCCGCCTGCCTGCTGAGAAAAGCCCCAGCAGCGTGGCCCTCCCAGTCTTCGTCCTCTGGGCCTGTGTTCCCTGCTGCCTCCGAGTGCACTTGAGGGCCTACTGTGTGCCACACCAGTCTCCTTTCTCTCAGCAGCCGGCAAAAAAAGAAATTCCAAGTGTTTGATGGAATCAGGTGCCAAGAAGAGTTTGTTTTTCTCTGCTGACTAGTTCTAAGACCTCGAGAGGGAACGAGTCAGAGCGTCTGTGGGCTCTGGTTTCCTTATCAGTAGTTTAAACAGATGAGCTCCAAGGTCTGTTCCAGTCCTTATGTTCTATAGCCCTGTGATTTTTGTTTCTCATGGCTACCCTGTCACACGGCCGAGTTGTTTGGTTTGGTTTGATTTTGCTATTGGTTTGCCCCTATCTTGTACAGGTTTTAAAAATCAAGATGTTAAGAAAAATTAGGGAGCCTGATTCTTTTCCGCAGAGAATATTGTCAGGCCAGCTGTGTTCCCCAGTATCTGAGAGATCGGGTCCTGCCCCGTTACTCACTGTCTGAGTCACTCCCGAGTCTGGTCCCAGTGCTGTCTGAAAGATTGATTTCTTGAAACTGCCATTCACAGGAGACTAGGTGTCTCTCGAGATCTCTTCAGAAGGCGATCACTTCAGCCGGAGAAATGCACATCCTACAAGTGATCATACAGTTTTAAAAGACAGGGCCAGAGTCCTCCCGGGCTCAGGGAACAGAATCGGGCAGGAGTGCTGTGTGGCTCCTGACAGACACTGGCTCTCCCGGGGAGGGGCACAGCGGACCCGCCTGGGACTCCTCTGAGGGGTCGGGAGGCCGGCCATCTGTAGACTTGGGACTCGTGACGAAGAGAATAATTTAGCTTCCCATTGTAGCCTAGGTTGAAGTTGCCACTTTAGTTTTTTACTTGCTTGCCGAGTCATGCTCTTTGCACACTTTCAAGATCTCTTGGAATTCAAAGACTCATGTGTTTATTTTGGACTTCGAATTGTTAAAAATATTATGTTTGTGTCTTGATTTACTTTTTAAAACTAGAAGTGTATTATATACAAAAGCCAGAAGTATCCATCGTAGGGGAAATCTTTTTACCGTATACAGTGCTCGTTGTAAAATATTTAGAAAACCCAGCAAAAAGAAGAAATAAAAAATTATTCCTATTCTCACTATCCAGAGATAACTATCCACTGTTAACACTTGATGTATATTTTTATCTTCTCTTCCATACATCACACACATGCATTCTCTTATTTATTTTTTATAAATATCTATAAAAGGGATCACATTAAACTACTTTAAAACTGTCTTCAGTTAATATATATTAAACTTAAAAACAATCTAATACAGCTTCTAAAAAATATAATTCAGTTGTATGGATATGCCATCTTAATTATTTGTTGTTGTTGGACGTTTTAGGCTGCTTCCAGTATTTTGCTGTTATAAATTGCCATCTTTTTATGCTTTCTCACCTCTTTCTCTATTGCTGCTACTGCTGCTGCTTCTTGTGTAAAACTTTTACAATTATTACATAAGTAATATATAAAAATCTCCTTGTAAAAGTATAGTGTGCTTTTCTAAAATTTCTTTCAACTCTTTCCCAACCCCTGTGCCCTCCAAAGAGATAATGCTGGATACCAGGTTGTGTATTCTTTAGACCTTTTTATTGCATTTGCATAATTACTTATGTAGCCATAAAAACCATCATTTTATTTTGTGGGTTTTTTTCCTAAACAAATTGTATTCTGTCATTATCCCAGTGTTAGTATAATTTTCATTCTGCAATATGGAGTGGAACAAAGAGAAAGAAATAAAACTACTTACAGGTAATTGGAGACCAAAACCAGAGAGCATTTTGGTTACAAAATTGGGTACGAGAAATGCCGTTATTGAGCTCTGAGGAAGAATCTTTTATCTGCATGTCCTTCAGTTGTTGCCTCACAAAGCTGATGTTGTCTGAGAACTTCATCTTCCCTCGTATCTCAGAAGTGGAGTTACTCTAACTCATACCCTTATGCATTTGATTTCTTTTTCTTTTGTTTTAATCATTGTGAACTAGTTGAAAGGTGAACAGCAAATTTTTTTTTTTTTTTTTTTAACTTAAAAAAAGACGATGTGGACATTTGGCCTGGTGCTCGTTTGAGCCTTAAGTCTGACCTAGGGAGTGATAATGGCTGTTTCAATTCGCATCCCGGGAAAGAGTCTTCCTCAGACACAGCCTCGAAGCAGGACCGTCCCACGTGACACTTCTGTCGTGTTGTTCTGTGCTGGCTCTCTACTGCCTTTCAACACAGAGACACATGGCTCCGAGACTCGCCCGGTGTGGCTGCTTTTCAAGCAGAGTGAACTCTGCGATTCTCGTAATGAGAAGTGCTAGCCCCCCTCCCCACCTCCGACCAGAAGGAGTGCTGCACAGTGTCAAGGTTTAAAATGAAACCTTTGTTACAGCCCAGGGGGAAAAATGGATCCAGTCCAGCCCCAAACATATCACTCTCTGCCATTCCAAACCGACCAAGAGTTTTAATGGTTCTGAAACTTTTTAGAGGTGGGAGAAAATCAGTGTGTTTTGGTAGTTTTGTTGCTGTGGGTGGTGGCGGCAGGAGTGTGGGGTGGGGTGGCACTTGAAATGGCATGTGGGGGCAAGGAAGCAAATGCCTGGCATGTTTTGTGCCAATGAAAACGAGGACAGCTCAGCAGAGAAGGGCACTGGAACGTAAACTGTAGTTGACTCGTAACTGTGGCATGACTTCTGGGTGCTGGGGGGTCAGTCGCAAGAGGTGCCTCCAAGGGTGAGGAATGAAGCTTGCCAGGCTTTCAGAAAGCTGTGGAGTTTTCTAGCCTGGGGAGGGTGCTTACTACACACCGGAGAAAGGGTTGAGGTTCAGGTGAAAGCAGAAGCACCTTTCCCTGGGACTCGAGACTGTGTTGTATCCTTTGAGGAGGATTCCCTTCCCTGTGGCTTTCCAGAAGCTACTTATTAATCCAAGCTGGAGCTCTTCCTCACCCTCCTCTCCCCTCACCCCAGTACACAAGCTGTGGACCACAAGCAGTTTGCTTGCTTGTGAGGGGGTGTGAGGATGGATGAAAAGATACTCTGGTGACCGTGAATTGTTCGGCGTGGCCCTCAGGCCCATGTGCCTGGTTTTTTTCTCTCTCTAGCACCGAGTTTGAATTTGCTTTTTATTTCTGAGGACTTCAGCTGTGGTTTGTTCCCGTTGCCAGAGGAGCTCCAGGCATGCACCACTGTTCTGTGGCCACGTTTGGCAAGCAGCGGTTTGAATGACCTCTCCTTAGGAGCGTCGGGTCACTGGCTAGATTTCTGCCTCCCTACATTACAGGCTCTTCCTGTATTGGGAGTGGCAGTTGGCCAGGGCATTATATTTCCACTGGCCTGAAAACATACAGACCCTGATGAGCAGAGCCCTTGTGAGAGGGAGGAGGACAGCAGCTCAGGAAAGGCCGAAACCGATCATCGGGGCCCCCGGTTGAGGGGTTCTCCAGGGGACATTTGGGGCCCTTATGTGGAGCGATTCGTGTGCTGGTCCCTAAGTTGACAGCAGCAGAACTGCGTCTGAGAGCCTCTCTGAAGTGAAGCTTTGAGTGAAGAATCTTTAGATTCACAAACCTCTTCCTAGAATATGGTTTTCATACTAGAGAGTTTGGGGACTATGCTGGCCTTAGAGCTTAAAGGAAATTTGTTCACTATTTAGAAAAACTGATGGTTTCAGAGAGAAACTTTGATTTCAGCTTGAATCCAGTTATTGCCAGAGGTTAGGAAATAGCATACCAAAGCGTAATAACTCATGGTGATTTATCCAAAAAATTGAGTTGTTTCCATCTCTAAACCCTGAACACGTCTTTCTTTTATATTTGTTCACAACCTTAGGGTACCCGGAAGGTTTGTGAAGTCAAAGAAGCATCCTAGGTGTTAGCTGTCTGCTTTTCTGAGAAAGAGAGAGAAAGAGGGAGGGAAGAAAGGAATGAATGAGTGCGTGTATGTGTGCGTGCACGCACTGAGTGCTCTCGGGAATATGCCTCACTGATGGGCTGGCTGTGCTTGTAGGATGGAGACGTTCCCTGCAGTGGCTGAGAAGGTCCTCAAGGAGTTCCAGGTGTTGCTGCAGCACAGCCCCTCTCCTATTGGAAGTACCCGCATGCTACAGCTTATGACCATCAACATGTTTGCTGTACACAACTCCCAGTTGAAAGGTAAGGAACATCCAGTTTCTTAATCTAGACAGATAAAGATTAATTTGTCTTCTTTCCTGTGCTGCCATGCCACTGCAGAGTCACACACACACACACACACCCACCCACCCACCCACCCACCCACCCACCCCTTCCTCTTTTCGTCCATCGCCTTTCAGATCTTTCATGTACCCTCCGAAATCCGTATGACTCTCTAGTGCTTGGGTGGGATGGTTGGAGGGAATCATGGGTATAGAGCTTAATTTGCAAACCCAGAGACGCTGCTGCACATCTGGCTGTGCTGAAGGCAGCAGCAAGGCCTCTCGGAGGCTGCAGACCCAAAGCCTGTCCCGGGGGGGGAGGCATGGCTGAAATGTTTCATTGCAGAGACCATACGCTTGGCAGGGATGGGGAATAGCTGTTTCTGGACTAATGTACCCTGTTTGTTCAATATGGAAAAGTCTAGTTCCCTATGGGATATCCCTTGTGGGAGTCTGCCAGGGAGTAAGAACAGAGAATTGATGAGCTTTGGTGACTCAAATCTGGAAGCAAAAAACTCACCAGCCCCAGAGTTTGGCAGATGTAGTGGTATGCATTCTGAGATGCTTTTCTGAACACTGGGTGTTTTTTTTTTTTGACATGAGGTGGGAGGTGGGGAAGGAGAAATGGGGGAGGGGCTGATTGGCAGGATTTGTAAATGTTCTGGTGACCAGGTCACAGTGGAAGGATGTTAACCGGATCCCTTCCCCTCTCCCCCACCCCACTGAGGTAAGGATGATGTGGTTTGACTTGATGGAAATCTGTAGCCTGGAGGTGACATTATTTTGTGTGTGTGTTTGCAAAGGAGACTTGGTCCATGCTGCCAAAAAATCATTTCAGAGCCTCAACAGAGAGTGTCTGGTCTCAGGATTAGAAGGTTGTCACCTGCAATCCCAGGAAGTGGGAATTCCCTTACAGAGACTCCATTGTAAAGCAGACCCAGTGTTTCTGGACAGAGTCTCGCTGGTTCTTTCATGGCACCTTTTCTTAGTGGTCTCTGTCACTCTGAAGTTGGTTTATTTCCCTTTCCCATTTGTATTTAGGGTTGTGCTTCAGCCTGCTCTGGTCAGGTGGGGGGGTGCTCTCCCTGGTGAGCAGGCAGCTGCGCTTTCCTCTGAAACTCGGCTTCTCCGGGGACTCCGCCAGGCCCTCTGCTGGTTTGCGTGGGCTTTCCATCACATCTGAAGCCTAGAGGGAGTTCTCTCGTGCGTCTGCTGCAGCGTCCACAGCTCC
The DNA here is from genome assembly GCF_003369695.1 of Bos indicus x Bos taurus. Taxonomy (NCBI): domain Eukaryota; kingdom Metazoa; phylum Chordata; class Mammalia; order Artiodactyla; family Bovidae; genus Bos; species Bos indicus x Bos taurus. The sequence goes on along the minus strand of NC_040094.1, from coordinate 24,265,737 downwards.
TTGCAGAAGGTGAAAGGCCCAGGTTGAGGTGCCATTTTGAACTTCTCTGAATATGTCCGGGAACACCACTGAGAAAGCACGCAGTCCTGAGGGGCAGTGGTGGTTTCCAGGAAGGAGGAAATAGAGTTTGTAAAGGGTGGTGAGGCGGTCAGTCCGGAGGGGAAGGAACTCTATCCCTTCCTCATCGCTTGAGGGTCTCGAGGGTCGGGCCACCGGGTGGGAAGCTCGTGGGCTCGGGGGAGTGGAGCCTCCCGAGGTAGCTTCCTGTTCACTTCCCTGCCTCCGTCTGGCAGCGTCGCAGTCAGTGAGCCGCCTGTCACAGAGCGCAGCCTCTGCCAAGGTACTGTTTCCCCATCGGGGAACCTGGAGGTGTGAATGTAAAGGCCCCACAGCTCTAGTCTGCGGAGCCTCTGTTGTCAGCAACTTCTGCTCCGCGAAAAGGAAGATGTTGGCCTTTTCATAGGCCACCAATGAGTCCTTTCCTTGGAGCTGCTGTAAAGTTAAAAGTTAAGAAAATATGGGTGAAAGGAAGGTGAGACAGTGAGAACAGAGAAAGAAGGAAGTAGTGCTTTCCCCTTGGAGGCCAGCATGCTTTTTCTCGGACTCTTTACCATGGTCACTCCTAACGAGGACCTGCTTGCCAGGAAGGACGCGTCGCAGCCTGTGCGTGAGACCCCGCCACCGGCTCCGGCTTTGTCCTGACGCTCACCTCCACGGGGCAGCTGGGGCCGAGAGCTGAGGTGGTCCAAGGGTGTTTCAGGGAAAAACAGCCCGGGCCACAGGATGTAACACTCAGCTAGGACAGAGCGCTCTGTGGACATGCTGCCAAGTACCCGGTGTGCAGCTGAGGCGGCTGTCCAGACCCCACTGTGTGGGCTGCCATTGGGAGAGGGGTGAGCAGAGCACTCAGCGGGGCTGGCTGGTGGGAAGATGCACTTTTCCATTTCCCAGCATGTGAGTCATCTTCGCTGGGCCCCTGTGCTGTGCTCGCACGGACAGTGGCAAGAAGGGGGTGTTGTGGCTGAGCTGCAGCATCTGTGCCGGGGGTGGAGCGGGAAGGGGGTTGGGGAGAGGGTAAAGATTTAAATCCTTCACTAATCAGCAGCAGTTTGAATCACATTTTTATGAGTAAGGAAGTGATAAATCAGCCCTTGAGTGTTCAGCCCCCGGGTCCCGTCAGCCGGTGCCCTTCTGAAGGCTGCCCTCCAGGCCGGTCGGCTGGCTGTCAGAGCCGCCACCCAGCCACGGGACCCCGGCTGTCTGCAGCCAGGAAGCGAGGGCCTGCTGCTGCCTGGCCCTCCCAGGTGCTTGGGGTCTGTGGTGATTTGGCAGTCGCTGCAAGTTAACAGAACATCTGGGCCATCATTTTTCTTTCCATTCCTTCTTGGACTTGTCCTTCTGGGTGGGTGTTTGCATATGTCAGTTCCTGGACTCTGTGGAGAAGGAACGTTCCAGCCCAGAGCAGAGGTGATCTGTGTCCCCCAACGGCCGTCGAGATCCTCTCCATCTATGCCTGGCCCTTCCCTGGAGATGTGGTGTCTAGGGAGAGCCACAGGGATAGCCTTATGAAAAAGCATGTCCTTTGCTGTGGCCTCTAACTCGTTTTTGTATGGGCTCGGTGCTACCCTGGTATAAGTCCTCTTTTCAAAATATCGGAAATGATGCTAATAGTGTGATTATTAAAATACTTTTCAAATGTGCTTTCCTTGAGGTCGAGAGACACAGAACTCTTAAAGAGCTTCAGGCACCCCAGAAGGCCCAACGGAGGGGAAACACTTAGATGGTCAAAGAGGCCTTTCTTAACTTACAGTTTTCCCTGGAGCTCAAGGAGGCAGAGGTCGTGAGATTTGTCCCCCTTCCAATAAAAGAAAGTAAGTTGACTTTTGCCACATCATTTAACCAGTGAACCTTTCAGGTCTCAGCAGTGATCTTAAAACTCACAAGTTCAAGGCTATTGATACCTTTATCTCCTCCCATCAGGTGGGTGCTCTGCAAGAAGCCTGCTGGAGTGGGACTGCAGAGAGTCCAGAATCCTACTAGTCTACATTGAAGAGGTTGAGGACAGAGACATGCGAGGGATGTTCGGGTTTCCCTTAGCAGAGGGCCTGGTATTTATCAGGCACTCAGTAAGCATTCACTGAGCACATGGACAAGGAAGTCCATGGTTCCAGGCCGACCGTCACTGAACAGTGTGTTCCCTTCCTGGCCTGTGTCCAGAATTGCCCTTTGGCGAGTAATGGGTGGTGGCGAGATAGGTGGTTCCCAGGGTGATGTCACCGCCGGTCATCGGAGAAGCGGGGCCTTCTCCACGTGCCTCAGCATTTAACACTTCAATAGCCACCCGATTGGCTGATGTGGTGCTGGAGAGGGAATGGTTGATCTAAACCACAAGCACTCCCAAGAATTTTAATTTTTTTTTTTTTAATTCTGTAATGTAAGGAAATAAAGCTCTCGTTTCTTGAAGAGGAGTAATCGAAGCAGTATTTGTGGTAGGGCACCCCTGGAACCCCACTGCATCTCCCATCTGTGCCCAATTTGCTCCATTCTGGTCCCCTTGTTTCTTCCCCCTGTTTTCTCTCCCTCTTGCTCTCTCTCTCACTTTGTCTTTTTAAAAAATATGTTTTTATAATTCCTGGAATCAAAACCATTGCAGGCACACACTGTTTTATTTTACTGTATTATTGGATTATACTTCCTATAAATCATTGGATGTTATTCATTGGCCACCACTAGAATAACTTCCCTTTTCTGTGCTCTGGCCCCTTCTTTTTCCTCCTCTTTTTCTTCATCTACCAGTTCACAGAGGAGGCCTCCGTGTCAGCCTTGCAGAAAAGCCCTGGTGACAGCAAGAGGGCACCCAAGAGACACTGCTCGTGTGTTCGCCGTTGGGGCTTCCTGTTCTTAGGGAACGTTTAGGGGCTGGCATTGAGCTAGGGCTAGGCTGGCATTCCTTTCGTTATCATTTATGCTCGCTTTTATGGTTTGTTAGTAATCCTGAATTGCAGGAGGTGGTGGGAGGGGGTGCCACCTGCCTGCCTCCAGAGGGATAGAGACATGGGACCTGTCGACAGGGGACCCACAGAACTTGACCCCAGTGTGTGGGATGCTTGAAATGGGAGCCACTCACCTCCAGGCTGTGGTCATGTATGCAGGTTGACCCTAGTTTGTGAAGTTTACAGTCACAACCAAAATTTCTTTGTCTTCAGCAAACCACCGCCTTAGAGACCTTTGGTAAGGCAGGGTGCTGCCCCATGCAGCTCACTTCTGTCTGCATCTCTCACCGGAGCAGAATGTATCAAGTGCCTAATCCCCTGCTTGTCAGAACAGCTGTACAGGAATCCACCTCTCGGAAAGGGTAGGCCTGAGTTGAGCTGTGTAAACTGCCCCTCTCATCTCTTCTTGTCTGTCTCTGGTGATAGAAACTCTTGGGCTGTTTCTCCCCAAGGACCTTTGCGTAGATTTTACAGGTAGTCGGCACTGCCTGGCCTTCGTTTTCAGGACTGCTCAGTTGAGGGCAGATAAACAAAGAAACAGCCAGCTTGGCCCCCAAATTATGTGAGAAATGGATTCGGAGGTCAGAAGAGGCAAGGCTTCAGGAGGCAGACCAGGGGAAGGACGCATCCCTCTGCCCTGCCCTCTGTTCCTCCGGGGGAGCTACAGCTATCAACAGGCTGCTTAGCATGGATTTCTTCCCTCAGAGTTCCCTGGAACAGAAGGAAAAGCTAAGGAAGTGTTTGTCGTGGGATCTTCCTATCTTCCCTACTCTGAATTCCAGGGTCCTTGTTTTCAGAATGAATCCGTTATTTTAGGCTGAGGAAGGAGAAGCAGTTGTGAAAAGCTAAAGACATGAGAAAATCCACTCATGTCAATAAAATTAAGCCTCTTACCATGTCGGTTGGTGAAATGGTTTCTGGTTTTGCCCCAGGGTTACAGTGTGGTTTGATGTCCGTGGCTGCTCTGTGGGGCAATGGAGAAGTGCAGTGTCCCGTCACCACCTCATCTTTACTATGGGCTAGAGACCTCATCTCTGCTGCCATTTTATAGCTTCTCAATTTGATTTTTTTTTTCTCCTGGATGGATGGACTTGTTCTGAAAGAGAGACGTTACTGGGGGGATGCTGGCAGCAGGACTCTCAGCTGCCTTTTGTGAACTCTCCTTAAACTCTTCCTGGGGAGTAAAATTTTACATGTTACAGGGGGCGTGGGCCACCTCTCTGCTATTTGTTGAATACTCAGGGAACATGAGTATGTTCTTGGGGTGGGGATTAGGGGGAGTAAGTTGCACTTTGGACCCTAACCAACTAAATGTTGGTCTGGGGAAGAACTGTAAGCTTTCAGATGTAGTGGCCAGGAATGACAACAGGACAACATTGTGGTCATACCTGATGAGATTTTATGGTTGCTGTATATGTATTCTCATGTGATGTCTCCCGTCAGCCTCTGACTCTTTGCAATCCCATGGACTATATATAATCCATGGAATTCTCCAGGCCAGAATACTGCAGTGGGTAACCTTTCCCTTCTCCAGGGGATCTTACCAACCCAGGGATCAAACCCAGGTCTCCCGAATTGCAGGCGGATTCTTTACCAGCTGAGCCACCAGGAAAACCCAAGAATACTGGAGTGGGTAGCCTATCCCTTCTCCAGCAGATCTTCCTGACCCAGGAATCGAACTGGGGTCTCCTGCATTGCAGGCAGATTAACTGAGCTACCAGAAAAGCCCTGAGACAGATGGGACAGCTATTTTGTGTCCTATTTCGTCGATTTACAGACTAGAAACATACTAGAAAGGCTGAGTAACTTTAGGAAGGTCACAAAGGTAGTAAATTACACCCAGGTCTGAAGGGTCCAGCCTCCCGTGTCAGATGGCACACAGAAATTTCTTTGGACCTGATTGAGACAGCTCAACACAGCAAGCAATCGTTCCCACCCTGCCTCACCACCACCTCCACCCCCCAATCTAAGCAGCTGCATTTTCCCTCTACTAAATAATACAGATAGCTTGGCACACTTAAACTCTGTCCTCTTCTCCTTTTCTCTTCCCCAGTTAATATGCTACTGTTGTCAGATGTTTTAATTATTTTTTTACTTTTAAACCTTGAAAGACAAGTTGTTGTTTTCACTTTTGTTTTGTTTTCATTATTATCATGATTGTTTTGATGGTAAATATTTGTTTAGACTCACCTATATATTTACTACTTTCTTTTCATTCCTTTTTATATTTCAGACCTTCTCCCTGGGATCAGTTTCTTTTCCTTTTTTTTTTTTTTGGCTGCCCCTCCCTGTCTGTGGGATCTTAGTTCCTGGATCAGGGATGGAACCCAGCAGTGAAAGGGCAGAGTCCTAATCACTGGACCACCAGGAATTCCCTGGGACTGTTTTCTTTTTGTGTGAAGCATATTCTTTAGAATTTATTTAGTGACATTCTTTTGATGACAAACTTTTCCAATTCGTATTTGTCTGAAAACCCTTTATTTTCCCGATTCCTCTATATTCACTGGTAATAGAACTCTATATTAACAGTTGTTTTTCTTTAGCCCACTGAAGGTACCTTGCTGTCTCTGGGTTGTTACTGTTTAAAAGTCAGCCGTCAGTCTAATTGTCCTCTTAAAAATAATCTGTGTCTCTGGGTGATTCTTAGGTCTTTTTTTTTTTTTAATAAACCCTTTGATGTTCTACAGCTTTAATGATTTTCTAGGTTTGTACTTTTTTTTTTTTTGCTGGGGATTTATAGGGCTTCATGTATCTGTGAGTTGATTTCAGCAGTTTTAGAAAATTCTTAGCATTCTTTTTTTACATACTGCATCTGCCCATGCTTTCTCTTCTCCTTCTGTCTTAAATGTCTCTTAAAACTTCTCTTTCATTTTTGACTCTCTCTCTCTCTCTTTTTTTATTTTTGGTGCTGCATTCCTCGTAATTTCCTTAACTCTGTCCCTGAACCTTTTCTTAGCTCTATCTAATCTGCTAAACATGCCCTGCTGAGATTTTATTTCAGTTATATATTTTTATTTCCAGATTTTTTTCCTCCTAAATCTGGTCTTTTCCTGTTAGTTTCTTATTTCCTGAACATATTTGTGAGTTTGTCTTTTATTTATTTTCTAATATATTAAACGTGTTATTTTAGGGACTCTGATCAAGGGGTCCTTTTAGGTGAGGTTCTGCTAGTCTCGTATTTCTGCTGGTTGTTGCACGTGTGCCTTGTTTCCCGTGTAATTAAAAAAAAATTTTTTTTTTCTCTGTAATCTGCAAATTTTCTGTGGGAAATCATTAGTGGGAATTCTTGGAGACCTGGGATGAAAATGGGGAAAAGGTTTGAGTTTGCTTTTGTCCACAGTCTGGTGTAAAGAGTCTAAAATAATCATTCTGAGTAAAATGCCTGCTTGAGGGTTTTCAAACCGTTCAGGTAATGCGAATTCAGGCTGCACACCCCTGTGAGGGCTAGTGTACAGTCTGCACTTTCCGTGCACTATTTTTTTTCTCTCTTCTAGTCAGCCTCAGGGTTTGATATAGTCAGTTTTTTAGCTAGTTGTCTTATCACAAGGCTGAGGATGGCTTCTGATTCACCTTTGTACTTGGGTGTAGCTCTGTGGGACCTCAGCTTTATGGCAGGGGTCTTGGGCATCCTCTTGTTGGCTGTACCCACAAAGCCTCAGAAACCCAGAGCTCAAGTTCAGCAGGTAGCAGAGGTTCTTGGGGTAAAGCCTGGCCCTGTCCCACACTTAACAGCTCTAGTTTTCTGTCTTTACTCAGTCCCTGGCCAGAGGATTCCTTTTTAATTTATTAACTCACCGCTGCTTTCTAGAAGGATTTTAAAAATGCTCTTTCCAGGATAATTAGTTGTTTCATTGGGAGAGTAGACCTAGGTTCCTAGTCTGCCTGCCGTGTTACTAGAGGAAATGCTGTTATTCCTTTTTTCTTTGAAACATCAGACTCGAGCATTTTTTCCTAACCTCTGCCTGTGAACAGTGTGATAGGGGCACCTGTATGTCGGGTGGCGAGAGCATGGTAGGCTGGGCAGCTCCTTTTCCAGCCCTTGCAGCCTAGTTTTATGGCAGATGGTTTATGGGCTCAGATTTTTTTATTTTTCCAAGAGATGGTCAAGGTATACACTACTCAGAGGACTAATTGACAGATGGGGAAGAAAGGTAATGGAAGGCAGGGATAGAGGCCTGTCGCTGAAATGATAGAAGCCATTTATTGCCGAAAGGGTGTAAGCTAGGGATCTGGACAAGAGTGGTCTCTAGTTTCAGCCACATCACACTCCAGAGCTGGTAAACTCTGTTGGCCCATAAAAATCCTTTCCATTAGTCAGGGTGCTCTGTGCTTTTGTTCTTGACTACTGCTGTCCTTAGAGCTGTTTGGTTGGCTTGTATGTCCCAGTTTCCTTTTTAGAAGGCAGATTGTCATATGGTTAGGAATTTATTTACTGTAATTGGAGTTTTCTGGCTTCTCGAGTCCCCTCTTCAGATATCAGACTCCCATCTCGAAGCTTAGTTCAGAAACTGCCCACGTGATCCCTTGCCCGAAGTGCCAACAGCAGATGCAGCAATTGACACGCTGCAGGGAGTTTCCAACTGCTGGGCAGGTTTCTGAAATCCAGACACGTGCTGTTCACACGTTGGCTTCTGAAGCAAGGATCAGCGGTTGGAAGAGGGGAGGGGCTGGCAGGCCTGGAGGGAGAAAGATCTTATAATGCCTGCCCAGGGCTTAAGGCTGTGTCAGCTTTCTTCATCCCTCCTCCAGCTGGCGTTGGCAGGACAGAGTAAATCACTGTGGAGTGGTTATGAGCCCAACTCACTAGGGGCTTCTCTGAGGCACACCTGTGACGTCATCCCGTTATCACTGCTTGTTCTGCATAACCTCTTTCCACCTCTCCCCTGAGAGAGGGTGATGCCCAGAACTCGTGTCAGGGCAGTGAACAGAGAGAAATGTTTGGTAATCATTATTTCGAGATGCCTGCTAAGGACACAGTTGTAGGCTATTGACACATTCTTCAAGATTCCACACTGAAAGCAAAAACCCTCTTGCAAACATGCCCTGGATACCCTTTGTGAATCGAACTTGTTTTTAAACATGAAGAGAAAGATGATCCAGAAAGACTTGAAACTCCTAACTGTGGTCTCTCTTGTTCCCATTTCCCCTTTTTACACACACATACACACACACATGTAGTCTGCTCTCCAGAAAGACTTGAAACTCCTAACAAGCACTCACACACACACAGGCTGCTCTCCACAAGCCTCTGCTGGCTTCCCATTTCTCTCAGAGCAAAAGCCGTGAAGGTCTTCACAAGGCCTTCCGGTGTAGACTCTCCCTCCTCCCCACTGCCCTCCTTGCTGTCTCTGGTCTCATTCAGACCACACCCTGACTTGCTTACTTTGTTTTAGTTACTCTGGCCTTCTTGCAGGTCCTCTGATGAGCCAGGGGCTTCTCCCACCTTTGGGCCTTTGCATTAAAGTTTCCTCTACATGGAAGCGCTCTTTCTCCAGCCATCTGCATGGCCTGTATCTCATCTCCCATGAGTCTGTTCAAGTCTTAGCTCCACGTGACTTACTCTGACCATTCTGTTGACACTGCTGCACTCCCACCTGTTCTCCTATCGCCCCCGTCCTGCTCTGCTTTTCTTTTTCATAACACTTGTTCTCTAAACACTAGATAACTTGTGTATATCTTTTTTTTTTTCATTTTTTTTTCACATTTTTCAAAAGAATTTATTAAGAAACAGAAAAAAGGGTATAAAGTACACAATCAAAGAAATGAAAGAGTTTACAACATGGATTCTTCAGGCCGGTGGCAACTAAGAAATATTTGCTGGGCCGACACCAAGGGTACGGAGACCCCAATTCCATTTTCAATCCCATTTCTCTTGGCTGCTAACCGAACCAGCTCAAACTTCCTCCTAAGAGAAGTCAGATTGCCTTCCAAAATCTCCCCGAACTACTTCCCAGTTGCCTTTACAGCCCTTCTCTGCCTGGTCCCCGATTCCTCCTAGGCTTCAGGTGAGGTCAGCTAGACCCTTCTGAGCCTTCTCCACTCCTCCAGTCACTCTGTGGTTCCTCAATCTGTTTTTGTTCCCATCCAGATTCATTTAATTACATTCATGAACCAGTTGGGCTGGCTTGTTCTGCTGCCTTTGGTCAAGTTACCTGTTTTTCTAAGCCTACATCTGAACTTGACCTTTCTCCTGTTGGGAAGGACTTCTTGAGCAGTGTCTCTGGCAGCTCTCTGCCCCAGTTAGTCCAAGGCTACTTTCTCCCCCAGACAGAACTCTGCACCCCCATCCAACCTCCCACTTCCAGGTGGCTCTGGTTCTCAGCTAACCTGCCTGGGTGGTGGTTTAGTTGCTAAGTTGTGTCTGATTCTTGAGACCCATGGACTGTAGCCCACCAGGCTCCTCTGTCCATGGGATTCTCCGGACAAGAATACTGGAGTGGGTTGCCGTTGCCTTCTCCAACTTGTGTGTATCTTTATTATTTGTTTTCCTTCACGACTCCTCTGCAAGACTGTAAGTTCCCTGCAGTTAGGGATCCCTGGCCTGTTTTACCCACGGATGTATTTATTGTGAGTATCCAGGGCAGTGCCTCGTGTGCTGTAAGTTTGAAATAAGCAGGTTTTGTGCTGTGCTGTGCTTAGTTGCCCAGTCGTGTCCGACTCTTTGTGACCCCGTGGGCTGTAGCCCACCAGGCTTCTTTGTCCATGGGGATTCTCCAGGCAAAAATACTGGAGTGGGTTGCCATTCCCACCTCCTGGGGATCTTCCCAACCCAGGGATCAAACCCAGGTCTCTCGCATTGTAGGCGGATTCTTTACTGTCTGAGTCCCCAGGGAAGCCCAAGTAGGTTTTGAGTTGAATTGACATCAAGAATAAAGTTGGTCAGCAAGTCAGTCTAGACACTGAAAGTTGAGTGGCAGGGCCACGGGGCATCTGCTATTTGGGCTATTACTTATAATCATGTTTTTCCTTGTTTTTTGTTAACGTGCCACTTCTGAATATGTCATTTCCAACTGCCTGTTTTATATCCTGACATTCAATTAAAGTACATTAAATGTGTCTTGGTGTTTACTGTTAATACTGGATTCAGTGTCTTCACGGCTCTGGAAGCAAAGTTTCTTTGAATACAACATGAGTTCTGTCCCCTGTCGTCTCCTAAATCTTTCATCATAAATTCTCTGTCCTTTCTTCCTGCCCATAAATATCCTTTTATTTTTCCTTGTCTACTCATTTACTATATTTTTTTATTCTCACCTTACTGGAGCAACTGTGTCCTGTTTTGTGTAAGCTAAATAATTTTTTAAAATAAGTTTTCACCTTTTGGGTTTTGTTGAGTGCTGGGAAAAAAAAAAGAAAAAAAGTGGAAACCACCTGTAAACCGGCTTCCCAGCAGTGACATTCCTTCCTATATGTATGTGTGAATATTCAAGTTTTACAGTTGAAAGTATACTGAGTATAAAGTGTTTGATTCTGTTTTCACTTGTTTTATAAGTATTCAGTTATGAAATTCTTTGTAAATATATTTAATGGCTGAATAATATTCTCATGTAAATGTGTTAACATTAATGTAATCATTACCCGTTTTCACACATTTCCCCCACTTTTCTCAGATTATAAATAATGCTTTAATTAACGTCTTTTAATAAATAGGAAACATGCTTTTCCTATTATTTCATTGGACTGTATTTTTAGAAACTAACTTTTAGGTTTAAAAGGTTTGAAGCCTTTTAACGCTTTTGATACATGGTGTGTAGGATTACTTTCTTCAGAAGCTGTGCCAGCTTACAGTCTTAGCGGCAGTGTTTGAGAACGCCCAGTGACCACCTCTTGCTAGTTCTGAGTATTGTTAATATTTTATAGTCCTTAGCACAATGTCGGCATTCATAAAGTTGTTGAATAAATGACAGAAGAAAACCTATCTCTGTTTTTTTTCAATAGACTATTTTTTAGAAAAGTTTTCAATTCATAGCAAAAATGGAGTGGAAGTACAGAGAGTGCCGTACTATCTCCTGCCCTAAACGTGCACAGCTTCCTTGCTATCAACATCCAGAATGAGTGGTTCATTTGTTACAGTTAATGAACCTGATCATCATCATTACCTAATGCCCATCGTTCACCGTAGAGTTCTCTCTTGGTGGTGTTCTGTGGGTTTAGACCAGTGTAGAACGACGTGTATCCTCCGTTATGGTATCGTATTGCCCTGAACGTCTGTGCTCTGCCTGTCCATCCCTCCCACCCTCCCTTCTAACCCCTGGCAAACACTGATGTTTTTACTGTCTCCATAGTTTTGCTTTTCCAGAATGTCATAGAATTAGGGTCCTACAGTAGTATGTAGCTGTTTCAGATTGGCTTCTTTCACTTAGTCATGGCTTGACAGCTCTTTTTTTCCTCTCTAAAGCACTGAGTAGTATTCCATTATTTGAGTAGACCACAGTTGATTTATCCATTAACCTGCTGAAGGATATCTTGGTTGCTTCTAAATTTTGGCAATTATGTATAAGGCTGCTATAAACATCTGAGTGCAGGTTTTTGTGGGGACTTAAGTTTTCAACTCATTTGAGTAAATACCAAGGAGTGTGAGTGCTGGGTCATATGGTAAGACTGTGTTTAGTTTTGTAGGAAACTGCCAAACCGTCTTCCAACCTGTCCTGTTTTCAATTGCATTTCTTTGATTATTGGTGAGAGTGGCATTTTTTCCTGTGTTTTATTAACCATGTATAGTTCTGTGTGGTCCTGTTCTCTGCAAATTTTTTCATTCCTCCCTAATATTTTTCCTACCAGTTTATTTGAGGTTTATAGTTGATATAGCAAGTCCTTTCTGTGTTCATTGGTGATTTTCTTACTTGTATTTGATTCTTAATTATATATATTTTTAATGTACAAAAGTTGTAAAAAATTTTTATAGTTAAAAATGTCATCCTTTATGATTTACTTCATTGCTCTTAAAGCTTAAAAAGGAGACGTTCCTAGGCAGCTCTGCAAATATATTTTCATTTCCATCAGCTGGAGGGAATTCTAGCCCCATTTGTAATTTCATTCAGTTGGTAAGAGATGCGAGGAACCCTACGCGCTTAATGAAATAACACCCAAGAGTTGTGACAGTAGATCTTCTGCATCAGATGTAAAAGTTCCGGACCAGCATAGCAGCCCATTTTTATACATTTCGCAGAGTGAGGTAGAGGTGGAGTCACCAAGGGCTGCACTGTCAAGAGTCAGACCTTTCCCCTCACTTCACCTCACCCCACCTCACCTCAGGTGACCGCTTGCCAGCTGGGAAGAGCTCAGGCCTCGAAAGTTAACTTGGGTGTGTAGGCGAGTGGTCGTGTGGTCTTGCCATTTCAGGGAGGAAAGAATACGGTTGCCTTTTGTGGCTGTCCTGCTTTTCACTAAGGAATGAATTGTCAGTGTGTAACAGAATATTAATAAGGAAGTACCATCTTTATTTGGTAGCAAAAGCTCTGGGAGTAAACAGTCTATGGAGCAGAATTGCAAGGAATTAAGGCTGTGCTGGGCGGGCACAGAAGCCACCAGCACATGGAACTAGACTCAGCCAGAGACATTTGGATGCAGATGTTTCCCGTAATCTCTGGTAGCCTTTCCATTAGTCAGTCTTGGCTTTGGAGGCACTGTGGGCTTCCCAGGTGGCACTAGTGGTAAAGAACCGCCTGCCAAGGCAGGAGATGTAAGAGACACGGGTTCGATCCTTAGGTAGGGAAGATTCCGTGGAGAAGGGCATGGCAGTCCACTCCAGTATTCTTGTCCGGGAAACCCTATGGACAGAGGAGCCTGGCAGACCGCCGTCTGTATGGTCTCACTGAGTCGGATACGACTGAAGCAGCCTAGCACACACTCACGTGGAAGGTGTGCCAGGGCAGCATCTCTGTGGAACCAGTGCACCTGCCTGACGGGCTCAAGGTTGTGCAGGAGGAGGACAGAGGAGAATGAAATATCTTTGCTTTACGGAACTCAGGGAGAGTTACAGGGCTGGAACAGATGTGTGTGTGCCGCCAAGTCAGGGGAGTCAGATCATCACATTTCTGTTTCCTGGGTGAGTGACTCCTAGGGGTGGGGTCAGCTGCCAAAAATGTGATCTCTCCTTCCTCTGAATGCTGTGTGGTTATGAACTTTGCAGTTGATCACATTTTTGTAAAATAATACATGTTATATACACATTTCAGCAGAAAAAAACTTAAATCATGATTCCCTGGGATAGATTAAAGGTGTCTTTAATTTTCTTTGTTTTCTTTGGGTTCTTAAAGTTTTCTATAGTGATCACAGTGTTTTTGTATTAAACTTATTTTTAGAAATTGTAATGACAAAAAAATTGAAGTTAGGTAAAATTAGGTTCTAGCTCTGATTGTGTTACATGCTGTATCATGCAAATTAGTTAACAGCTTCTAAATCTGTTTTTATATCTGGTACCTTGAGCATAGAAGACATTTATTAAATATTTACTGATTTAAACCTTCTCACCATAATTATTTGCCACTGATTGCCAGTATCTCTCTCCCTCCCTTACAGGAAGATCCTATTTCCTCTCTTTAACTTGAGGTTCAAACAAAGCAACTTTGATTTTGAGGGTTTTGTTTTCTCAAAAACAAAAGTATTTTGTGTTCTTTTGACATTGCTGATTCTTCTCTCTTCTTTCATTCCAGAAGAATCAATAACCTAACAGACCAACTAGAGGATATTCAGCTGTACTAAAAAATTCAATTATTTTAGCTTCATGAAATACATAGATCCCTCAACTAGAGTATTTACTCCATGAGAACAAGAGAAGACTGTATATTTTATGAAATCCCTAGCAATATCAAAGCTAACTTCAGAATTAGGTACTTAATCATTAATTATCAGTTGATTAACTTACCAGGGTTTGGGATTATATAAAATGAGTTTAGGCATGTAAGAAATTAGCAACTTAATTTTTAAAAAAAAACTGGTATATTTCTTGCAGCCAAGTAAACATGCGTGTTAAAAAACTTACACACACAGATATATATGTACTCCCTGCTGCCCGCCCCCCCGGGACCCGAGGCCACCCTGTGCAGCTTGTGGGAGCTTGGTTCACAGACCAAGGATTGAACCTGGGCTCCCATAGTGGAATCCTGGAGTCCTGACCACTGGACTGCTAGGGGATTCCCAAAGATGTTACTTTGGTTTTAAGACATTCTGTTACAGTGGCTTTATGCAGTCTCCATGGTGACAAGCCATCAGTACCTTCACTTTGAGATGGTAATGCTACAGTGGACTGCTTTGAGAAACCAGGAGTAAGATCTTCAACATATTTCTCCCCCCGTTTTTTCTTTACCCCAAACTATGGGGCCCTCTCCCACTGAAGACAGTAGGAAGGCGCATTTGTAAAGACAGTCCTCTTAATTAACTAATGCTCTGTAGCCCATGGCTGGTGCTCCTTCCCACAGGAGGCGGAGCAGTTCAGTCAGCCATCGTGGTACCTGCTGTCAGTTTCGCCCTTGCTCCGAAGCCCTTAAAGGCAAGGAGCGTCCTGTTGGGAAGTGGTGGAAATGCCTCCACATATGTGTGCTATTTCTTTAAAAGAAAGTTGAGCGGAAGTGATGCTGTGGGGAACATCTGCACTCGGGCCGAGCGGAGAGCGAGATGCGCTGCAGCTGGTGTAAGGCCCTGGCAGGCTGAGGCGCTGCTGTCTGTTGGGGTTTACTTCTGTCTACATTGAAACATGGCTTTGGGAGGGGGTTGGTGGCCCGCTGCCAGCCTCAGTTAGCCTGCCCTTCTCTTTCCTCTTTCCTCCTCACTCCCCCCGCCCCAGCTCCCCTCCTTCATGCTTTAAAGTCACATTTCCAGGCCAGACGTAGAATTAATCTCTGGGCACTTCACATTGCTGGCAGCTGAAAGCAGGATGTGGGATCTTTTTTTTCTCTCTCTTTCTCTCTCTCTGCGTCTTGGCTGACTTTTTTACCTCTCGAAGAATTTGGAAGGCCGTGAGACCCCCCCCCCTCCTCCCTCCAAGTACTGTGGAGTTTTTCAGCACGCTGATCACCCTGCTGTGGCTTCACCCTAATAGACTTCATATGTTGATGCAGTTGACATCAGTATCAAACTATTTTACATGTGATCTGGTGTATTTCCTGAGGAAATCTGCAAGATATTTATTAAGAACTAATAAAATAAACCTCTCCATGAGTTTTTAGGTAGTTTTCAATTTTTCATGTCTCTCTCGTTTCCTCTTATCAATGAGTTGCTATTTTCTCTCTCTACTCTGACCATCGCAAAAAGGAAACAAAAATAAATGTTTTAAACTGTTCCTGAAGGGACAGAGAGAGAATAGTTCTGCCATGATGTATCAGCCGGGGCTGTATTTTTAGTGCAGCATTGTAGAAACTAAAAATATCCTGTTATAGTGGATCCTTTTTATAGGTCTGTGTGTGTGTGTGCGTGCGCGCGCGTGTGTGTGTATGTGTGTGTTTATAATGTTGTACGCACAAGTGCCTTTGTGCATCGACAGCCGCTCTTCCCATTACAGCTGGACTCCATTAGTCCTTGAAAATTAATGTAATCCCAGTTAAGAAAAAAATTAATTACTCTACCAGAGCTGCATTATATCCAAAGCTAGTGTTAGCTCCCTAGCTGGCAGCTTAGTTTGAGAGGCTCCAGGGGCCCACGGAGCTGTGGCTTTGGTGTCACAGCCCTTGCTGTCGGGTTTTTCCCATTGAGATCATTCCTCAGTCCTTCCTTCAGGGTCAGGCATGTGATATGCTGAGAGTTAGTGCAGACCCCGCCTCAGTGAGCTGCCAGGTTTCAGTCTGGTCGTCCCCAAAAGGCGTGTCCGCCACAGGCTTCACTCACCTGCCATGGCAGGTTTTCTTATCAGGATTCCTTAAAAACGAGGTTCTTTGGCAGCACTTGATTTTTTTTTTTTAGTTTTCTCTGGAGGAGAAATACTGTTTATCAGAGTCTCAGAGAGGCACAGGATTTGCCTTCGAGGGCTGTTCATGGACAATTAAGAATGACAGTCACGTCTTGTTCCTCCTTTCTCTCTAAGCTTGGACTAGTTTGTCTCATATACACCTTCTGTTACAAATGAGCGTGTCAGAGTTGACTGCTCGTTTCTAGTCAGACTGCACCGCACCAGCCCTGGATGAGGGGCCGGCTGGCTCAGCGGGTGAGGAACGCTTCCAGCTCTGTAATCAGTGTTCTGGGATGGGGTGCAGGGCACGGCCCAGAAGTCGATGCAGCCGGCCTCGCCTTCACGGTACAGCTCTTGTGCAATTGCCCGCACTTGTTGTTGTTTTGTGTCTTTTTCTTCTTTGGGGGCCTAGATTTGGGGGTGGGGAGGCAAGGAGAGAGAGAGGGGTAGGTGGGAAGGATGGTTGTTTATTTCCTTACTGGTCAGACTCTCCAGGCTCTCTGCTGAGAGTCCGGCCAGGATCCATCTGTCTTGGACTGCAGCTCGCTTTTTCTGCTGAGCTGGGGCGTGGGCAGCACAGGCCTGTGTAACCCGTGACAGGCCTCCCAAAATGCCATGATGGCATGGATCCTCTCGAGGCTGTTCAGAACAACAGCAGGGTTAGTGGCCTTTTGTGTCTTTTTGGGCACGGGCTCAGCCTCTTCTGCGGCCCTCCTATCCCCTCCCTCTAGTGACTCCATATCCTCCCCCGGGCCCCCTCCCCATCCCAGTCTCGCTGACAACTGGTTGAGTCCTTGGCTTCCTGTACTTGATCCCCAGGCAGTGTACTTCAGTAAAAGTAGTAATTAGGCCTTTTACAAATTTATTTTATTAGTGAAGAGAGTTAGTAGGTAATGGGCTGTAATTCTAACACAGCCAGTTTGGAGATTAATAAAAAATTTAAAAAGAGCAGTTTTTACCAGAGGCAGTGGGCCTGTTATTTCAAGTTCTCAGTTGAGCCGAAATCAGAGCAGCGTGGGACCCATGGCGGGCTGTGCTGCTGGGAGGGTGCAGGGCCACGTTCCTTGTTGTTACAGTCTGTGCAGTGCCCGTCCTTGAGGGTGTTTTACGCTGGCATTGGAAAAAAGGAAACCTTGTTTTCCAAGAACTCTGCTCTCTCTCAGCTTGATAAGCATTTAAAAATAAAAGCTGCACAATTGAAATTGGCAGTGCATCCTCATTCTTTTGTCTCTCTGTTTATTTTTTTCCCTCATCCCTCAACATGTGTGCTACAGCCCATGGTTATTACACCCTCAAGAATGATGGCCTGGAACTCAGCAAACTTGCACCAAGGTCTGCCCGCCCTCCACTCGCCGTTTGAAGCTGGCTGAGGCATCAGGGCCCAGCACTGAGAGGCTGGGCGGATCAGCCTCCACAGCTCCATCTGTGGCACATTCCCTTTTCCCCTGAAGCTGCTGCCTGGAATTTTTAGCTTCTCCAGAATCCTGATTGTCAAGCCCAATCTTTCTTGTTAGTTTTTGCAGTTAACTTAATTGATTTGTTTACCTCTCCATTGGAGGAGCTCAAAAAGTGCTTTGGCACTAATCAGGAGCAGTCCTGGCTTTTTAAATAAGATTCTTCAGAGCTGAAATTGTATAATACTGACCCAGAGAGAAGAACAACTACTATGGCTTAGGCTAAGGTGATGGTAAGTCCTGGTTTGCCCAGTGATTGCCCCTGTTTATGAGTTACTAATAGCACGCCCTTTTGCCCTCACAAGTATCCCAGTTTAGGAGATAGATTTTAGCATCACCCTAACTTAGATGAATTTAGAAAAAGACAGGGGGGGAAAAAAAAACACTCCAAACCAAAAAAACAACTCACTACAAACTGTTAATCCTTTGTCTAGAAATGTAATGGCTTGTAAGTCAGTGCCAAACCCTGCCCTCAGCATTGCATGCGGATTCCACTGGAGTCATGCACATGTGACCTCAGAAAGGATTGCCATATCTCTGGCTCTGTGAGCAAGGACTGGCCTTCCTGCTGGAGCAGGTCCTGGTCAAGCCAACTTTGAAACACCATGTCACTTGCTTTAGCATTTCTGGCTATCATTGCCTATTTGGTTGAGTCAGAATCTGGAGTTGGCTTTTGGTGGGGTGTGGTTTCAGGTTTGCCGATTTTCCTAGTTGATGCCTGTGAAGGCTTGGTGCCTGATGTAACCGAATAGGGTGTTACTTCAGGTTAGTAGTCCTTGTTTTTGCTTGGCTGGTTGGGCTGAACCTGGTATTACCGTTTCCCAAAGAATATTTTTGGTTTGAAAACTGAAGGTCAGCAGTTCGCAAGCGCCGAGCTTGAAGCCAACTCTGTGGTTTGTCTTGTGCCACTGGGCCAGCAGCGCTGCAGGCCGGATCGATTGATCTGCGGCAGTATGAGGCCACGAACGGCAACTGCCAGACAAAACTCCGTCTCCCCCCACTTCCCTGTCCAACCTGTCTCTCTGCCCAGATCCCCTTTCTTTTTCCTCATATGTCTGTCTCACTCTTGGTTATGTATTTCGCTTTTTGGGTCTATCTTTTTCCATCTCCCTGTCTCTTTCCATAACAGTTTTTAATAATGTTTTAGTTAGTTCCAGCCTTTTCCCTGAATGGATCCCATTGGAAAATGCATTTGAAAGGAAACAGTTATACACTTCCCTTCCTTTGAAACTCTGTTGGCACCTTTTCCAGTGCAGTAAACCATACAACATGTATTTTCAAAGTTTCCAAACACAGACACACTGGCGTTAAATTTATGAAAAAATATTTTATTCAGCTGTATGGTAACTGTGACTTTCAGAGATGCTGATCAGATTTGAAATTGGTGCTGACTTTCGGAATTCCCGACAGGTTTGAAATCTCTGCAGGAAGTAGAGCCACACCAGCTCTTGGGCATCTGTGATGCCTTGGCCTTGGATTGCAGGACTCGGGTAAGGGACATAGGTGTGAGAATCCCTCAGCCACACCAAAGGAAAACAGGGAAGGCCAGTGTGCCATTGAATATCACGCCTAGTTACGTCGGGCACAGGAGCAGAAATAAAATTGTTTACTCTGGTCTAGGACTGGAGGTCACGTAACACCTGTTTGTGTGGGATGTCATTTACTTTAGGGTGCCATGGCTAAGAAGAGCTTGTTTGTTTGTATTCAAAGCAATGATGATGTCACTGATGTCTGTAAGTGATTACCTCCCCCCTCCGTCCTTATACCTGTGGCCTTCTGTCCCCACCCCTCAAAAAAAAGTGTGCTAGAATCAGTCTATTTAAATATCTGTGGATTTGACTGAGGTTTGAATTTGGTCCATAGGGACAGTGAGCCTTCTCAAGGATCCCAGCTGTTAATTCAGAGGATCCCTGGGAATACTCTTGAAAGAAACCTTTCAGAAGAAGGTTTCTTCCAAATTGCTTAAGCAGCTGAACTCTGTCTTGGCTCACTTATATTCATGTACTGGACCGTTTCAGCTTTTCTTTGCTTACCAATCCAACGGTGGATCTGCCTCAGGGCACTCAGGTAGAGTCTGTGCCTGTCGCTGTAGGACAGAAGCTGCCAAAAACAACCCAGCAAAAGCTGAGCGCCCTGCAGGCCACGTGTCCCACTCAGCTTGATTAACCAGGGTTTGTTGAGCATTTGTTGCGTCGTGTCTCGTTCTTCTTCGCTCTTCTGGTAGTATTTGCCTTTGTTGACAGGAGACTTTCTTGAAGTGCTTTTGGTGATAATGACTGTATTCTCTGTTCTCCCCTTATCTCTGCCTGTGTCTTGGGTCTTCCCTTTCTTATCCACACATGAAATATCAGCCCTTTTTATTACCTTGGCCTTCCTCTCTCCAGCCTTTCCCCATTGGTGTATTGTAAAATCCCATGGTTTTAATTGTCACCTTTCTGTGGATCGCTCCTAAATCTCTTTCCTGCCCAAAACTTTCCTGAGCTCTAGCCCACATTTGTAACTCCTTGTTGGATGTTTTTACCTGGAATCTCAAGCTTGCTAAAAATTGATTCATTCTGTTTCTCACATGTTGCAAGTCAGGTTTCCCAGGAAGCATACTCCTAAGATGGAGGTTTGCATCCCCAGGAAGTTATTTGGGGAATGCTCACAGGACCACTACCCAAGGGGGCATGATGGAAGCAGGATGGGGAACAGAGAGAAGTTGAACTTCACTGCAAATCTAACAGAGGCCTTAGCCAGTCCTGTACGGAGCTGTGGAGCTGCTTAAAGGGGCTAACCCTTCAGAGTAGTCCCAGATTAGGCCAACAGGGCTGAATCGTTATACACCCTCCCTCCATCCACCAGTCGATGAATGTGAGTTTTGGCTGGGAAGGGGGAGTGACATTGGAGAAGCGCTTTTCTTCAGCTGAGAGCAGGTCTGGGAGAGGGGATCAGCTGAAATCTGCGGCTGCCAGTACTCCTGCCAGCTGGGAGAGCGAGCGTGTTCGTGCTGAGGGGGGATCTGGGCAGTGCACCAGATCAACCCCTGCCCCGGAACTGCTCCTCCAGTGCAGTTGTTCTCTTACTGGTACCAGTGTCCTCCATTTATTCATGCTGTCTTGGTCTCACTGTTTCTAAGTTGAGATGTAATTTATGTAAAACAGTAAAGCACAGATTTTAAGCGCTCGGTTTGATGAGCTTTAACAAATGTCAGCCCCACTGTCTAGTCCTTTTTACCATGTATGTTAGGAGTGTTTGAAAATGACAAGAACCAACTTGAAGTAGCTTAAGCAAGAGAGGAAATGTATTGCAAGGAACTTGAGGACAAGGGTATTGTCCTGCAAAAGGGACTGAAGCCAGGAAAGCCTTTTTCTGCACCTCTGCTTCCTTCTGCCTGCCCCCCTTCCCGGCAAATGGTAAAGGTTCAGTAAATAGTAGGTCTGTTATATCATTTTTGTATATCGTATTTTTACAGTTATCTGACCCTTTTAAATGACTATGTGTTTTATTTTACATATGTCCCATAATTTATTTAAACAGTCATGGACACTTAGGTTGTTTGCAGGCTTTTCCTGTCCAAACTTTGTAATGGTGACTTTCTTCATTCATTTCACACATTATCTATATCTCTTAAGGTAGTTTTCACTTTCTTCTTTGGTTCATAGTTAACTATGCGTGGGGGATCCTATTAGATTTCAACTCCTTGAGGGTCCAGCTTCATGTCTGATTCTTCTTTGAAAGCTCAGTGCCTAGCTTAGGGCTGTCCCATGTAGTGGCTGCTTAGTAAAAGCTGACTGTGCGTAAGGAAATGGATTAGTCCACCGCTTAGTGAGGTACTACTCAGAACAGATCGTCTCCATTGACCAGGCACTGTGGCAAGTGCTTGGGATTTACAGGAGTCTGCCTGTAGACCCTACCCTCATGGGATTTCCGGCCTAGTGGGGAAGCTTGATAAATCCTGTGCTGGAGTGGCTTTGAGCCACCTGCTAGGGGCATGTTATGGATGGAACTGCTTTGAGCCCAGACACAGGAGGCCTGTCAGGGAGCACAGCACAGGTTTAATGTATGTTGGGTCTTGAAGGCAAGACTTAGACAATGGAGAGGAAAGAGGTGGGTTTCGGAGAGGGAGGGTGGAAGAATGACCATTCAGGGCCACAGAGGCGGCAGGTTTGCTATTTTATTTCCTCTTGGCTGTTTTCACTTGTCTTTTGGGCCCACTCTAAGGGGCAAGGCAGTGCTCTAAAAATAAATCTGTTAGGTCTTTTGAACTAAGCAGAAGCAGGTCAGTTCTGTCCTCCAAACGGAGGAAATCTCACCAAGAAGATGAAGTTGAGCTGGTGCTTAAAGACTGCCTGTTTGGCAGGGGGTGCTAATCCCAGAATTACTGAGCTTTGTTCTCAGCAGCAATGTTCAAATATAAATTTAGCTTTTAAATCGCTTTGCCCTATAGCATGCTGTTGAACTTTTTGTTTTGGAAATATCCCAAAAATGTACATAAATCAAAGTTTACAGTTTAGACCATTTCCCTTTCATATCCACACATTATGTTTATGCATGTATATATTTAAGAGCGTATATATTTTAATGTATCATTTGGTCTTCTTAAAATAAGACTTTTATAGCATATGTCATGTTCCCATTGATCTAAGATTCTTTAGGATTTTAGGATACTGCAGCCTTTCATCATCAACTGCAAGTGGCTCTTGCATTTGGTTTTCTCTGACCCTTGGTCCGTGTTGCAGACTGATTGTTGGCCAGATATGTTAGACATCGGCGATCTCTCTACTTAAGGAAACCCTTTGTGGAGGCTTTTGGAATAAGAATTACAGTCTCCTAATTTAGCATTATTTTAACTTAGTTTTAAAGAGTTTCTTAAAGCATTATTTATCTATCAATATATAGAATATTCCTATGTCTGTGTTTTTGGAAAAACATTCTTAGACTGTGATATATAATTATTTTGTCTCACCACACAGATAACTTCAGGATAATATTTCTTGGATATCTTTTAATAGTATGTGGTATAATGCCATGTGTTATAAAGGCCTTTCCAAGATTATTGCTTTTTTTTTTTTCTTTTCCACACAGTATCCTTTGGACAGAGTCAGTGTTAAAAAATTATTTTAGGGACTCCCTTTGGTGGTCTAGTGGTTAAGACTCCAAGCTTCCAGTATAAGGGCACAGGTTTGATTCTGGTCTGGGAACTAAGATCCCACATGCTGCATGGTGAGGCCAAAAAAAAAAAAAGTTTAGAACTCAGTGCTGAGAAAAGATTTGTTTTTCCTGAGGAACTGATATACTTATTCCTTTCCAATACTGACAAGTATACTATTGTTGGTGTTTCCTTTTCTGCTTTGACTGCCAGGAAAATCCAGAGGCAAATTTTAAGTTCATTCATGAAAGATTGTTAACCTGCATGATTGACATATTTATATTTTTCTTCTTGGTCCTAATTTTCTACATTTAATGTTATTCATTGTAGGTGATGTTGCCCTGTGTTGTATATACATTGCCCTACCTTGCGTATACTGTTATATACTGTTACACTGTATGTATGGGTACTGTCTGTACTGTATGTATATTACATTACTGTATATACTGAAGTATAAAAGAATAAGTATAAACTAAAAAGTTTAAACCTAGTTTAAGGCAATGTATATAGGTTTCAGCCAGTATTGTTGACAAGCTGAATACAAATACAAATACAAATTCTAAAGGGGATCTCTTTGCAGACCTTCTCAGTCAGGGTACTAGCTGGTGCCCCATGGGTTTCTAGTCACCTTCACGGAGTGCTTTCTCACTTTTCTTCCTTGGCATAATTACTTTATTTAGCTATCATTCTGTTGATCTCTTTTCTGCTTTAAAAACACATGCTCCACAGTGGGTGGGGTTGGATAAAGTCATTACTTACTTGATGTAGGTTGGGCATTGATCTTGGATTGTACAGCTTTGAGGAGCTTTTCAAGGCAAGTTGCTGGAGCAGGCTGGGATGAACATGCAGATCTGGATACTCAAGAGGAATCCACCCAGGAATTATGTTTCATCATTGGCCTCAATTTTCAGTACTGACTCCTCCAAATTTGTGTGATGGCTGTAATCTTTGCATTCTGGAAGCTTCTCAAAAGGAGTCCAAGAGATCCTTCCTATTCTAGGTACCTCTCTGCCCTACCTGTCTCAGGGTTGTTTTATTTTTGGCCTTGTTTGCAAACTGTCAAACTCTTTTAAAACATCCTTCAGTAAACCATAAAATGAAAATAACTTGAGTTAATCTGTTAAAATGAAAGCTGAACATTTCTCTGCTCCGCTGCCTGCCATCTCAAAGGAGCCTCTTCTGAATGAGGTGTCTGCTGGCGTTATTTTTCACTGACTTACGTTGAGCCCAAATTGCTCCTGAAACGTCATACCAACAAAGGTGGGTTTCAACCTGCTTGAATCAGATGCCAAACCTCTGCCTGCTCCATCAGAAGCGATGTAGCTGCATTAATTCCTTCACAGCTTTACAGCAGAAGTTTTCTCTCTAGGTTAGCCAATGGGCATGCCTCTTAGGAAGCTTCTTTTGCTTCTCTTCTCTACAACCTTAAGTAACTTCTGGCTCAAGGCTCCCCAGATCTCCTGATGGCATTCCACAGGGATTTAGCTGCCTGATGTGAAATCAAGAAGCTGCCACTCTTTTCTGTGCCTCCTTTGCTTCACTCATATATTGGGAGAGAGACAAGCTTCCCCAAACCTCTGGCAAGCAGTGTAGAAGCAGAGACACTGTCCTCCAAGATCTACTTGTAACTCCTCCAAATGTGACACTGGAGTGGCAGGCATGCTTCCGCTGGGCCCCATTCCTGAGAGGCTTGGCTGGTGCCAGCATGCCATTCTGCTGGCAGCAGCTCAGCTTGCCCAAGAGGGGACGTGCAATGAATAACCCTGGAATCAGGCTGGAAATTCCGAGTGATGGAAATATCAATCTGGAGATATAACTAAGGTGGAAATAGCCAGAGTACGTTTTCATTGGCAATTGATTGAATTTTCCCAGGAAATCTATTGGAATTCCATTTCTAAGATGGCATGGGTATTTCCTGGAAAAAGCTGAGCACTCATTTAAAAGTGTTTTCAATTTTCCTTGAAAAGAGTAGAAGTGGTTTGCCATCTGTCTTGCCAAGATGTATCAATAAAGTCCCCAGGACATTTCTTGGTTCTAGAGCTCCATGTCGAGGAAGAGGGAAAGCCAAGCTCCTCTCTGGAGATGGGCCTAACACCTCTGGAGGTCATGTCCGTGCCTTCAGAAGGTAGCAGTTATGTTACAGCTCCATAAGGAGCTTTGCAGCCAACCAGACCAAAGGTTTGAATTTGCCCCTCAACCATTTATTAATATCAGCTGTGTGACCTTGATGAACAGCATTAACTTACCCTCTGAAGCTTTGTTTTCTTGTCTATAAAGTAGGGAATTTCATGGCTGCATCACTTTGCTGACAAAGGTCCATATAGTCAAAGCTATAGTTTTTACAGTAGTCATGTATGGATGTGAGAATTGGACCATAAAGAAGGCTGAGCATCGAAGAGTTGATGCTTTCAAATTGTGGTGCTGGAGGAGACTCTTTGAAGAGTTCCTTGGACTGTAAAGAGATCAACCAGTCAATCCTAAAGGAAATCAATCCTGAATATTCATTGGAAGGACTGATGCTAAAGCTGAAGCTCCAATACTCTGGCCACCTGATGTGAAGAACCAACTCATTGGAAATGAGTTTTTTCCAATACTGGGAAAAACTGATACTGGGAAAGATTGAAGGCAGGAGGAGAAGGGGATGACAGGGGATGAGATGGTTGGATGGCATCATTGTCTCAATGGACATGAGTTTGCACAAACTCCAGGAGATAGTGAAGGACAGTGCAGGCTGGTGTGCTGCAATCCACGGGTCTCCGAGAGTAAGACGTGACTTAGAGACTGAACAAAAACAACAAAGTGGGGAATGTCAATGCCAGTTTGCAGTGTTTTTCTCAGTATAAGGGTTATGTGTGCAAAACACCCTATTCAGACGAGATCGGGTGTGTTCAGGGTGGTATGGCCGTAGACAAAACACCTTATTCAGGGCCTTTGTATGTGTTGGATACTCAGTAGATGTCCACCTTTCTTGATTAAATCAGTCTCTAAGTTATAAACTCTGAGAAATCTGAAGAGTTGATTCCCCTAATTTAAAAAATGTTTTTAAGAGTTTTACTGGGATGTAACTGTATTTTAGACCACATATACTCAAAGCGTGTAAGTTGGATGAATTTAGACATATATATATATATATAAATAAATATAAATATACACATTTGTGAAACCATCATGACAGTCAAGATAGTGGACATATCCTTCACCCTTAAAATAAAAGTTTTTTGTGCTCGCTTGTAATCTATTCTTCCCTAACCGTCCCCTCCCAGTCCCAGGCAACCACTGATCTGCTGTCACTGTAGATTAATCTCAGTTTTCTGAAGTTCAACAGTGAGTTCTCTCCGCCCTTCCTCACCCTCCCTCTGTCCTGCCTTTATTCCAGATTGATTTTGACATTCATCAGCATTGTTGAGTGATACAGGAGTTTGTTCCTTTTCATTGCTGACTGGTCTTCCATTGTGTGGATATACCACAATTTGTTTATCCATCCCCTTGTTGATGGATATTGGTTTTATTTCGTTTGGGGCTGTTAACACATAAAATTGCTGTATGCGATCAAGTGTTAAGTCTGTGTGAACATAACGCTTTCGCTTCTCTTAGGTCGGTACCTAGGAGTGGTATACCTAAGTCATCTGTTTTAACTTTCTGAGAAGTTTCCCACCTATTTTCCAGGGTGATTGTATCATTTTATATCCCTAAAGCCATGTGTAAGGAAGGAGTTACGTTCTCTGCATCCTCACCAATACTTGTTATTTTCTGTTTTTTTGATCATAGACATCCTAGTTGGGGTAGAGTTTCTCATGGTTTTGATTTCCCTAATGTTGAGCATCTTATCAGAAGTACATGTTCAGCATGTTCTTATTTGCCATCTGCATATGTCTTTTGCTCATTTTTTGGTGTATCTTATTAATTTGGAAGAGTTTTATATATTCTTGATGAGAGTCCTTTGTCAGATATATGTTTTACAAATATTTTCTCCCAGTGAGAAAATTTTTGTGACTTTTTATTTTTGTCTTTTAAAAAATAAGTTTTTTTTAATGAAATCTATTTTTTTAATTTGATCTTTACAGATTTATTGGCAAAGGAGCAGTTTAAAATAGTATTGTAGCTCATGCTGCTAATTGAAAAAATCTTAATATCCATCTGATTAACAGTCCAAAGCAGTGCAGCCCTGAAAATGTATAAGCAGTTTCATTTATGAAGATAACAGTGCTAGGACTTGTGCATTAAAACAACTCCCCCCACCCCACCTGCCCTTGTTTGAAGAATGTACATACCATTTGTTTGAGATTTATACCTTTACTTATTTTTTGAACAGCAAGAACATGTTTAAACAGCTCACTTAGCTTCTGCAATTCGTTCTTGTCGTCTTTCTTCACTTTCTCATCACCTTCACTTAGTGCTGCTTGTCATGGATTTTGCCAGTCCGATGAGTCGTAGCCTTGCTGATGGAGTTCTCCTGCTTGACTCCTTATTCTTTGGACAGAAGTTCTGTTTTCAGTGAACTTTCCCTTCTTTTTTCTTACTTTGCTTTTGGTTGCCCCTGGCAGTTTCTTGCTCAGTCCAGATAAGGAACCACACGGATGGGCATGTCCAGCATCTCAAGCCGGGCAGCACATGAGAACAAGGGGTTGAAAGGATTCTCAACTGAGAAGCTATCCTCAGAATGTCTTAGTTGTCCTTTTCTGTGTAAAAGAGAAACATTGCTGGAATCCTGTGTCCAGTCTTTTTGGGTTTTGTCTGTCGGCTTACTTGTTTTAAATTTTTTGTTTTGAAATAATTATAGATTGACAGGAAATTGTAAGAAAAATATATATATATGTTGGAAGGACTGATGCTGAGGCTGAAACTCCAATACTTTGGCCACCTCATGCGAAGAGTTGACTCATTGGAAAAGACCCTGATGCTGGGAGGGATTGGGGGCAGGAGGAGAAGGGGATGACAGAGGATGAGATGGCTGGATGGCATCACCGACTCTATGCACATGAGTTTGAGTGAACTCCGGGAGTTGGTGATGGACAGGGAGGCCTGGCGTGCTGCAATTCATGGGGTCGCAAAGAGTTGGACACGGCTGAGCAACTGAACTGAACTGATACACATAGCAGGTCCTGTTCACCCTTCATCCCTCCTTCCCTAATGTTAGCATCTTGCATAACTTTAGTGCAGTGTCAACACCATGAAATTGACATTGGTACACTCCTGGACCTTATTCACATTTCACTAGTTATATATGCACTCTTGTGTGTGTGTGTGTGTGTGTGTGTAGTTGTGTGCAGTTTAACCACACAGGTAGTTGTTTTCTTTTTTTTTTTAATTTTATTTATTTAGCTGCTTTGGGTCTTAGTTGTAGCACACGGCATCTTCCATCTCCATTGCAGCCTACAGGGTGTTTTGTTTTTTTTTTCTTAGTTGCAGCATATGGGATCTAGTTTCCTGACCAGGGATTGAACCCGGGCCCACTGCATTGGGAACTCAGAGTCTTAGCCACTGGACCACCAGGGTAATCCCTACACAGGTAGTTTAATGTAACTGCTTCACAATTAAGATACAGAACCGTTCCATCGCTGCAAAAGCTCCTTCATGATGCTACCTTCTAAGAACCATCCCTCCCTTCTATCCCCAGATGCTAACCCCTGTTTTCTATCTCTGCAATTGCATTATTTCAAGCATATTATATAAATGGGATCATATAGCAGGTCATCTTTTGAAATTGACTGTTTTCACCCAGCGTAATTCCATGACAGACTGTCCATGTTATTGCCTGTATCAGTAGTCTTTTATGAGGCTGAGTAGTATTCCATAGTATGGATGTTCCACTGTTTGTTTAACCATTTATCCAGTGAAGAACATTTGGGTTGTTTCCAGTTTTAAGCTATTGTGAATAAAGCTACTATGAACATTTGCATACAGGTATTTGTGCAAACTTAAATTTTCATTTCTTTGGAATAAATGCCCAAGAGTATAATTGCTGGGTCATATCATAAGTGTATTATTAGTTTTGAAAGGACTGCCAAACTGTTTTCCAGAGTGGCTGTACCGTTTTATATTCCAATCGGCTATGTGTATATGGTCCGATTTCTCAGCACCCTCACCGCTTTTTGGTGTTGTTACTATTTGTCATTTTAGCCATGCTAATAGGTGTTTAATGATGTCT
Organism: Bos indicus x Bos taurus; assembly: GCF_003369695.1. Classification (NCBI taxonomy): domain Eukaryota; kingdom Metazoa; phylum Chordata; class Mammalia; order Artiodactyla; family Bovidae; genus Bos; species Bos indicus x Bos taurus. The sequence goes on along the minus strand of NC_040094.1, from coordinate 24,237,131 downwards.
CGTTGTAGTTTTAACTTTAGTTTCCCTAGTGGAATATAACTATATATTTATATCCCATATAAATGTAAAGGTGTAAACTGTGAAGATACTGAACAGCCTTTCACATGTTGATATTTCACCTGTATATCCTTTTTGGTGAAATGTCTGTTCATGTCTTTTGCCCATTTTCTAATTGGACAATTTGTTTTCTTATTGGTGAGTTTTAAGAGTTCTTAATATAGCCTAGATACTAGTCCTTTGTAAGATACGTAGTTTCCAAATATATTTTTCCAGTCTGTAATTTGCTTTTTCGTTGTCTTACAGTAGGGCAACAGATTTTAATTTTATGAGATGTATCATATCAGTTTTCCTTTTTTAGACATTGGCATCAAGTCTGAGAAATCTTCACTTAGTCCTAGGTCCTGAAGACTTTCTTCTGTTTTTTGTTTAAAAGTTTTATAGTCTTATGTTTCATATGTAAGTCTTTGATCCATTTTCAGTTAATTTTTGTGTAAGGTGTAACATTTAGGTTGAGTTTTTTTTTTTTAATGGCTGAGTAGTATTCTATAATATGGATATTCCACAATTTGTTTAACCATTCATCCATTGAAGAACATCTGAGTTTGTGGATATCTAATTGCTTGAGCAAACATATGTTGAAAAGGCAGTCATTCTTTGACTTAACATCGGGAAGAATGACTCCTCCCAGTTTGTTCTTTTGCAAGGTTGTTTTAACTATTCTCGGTCCTTTGCCTTTTTGTATAAAGGTTAAAGTTTTATTTTAGGATGAAGTTTGTTTTTGTCTACAAAAATCTTTGCCCAGATTCTGATAGTAATTGTGTTAAACCTATAAATCTTTATGGGCAGAATGGATATCTCTACAATATTGATTCTCCGATCCATGAACATTAATAAGTCTCTCCACTTATTCTGGGTCATCTTTATTTCTTTCATCAGCATTTGTAGCTTTCAGCCTAGGATCCTATTCATATTTTGCTAGATTTATACCTAAGTACAGAGAAGGCAATGGCACCCCACTCCAGTGCTCTTGCCTGGAAAATCCCATGGATGGAGGAGCCTGATAGGCTGTAGTCCATGGGGTCGCTAAGAGTTGGACACGACTGAGCAACTTCACTTTCACTTTTCACTTTTATGCATTGGAGAAGGAAATGACAACCCACTCCAGTGTTCTTGCCTGGAGAATCCCAGGGACGGAGGAGCCTAGTGTGCTGCCGTCTATGGGGTCACACAGAGTCGGACACGACTGAAGCGACTTAGCAGCAGCATACCTAAATATTTCATTTTCTTCGGCAATGTTGGTGTTTTTAATTTCAGTTTTCACATAGTTATTGCAGAGCTTTTGGTACAGAACTGTGGAGTAGTCTGAGGTTTTTATGTTCATAGCAAAGGAGAGAAGAAGAGTTGGAGTTTGAAACTTGAATCACAGGCATTTGAGAACCAGGTATGGGGAATTCCCTGATGGTCTAGTGGTCAAGACTCAGTACTTTTACTACTGAGGGCCTGGGTTCAATCCCTGATCAGGGAAGTAAGATCCTACAAGCAGCGCAGCCAAAAAATATACAGAAACCAACTAAAGGAAAAAACCACAAGGTATGAAAACAGTGTATATGTGTAAGAGCAGGCAGACTGGGCTCAAATCCCAGGTTTGACACTTACTGGCTTTTTGAGCTAGGGCCAGTCATTTAACTTCTCTGAGCCTATTTTCTCAGTTGTCAGAAAGGGAGAATAACCTCCTGTGCAGATCTTTTGTAAAGCTCCTTGATTTTATATATATATATATATGTATATATATATATATATATAAACACATACACACACACATATGCTCTGTACAGGTCTCCCTATATCTTAGTTATTATTTCTGGCCACAGTGGAATCATCGTTTATGATCCACAAATGGAGAGGCAAGTGTACCTGCTGTTAAGAGCAGCAATCGTTTCTTGAACCACTTCATGGTGCTAATTTTTAAGGATGTGAAATCTTGACATAGCTCTTGTCCTCAAGGGGCTGATAATTTTGTTGAGGAAGGATGCTGTATGTATAAAAACTCCAGGACTAGGCATTCCTTGTCCAGTCCCCAGTGTGGTGCAGACAGTGGGTGCACCAGGGAGCTTTCTCTTCCTGGGTTCTGTTTGCCCTGCTCGTGCCCTGCTCATCAGTGTGGCTTCTGGTTGTTGTTGATGAGAGAATGCGTGGAGGTAGGAGGGGGTGTGTACAGATTTAGGGGAAGGGGGTCATGTGGGAATATGTAATTAATTTTTATACTTTCCCCAGTAAACCATCGACCCTTTTTATGATGTCATGAGGGATTCCTTAATTTTGCAGCTGCTTCCTGGTTACGTCAGAGGGGAGCCTCTCACCCCACAGCCTGGAGCTGCGCTCCTACAAGAATTGGAAACAAATGAAGTGCTGAATATCTAATGGCTTCCACAGGGAGAGCCCGTTCAGACTTCCCAGGCCTCCTTCTGCAAGGTCTTCCTCAAGTATTTCTGACCCCCTGAAGTGTCTTTGTTCTGAAAAGACAGGACTGGCCCGGAGCCAAGTGGGCGGGAGCCTGGGGACTCCGTGCCGCACAGCCCCCCTCCCTCCAGGTGTTCCGCAGTCCCAGTTTCTGCCCCTCTCCTGGATCTCATTTGGTGGGTGTTTCCCTTGTTGGGATCTCAGGATCCTCTGGAACCTGCCAAGATTATCAGCAAGGGTCCTTTCCTCCCCGCATCATCTCCATCTTCTCTTCTCTCTTCTCTTGATTTTCCTTCCACAGTGTTTCTCACATCTGTGCACGCCTTTCAGTCCCCTCTCCCACCTCTCTTCTAAGAAAGATGTTACATTTATTTGGCATTATAAAGTTTATGAAGTGCTCTACATGTCACTCCTCTTCATTCAAGCAAGTTCACGTCCTCTTAGCTTCCCAGCCTGTTTGCCTCCCTGTCACTTTTTTCCAGCTACGCTAATCCATCCTAAATGCTTTAGCTAGATTTAGCTAGACCTCCTCACTCCCTCTTGGGTCCAGCCTGTGTTTGCTGCCCTGGCATCGCAGGCCCTGTGCGATGGGTCCCTGTTTTATGACATGCCGAATATAGTGCTTGCTGTCAGAGTACGTGCTGGTGTGTCTCTACCTGCGTGCCTCTTTAGCACGCTCCATCTTTGTTCATCTTTTGCAGCATGGATGTGTTCTCTTCCATGAAACCTTCCGTGATATACACTAGCAGGAAATAGTTAGAGAAAGCATCTTATTTCCGCCTTCCTTATGGAATGCCATAATACATGGTCTTGAATTACAGTTATTTGGGTGTCTGTGTAGTATTCTCGTCTTCCTTATTAGAATATCATCTTCTCATGGACAGTATCCTGTTTTCCATCGTACCTCCACAATTGAGCCAAATCAACAACTGTGGAGTCAGTGGGAGAGGTCACTTTGTCGGGAGGCTGGGATTTCCTTTGTCCTGACATCTACCCGCTTGCTAAGAGAAAGTTAAAGAGTTTATAATCCTGGAAAATCCAGAAGGACAGTAGGGTCTCAGAGAGAAGACACATTCCCTCCCATGTTCCTCTGTCTTGTCTCAGACACATTTTGCTCAGAGATACGTCCTGGATTGCCTTCCACCCAGTCAGCCTATGTTCTGCCATTGTGCATGAATATAGTTTGGCTGTATTGGTGCCTGATTTTTCTGACTCATTCATCATCCTCTCGAATGATGAATTTTATTCCCTGGGGAATAAAGTGATGCCCTGATGGCGTGGACATCTCTGCTTTTGCTGTGAGATTTTTGTCTGGTTCTTATAAAAGCGACTGCCTCTTCCACCTCCCTGTCAGCCAGCAGCTGCCACAGGGAACTCTGTGTCTTGAGCAGCAGCAGTCGAAAGATGCTCTCACTGCCCACTTCCTGTAGACGGGGAGATTTTGGTGGGCTGCTCAGGAGTGGTGCCAGCTCTGTGTCTGACTGGTGACTGACTCATGAGAAAAGCAGCCTCATGTCTGAAAGATAAGAGCCAACAAATCGCCTCCAGGTGGTGTTAGTTTGGAGGTGACTGACCATTCATTTCCTCTCTCTGGGAGGAGCCGCTGGGGACGGAATCAGTGAATAAGTGGTCTTGCCTGCATTTTTCTCTGGCTGTTAGTGAAGCCGCTGAGCAAACAGTTGGTCCTCTCTGCTGGAATGGCGAGTGGACCCCAGTGCCCTCCGAATGCCCTCTGTGGCTGTGGGGGTATCAGACTTATGTGTCATCTGTCCTGTGTCTTCTCTTCATTACGCCTCTCATTCTCTTGCTAGGAGGTTGGCTGTGTGTGCCAGGCCAACTCTGCTTGTCTGTTGCTACCAGATTATTCCGTGACCAGCCAAACCTCAGCCCTGCTGATTTGATTTCCTCCAGATCTCCCCCTGACCCAGGAATTGATCAGAAGTGATGGTTCTGAACTGCGGTCCCTTGGCCGGGCTCCATGGGTCTGGGCAGGTGGGCCTGCCTCGCCTCCGCGCCGCTCCCCTCTCCCTGCTCCCGCCTCGTTCCCATTTCCTGCAGGACACCACTCTGCCATCCTGGAGCCGTCAAGCACAGCTTTGCTTTGGCAGCACCGTCGTGCACACACGGGTGGGAGAGGGGCCATGTTTATCACTTTTCCTGGAGATTATCTGTTTAAGCACTTCTCTGACAGTTACAATAACAAGGGCAGTGTGTTGTGTTTCCCAGCAGAAGGACACTTGCTGTTGAAAGATGTATAGCACTAATTAGAAATACATAACATCCGGCCACATGGCAGCCTTCTCCCGGCCGCTCCATTTCCTGATTTCATACAACTTTGACGACAGTTGGTTTATGTTTTCCATGAATATGTTCTCAGAAAAATGAGAAGGTCTCCTCGTTAATAGGAGCGAGAAGAGTGTTTCTGCTCGAGCAGGTATTTGGCCAGAGGAATGGTGGGAGCCACAGTCACCTGCCCCTCTGAGAGCGTGTGGGAGGGGTTCGGACTTCAGGTGACTCTCTGGTACGAGACATTTCCGTCTGACTTCCTCAGCCAGAAGCTTTCCCCTACCCCCTTGAACAGGCCTGCTTTTGGAAAGAAGGGGAAAGGCTGTTTCACAATGTTAATGAGTTCCTCAGCTCATGTCAGGCTCCAGCCACCTGACACAAAGCCAGAGGAACCCAGGCAAATACCAAGGCGAACAATGCTTTTTCCTTCCCCACCCCACATCACTTGTTGGCCTGGCCCAGCCCCCTCCAGGGATATATATGGGCCTCTGTGAGGGTGGCGCCAGTTTCCTAGGCCTCACCTGGGATAGGTGGGCCTGGGACCCTGGATGCTGCTTTCCTGCCTACTTGCATCATGTGGGTCCTTCTCAAGGACTGGCATCTTACAGCTTCTAGCCCACAGAAACCTAAGTGAGGCGGACAGCATCTCCCGAAGATACCATAGCACTTAATACATTTCTCACTGGAGGCATGGGGTCTGAGTCACCATGGTTACTTGGGGGTAATAAATAACCCATTTAGAAGGTCCTAAGATTGCAGGGACCCTGTTTTATTTGTAGCTTTGTGTGTGTGGGTGCTCAGTGTGTGCTTATGGTACCACTGAGCCGTGGAGGAGGGCAGGCCTTCCAGAAGTGTTCTATGTGCAGAGCTGACCAAGACCCAGGCATTCTGATCCCCAGAGATAACTGTGGTATCACCACCTGCTTGATCAGCACAGGGACAGTGTACTGATTTGTATTAATACCTCCCCATCCATCAGACCCAAACACAGCAGGGAGTGCTGTCAGGCCCTTCCCGGGGAGATGGAAGGGTGAAGGGTGAGGTGATGTAACCATGGCCAGGGGCAGAGCCGTCATGCAGCTGCCTTTCAGCCACAGCCCTGAGAGGTGGTTGATCCCTTCCAGACATAGCAGAGAGGCTCCAGTTGTTGCTTCTTTACCTGGTCCTCAGACCTTCCTGCAGGAAGCTTAAAAAGGAGTCAAGCTGGACTCCCCAGAGGCCTCCATGTCGTTCCTAAGCAGTTGATTCTCCCCTTGAGTCTTGCTTTGTGCACTTTGATAAAGTGTCTAACCCAAGGTTGCCGTTTGTCATAAAAATAGAAATGGTCTGGGTGAAAGTCATCTCTCTTTGCCCTGTCTTTTCTTTATCAAGGCTGATGAGAGTATCTTGTTGTAGTCCTGGGCTTCTGCCAGTCCTTGGAGCTCAGATATCCACTTCCGTCTCTTCTGAGGGCCTTCTGTGTGCAGGTAACTTCTGCCTGTGCCCAGGAGTTCCCGTGGACAGAGGAGCCTGGTGGGCTGCAGCCCATGGGATCACAAAGAGTCTAACACAGCTTAGCAACTAAACAACAACAGCTTCTGCCCAAGATGTCCTGTTGATGAGGGGACACTAATGTGTACTCAGTGTGTCGTCTGCCAGGATGTGGCCTCCACTCATCCTCTCCTAACTAGCCTCTCCTAATAAGTCCCTCTGTCCAGGACTCACTGTCCCGTTCTGGGCTCTGTTGCTGCTGGCAGTGCTGGGCAGGGGCCTGGCCTGGGCCAGGGTGATTTGGAGAGTGCCGTTGTGTATAGTGAGCATGGAGGGGAGAAGCTGGCAGCTTTCCTTGGGATGGCTTCCATGTCTCCCCCTTCCCTGCTGTCCATCCTCCCTCTGCTTGGTCCTTGGATGCTCGTTTCCTTTCTCTCTAGCAGAAGTTTAGGGCCTTACCAGAGGAAGAAGGAGACGGGTGATCTATTCTCATCACATGGATTGTTACCACTTCCTTACTGCCTGCCACAGTTGAATTGGAAAGTTCGAGGCTGACATTTGGGACCATTGGGCATCTGGCAGGCTGGTGGGAAAACCACAAGAGAAGAATTGCTACACTGATGCTAGTCATATGTTGGGACCTTCTGAGCAGCAGCCTGTTCCTTCTACCCCCAGGGCTTTCTAAAGTGGTTTGGGGCTGGCTTTGCATACTCCAGTCATGTTTGTTCCTGTGGCCAAGACAGTTAGGAATAACTGTGGTTGTATAGCATCTCCTGGAGTAAAGACTTCAATTAGGCCCCATTGAAAAGCCGAGTGTCAATGAGGGGAGAGGCGAGAGGGCTCCCCCTTGACTTCCGAGGTTAAAACGCAAGCAGGGACAGAGATCAAACGTGCAGCTCATTATGCTTTTAACACTTGGAGATTCCGAGAGTTCTCCCGTATTACAGGAGGAATTAACAGATCAGCTGCTGCCAGACCAAGCAAGCCTGGCTGTGGATTCTGCCTCCTGCGCATATAGGGGTCTCCTCCCCTGGGGCTGCAGCCTGGCCTGCTGCCTTCCGCTTGTCACCTGTTTCTCTCAGGGCTGCATGAGGTGACCGTCAGGGAGGGCCGCTGACAGGGAGCGGGTACAGACAGTGGTTTGAGGGTTATGTGCTGTAGCTCCTGCTAAAGGATAGGCCCGGCCACCGCCAGGGTGGCTCCTTTCCCTGACCCACAGCGGGAAGGAAGTTGGTCAGGCTCAGGAAGTGAGGGGCATAGACTGCTAATGTTAGAACCAGGTTTATTTCTTAGCCCTAGAGGAATGAATAGGTGAAAATTAAAGCTAATACTTGCTTAAGTGCTTATTATGTGCCAGGCACTGTCCTTTATAAAATTTGACTCATTCAGTGAAAAATATATTATTTCTAAGTGTTGTGTGTGTTCTCTGAGGAGGAGGAGGAACAGAGAGAAGGTAAGGCTGGAATCAAAGGTTGGTGCTTCAAGAAAATGACTTCTAAATCGGTGTTTTTCTCATCTTAATTGGTGACTGTATTCCTGCCATCTATACATTAGAGAGACTGAGTTAACATGACTTCCTGTTCACTGTGGGTTCATGTCGTCAGCAGAGAGCATGCAGTTTGGGCTCCGACTGTACACCTGGGGTTACTGGTCTCGGGGAAGTGGTGTGAAACAGAATTCATACCAGGGAGCCCTATAATAACCATATCGGGCACTTAACCACATGCCAGGCATCCTAGTGAGTGCTTCACATGCGATACTTTGTTCAACCTTTTGACTGCCCTTTGAGAATGGGAATCTTCCAGCCCAGGCTCAGGTGAGGAAAAGGAACTCAGTGACACGACCAAGGACTTCCTCCTCATAAGGTGGGGAGAGGACCCCTTAGCCCCCAGGACACTGATGGACTTGCCTTTCCCCTTCCCAGACTGCTTCTCGGAGGAGTGTCGCTCTGTGATCCAGGAGCAGGCTGCAGCCCTGGGCCTGGCCATGTTTTCTCTCCTGGTGCGACGCTGCACCTACTTACTGAAGGAGTCGGCCAAAGGTAAGCAGACGAGGGCCCCTGGCTGGTGGGCCTTCCAGCTCCTGGGTCCTGTCCAGACAGGCTCAGGAGGCCGTGCTGCGTTCTCCGTGTCTTCTCCCTCTACTCCAGGCTCCCTCTTGCCAGCATGCCCTCTTCCTTTTGCCTACCTGACTAGTCCCACTTCCTCTCCGGCCCTCCTTCCGTTCTGTGGAAAGGAAAGGAGACTTCTTTCATCCTCTGTCTCTCTTCTCCTTTAACAGGATTTTCACTGTACCTCTGAACTGCTGAGTGTTCATGCAACTTGAAAAATGAGTTTTCCTTGATGTTCCTAATTGATGTTTTGATTTCCACCTCTCTCTCTGTATGTCCTTCTTTGTTTGGTACCTGGTGGGGGCTGTAACCGCTGTGGACCAGCCATCTCCAGGAGACTGACTGGACCAGATCAGGGGTTCTTTCTAGCCCCTGAAAGAACTAGCTCCTGAAAGCCACTGCTTTTTGAGCAGTGTCCCCATGTCCTTTAAGTCTGCCCTTAGAATTCCAAGCCTGACTTCTGGGCCATGTAAGGCAGGGCTGAAGGGTGCACCTTTCTTTCAGCTTCTGGATCAGTTGTGATGAGTAGTGAGGCCCCTCTGTTGTTCGCCAGCCACATCAGCCTTTGGGAGTGCCTCTAGCCGCTGGAGTTGCCTATTTAGAGCAAGGGAGGTTAATTGGATAGAATCTCAAATTTACAGAAAAGTTTTGGGAATAATACTCTCTTACTTACCCCTCACCCAGACTCCCTAATTGTTAACTTTCTACCACACTTGCTTTAAGTTCTCTCTCTTTCCATACGTACACGTATACGTATTATTTTCTTTATGAACCATTTGATCATAAGTTGCAGACATGGTAGCTTCCCCGCCCCGCCCCTTCCCGCACCAGATACTGGACTGTGTACTTCCTAGTCACAAGGATCTTCTCCTACACGACAGTGCTGTTATCACAGTCAGGAAGCCAGCGTTGATACAGTACTATTACTGAATCTACAGACCTTACTGAGTTTGTATTAGTTGTACTAAAAAAATATTTTTTTTCTGGTCTAGGATGCACTCCAGGATCAGACGTTGCATTTAGATGTCGTGTCTCTTTATAGTCTCCTGCAACATGGATGGTTTCTGAATATTCCTTTGTTCTTCATGCTCCTGACATTTTTGAAGTGTGCAGGACATTTATCTTGTAGAACACCCCACTGTTTGGGTTTCTCTGATACTTCCTTACCATCAAATTCGGGTTGTTCTGTTTGAGTAGGAACCCTGGTGCCATGTCAGTGCTGTGCTGAAGGAAGGCTAGAGTGGGTGTGGGTTGGAGGCTGGAGGCCAGGGTGGCAACCCTGTCGCCAGGCCGCAGGTGGAGCACAGGCAGCTGTGTGCAGGGCAGACCCAGTGCACTGGTTCTCTCTCTGTCCTGCTTTTCAGAATCCTCTTAGGTACTGGCACTTGTCCTTTGCTTCTGGGCCTGGCTGTCCTGTGGATGGGGTCTCCCTTCCCTGGGAGCTGGCTGCTGTCCCAGTGCCCCACTGGCCGCACGCAGGGCCACTGTAGATCTAGGCCCAGCTCTTACCCTTTGCCTCTGCAGCTCAGCTGTCCTCTCCTGAGGGAGAGGAGGATCAAGATGACATCAAGGTGTCCTCCTTTGTCCCGGACCTGAAGGAACTGCTCCCCAGTGTGAAGGTCTGGTCAGACTGGATGCTCGGCTACCCAGACACCTGGAACCCTCCGCCTACCTCCCTGGAGCTGCCCTCACAGTGAGTCAGCCCTGCCTGCCCGAGTTCCCACAGCCCCCTCCTGTGGCCTGCTGACCTGTGTCTCCCCTCTTTACTTGAACTTGGGTGTTCCCCTTCCGTGAACACCTCCCAGGCCCCTGCTTCTGCCTGCTCTCTGGTCCATTCCTCCTCCTCCTCCTCCTCTCAGTCTCTCTTTCTCTCACTTCATGGCTTGCTCTGTTCTGCTCCTTGCCCTTGATCTTGTGAGTTTTCACTGTGCACTGCTCACGCTCACCGTCTCCGCAGCTACCTCCCAGGTCTGGGTGGGTGTCAGTCAGTGTGTGAGACCTTCTCTGTCTCCCCCTTTTAGTTCGTCTCCGTGCATCTCTCAGGCCCTTGCCGCTTCTCATGCTGTCCTGCGCACTGTCTCCCTACCTCCTTCTCACGATGTGGTGTGTGTGGGGGTGAGAGCATAGACCGCTTTGCACTCACTGCATCCCCATCCCCCGCAGCACATCCTGCCTCGTCCCCCTGGCTCTGGATGTTGGTGTGGGGAAAATGTGTGTCTGCTGGATGTCTCTATGTAGATCTCTTTGTGTGCCCATACGACTTTTTTCTCTCTGTTATAAAAATTGTGGTAAAAAATAAATACGACAGAGTTTGCCATCTTAACCATTTTTAAGTCTACAGTGCATTCACGTTGTTGTGCGACCATATAGAGCGATTTCTTGTGTTCATAACAGTGTGTGAGTTGTAGCTCTGTGTGTGCCTGCTTGGGTCTTGTTGTCTGTGCGTGTCTGATTGTGAGGGTTTTTTTGTATTAATGTGTGTGTGTCTGAGGGGATTTGTCTACTGAAGGCTCTGGGCGTGCCTGTCCAAGTCTGTGCATGTACACGTGTCCACGTGCTGTGTCCACATCTGTGTCTGGGTCTCTTTGCAGGGCTCCTGTGTCCCCTGAGGACCCTGTTGCACTGTGGTCTGACGCCCTGTCTCTGTGTTCACATGTGCGTCTGGGCCCATGTCAGTCCATCTCTGCTTCGGTCCTGCCCGTGTCTCTCTGTGTGGCTGTGTCCTGTGGGAGTGTCTGTTCCTGAGCATCTGTGCCCAGGACTGCCTGTGTCCCTGTCCATATTTGTCTGTGAGTGTATCTCTGTGTGTCAGTCTAGGTCTCTCTGCTGGGGGCGGGGGACGTTTCTCTATATGTGGGTCTTCCTGTACCCATCCACCTGCCTCTGTCCATTCCTCCTGCCCATCTCAGCTTCTTCCCGCCTGCCTCTTCTCCCACCTCCCTCCCTGCTGTTTGTGTGTGTCTGTATCAGGGGTCAGCAAGCTGTGGCCCATGAGCTAAGAATGGTTTACATTTTTAAATGGTTGAGAGAAAGATCAAAAGTATAAGACTTCATGACTTGCAGAAAGTGTATGAAAAGGGACCCTGAAAAGCGCCCATAAAGCTGTATTGGAACACAGCCATGCTTGTTTGTTCCCTCTGTCCACGCTGCTCTCGCGCTGCAGTAATAGGGCTGAGCAGTTGTGACAGAGACCATACTGGCTGCAGAGCCAAAAGTACTTACCGTCTGTTCCATTATAGAAAAGGTTTGACGGCTCCTGCTCCATACCCGTGTTCCTGTGCGTCTTGTTCTTCTGTGTGCTCAGGTCGCTGTGTATGTTCTTCTGTGTGTTCAGGTTGCCGTGTATGTGTGTGTGTGTTTGCCTAAGAGCGCCCTAATGTGTGTGCACCCAGGCCTGTTTCTGGTCAATTCTGTTGACTGTCCATTTCTCTCCCTCATTCTTTCTCTTTCCCTGTCTCGGTTTCTCCCTCGGCATTTCTCTGTCTGACCTTTCTGTCTCCCTTTCTACAACCCCCTCCCTCCCTCTTCCAGCAGCTGTATTGGGGTCTCTGGCAGGTATGGTACACGCACAGTTCCTTCACGCTCTGTGTTGGGCGTATGCGTGTGTGTTCGGGAGCAAGCATCCATGCCCAGCGTCTTCTCATTCTTGCCTAGTGCTCTTCCCTGGGAGGGGAGAGTACTGGAAGGAGGAGGATGGATGGCTAGGATGGTACATTTCTAGGGAGTGGGGAGGGGTGCTTCTCTGGGCTGGGAGCCATGCCATGGGAGTCTCCAGGCTCCTGGGTGACATGCAGAGGTTTCTGGTCAGCAGTTAACTGACCTTTCCATGTGGACTGTAGAATCTGATTCTTTCTTGCCTTTCCTTCCTCATATATCTCCCTTGCTTCTCACCCCAGGAAGCCACCCCCGGACCATTCAGCCTGCCCTTCCCAGGATCCCCAACTCTGGCTCTGTAACCCTGTGGGTGATGCTCACAGCACCAAACAAATCTCTGCGTCTTTCCTGTGAACCCTCTTAAGTTTCCAGGACGCACTCCAGGCTGAGGCCCGGTGAGCCAGAGTTGAACCCTGAGCTGGGCAGCTGCAGATACATAAAGGAGCAGGCTTATCTGGCTTGGGGCAGCCAGTTCTCAGCAGCGTTCCCTGAAGAGTTAACATGTCAGCCTCCGACTTTTCAGGCCATTAATCTGCAATGCCGACTAGGCAGTTTGCAGTTCTGGAAAGAAACTGACAAGGAAGGACTCTTGCTCACCAAGTATCTCAAGCCACTGCTTCTGAGCATGTGCAGGGGTCACAGTGTCTTCCTGTCTTTCACTTGGCCTGGGGGAAGGCAGACCATCTGCTCTTGGAGCTTGGGCCTTCCCTGGGTCACTCCATCTCACAGTCTTAGGTATGGTCGACCCAGGTCGTTTCCCCATATCCTGGCCATCAGGCTGGCTAACCGCTCTGCTGTGACCTGTCTCCCTTCTCCCCTCCTCCCTCTCCCACCCCCTTGGCTTTTGTTTGGCTGAGGAAATGGAAAGCTCACACAGGAAGTGCTGGGCCTCATTTGCTCGAGGTGCTGAGTCTGTTTTCTCTGTGGATGCTGGAGCAAATGGACCGTTGCCGGCTCATGCGAGCTGCTGCCCATCTTTGGGCAAGGGCTCAGTCTGCAGCTGGGCACGTGGTCCAGGCTACATCCACCCCCAACTGGCCTTCACCTCCAAGGCCAGAGGCAAACGGGGCTGGGACATGTGAATCAAGTTTGCTCAGTCTTTTCAGACTTTCCTTCACAGGGATAGCAAATCTGACCAAATACTGTGAATCTGATTGCTTAGTAAACAAGTTCCTGTAGCTGTTAACTTACTCTTTGATGAGTCCAGACTAGGCTGGAGAAGTCAGTGTGGTAGAGAATAGAGTCCTTCCTGCACTGTCTGCCTTTGCAGTCAGAATCAGTGGCTGGTTGTCTCTGGAATGCAAATTTAAGCATAGAGGAGGGGCCCCGCCATCCCGGGGCCTGACCACAAGGTACGGTGGTTTGATGGCTGGTGCCACTGGACAAAGCAGACCTGGTCTAACCATCACCCCATCTCATAGTCTTCAGATCCAAGCTGTGGAAAAGTGGAGTAAGAATTTACCTCCCTTCTTTCTGGTTTCTCATATAACCGCCTAACATTCACTGAGTGGATGCTGTAGTTGAGGGATTGGCAGGGTCTGGGTTCTTCTCTAGGTTACAAAATGACATCTCCCATCCACTGATCTTCCATACTGTGGAGCCTTTTTCTTTTAAGGCTGTGAGGAATAACATACTCCAGATAGTTCTGTAGATGTCAGAACAGAAATCCCTCTGACACACTAGGTCCCTATGCTGCTCTTCACTTTGGAACGTCTGGGAATGATCTCAAGAAAGTAGGAAGGAAATCGCTTCCACCTAACACCTCTCCTTCGCGTGTTTTCATTAGTCTATGCCCGCATTTGTTTTCTGCAAAGTCAGATTCCTCATTGATCCTAAACTAAGGTGGCCAGAAAGCCTGTGCTTCAGTTTTCTTCTCCTCCAGAAATGCCTACTCCCACGTTGTCTCCTTGACACATTTGGACCCTTGTTTAATCCTTCTTCATTCCCTGTCTGCCTTTCATTGTGTTACCATGTTTCCTTGCACAGTCAGTCACTTGGAAGCATCCTCCACCTCCTCAGGGCAATTCTAAACCACATCATGAGGTCTCCCTGGTTTTCTCCTCTTGGCCCGTATTCCTCTTCTTTCTGGTCACATTGACTGTTCCTTGCAGGAGCCACTTAGGCACGTATGGAGCACTTGTTCTGATGGTGACAGGACTTCCCTGACACTGCAGAGTGACAGGGGCAGGGCTTCAGAGCCATTTGTGCCTCTGCACACAGTGGCACTTAGTAGGCTGGCATTGGCACGTGGGCACGTTGACCTCCCATTCGTGTCTGTTAGGAGTTGTAATGGAATGGCTTTGTATCCGAGATTTGGGTATGGAGGTTTGTATCAGGGTGTGGAAAGTTGCCTTGAGCCACTGTAAAAGGCAGTGTAGAGTGCTTTGGTCTGTTTAGAACAGATCACAGTCTTTGGAGGGGCCATGCACATGTTGGGGGTTGGAGGAGGAGTGGGGAGCACAGATTCTGTGGCTTTCGTGAGAGGGGAGGGGCAGCCACTCCTGACTCTGCCCAGGGAGCATGAGGCCGTTGTGAACATCAGGTGGTGGAGAAGAGCAGAGCAACGGGCTTCCGCGAGCCCACGCGTAGCCCCCTTGCATCCCAGGACCTTTGGCAAGGCGAGGTCAGTGGGACAACCTACCTCATTTCAGAGGCTCCACCAAAGCCAAATCTTCCCTCATCTTGATCTCTAGTTCTCAGTAAGTGAAAGAGTCAGGGGACTTTGAGAACATCCAAACCTAGCCCAGCTGTGGCAGTTGGTTTATTGCTTTCAGCTGGTACTTGAACCCAGGTCCTGGTCTTGGAGGCTTTCCCAGGTTTAATCCCCGGAGCTTTCTCTGCAGCTGTATGACACTGCGCTGACCCCGAATGAGGATAGGAAAATAGAACCGGTGCCAAGCCAGAGTCTCTTTTTCATTTGGAGTCTGGCTGTCTGCCCATGACCAGGGTTACATAATGGGAAACATAGCTGGGGCTCTGGAGAGCCCGCGCTTCACCAGGCTGCCCAGACCTTCGCATTCTGATGCTATATATCTTCCTAATTGTAGCTCGGATGCATTTATCACACTGTTGGATTGGAGTACTGTTAAAAAAAAAAAACCCTCCAGAAATTCCTGGACTTGCTGCTTTTCCATGGTTTGCCTTGTGTAGTCTACGGAGCATGCTGGAAATGACCTGGAGGGAGCCCCCTGAGGTGCCGCCACCTTGGGAGACGTGGGGACATGGAGGGAGCGTGCAGTAAGCTCATTTCCGCAGGGAGCCCGCCTGTGCTGACCCTGTAGACGAGATAGACATTCCTGAGTTAAAAAGAAGCTCGTTTGCTCACCCTCCTAGGACAGCTCTGAAATAAGAACTAATCCCAAGCCTGGTCGGCACCCCTTCAAGGACGCTTAATACGTCTTCCCAGAAGGGCATTTTAGGAGGTCACTAAGTACTAGTCCATCAGCACTTCCCTGAAGGAAGTGGTGGTGACTGTGGGAAGCCCCTTTGCTACCCTGGCTCCCCACCCAGTCTCCCTGGCTCCGGGTTGGGGCGTCAGCACTCTAGCCTGGCACCAGGGGGTTCCTCTTCCTCCAAGTGCTGAGTGTGGGGCACACGTGATCTCTCCCACGGCAGGAGCCGCCGTCCCCCGCCTCCCCCCCCCCACCACCACTCAGGACTTCTTGTGAGAGGAAGGGGTGTTGGCCCAAGGCTCCAGTCTGACCCCAGCAGGGTACAGCCGCTGACCCCGGGAGAGTACTTTCCAGCTCCAGGCTGAGGTTATTTGGGTCCAGTGTGTGCTAAACTGAGAAGACGTGTTGGAGTGGTTACAGCTCAGAACTCAGAGAGGCCGGAACCGTGAGAATCCGCACCAGGGAGGCCACCGAGGACTCCACTCAGGCCGTGGAGATGTCGAGGTCCCCTGGGGACCGCTCTTTCCCAAACACACAGTGCTGATGGGTTTAACACACCATCGTCATGAGACTGAGGCCATACGTCCGAGCGTAGCTTAGGAGAACTGAAGTCAAATAAGGCGCTGACCTAGAGAGAGGTTGAGGGAGGCACAGGAGAGGTACTTGAGAAATCCTGGAATGAGGTTACCGTGACCTGCTGTTGGCCATAGGGCTCCAGCTGCACTGCTGAGAACATGAAGTTTATGTTCTCAGAGAAGTGCAGGGTGACTGGGCTGCAGATTGATTTTGCCCTATTGGGCAGAATTAATTTCAGCAGGCACTCTTCCAGGGGCCCAGGTTGACTTGTTTGTGTGAATTAGAAAGGCAGAAAGGATCTTCTTTAACTGAGTCTCGTAGTTCTCAATGGTCACCTAATAAACAGTGATGTTCTTGGAGGATGGTATCTGGCCACCCATGTCTTAACTCCTAGAGCAGTGAGCCCTGATAACGTCGTCTCCTGTTTATATCATGGTGGCATCTGGAAAATACACTGTGGTTCCCGAGTCTCAGAGAGAGATGCATAGATCTCCCTCACCCCGACTCAGGCTCTGCCCCATCCTGCCGAGCTGCCTAGCCTGAGACCAGAACCAGAGCCTCAGCCCACTGAGAACAGAGTTGGCTTTCCAAGGGGCTTACCGAGCTCTTCAAGCCCAGGTACTGTTCTTTTGACTCTACCAGACTTGTTGCATTCAGGTCCGTTTCTGCTGTTGCCTGCTCATTTCCTCCAGTTTCCTCCAGTTGGGTGGGTGGGGGGAGGGGGTCCTGCAGGGCTCCCATGGGGGTTGGAACCCCGAGTGAAGGGTGGTGGACTAGAATACGATGGTCCGTCGGCAGACAAGTTTGAAAAAGAGGATATAACGTATCTTAAGAGCAATTTCTCTTGCTGTGGCCTTTAGCCTTTCCCCTTTGTGGCTGTAGTCCACAGACCATCTCTTTTTCAGTTTTCTTATGCCTGGCTTCTGTGCCATCTTAGCTGTTTCCAGAGCTCCTCACTCCAGGAACCAAAGACCCAACTTGTTTCCCATCTGTACCGCTTCTCTGATCTTCCATAGCTCCGAAACACAATGCAGGGCTTCTTCTCACTCAACTCTTTCCGGGTTTGTTCTGCAGCTGTGGCGTTTGAATGTTAGTGTTTAAACAAGCTGGTATTACACAGGAAATGGCCACCTCCACAGGCCCCTGCAGGCTTGTAACATGGGGTCATTGTACTTGATATTAATCACCAGTCAGCCTGTTCCCCCAGTAAAAATATGAAGGGGTGTGTGAGGGCTCAGTCCTCCTCAGACTTGCCAGAAGGATGGCCTGAGCCCCAGTGGGGCCCTCGTCCTCATTCTCTGAACTGTCGTCCCGGCCCCAGGTGGAGTTAGCAGAAAAGTTCATACCTGATCTGCTCCCTATAAAGCCAGCAGATCTGCCTTCCTTTCTGAAGTTTAGGAAGGAGCTTGATAGAGATCTGTGGTATAACTTGCCTCACACCTGAATCTTTCCAAGCACGTTGTAGTTGAGTGGCATGTCGTATGAGGAAATGCCAAAACTGAAGAAACCAGAAACCTACTGGTCCACCTGAGATCAGGGCTTCTCAGATCCTTGTACCGAAGCTGCTTTTCAAACGCTGTTTGCAGAACAAACCCCAGCCCGAAGGGTTAATCTGATTCCCCGAGTCAATATCCCCCCAAACAACCGGCCAAGAGTGTGCGTTGGTTCATTTCTGTGAAATGTGTTTCCCTAGTCACCTGGGCTGGCCTGGGCTGCATTGTATCGGCCGGCAGCTGCACCGCACTCAAACTGACAGCTACATTAAACCTTGGAATTCTGAGGCAATAAAAAGTAAATTAACTCTTATTTTTTTCCTTTCCTGGTGGAGTAAATGAATGCCTGTCTGTAGGGAAGTGAGCAAGCCTTGGTCCTGAGTGCATACCTCTAACTAGCCACCGCTGGTCGGTCCCAAGCTAGGATCTGGTGTTCAGACTCCAGCCAGAGGTCTACTTTCCCGGTGTGTGGCGTGTTCTGTGGGGTTGGACCACTGGGTCACCCTGCAGCCGCCGATCCCTGCTCACTAGTCACATCACAGTTGCCTGAGAGGCTCCCTTGCCGCCATTCTGAAGGCCATAAACAGACTCGCATGCAGTTTCATGTTCTCTGGCTGCCTTGTGTCTGTTTGGGGGGAAGATTTTTTTGGACTCTGGGAGTTTTTTCCAAATACGAGCTGGGACCAGAACAAACCAGAGGGATTTGCCCAAGCGGATAGTGCTCTAGAGGGTCCATTTAGAACCACTGGTGGCTTGAGCATGTCTGGAAACTCTCCTGGGGAGTCATTTCCTAAGTGTTTCTAGAAGAATGGGAGCGCTATAAAGTTCCTCACAGCCACCAGAATTGGACATCGGGCCCCTTGGCCCGGGCCAACCTTGAATCCTTAGCATTCAAGGGCTGCAGTAGGGTGAAGGTTGGAAGGCACTTCCAGCTGGGATAAAGACTAGAGCAGGAAAAGGCTAACTTTTCCCCTTCTACTCAGACAGGAAGCCCTGTGTTCACCCACGGAACTGACCTCTCAGCCCAGAGGCCTGATCAGGGTAAGCTGAGGTGACGTTGCCCAGGTTCCAGGAATTACCTCATCCCATTGCAGACATCTTAACTTTGAGCTCAGACATCTCACCTAGTTTTTCTAAGTACTTCTTCCTTTTAGTATTAGTTTCCTGACACTCCCTTCTCCCCCACCCTCTGTAGGGAGTCACTGTATGGTCCATGGGCACCTGGTCAGTTGTTGTGTTTATGGGGCTCAGTGAGGAGGGAGAGGACTATCGGTGAGCTATGCAGTGATCTGGGGCAGCCCTACTGCGGTACCAGAAGAAAGAAGCCACTAGATCTGCACACCCATTTGGAGGGATACAGACAGAAATGACCTTTCCTTGGAGCATTTTGTGTATTTATTCCCTTGGTTCTGCTCAGTCTAGCTTGGCCCCTTGGGCCCCTTGACATTTCTGGGGTGGGAACTCAGGACACTTCCTATGTCTTTTGGCATCAGCTGCTGTTTACAAATCAATACTAGGGTAGGACCTCCCATCCACTGGATTTATGCAGTGAGTGTCCAGGTTTGGGCACAAGGTGGGTGGTAATGGGCGAAAGGCAGATGTGGTCAGGGGTCCCTCGTGGTGGCCAGCAGTCTCTGAGAGGAGTCCGTTTTGGTTTATCTGAGCCTTAGGGACAGGGAGCATGGTAATGAGAACCACATGGTACCACATATTTCTTCGTCTTGGATCCAAGATGGTAGGGGTGGGGGGATGAGAGAGGGATGTGGGGCCTCCCATTGTGGCAGCCATGGGTAATTTTCTGCCGCCTCTCCCTGGCTTGAGATGCTGCTGCTCCCCACCACCACCTCGCCCTGCCCCCAAGTACGTCCTGAAGCAGCCTTGACCTGCACAGCACCAACCAAGGCCCCCAAGCCAAGAATTCAGCTGGGAGACTTTTCACCTTCTTCCTTCTCGCTGTCGTCTTTCCTGTTTATTTTCCAAATTGCTGCTCTGCAGCCGAGCAGTGCCTATTGGCCAGAGCTCACCACTGCTGTGGGATCAGACTCAGGCAGTGGGCTCAAGTGGCCAGCAGGGCACAGGGGGAGGAAGCGGGGAGCTGGAAGAGCCTCCCTGTGCGTCTCCCATGGGCAGCGCTAACCTCGGAGGCGGCCCTGAGCGGCCCTATCACATCCGGTGCTTGTCTCTGCAGCCGGGACCGGAGGATAAACTATCAGAGCTGTGGGGCAGTGCATCATTCCTCTTATTATTTTCTTCTCTGCAGATGGGGTCGTGGAAAGTTCAGTTCCTTTTAACCCTCCAAGTTCTGTTTATTCTACAGCTGGTAGCCTGAATGCCGCGTTTCCCATTACATCACAAAGGGGCTCAGGCAGATCTCCGCACAGAAACGTGTTGCAACTGTTTATTTTTTTCCATATTTAAACATTTCTGACAGCCAAACTCAGCCGAGCCAAAAGATGGAGCTTTGTGAATGAGTCCGGTCGTCAGTGTCTATGCAGAGAGAGAGGCCTTAGAAAGCTCTCGCCCCTCCAGTGATTCTTCCCAAACACGTTCTCGTTCCTGGGCAAAGCCTGGGAGGCGAGTCATTGTGCGATACACGTGTGTTGATTATGTGCCGTTGTGTGATTAATGGAGCTGTGTTCCGCCTGGTTCCCAGGACACTCTTGAAAACAAGATGTTTCATTTCATGGCCTTTTCCTCATGCAGTGATTTCAGTAAATAAACCAGTGCAGGCTCCTTCCACCTGGATCCAGGCAAGGAATCCTCACACCTCCACTCCACTCTCTCCCCCAGCATCACCTTCAGTGCCATGGCCCTTGAACGCCCTCTCTTCTGCCATCTCCCAAAAGCTCCCCATCTCCGGGCGAAACACACTCCTCAGGTCTGAGGCCCCTCCCTGGCAGATCCGGCTCATGCGCAGTGACTCCTCTGGGAAGATTCCAGGATGTAGCTCACTCTTATAGCTCTCTTCTGCTTCTCGCCTCTCGCCACCCCATCTCTTGAGCCTCATTGTAAAGCTTTTCTTTGTTATTCTGTGCAGCTCCTTTTAGAGTACAGCTTAGCATCCATAGGGCACTTGCCTGTTCCAGACGCCCTGGTTAAGGTATTCTGGAAAAGAAAGTGAAGTCCTGTACAGCCCAGGGCCTATAAACTTGGCGGTCCCGGATCTGACCACAGTTTGACTGTTAGAGCTACAGACGAAAAAAGAAAGCTCTAAGGATCCTTAGCACTCACCAAAGCAGGGATGTGAGCCACAGGAGAGTTTTGACAAATGACAGTGACAGAGAAATGAACCTCCTTTTTCTGATTTGGCTCTGAAGTTCAAACTGGGGTGAGCCGGACTTTTTCTTTTCAGGAGTTCTTAGCATGTTCGACCAGGACCTGGTGATACGCAGTTAGGGTGAGCAGCCAACCCAGTTTGCCCAAGACTGAGGGGTTTCTGGCGACCTGGGACTTTCAGTGCTAAAACTGGGACAGTCCCAGGCAAACCAGAAGAGTTGGTCACCCTGTATGTTACCTTCCGCTTGTGTGGGAGAGGAGGGGGAGAGTGGTGGCCGAGACAGTACTGATATTGTTCACCTGCCGAAATGCGTGGGTGGCTTTTCCTTCCCAGGAGGGTCTTGGCAGGCCAGGAATGAGGTTTTTGTTGGGTGTGTTTGATTGTTTTCCTCCTTACCTATAGGAAGAGATCTCTAAACCACTGTAGGGGACTGGGGTGGGAGGCAACAACCACGGGACTCGTTGCCTGGTGTGTCTGGTCCCTCTGGCTGTGTAGGAGGAGGAGAGATTGGCGTGGTGTTGCTGTCTGTGTGGCATATACTTGGCTGGACAGGAGCAGGGGAATTCTGGGAGCCGCCTCAGGCACTGGTTGTCTTGAATGTTTGAGTAAGTGTCTCAGGCACACTGTCTGGAAAGGTGACAGGACCTGCATTAGGCAACTGATTCTCTAAATTCTTTTTCCTTTCTGGTTAGGATTAAAAGCGTCCCCCTAATCAATTTCAACTTTGCAGAGATGGACACACACACCCACCCACCAGATTACTGCCACGGGCACAGTTTTATCTCTGAGCTCTTTGGGTTAGATTTCCTGGCAGATGCCAGCCGTAGACGGCATTTGCCACAAGCATGTCCCTGCCCACAAGTGCTTAGACGGCTTGAACTGGTCCCTCTCTAGAGCTGCTCTTCTTGTCTTCCCTCCTTTCTCGCAGGGTTGCTGTGGATGTGTGGTCGACGCTGGCTGACTTCTGTAACATACTGACTGCAGTGAATCAGTCTGAGGTGCCACTGTACAAGGACCCGGACGATGACCTCACCCTCCTCATCTTGGAAGAGGATCGGCTTCTCTCGGGCTTTGTCCCCTTGCTGGCTGCCCCTCAGGACCCCTGCTACGTGGAGAAAACCTCGGATAAGGTCAGCCCCAGGCCAAACATCCCTCCCCCATTCACCCCTCCTCTCAATTCTCCAGACTTTTTTATTCTTGGGAAGTTTTCTGTGCAAACGGAACATGATTAAGTCATTGAGGAGGGTGTTAAGGGAAAATATCGACCTTTTAGCCGCTGACATCCAGCTCCGTGTCCTGAAAAAAAAAAAAAAGCCCTCTCGACTTCCTTTGGTGTGTGTGTGCGCTCGCTGGCATGTTGTATATACGATCATTTCCTCACTTGTTTAAATAGTGCAGCTTGTGTTGGCAGTGCTCTCACTCAGCTCCAAATGGTTTGCATCATGCTTAAGGCACCCTCCGTCCTCCCCCCTTCATCCTTCCCCCCAGCCACAAAACTCTGCACTAGGAAAACAGCCAGGGCTTTTTCCCTTCTCTGAGGAGGAGAGTGATAAATAGGTGACTAGAGAGAAGCAGACACCATGTGTTAACTTACAAAAAAAGCTTTTAGGAATATGAAGCATTCCCCGCTGCCTGGTTTCTATTTTTCTTCCTCTGAGGACCGCGTTTTAACCTGAACTTTTTCCTTGTCTGTCTGTTTATAGAAAACAAAGCCCATTGCCTGTTGCCCTGGTGGGGACTGTGGAGCTCTTAGTCTCTGCATAACAGTTGGGGCTGCGGCCAGGTGTGGAGAGTAGAGCCGTCCTTTCTGCTTCCCATTCCCGTGCAGCAGTTGCTGGGCTGGGGAAGTCGCGCCCACAGACCCCCGGAGCAGGGTCTCCTATGCCAAGCAGGGGATCCCTGTGACTGACCCCTGTGCGGAGTTGTTGGTGTCACATCCCCTAGGGGAGAGCCTTTTGGGGAGAGTCCCACAAGTGGCTTCTCAGAAGGAAAGCTTTTGAGCTAGATGAAGTATGTATAGAAAGGCAGGTAGATTTTTTTGTCGTCGTTTTAATGTCAGATGGTAAAAGTTAAAATCCAAACATAAACTACAAATATGAGAGATTTTATGTTGAATGTAAATTTTTTTAATTCATCTTTGTGAAAAAAGGATCTGTGTTCCTTGCAGACAAGTAAAAAGGAAAAAAATGTATCCACAACTCCCTTTACCCAGTGGTAATACAACTGTTGTTTTTGCTGATTATATACAGTCATATTTAACTTCCAGTATATGCACACACTTTTTTTAAACACAACTAAGGGTCATATTGTACATGTTATTTGTGCTCTGCTTCTAAAAATTTATTTGGCTGCGCTGGGTCTTAGTTGTGACATGAGGAACCTTAAGCTGGGGCATGTGGGATCTAGTGCCCTGACCAGGGATAGAGCTCTGGCCCCCTGCATTGGAAGCGCAGAGTCATAGCCACTGGACCACCAGGGAGGTCCCTGTACTCGGCTTTTTTCATTTGTATTTTTTAATGTATTCTTAAATGGAATCATGTTTGAGGATCACTTAGTATTCATTTCTATGCAAAGATTTCTTTAACCAGTCTTTGCTTTATTGAACAAAGGGCCTGTCCTGAATTTCTGAACTACTATAATCAGTGAAGTGATTCCTTGTAGAATTTTTTTCATATATTCCCTTTGGTTAAATTTCTATAAGCAGATAAAAGTCTCGACATTGACATATCAATGGAGTTTAAATGCAGTTAATGACTAATACGGGGAATGTGAGAACCTTTCTTTCTAGAGAAATACTCATTTTATATTTTTCTAGCAAAAAGTTGGAATAAAGTCCTGCTGTTCTAGTCTCCAGAGGGAATACTGACGGGGAGTTGTAGTGTGTGAGGCTGAGGACAGCTAACACAGTGCAGACTTTATGGAAGATGTTCAGTTGGAAGAGTTGGAAGAGAAACTGGGCAACTTGGGCCAGGGGAATCCTAGTACGTCCTGTTCTTCTGTGATCATAGGGTGGTCTTGACTCTGGGGGTGCTTTTGGAAATTGGCTATTGGGTTAACTGCCTTTCAGTGAAGAACACAGAAGGAGTCCGAACCAGCTTTAGACTTGCTAAGCCTTTCACTGTGTGGCATGTGGAATCTTAGTTCCCTCACCAGTAGTCGAACCCGTGCCTCCTGCAGTGGAAGTGCAGAATCCTAACCCCTGGACTACCAGGGAAACCCCTCTCCCAGCTTTAGTGTGAGCATATGATACATGTGTATGATACAGTATATGATATACAACAGCATGTGCTAAGTACATGACTGGCAAGAAGAACACCAAGCCCGTGGTCCGTGCCCTCAGCCTGTGGTCGTGCCCTCAGGCTGCCCAGGGCAGTTGCAGCTCACTGAGACTCAGGTAGTCTGAAGGTAGTCTCCACCTCAAGGACTGTGAAATAGGCATGTCTAATACAACATCTCCAAATCCAGACTTTGGAATTTCTTTCTCCTCCAAACCTGAGCTGTCTTCAGTCTTCTCATCTTGATAAATGGCAGCTTTGACTTTGGGGCTGCTCATGTCAAAATTCTTGGGGTTATTCTTGGCTCCTCTCTTCTCACACCTCCATATCTAATCTGTCAGCGATCCAAGTCTTCTTTACCTTCAAAATAAACACATACAGTGCTTTCTTACCACTGCACCCTAGTTCGATTCAGTGAAATGCCTTCTGATTAGTTTCTCTAGCTCCTCCCTCCTCCTGCTCTCCAGTCTATTTCCAACACAGCCACTGGAAGGATCTCTGTTTCTATTTATTTATTTTATATTTGGTCGTGCCGGGTCTTCGTTGCCACACGCCAGCTCTCTCCAGTTGCGGTGCACAGGCTTCTCATTGCAGTGGCTTCTCTTGTTGTGGAGCACGGGCTCTAGGTGCGTGGGCTTCAGTAATTGCAGTTCCTGGGCTCTAGAGCCCTGGCTCAGTAGTTGTAGTGCACGGGCTTTGTTGCTCCATGGCATGTGGGATCCTCCTGGACCAGGGGTTGAACCCATGTGCCCTGTATTGGCAGGCAAATTCTTGGTGTTTTTTTTTTTTTAATTTATTTTTTTTATTTGGAGGACAGTTGCTTTACAATATTGTGTTAATTTGGAAGAGAGGTTCAAGAGAGAGGGGGCATAACATATACCTATGGCTGACTCATGTTGCTATATAGCAGGTGAATTCTTAACCACTAGACCACCTGGAAAGCCCAGAATGATCTCTTTAAAGCATCAGTAAGATCGTGTCCCTTCTCTATGAACTCTCTGGTCCAGCTCTTGCTACTTTGCTTGTGCCCAGTATGCCCTAGTCACGTTGGCATCCTTGCTGTTCCTCAGACCAGCCGCACACTCAGGGTCTTTGCACTTGGTTTCCTCGTAACCTGGAACACCCTGTCCCCAGAGCACTGTGTTGCCCTCTCACGCCCTTCGCAATGCCACCTTGGTTGGAGAGGTCTTCCCTGGCTACCCTATGTAAGATGCTACATGCCTTCCTGTGCCCTTTTCTCTCTTTCTTTCCATGGCAGAGAAAAATAACATCTCTTTAATATCTAGCATGTGTCAGTCCCTGGACAAGCTACTTCTGTCCAGTATTTAAGTCCACACAAAGTGCCTGCCAAGTAGGTATTAGTACCTTCATTTTATAAAAGAGAAAACTGAGGCTCAAGAAAGGAGCGAAGAGTGATGATCAGCTCTTATGAAGTATCTCCACCACCGACCTGGAAGATCAGTATCGATGTGGGGGACTCTTTAGGGACTCTCAACCTTTTGGATATCTGAAGAAGACAGACATCTTCTCCAGCTTCTGGTGTTCACGACTAAGAAATGTAAAGTATCTCAAGGACTTTGTAGTGGCAACATGAGAATTTCATCGTGGTCGAGCGTGGTCACGTTTGGCCCAGCCTGGATGTGCACTAGACAGGCGCTCACTGAGCAGACCTACACCACTCCTGTGTGCACAGCAAGAGAGGTTCAGACGTGTAAGGCAGACACCCACCTAGTTTGGAAGATAACTTGTGGCATACACAAAGATGTGACAAGCAAACAAGTTCATTTGCATCTGTAGTTAAGGAGGAACTCTTGAAATTTTATTGAATTGGTAGTTTCCCACCGAAGGCATTGCTCAAGGAGCACTGACTTGGCATTAACCGATCACTGTATTTCCCAAGTAAATTCCAAGAAACTCTAGTTTTATAGGTTCTTAATAGTTAGGTGAAAAAAAGTTCCACAATCATGTAAATTAGAGTAACACAGTATTAGACAGAAGCCATTACTGCAGGACTTTTTGGAACTTCTAATGTCATGTACGTTGCAAGGAGGATAGCCTTTGCTACCTTTCCCAAACTTGCTTCACCCTTGATCTTTTTGATTTGCTGAATATCTTTCAGGATTAATATTCTGCCTAAAAGAAACAAACCGGAATAGAAAACCCAGGCATGGGATGAACAAGAGGTTGAGAAAATAGGTGGCTGTTGGGATTATTCAAAAGTGAGATAAAGAGTATGGGTTAGGGTAAAAGCAACAGAGTGGAGCTGGTTACATGTAGACAGAAATATCGCCGACGCTGAACATGAGAGCCAGCTAGGAGAAAGTGATGGAGAAGGCAATGGCACCCAACTCCAGTACACTTGCCTGGAAAATCCCATGAACGGAGGAGCCTGGTAGGGTGTAGTCCATGGGGTTGCTAAGAGTCGGACACGACTGAGCTACTTCACTTTGACTTTTCACTTTCATGCATTGGAGAAGGAAATGGCAACCCACTCCAGTGTTCTTGCCTGGAGAATCCCATGGACAGAGGAGCCTGGTGGGCTGCCGTCTGTGGGGTCGCACAGAGTCGGACACAGAAGCGACTTAGCAGCAGCAGCAGCAGCAGCAGGAGAAAGTCATGTTAAGTTCATGAGTGGCTGCTCGGCACCTTAATTCAGAGGTTTAGTATTTTACCCAGGGCCATGTCGCTATGTGAGGTTTAGAATCCTTGTCTGTATGACTTTAGAATATCACATCCTTATGGATGATTTGACATCCAGGATTTGCTTCAAAATAACCTGGGGAGGAAGGAAGGTGGATAGGAGTGTAGATGGGGGGAAAAAGGCAAAATGTTGATCCTGATTAAATCTGAATAGTGGGTTTTTGCTGTTGTTCAGTTGCTAAATTGTATCTCTTTTCAGTCCCATAGCCTGCAGCACCCCAGGCTTCCTTGTCCTTAACTATCTCCTGGAGTTTGTGCAAATTCGTGTCCATTGAGTCGGTGATGCTATCTAACCATTTCATCCACTGCCACCCCTTTCTCCATTTACCTTCAATCTTTCCCAGCATCAAGGTCTTTTCCAGTGAGTCAGCTCTTCACATTGGGTGGGTACATGGAGTTTCTTATATTAATAGTATTCCACTTTTGTACATATATGAAAATTTCCATAAGAACAAGTTTTAAAACCCTGTGTCCTTTTTGCTGCATTATACTGAATAAGCATAAGTGATTGAAAAAGTAATCAAACCATAATAATAGTAAGTTTAAGATTTTGCTTCCCTGGTGGCTTCCCCGGTGGCTCAGATGGTAAAGCGTCTGCCTGCAATGCGGGAGACCCGGGTTCAATCCCTGGGTTGGGAAGATCCTCTGGAGAAGGAAATGGCAGCCCACTCCAGTATTCTTGCCTGGAAAATCCCATGGATGGAGGAGCCTGGTAGGCTACAGTCCATGGGGTCGCAAAGAGTAGGACACGACTGAGCAACTTCACTTCACTTCACTTAAGGTTTTGCAGTCAACTGGTCAGGTCCCAGGCGTGCTAAGCTCTTTACACATATTTCCTCACTGAAACCCCAGTAACCCTGTGGGCAGATAGGAGAAGTGGTAAAAAGGAAATTGTTTTAGGAGAAACCTGTTGAGTTCATGTTATATGTTAGTCTATATCAAAAAAGCTTAATTATCTAAAAAGATGCATGTGACTGTATAGCTATAGGTAGTACTGAACAAGGATTTATTTAGTGACAGGCTGTTTCTTTTCTTAGGCTCTGAAGCTCTAGCCATTTAATGAGAATCAAATCATTTATGTCATAAGTAATGAAGTAAGCTATTCTCATTCTGGCTTCCCCAAGTAGGCTAACTTGTGTGATCTTCTGCGTCTTCATTCCCATGTTGTTATCTGACCCAAGAACTCAGTGAAGAACTTTCCAACAAGTTAATGCTGGGGCAACTGTTAAGCTTGATTAAGAGAGATAGATTGTATTATAAGGTGATGTTTTTTAGTCCCCTCAGTTGTGTCCGACCCTTTTGCAACCCCATGGACTGTAGCCACCAGGCTTCTCTGTCCATGAAATTTCCCAGGCAAGAACACTGGAGCGGGTTGCCATTTCCTTCTCCAGCAGATCTGCCTGACTCAGGGATCGAACCCATGTCGCCACATCTCCTGCGTTGCACGTAGATTCTTTACCTCTGAGCCACCAGGGATGAAGTTAGACATCTCACAAGCATATCCCATTCATCCTTACAGTCATCTTTGCTTTCTGTCTGGATGTAGGATCCCAGGAAACTGTCATTAATACATAATTGAGGTTAAAAATGAGGTTTAAACTGTCCAACTTTTGAAACCATTGGCTTGTCCATTTCTTAAATGACAGTTTTGGCAAGTTGCTTGTTGTACACATAATTATGCAAACATTTTAAATAGAAAGTATAGAAAAGCACAGGAAAATTAAAATCACCTCCAAACTACCACCTAAAATTAGCTAGTGTTAAGGTTTCGTATGTGTCCTCTCAGTCTCCACCCCCCCCCATGCTTATACGTGTGTATTCTTTTCCTTTAATACTATTGGAATCATATAGCATATGCTTCTTGTTTTGTGCTTTTTTTAAAAAAAATCCTTGTTTTTATATATATACACACACACACGTATACATACATACATAGTTTGGGGACAAAAGTTGCCTTTGTTTTTTGGTGATCTGGAAAATATTCATTTTAAGTGGGACTAATTTTTTGAAAAACATGACATAATCTTCTATTCTCTGAGTATCAACATCAAGAATGAAAGGGGGGGGAAAGTCAGTTGACTATCCTATATTTAAGATGTAGAAATTAGGACTGCTTACAATATGTATTTTCTTTTTCACACAGTTGCATTTTGTTTCTAAATTTATAATTATTTCAAATTTATTTTAAATGTTTTCAGTTCTCAGTTTTTAGTCTGTTTATTCTGTGGCTTTCCCATTTTTATCTTCTTTACTTTGACTTATTTGTTATTTAGAAATGGACATTATAGAATTTTTCCCAGCAAAGATAACATGAAGGCTTTTTAAAAATTAAGGTGATTTTTGTAAAATACAGTAATATATATATATATGCAAAAGAATCAAACAGTTCACAAAAATGTATAGGCAAAAGTCACGATCTAGGGATAACCACTGTTAACAGTTCGATATTTGTCTTTTTATACCACTTCTATGCCCATTGAAATATATTTATAAACATATATACATATATGATCAAAATGATAGTGTGGTATACATTCTCTTCCTTACTTTGTTCTTTTCATTAAACAATATATCAATGACATTCTTCATGGCTGCTATCTGAACACTTGTGTTTTGAAAGTGTTCTTATTTTGCCCTTGCACATGAATGGCAACTTAACTTAGGTCAACTTTTTTCCCCTTTAAAACAATAGCTATTATTCCATTGCATTAGCGGTTAGGAAAAAATGAAGAGAAGTCTTACTTTTCTTCTTTTGTAGATTTACTTTTTTTTTTCCCCCCATACAGCATGGGTAACTTACAACTTCTTAAATCTTGAATTTCAAATTATATGAGGATTTGTTTAGATGTTGGGCTCTGTAGTTTAATGTTGTATGGCATATAATGAGCTCTTTAATAAGCAAATGCAGTTCTATCTTTGGATCAGAAAAGTTTTCATGTCTCGTGTCTTTGATTACTAATGTGTTGTTCTTTTCTTTGGTAATTTCTTTCCTCCTGACGTGTATGTTAGATCTCTATTCTTTGCCCTCCACATATCTTTCTGTCATCATTTTATTTATTTATTTATTTATTTTGCTTTTACCTCTACAGCCTCAAAAGGCTTCTCAAGTTTTTCCTCTCTGTAGTTGGTTCAGATTTTTATAGTGTTGATTCTATTCTTCACTGCTTCTAATTCAGTTTTTTAAATCTTCTGTTGCATTATTTGTCTCCTTATGTTATTTCCCTGTCTTATCCTGGAATTTTTATATTTTTGCCTGCCTTTTATCCAGGTCTCTTTTATCATTTTTGTTTTTATCATTTTTTTTTTAGCATACTTTACAAAATCTGTGATTTTAAAAATCCAATCCAGTGTGAGAATAAAGCAGATACTGTCTTTTTCATCTAACATCTTTCCTCCAAGTATTCGGTTTCTCTCCCTCTTTGCATGCTCCGTTCCCTTTTTTTACGTTTCAGGCTGTTTTCCTTAGGTCCCAAGCTTGTATTTCTGCAATCCAGTTCTGGCCATTTATGTTTCTTTAAAGGTTTACTCAATTCTGATATTTTGTCCATAACAGGTTAGGTAGATTCTCACTGGATGCCTTCTTTGTCTACAGATATTATTTAAAATCCCCTTCTCAGGTCTAAATTTGGTTGATATAGGTTTGTGCTACCAAGTCACCACCCTGAAGGGCATGCATGGGGAGGAGGCCAGGTGGTGTGCATTCTCAACATGTGAATTTATTCTCTATATTTCTGTCCTGTGTATAATGGAGCTACTTAGAGAGCTAGCATCCCATGTCCAGTTTTTGTTTCACCTAAATGATAAGGCAGTTTCTGACCTCCTTCCCAGAGCTGTGGCCTACCATGTCAAGAAGAAATTCTACCCTCTGGCCACTTCCCATTTACATTTTTCGGGGCCTCTCTAAACTGCTGATTGTGAATGGTACTAATCTGTAGCTGCGAAAAGTCTTCCAAGTGGTATTCTGCATCTGCCCCCACATCTTCACATTTTGTGGTAGGCAGAATAATACCCTCCCCCAAAGATGGGCCACATCTTGTTCCCCAAAACCTGTTAAATAAATTACATTACAAGGCAGAGGGCCTTTGGAGATGTGTTTAAGTTAGGGATGTTGAGATGGGAACATGACCTTGGATTTTCCAGGCGGTTTAACATATTCACAAAGGTCCTTACAAGGAGGCAGGAGGGTCAGGGTCAGAAAAGGGAGACGTGGTGATGGAACCAGAAGTCAGAGAGAGAGATTTGGAAATAGTATGCTGCTGGCCCTGAAGATGGAGGAAGGGACCATGAGCCTTGGAATGCCAGGTGACCTCCAGACACTAGAAACGACAAGGAAACAGATTTTTCTCACAGAGTGTCTGGAAAGAAGAGCCCTGCCAACACCTTGATTATAGGACTTCTCATCTCCCAGCCTATAAAATAATAAATTATGTTGTTTTAAGTCATTGAATTTGTGGTATCTTGTTAACAGCAGCAGTAGGAAACTAGTTGACTCTTCCAAACTGAAGAATTTTGCCAGGTTCTTCATAGTTTCTTCTCTTTCTGCTTTCTTTTTATTTTGCCTTTTAAATTATGAAATATGCATATGGGAATATGTAAAACAAAAAGACTGATCACACGGTGAACAGCTGTTATTACCACCAAGAATGTCAAGAAATAGGACGAGACAAGAGTCATTAATTACGTTTCATTCAGCTTATTTTGAAGGTTCTAGCCAATACAGTAAGATAAGAAAAAGTACTAAAAAGACAATTGGAAAGAAAAGAAAAAAAAACTATCTTTGTAAATAATGTGATTCATATGTAGAAAATAAGGATAAATTATTCAGATTAATAAGTGAGTTTAGCAAAGTTGTTGGATATAAAGTCGGTATACAAAAATCAATTCCATGTCTATATACTGCTGCTGCTGCTGCTGCTAAATCGTGTCAGTCGTGTCCAACTCTGTGCGACTGCGTAGACGGCAGCCCACCAGGCTCCTCCGTCCCTGGAATTCTCCAGGCAAAGAGTACTGGAGTGGGTCGCCAAGTGCCTTCTCCGGTCTATATACTGACATCAAGCAAAGTAAACTTTTTTTTTAAGTTGCTCTCTTAGGAAGGGAAGCTGTGGATTGGCTCTTCATGACCTGTTTCTAGCTATCCTCCATCCACCTGGCAGTAATTCCGTAAGGTTTATGGCAGATGGATAGCATTCTCCCATTTAACAGCTGTTGATTGCTATGTGTCAGGCGCTATGCTAGATTCCGTGGCCCTTGCTGTGAACGTGATTGACAAAGGAGGCATTGTGGGGAGTGGGGGCTGTGCTCTGTGTATTCAGTTTGGTCACTTCAGTTGGGATTTTGAAAGTAGAGTTATTTAACTCAGAAGCGTGTGCTTTTAAGTTTTTTAAAATTATTAAAGTCTTTGTTTTATAAAATAGATGTTCTTTTGAAGCAATATTGGAAAAATCAATATTAGTATTCAGGAAAGAAAGATCTCTTGATCTTCCTGTCTTCTATCCTGGTTGGATAGATGGATGGACAGAGAGATACATGTGAAGTTTTTTGCTTTTGAACACAACTATAATGAAAGTACATATATTGTTTTGTAATCTACTTTGGTCATTTAGCAGTAGATGTATCCTGGATATAGTTCCATATTCACTTGTAATGTGAACTTTAATGACTGCATTATATTAACATGTATGGACATACCATGATATTTTAGTCCTCAATAAGACATTTAGAAAGTTACTAATTTTTCACTTTTGTAAATGGTGCTATCTCAAACAGTCTTTACATATTTTTTTTTAATCAGTTCATAAGGTAAATTTTTGAGTCGAATTACTAGGTCAGGGCTTCCCTGGTAGTCCAGTGGTTAAGAAGTGCCTGCCAACGCAGGGGACATGAGTTCCATCCCCGGACTGGGGAGATCTCATACACCACCAAGCAGCGAAGCCTGTGCACCACAACTACTGAGCCTGCGCTCTAGAGCCCACAAGCCCCAACTGCTGAAGCCCACTCATGCCCTGGTGCCTGAGCTCAGGAACAGGAGAGTAGGTCCCGCTCACCACAACTGGAGAAAAGCCCGCGGACAGCCACGAAAGCCCAGTGCAGCCACAAATTAAATAATCTTTGAGAAAAGAAAGAAACAATTACTAGGTCAAAGAGGGTATACAGATTTTTAAGACTTTTGATAAATAATGCCAAATTGCCCTCCAGAAAAGTTTATAGCTGTGTAAACTGCAGAATATCATCTCTGTTATCTAGCATCCTCACTAACCATGAATAGTTTGATTTTTTGTAACTAAGCCAAAGATGAGTGAAAATAGCATCTCATTGTTTTGATTTTCATTCTTTGTTTACTAATAGGGTGTTTTTTTCCCCTAGTGTTATGCTTACTGAGTATATGTATTGGTATCATATTTTATAAATTATGTTCTTTGCCCATTTTATGATTAGAATGCTCATCCATTTTTTCTTAATGATTTGTAAAGGTTTTTTATGAATAACTTTTGAACTTTCTTTGGTTACCCTCATACAAGAGGTGTTTTATTTTTATACTGAATAAGATAAGAGCTTTTTGAAACTTGGAAGGGAGAGTACTCTCTAGTTTTTAGGCACTAAAACATGTACGTTCCTTTGTCATACCATGCTGGATAAGATCTCTTTTTTTCACCCTTTGAATTATTTCTCCTTCTTGCAATTCCTTCTCTATTGGCCTGTAGATATCTAAGGAAAAATTGTTTCCAGTCAGGTGTTTAGAAATAAACTATGAACTGTGTTTATTTCCTTCACTGTTTTGCCTGTTTAATCAAAGGGGCCCTAAGGGATACTGATATAAGGGGCTCTAGTGGAGAAGGCAGTGGCACCCTACTCCAGTACTCTTGCCTGGAAAATCCCATGGGCGGAGGAGCCTGGTGGGCTGCAGTCCATGGGGTCGCAAAGAATCTGACACAACTGAGCGACTTCACTTTCACTTTCATGCATTGGAGGAGGAAATGGCAACCCACTCCAGTATTCTTGCCTGGAGAATCCCAGGGACGGTGGAGCCTAGTAGGCTGCCGTCTGTGGGGTCGCACAGAGTCGGACACGACTGAAGTGACTTAGCAGCAGCAGCAGCAGCAGCAGCAGCATGAGCTCTCTAGTTGTGACTCGTGGGCTTAGTTGCCCTGTGGCATGTGGGATCTTCTTGGACCAGGAATCAAACCTGTGTCCTCTGCATTGGCACATAGATTCTTAAGCACTGAACCACCAGAGAAGTCCTCTTTCTTTTTCTTTTTGCCTCTTCTCACTTGAGGTATAATACGTTGATGGGCCAGTTTGTATGATGACTCATTTCGCTGGTGGCCCTTTGGCACTAATCTTTTGTATTATGTATTTCTCTCTGCTCGTTGTTGCCCTCCCTCACCTTTTTTTGTGTGCTCTCTCTTACCTCTTTACTAATTGTATATAAATTTATAGAACTACTAATTATCACTTCCATTTACTTCCATCCTTTCAGTTTATATCAGTGACTGTGATTTATAGAGGGCTTCTCAGGTATCACAGTGGTAAAGAATCCACCTGCCAATGGATATATCTCAGTCTGTTTATCCATCCACTTGATCATGGCCATTTGGGTTGCCTTATCTTTCAATGTTAGGAGTAAAGATGCTGTAAACATTAATGTACTATCTTTTGTGAACAAATGTTTTTATTTCTTTGGGGTAAATTGCTAGAAATATCAATAGAATTGCTCTGCCCTATATAAATGACTTTCTTAAACTACTGAATTATTTTCCAAAGTGGTTGCACCATTTTACTCCCACTAGCAATGGATGAGAGTTCTGGTTGCTTTGCATCATTGCTGACATTTGTATTTCTAGTTTTTATTATTTTAGCCATTCTCACGTATCTCATCTTAATTTTAGTTGGTGTTTTCCTAATGGTGAGCTTTTCATGTGTTCATTAGCAATTCATAGCTCTTCATTTAAGAAGTGTCCAAATCTCATGCCCATTTTTAAAAATTGTTTTCTAATAGAGTTGTAAAAGTTCTTTCTAGACTCTGGACACAAAGCCTTATGAGATTTTGTCCTGTGAGTATTTTGTTTAAAATCACTGGACATTGTGGATAATTTGTTAAAGAGATTCTGGACTTTGTTAACCTTCCTCTGCAGAGTATTCTTTGTGGTTCTTTTTTAAGAGGCAGTTATATTACTGCTTGCTCCTCCTGAACTGGTATAGGATTAGCTTTTATACATTATCAGTGCAGCTGTGTCGGAACCTAGGATGTTTCTCAAGCCCCACTGACTTGGTGACAATCAGCTTCCAAACCCCATCTCCTCTGCCAGTGTTGCTTTAGGCTGGGTTTTAGGAACAATTAGTGCACATTCAGGTTAGGTCTAAATCTAGAATGTGGCCTCTCTGGAATCTCAGGTGGTTTTCAAGGGATGTTGTTGTTGTTTAGTCGCTAAGTCGTATCTGACTCTTTGCGACCCCATGGTCTGTAACCTACCAGGCTCCTCTGTCTGTGGGATTTCCCAAACAAGAATACTGCCATTTCCTTCCCCAGGGGATCTTCTTGACCCAGGGATTTGAACCTGCATCCCCTGCATCACAGGTGGATTCCTTACCCCTGAGCTACCACCTCTAATAGCTTTCTTTCCCACTTTTAGCCGTGGAGCGGCTGCCGTCTGGTAAGCCCTGGTCATCTTGGCCTACATATGTACAGTCTAGCCTTCACGTACTTGTGCGCTGAGGACTCCCACATGGACTTCAAGCCCTTTCTTTGCACAGCTTCTTTCTGTTCATTTCCTTACTCGCAGATTCAGCCCTTTCAGCTGCCTCAAATTCTGTTCTCTGTCTCCTCAGCTCCTCAGGACAATCATAATATCCTTGGGATTCAGTTTTCTGTGTCATGGTTGGAAAATTATCCCCAAGCAGAGGATGGAGTGATTGCAGGCTCATTTCATGAGTCTTTTCCCTCAGGGATCAGTGTCTTGCACTGCCTGTTGAGCACTGCCTAAAAATAGTTACCTTATATATCTTAGAGCTGTTTATGGGGTGAGGACCAGTTCATTACCATCGTGGTCAGAAAAATAAGTTGGACTGTCTTTACTTTTTTTTTTTTTTTTACTGTTCAGCTTTATTTAGTTATGGCTGTGCTGGGTCTTTGTTGCTGCACGGGCTTTTCTCTAGTTGGGGTGAGCAAGGGCTCTTCTCTAGTTGTAGTGAGCGAGAGATGCTCTCTAGCCGCAGGGCTCGAGCTTCTCATAGAGGTGGCTTCTCTTGTTGCGGAGCATGAGCCCTGGGGGACGTGGGTTTCCGTAGTTGTGGCTCCCGGGCTTTCGAGCACAGGCTTTCGGTAGTTGTGGTGCACGGGCTTAGCTGCCCTGTGGCGTGTGCACTCTTCCCAGACCGGGGATCGAACCCATGTCTCCTACATTGGCAGGTGGATTCTTTACCACTGAGCCACCAGGGAAGCTCCTGTTTTTACTTGATAATTACAAAAGTAGTTGATGCTCTCTGCAATAATATTAAAATAATATAGACTATAGAACATGAGAATATAAGTTCCTCCGTTCGAAAGATGATTGTTATTAGCAGTTTAGTAGCAGAGTGTTGATTTTTCTAATAAATTTCAAATGCATGCTATGTATATATTACCAGTATTTTTTGTTTTCAAAATACCTTGAACTGTTTCTACCTCAGTTCACATAGATCTATACCATTTTTCAAGTTGCATCACGTTTGATTGTATAGGTATATTTATCTATCTTTCAGATGATAACTGAGTTATGTCCAATTTTTATTATTACATACAGTGCTGAAATGAACTTCATTATGCTTGCGTTAAGTCTCTGTATACCTACAGGACTGTTTCTGTGGAATAGATTCCTATGAGTGGAATTGCTTTGTCAAAAAAAATATACATATTACTATGTTGACAAATACTGCCAAATTGCTCTTCAAAATGACCATACCAGTTGACACTCCTATTAACACTATACACATTGTTTCTTCATACGCTCACCAATACTCTTTATTATTATATTTCAGTTTCTGCTAATTTTCTAGGTTTAAAAATGTATCTCACTTGGACTTGCACTTGTTTACTAGTGGAATAAAGAATCTTTCCGTATGTTTATGGTATGTTTATGTTTTTTCTTCTCTGACTTGCACATATATATATTTATGACCATGCCCACTTGCATATTCTTTATTATCCTGTTTGATATGCAGGAGTCCTTAATATACTGTAGGTAGTTTTATATGTTGCAGATATTTTCTCCTGATTTGTAACTTGTTTTATAATCTTGTTTATATTTTTTACAATGTATGACTTAAACTTTATAGAGTCAGATCTGTCTGTCTTTTTCTGTGTGGCCACTGGGTTTTCTTGTTACACTTTCTTCATCTTGGTGTATACCGATTATTGTTCTTATTAATTGTTTAACTTGATTTCTCTGAAAAGAAAAGTTTGTGATTAGCGAGCGACACTGTGAGCTACGCAGGCCTCTGTTGGAATTTTGGCTGTAAAGAAAGAACCGCCACTTCTAACTGCTGCATATCTTCCAGAACTGCAGTCACTTAGAACAAAGATTTTTGAAAGGTTTGATGTTTTTGTGGACAATTTTTTGTGATATCACTATTGTCTGTGGCAGGAAAAATGAATCTTTAGCTGCCTAAGGAAAAAATCCAAATGTTTCTTAACTACCAGTAAACTCAGAAGCAAGCAGATGAAACAATGTAAAACCTCATTTGTAGTGAATGCTTATCTAGCAATAGTTGGGTTTTATTTTTTTTGCTCATGGACACAGCCCCCTCTAAAGTGAAGAAGAGAAAAATGAGAAACTGTTCTTAATTCTAGAGGCCAGTGGAAAACGTGGTTTTCATATGTGCAGCAAAAGCTTTAGAAGGTTGGAATTGCACAATGAGTGTAGGTTGAGCAATTGCTTAAGGAGGCATCCACGTTGGGGGGTTGTCCTTTGCTCTTGTGCAATTAGGGAACTCCAGAGCTGCCTGAATAGGGGATTTCCTTTTATTTCTTACATACCATTTTAAAATTTTACTTTTCCCCTCCTTTTCAGCATTCTTTTTATTTTATTTCTTCAAATTCTTACTTATTTGTGGTTTATTTTCCCTGGTATTTTGTTTCCTTTTTTTCCCTTTTGTTGTAGTTGTCTTTTGTTTTTTAGGGAAGAGATTAATTAGTCTGACATCCACATGTCACCACCTCTGTGACTGGGAGTAGAAGTGAACCTGGACGTGACTCTGCAGATGGTGGGAGGTTGGTTACTGATGGCTTGAGGTTTCTAGTTCAGCTTCTTCTCACAGTTGCCCTACTCAGCTGATTCTGAGCGTTTGAAATACGGCGTACTGATCAGCCAGTGTTCCTTGACTGCTCAACACTAGAATTTCACAGACTTTGTAATGAGTTTTCAGAGGGTTTTGCCTGCTTTGCTTTTAATGGCGACTGACACCTCCCGATGATGATCAGCTGCAGACTTTACTAGAAAGTAAAGCCAGACTTTAAGCTTGAAAGCCTGGGAGCCAACCAATGAGAGCCAGAGCTCGACCGGACTTGTTTCTCTCTTGGCAAAAGAAAAGGCCTCGTTTCCTCCCTTCTTCCCTTTAGCCTGCTCAGTCACACTCATGGTAGATGGTACTTAGCATGCTGCTTATTCTGATTCTCTTCCCCACCTTACCTTTGTCCTGGGAATTTTGGAATCTCCTCACTCTCCACTTTGCTCCGTTCCAGAGGAACAGGAGAGGTAGTGGGGTCAGAGTGCCAGAAAAGCAGAAGTTAAGTATGTGGATTTCATAGCCGCATGTATGAGTGTTTGTGGGGCAAGGAACTTCTAATGGAAAACATTTGTGTTGCATCGAAAACAGAACGAGGCCTGGTTAGAGTCTGTCTGCTCTGTCAGTCTGTTCCCTACCAGGACTAGTCATTGTTCTCCTGGGAGTCTCCGGCGTATTGTGGTTTCTTCTGCTCTTGCCTAGTCCCCTAATCTTGCCAGAGTTTTGTGTCACGGGTGGCCCCATTCGCAGTTGGGAGTGAGACTGCAAGGGTGGTGACTAATGGCTTCGAAGGCCCTTAAGCCCACGTATTGGCTTGGAGACCCCTTTTAGGGAGAGCCTGACCGGAGGGAAGGGTCTCAGCGCAGACAGTGGGAGAAGCATGCTTAGACTCACACAGACGCCCTTTTAGTCCCTGCTTTTACTGCTAGCAAAGCACAAACCAGAAGAATGGAGACCAGAGGCAAAGACTGGCTGTTTGGGCTTGCCGTTTCATTTGTAAATACTTGGAAGGGATGCACCTGGGCGCCTCTGACAGGCTGATGTCAATCAGGTGGCCTGGTGGAGCCCCTTTGGGAAATACAGAAAGGAAAGTGCTAATTCCCCCCAGGATAGTGTCAATCCAAGAGACAAGGGACCTGTAACTTGAGCTGTTTCTTTTTTTCCCCTCCAGACCCTCTGAAATTCACATTTGTTCATCTTTTTTTTTTTTTTTTTTAAGAAAGAAAGAAAACAATAAGAAAGCATCAGCTCAGAGTTCTCTGGGTCCCCAAGAAGGCACTCCACCAATGTGGTTTTCCCATTTTCAGGTTTTTGGCTGGTGAATAAGATTGAGCAGAAATGCTCCTTCCCCTGATAACAATACATTCAGATGCAGGATCAGGAGCGTGTGGATTAAAACCAGACGGTGGATGATTAATATTTTTGCTTATAGAGGTAGACATGGCAGCTTCCTCCATTTAAATGAAAAAGCCCTTTTCTCTGCATTTGTATGTGTGCATATGCTTACAGGCCTGTGCTTTTCGAAGGTAGGAGCAGAGAGTTTCTAGCTTAGCTGTTATTTCCAAGTACCGTTTCCTTCCTCTAACCTGAAGCACCCAAGAAGTACTAGAAGGAATAAGCTGTGAAGCAGAAGTGTGAAGATAAGCCACTAAAATGAAAGTGGGAATGTAGTCCCTTCTTCAAGCTAACTGCCTTCACAACTCTCCAGGTACCACTGTAACTAACACACACCTTCATCCGTTCGACTTTCTCACTCCCCGTGGTCCTATGACCACCTTATAATAAGGAGTATAATCTTTCTTTCAAAATATTGCACCTTTGCAGATGCTCGTAATTTCATTATTAGATCATCATGATATTAAAAGAAACTTTATTATTACAGTTATGTTGTTGTTTAGTAACAGGTATACTTGTAAGATTTTTTAACTTCACTCGCTGGCAACATGACAAAGATTTCTTGGAGAATTCTTGTAATTAGATCTTGGCAAGTGTTTGTTTACTATTTTAGAAAATAATGTTTTGGAATTTATTTTTATTTGGGTCTGTGCTCACTAACCCATTCAGGCTAAGAGGCTTCCAATTAACTTAAGCCTCTGATTTTCCCCATGATTTTTAAACTTGCATACACTTTGCCCTTTGCAGAAACAGAGACCTCTGCCCAAATGAAACAGGAAATGAAAGGGGAGGAGGAAAACCAAGCTGGGACTTGGTATCTTTTAATCTGCATATGGAAGATTGCATTGTCTCTGTAACTGTGAAAAGTCTGGGGGACAAATGGTATAAAATTCCTTTTATTTCAACAGAAATATAGGTCTTTTTAAAAAAATCTTGCGGCCACACCATGCAGCATGTGGGATCTTAGTTCCCTGGCCAGGGATTGAACCTCTGCCCCCTGCCTTGGAAGCACAGTCTTAACCACTGGACCACCAGGGAAGCACCAGTGTAGGTCTGTTTCAGAGTTGCCTCCATTTTCAAGGTGAAAGTGTCAGCTCTGTCACAATCTAGCTATGTTACATCCCCAGGTAAGCCCACTCACAGAATGGAGTGGAATTCCTCAAGTTCATCCCCTTCCCCAGAGACCAAGATTTGTTTGTTTACATACATGAAAATCCACTCTTTGTTACACAGTTTTGACAAACATACAGTCATGGAACCACCACTGCAATTAAGATACAGGATATTTTCATCACCCCCAAAATACTCCCTCATGCAGTCAGACTCCCAGTGCCTGGCACCCTCTCATGTTTTACTCTCCCTATGATTGCCTTTTCCAGAATGTCATATTGAAAAACCATAGAGTGCCCATTTAACTCGCTTTAGTCATATCCGACTCTTTGCAAGCCTATGGACTGTAGCCTGCCAGGCTCCTCTGTCCATTGGATTCTCTAGGCAAGAATACTGGAGTGGGTTGCCATTTCCTCCTACAGGGGACCTTCCCAGGGATCAAACCCATGTCTGTTGTCTCCTGCGTTGGCAGGTGGATTCTTTATCATTAGCGCCACTGAGAAAAGCAGGTTCTCCCATTTAACTTTAGGGTGTGCAATAATGTAAAAATCTTTTAATCGCATAAATGTCCATTTTATTCTGTTTCAAATAACCACCTAAAGATTTCTTTATTAATTCGAAATAATCCCTTTTAAAAATTTTACCCTGTTGGAAACAGTAGCTAGACTTCGTCTTTTTTGTTGTTGCTGACATTAATTATTCTAATACTCTTATTAGCATCTCTAAGACCCATTGAGGGAAACAAAGACCACAAATGAAGCTTCCCAAACCAGATTTTCTTAACTTGTTTTAAACAACAGAAGTTCTTAGGTTAGTTATTTTTTTACACTTTTAATTTGATTTTTGTTTTATAGATATCTATAAAACAGCTGTTTATAATGAGAAAAAAAATACAGTAATTAGCTTTTTGAATTGGCTTCAGTCACATAGCATAAAGCATTTGAGAGTCATCCATGTTGTCTCCTGTGTCACTAATTCATTTTTGTTGCTGTTGCAGAGTAGGATTCCATGGTATGGATATACCACAATTTGTTTATTTATTTACCAACTGATGAGCATTTGTCTTGTCTGCAGCTTTTGGTAGCTGTGGATAGAATGACTGCGAACATTCATATATAGGTTTTTATGTGAACTTGGGTTTTCATTTCTCTTGAGTAAATACTTCGGAATGAATGGACGGGTCATTTGTTAAGTGTAGGTTTAAATTTATTAGAAATTACCAGATTGTTT
Organism: Bos indicus x Bos taurus; assembly: GCF_003369695.1. Lineage (NCBI taxonomy): Eukaryota > Metazoa > Chordata > Mammalia > Artiodactyla > Bovidae > Bos > Bos indicus x Bos taurus. Next base: position 24,195,444 of record NC_040094.1, on the reverse strand, counting down.
GCAGAGTGGCTGCACCGTTTTGTGTTCCCACCAGCCACGTACAAGAAGTCCAGTTTCCCCACATCCGTGCCAGCACCGGGTACTGCTGTTCTGTTTTGTTTTTAAAGTCATTCCAACAGGTATCCCATTGCAGTTTTAACTTGCATTTCTCAAATAGCTAATGGTGTTGAGCATCTTTTCTTGTGCTTGGCAGAGTGTCTTCAAATCTTTTGCCTATATTTAAGTTGGAATGTTTGTTTTCTTACTGCGTTTCGAGAGGTTTTTATGTATTCTCATTGCAGGTCCTTTGTCAGATATATATGTTGCCCGTATGTTCTCTCAGCCTGTGGCTTGTCTCTTCACTTCAGAGACTTAAGGTTTTGACTGATTAAATGCTGAGTGTTAGAGGTTTCAGGCTCTCTTGGTAGAAGAAAGTAAGGAAATTGAGACCTTCGTCAGCAGAAAGATGTGAGGACCACCCCTTTTGAAGCTGTTTATTTAAAATACAAGAAGGGGGAAAGGAGTGCCCCAGGACTGAGTTGTGCAGACAGATGTCTGAAGCTTTCATTAATTCCTTCTTCTCTCTCCTGTCCCCACCTGTGGTGTGGATTCTGGGCTCTTGGCTTCAATGGGGTTCTTCAGTTCCTCCCATCACTTCAGCCCCACTGAGGCCCCTCCAGCCCCGCAAACACCAACAGAACGCCCGAGAGGGCAGGCCAGCTTCTCACCAGAGTCTATTCCAGACTGAAAGAATTTTTGATAAGTAATCATTCCCAAGCCCTAAAGTGATAGCCTCCGAGGAGTCACCCACTTTGAAGAGCTTCTTTCATCTCCAGCTGGCCTCTTTTCCAAACAAGCATCGGCAGCGCCTAAGCAGGGCTCTGCCACTCAGGCTTCTGCCATGAGAAGCAAATTGGCAGCAACAGGCCGCCCCCTGGGGCAGTGGAATTCGGTTCTCAGAACATACATTAAATGTGGATGAGATATTTATTTATCATGGGGCTCTTTCATGTTGCATGGAATTCCTTCCACAGGGCAGCCCGCTTAGGTATGGAGGAGAAAATATGTTCTGCCCCTTTGGACAGAAGTCAAGAAAAGGTTCGATGTGTAATCTTGTCCCTTTTTTAATTGCTGACATCCTTAAGGTGTTTTTCTGGGAATTCCCTGACAGTCCAGTGATTAGGACTCTACACTTCCACTGCAGGGAGTTCATCTCCTGGTCGAGGAACTCAGATCCCGCATGCCACGTGGCACAGTCAAAAAATACACTTTTGAAAAAGGTGTTTTTCTTAAACAGCATTGCCACTAGCCAGACACTGCCACTAGCAGAGTTTCTTTATGCACATGAGATGGATCACTGATACTGCATGTGATGGCCAGAGGAGGCCTGCTTTAGTCTTAGAGGTCTGCCCATTTTTACAGGATAGTGCAGTCTGGTCAAGGCTCTCTGACCCCAGTAGGAGTGATGTGTACAGAGAAGAATTTCTGACCCTTTACTAATCTCAATTATTTGAATGCCTTTTTGTAAACAAAGCATCTTTTAGGAAAGTGCAAAACTTTTCCTGCTCATGTAGGTACAAATTTCCCACTTTCCTAAAGGACAGATAGCTTCAATTAAAGATAAAACTGTAATGTGAAATAAAATGTTCGGGCTTTAAAAACAAAGGGAGGGGTTAAAAACAAGTCCTGCCATAAATCTGCAAGTATGGAATCTGAGGGAAATGATCCCATCTGGAAAACTCTACCAGCGGTGCCGTGGCTGGTTTGTGGAGCAGTGTGGATCGTGGAGTGAAAAAAGACCCCGCAGTCTTGAAAGATGACAGCCTCCTTAATTGATGTCCATTTCAGCTGGTGCTGTGCCAGCTTATGTTGGCCCCAGTCCAGCGTGCCTGTAATTTGGGAGCCAGGTGTGAAGCATTTTTGTTCCATCTTGTTCCCCAGCATCTACAGAAGCCTCACGCACCTCACTTGAGGCAGCAGCACTCTGTAGGAAACAGATGTACAGGTAGAGGTGGAAGGAAGTGTCACAGCTGGGTTACGGATATTACAAAACAAAAAAACACACCTCCTCCACACACAAGTGAGATCTGGGCTTGGGATATAGGGGAAAGAGTACTTCACAGCCTCAGTATAAGGTGTGACTCCCAAATATACTAATTACTCTGATACTCATTTGTGCTTTTTAAAGACGCGTCTTATTACTTTAAGGAAATGGCGCCCCACTCCAGTATTCTTGCCTGGAGAATCCCATGGACAGAGGAGCTTGGGGACCTCAGTCCATGGGGTCACAAAGAGTCGGACACAACTGAAGCGACTTAGCATGGCATTCGTTCTCTTATTACTTTAGAGTTACATCCACTTCTTGTGGATAGAGATCTGTAGTGATTTGCCTTCTGGAAAATCAACTCAAGATTTAACTCTGGAAACAGCAAGTGCTATATAAAAAACACCTCAAGATGGCCGTTGGAGTTGGTTTTGATCACTTCCATGGAATCAAGGAAACAACTCTCTGAAAGGTCAGCTAACCCCTTGAAAGGTAGGGACACAGCTATATTCCTTGGGGGATCCTAATGAACATGGTGAAGACATCTGTCCAAGGCATTCAAGTTGGAACCTCAAGAGCATGGCTGCATCTGGCCCAGGAAGATGATTTTCCCAGAATCCAACCTGTCTTCTTTCCAGTGCTCAGGCTAACCTGACAGTAAAGAACAGGCAGTTCTGCCGTTCAGGGTTACAAAACATAAGCAGGATTCTCCCTGTAGGAACATTAGAGTCCTGTGGCTGTGTAACTTCAGTTCGGGAATTGGTGCTTTGCCATTGACTTGCATTTTGGTATAAGGCAAGTTTGAGCCTTTTAGAACTGAGAGTCAACTCTCTTTTCTAGGGGCCTAACCTGGAAAAAGACCACTGAAGCAGTACTTCGGTGTTCCTTCTTTTATCTCAGAATCCCACACAGATGGAGCCAAGGATCGTTTTTGGCCTTGAGCATCAGACCATGCAGTCAAGGAGTAACTGCCAGCCTGCCTAGGTTGTGTTTTGCTCTGAAGGGACCAGGCTCACAGGGCAGCCTTTGGCTCACTGATCACTTTAATTGGTTCTTCCTTACGTTGTCAATACCAGAAGCTGGAAAATCCTTATACCAGACTTCTCAAGAGGGTGAGGAGCTAGGAAGGGTGGCTTTCTTCTAATTAGAATCTTACTTTTTAAAAGAGTCACATCCCATTTTTTTAAAAATGTAATTGTTAAAATATACATAGTATAAAATTTACTGTTTTTAAAGATTACAGTTCTGTGGCATTAAATCCATTCACATTGTTTTTGCATCCATCACCATCCTCCGTCCCAGGACTTTTTCATCTTCCCCAACTGAAGCTCTGTATATTGAACACTGCTGCTAAGTCACTTCAGTTGTGTCCGACTCTGTGAAACCCCATAGACAGCAGCCCACCAGGCTCCCCCGTCCCGGGGATTCTCCAGGCAAGAACATTGGAGTGGGTTGCCATTTCCTTCTCCAATGCATGAAAGTGAAAAGTCAAAGTGAAGTCGCTCAATCGTGTCCAACTCTAGCAACCCCGTGGACTGCAGCCCACCAGGCTCCTCCATCCATGGGAATTTCCAAGCAAAAGTACTGGAGTGGGGTGCCATTGCCTTCTCTGATATTGAACACTAAAACTCCCCATTTCTCCCTCCTTCCAGCCTCTGGCAACTGCCAGTTTCCTTTCTGTCTCTGATTTCGACTACTCTCTGAGCCTCATATAAAGTGTTACCATACAGTATTTGTGTTTTTGAGACTGGCTTATTTTACTTAGCATAACATCTTCAAGGTTCATCCTGTTGCAGCCCATGTCAAAATTTACTTCTTTTTAAAGGCTGAGTAATATTCCATTGCATATATACACTACATGTCGTTTATCCAGTCACCCGTGGATAGATGCTTGAGTCACTTCCATCCACCTTTTGGCTGCTGTAAATAAATGCTGGATAATATAAATATCTATTCAAGTCCGTGCTTTAACTTCTTTTGGGTATATACCCAAAAGTGGAATCACTGGCTTCCACTTGTTTAATAGTCATCTTGTTTAATTTTTTGAGGAATGGCCTATGCACAAGGCTCCTAATTTTTCCACATCTTTGACACTTGTTATTTTCTATTTACTTGAAGTTAGCCGTCCTAGTGGATGTGAAGGGATAACTCGGTGTGGTTTTGATTTGCTTTTCCACACTGAGCAATGATGTTGAGCACCTTTTCACATACTTATTTACTGTATGCATTTAAAAAACATAGTTTCTGCTTTCTCACTTGATTAGCCTTGGGATGCCTGAGCATTAACTTTTTCTCTTTGAGGCAAAGGAAGGCAGGATGGAATAAAGAAAGGGTCATGGAAATTCCCTGGTTAGGACTTGGCACTTTCACTGCTGTGGCCCAGGTTCAATCCCTGGTTGAGAAACGAAGATCCCACAATTCAAAAGGTCAAAAAAAAAAAAAAGAGAGTCAGTGTGGGCTCTGATTCTAACTCTGCCACAGGCTGGTTGTATTGCCTTGGACAGTTTATATAACCTCTCTGGGCATCTGTTTCGTTTTCACTAAAACTAGGAAACCTACAACTGCTCTATCCAACTCAAGCTTTTGTGAGGATAAAAGATCAGGTTTGTGAAAGAACTTTGTAAAGATTTTGTAAAAGTGGAGAAATGCATATTCAAATAGTTTGCCTATTTTAAAAATTGGATCATTTGTCTTCTCTTGAGTTGTAGAAGTTCTTTAAATGTTCTGGTTAAAAGTCCATTATTGGATATGTAATTTGCAAATGTTTTCTCCCATTCTGTGAGTTGACTGTCTTTTCATTTTCTTGAAATTTTTAATTTTGATGAAATTCAGTTCATCTATTTTTTTGTCTTTTGTTATTTGTACATTGGTATTGTAAAAGATTTGGCAGGGGGAGGGGAGCCGTGCCGTGCGGCATATGGGATCTTAGTTCCCTGTCCAGGGATTGAACCTGTGCCCGTACATTGGAAGCATGGAGTCCTAAGCACTGGGCTGTAGGGGAATTCCCATAAAAACATTTTTAAACAATAAAAACTGGGAAGTTTTATCACCGAAACACCCTAATAAAGGAAGTTCCTTCTGCAAGTACATACTTTAGAAAACTATCCCAGATGCAAGAAGGATTGGTTTGCCATGATAGTAATTATAAAATTAGATCAGATTACAAAAGGAACATGGGATTGGGAGGCCCCTTAGAACTGACATCACAGTCAGTCTTCTACCTAATTAAGAAATTGTCTCCCAGGGTCTTCATAGCTTCTGCTTCAGATACTTCCCAGAGTTTACTGTGTCATGAGACAGTCACTATTAAAAAGTTCTCTCTCAAACTGAACACAGTCTGCCTTTCCATAACTCCCACTTACTGGTTTTAGACTCTGAGAACCACAGAGCCTTTTTTTTTCCTTATGTCTGACACATCTTAATATACTTAAAATTTTCCTTAAATTTTCTTTTCTCGCAGGTAAACATTTCACCAGTGCAATCAAGTAGATTATTAACCAGCATGATTGAATAGAATTTCTTCTGATGATGGTGCAGAAAAATTTATTTCCTTACCCTCCTATACAGTCGCTGCTAGCCATGTGTGACTATTGACTATTTGAAATGTGACTGAGAAACAGACAATTTAATTTTAGTTAAACTGAAATAGACACATGTGACCAGTGGCTTCTATAGTAGACACTCCAAGCGCAGGTCATTCTTCCTGGGCCGATTCCTCTATATCCCTAGTTGTCAAATTGTGTTGCTGGACCAGCATTGTGAGCTGCACCAGGGAACAGGTTTGGTAGGTAATGTTTAGGTCTTCCTCCAGACCTGTGAATCAGAAACTTTGAGGGTAGAGCCCAGCAATCCATAGTAACCAGCTCTTCTGGTGATTCTAATGCACTAACAAGTTCTACTTCCCAAGGTTCCTATTAAAAAAAAGCAGTGCTCAGACATGGTCTGACCTGCAGTGATTCTACCTGAAGAAAGTTTCAGTGGCTTAAAAATAAAGTTTGAATACTACAGCGTAGATATCACATTGACTGTATGTCATAAAATAAATAATACATGGTCGTGAAGAATTTTTAAAAATAAAGTACCAGCTGCCGTTCAGAAGAAAAAGAGTTAATGAGAACTTTCTCCTGAATCTCACACATAGTCTTACAGTGCTGGAATTGGAACCCTGGGCTGGATTTGATTCTCGGCCTGATACGCTTTCCAATCTGTCAGGCTGTTTCATGAAATAGACCCCACTATTTGTTTGGTTCAGTGTCTCCCAGAAGAGAAAAATCTAGATCTTTGGTGTGTATTTCACCCTACCCCCTTTGGGGGGCGTTCCTGCCTGATTCTTCAGTCACTTCCCCACTGGTTGGGTGCTTCTCGGAGAAGGCAATGGCACCCCACTCCAGTACTCCTGCCTGGAAAATCCCATGGACGGAGGAGCCTGGTATGCTGCAGTCCAAGGGGTCACTGAGGGTCGGACACGACTGAGTGACTTCACTTTCACTTTTCACTTTCATGCATTGGAGAAGGAAATGGCAACCCACTCCAGTGTTCTTGCCTGGAGAATCCCAGGGACGGGAGAGCCTGGTGGGCTGCCGTCTGTGGGGTCACACAGAGTCGGACACGACTAAAGTGACTTAGCAGCAGCAGCAGCATAGTCACACCGGATACCCTGGAAAGATCTCCCCTTTTTAGGGTTTAACATACTTCACCTATAAAATTATCTTGCTTTAATATTATTTTTGTCCTCTTAAGCTTGCAATCTAGAAGAGGAGCTGGCTTGTTTTGTTGCTGGCCTTGAGCCAGATGTCATAACTTTAGGCAGTGCCACGCTACATATCTCCAGCAGTTTGAAATGGAGAACGGAGTTAGAGATAAGATCAGCAGCTTTAGGTGATGGCATTGTTTCAAATAAACCATGCATGACCCAAAGCTTCCACTTCAAATGGGGAATGAAATTGCTTCATCCTTTGACAGCTTGCTCCATGAAAGAAATTTATCTTCACTTAATTGCTTTAGATCCCAAGAGGCTACATACAGTAATTTCTAGGAGATAATTATATCAAAATTTTAAAATATGTGACTGTGAACGTGAATAAGCAACTGCAGTGGACAGGAAGGGACCAAAGGTCCTGCTAAACTTGCTGGTAGATTTCTGTTCTCATTCCTGGATTCCCCTTGGGTCCTAGACCACTTACTCTCTGAATCTGCTGATGGAAAGGCTGTCCTCCACAGATGGTCCTGTGCTGTCAGGGTTAAACCTTCTTGTCTACTCCTCACTGTAGCTGGGTAGCATTTTGCTCAAACTCCTCCCGAAGCTGGGAGGGATCAGGCTGGCTGGCTGACTTCCGGCTGCATGTCTTCAACTAGTCCGGCTGGGCACAGTCTGTCTACACTGTGGGCCAGAGCCACTGGGGGTTCCGGTCAGTGGCAGCTGAAACTAGCAAACTTGTTGATTTTAAAACATGACTATTTAGATGTAAGAGATAAACTTCCTGTAGATGGGGACAGGCTCCTTAATCTAGGCATGTTTGAATTTCCAGGCCTCCTTTTCCTGGCCTTTCTATTTGAGTCTAAAGCATCCACTCTGGCATTTTCACTAATCCCAACTACCTGCCCTTACCCCACGTTTTTTCTCTCATTTCTGAAATTCCAGCCTTTTCCCCCCCACCTCTTATGAAATAATTATGTTTCCATGTTGTGATATAACAGCCCTCAGAAAGACGGGGGGTACTTTCTGAATGTGGACACAGTTGTCTTGGGTCATCTCTCACCTCTTTGTGCCTGCATCTACCTTTAAGACTGCACACCGGGACTTCTTTTGTGGTCTAGTGGTTAAGAATGTGCCTTTCAGAGCAGGGGATGGGGGTTCCATCCCTGGTAGGGGGACTAAGATCCCACATGCCATGGGCCGACTAAGCCTGCACACCGCAACTACTGAGCCCACACATTGCAACTAAGACCCAACACAACCAAAAATAAATAAATAAATATTCTTTCTTTTAAAAATAAAAAAAGACTACACATTGAACTCCTTGAAACCACTCTCTTCTGGACATCCCCCAGGCGTCTTGTGTAGTGCTGAGGATTTCACAGGGGCTTAATAAATACTTCCGTAGTGAGTAAGAGCCAGTGGGCCATAGCTGGATGACACGGTTACGGGCACTCCTGCTGTAGAGACAAGAGAACTGACTTGGAGGTCTAGGAAGGGGACTTTCAGATTCTGTACTGAAATCAGTGAACACCTGAGCCAATGTAAGAGGGAAGGAGCTGCTGAAATCAAGGTGGTTCAACTCAAGCAAGAATCCTCAGAAATAGGAATTCCCACCTCCCATCAAGGTCTGCCCAGGCCAGTTCTGGTGGAGCATTCTGCTCCCTGGGGTCATTCTCCAGGTGTCCTTTGTCCCTTCTCACTTAATCAGGGTCACCTGGACTCCTCAGATAAGTCCGAGGGGAGTGTTGCCTTTCCTTTTAAACTCCTCCCCGAGGAACCTGACAGCTACAGTGAGTAAGCCAATTTGCATTTGAAAAAAAGGTCGCACTGGTTTGCCTCTGAGGGAAATCTGCAGCGAGTACTGTCACATCCTTTCTTGGATTCACATCAAGGAGTTTGAAGAAATTACACTTTTTTTTCACATCTAAAACACAAGCACCTGAGCAGCAAGCTGGAGAGGTCATCAGGGTCAAGGTGTTTGTTCTAACGTGTGTTTTTTGAGCTAGAAAAACATCTGTCTGGTACCCTCTGCTTCTAGAGCTTTTTCTCTGCCCTGTCTATCCACCTGGTCGTAGAAACCCTAAAAGAAGTTGCCCACTCCTCAGCTGAGATTCATAGATCATAGTTAGAAATGGCTTGGGCTGTCCACACAGATGGAGCAGGCCAGGAGATTGTTGATCCCTCAGTCCTTTATGGGATTGGGTTAGCATTGTGGAAAAAGTATTCCGTCCTTCTCTGAGTTAAATCACCTGTGGTATTATTTTAACCAACCTCCCATCCCCATCATGAAGACACTAATTCTTCAAGTTGACAGATTGCTTATTTTGACAGCTTTATTTGCTGTACCATGCCTTCTGTGGTCAGCAATCTTGCTTCAGGCCATTTCTTTTAGTTTGATCTTCTCGGAGCAGAATTTGCCTGTTTCTCCTCCTGTTTTATTTAATTAAAAAGGACATGCTAGACTTAGATTGGATACATAAGAACTTATCAAGAAGGATAATTGAACTTCAGATGTCTTTAGACCAAAAAAAAGCCAAAAAGAGGGTCTGGGCTTTGGGGGGAATTAATCATCTCTGGAACTTTTTTTTTTTTTCCCCTGGTAGATTCCATGGGTCTAGTTATTCTGGTGTATTCAGTAAACTTTTGCCCTAAGGATGTCTGTCTCACTGAGGACTGTGTTTGTATGTATTTTGAACAAATCTGTGTATTCTTCTGGAAAAAAGATAATTGACCCAAATCCCAAATAGGGAAATGGGTACTCCTCAAGAATTTACTGGCTGTCAGGAGTAGGCTAAGAGAAAGCATTTTCGCATAGGCATTGAGAAGAAATGGGATAGATCAAATAGAAATGAGGAAAAGATACTCAATTTGCTTTTCTTTCCTAGAGCTCACTCCATAGGTGGCACTGTCCAATAACAGGAGTCACTAGCTATGTGTATCTATTTTAATTAATTAAAATTGTTAAAATTTAAGTTTTAACTTCATTTCTTTAGTCATACTAGCTATCTTTCAAATGGTTAATAACCCGCGTGTAACTAATGGCTACCGTGTCGTCAAAAGTAGCTTTGGAAAATTTCCATCATTGCTGGAAGTTCTGTTGGACAGCTCTGCTATGTGGTAAAATCAAGAGGTATGACTTGATTATTAAGATTGGGGGGTAATGACAGAAAGGATGTAGAAAGGGAGATATTAGGATTTGAAGGGCAGAAGTCATCTAATTAGAAATGAATCAGGATCAGAGATTGTGGACTCCAAAGAGTGGAAAATTACAAGATTCCTATCAAGATAATTTAGTAATTTCAGTCACTAAGTTGTGTCTGACTCTTTGCAACCCTGTGGACTGTAGCCTGCCAGTCTCCTCTGTCCGTGGGATTTCCCAGGCAAGAATACTGCATGGGTTGCCATTTCTTCCTCCAGGGGATCTTCTCCACCTGGAGATCAAACCTGAGTCTCCTGCACTGGCAGGTGGATTCTTCACCCCTGAGCCACCCAGGAAGCCCCAGTAATATATTTAGCAGGATTCACAATACGAGGTATTATCTCACCAAAGAGGTCAATTTTCACCATCTTCTGAAAGAAATTTCCTACTCTCATAAGCACAATGTCTTTTCTTAGATTCTTTTTTTAATCCTTTTCTTAGTTTTTATTTTGGCTCATACCCCCTACCCATCATTATCACCTGCTTTTCCTTTTTTGAATGCCTCTCCCATTTTCATTGATAAAAAAATCAGTATTCTGCATAGCACTGTTGGGATGTGTTGTTTCACTTGATTCTCACAACTCTATGAGGTATTGCCCACATTTTACAGGTGAGAAAACACAGATGTAAAGAGCCTAGTTTATCTGAGATCATATAGTAATAATAGTCCAGAACCCAGATATATCATTGAGTATTGAGTGAATATGAACCACCAGACACAGAGGCATAACCACATAAGGTTTTATTCTCTCGTGTCACAGTCCAGAAATAGGCAGTCCAGGGCTAATGTGGGCGCTCCACCACGTGGGCAGGTACATGACCTCTTCCAGCTCACGACTACAACATCGCAGAATGTGGCCCCATCCCAGGATGGCTGCTTAGAGCTTCAGTAGGCAGCATCACAGGGGACGAGGACAGACTGGGTCCTCCTCACACTTTTAAAGAGACTTCCTCAAGATTTTACATGAAACCTCTGCTTAGTCACATGGCTACCCTAGCTGCAGAGAAGGCTGGCAGTGTAGTCTCCTGGTTCGCTAGAAATTTATCCAGCCAAAAATCAAAGTTCTTTTACTAAAGAAGAGGAGGAGACTGCAACTTCCCTGGTTCAGGCATTAAGACTACAGGCTTCCACCGCAGGGGGAGCAGGTTTGATCCCTGGTAGAGGAACTAGGATCCTGTGTGCCATGAGAGCAGCCAAAAAAAAAAAAAAGGGAGAGCCTGGGTGTTGGGAGGTAACCGGCAGCCTCTCCTTCAGCAGCAGTTTGCTTTTGTGGTCTAGTGCTTTCCCTCTGTTTCATGTTGTCTCTGTTTCATTAGCTAATGGTTTAGTCATCCAGGCCTCCAGGGCTCCAGTTTTTCCAAAGAATTAAAACATAAGCTCTCTCTCTTTCTCTCTCCCCCTCAGTTGAATAATTACACTAAAAGCTCTGTTAATTGAGGGCTTGTTATGTCTTAATTATTATTATTCTAAGAGCTTTACATGTATTCAAACATTTATCCTCACAACAACCCTTAGTGGTAGGTACCGATCAGCCTCCATTTTATATTAGGGAAACCCAAGTGCAGAACCATTAAATGACCTGCCTAAGGTAACACAGGTAGTAAATAGAATCAGAATTCAAGCCCAAGAAGTCAGGCCCCAGAGCCCGTCCTCTGAACCATTGCTACTAGACACAGCCTCTTGGGGAGGTGCTGTAATTGCCTAATCCTTCATCACACTACAGACATGCCTTTCCACTCCTTGGGAATATTCATAAACTGTGTTAAAAGCAGTATGTTTGTTGTGTTGTCTTGCTTTTCCATTCCCTCTTCCCTGTTTTCTGTTCTTTTTCCAAACCTGAGGCTGAGAAAAGAGATTGTGATATGCTTTAGGTTTTAGAAAGTTCATCTCCCTAAACTCCTGTTGGAACTTGCAAGAGAAGATTTGCTTGGTAATTAATTAGGTGTCTGTAGAGAATCCAGAGGTTCAAAGTTTCTTTATCTTGTTAACAGAAATTTTGTCTCCAAATATATTTAAAGTTTTCTCTTCTCTCCCACTCCCCAGCTTCAGTGGTGTAGTCCCAGCTGTGGCTGGTGAGGGTACCACTCATTTATCATTGTGTCTCCCCCGTGTGTGCCCCACGGAGACTGGCTCTTGAATATATGGTGGTCAGTAGATAGCCTGGGCTTCTCTGCAGGGTCTGACATTTCCACTTCCTCTGGCAGGTGTGATGTGTGTCACTCTCCTAATACTACATACTCATTCAGAGACAGTCCCTTACTTCATGGACCTAATGTTCTAATTGAAGGGAGACAGGCAGTTTAAAAAAAAGTAAATAAGTGAAATAAATTCAGCTCTCTACCCAGTTGTTTTGTTTTGTTTTTTCTTAAAGCAATGATCCTTACATTAAAAATACAATAGTTAGCAAACACCTGGGTACATTCCACCCAGCTTTAAAAGAAATAATACATCATAGATAACAGTGGGAAGTCCTTCTGTATCCTGATGGATCCCATTTCTCTTTTTCCTTTCCTAAAGGTAATCACTATCCTGAATTCATTATATCTGTGTATGTTCTTAATGGCGTATATATCCATCAACAGCATAGGATTATTTTGCACATATAGACGCATGGCACACTATGGCCATCATCCGCTGTGCTTTCTTAACACTACAGCGTTTAGATTTACTTATTTATGATGCGTGTTTCTTTCACTGTAATTAATAATCTAATATGAATATACCATAATTCGTTCATCTCTTTTCTTACACATGTACAATTTTTTACCACTACTGACATCACTGCAGTCTCTTTTTCCTAATGTGTGAGTTTCTCTAAGAAATATATTGGAAACAGAATTGGTGCGTTGTAAGGTGTGCTCACCTTCAGCCTTGCTGGCTGCTGCCGTACTGCTTTCTAAGCGATCACACCAGTTTACACCCCCTATGAAGGTAAGTGAGTTCAAACTTTTCCACATTCTCATCAATACTAGGCAGTTCCAAACTTTTTAATTGTTAGCAAGTTGATGGGTTTTAAGTGTCTTGTTTCAGGTTTCATTTTCTTTGTCACTAGAGGGGTTAAACGTTTCTTCATGTGTTTATTAGCCATTTGAATCCCATGTTCACATTTCTGCCCACTTTCTCTCCTTATTCTGATTGGTTCATATAGATGTGGGGGTCTGGATATGAATTTTCTGTCCACTGTGTGTATTGGAAATCTCCATAAAACCCTTGTACAGCTTTCATGGCTGTTTTGAATGTTGTATTTTCTAGTTGATTATTAATGGTATAAATATGAGTGCTGTTCTTTTCTATTGCTATATCTGCCAACCCTAGTATTATGAGTTCTAATAATAGATGACAGAATAACAGAAATTCTTAGTTTTTTCTGACTTAAATAGCAGTGCTTCTAAACATGTATTATTACATCTGCTATTTGCCATAGATTTCTGATAAATATCTTTCATCAGTTTAAGTATGTTCCCTTCTATTCCTGGTTTGCTGAGGTTGTTTTTCATCATAAATAAATGAGTTAAATTCTGGTAAATATTTTCCTTCATTGGTTGATGATCATGTGGTCTGTCTTTTTTGACCTGTTAGTATGGGGATCTACATTAATACATTTCTGATGGAGAACTGTCATTTCCTTCCTAAAATAGTTCAGTGTGTTCTTATTCTTACTATCTCATCCCCCAAATGAACATATTCTAGACTAGTTTCATAGGAGATAAATCTTATTTTGATTTATCATTGAATCTGAAGATAACTTTGGGTAGTACTATCATCTTAACAATATTAAGCTTTCCAACCTATGAACATGGGATATCTTTCTATTTATTAGAACTAAATTTTTACTTGTATTTAATTTTAATTTAAATAGCCACATGTGGCTAATGACTGCTGTATTAGCACAGCCCTAGAGAATCATCTTCAGATTTTTTTAAATTAATTTTTATTGGAGTATAGTTGGTTCACAATGTTGTGTTAGTCTCTGCTGTACAGCAGAGTGAATCACTTACACATACACATACATCTGGTCTTTTTTTAGATTCTTTTCCCAGATTTTCTTTCTAAAACATTGGACAATGGTGACACCTGCAGAGGCCTTGTAGTACCTGAATCATCTGACGGCTCAAGGTGACTGCACATATGAAAAGCATGGTTAGATAGGCCTGCCTCCAGGAGGCATAAGTCTCTCCCTGAGGTGATTGTGTAGGCTCTCCCCCCATCCCCCACCCCACCTGAGATGGGAGACAACCACAAGTCACGCAGCATCCTGTCTCCTCTGTTTTCCTTTTGGAAGTGTCTGGTTTGCTCCAGAACTAAAAAGAACGTACAACTTTTTAAAAATTAGCAAAAGACAAACTGCCTCTGGCAGAAATGGAACTCCTTCTGCCTCTTCTTATTTTCATATAAACAGAAACTATGGTACCCAAAGTGGATCAAATGCTTTAAAATAAATTTCCTTTCTAAATGAAAATGGTGATTATTTTAAAGCATTTATACCTTGTTCATCTCTCTGATGCTGTTCTCGGAAACAACAACAAACAGCAGCAAGGGCCTTCAGGCGCCAATAACTATTGTGCTTCCAATTCCATCTTCCTTGAGGGTCAAGAGTCCAAGAGATCCCTGCACATTAGAAACAAAAAACAAATAATACTATAATTAACTACTCAGTCAATTAGTTAATTAGTTAAACAAACTAGAGAACCCCCTTTCCAAGTGCATTCTCTCTCTCCTGCCAGGGAGGAAGTAATGTTAGGAGGCAACAGAGCTGTGTCCTTAGTACACTCCACAGTGGGCTTCCTGCTCCCCTGCTGAGCATCTCTCCAAAGACTTCCTAGGGAGATCTGCAGATCTTCTGGGAGTAAACAGGAAAACTCAGTAAATAACACTGGGGATCTTAGAGCTTAGAGGCTATCACACACTTTTCTGGAATAAGGTCCCTTTGGCCTTGGACAGCCAGGAGTAGGTGTCTTTGTATAAACATTTTATTAGGACTGTCTTGCAGAGGACCCCTCCAGTCAGCTTCTGGAGCAGAAATGGGACCTGTTTGTCCTAGCCTGCCCATAACCACTCTCCATCAGGCTCTCCTGAAAAGAGGCTGGAACATCGCCTGTGTGTTCAGAATTGGTCTAGCTCAGCAGCAACCCAGTTCTCTATGCTTTCTCTACCTTTCTGCCCTCTAGCCTACACCCTACCCTCCTTGTCATCTCTCGCCTTGTAAACGGATAACTTCTTTATTGTAGCATTTGGTTTTCCCACACTAGCATTGATCTATCACCGCTCTACCCAAATTCCTGTGCCTAGCCACTTGGGTGTTCTGGTGTCAGAACTCGGTAGTGTCCCAACTGTCCCACCCAGCTTCCTCAGCTCTCCTCTTTCTCTCCTGGGCTGTTGTGCTGGAATGATATTCCTCTTGGATTTCAGTGTGTGCAGTCTTCTTTGGGTGGAGCCTTGAGCTGTTCACAGGAGTGCTGGTAATGTCTGGCCGTCAGTGCTGCCAAAGGCAAAAAGCTGGCCTCTTCGCAGTTTAAAGCACATAGTTGGATTGCTGGGGCAATGTTAGATGGAGGGTGGGGTGAGCAAATACCACTCTCTTCCTACTGTGTTTTCAGGAAATGATTATAAAACAGCTATAAGTGCGATTGAAGCCTACAGAATGGATTGGCAACCTCCCCCAACCTTCCAAAAAAGAAAAAAAACACACACACACTCTCTCCCTCTCTCTCTTTCTCTCTCTCTGTCTCTCTCTCCCCGCTTTCCCCTCCACTCCTCGACTCCTCCATTAGGCTTCATCCCAGATCCACACCCTCATTGTTCTGCTGGACTTAACTTGGTACTCTTTCAGAGCAAAGAACCTTTGTTAAAGTATCTCCGTCCTCTTCCCTAGGAAAGAACTCGAGCATAATCTGCTGAACAAGGGCTGAACTTTCCCTTTAGGCAAACTGTGGGTTCTACTTCCCTGTCCTCTCCGTTCCCAAGAGCAGTGTGGGCAGACGCCTGTATAGATGGAGGAGTAACCAGTGCCAAAACTTAATCCCTCAATTAGGGAGTAGGGTTTTCAGGACTGGTAGTCAAATTGTTTGCAGAGACAGTTGTCAGTGAACAGCATCTCTGTGCCATCAGCACACCTCCATTCCTTTCTTCTAGCTGCCCGGTTCCCCATACAGCCCTCTCTCCCAGTTCCTCCGTGAGGTCTAAGCCACATGGCTCTTACGAATCTTGTCTGGAGTCTTCTAAAGTGGCAGGTTTGGCTATGCAGAGTGTGGCATCCCAGAGTCTGCCCCTCCTCTCTCGGCAGCTGTTTGCCACTGACCGAGGTGGCGACTGAGCCTGTGTGTGTGGCCGGAGTCAGTGATGAGCCTCCCACCCAGGCCTGGGGAAGCCCTCCGCCAGTGTGGTTCCTGTGGCAGCAGCCAACACGCCAGAGCTCCTCATACCTTCGGGGCTGTGGTGTAACAGCCAGCTTCATGCGGTGGCATTGTTTAGTGCTGGTTGACTTGACTTCTCGGTCCCCACCCTCTGTGTTTCAAGGCGTCTGGCCGTGGCCCAGGAGAGAAGAAGCTGGCACTTGGAGAGTGGCTTCCTGCTGCCTCTCTTGTAGTAGGAGCCAGGACCACCTTCCATTCCTGCCTTCCTACCCGTGTGGCAGAGGCAAAGGGCCCCTCTGTGCTCAGCCTCCCGTTGTGGGGTTTCAAGTTGCCTAAGATCAGGACGCGGCTATCTGCCAGGTTATCTGCCCAGATAAACATTTATTGTTTACAGGGAGGTGTTTCAGCTGCTCTGGCGGATCCCACTGGTGAGATCTTCTAGTTTCTTGAGGTTTGAAGCCAGTGTGTGGGGCTGACGTCCAGACAGAGAACTGCTGGAGCTGGCGAGGTTCTCTGTGACCGGCCAGTCTGACATTGTTCAGCCACGGCCCCCCTCCCCACCGGGTGCCAGAGCCAAATTCATAGCTCTCAGTTCCCAGCCCTGCCTTCTGGGTATTGAGACTGCCTCTACTTTTTCAACATTTCTAGCCTTTCAAATTTGAAGATTTGTATCAGAGCAAATGTTATGACATAAGCAGCTGAAGACTACTTCTAGGTGGCAAAACCAACATTCTGACCTGTTTTCCTTAATAGCTACTGAGACAGCCGTTTAGTGAAGGCAGCAAGGATAAAGATAGGTGTTTTTTTGTTTTTTTTTTTAATGCAAACATTCATGTCCACTGCACCCAAATATACATTGCCTTTTTATTTTCTAGTGACAGATAGAATTGGTTTTCGGTGTTTTATTATATTGCACGGTTGGAAGGTACTTGCGCTCACTTATCCTCCACATCTGGATTCTGTCACTCGTCTTATAATGTTGCTTTGTCATCCATCTGTCCATCCATTTCTCCATCTATCATGTTTCTTTTTGATCTGTGTCATCAATGTATTTCCTCTAAGTCCTTCAGCATGAACCTATGTCATTAAGAGTTCAGTATTTACTTATGGTTTTCTCTTTTGAGATAAATTTACATACAGTGATATGGACAAATATTGAATGTACCTTTGCTAGGTTCTGACAAATGCATATACTTCTGTAACCCAAGGTCTTTCAAAATCAGAAGTCTTTTTACTATGCTCCCTTAGCTCCACCAGTACCCCCAGAGGCAGTTCTTTGTCCTGACCTTTTTTTCCCCATGATAGATGAGATGTGCTGTTTCCAGAACTTCATAAGAATGGCATATAGTTTTTTTAATAAGGCTTCTTTCATTTAGTAGAAAGCTTTGAGATTGCTTTATGTTGTCATACTTCTCAGCAGTTCATTCCGTTTTGTTTCTGAGTAGTTTTCCATTTTATGAATATATCACAGTTTATCTCTTCTCTGATGGATGGACAGATGGCTGTTTGTCCACCTTTTTGTGGACATGTGTTTTCTTTTGAGTAAGTGCCTAGGATTGGAATTGCTGAGTTACAGAGTAGATGTGTGCATTTTGTTGGAGATGGTTAGACCTTTTTCCAGAGGTGATTGCAGTATATTCCATTCACATCCTCATTTGGAGGAGAGGGGCAGTATATCAGTGTGGCTTTTAATTTGCATTTTCCTGCTTACTAATATAGAATTTACATGCTTTTTTCACGTCCTTACTGGCCACCTATATGTCTTCTTCATCAAGGATCTGTTTTAGATTTCTTGCCCATTTTCTTTCATTGTGTTGTTTGTTTTCTTGTTGGGTTACAAATTTCTTTATGTATTCTGGATACAAGTACTTTGTCGATATATATGTTTTGTGACTGTTTTCACTCAGTCTATGGCTTGCCTGTTTATTTTCTTAACAGTGTCTTGCTGAACAGAAGTTTTTAATTTTGATGTAGTCTAATTTATCATGTTTTTCCTTTATGGCTGTTATTTTATGAGAACTTGAAAACCCAAGTCATATACACTCTCTCCCCCACCACCCCTCCCTAAAACAGTTTCTTCTGTTATTAATATTTTGTATTCGTGTAGCTCATTTGTTGCAACTGATGAGCAGATAAACTGGTACATTATTATTAAAAGTCCATAGTTTAGGGTTCACTCTTTGTGTTGTGCAGTCTTGGGTTTTGACAAATGTATAATGACGTGTATCCACCATTATCGTATGACACGGAATAGTCTCACTACCCTAAAAATACCCTGTGCTCCACCTGTTCATCCCTCCCTCCATCACCTCTAGCCCCTGGCAACCACTGGTCTTATTTCTCTCTCTCTAGTTTTGCCCTTTCCAGAGTGTCACATAGCTGGAATCATACAACCTTTGGAATCATGTGTAGCCTTTTCAGATTGGCTTCTTTCACTTACCAATATACATTTAAGGTTGTTTTTACGGCTTGATAACTCATTTCTTTTTATTTCTAATATTCCATGATATAAAATAATGTTTATCCCTGAATAATATTCATGGAGGTGGTATGAATGTATCACCGTCTGTTTATGCATTCACCTACTGAACATTTTGGTTGCTTACAGGTGTTGGCAATTACTAGTAAAGCCAGTATAAACATTTTTGTGTGGAGGTAAGTTTTCAGCTCACTTAGGTAGATACCAAAAACTGCAGTTGTTCGATCATATGATAAAACTAAGGCTTCCCTGGTGACTCAGATGGTAAAGAATCTGCCCACGATGCAAGAGACTCCAGTTTGATCCCTGGGTCGAGAACATCCCCTGGAGAAGGGAATGGCTACTCACTCGAGTATTCTGCCACGGACAGAGGAGCCTGGTGGGCTACAGTCCATGGGGTTGCAAAGAGGCAAACGTGACCGAGTGTCTGACACTTTCAGTTTCATGGTAAGATTAGTGTGTAGCTTTGTAAGAAAATGCCCAGCTGCCTTAAATGTTGCTATACTGTTTTGCATCCTGCCAGCAATGAATGAAAGTTCCTGTTGCTTCATAGCCT
The DNA here is from genome assembly GCF_003369695.1 of Bos indicus x Bos taurus. Taxonomy (NCBI): domain Eukaryota; kingdom Metazoa; phylum Chordata; class Mammalia; order Artiodactyla; family Bovidae; genus Bos; species Bos indicus x Bos taurus. The sequence continues at coordinate 24,176,134 of NC_040094.1, read as the reverse complement.
CACTAGCATTTGGTGTTGTCTGTATGTTGGATTTTAGCCATTTTAATAGGTGTATAGTGGTAGTTCATGATTGTTTTAATTTGCTGTTTTTAAATGGTTTATGATGTTGAGCATCTTTTCATATGTTTGCCACCTGTGTATTTAGTTCAGTGAGCTTTTGCCCATTTTTTAATTGGGTTTTTTGTTTTCTTGTTAAGTTTTAAAAGTTACTGATTGATTTTTAAATGTTTGAACAACTGTGTTTTACTTAAATAAATCCTGTTTGCTGTATTGGATTTTCCAGTGTTTGGGTAATATTAATAATGTTGTTATATCTTATCAGGTTTTGGCATTAGTTATACTGACCTCATCAAATGACTTTAGAAGTTTACTCTCTTCCTCCATTTTCTGAAAGAGTTTGTGTAATACTGATGTTAAATCTAAGTTGGTGAACTTGTGGCCATAAAGTGGTTCATAATAATGTCTTCTTGTTATTTTGATGTCTTTAAGATCTGTATGTAGTGACATATGGGTTATTTAGAAGTGTGTGGCTTAATTTCCAAGTATTTCAGGTTTTCCTGGATATCTTACCGTCACTGATTCCTAATTTAGTTCCATTGTGATGAGAGAGCATACTTGGCACTATTTCAGCCCTTTTAAGTTTACTGAGACTTGCTTTATGGCCTCTCACATATTTACTTGGAAGACCATAACCGTACGCGCAGTGAAAAGAATGTATTCTGTACGTTGGGCATAGTGTTGTATAAATATCAATTAGGTCACAGTGGTTGATAGTGTTGAGATCCCCTGTCTTTACTCTTATTTTGTCTTGGTGTTCTGTTAATTTCTGAGAGAGGAATGTTAAAATCTCTTAATATGATTGTGGGTTTTCTGTTCTTCCCTTTAATTCTGTCAATTTTTGTTTTCTATATTTTGGAGATCTCTTGCTAGGCACATCATTATGATTATTTTAGCTTCCTGATGAACTGACCATTTTATCACTGGAATGTCCTTCTTTCATCTCTGATAATACTTTGCCTTAAAATCAGTTTTTTTCTTGATATTTATATAGCCATTCCAGCATTCTTATGTTTTTTGTTTGCATGGTATATCTTTTTCCGTCCATTTTCTTTTAAGCAGTCTGTATCTTTATATATAAAAATCTCTACTGACAGGATGTAATTGGGTCTTACATTTAATCCATAATGAAAATCTCCTCCTTTCTAGTGAAGTGTTTAGTTTATTAACACTTAAAGTAACTAACCCGATGGTTGAATTCAGGTTTACAATTTAGTTAGTTGTTTTCTGTTTGTCCCTGCTGGGTTTTTTGTTCCTTCTTTATATATATATATATCTTCTTTTTGTGCCTACTTTCCTGTCTTCTTTTACATTATATGATTTTTATTGAGAATTCCACTCTAACTTATTTATTGGGGTTTTGGGTATTTCTATTTGCTGTTTTTCAGTGGTGGCTCTGTAGATTATAGTATATGTCCTGAACTTTTCAGACTACTTAAGAGTTGCTGTTGTACCACTTCACATAAAATGTAGAAATCTTGCAAGCATACAGTTCCAGTTACCCATTGCTCTTGTATTATTTTAGTTGTTACGTGGTATATACTGTATACAATAACATACATGTGTATATAATATACTGTATACATAATATATTATATACAGCAACATGACAGTGTTACGAGGTTGTGTTTGGGTTTTGGTTTTTTACTTCAAAGACATGCAAATTTTATTTCTACTAAATGTTAGCAAATATTTGAAATAAAATGCTAAATTCTTGTGCTGATAAGGCTGTTTGTACATGTGTGGTAAAATACATGTAAGATTGGGAATTCCCTGATGATACCGTGCTTTCACCGCTGAGGGCCCAGTTTCAATCTCTGGTTGGGGAACTAAGATCCCGCAAGCTGTGATCAATATAGCACACACATGTACATGTACACACATATGTGTGTGTGTGTGTGTGTGTACATAATATGTGGCATTAATTTTACCATTGTGTCTATTTTTTTCTTTGTGGCACGTGCTTTTGGTGTCTTGTGCAGAAATCATTACTATATCCAACAATGTAAAGATTTTCTCCTATGCTTTAAGAGTTTTGTAGTTTGGGCTCGTAAGTTTAAATTTTTGACCCATTTTGAGTTAATTTTTATGTATGATGTTAGGTAAGGAACCAACCTCGTTCATTGGAATGTGGATATTCAGTTTGTAAAATGTTATAATTTTGCATTAAACAAATCTATGTGTCTTTTTTAATTTAAGAAGGTAGAAAAGTTGTTGTTTGTATTTATCCAGATACTTACCATTTCTTTGTGAAGAGGCAAGTATCCAGGCAGTATCATTTCCCTCTGGCTTGAAGAGCTTTTGGCTTTTCTCCTAAGGCATGTGCTACAAATTCTCTTAGTATTCTTTTATCAGAAAAAAAAAGTCTTTATTTCATTTCCTTCTTTGAAGTTCTCTTCACTGGGTATATAAAATTTTCAGTACTTTAAATACAGTCATCTTTTGTCTTATGGCCTGTATAGTTTCTGATAAGACATCAATTAGCATTTATTAAGATTGTTGTTCTCTACATGTAATGGGGCATTTTTCTCTGGCTGCTTTCTAGATTTTTCTCTGTATCTGGTTTTCAGTAGTTTACCTATGATATGTCTAGGCATGATTTTCTTTGTATTTCTCCTGCTTGGGCTTCACTGCTCTTAAATCTACAAATTGTCTTTCACCAAATTTGGGGGACTCTCAGGCATTATTACTAAAGTTATTTTTTTCTGCTCCAATCTCTCCTGAGATTCATTTACACATATGTTAGGCCTTTTGCTATTGTCTCCCAAATCAAGGGCTTTGTTTATTTTTTTCCTCTTCACCTTGAGTGATTTCCATTCTTACTTCAAATTTACTCACTTCTTTGTCATGTCCATTTCCTTTTAAGCACATCCAGCGACTTTTTTATTTCAGATATTGGATTGCTGGGTTTGTTTTGTTGGCTTCCTTTTTTTTCCTTCCAGTTCTAGACTTTCCATTTGATTCTTTTCCAGTTTCTATTTCTCTGCTGAGCTTTCCTATGTTTTCATTTATTTCAGTCATTTTCCTTTATCTCATTGAATGCCATTATAGTAACTTTGTCGCTAATCTTGCTGTTAATTTTAACATTTGTGTCATTTCTAAAGTGGTCTCCATTTCCTATCTTTTCTCTTAGGAATAGGTCACATGAAATAATGTGTGATATCACTTATGTGTAGAATCTAAACAATACAACAGGACTTCTCTGGGGATCCAGTGGTTAAGACTCCTTGCTTCCACTGCGAGGGCCATGGATTTGATCCCTGGTCAGTGAACTAAGGTCCCACACGTGCCATGTGGCACAGCCCAAAACAAAAAACAAACCAGTGATTATAACAAAAAAGAAGCAGACTCACAGTTGCAGAGAATAAACAAATTGCTGGGAAGGGGACAATATAGAGGTAGGAGATAAAGAGTTATGAATTATTCAGTATAAAATAAACTACAATGATATTGTACAGAGGAGAACATAGCCAGTGTTTGACAGTATAAGTGGGAAATCTTTGAAAGCTGTGAATCACTGTGTTGTGTGTCTGTAACTTAAACATCAACTATACAATAGTTAGAACTGGACATGGAACAACAGACTGGTTCCAAATAGGAAAAGGAGTACGTCAAGCCTGTATATTGTCACCCTGCTTATTTAACTTTTATGCAGAGTACATCATGAGAAACGCTGGGCTGGAAGAAACACAAGCTGGAATCAAGATTGCCGGGCGAAATATCAATAACCTCAGATATGCAGATGACACCACCCTTATGGCAGAAAGTGAAGAGGAACTAAAAAGCCTCTTGATGAAAGTGAAGGTGGAGAGTGAAAAAGTTGGCTTAAAGCTCAACATTCAGAAAACGAAGATCATGGCATCTGGTCCCATCACTTCATGGGAAATCGATGGGGAAACAGTGTCAGACTTTATTTTTGGGGGCTCCAAAATCACTGCAGATGGTGACTGCAGCCATGAAATTAAAAGACACTTACTCCTTGGAAGGAAAATTATGACCAACCTAGATAGCATATTCAAAAGCAGAGACATCACTTTGCCAACAAAGGTCTGGCTAGTCAAGGCTATGGTTTTTCCAGTGGTCATGTATGGATGTGAGAGTTGGACTGTGAAGAAAGCTGAGCGCCGAAGAATTGATGCTTTTGAACTGTGGTGTTGGAGAAGACTCTTGAGAATCCCTTGGACTGCAAGGAGATCCAACCAGTCCATTCTGAAGGAGATCAGCCCTGGGATTTCTTTGGAAGGAATGATGCTAAAGCTGAAACTCCAGTACTTTGGCCACCTCATGCGAAGAGTTGACTCATTGGAAAAGACTCTGATGCTGGGAGGGATTGGGGGCAGGAGGAAAAGGGGACGACAGAGGATGAGATGGCTGGATGGCATCACTGACTAGATGGATGTGAGTCTGGGTGAACTCTGGGAGTTGGTGATGGACAGGGAGGCCTGGCGTGCTGCGATTCATGGGGTCGCAAAGAGTCGGACACGACTGAGCCACTGAACTGAACTGAACTGAACTGAAAACTTCAGTTAAAAAATACTTTACAAAAAGAGTAGGTCACATTGTCTTGTTCCTTTATACATTGAGTGATTTGAGATTTTACCCTGTGACTGTAAATGTCCTGTGGAGTTTGTTTTGTTCCTCCAGAGAAGGGTTTTGCTTTAGTGTATTAGGCATTTCCGTTGCTTGGACTCAAATTGCAGTAGGTCAAACATCCATTTTGTTTGTCTGGTCTTGTTGTTTTACTGTTTTTTACATTTAATCTACACATACATGGTTTAGAAGTCAGGCCAGAAATTTGAATATTGTGTATACACAGAATATGGGGCTTCTTCTTTGTGGCTATACAGAGATTTGAGATTTCAAATTTACTCACTTCTATATCATCTCCATTTCCTTTTAAGCACATCCAGTGACTTTCTTATTTCAGATATTGGATTATTGGGTTTGTTCTGTTGTGTTGGCTTCCTTTTTTTTCCTTCCAGTTCTAGACTTTGCATTTGATTCTTTTTCATTTTCTGTTTTTCTGGTGAGATTGCCTATGTTTTCATTTATTTCAGTCATTTTCATTAATCTCACTGATAAAGAAAATATCATTGAACTATTTTGATATTTGAAATTAATTTTTATTGGAGTACAGTTGATTTACAATGTTGTGTTAGTTGTTTGTTTTTCTTTTAAATAGCCAGAACAACACTTGGAATCAAGAATAGTAAATATTTTTTCAATAGGCAATAAATACAGTGAGCAAATTCAGTTATTCCTTTTTCTTTTTTTTTAATTCCTTTTTAAAGTTAAAAATAAAACGGGTCTTTCAAATAATGAGCAGTACCACTGTAATTAAGAAAATGATCTTGAAAATGTTTAAAAGAGGAATTCTCAGGTACTTTTGAGCATTGGCATTTTTATGTCTTTTTAAGGAGACCTTTTCAAATCCTTTGCCTGTTTTTTTTGGAGTATTTTTCACTTAAAGGCCTTTCTGACAAGGATTTGAACCCTTTTCAGTCATTTACATTGAAAATATTTTCTACAGTTTGTCACTTACCTTCCATTATTTATGGGATGCTTCTCAAATGTCAATGATTTAAATTTTTACATAGCCAAATCTTTAATTTTCCCTTTATGAAATTTGTTTTTATACTTTAAAAAGTCTTCCTAACTTCAAACCAAATGAATATTCATATTTTATTCTCATTATTTTACTTTTTGAAAAATTTTTATTATTTAAAAACAATTTATTTTTCTGAATGGTGTGAAATAGAGATCTAATTTAATTTTTTAATTAATTAATTAATTTTAAATGGAGGATAATTACAATATTGTGGTTTTTGCCACACATAGACATGAATCAGCCATGTGTGCACATATGTCCCCCCATCCTTAGCCTCCTCTATAGTTTATAAAGTAGCATCAGTTATTAAATGATTTATTAAACTTCTAGCTTAACTAAAAGTTAAGCTTCATTATATACTGATACATGGATACGCTATGCTAGAATCTGTTTTTATACATAGATGCAAATGCATACTAGCATCTGTTTTTAGGACTTTCATTATTTTTTGCTAGTCTGTTCTTGAAACATAACCTTGCCATTTTAGTTACTGTAGCTTTGTAATGTGTTCTAATTCTACTGATGTGAGTTTACACACATTCCTTTTATATTTTATTGCTGTATACCTTTGGCTTTTCCCATCTACTTATGCTTTATACAAACTTCAGAATAATTTTCAATCCCACTGCACCCCCCCAAAAAAAAATCCTCATGGTATTTTTTAGTTGAGATATAATTAATATGTAACATATTAGTTTTTGGTATACAACATAATGATTAGATATATGAATACATTGTGAAATGATCACAACAATAAGTCTCAGTTCAGTTCAGTTGCTCAGTCATGTGCGACTCTTTGTGACTTCATGGACTGCAGCACGCCAGGCCTCCCTGTCCTTCATCAACTCCCAGAGCTTGCTCAAACTCATGTGCATCAAGTTGGTGATGCCATCCAACCATCTCATCCTCTGTCATCCTCTTCTCCTCCTGCCTTCAATCTTGCCCAGCATCAGGGTCTTTTCCAATGAGTCAGTTCTTCCATCAGGTGGCCAAAGTATTGGAGCTTCAGCATCAGTCTTTCCAATGAATATTCAGGATTGATTTCCTGTAAAATTGACTGGTTTGATCTCCTAAGTTAATAATGTCTAGTTGGAATCCCTCACCACACATGGGTACAGATTTCCTATTTGTGTGAAGAGAACTTTTGAGATGTACTCTCTCAGCAATTTTCAAATATGCAATAAAAGAAAAAAAGGACATATCTACAAATTTGTATGTCATCCTTGTGTAGGAGGGCATGCTAATTTTCTCTCTGTGGTTCCAGTTTTACTATATGCACTGCCAGAAAGGAGCAGTCCTCATGGTATTTTGATTGGAATTGCATTCACTTTAAAAATATCTTTGAAGAAAATTTGACATTGTTACAAGTTTTCTTATTAAAACAATGTATTCTCTGGACATCAGTACTTTATGTCTCCCATGTTTTTTATTGATTTTCTTGCTATAATGAATGGGATTTTTTTCAGTACACTGTCTATATAGTACTTGGGGAAAGCTAACTTTTATATTCTGCTATCACATCAAATTTTCTTACTAATTCTCTTCTTAGGTGATCATTTATTCATTAGTTTATGTGATTTTTTAACTTTTTTCATTTACTTTCACTGGATTATAGTAGAATTACAATATTGTGTTAATTACTGTTATACAGAAAAGTGGCTCAGTTATACATCCTTTTTCATATTCTTTTCCGCTGTGGTTCATCATAAGATATTGATATGGTATATCCCAAGAATATATAGTTCCATGTGCTATACTATAGTACCTTGTTCTTTATTCATTCTATGTATATGGCAGTTTGCATCTGCTAATCCCAGACTCCCACTTGGACCGTCTTCCACCCCTCCTTCCCTTGGCACCCCCCAGTCTGTGTCCCTGACTCTGTTCTGTTTCATAGATAGGTTCATTTGTGTCGTATTTTAGGTTCCACATTTAAGTGATGTCATATGGTATTTCTCTTTCTCTTACTGACTTACTTCACTTTGTATGATAATCTCTAGTTGCATCCATGTTGCTGAAAATGACATTATTTGTTCTTTTTTATGACTGAGTAGTATTCCATTGTATAGATGTACCACATCTTTATATGTGGTGTGTTTTAAATTAATGTTTTCTAAATTTGGTCCTTTTCTTATTGGGATGAACCTTATTTGGGTTGCATTTTAGTGGTCTGCTACATTTGATGTGCTGTTTTTTTACTTAGGGTGTTTATATTCATTTCCATAGTGGGCCTGGCCTCTCTTTTCTGTCTTTACTGCTTTTTTTCTTTGTGTATTGGAGTATTCTGGTGTACTGACTCTATGCAAAGAAATGGGAAGCAGCTTTTCTTTTTCTGTGACCTGACAAGTATATAGAGTGTGTTACTTATAGAGTCATTCTTGACTGTCTTGCATGCTCTACCTTCAGCCTCTCAGCAGTCTTTTTACTCTGCCTTTGAAATATGTACAGAATCCAGCCATTTAACAATGATTTCTGCTAATACCACCCTAATCCAAAGTATTCCTTTCTCTTGCTTAGACTGTTCGTGTAGGCGTGTTGTGATCTTTTCTCCCCTTCAGCCTAGTCTCAACACAACAGCCAGGGTGATCTTAAGATGTAAGTTGGATTAGCTAATACCACTGCTCCAAGCCCCTCCAGAGGATTCCTATCTCACTCAGAAGAAAATATCAAGCCCTTGCCAAGGCTTACATCCTTTCTGACCTCATCTCCTACCACTCTCCACTTACTCTTCACTGGCCAAACTGGCTTCCTCATTCTTTAATCATGCCAAACAACTCAGGTCTCTGGGCCTTTGCACTTCTGTTCTGCTGTTACCCAACTGCACAGCTTACTTCCTAAAGTCCTTCAGATTCCCGTTCAAGAGCCAACCTTATCAGAAAGTTGTCTACCAGTAATAAACGGTAAAGAATGGACATCTACCCCAGGCACTCTCTGTCCCTTCACTGAACTCTTATTTTTCTTCTTAACACTTTCCGTCACCTGCCTGACAAGTTGGATTTTGTTTTGTTTTTGCTTTGCCTGTTGATTGTCCTCCACCAGAATGTAAAAACTTTTATTTTATTTACTGTGCACTCCCTAGTGCTTAGAACAGTGCCTGGAGAATGGATCCTGTTCCATACCATGAATAAATATTTACTGACTGAATAGGTGAATAAACTGAAGGAACTTACCTATAAAAGCACCTCAGCCTCTAGTAGTTTTGAAAAGAAAGCCTCTGACACCTCCTTTTTTCTGTTTCTTCCCTTAGTATGTGTTTTTTTAAGGCTTTTTTAGTTTCTGAGTCAGTTTTTTAGGCAGAAAAAAATGTTTTAGGTAAGGTTATTAAGCTATAACAAATAACATACAATAAATAGTTCAGCAGTTAAGTGTTTGATTCAAAGTATGAGTTTTGACAAAAATATGTGGTAGTGTAAACATCACCACAGTGAGGGTATTTTCATCACTTCTTGTGTCAGTTTTCTTGACTGACCTTATCCCGAAATATCATCCATTTCTCTAAAATCTTCCCTTTTTTTTTTTCTGTTCTCTGACTTTTTTCTTAAAATGTTAGCTATTTACATTTCTTCATTTTAAAAAACTAGCTCTTATATTTATTGTCCTCTAATTTATTAACTTTTATCTTTTTTTTCTTTTATTCTTGTTTTTTTCTTCTGCTTGTGTTGAATCTTCTGTGTTTGCTTGTTTCTTACTAGTTTACTTAAAAGCTTTATGACTTTGAATATGTGATTACTAATACTTTGGCTGTACTCTAATCCATTTAAATATATACTCTTCTAATGGTCATTTTTTAAGTAGTCTTTGATTATCATTTTGATTTTTTTCTTTTTGATTCTAAAGTTATTTGGAAGTTTGTTTTTAAAGTTGGGTTTCTTAAACTGTTGTTATTAATTTCTACTTTGGGATTTTTTTTCTTTAGAATTTAATTTATTGAGGTAAAATTCATATAACATAAAAGTTAACCATTTAAAGTGAACAATTCAAAGGCATTTAGAACATTCAGTGTTGTACAACCAATACTTCTATATTCATAGCATTTTAATTCCAGTTTATCTCTGATTTTTAAAATAAAATACATTAAGTTCTTTTCCTCTACTTATCAAGTGGAAAAATTAAATAGGATATAACTAGCTCTCAGTTTAGTTAGGATTATGTTCAGCTGCAAGATGCAAAAGACCCCCCAATAACAGTAACTTAAATAAGATAGATTTCCCTCTCAAGTGGAGGAAGCCCAGAAGTTTTTGGATTTGACACTCCATGGTGTCATGGACCAAGTTTCTACTTTTTTGATGTGCTTTTTACTTGGTTTTCATTTCCAACAACCTCTTAAAGTCTAAGATAGCTATTGGAATGCCAGCCACTTCATCTGCATGCAAGCCTGTGTGAAGTAGAAACAGTTAAAGAAGGAATGCAATTTTTAAAAAAATTTTAATAAGGGCCTTCCCTGGGAGTTCATACACATTACAGTCTACATTCTACTGGCCAGAACTGAGTCACTTGGCCAAACCTAACTGCAGTGTAGACTGGGAAATATTTTTATTCTATTAATAGGTAGACCATGAAAAAAAGTGTTAGTCACTCAGTTGCATCCAACTCTTTGCAACCCCATGGACTGTATACACAGCTAAAAATCAAGGGCTCTGTTACAGAAGAAGAGAAGGAGAACAGATAATGGGAAACAACTGGCAGTTTCTGCCACACACCCCCATGCATAAGTGCAAGACTTCCTGCTTCCTCCTCTCACCACTCCTCCGTTTCCTAGTTTGTATAGGTATCAGTGAGATTTTAGTTTATCTGAGAACATCTTTCTTTTGCCCTTCTACATGAATAGGGCAGTGCGGGGCACAGAAGTATGAGGCCAGTCAGATTTGTGTGGGTTCTTTTGTTTTGTTTTTTAATGCTAATAGGATTATTTTTTCTCATTGTCCTTGGAAGTTAAAGACTGAACCAGGGTATGTCTCAGTCACAGATGGCAAATGTCTCATAGGTGCGTTTACATTCTGTGCCAAAGACAGGCATTACTAATTGATCACAGCACTCTTTTCCACTGAATACAAATTTGTATTCATTTTTTAAAAAAAATACAAAGCCCACTTTTTTTTTGTCATCTCTAATGAAGGTGTTGGTTTCAAATTAAGTTTTTTAGCATGAGCTTTGAATATGGAGAAGGAAATGGCAAGCCATTCCTGTATTCTTGCCTGGAAAATCCCATGGACGGAGGAGCCTGGCAGGCTGTAGTCCATGGGGTCACAAAGAGTCAGACAGGACTTAGTGACTTCACTTTCTTTCACTTTTGAATATTCAGGCTCCAAATGTCTCTGTCTCTGTTACTTGGGAAAGTTTACTTTTCCTTCCCCCTCCCCTTTCCTTTCTCATTTTTTAAATTATTGCTCTTTTCCCATCAGTCTTGATCTTTCTGGAATAGCTTTTTAAAGATTTACTCTCACCTGCCCGTTATTTTCATCTCTGTATTCTCTTCTGTGTTACAGAAGAGACTCAACCAAATCACGCATATCAGTGATTTGCTTTTCTTTTGCTATATTTAGCTGCTGCTTATAGCTTTACCTTGGAGAAGGCAATGGCAACCCACTCCAGTACTCTTGCCTGGCAAATACCATGGACAGAGGAGCCTGATGGGGCACAGTCCATGGGGTCGCTAGGAGTCGGAGACGACTGAGCACCTTCACTTTCACGCATTGGAGAAGGAAATGGCAACCCACTCCAGTACTCTTGCCTGGAGGATCCCAGGGACGGGGGAGCCTGGTGGGCTGCCGTCTATGGGGTCGCACAGAGTCGGACACGACTGAAGCGACTTAGCATAACATAGCCTTACCTATAGTTTTTCCTGATTATTTTCTCATATGACTGCCTTCTCTAGATTGAAATGCAGTTTACTCTGGTTTGTGTGTGTGTGGTGTTGTTTTTTACTTGTTTATTGAAGGTTAACCTTCACTAAGTAATACGCACTACTTGTAAATTTGAGTTCAGTACCTTTTACATATGGTTCTATTCATGCTAACTGTGACCCCCATCAAGATACAGAATATTTCTCGAATCCCAGCAGGCTTTGTTATGTCCCCTCTCTTCCCTCTCCCTTAACACAGGTAACAGTTATCCTGACCTTGTTCACTGTCTGTTAGTTTTGCCTGTTTTTAACATGTGTATAAATAGAATTATATTGTATTCAGTAGATAGCCTTTGTTTCTTTTGTCCAACACGGTCTATGAGAGAGTCATTCAGGTAAGAGTTCACTCTGCATTATTGCCGTGTAGCATTTTGTGTATAAATACACTAAAGTTTACTACTTCTCCTGTCGATGGACGTTTCTTTTACCAATCTTGGTTATTATGAATAAAGCAACCATGGACATGCACTCTATTTCTCTTTGACGTGTACCTAGGAATGGGCTTGTTAGGTTGTAAGGTAGATGTGTGTTTAACTTCAGTAGACACTGCCAAGCAGATTTCCAGGGAGCTTGTACCAGTATACATGACCACCTGCAGTATACGAGAACTTCGGTTGTTCCACGTATTTGCCAAGTCTTGGTTTTAGTTTTGGTTTTCATTTTAGCCTTTCTGGTGGGTGTGCAGAAGTATCTCGTTGTGACTGTGATTCACATTTCCCTGGTGAATAGTGACGTTGAGAACCTTTTCTTCTGCTTTTGGTCACTTGGATGTCCTCTTCTATGGAGTGCCTGTTCCTGACTTTTGCCCATTTTTCCTTTCAGTGGCTTTTCTTTTTCTTACCAATTTATAGAATAATTTTTAAAGTACTCTGAATATAAGTCCTGTGTTGGGTATACATGTTTGTATTAAAAATACCTTCTCTCACATTTTCTCATACCTTCTCTCATATTTTCACCCTTGGCTCATATTTTCACTTTTAATGATGTCTTTTGATAAACACAAGTTCTTAATTTTTATGAAGTCAAATTTATCAATTTTTTTCTTTAATGGTTAATGCTTTTTGTGTCCTATGTAAGAGCTATTTGCCTACAAGATCATGAAGATATTTGTCTGTTCTTTTCTTCTAGAAGATTATCTATCATTCATACTTAGGTCTGTAATCCATCTCAAATTAATTTTTGTTTGTGGCATGAGGTAGAGACAAGGTTAATTTTTTTACATACAGGAGCATTTTCCATTGATTGAGCATCATTGACTTATTATGTAACACACGTGACTTTATGTTGGGGTCCATCTCTGGGCTTTATGTTCTGTTCCAATGGTCTGTTTATCTCTCCTTTTGTCATTACTGTTGAAGATTAAATGAAAAAGTCCAGAGTTTTTGCAATGACTGTTCTAGAGACATATTCACTTATTCCTTACATTGGTATCCTTCTGTTCAATTTAATACCTTTTCATACGTTAGGTGATTTTTTTTCCCCCATCCTTTCTTAGGCAGTCTGTACTTTTTCATATTGGGATCTCAGGTAGGGGTCTGTTAAGATTTTCAGGTGCATATAAAAGGAAAAGAGGAACATTTGATTTACACTGCTGGTGTTAAACACTTCTAGAGTGGAAATTAGAGCTAGAGATAGTCATGGCAAGGAGCTAACCCTTCTCTTTGCTGTAATAGACCAATTTCATGTTCTCATTCTGGGGTTCTTGCCTCTTTAAGAAGCCAAACTCAGCTCTGTCTTCCTCCTGCCTCAACGTGGCCAACCACAACAGTTGTAATCCAGCAGCCACTAAGTTTGTTCTGATACCCTGGTGAAGCCAGTTGTGCCCTTCTGAGTGGACCAGAGCCCACCTTGGCTCTTAGCTTAATTGCTCCAAGAAAAGGGCATCAGTGGGGTATGGCTGCTGAAGTCTCATCTGTGTACTTATCAAGCAGGCAGAGGGTTGAACATCAGTTGTCCTTTTCCTCATTCCAGTCCCATCTGCAGTTTGTCTTACAGAAAATTCCTCATAGTTTCTGGTATGTGGTTGCCTAGTACTGATATATACTTTCTTTTTTCTTTTTTTTTTCCTTCAGTCATTTCAGTGGAAAACTAGAAGGGTGGACAGAGTAACTAGATGCATGTACTTAAAGCCATTCTAATTACAAGTCAGTGCTAGATTTTTTTTAAATGAGTTTCTTTGCAGGGCCAGAGGGGTGTGCAGTATGTTGTCCGGTGTGTGGAATCTTAAGCTTCCTAACCAGGAATCGAACCTGTGCCTCCTGCAGTGGAAGCAGAGTCCTTACCACTGGACTGCCAGGGAAGTCGCTCTTTAAATGAGCTTCTAGCCTTCCAAGTTGAATACTTTGAAAGTTCACTGATTTTCTGAAAGTAAGTGTTGGTCTTCCTGTGTTTGGTCTCAGCTCTGCAGCTTGGTATCTCCCCCCACCCCCCTGCCCACAGCTGGCACATGAGTAGAACCATAACCCAAAGGCCCAATGAGCAGCACTGCAGAAGACGGAGGCAATGACAGACACCCAAAATGAAGTCCGAGGGCTTGTTTTGAAATCATGGGTTTCCTACGATCTACTCATATGCCTTTATTTAATAAAACTGCTGCCTCGTGTTTCTTGCCAGCTTGTCAGGAGAAACTGACCCTGGGATGTGGAATGACCCAGAATCTTGTGCTCTTGTCGAGCCAGAGCCCTTTCCCAGGCCAGCTTGTTGAAGACCCAGCTAGGGAGCAGGGACTGTTTCCTATAGTCTTTGTAAGCCTGGTGCTCCTTATGATACTCAGGAATTGCTCAGTAAATAAGAATACATACTTAGAAGTTTAGGGCGCTTTACACCTAGCTTTTTTTGTTTGTTTTGCTTTCTAATGTAGCTAAGGTACATAGATTTTCTGTGTTTTATTTTTATTTTTCATTCTCTTGTGGGAAAAAAACAGAAAGTTTATATTTTCTACCTTGTAATTCAAATACGAGAACCCAGAACAGGACCCCCCACCCCCCAGTAATATTTTTTGAGGCGGAAAGCAGTAATAGGAAAATGTAACTCAGAAGACCCTGAGTTTCAATGGTAAAGATACCTCCTTTCTCCAAGAATTAGGCCTGATCAGGGTTCAGCCCCACTCATATGGAATTCGAGGGGATAAATCACAACTGAAGACCTTGGCACTTCTGTAAGAAATTTAAATAACAGGCAGACATATAGAGATTCGTAAATATGTACTTGGTGCCAGCTAAACCACAGAGAAGATACTGCATTTGTGGCCCAGGGAAGTTAAATATTTGTGGTCAACTTAAAATTCAACATAAAACTCTCATCTGTGATGGAAACTATCCAGAAACTGCATGGAGGGCGTGCTAGCTGCATGAGCTCTCAAAGGCCTCTCCTCTCACCCCGCCGGGCTGGAAGAGCAGGCCCCTGCCCCTTCCTTCACACTGCATAGCTGGCAGTCCTTGTTAGGAGAGAAGGGATTCCCTGGCGCTCTGGGTACCTACCCCAGAAGGTAAGGCCATCTCTGCTCTGTGGCTCACTCCTTCACGTCTGATCAAACAGCACTTGATCTAGGAGCCTTCTTCTGTCAGTCTTAGATTAAACAGCTGCCCTCTCTGCTAGCCTGTTGCTCTCTGTCACTCTTACCCTACTTTATTTTTTCCTAGTTCTTCCCACTACTTGTCCCTGTATTTGTTTGCTTGTTTCTCATTTCCCAAGAATGTTAAGCTTCATGACAACATGAACATAATTTTATTGACTATTGTATCCCTCGTGTCTCAAATAAACCCTCCTGTGCAGAGCAGATGCTTAATAAATATTTATTGAATGAATTCAGTAGAATACTTGAAAATGTTTGAGGAAGTACAGTCCGGGGAGCCAAAGAGTTGTTGTCCCCTGATCCCTGGAATAGGGTACCGTCACAGCAGAAGCTCAGACTGTGAGATCAGCCGGAAGCCCCTCAAATACCCTCCAGTGGTGTGGCATCTGCGTAAAGTCCCTGCTGGGGAGACAGGCACTTGCAGACCGTGCACGCGCCTTCAGGTGTACCTCTTGCCATAAAACCCGGGTTACAAGTGGAGATGGAATTAACACAACTTCGTTTTCATTAGAAAGTGTGACAGTGTTTTGTTTCTGGCCTTCAGTTTTGTTGAGGACCCTCCTGATGTTGTTTGCTCTGTTGTGGGAGTCGGGGCAGCGTGCAGACTGGAGCACATACATGTACTGTTCCCTTTCTTTTTTATATATATAATTTTACTCATGTTGGCTGTGCTGAGTCTTCATCAGTGTGCGGGCTTTTCTCTGACTGCAGGGGCTGTCCTTCACGGCAGCATGTGGGCTTCTCGCTGTGGTGGCTTCTCTTGTTGCGGAGCACAGGCTCTCAGCTGCGTGGGCTTCAGGAGCTGCTGCACGTGGCCTCAGTAGTTGCGGCTCCCAGGCTCCAGAGCACAGACAGGCTCGACAGTTGTGACTCACAGGCTTAAACACGAGGCATGTGGTAAAAAACAAAAATCAAAATGAAGAGTACAAATGGCTGGATTTTAAAAACAACCTTCCCACCTCTCATTTCTACAGCCTCTGCCAGCTTCGTTGCCAGTTTCTGGGGTGGCCAGCAGAAGTATTTGCGCACATACTGCCATGTATAATTAACTGTGGTTCTATACCTTTTACATATATTGAACCCATGTCTCCTGCATTGGCAGGAGGATTCTTTCCCACTGAGCCACCAGGGAAGCCCTCGCATTCTTGCTGGATATGTCAGTGCAGTCCTCGTGACCCAAACCTGTTGTCATTTGAGACCCTGCCTGGTTGCGGGTCTGTGGTTGCGAGCACTCCCGGGCGTGTCGGACCTGATGGTGACTGATGGACTTTACTGATGAATAGTTTTCATCTGTCTGCTTTCCCTTGCTGCTTTTGCTGAGTCTTTGAGTCATCCCAACACTGAGAGATTCCGTTGCAATAAACATGGTTGGTTTTCTGGATCTATTCCAGAACCTTACTGTTGATGATCTTTAGCATTTGGTATGAAATGTGCTACACAAATGATGTTGACGATCTCTCAGATATGCTGTTAAGTTGTTTTTTTTTTTTTTAATGGCAATGTGTATATCACCATTTATATAAATATGTGTAAAAGGTATAGAGCCATAGTTAATCACACATGGCAGTATGTGCATAAATACCTCTGCCGGCCACCCCAGAAACTGGCAACAAGGCTGGCAGAAGCTGTAGAAACGGGAGGTGGGAAGGCTGTTTTTAAAATTCAGCCATTTGTACTCTTCGTTTTGATTTTTGTGTTTTACCACGTGTCTTGTGTTTAAGCTATTACTGAACAGCTTCCATTTGTCCTGGTACTTGAAGCCCAGGTGCCACCATCTCTTCAGTGGCTCCTAGAAGAGATGCTGTTGTTGAACTTCTCTTCTGCTTTGTCAGCAGCAAGAATGACTTTAGTCTATGTAACAGAATTCAGCGACGGGATTTAGTTTTAGCTCTGTGTCTTCCATTTTAAAACAGTTTAGGCTCTGTGTAGGCTTCACTAGTACAGGCTGGTACAGAAATTTTGTGTCTCTGTCTTACCAGCATGAAGAACTGAAACTATACTAAGCAGTTTATACTTGTTTGTATGTCTTTCTGTGTGTGTATGTCAAGTAAACAGCGTTCAGAGTTGCTGGCTCACTGTCTCTAAGCCTGTTCTTAGTCTGATGACTTGGAAAGACTTGGTAAAGAATCAGAAATAGACTCGAGCAGCAGCTTTTTCGGTCTCTTTTTCAGCTCCTGTGAGGAGAATAGATCAGATGAGACACCATCAGTGCTAATGCCGTTTTGCCAGAGTGACCTGTAGAAAAGTCTGATTAAAAGTCTCGTTACGAATCACAATATTCATTCTGCTCCATTCAGATCATAAGAAAACTACACCTAAGTTATTCGTTCCATCTGGGCTTGCGTTTACCCTCTGTGAAATGGGAATGCTAGTAGGCCCTTCCTAAGATTTTGACATGGATTAAATGAGATAACATATGTGAAAACGCCTAGGTTCTACATATAAAAGTCTCTCTCTGTGTATATACACATATATATGAAATTGAAAGTGTTAGTCGCTTAGTCGTATCTGACTCTTTGCAACCCCATGGACTGTAGCCCACCAGGCTCCTCTGTCCATGGAATTCTCCAGGCAAGAATACTGGAGTGGGCTACCATTTCCTTCTCCAGGGGATCTTCAGGACCCAGGGATCGAACCTGGGCCTCCTGCATTGCAGGCTGATTCTTTACCATTTGAGCCATCAGGGAAGCCCATATACATATTCTTTATACTAATTGGAGGAGCAGTTAAGACGACTCCAAAGAAACGACCAGGTACAGTCCAGTCCTGCGTCAGACTCCCGTGTATCCTCCCCTCATGCTGTGCAGTTTATGTGTTTCTGTTGCTGTTTTCTGTAATTCATAAGGATCCCCCACCATCTCACTTTTCCACTCTTTCAGCTCTTGCTGTTATCTTGTGGCTTTGGATGTCAAAAAACTGTTAGATTTGCCTTTTAGGCTAAGATGCAGGCCCAGGCCCTGCTAGAAATTAGGCAGAACTCAGGTTGATTTTCAGATGGCAAAGCAGGGGCGCTTAACAGCTGTGTTAGCCCAGGAGTCTCCCATCACAGACACCTGCAATGAGGGTTTGTGAGCCCTTGAAGGAGAATGGCAGACACCACTTTGGAAATACAGTCATGCTGTCCTGGGTGCCCTAGCACCTCCCATGCTGGCCTCCTTCGGCACCGTTGCTCTGCAGTCCCACCCTCCGCTCAGCCCTGGCACTTAGTCCCGTGAACATGCCACCTGCCCCCCCCCCCCTCTCTCTCTCTGGCCCCATCCTTTAGCTGCCCGATTTATTTTTTCCACATCCTCACCCTCTTCCAGTTCCAAGCTAAATAGCCCTCACAGATGGCTTGTTCCATCAAAGCTGTTTAAGAACACAGGACAGTGAACCGAGGTCCAGAGGAGCTGCCAGAGCCCCAGGCTGCCCGTCCCATGGAGGCCCCAGACAGCTTTGTCATCAGCTCCCTAGAATCCACGGGCAGGAGCAGAAAGGCTGGCAGGTTGGGTGGTGGAGTGTCTCCTGAACACTGTAATCCTCTACAGCTAGCAACTAGTTCTCACTTAGATTTACAAGTCAGAGCCTGGAGCCGGCTACATCGCATACTCCATTTTCCACAGGAGGCTGAGCACTTTGCTGCTGGCATCTCTCCCCCACTTTTTTACAGCATGGAAACCCAGCAGGAAGTGGCAGTCCCGTTTGTGTTTTGGATCATGGTCTGAGTCCTTACTGAACCTCTTGTGAACTCCTGGAGAGGCCTAGATCCCTGCTCTGCCTGACCTGAAGGGCAGTATTCCCAGCTGTCAGCACATCCTTGGGAAGCGGGTGAGCCTCAGACGCCTATTAGAAATCCTGCCGAGGAGAGAGGATCCAGAATTTCACTCTTTCTTTCCTGTCAGCAAGGACACGGAAGTTTCCTGTCTGCCTTGTCATCAGCTTCAGAGCGTTTTCTCCTGCATGTCCCCACATACGACGCAGTGGTCCGCGAGCTTCTGCCCCAGGCACCGCCTCAGCACCCGCCTTCCCTCCGTCATATCAGAGGGGTCCGAGCAGTTATGTCCTCGTGACAAGGCGGCCTTTTCATTGTCCTCCCAGTTATTCCAGTGGGACTTGTGACCTCTCTGGTCACGGTCTCCCTCTCTCTCCCTTCCTTCTCCCACTTCCCTCTTCATCTGCAGCCTTTGTAAGTAGATTCCTCTCTGAGGTCACTGAGGAAGGGCAGCGTGTGCCTTTTGCTGTGGTACAAGTCTCCTTTCCCTCAGAAAGCGGAGTTCCCTGGAGAGCCCCCCTCCCTTCCTCCGTTAGAAGCCCTGCTGGCAGCTTATCTGCTTGAACTCGGGCATAATAGGGCAGGGAATGATGCTGTGTGTGGAGCGGTCTGGCCAGGCGGAGGGAAGTTAACTCTCAGCTGGAAAGAGCGGGCAGTTGAAGAAGCGTCCCCTGGAAAGAGCAGAAGAGAAGGAAAGGGAAAATCCTATGAGAACTCAGTCTCTCAGCATCTCCTCCCTCAGCCTGGCCTCTCTACTGAGAAGGAAACTATTGTTCTCTCTCTTCTCCGCCTTCATATATTGCTCCAGGATCAAGGATTGCTAGATGAACCACACACCCTGTTGCTCTCACCGTAGAAGTTTCTCAGGTTGACAGATTTGTGGAGCCTGTGGGTACCAGGAAGGAGCTTTGACTTCCTTTGTCTTGCCCCCAGGCTCTCTGATGGACTTTTTTCTCTACAGTCCATCCCGAGTCCAAGACTGCAGAGAACTTTCTGGGGATACTCACGTGTGTGTTTTAACTTGGCATCCCATAGTGACAAGTTTCCCATATTCATTCAGCTCATCAGCTGACCAGGTGAGGTCTTACCCACGCTGTGTCTGGGGAAATAAATGAAATGAGCTGAATGATAGAGCAGGTAGCCCAAGAAGGTTTTGATTTGAGTGTCACTGCTCAATGGCACCCCACTCCAGTACTCTTGCCTGGCAAATCCCATGGACGGAGGAGCCTGGTAGGCTGCAGTCCATGGGGTCACGAAGAGTCCGACACGACTGAGCGACTTCACTTTCACTTTTCACTTTCATGCATTGGAGAAGGAAATGGCAACCCACTCCAGTGTTCTTGCCTGGAGAATCCCAGGGACCGGGGAGCCTGGTGGGCTGCCATCTATGGGGTCGCACAGAGTCGGACACGACTGAAGCGACTTAGCAGCAACAGCTCTTGCCTATAACTTAGCCAAGCTCCCATTCGGTTCCCGTTCATCTGCATGTGAGTTCACCAGAATTGTTTCTTTTGTTTTGGGAGTGGGCCATTGGGCTCCTGCTGAGCTGGGGGCGGGTGGGGCAATATATCCTTGAGTGAAACGGACTTGGAGTAGGTCCCTTTCTCCAAAAATACCGTTACTTCCTTAAGAGGCTTCAGAGTATAATGGACTTTGGAGTAAGACGCGTGCTGTGTGCGTGCTAAGTTACTTCAGTCATGTCTGACTCTGTGAAACCCTATGGACTGCAGCACGCCAGGCTCCTCTGTCCGTGGGATTCTCTAGGCAAGAAAAGAGTACTGGAGTGGGTTGCCATGCCCTCCTCCAGGGGTCTTCCTGACCCAGGGATCAAATCCACGTATCTTGTGTCTATCTCCTGCATCGGCAGGCGGGTTCTTTACCCCTAGCGCCACCTGGGAAGCCCGGAGTAAGACACAATGGGTTTAAATTCCAGCTTTGCCCCTGACTGGATGTTTGTTTCCTCCGGGCTTCAGTTTCTTCTTCCTCTTTCTGTCTCCCAGGATTACTGTGATAATCAGATGAAATAGTGTGGTGCCTAGCAACCATCAGCTACCACTTCATCTCCAGCACAGCTTTCCCAGTAAAATGGGCTATTTCCGCCACCGAGATGTTGTGACCCATGCAAACTGCAGAAGTAAAGTGCTGACTTGGTCTGCACGCCGCTGCCCTGAACCTCCTTAACGGGCTTCTTGCATGCTCATGAGTTTTTGTTTCTAGAATGTGCCCTGCCCTGAGTTTGTTCAGTTTTCTTTTTCACTCATAAGAATGTCTTTTCATGATCAGTACCCAGGGGCTTTAGAACGTCTGGACGGTGGTTCTCCTGGACGGCAAGCCGTTTCCTCAGTGCCCACCAGAGGCAGACTGGTCCTCTGAGACCACCCCTTCTCTCTTCCCACCTTGACTTTTCTTAAGCCGCCCTTCCTGGCCTCCGCTCTGGTGAGAAGTAGTCCAGAAACCTTGTCCTCCACCTCCTACAGGGCACACTGGCTTGGCTTGTACCCTCCCAGCAGCCTGGTGGGAGCTGCGGGGTGTCAGAGACGACCATGGGAAAGAAACGGCTCACAGGACGAGCCCAGTGCATGCGCCAGCAGCTCCCACTGCCTGCTGGAGCCGGCTCAGTGAGTCGCTGACAAGAGTCTTCAGAACACTAAACAGGTGATTAAAACATCAGTATAAGTCTTTCCAAACTTCACAGAAAGCCAAAAAACTTAGCTTGGACACCACCAGAAATTTTCCGCTCTGGAGCTTTATAAACTGGTCTGATGTTTCTTCCTCTGCTCTGTGGCCAGAGGGGAGCTCTGTGCTAATGATTCATAAAACCTTCCGAGTCTCCCTGAGGGGCCAACCATATGAGAAGAACCTGTACCATCTTTTCCCATCCGGGATTATCTCCCGGCTCTCACTGTTAGTTCAGATTCTGAATCTTCAGCCCTTCTTTCCAAAAAGGCCAAACCCAGCTCTTGGCACCATGCCCCGTGACAGAGCCAGGCTCCAGCGTCAAGGTCAGTGGCAGAACCGTCTTCCTCTCCTTCCCAAGATGACTGCCCAGAGTCAGAGAAACCCCTGAAAATGGAAAGAGACCTTTGGGATCACCTGCGTCTCTGCAAACTGGGTTGGGTGACTTGCCCACCATCATGTAGGAGAGCATGCAGTGAACGTCCCTGCAGTCCTGTAGCAGCTTGGCTGCCCCAGAGAAGGGCAGCAAGCCCGGGAGTTCTATCTTCACAAGATCAGCGGCAAGAGGCTGCCCCGTTTGGATTTTTTTATGATCAGCCCTTTTCCCTGCGGAGACTGTAAGAGTCTCTGGCTGAAGCACAGGTGATGCTTCAGGCCCATCGAGGGCTGGGGCGGCTGGAGCGCTCCAAGCAGGGGCCCATTCCCAGCCCCTCCACTTACCAGCCGCCTGAACCCAAGCACATTCCTCCTCTGTGCCTTGGTTTCCTCGTCTGTAAAATAGAGGTTCTGACAGCACCAGCCTCATGGGGTGTTGAGGGGATTAGATGAGGCACCGTGCATGGCTGTGATGGGTAGAGCCGCATGCAGCGGGTTTTGTTTTTGTGCCCGGGAAGCCCCAGTGGTGCTCTAGCAGGAAGTGGGTCTGGTGAGGTGGCAAGAATGCTGGCCTAGGAAGTCATTGCATCTGGCTTCACATCTCATTAATTTTTTCTCATCTCTAGTATCATTATCTGAATGTAATAGTTGCTGCTTCATAGGGTGCTGAGGGTTTCTAGATTCAAGACTGCCGTGAAAAATGTAGCCTGTTTCTTTGTACCTTCCCCAGAGTTGCATTTGAAGAGTGGACTAAACTTGCGGCTGCCTCCTCTTAGTCTTCCAGCCTTTAAAGCAGTGATTCTCCAACTGCAGCGTTCCTAAGTGTTAATAACAGGAACGCCTACTTAAAGTACACATTCCGAGGCCCTGTCCCCAGAGATACTAATTTATTTAGTCCAAAGTGGAGTCCAGGAATCAGCATTTTTAACCAGTTCCCTGTGTGATTCAGTGCAGGTGGTTTTTAAAATGCTTTTTAGCACTCGGGGTGAAGAAAGGGGAGCTAATATTTATTGAACAGCTTGTATATGCCAGGCATTTGGCTTACTTAAACCTTATCAAACTATAAATAAACTTCAGTTCACTTTAGTTGTTACCCACGTTTGTCGTGTCTCCAGCCATGAGACCCTGTGCGACTTAGGACTCAGGCTTCTAGATGGAGAGCCTGAAAATGCAGCTTACAGTGGCCTCAGGTCCCAGCCCTAAACTCAGGGAAATTCTCTTCACTGTATTTTTAATGTGCCATGGGGATTCTCGAGATACAGGTGTAATGCTTTCCTCCAAGCATGACATCAGTGCTTTGAAGAGAATGAGTCTCACCTCTTGCTGAGGTGTGTTGTACCTTGCCCTAGCGCACCAGCCTGCAGTGAAGACAAGGCAGGACGTGCCCAGAGCTTGACTTCTCATGGTATCTTATTTCAAACTAGAAACTCTGTAGGTAGCCTGTCAAAAGAGAGCATCATTCCTTATGGAGCCTGAATCTCCATGGGGAGCACCAGCCAAAGCAGAAAGGAGCATCTCTGAGTCTGTCCAGGGTGTCCCGTTGTGCAGCACAAGGAGCATGATTCACGGTTATACAGTGTGGCCAGCACCCCCGCCCCCACGATTGTGGCGCCTGGAGTTGTCCTCAGGTCCCAGAGTTGCCGTCAGCCTCCACAGTCGGCCATCCACATCGTCCGACTACCCATAGTGTATATTAGAGGCAGCAGATAGATTTTTCTTTAAATACACACACGCACACATACAGATTACATGCCTGTCCTCAAGAGCCTTCCTTAAGAGAAAACAGGATAGCCTAATGGGAGAAAGATACTGTGAAGCATAAACAGATGAAATTTATGGATGTCACGAACTTGAGAAGGAAGGTGGCATTCTCAGATGACAAATGAAGGACCCAAAGAGAACTTGATAGGCTCCAATGAAAGAAGTAAATAATTACACGAAATCCAATAGGAATAAACCTAAAATCCTACTTTATTCAGAAAGTCAGCACACACAGCAAGTAGTGTGCAGGACAATACTGAATAATGGGGTTTTTATAGCGTGGGGAGGCCTCAGTGAAGGAATGTGATAAAGGGAAATAGTTAGTGGAGGGCTTGCACGCAGTGGAGGGAGAGATTATTTAGCCACATATGTGAAAACACTTTGGGGATTTGTTGATTAAAAGCTCACAATGTGCCACTAGGGCAAAGTGGTGAACAGAACATGTGCTTTTTTGGCCGATTCGCAGAATTGAGGTGTCCAGGATAGAACAGGGAGGAGCTGTGTGTTCTGTTCTTTGCTGCCAGACCGCACGTGGGCACTCCCTGCAGGAGACATTCGTCTCAGTGAAAGTCTTAGTGAGAGAATCCCCAGGATGTTGAGGAGACAGTTGAAGTGAGGAGCAGTGGAAGGAAGTGGGACTGTTTAGCCTAGAGAAGGTGTAACAGAGCAGACTTCAAAAAAATTGGAGGCCGGTCAGACAAAAGCAGAGTTAAGAACTTTGTCGTGGCCCCACAGAACAGAATTGGAAGCACAGGGAGGCAGATCTGGGCTTGAAAGGGATAGACATTTCCACTAATGAGAACAGCCCAAAGGTGGGATAGGTCCCCTAGAAGGGAACGAACCCCCTTGTAGACTGAGAGCAGTAATGGACCTCTCACACAGCATGGTCAGGATGAAAGTTAATAGGAAAAAGAATCTGTTAAGTAGGCCATAAGAAAAATTACGTATATATGTCTTCAACATGAAGCGATAATGGTTTTAAGAGGCTCTTGAGTCCTCTGCACCTGACATAGACAGGAAAGGGCTGGCTCGCTGGGAGACGTAGCGGGTTCCAGGGAGGCTCTGAGTGACTGCTAGCTCACTTTGCGGCGTCAGTACAGGTGTGGAGGGCTCCCCATGCTGTCAGAGAAGGGGCAGAGGGCGTGGAGGCCTAGCCCGTAGGTGCTAGAGGGGCATCTGGGGATTTGGAAGAGGTCAGTGCCAGGTTACTGTCGGATCCCTCCGTGGCCTGAAAGTCCTGTGAAGTCAAGGACTGCATCTGCCTTGTTCTGTCTTTTTTAAACCATGTATGGTTTTTGTTTTTGTTTTTTTTAATATTTATTTATTTGACTTCCCTGGGTCTTAGTTGTGGCACTCGGGATCTTCAGTCTTCTTTATGGCACACAGTATCTTTAGTTGCAGCATGTGGGCTCTAGTTCCCTGACCTGGGATCGAACCTGGGCCCCCTGCATTGGGAATGTGGAGTCTTAGCCACCGGACCACCCGGGAAGTCCTGCCTTATTCTATTCTTGCACAAAATGCCTGGCATGATCCTTGTTACATAGCAGAGCCTTAGGGAAAATGTGTGGGCAGTGGGCCAGCAGGCTGGACAATAACTTCTTGAAAAGAAAGAGTTTGAATCACACTTAAAGGAAGGTGAGGGAATGAATTGATTGCATGGAAGTAAAGGCCTGTAGGTCGAGGCAGTTTGGGGAGTCATCTTTAGTCTCAGAGGTACCAGGGGGCAAATGGCATGCAGGGGAATGTTGAACAGGGGTACCTGGAGTTGGGGGTTAGGGAGAAACAACGAGGAGGGAGTGAGGAGATGTCTGGTGGGGAGGCCTCACACGGACCATGGGGAGCATTGAGAAGAGACGGGGATTTCACCTGGTGCCAAGGCTGAGCCCGAGGGATTTCTCCCTCCTGACTTCTTCAGGCTCTCTCCACCTAAAAGGGATAAAGGAGCGTGTGCCCAGTCTCTACAGAGGGCTTTTGCTTCTCCCAGGCTTCCTCTTCCTCTCCCTGTGAAGGAGAAGAGAAATGAGAATTCTGCCCTTTTGGGTGCCGTCAGTCTTTGGTGGGGCAGGTATCTCTCCTGGCAGCTTGATTCACCTGCTCTGAATGTGCCCCACCCCCTTCTACTGAATCCTCACGGTCTAGAATGGGGCCTCGTGCACACAGTAGACACTTAGTAAGCGTCTGTGGAGCTGAGTGGTGATTGGGTGTGTTGAATGCTGCAGGTCTCAGCATTCATCCCCACACACATAAATAAAACCAGAAGCAAACTGGGTGATGGAGCGTGCACACGAACCCAAGGGGCGGCCTCCTCATGCTGGTTGTCTGGAAGGCAAAGAGGCAAGTGGCTCAGAGCGACCAGAGCTCCAGATACCGTGCTCCTGGCCCAGAACTAACCGGCAGTGTAGAAGCCGACTGCATGTGGATATTTGTAGACTGAGACAGACTCAGGCCTTTCCTCCCCAGGGGCTGAGCTTGTAGCCTCCCCTGCTGGTTCAGTGAGTGAGGGCCCCAGCACCAGAGCTCCAGGTTTCAGAGCAGCTGAAGCCAGCCAGACCTGAAAGGCTTGTGTTGGCAGTGCCAGTATCCGCCCAGCCCCTGCCAGTGCGGGTGGCTGCTCTCAGAGCCTCTGCAGGGGAAGCCGATTGGACTGCAGCCCGAGCTACTGCTGCCTATAGCTTGCTCCCTGCAACGCGCTCACTGTTGAGAATGCACCTTGCTCATACAGTCGGAGCTTAGAGCTCCAGGGGAAGAAAAAAGGTAGTTTCTTTCCACGAGGGAACGGTTCAAGAAGAGCCAGCTGTCCTCTACCCAGGAGAGCCAGGACTCCTCTCTCGCTTTGTTTAGAATGTCCAAGCTCAGGAAATTCAGGTGGGTAGAAATTATTTTTCTTGTGTCGAGAGACCTGGAGCAAGGATGCAGCTTGTCTCATGTAAGGAGGATACCATTAACAGAGGCAGATCTGCCACCCACACCCCAATAGGAAAGGGCCAGAGGGTTAAGGCAGCTGTGATTCACCACAGGACCTTACTTGTGGTGTGTGCATTAGTGCCACGCTTGTCCTAAAGCCCCAGCCCTGGGGGCCCCTCTGGAGTCCTATAGAAAGCATGCAGGCCTGTGGTTAGGTCCCGAGTCCTTGTAGACAGTAGGAAAGGGGCCACTGCAGAAAGGCTGGCCCTTCCCTCCACCAAGTGCCTTGTCCAGTCACCTGGATCCAACACCTTAGCTTAAAATAAACTGTTTCAGCAGCTTCAGCAGCCAGGTGAGCATGCCAGGGCCTTTCCCCTCAGCCCGGGGCCGTGTGCCCTTACCTCTGAGCCTGGCTTCCGTACGTCTCCGTGGTATCAGACGGAGTCCCCCTCCTGCCTCTGAGCAGAGCAGGGCAGCACAGAAGAAGAAGCATAACAGCCACTCATGTATTTAGCACTTTTTGAGCCCAGGCACCTTGCTGTATATTTGAGATGCATTATCTCTCTCAAACAGCTTTGATCCGGGACTCAGAGACATTGAGTAACTTGCCTGAGGACACACAGCTAGAAAGTGTCCATCAGCACTTGAATTTAGACCTCCACCTATAAAGCCTAGGCTCTTCACCAAGCTGCTGTATGACCTCAACTTGCCTGTTCCCAAAATGGACCTGTTTTTCCTTCTGTACTTACCTTCTTGCCACCAGTGTATGCTCCACTTCGCCTCTGTTCTCCCACCTCTCTTCCTAGTGTGAACATAATCTCCATCTCTCTCACCCTTACCAAGTCTTCCTACCTGACCATTTGCCAGTTCCCACCCACCCCTCTCTAGGAAACTTAAGGCCAGTGCACGCGCGCGCACACAAGTACACGGTGAAGGGGGTATGGGTGGGGATAGCTGGCTGCCATTCACTCTGAACAGGCATCTGTGCCTTGCCAGCTGATTGGTAACAGCCCGCATTGCCTTCACGAAGAAGAAAACACAGCTGTTGGGACCAGACATGTGGAATGGTGTGGCTGCTGCGGGGTGGGTTTGCCCAATGATGTGAGCATTTTGCCTTGTGACCCGTAGACCCCTCAGCTGGTGCAGACCAACCGTAAGCACTGAGTCTGGACACTGGGATCAAAAAAGACTGAGGGCCAGGCCTGTGCTGGAAGCAGGGGGGTCCTGCTGCAGCAGGGATGGGGAGCAAGTGACCCGCTGACCAAGTGGAGGCCCTGGGACAGGATACCCGGGGCTTGTCAGGATCCGTGTCTGGCACAAGGACCCAGACATTTTCTCCTTGTCCACTTTGTCATTCAGCGCCTGCCAGGTTCTTCCCTCCTTTCCCCTCTGACCTGTGACCCTCTCTCACAGTGCGGTACCCATCCGTCCTGATTCAGCTGGGCTGGGAGTATCTGTTTCCCCCTTATCATGAGCAGCTGCCTCGGCCTTCAGAGGGATTGTGCATCCTCAAAGCCAGCTTCCCTCCCCTAGGAACGTGAATAACCCCTTTCCTCTGTCCCCCCAGCTCCAGAGGATTCCCTGTGTCTGAACTTTCATTGGTAGACCTCTTCTCAGGCTGACCCACCCTCGGCCACTGTAGAATCATCCTTCCAGGATGACCGACCCACCCTTCGGTCTCCCGTGAGGATGAGTCGTGTATCACTGGAGGTTCTCAGTTTGTGAAAACACTGTAGTCTGAGTCAGTTTCTTGTAGCCAATCATGCAGGCTTGGCTTATTAAAGATGATAATTAACCCATTGCTAATTGACCTCAGCAGCCAGCCGGGCGGGCCTGTGTTTTACCAGCCTTGGTCGTGGGTTTATAGGCTATGTTAAAATTTCTTAATAATCTCAGCAAGACTTCACTTTTCTGTCTGCATCTTATTTGCTCTAAGGACATTCTGTGAAATTAACAAGCTATAAAGTTTGATTGAAGGTTTCAACAAATGTGAAAGTAATTGGCTCCATTTAGAGAAACAAGAAAAATAACCTGTAAACTTGAGTTTGTAGGGGAAAACCCGTGTGATTTTTCTCTGTAACCAGAGGAGCAGTAGCAAGCAAGACTTTTTAAAACCAGAAAAGAAAAAAAAAAAAAATAGAACTGGCTGATAGAGCAAGTTTAAATTCTGACCGCCCCAAACCAAAAATTTAGAAAAAGACATTTTGCAAAATGTAGCCAGCCGCTCCAGTGTCTGTACCTTCCAGGAGGCCTGTCTGGAGAAAACGGGGGCCCAGTAAAGATGCAGCGAGTCCCTCATTCCGTGGAGCTTGCATCCAGAGGCCTGGTTCAGCTCTCTGGCCCCTCCTCCCCTTCCCTGGCTGCTGTTAAGTCTCACAACTTAACATGCATCTGTGGTACCTGCTGCTCAGTTCCCCGTCGCTCCCTCTCCCTCCACCGCCTTCTATAAGAGCTTAGATCTGTTTTTCTGTTTCTTCAAGGCATCTCTGCACAGGCTGTGCTGATGCTCTGCTGCGTGGCCATGGAGACCCACCGGTTTTCAGAGAACACCATTCGTTCTCTGCTCATCCACCACCCCACCCAAGATATGCCCCAGACTGCCTTCCCTCTTCTCTCTTTACCCTGGCGGTTTCTTCCTGCTTTCCTCTAGACCTCACCTTCCTCTGGGCACCAGCCTCCACTCACCACATGCACGCTCACGTTATCTCTCTCGAAGGGACTGAGCCCAGGACAGGCCAGGCTCCCATATCGCCAGCCACATCTCACTTTCAGTTTTCCTTTCTGCTGGGTTCTTTGCGTGTGGACCTGACCCGGGTGATAGCTGGAGCCCTGAAGCTCGAGGTTTCAGTTCCCACCAGCGGGGCACGCTGCCCCAGACGGCCTTTGGGGGAGGGGAAGGGGCTTTCTCTGGGTGCCCTTCTTTGAGCCCTTCCCTGACCCAGAGCCCCAGTTTCCTTTCCTTCTTTCTTTTTAAATTTTATTTATTTTTGGTTGTGCTGAGACTTCGTTGCCGCGCAGGCGTCTCTCTAGTTGCGGCTAGCGGGGGCTACTCTTCTTGTGGTGTGTAGGCTTCTCCTGGCAGTGGCTTCTCTTGAGAGCCCCAGTCTCCTTTCAGAGCTGACTGGAGTGAGACATGAGAGGCATTTTGTTCAGTAACTTTGGAGTTCCTCGTAGTCTCCTGCACCATGAGTCCCTCCAGGAGGACGATGACTGCCCCTAGGAAGGTGCAGGTCTCAGGTTCCCCAGGTCTTAGGTTCCCCAGGTGTTCCCTGGCCACCAGGCCTTTTCCTTACCTCCATCACTGGTCCAGCCCCACCTGTTTACAGCCCAGATCTTTCTCCTCTAGAGAATCTAGAATTTGCCCAGAGCTACAATGTACATACCACTTACATTCTCTGTTTTTCATTGATACAGAATGGAAAAATGTACTCACGAACAGAGCTATTGTGGGGATTATGTCATAGACTGCATCTGGGCTCCTTCCTTTCTGAGCGGGGAGCCCAACTTTAACCCCTCTCCTACCAGGAAATCCTCCTTGGCCAGACAAAGCTCGCCTTGGAGTTGGCTCTTTGTGGGTGGTTTAAAGGGCTTCATCTGTTGTGACAGCCCTTTTTATACACATTGAAACTTTTCTTGCCCAACTCAAGTGCTGGAGGCTTTGTATAGGAGGAACCTACCCTGCGGGGCTGGTGCCTCCCATCTGAAAGCAGAAGGCTTCAGCAGACAGGCCAGTGGGCTGGAGACCGAAGGTGTTTCTGGGCCCCCGGACAAGCCCTGGACTTTCTGCCTCTCAGAGTTCCCAGCTCCTTGATCGCTCCAGCCCCACTCCTTACCCCCGCAGTGCACTCTGAAACCTAAGGAGACTGTACAGCCGTGGCTCTCCTCCCCCATAGTTGGATCACGAAGGCAAGAACACCCTTCCAAAAGGCTGGGTGACTTTTCTCTCTCCAAACTTGCAGAATTCTTTTTCATACCCCACTTAGAGACCCCATTGGATCAGCGCTCCTTTGAGAATCATCCAGGAGCTCCTTGCCCTCCAGGAGGAACTGATGGCCACAGCAGACAGAAGCCCCCAGAAGCCAGGTTCCTTCCAAACAGAGTGAAAACTAAAATGGGGGTAGGTGGTGGAGCAGGGGCTGGGGAAGGCAGGCGACACTGCTTCTGTGTGTGTGTCCACGTAGATGACAGCTCCCCGCGATCCTCTAAGGATGTGCCGTGGGCCGGCTCAGGATGTCTGCGTCCCTGGAAATCCCCGTATCCAGGAGCCCCACGTCCACACATGTGGCCTTCCTCCCTCTTGGCCAGGAACTCGGCGTGCCCTCCGGCCCATGCCCTAACAGCAGGAATTGTCCGGCTCGCCTGTCAGCACACACACCCCCAGGCACACTCTCGTCTCCTGGGCACATTTCAGCTGCACACTCAGCGGGAGCGCCAGTGTACCCCTCGCCCCAGGGTGATGCTAGGGACCACCGTCAGGTTTTTCCTCTGTCCTTCTCTCACTCCTTCACCCCACCTCCTCTCCATTCGGTGACAACAGCCTCACACCGAAAAGGAAAGTCCTGGCTCCATTACATAATTCTCCATAGTGCAAGCAGTAGCTGGGGCAGAAGGTCAGAGGTCACAGTGGGGTCAGGTGGCTGACACACACTGTAACGACAAGGTGGTTAAAATTAGACCACAGAGAGGAAACTGGCAGTCTTGTGGAAATGCAGAAGTTTCCTCTGCAAGTGAGAGGCTGGGGATGCAGGGAGGCCGCTGTGCGTGCTGGTTGCCAGGCTATTACTCATTTCAGCTCTGTTCTTTAATGCCTCTTAGCCCCTGCTTCTGTATTTCTAGCCTTCCTCATCCCATGTGTGAAGACACGCAATGGAACCCACGGTGACCCGCTCTGGCCCGGCATGCACTTCTTCCCTCTTTGGAAGCACAGGACTGGGCACCCCAAGCTCATGACAGCTGTCCTTCCCTCAGCCGTTCCCGGGTGGCTGAGCACCTTTCAGGCCAGCCTCCCAGGTGGTCGAGGTATTCAGCCTGCGATTCAGGCCTCAGTTGCTGCCCAGGCCGTTGGTGGGGCCAGCAGAGGCGCTGTCGGTCCTGAGCCGTGTGCCTCCGTCCTGGGCCTCCATCCAGGCTGAGACGTGGCCAACGATGGAGGCGCATGGCTCAGGGCTGACAGTCGTGTGCGGTCAGCCTCCCCCAGCCACCCGGCTGCCAGAGTGGTACTCGTCTCCACCGGCTCCTGGCGGACTTGGGTCCTGCCTGCCTCATCTTTCCCTCTGGTACAGCCAGGCTTCCCTGCACCTCTCAGCCCTCCCCATGCGCCTCCCTAGTGCCCCGCTTGTCCCCGGCGCCCCTTGCCAGGGAAATGCAAGATGTAATCTCTGCCACCAGGGGGTCGGGCATTATTACCCAGGCAAGGGGGATAATGAAGACACCTGCGCACCACTGAGCAAACAATCTGAGACAGTCTCCGGGTTAGTTACCACGCTATGCGGAGCAGCCAGGGCAGTCTGTGTCACACGATAGGATGGGAGGCATGGTGTTGGTGGCAGGTTGGGGGCCGGAGTCATGGTCATGGAGGGGCTGCCACCCTGCAGCATATTTGGCCACCACAGTGTTTCCTTGTGGGAATGGCCTTCACTACTTGTGAGCTCCAGATCCAAGGGGAGCCCCTCTCCTCCCTTGGTGAGTGCCCTCCCAGAAGGGAGGAGAGGACCCCAGAGGTCAGGGAGGAAGAACGGGCACGAGAAGGTGCAAAGCAGGTGGGTTTGCAGGTTTCGCAGGAGAAGGACCCCAGGCAGGGTGACTGGAAACTTTATCTCAGCCACTTACAAATGTGATGATTGCTCAAGACAGTGATTTCATTTCAGCTAAATCAGCCCCAGCTTCTCTGACAGGACTGGCTTGTGTGCTGATGTGGCCACATGGGAGCGGGACAGCCCAAACCCCTGGAGGAACAGAGCTCGGTGGAACACCCTGCTTCCACCTGCTTTGCCTGTCTCCCTTCTCCTGACAAGTTTCCTGCTGGACCCCCGTCTCTTGAGCACAAGAAGCTCTTAGGTGGGGCAGGAACCTGTCAGGGGAAACCTGAAATGAAACAGCCAAGAAAGCCCTCATCATTCATTTCTCACTCAGGCTGGAAGTTCTCCCCTCAGGAGTCTGACGAGAGTGGAGCTGGGAGCAGAATGGAGAGTGGCAGTGAGAGTACCAGGACTCCAAGTTCTGTGACCATCAGCATCTTACCCTCCACCCTTCCTTCTATCCAGCTAGATACCATATCAGGACTTAAGTCAAAGAGAGGCAAAACCCCAGAGGACAACGGTCATTGGTGCTGGGGGTGTCCGCTACCCTAGAGATGACCTGAGGGGAGATGGTGGTGACTCAAAGATCTTGGCCTTTGGCCTCATCTCACATACACACGATCCCGCTCACTCTCCCCACGCACCCCCACCATGCAGATGACACATTTCTCGGGTGCCCCTAAGCCTCCAGTCAATGTCTCTCATCTTCCCTTTTAGAAAGTGCTGTTTTTCTTCTCTCTCTCTCGCCCCGTAGGTTATTGCAGCCGACTGCAAAAGGGTCACAGTGCTGAAGTATTTTCTGGAAGCCCTTTGTGGACAAGAAGAGCCTCTGCTGGCATTCAAGGGTGGAAAATATGTGTCAGTGGCACCCGTCCCAGACACCATGGGAAAGGAAATGGGAAGCCAAGAGGGAAAACAACTGGAAGATGAGGTACAATGCGGGAAGAGCCCGCTGTGGCCAAGGGACGGCTCCCCCCAGCCCCGCGCTGCCCAGGGTTCAGCATTGACCCCTGGCTATTTATAACCACCCAGAGCAGTGGCAATGCTGACATGACCAGCCGGCTGGCTCCTCAGGAGTGCACTCTGCTGGTGCCCCTTCCTGCCAGTCCCACCCCAATGCCTCCATCTCGCTCTGCTACGAGTTCCAGATGCTTCTTTTTAATGTTGCATTGGAGGAGAAGGGAGGGAAGAAAGAGTTTAATAATGTGCAGCTCTGGCGGCTTAGGGAAGGGGGTCGGGAGGGTGGGGAGTGTTAGGGTTCAGGCCGAGGATCAAGTTTATGGATGTGTGGAGCCCAGCGCAGCACAGGCCCGAACCGCAGCCTCCAGCGCACGTACAGGAAGAGCTGACATTGCTGGCCCCGTGTGGAAAATCACCCCCTCCCTCGCTCCCTCCCGCCCTCCCTCCTGCACATCCTGATGTGATTAAGGAATTCTCCTCTTGTTTGTTTGCCCTTGGTTGTTCCTGTAGCCCTTGCCTCACTCACTCCAGACAGTGTATGTGAGCGTGTATGTGTGTGCACCAGCCCAAGTGCCCACCCCTTAGACCCCGCTGGTGTTGGCCTCACCGTGCATGTAGGTTTCTTTCTGGGGGTGACTGTTACTGCGGTTCTGCGTGCAGGGGGTTTGTGTGTCAGCTTAAGTTGAACAC
The DNA here is from genome assembly GCF_003369695.1 of Bos indicus x Bos taurus. Taxonomy (NCBI): domain Eukaryota; kingdom Metazoa; phylum Chordata; class Mammalia; order Artiodactyla; family Bovidae; genus Bos; species Bos indicus x Bos taurus. Next base: position 24,142,078 of record NC_040094.1, on the reverse strand, counting down.
TGCTGCCAGCTGCCCCACCGTCTGTGGGTGGTGAGTCGGTGTGAGGTGGGGCACTGTGGGTGCGACTGTGGGTGCGTGTGTGCATTTACTGCCGCTGCCCGCTGCCCTGCTGTGTGTCTGGGTGTGGATGACTGCTGGGGGTGCACACAGAGCCCACCTTGCCTGATGCTCATCTCTGCCCTCCTCTTTGCCCCCCACCCCACCAGTGTTAGAGGCAGAGGGGGCTTAGGTGGGAAGGAACGTGGGACTCAAGGAGGAGACGGAAGCAACTGCAGCCAGAGGCCAGGTCAGCTGTCGGCCAGCACAGTCATTTGGCCTGCGGCGGTCTCCAGCGCCCGGTGGAGCAGGGCGGGGTTCGGGGATGAAATCAGCAGCAGGCCCGGGAAGCCAGATGTCAGCTGGATGCTGTCGCTGGTGATCTGAGGCAGTGATAGAGTGGCCACCTTTGCTTCAGAGTCTTCAGAGCAGCACAGTCTTGGATCGGCTTCATTGGAATAGCCGGAGAACCCCACCCCACCCCTAATGACACAGGGCTCTGCTTCCAGGCGAGAGGTAGTTCCAAGGATGAAGCTGAGCCCATGATTCCAGGCCCTCCAGATGAAACCTGGGCAGGGAGTAACGGGAAAGAATGAGCTGTCAGTATGGGAGGAGCCAGTGGGCTTGCTAAAGCCACCGGGGTGTCCGGGCTCTGGGCAGGGCAGAGCAGTGCCACCCAAGCCCTGGGCACCGTGGAGGGAAGCCTGGGCGGGGTAGCGCCCCAGTGGGCTCTCTCAGCCGTGTTTTAAGGCTGAGGCAGGCAGTAGGTGAGTAAGGTAGCTCTCCAGGGTACTGCAGGAGATGTCCCCTGGCCCAAGAGCCTGCAGGACCAGATCCAGGGCAGCAGGCAAGCCCAGAGGGCAGGGCTCCGCCCCTCAACAAGGAGCAGTCCAGCTCCTGGCCCTAGATCTCTGCTGTGCCACACTGTCTCCCTCCTTCCAAGGCTTCTTGCCCAGACAAAGGTTGTGACCCACGCTGTGCTGCCCACTTCTTCCTTTTCCCACGAGCCTCCTGGGTTCCTTTGTGTTAGTGGCCCCTGGGAAACCCTGCTTACCCTGGTCTGTGTAATTTCATAACCCTGCACTTCCTCGTTTGGTGTGAGAGCTGAGCCAGCCTCAGACAAGCCTCACTGACCCTCTTTTGACCTCAGTCAGGCTCAGCGCAAGCCCCATGATAACCCTGTGTATCGCTGATCAGAGCAGGCAAGGGCAGTGTCTCCCATAGGCCGGCCAGGGACCTGACTCCCCTCACCCCGTCCAGGTTAACCCCTAAGACAGGAAGTAAATGTGCAGAGAGCCTTCCTCCTTCCCAACCCCTGGGCCACTCTGGAAGCGGGTGACACTGCAGGAGCCTGCAGATTGTCAGATGAGTAGTGACTGCAGACAGCACCCCAGACCCCTGAGACCTCTTAGGTTAGTGGCAGTTCTGAGATCTCGTCTAGTGGCCCCTTCCTGAGATCTTGTCCCTCTCCACCCTGTAAAACTGAGCCACTTAAGGTGATCGAGAGAGGAAGAGGGGAGCTGTTCATTCAGACATCTTTCATCATGAGCAGAACAGAGTCTGTCTCCTTAAGGATGCTGCCGAGACACCTAACTCCCTCACCCCTCGATTCTCCTAAGACAAGGCACTGCCTGCCCACTGACACGCTCTGCTAACCACTTTCTGCAAACCGTGTCCATCGGAATGCCATCGCAACGGGCAGTTGGAGGAAAGGGTCGCCTGTGTTGAGCAGGATCCCTGTGGGCCTGCGGGAGCACAGCTGGGCTGCTAAAGCCGGCCTTGAGCTCCATCTAGGTCCAGGGCCGCACCTGCACCGATGGGGGTCGTTGGTAGGAGCGCAGACTTTGGAATCAGACTCACTGAGGTTTGAGTCCCTGGTCTGCCGCTTGCTCACCTCGTGAACCTGAGCAAATTGTTTAACTCTCTAGACCTCTATTTGTTCATTTATTAACTAGGGGTGATGAAAGCATCCATTCACAGGCTGTTGTATTAAATGAGTTATTAATATGTGAAAAATGCTTAGCGGGGTACCTGGCTTCATAGTAAGCACTCAGTAAGTGACAGCTGTTACTGTCATAATCATCATCATCATTATCATCCAGTTATCACTCAGACCCAGGAATCTTCTGCTCAACCACCCCCTGTTACCGTGCTAACACTGTCCCTCCAAGGGAGCTCTCTCGGGCAGCTGCATGTTCTCCACTGACCAAGGCCAAGAGTGAGGGAGTGAGAAGTAGAGCCCAGGACCACCCGGGGAGTAGTGGCTTCTAAGAGCGAGGCTGCAAGCAGGGAGGTGCCATCCCTGGGGAAGGCGCCTCCAGCCTGGCAGGAGACTCCTTAAGCCAGCCCGCCTTCTCCCAGTCTGTCCCAGCCCCCGGAGGGCAGCCGTGCAAGGTCGTGTCATGTGAATTCCCGTCATGGGGCCCCCAGCCCTCACACCGCCAGCCTGTGGTCTTAAAGAGAAACCAGGGCAAGGTCCGCTGAGCTGCAGCATCTGCTCCCTGACGCCGTCTGGGGCGAGGGCGTGTCCACGCCCAGCTCCCAGCTGTTGGCCAGAGTGATTCCTATCAGATCATTAGCATGAATTACACTTCAGTTGGGTGGTTTAACTTTCTCTTATCGTTTTCCCCTTTGGTGAATTTCAAAATGAAAATAGGCCCAAAGTTTGACGTTTGGAGTATGTGCAAAGAAGAAAGGTCTGTGACTGTAGGCATGGAAGTAGATACAGTGTGGATCTGTGAGTGTGCAAGAGGAGGACCCTGGAGTGCACAGGAGAGCCAGGGGAAAATGTGACACTTCCCTGAGCCGAGGGGAGCACACAGCGTGGGGCCCTGTGCAGGGAATGGTCAGAGAAGCCCGAGTTGAGATGCGGGAGGGACCAGAGGGTGGGTCTGGTCAGTGCTGTGGGCTCATGGTCTCCTCTCTCTCCTGACGTGCGCCCCCGCCGAAGGAGGAGGACGTGGTGATTGAAGACTTTGAGGAAGACTCGGAGGCCGAAGGCAGCGGGGGCGAGGATGACATCAGGGAGCTTCGGGCCAAGAAGCTGGCTCTGGCCAGGAAGATAGCGGAGCAGCAGCGTCGCCAGGAGAAGATCCAGGTGGGGCCTGGCCATGCACGCGGTTCTGGTGTGGGTGGTGGTCTGCTCAGGGCCCAGGGGAGATGGGAGCAGGGGTGAGCAGGACCCTCTCGCTGGGACCTGACTGGTTCCACCACCTGTGTTCTTCCTCCGCCGCTCAATTCTGGTTTGGCGCCTGCAGTCCCCCTCCTCCTGGGATCCAAGGCAGAGTCAGGTTCTTCCCCAAGAATCTGCTGAAAGCTCCTCCCCTTGTGATGATCTGTGATGCCGCACAGACCCGACCTTTCACACAGTTTCGGGGGTTTCCCAGTTCCCCTGAGCCTCGTGCAGACACTCCTGGAGAAACCAAGGTTCTCTATTGAGAACACCTGTTCTCGGGGGTGAGCTGGTGTCACGGCCACAGTCCGGCTGCATGTATTCCCACTGTAGTAGCCGAGCCCCTCTGGATAGGACACGCTAAACCCTTCAGAGAGAAACTCTCCATCTCCACACCAGGATTCTCACATCAGCGGGCCTCTCGTGGACCCGTATGTCCCTGCCCGCAAACTTTTCCTTATGGTTCTCCCAGGTCCAGCTCTTGTGCTGTAAGCTCACTTCCTCTTATCTATTCCTCTTATCTGTCAGGGCAGACGGGGAAGGGCCAGCCACACTCCTGCTTTAAGACTAGCCGCACACGTGGGGAAGTGCCAGTCCTCTTCAGGGATGTCTGTCTTCAGCCCTCTCTTCACCCACCTCTGGCCTTTGGGATGGAGCATAGTGTGTGTGGTCAGGCTGACCTGATCAGGCTGGGCTCTACCACTCACCAACCATGTGTCTTCGGGCACATGGTTTTACTTCTCCGGACCAGTTTCCTCATTTGCACAGTAAAAGTAGTGACAGCACCTCCCTTGTGGAATGGCTGTGAGGCCTGCAGGAGCTGGTGCACATAAGGCCCCAGCACAGCGCGTGGCACGTGGGGTGTGCTCGCGGCACACCGAGGGCTGACAGCAGACTGATGGTCCACCAGACAGAGCCCTGCCCTGGGAAGAGCCCTGTCTGTGGGGATCCGTGGGCCTTTAGACATGTGTGTACCAGTCGACCAGTTGGAATTAAGCGTGGTACCTCTACAGCATCAGCGTCACGGCGGTATGGCCGCTGCCTCCCTCTTTTCGTGATCTCTGTAAACCTCTGTCCTGGCCCTCAGAGCTTCGTCCTCAGGATGTCTGTCTTCCTGACCTGAAGCTCTTTTCTTCCTCATCAGTCGTCCCAAAAGTTGTCTCCATACTGCCACCTCCATTTCTTAACTCTCACCCCAACAGTTATAGCGTCGACTGTATCAGAGGTCCCCAAGTACCTGTCTTTGTGGATTCTTCATTACGCTTGAGTTCCCTGTGGCTTTGGGCCCTGAAGCCACCTCTCTCCAGCTCACAAGGACCTTCGTATTCTGTCTGTTGACCACGCCAACCTCCTGGGCTTCTAGACCATCGTTCTTCATTTGCTCTCCTCCTTCCTTTCTCTTACTTCTTAGTCTTAGCATGCAGAGTTGACACTCAGCAGATATTTTTGTTCAGTGGGTTCATGAATGATACCAAAAAGAGCGTCATTTTTTTTTTTAATTTTTAAAATTATTTATTATTACTTTTTGGCTGTGCTGGGTCTCCGTTGCTGAGTTTGGGCTTTCTCTAGTTGTGGCGAGTGGGGACTACTCTCTTCACTGTGGTGCTCAGGCTTCTCTTTGCAGTAGCTTCTCTTGTTGCAGAGCACACGCTCTAGGGCAAGGCTCAGTAGTTTTGGTTCACAGGCTTAGTTGCCCCGCAACACGTGAGATCTTCCTGAATCAGGGATCAAACCCATGTCCCCTGCTTTCGCAGGTGGATTCTGAACCACTAAACTATCAAGGAAGTCTGAGAGCATCATCTTAAAGTTCCTCACTGGCTTTTAAGCCCTCATGTCTGCTTTTTTTAGTTTGTAGTTTTATTTATATTTGGCTGTACTGGGTACTCACTGCTACACAGGTTTTTCCTCGTCGCAGCGAGTGGGGGCTACTCTCTAGTTGTGATGCGTGGATTTCTCATTGTTGCGGAGCACGGACTCCAGGGTGTGCAGGCTTTTGGAGTGGTGGCATGTGGGCTTAGTAGCTGCGGCTCCCGGGCTCTAGAGCACAGACTCAGTAGTTGTGGCGCACGGGCTTAATTGCCCCACAGTATGTGGGATCTTCCCAGCCCAGAGATTGAACCCATGTCCCCTGCACTGGCAGACAAATTCTTTACCACTGAGCCACCAGGAAAGCCCCCTCTTGACTGATTTCTTATCAGATCCTGTCTGTCCACTCATTCATGCCCTCCTCTCCTCTCCATTCCCATCGCCACAGTTGTTGCTTTAGCCTAGGGACTGACTAGACTGGAGCCAGCAACCTGCACTGCACAAGTCTGACGGGGTCCTGTTTACCTTGGAGTCTATGAATGGCAGCTCCTGGAGTTGTGGAACCAGGTCTGTGAGCCAGGCTCACTGCCTGCAGTGCATCATTATACATAGTTTCACCGTTCCCTTCCCAAAAGAGCCATTCCCCTGCCCAGGAATCATCAGCACCTTTGCTTGGCTAATAAAGTTGAATTCCTTACTGTGGCATCTGAGGCTGTTCCCAGTCTGTTTTCCCAGCCTCTTCTCCCATTCCTCGTGAGCCCTCACAAGCTGTGGGCTGTTGGGCAAATGCTTTGACTTCCTCGAGCCCGTTTCCTCACCTGTCAGACGAAAGTGGTGACAGCATCTCCCTCAGAAAACAGTGCATGCGAAGTGCCCGTCCATCCAGACACTCCGGCCCCGCTGCCTGGACAGCACCAACCCTCCTTCCTCCCACCGTCCCCAGACAGCGCTCCCCTTCCCCATGCTATGTCTTGCTGCTCCCTCAAGCCCAAGTACCCTTTTTTCTGCTCTACATTTCCTATTACCTGTTGAAATTCTATTCTTCCCTCAGTCCCCAGACGAAACCCCATCTCCCCAGTGAAGCCTTCCCCGACTCCCCCTAGGAGGAATTCACCTCTCTGCTTAGTGCTCCTGTGGCACTGATTTATACTTCACTTGTGAAATGTATATCGCGTCTCAGATTACACTTATTGCTGGGCTTGTTCCCCGGCTGCACCACGAACTCCTTGGAATCAGGTCCTGCGTCTTCCGCTCAGTGTGGTAAGCAGTGCTGAGCACCTACCAGGCTGGTTACAAGGGGACATGGGGGTGAACCAAGGAAGTCCCGCCCCAGAGTGTCCACTGGCACGGAGGTCAGTGACGTGTGGTGGGCGCGAGCCCTGTTACCAAAGGGGAGCACCGGCCACTGGAGGAGCGCATGCCGAGGGGACCTGGCCTTGTCCCGAGTGCCATGGGCAGCCCGGCCTCACGGGTGACAGGCGGTACCTGGCAGTGGTCCCGTGCGGGACTTGACTTCCGGGGCCCGTGGCCGCTCCTGCCTGGGGAGCCCGTCCGCCCGTTGGCTCCCTCGGAGCAGGGTGCTCGGGTCCAGGCACCAAGGGCCTGCTGCGGGCTGTCAGGCTGGGCGGCTGGGGCCCCTTTAAGAGCAGGCCCCACATGCGCTGCTGCTGGCGGCCTGCCTCCTGTCAGCCCTCTTCCTCCAGCCTCACGGCCACAGGAGGATTTCTCAGCAGAGAAAAAATTCCCCCCTTCCCTTCTCCCCGCCCCCCTTTAATGCCCGGGGCCCTTCACTTCCATAATTCTTCATTTTCCAGCCTTGAACGTAAGCCAGACACATCTGTCTGGCCATATGCGTGAACCCTGGAGTCTGTGCCGAGGTGGCTGTAAAACAGGGCCGGTGAAGGCCCTTCTGGGAGAGCACACACATGTGTGTGCCCTCGGGCCATTGGCTCCCTGCCCAGAACTACGGGGCTGCAGCGCTCCAAACCCATGTTAACCTTTTCTTATTTTTCCTCTTTTTGTTTAATTTAAGGGGGGAAAATCCCAAGGAAAAGGTATAAATTGTCCTGGGAGTAGGGGAGAGGCTCCTAGCTGGAGAGGCCATTATTGTTGGCAGGTACCTGGTCACACTAATACAATAAGGAAGAGAGGAGCATCGGGTGAATTAAGATCGGGGAGATGGGCTGTAAATTACACGGCTCCGAACCCCCTCCGTCTCCAGGGGTGTTAACCAAGAGGTGTAAGGCAGGTCCCCAGCTCCCAGCGCCTTTTACAGATGCAGCAAAACAGGAACCACACATGTTTGGGGAAGGGGATATGAAGATGGGGTTGGAAAAAACCCTCCCGGCCCCCATGCTGGCTGTAAAGTCCAACTGAGATCTGGGGCCGGAGCCACACCCCCGCTTCCCCCGCTCCCACCTAGACCCCTGGGCCTGCGCTCAGCTGCGGGATGGGGGGAGGCCAGGCCTGGCCTCCTCCGCAGCCTGTCCCTCCCCGCTTCCGGCGTTGCACAGAGGCTGGTGAGTGGGGCCGGCTGGAGGTCAGAAAAGGGGTGTGGGCAGCTCTCGGGACCTGTGCAGCTGGAGCCTCAGCGCCCAGGCGGGGCCCTGGACGCTGGGGGCCAAGTCCGCCCACCCAGGGCGGGCTTCGAGGCGGCCCGTCTCGGCTCAGCCCAGCCTTCGCCCATTGCCCGAGGCGGCTCTGCGCCTTGCCCTGCTTGTGCCCGCCTCGCTGCCTTCTGCCGAGTTCCTTTTGTTCCCATTGCCCTTCTTGGGAGGTGTCAGAGACCAGAGCAGGGGGCCTGGTTTGTCTGGGAAATTGGTCAGAAGTGTTTCATTCCTAACCAGGCCCCCAGGGCAAAGCAGTTGCTGAAAATCCTCCTCCGGGCTCGAGGCGTGGCCTCTTGGCACCTCACCCTGGCCCTGTGAATCCCCCGCCTCTGTGCCTCCACGAGGCTCTGCTGTGATTTGTGCTGCTGTCGGGCGGGGTCAGGTTTCCTGAGCAGTTGCAAACATCCCACCTGAAACATAACAGGCTCTTCCTCTGGCCACAGCTATTGTTTCCCTCGGCGTTATGGCCACAGCCTTGCTCCATAGCCAGCAATGACATGTGTTCTGAAAATAGCTTTGCTCCCCTGTCCCCTTCCCGCCCACCCACCCTCCTGAAGATGCGGTCACTCCTTTGTGACGGCCCCAGGAGTTTCATGCTAAATATAGCTGCAGCCCATTCACACTGCCACCCAGCTGCGGGGGGCGGCGCTGTGGAACAATGGGGCATACACAGAGCCCCCACACCTGTATGGAATCCAGCGGAAGGCGGACACTCAGCCCTGGCTCCTAACTGTCGGAGACGGGGCGGGAGCCAGCGCACTACCCGGCCAAGGGCACGTTCACGCCCCGACAGGAAGGCACAGCAGCCCATGGAGCTGGGCAAACGCCCATCCCAGAGTTTGCTTCAGCCACTCGCAACTCTCTGGTTCCTGCAGCATCCACAGGGGGCTGAGAGACCTCCTGAGAGAGGTCAGGCTTTTCGGCCGAAATACCCTTGGGCTGCTGCTTGGAGCAAGCCCAGGGTTGGCATGCTTGGCCCTGCCACTCCCTGTCCATCCTGAAAGGGCAGCAAGAAGTAGCGGGCAAGTCATCATAATTATAACCTTGAAAAAGACAGCAAGTATATGTTAAGCTCTGTGGTACCGACTCTGGATATCCAGAGAAGGGACCCTAAGCAGAAATGTTCCCATGAGCAACCCCCCCGCAATGAAGATGCTAAGGGAAGCCAGTGACCCAAGCTGCTTTGTGGAGCAGATGCAGAATCTGCACCCGTGGGTTTCTGCAGCTCAAGAAGGAATGCCTGGGAGTTCCCTGGTGGTCCATTGGATTAGACTGGAAGCTTCCACTGCAGGGGGCTTGGGTTCAATCCCTGGTTGGGGGGCTAAGACCCCACATGCTGCACAGTGTGTCCCCCCCAAAAAAAGAATGTCTGCCTGCAATGCCGGTTGTTATCTCACCAGCTTTTCCTATTTTATATTTCATTTCTATTTTTCCAGGTTTTTAAATTTTTTTTAAATACCCCCACTTAACTTTAAATAGTTAAATATTCCACATAACTTTAAAGAAAAAAGGAATAAGAAACCACCAAGAGCACCGTGAATCTCATAACAGAGATCAGCAGTCCACCACCTCGCCATCCCCAGCTCTGCTCCCTAGTGGCTGCCCCAGATAGTCACCCCCACTGGATATACACAAGGTGAAAAATGGAGTTGGGCAGGAAGAACGGAAACTGAAATTGGCTGTTACTAATATCAGGCATCTAGCTAGATACTTTCAGACACAGGATGAGCGTGGAAATTCGCCGTTACCACACTTCTCATTTCTGGTGAAGACATTGGTCTGGCCAGAGAGGCCCAGGGATCAACAGTCCCATCAGCCTGTGGCTGCAGTCCGTGTGGAGCCCTGAGCAGAAGGAAGCCCTGCTCTTGACCTGGCGCTGTTCTGTGACCCGAGCTCCTCAGTTCCACGACTCCCGTGTGAACTAACAGCGGCACCTTTATTTGTAACTCTCAGTGTCTCAATTCTCTAAAAGGGTCAGCCTCCCCCAGTCATCCCCAGCACGTTGAAGGAGGAACTTAACCTGTGAGGGAGCCCTTCCTGGGGACCCCGGCCCTGTAGCTTCCTCCTCAGATGTCGCTGTGGACCAGCCCCCTCCCAGGTCCCCACCAGCCTGCTCCAGGGTGCCTCCGGGCTTCAGAGAAAGTTGGTTACTGAGTGCCTTCAGACACAGAGTTAAGTTCTTTCCTTCTTCACACTGGATGACTTCATGGTCCCTGTTGCCCCTGGTCTGATCCAGCATGTCCACGCTTTCCCTAGGGTTCCCAGCTCTGCATCAGAGGACCACTGCGGCCCAGCCTTCGCCGCAGCGAGAAGGGTTCCTAAGGACCTCTCCTTCCGGGTCAGCACACTTGACTCCGGGCCAGGGCCAGTCTGTCTGAATCACAGCATTCCAGTTGCGCCCCCCTCACCCCCACCAGAGGCTTCTTTAGCTTTTTGCTCATACAAACAAAAATAAATCTCACTACCGGCCTCTGAACTCCGCGGCAGCATGCTTCCCCTCTCCCCAGCGTCCCATGGCTCTGAGTGGGGACTTGGCACTCGCCCCACCGACATCACTTTTTCACTCCCTGCGCATCCTGTGTCCTTCTCTCACCGTGCGACCCAGGGATCAGAGTGGGACGTGACGGCCGGCACAGGCGCCGTGCACAGCTGCCAGGAATCTGACGGGTAAAATCTGGAAAAGTTGGGAGGGCAAATACTAAACACACACACACACACACACACACACACCCCGCCACTCAGAGAACCGGAAACACCGACACCCACAGACAAGGGCCTGCGATTCCCAATCCTTCCTTGTCTGAATTCTCTTAAGGGGACTGGGCTAGTGTCATGACCCAGGCATGACCCCCCCAGAGGCCTACTGGTACCCCAAAAGAAGGGGGAGCAGCTTCATCAAATCTCCTGAGACCCAGGAGGGCATGTGGGGAAGAGGAAGCAGTGGTGCGGTGACTCACTGGGCAGAAACCAGGTTAAGGGAAGTTGTCCGCGGGTGTCCCCGGGACCGGATGGTGGCAGCACAGCCCCGACCACCCTCAGCAGCTCGGTCCCACCCACCCTGGGGACCCAGCCAGGCTGCCACCTCCCCACGACGCCATGGCCTCCATTCACCTTTCTGGCCCTGAGCCAGCACTCAAGGAACTCAGACGGCGCACGCTTCCCTGGACCTTGTGCCTAGATTTTTCTTCCGTCCTGTCATCAAAACACCCAAGCAGGCTCAGCCCCCCGCCTCCCTCGGCCACCTGGCCTAAGGGCCCCCACCCCCCCCGGTGAGGAAGGCTGGTCCGAGGTCTTGGGAGCTCATTGTTCCTGCAGGGTAGAAAGGGCAGCCAGTGCCACTTCCTTAGGGTCAGCCTGAGGGCCGGAGGGTCACTTCTGGAGGCAGGAAAACTAAAGACATGACAGGTCTGAGCCAGGGAGGCGGTGGCAGAGATGCCATCCTCAGGGGAACCCGACATGAGGGCTCATCCTGCCGCTTCTCATCGAGAAAGACAGAGGTCTGGGGGCCCAGGACACCAAGAGCACGTTCCTGGCAGTGGAAAGGCGGGTACAGAGCCCTGAGACCTGGGAAGAGGGGTGACGGGACCAGAGGCTGAAGCCCCACCCGTGAGGAGAGGCTGGGGTGTTCGCTGAGCCTGAGCGGGGACCACTTCTTGCCCTCACAAAATACCCACGCCATCACACGTGTTCTGTGTCGACTCACTCACATTGAGAAGTAATAGTTTTTAAATGCCCAGGCTGAGTTCGGTGGAATGTGTCACCCACTAGCTGGCAGCCCCAGGGGAGGGCCGGGGACCCAGGTTCCTGGGAAGGTGGCCCGCGGGCCAGGTGCTGTCCCTCCCTGAGTGAGAGCCGCAGGAGACTGCAGCCGAGCCCAGGCCGCGTTTCCCATGCCCGCTGGCGCTCTGTGCCTTCCACCAGCTGTGGTGGCAGTGGCAACAGTGACTTACTCAAAGGGAAAGGTCCCCAGCAGGTCACAGAGGCGCCACCCCCGGCATTCGGAGGCATGCCCTTTCAGTTTTACTGTCACTGCCAGTGAAACCTGAACACCTTCCTCACTGACTGTTGGTGGCCAGGGCCCAGCCCCTGGGCCCCATCTCAGTTGGCACGCACATCTCCTCCCCTGCTCGGGGCTCGTGTCTGTGTGCCTGCAGGTTGGTGTGTGGCAGAAGGCCACAGGAGGGCTGGGCATGGCTGGGACCTGCGCGCCGGGCCCCTGCCAGGCTTGTTTTGGTGCCCTCCAGCTCCACACATGGGGGCACGGGGTCTGGGTAGATGCCCACAAACCAGCTTGCTTCCTAGCCATGGTTCCCAGAAGACGAAGCAGCCAGAGAGTGATCAGGGCCCATAGTGACAGATGAACCAAAGCCTGTCTCCCAGGGCCTCCGCCACGCATGCCCTGTCAGTCTTGAGAAAATTGGGCTTTTCCAAATGGGTATGAAAGCAACCCTGAAAGATGCGAATGTGTAAGACTGACAAGCTCCAAGCCATGAGCTTTCGGAGGTATGCTGCCCAGGCCACTGGTGCTGCCCAAGGGGTTTTTTTAGTGATGCGTAGGAGACACGCTGACTCTACTGTGGAAATTCAGCTTGAACTGGTAAACATGCTGGGCACTCAGACTCCCGATACCACGTATATTATTTGCTGAGCCACAAAAGCGAGTTGACTTGAAGTCCACCTAAAGAAAAACACCAAGTAAACAAACAGTATAGACTGTGCAGAGTTGTGGCAAAGCAGCGCGGGTGGAACACAGACGACCCCCACTTAGGGAGCACCTGGCTGGTCCGGGGAAGACGGTCTTCATTCTCCTCAGTCCAGATGGCATTCTCTACAGACATGTGACTTGGGATGTCATCTGTCCCGCTGTGTGAACTCCTGCCACTCTGGGAGACATTGGTGTCGGTTATTAGTTGTCAGCATCACTTTTTTTGCATAGGTTTTGAGGTGGTTCTTTTTTTTTTCTCTCAACGACATAGTGAAGTAAGTGGAAATGACAGATTCTGTCTGAGTATATGTGTATGTCTAAAGTATCTAGATTAAGAAGTACCTCCTGTATTCTCAGTAACGTGTGTGAAACCACCCTCAGGCACCTTGTTGATTTTTAGCCCCAGGTCTTCCTTTCAGAGCCCCGTTATTTTGAATGCCATCAGGGTCCCTTCTCAGTCCCACACGGGGTTTTAGTCACACCCTGTTCCCCAAGCCATTTGGTCTCCGTGGGTTTGTCTTGGGCTGGCCCCACGGGGTCTGGCTGTCCGTCTGGAGCGAGGGGTGAGGCTGAGGAGACAGGGAGCTGACGCACACGGTAGTCAGGGACTGGGCTCACCCGCCACTGGCCTGCTCATCCACCACTCTTGTGTCCCCGTAGGCTGTCCTGGAGGACCAGAGTCACGTGCGGCAGATGGAGCTCGAAATCAGACCCTTGTTCCTCGTACCAGATACCAACGGCTTCATTGACCACCTGGCCAGCCTGGCACAGCTGCTGGAGAGCAGGAACTACATCCTGGTGGTGCCCCTCATCGGTGAGTCAGGGCCGGGCCCACCCTGCACATGCGCAGCGAGACCCCTCTGCATGCACGTGCCGCAGCCCCGGGGCCCAGCAGGCAGAGCCCTGCCGTGTGTGTAAGACGGGATTTGCAGGGAAGTTGGGAATGCGTGGGGCAAGGGAGACTGTTTAATAATCAAAGCAGTTCGAATTATTATGGCTGATCCGTGGCTTAAACTGCTTGAGCAAATGGACTCCTGTGTCCCAGCAACCAGAGGCTGCCCGAGCCCAGCCCTTGTTTTTATCCTTATAAAGCTCGCAGTAAAACAGCAAAGCTGGTTCCCGTTATTGGTAAACACTCAGCCCTGGCAGATAACGGCAGTGCTGCTGGGTGGTCTGGCAGGGAGGCTGGGAGGATTTTGAAGTGGTTAGATGCCTTTGGTCTGATGGGCTCGTAGCTTTTCACGATCATTCTGTTGGTTCGAGGTAGCGTTCTTCTGGCCAGTGTCACCCTAAGGCCAGGCCAATGGAGGCCCTCCAGCGCAAGCCCGTGGCTCCCGCCTGTGGATTCCTGCCACTTGGGCCCTCACCACTGTCTGGTCGCTGTTTGTTGGTACAGGGTCAGCATCTCAGGGCCGGCTCGCGCGCTTCCACCCTCAGGCCGGAGGAGCCCAGCTGGGCCATCTCCAGGGACTGTCTAAGGCACCCTGGTCCTCGGAGCCCTGTGGTGGGTCGGCTTCAGGAGGGGCCCCGGGCTTCTGTCTGTACAACTCACACAGCTGCTAGTGCTGAGAGCTGTCCTCTGGAGGGAGGGGGTCTGGGAGACGACTGGGAAGCCAGGGCTGCTTAATGTCCCCTCTCAGCAGCCACTTGGAGCAAGTTTGGAAGCCCTGGCTTCTGGACGGTCTGCCAGACTGGCCGTGTGCCTGCCAAGCCACCTCTGACATCCATGCCAAGATGTTCCATTGGGCCTCCCCTCCCAGTCCCCAGTGTCTTAGTGCCAGATGAGGGTGGAAACAAAGGGCAGGAAACATCCGCCCCTGCAGAGGCTCTAGAACCCTGGGGGGTTGTGGGAAACACGTTAGCACCACCTGAGAATGTTGGCACTGAAGCGGCCCTCGGCCCGCCTCCACCCTCCCTGTCTTCCTTCCCCCTCCCCATGTGGCCTGGCCAGAGCCTCTTCAGCCCAGGCCCTGAGACCCACAGGAAGGTTTTCTGTTCTTCAGAAGTAGAGCAGCTTGTCTGCCCGGGGCCGAGCCAGACCCTCGTGTTGCTGTACCCACCCCTCTGCCTTCACCGGGTCCCGGGTGGGGCAGCTTTCAGGAGAGCAAGTCCCCGTGCTCTCCTGCCCAGGAGATTTTCAGGAGTAAGAAAGTGAGTTGGCCGCTCTTTGCTGGATGGTCAGGAAATGGGGTAACTGAGAGGCGGCCACGTCTCAGGTTGCTCATCTAAGTCTTGGAAGGAGCCTCAGACACCACCCCAGCCCGACGAGTTCTTGGTCACCAGCACTGATGGGGCCCACCATGTGCTCAGTCTCCTTGTTTCCGAGGGGGCCCATGAAAGGCAGAGCAGCAGCCCTTGGCCTTGGCGAGCTTATGGGCCAGTGGGGGAAGCCAGATTATGTGGGGAGGGAGCAAATATATAAGGGGACCCAGAGGAGATGGCAGCTATAGAATAGTCAGCCCCCAGGGGCACCGGGAAATGCCAGCTCTCTCACGGGAGGGTGGGCCCCTGCCCTGTGCCCAGAGCACAGAGAGTTAAGCCGACAGCCTCCCCGCTTGTCTCTTGTGCTCTTTAACCTGCTCCATGCTCCTTAGGCCTGACCCCAGCGTCGAGAAGCCCCGCCTGGTGCAGAAGCACAAACAAGCTTCCCCTTTGAAGCCTGTTTAGTTTGGAAGCAGGAAAGAAGATTTTGGGATAGAATACTAGTTTTTCACGTTTGATGTTCTGTTTGGTGTACCATACACTCAGCCACCACTACTCCGCAGCCTCAGCCATACGTTGTGTGGACGCTGCAGCTTCAGGTTGCTGAAGGCATGGGTGTGTGTGTGTGTGTGTGTTCGTGTTCCTACATGGGCCCTTTCCAGAAAGTGTCTCTGAATACCCAGACAGTGAGTGCCAGGCTCACCATGGAACAGCGTGCTCACACCGACTCCCCGAGCCATGAATCACTGTGCTGAGGAGAGGCCTCAGACCCCAAACTCTCCCGGAGCCCCCAAGGAGTGCATATTTCCCACTTGACCTCAGGCTCTTGGCTGGAATTTTGGAAAGAATCTTCACCAGAAAATGAAGCCGTGTCCCAGACACATAGGCAGGCAGACACACACACACACAAACACACACACACACACGTGCAGTATCAGAGGAGGTAGAAGTGCCAAGGGGATGGTTCAGGGGACCAGCAGGGTTCCTGCATGTGAGGCCATGACCCCACTTCCCACCCCGTGACCTCCCCGCGCTCTGCCAGGGGCAGGCATAGAACAGCTGGGGGCCCGGGCGGATGAGGGAGGGTGCCCCTCTCCCTCTAGCTGCTGAATACCCCTGCCTCTCCTGAGAGACCCTCTCGATTTGATTCTATAACTGAGGAATGCGATGGAGGGGCCAGGTTTCTTCCTCTGAATACAGCAGCTCCAGAAAATCCTGTCAGTTCCTCCCAGGAGAAGGGTGGGGCCCAGGGGAAGAGGCAGGAAAAGGAGAGAACACTTGGAACATCGAAGGCACTTCTTGCCCTCCAAGGGCCCCCGGTTTCATGGGAAGACTCTTGTGGGGCCACGTGGCCTCCAGGGTCGGGTAGGAGCTGCCTGAGAAAGCAAGGCCTCGGGTGCAGACAGACAAGACAGACGTGATTGCTGAGGCTGATTCCTTGTGGGACTGTGTCTCCTCAGTGATCAATGAGCTGGATGGCCTGGCCAAGGGGCAGGAGACAGACCACCGGGCCGGGGGCTATGCCCGCGTGGTGCAGGAAAAGGCCCGAAAGTCCATTGAGTTTCTCGAGCGGCGATTCGAGAGTCGGGACTCTTGCCTGCGGGCCCTGACCAGCCGTGGCAATGAACTCGAATCCATCGCCTTCCGCAGCGAGGACATCACTGGCCAGCTGGTGAGACCCAGGGCAAAACGGGAGCACTCGAGCCAGCCTTCAGAACAGGGGAGGGAGGGGCTCGAGGCAGGCCCCCCAGCCTGGGCCTCCTGCCCCCAGGGGGCAGCTGCCATCGAGGCCCAGGAGGGGGTTCCTTGTCCCCTGGGTAACTCTCAGCACAGTGGGACCTGGGCAAGCAGGGCCAGGGCGTGGATGGGCGGGACACTGAGATGTGACCCCAGTGACACTCACCCTGTCTTCCTCCAGGGTAACAATGATGACCTGATCCTTTCCTGCTGCCTCCACTACTGTAAAGACAAGGCAAAGGACTTCATGCCCACCAACAAAGGTAGCGCTCTCCCTCCGCCTGGGGACCTTCCCTTCCCTCCCTACCTTGTCCTACCTGCCTCAGACCTAGGTCCCTTCCCTGACTCTGGCCTGGGAAGTGTAAAAATCAGGAATGAGGCCTGATACAAGCCTGAGGCCAGCCCAGTTCCCCCCTACACACACACACACCACCCCATGCTGGAAGTCAGACCCCTCCCCAACTCCCCCAGCCTCAGGTGGACCCTCAGCCAGCTAAGGACGGGCCTCTCCCAGGAAGCTGGGCTTCAGGCAGTGAACTTTCCTGCTCTGCAAGCATCCATTTCCTTTCTTGGGTCCTCAGTGAGTTCTCTGACAGCAAGAATGTCTTTATGATTCACTGTAGCTTATTCCGGCCATGGTCTCCTGAGCCCAGTCCTCTGCCGCTCTGAGGACAGTCCCCAGCGGTCCCTAGGGCCCCACCTCCCTGTCCTTGGTCGTGCTCACCCTCTCAATTCATCTGTGAACGTTTACCCTGTATCAGGCCGGGCTGGAAGTACTTCCCCAGCTAGTAGTCGTCCTTTTCATCCTGTCTCTCTGGCTGTGTGACAGAGCACTTTGGAGGCAGGTGAGACCTTGCAGACGGAGCCCTCAGCCTGGTTTTCAAAACCCTTTTGGTGAGCAGAAGCCCGTCGGGGAGTCAGAGACTCTCTTCAGGGTGCTTGAGCACCTTACCCTCATCCCAGAACCGTCTCTTGCCTGAGCTGGCCTCTGAGAGTCAGTGAGGCTCAGGTGTTCTGCTCCTGGCTCCCAGGACTCCAGACATTTCTTCTTCTGGAAGGAATTCCTAGGCTCTCCTAGCTCAGCGTCATCTGCACAGCTGATAATTCCCACCTCTTGGTTTCTGTCTGCATGTGTGCAGCCTTCTTGTCCTCTTCTCTGCGTTGAGGTCGCCCAGCCCATCTCTGCTCGCTTCCCCATCCTGCTGCCCGGCGGGCCCGGCGGGCCCAGGACTGCCTTCCCTCCAGCCTCCTCCCGCCGCTTCAGCGCCACCCACGCCACCCACGGCCCTGTACCTGAGGCGGGTGATGCGCCCACAGCTGCTGTTCCTCAGAGGGGCCTTGCTACGTGATGGGCCTGCACCGTCCCTAAGGGGCGGATCCAGAGCATCCCAGTGCCAAAGAGGAGCCCAGCTGAGCCCAGCAGAGGGGTGGGGCTCTGCTCCCAGGCAGCTTCCTGGAGGGGCACCTTCTGAGGGCAAGGTCAGCCGGACTGCAGAAGGCCTTGTTGGGAAGTACGGTTCAGATACCGCTGTGGCCCCACCCAGCCTCAGAGCTGTTTCTTTCTCAGCAGAGACACATTTTGGCTTTGGCCCTAGTCTCCCCACCCCCCACTTCACCCCCAACAGCCTACAGGAACCCATTGGCATCCTGGGGACCGCCCCTATCAGAATTACATCAGCAACGGCTGGTGTAATCAAACCCCATTTGTCAGTGTGAATTCTTAGCAGATTAACTTGTCAGATTCACAGAGAAACCATCACCAAATGTTTATGTGTAAACGATGTTGAATTTTAAAATCATGTGGATTATGGCGGATGGGGCCTGACAGGATGACAGTCTCTGGTTTCTAACAAAGTGAAGTTACCAGTGTCAAAACAGAGGATGTTTATTGTTCAAAATGTCTCAAAGTATCCACAGAAACCCCTGCAGACCCCTGCCAGCAACGCCGGGCCTCGGTTGGCCGCTGGGAGGCCTGGGACTCGCCTGGTCTGAGTCCCAGCGCGGGAGCAGTGGGGCGGTGGACAGACCCGGGCCGCCCGCTGCGAGCCCCACAGGGCACTGCCCGTCACCCCGCCCCACCCACACCCCCCTGAGCCGCTGGGCGTCTCAGAGCATCTCCTCTCCCCACGGCCGCCTTCCTCACCCTCTCAGTCCGCCACGGCTGTTCACCTCCCACCACAGCCTCCTTCCGCTGCTCCCCTTCTCTCACCACCATCAACCCTGCGAGCCTCTCCTCCCTCTTCCCCCAGACTCCTCCCAAGGCTGACAGCCAGCTCGCAGCCTCCCTGCCTGGAGCTGGCAAGCCTGAAACTGCTCAGGTCCGACATGGCTATTTGCAGTCCCCCAGCCCCGCCAGGCCCCCGTGGTCAGGAATCCCTGGGGGACATTTCCTGGGCCTCACTGCCTGCCTGCCTGGGGATGAGGAGTGGACCTGCCACTCAGGGGGCCTTAGCGGGGTTGGGGGTGTCACTTGTGAGAGTCCTTGGCCCCAGTTTAAATTCTCCCCCATACATTAGTATTAAAAAGTTAAGGAATTGGGGAGAAAGACATCCTGCTTAAAAAAGTCATCTAAAAAGAATGAAGGCGCTTTGTTTGTGCTGACATAGAAAGATCTTTAGAATTTCAGTGAAGTAAGTATGGCTAGTATGACTGAAACATTACAAGAGAAAAAGCTTATGTGACAAGTATCTATACTTGTAAATGGGCATAAAGAAACCTGGAAACATACACAGCTTACCCTGGGACAAGACAGAGACATAAGGAAGCTCACGGGGAGGACAATCAACTTGACCTTCCTTGTTCTGTGCTTAAAAGGTTTATACTACAGACAAGGATTACTTTTATTTACTGGTGGGAATCTTTGGGCTCTAGCCTCAGGGCCACCTTGGCTGGCCTCTGTCAGGGGACCCTTGCCCTCCTCTCCTCAGAGCTAGCACCCCTCCTCACATCCTGGGAGCCCTGGGTACATTTCATGTTCCATCTTGCACTTCCTACTTCTGAATACTTAAAGCATCAGGCTGCTGGCCTTCGGGCAGGCAAGATAATGCAGAAGAGAGTCTTATGAGCCCAGAACTAGCCCTGCAGTCAGAAGGGACAGGAGGCTGCTTCTCCTGCCTCAGCTCAGAGTCCTGAGAAGAGGGGTCTGCAGAGACTGGCGGGCTGGGGGGCTCGCAGGGCACGAGGCAGCCCAGTCCTGTGCGGGGGGCAGGGGTGCATAACAGAAGGCCAGCCCCGGCCCATGACGGCCCTCCCTCAGCCTGCAGGGGAGGGGCGCCCTCTGCTCCTGGTTTGTGTGAGGGAAAGGCCCTGTGGGAGGGCCAAGAAATGGTTGGCCTTGAGCCCCCCGGACCGCTTTCCCCTCCAGAAGAGGGGAGGCAGCCAGGGCCTCCGCGTCCTGCCCTCTGAGTCCCTGTGCTCTCTCGTGCCCACAGAGGAGCCCATCCGGCTGCTGAGGGAGGTGGTGCTGTTGACAGATGACCGGAACCTGCGTGTGAAGGCGCTGACCAGGAACGTGCCTGTGCGGGACATCCCGGCCTTCCTCACGTGGGCCCAGGTGGGCTGAGGGGGCGCAGCCGCCCCCCACGGAAGCGCTCCTGAGAAGGCCGCCAGGCGCCCGGTGTAGCACAGAAGACGCCCACGCGCCTGAGCCACCAATCCACCCAGACAATAAACCATCCTCTTCCAACCCACGCCGTGGCCGTGCTGTGGGGGAGCTGCTCCTCACAGAGCCCCTCCTAAGGGTGGGCGGAAGTGCTGGGACCCTCCTCGGCTGCCAGGATTTAGCAGGGAGGTGGCTGGCTGCAGCGACGGCAGGCGGGCGAACCAGATGGGCCGCCCCATGCCCAGCCTTTCTCCCTCCCCCTGTCCAGATCAAGGGCCGGCAGAAGGCCTCTTAGCCCGGAGATGCAGCCACTTTCTCAGCTGGAGATGGCGCAGGGCAGGGTTAGCATTTCCATCAGATGCAGGTGAAACCATGGGTCCCCTCAGTCTTCAGAAGCCCTGACCCGAAAGTGTCCAAGAGGCCTTGGTCATGCCATGAGGAGAGTACCCAGGAGGTCTGTCTCCCTGATGCCTGGATGCCCCCAGGGACTCCATTTGGGTTCTGAGCACCAACCATGTGCTGAACTGCAGCCCTAGGCCCTCAGCTCTTCTCCCGCCGCCCCGCTGCTCTTCTCCCTGCCCTGCCGCCTGGGTCCCCTGTGCTTGGCCACCTGCTCTCCCCTCAGTTGGTCATGGGTCTGTAGGGAAGGCCCCTCTGCTCTCTCAGGCCCATGCCCCCTGGGTTGCCTTTGCCTGCTCCCTCTCTCCTCAATGGCTTTCCTTTTGCTCTCTTCCTGCTTCACGAAATTTCTTGCCAACTCCCCCTCCCTCTCTCCCTCCTGAACCATCCCCCTTCTCCCCCCCTTTCTAGTCCTTCCTTCTCACCTTCCTGGCCCCTCAGTCCCTTGCTGTGGAGCTTCTCTGACTCTTTCTTCTGTGGTACCTGTGGCAGGAACCTAATGTAGCTTTCCTGACCCTGAGCTCCTTTCCCAGGCCCCTGTGCTCTGAGAAATGCTCAGACTAGTCTGAGGGTAGGGCAGGCCAGTGCCCACGAGGAGCATTGCTTGACCTGGGGTTTGCACCCCATTTCTAGCTCTGCCCTGGAAGGTGCAGGGGCCCTCTGGCTATGCTTGGAGTTCTTGTTGCTTCTAGCTGGCACCTGTGTTCAGTCTCCCTCCAGAGGCTTGCCTACCGGGACTGTGTTCTCCCAAGCCAGGGACAGGGCTGGAGGAAGACTTAGGGGAAGACAGGGTTTGGAGACGAAGCCAGGAGTCAGTTTTAATGGGACCAGTGGGGAAGTCCCCCAGAGGCCCCTGACTGACTACACAGCCTGCCCAGACGGTGGGAACAAGGCAGTGCCCTCCCCAAAGCCCAAGACTATGCCAGAAAGATGGGGAGCAGGAGAGCCACAGCCAGTGATTTGAGGGTACAGGGCTCAAAAGACTGGGCTTTGGGATATAGGGTCCCTGGCCTCTCCTTTGAGATCCCTTCTCCAGGATGAAGGTTAATGACATGGGTGGGAGACCCCCATCCCTCCTTTCTGTTCCATTTGCAGCCCTGGTTTTTTTCCTGAATAAATTTTTAGTTATAAAACATACTGGAGCTGTTGCTGACCTGTCTATGGGGCTGGGGAGGGAAGGTCCAAGCCACTGCACCTGTATGAGGGTGCTGCTTCTGGCCCCAGCACCCACCCCCGTGTGCCCCACCCAGCTCCTCCTGCAGGGCAAAGAGAGCCGCTGGGTCCAGGGTCCTTGGTTACTGCTTTATTGCTGTTTGGTTCGAGTATAGAAAATGGAAGCGGCTCTGGAAGAGCCTGTGTACAAGGTAGGAAATATACAAACGAGGAGGGAGCTAAAGAGACCACGTTCCAGCCCAGCCCAGCCTGGGCTCAGGGTGGGGGGCCGCCCAGGGCGCATGCAATAAATATGGTCCGGGGCCCCAGGGAAGGGAGGGGGGACCACCGCGGGAGTGGGAGACCGGGTAGGCCAGGGCCATCTCAGCCCTCTGACTCCAGAGGGCGGGAAAGGTTAGCCCTGGGGCTAGTGCCACTTGTGCAAAATGAGGAACTTCACATTATCCGTCCCGGGGCGGGCGGGGGCTGGGGCGGGGGGGCCCTCCGGCCGGCTCAGTCCCCTCCCCGCTCCCCAGCTCTGCCCGACGCTCCGACCCCAGCGGGGAGATTCACAGTGAGAATGGGTGTGGTCGCAAGGGCCGGAGGTAGGGCTGGGAGCGCCCCAACAGTGGCACCCCTCCCCCCCAAGAGCAGCACGGAGCCGGGAGGTGGGGGCCAACGAACCACAGGAAGAGGCGGAGAAGGGCCCGGGGTCTCCTTTGGTCAAAGCTGATATCAAAAATATAAATCTCCCTTCCCCCAACCCACCCCCGTCCCGGGGTTTCCTCCCCCACCCCCACCCCCACCCCCGGGCTAAGGCACAAAGCAGTGAGGCCAGGTGAGGCCGCCGCCCCTGCGGCGACGCTGCCGAGGCTGCTACTGTCGTCCGGGCGCGGGGAGGTGGGGGGGCACCCGCCTGCTGGTGGCCGCCGCCGCCGCCTGGGGGCGCGGGCCGGGGCCACACGGAGGGCAGAGGCGCACTAGGTGGGAGAGAAACGGTCGATGGTTCGGCCGTCGGGGCCGGCGGCCAGGTGCGCGCCCTGGCTCAGCACCTCGGCCGCCTTGTCGGGGCTGAGGCCCAGCTCCGCGGTGAACTTGGCCAGCGGGTAGAGGCTCTCGAGCGCCACCTTGGGGTCGTGCAGGAAGTGCGTGGTCTGAGCCAGCAGCTCGGCCGCAGCCGCCTTGTCCTGCTGCTTCAGGCTGAGCTGTTCGGCCGTGAGGCGCGCCACTGCAAAGACGCCCTCGGGGAAATCGAGCTTGCCCTTGCCGTCGGGGCCCGGGACGCCGGGGAGCCCCCCCAGCCCCGCCAGCGCCCCGGCCGCGCCGGCCGCGCCGCCCACAGCGTGCATCTTCATGTGACTGATGAGGTTGCGCTGCTGGGCGAACTTGCCGCCGCACACCTGGCACTCATAGGGCTTCTCGCCCGAGTGGATGCGCATGTGCTCGGTGAGGCGGTACTGGCGCGTGAAGCGCATGCCGCACGCGTCGCACGCGAAGGGCTTGAGGCCCAGGTGGCTGCGCATGTGGCGCGTCATGGTCCCGCGCTGCGTGAACTTCTTCCCGCAGATGGTGCAGGGGTAGGGCCGCGTCAGCCAGTGGGTCTTCTCGTGCTGCCGCAGCGTGGCCGGGTCCTTGTAGCTCTTGTCGCACGACGCGCAGCGGTACGGCCGCAGCAGCTCGCCCAGGCCCCCCGGGGCCCCGGCCACCTTGTCCCCACCGCCTCCAAAAGGGGGCCCGAGGCCGGCGGCCCCCGCGGCCACCTCCGCTGCCTCGGCCCGGCCGTACAGCGCCTCCTCCTCCTCCACGTGCGCCTCCACGTGCGCGTTCAGCTGCTCCGAGCTGGGGAAGCCCTTTCCGCACGGGATGCAAACGTACAGGTTGTCGCCGAAGCTCTCGGGCTCTCCGTAGGCCAGGTGCGGGCACGGGTAGCCCTCGAGGTGGCCGCCGGGAGGGCTGGGGTCCTCACTGCTGCCCGTCTCCTCACTGCTGCTCTTGTAGTCGTCGCCGTCGCCGCCGGCGCCAGGCCCGTCCAAGCTGCCCGCGTAGCGCGGCGGCGGCGCCAGGCCGAGCGGAGGCCCCCCGGGCGAGGCCGAGGGGTCTCCGCCGCGCTCCTCGCAGCGTTCGCTGGGGGAGCCGCGCTCGCGGCCCAGCTCGTCGCCGTAGCTGCCCAGGCCTGGCTCGTGCTTCATCCAGCGGTAGAGGAGGCTGGGCCCGTCGGGGCGGCCGGGGGGCTCGGATCCCGGGCTGCCGCCGCCACCTCGGAACGGATCCGGAGGCGGTCCGGCCTCCTCCAGCTTCTGGAAGGGCAGCGGCGGCAGCGGTGGCAGGGTGAGTGGTGGCTCCTTGTAGGCGGCGGGGCCGGCGCTGGGAGGGCTGTCTGGGCGTGGGGGCAGCTCTCGCTCCCCCGGCGGTCGCTCGGGAGGCGCGGAGCCCGGCGGGCTTTTCTTTGACAGGTCCAGGCCGCAGAGCGGGGAGCAGCGGCGCTCCGGGGCGCAGAGCGCGGTGGCCGGGCCGGGGCCCGAGGCGTACAGCTCGGCGCAGTGCGTGTTCACAGCGGCCTCGGGGCCCGACGGCGGCTCGGCGGTGGGCGGCGGCGGAGGCCCGGCCGGGGAGGAGTAGCAGGCCTGGATGACGGGCGTGGCGGCCCGCAGGCCCCGGCCCGGCCTCCCGTAGGGTGCGTAGCCGCCGCCGCCGCCGCCGCCGCCCCGCAGGTGGCAGTACTTGCCGTGGCGCTTGAGGCGTTTCTTGCACAGCGCCACGAGGTCGGGGATCTGCAGGTAGCTGGCGGCGGCCAGCACGGCGCCCAGGCTCGGCTCGGCCCCCGGGGCCACGGCAGCCGCCGCCGCAGCCTCCGCGCCATCCGCCAGGCGGCCGGTGTAGATGAAGTCCAGCACCAGGCGGAACACGGCCGGGCTCACCATGTCATGGTCCAGGTTGAGCAGGTTGTCGTGCACCACCAGGGACTTGAGGTAGGCGCTGCTGGCCGCCAGCACGTTCTTGTGCGCGCGGAAGAGGGCGTTCTGCACCACGATGATCACGTCGCACAAGAAGCCCTTGGTGCGCTGGTTGTTGAGCTGCAGCAGCAGCTGCCTGGAGTGGCCGGGCGCCTCCATCGTGTCCAGCATCGTCTGCCCAGCACACTCTCCTGCGGGGACACACACCGGCTGGGTCAGAGCCGCACCGAGCCCTGGCTGCCTGCACCCAGCCCGGCGCTTCTCCCCTGCACTTCCCCTTCCCCTCAGCTGGGCAGGGGCAGGGGCATGGAGCACGGCGGCCTGGACACGGGCGGAGAATCCGCGGCCTCCAAGAGTGGGCGCCTGGGCCGGCCGGCCTGGACCAAAGGAAGGAGCCGAGACCGGCCGGCGCAGAGGAGGCCAGGCTGGCCGGCACCCCCAGGCCCGGATGCAGCCGGGCACTCTGCCTGGGTTCTGGGGGCTTCCGAGGAGAAAACTGTTCCGGCGAAGCGACCCTTGTGGAAACAGTTACCCGATTTGAGGAAAATGTCCGCTTCAGGAAAAGTCATTCAGGGCTGAGAAGTTTGCCCAAGTGGGATACAAGGGAGCCGAGTGAAAAAGCGCCTCCCGCCTCCAGAGAAGTTGCCCCAGTTGGGGGAAGAGGTCCGGAGGAGGGCAACGCGGTGCCCGCCGTGGCGCCACCCTGGCCGGGGGCTGTCAGACCCTCGGCTGGGGCCCCGGGCGGCGGCCGTGGCGCGGGAAGCGGAGGCAGCGGCTGCCGTGGCGGGCAGAGCACGAAGGCCGGCCCGGCGCGGGGAGGGCGTTATATCGGGGCAGGAGGCTGAGGCAGGAAGCAGGTGGGGGGGAGGGGGGAGCCACGCAGCTCCCAGGGGAGGGAGGGGGCAGCGCCCCGGGCGGGCACGGCGCACAGCCGGCTGCGGCCCTGACCCTGGCCTGCGCCCCACCCGCGTCCCGGCCCCGGCCTCGGCCTCCGCTCTGCATTCGCGGGCCCGGCGCCTCCCTCCCCGGCTCCCCTCGGCCCCTTCTCCACGGGAACTCCGCCGCCCCAAACTTGGGGAAAAGTTTCCCAACTTCAGACAGGCCGGGAGGAGCGCGCCAGCCCCAGTCCCTCGGCTCCCAGCTTTTCCTCTCGGCCCCCAATTTCGGCTGCCAAGCGGCCGCTGGGCCTGAACTGAACCCTGAGCTCCCCGGCCGTCCGCTCGCCCGCCCGACCCCATTCGCTGCCTGGTCCCCAGGGCCTCGCGCGCGGCCCGTTACCTGCGGCCACAGCCCGGCCGGGCTTCCCTCCCCGCGGCGGTGGCAGCTCCTAGTCGGCGCCCCACCCGCCCCGCTGCCAGGCGCCGCGCTGTGCCAGGGCAGCGCCCCTGCCAGCCCCGCCCGCCAGCTCCCCTTCCCTTCCCTTCCCCTCGCCTCTCCAGCCCATGTGCGGGCAGAGCCGGCCCCGGGCCGCTGACCCCGCCGTGAACCCGGCGCAGAGCAGCGGCCCGGCGGTCCTGAGTCCTCTAGGGGTGACACCCGGAGCCCTGAACGCCAGCCGCGTTGGGGGCTCCCGCGCCGGAGGATGCGCCCCAGGCGGCCAGAGCGCGAGGACCGGACTGTTCGGGTCCCCTGTCCCTCCCCGGTCCCCAGCCCTAGGACCCACCTGGGGGGCATGTCGGAAGCCCCGGGCCCGGCTGCCGGCGGATCCAGGGGGGGACGTGGCTGCGCTGCGCTGCCCTCCGCCCGCCGGGCCCCCGGTCGGTCTGTCCTGCTGGTCCGTCCTCCCCGCGTCCTGGTCGCGTCTCAGCCCCGCCGCGCTTTCCGCACACTCTTATCTGGAGCGGCCCGGGCCGGCGGGCGCTGCTGCAGCTATGGCGCCACCTCGCGGCCGTGCGGTACTTTGCGCGGCACAGCCACGGCCTCCTTCCTGCGCACCTGGGATGGAGGCTCGCAGATGACGAACTGGACCCAGGAGGGGGGCCTGTTCTCAGATTCAGCCTTCCAGATGTGCCCACCTGGAGTCCCCAGCCCCGGACCTGCGAGCCCCACAGAAATTGGGGTTTTGAGCTGAATGTTCCTGTGTACATATTTCTAAATTCTGACATTGCTCCAATTCAGAAAAGTCCGGTCTTCAAGGAAGGGGCAGTGGAAGGGAGGAGGCTTCGGAAATCCTAAGGAAGAAGATAGACAAGCTCTTAAGGGGCTCTCATTAGATATCGCTGGATGGCACTGTCCATTTGTACACCGGCCCCCCAATACACCCAACCTCACTCAGCCACGTGGGATAGGTATGCACAGAATAGACCCATTTGCACCCAGACCCTCTCCAGGCATTGACACCCGTGAGCGCTCATGTTCGCAGACACACACCTGTCCCCTTCCGGAGTCCAAGAACCGGCTTTCTGTCATATTCAGGGTACTGCCATATAGAGCCCTCCATGACCCGGGCAGAGGTGGTACCCAAAACCTCACCCTGAACTCGCAGATCTCTACAGGGACCCCAGGAAAGGTGACTGGAAATGGCTGGACAGCACCTCTTGGGGGTCCCACAGAAGCGACCCAAGCCCCCAGATTTCCCGTGTGAGCTGTGTTGAGGGACGACCAGCTTGAGCGACCTCGTCGAGAGAAAAGTCACAGGAGGGCCTGCAGCCCGGGATCCCCACAAGGTCCTGCACCCCCACGTGAAGGTCCAATTCTTGCAGATGACGCCCCCTCTAGGAGGGGGGGGACCCGGCGCTGGAGCGCGGGCGCTTGCACAGCTAACTCCGGAAGTGTCCCCGCGCCGCCCCAGCACATCAGGCCGGCAGCCAGCGCCTGTGCGGCTGAGTGGGCCTCGGCAGCCCACGCTCCGCCTCTTCCCCGCACCTCCTGACCCCCGCCCACACGTGGAGGGTAGGAGTGGGTCCCCAAGAACGCCTGCAGCTTCTGATTGGCTGCGCTTCCCTCAGCCGCCGAGCGCGAGAGGCTGGGGCGCAGAGTTACCATAGTAACCGATGAGGTTCGCCCAGATCGCGTCTCTCCGAGGCCTTGGAAAGCTTAGCAACCGCGCAGGGCCGCTGGGCCGTGGGGGCCGCGTTCACCAATCTCCCCCGGCTCCGCGCCATCCTCCGCCCCCATGCCCCCGCCAGAGGTAGTGGCTGAGTCATTCATTGAGGGGCCGCCGGCGCGGCCACCCGCGGTCCCAGACACCAAGGTCTCGGGCGCCCCCCAGAGGCTCCCTTCCCTCAACAGTCAGAAGGCGGCTCCTGGTCCCCACGGGTTCTTCTGACACCCATTGCGTCCCGAGTCTTTACCCTGTTTCCACTCTGTGCTCTGGGTACATCTGATCACAGTCCTCTTTCCCGTCTCCCTAACCCCTGTCCTAGGGTGCTCACTAGGGAAATAGTGAGGTTCCAAGAATGAAAATGGTGGGCTCCGGAGCCGAGAGCCTCCAGGGGAGGTGGACATCCATTGACATCTTGGCGGAGGGATGTGCTGCCACACTGAGGTGGAAAAGTGTATAGAGTACTGGGCAGGGAGGCAGCTCTCAGATCTGGGCTTTGATGGATGAATAGGAGTTCTCCCCCAGGCAGGAAGACATTCCTGGGGAAGAGAACTAGTAGGACAAAGGCTGGAGGCCAAAAACGGAGAACTCGAGGTGGCCAGATGGCAAAGGGCATGCAGGACCTCTTTGACCCCATTTCTGCTGTAATCTTTTCTCCCCATGATGAGGCCAGATCCTAGCCCCACAAGGATCCAATCAGCCCGGTCTCTGTGCAGTGGCGTCTGTCCACTGTAGGCCCACCCCAGGGCCCCTGTGCCAGTTTTTTTCTTTAACAATCTCCCCAGATTCCTGCTCCCCCAGTCCCTACCCTCACACTGTCCTTATGTCTGTATGGAAGGGTCTGACATACCTGCCCCCGCCTAGCTGCCTTTAATCTTTGACCTTTCCCTCCCTCCCTAGTTCCATCTGGCCTGGCCTGGCATTGCCCCCTCTCCACCCTAGCCCATCTCCTCTCTCTGAACACACTCCCCTCCCTCGTTTAGAATTTTCCTCAATTGATTGAGCTAGGCTTGGCCAGGACCATTCATTCATTCATTTCCCTACTCCTATCCAGGAGAACTTCACCTAATATAGCATGGACTCTTCTTACCAATTCTGACCTACAGGAACTCTTACTCCTCCAGGAAGGGGTGTCAGCCCAGCTACCCTCCCCCAAGACTCTTCTCTGCTGAGCTGTCAAAATCCCTCCTTCCACAGATGGGTCCTAAATGAGGCTTGCTGGGAGTCAGGCTCTGAAACTGTAGTCTGGTCTTCCTCCCTTCCACTTACTGAGGCTTCCTTTCCCTTCTCCTGCCACCTTTCCCCCACCTCCCCCATAGAGCACCCTCTTGCTCATTTCTGGGGAGTCCAAGCCACTCTCCTCAACTTTTCTCCCTTCCCTCGGGTCTCCAGCTCCTGGATTCCCATTGAGCGTTTTCTTCCACGCCCAGCCTCCTCCTACAACCTCCTGGACTCCCCCCCTCCTCCCCTCATGTCCCTGACACCACAGTTTTAGGTGATGTCAGAGGCCCCTCCGGGGGTCCAGCTTTTTCTCCGCATCCTCCCCCCACCCTCGCGCAAGGGTGACGACACCACAATAGCCTTGAGGGGTATAACGCCGCCACCGCGGGGCATCCAGTGATGTTACAGAGCCGTCGGGTCCAGGAACTGAGGAGTGGGAGTAAGGGCTACTGGGTGAGGACCCTGGAAAGCCGGGGGGTGGGCTGGGGTTGAGCCCCTAGATGTCCCAGAGTGAATACATTTATAATGGGCCTGGCCACACTCCCTGCACTGTCCTCTCGCTGGCCCCCAGCCCGCAGTTCCGGAAAGTTAACCCCTTGTAGACCCGTACGGGGGGCGCGAGCTCTCCTCCCCGTTCCTGCTTCCGTGCGCCCTCCTCCCCTTCCCAGCTCCCCATCGCCTCAGTCCCCATCACCCCGCCCCACCCCCCCGCCTCGCCACTATAAATAGCCCCTCTTCCCGTTTCCTAAATTCCCTGCTGACGTCGGCAACGCGTCAGTGTGTAGGAGCCGCGGCCGCATGAATGAGCCGCCGCACGAGTACTACGCGTGCCTATAAAAGCCGCCGCGCCAGCCGGGCTGCGGGAGGCGAGCGGGCGCGGGCGCAACACAACCGACAGGTAAGCGGGACCGACCGACCAATGGGCGACAGATGGACGATGCACGGACATGGACTGGAAGGCAAGGAGGAGACCGACAGGAGGCAGGTTAGAGGGGCCCCAAAGGGGTGGGGTTGGGGACAGGGTGGAGGGGACGAGGGTCCCCTCGCAGCTGCTGGAGCTGGAGCCAGAGGCGTACGCAGAACCCCGAGCAGCACCTGCCTGCGCCCGGATGGATACGCAACCACTTCGGAGGAGCATCGATCAGAGGACCGACCAGAGTCCCTGCGGCTTTTCCTGGGGCTCCTGCGCCATCCTCCCAAGAAAGTGGGACGAAGGTGCTGGCGCCCCAGGAGACGCGCCCCTTCCTCTCCTCCCCGCAGAGCGGTGACTCAGCCTCGCTGCCCCCGGTCTGCTGAGCTGGGGCGCCGGCGAGAGACAGACGCCCACCTACCCGCCCCCCTGCCGCACCTTCCTCAGGATCCCTCCCCTCATTCAGCCGGGGCGCCCCCTCCCCGTCCCGTCGAGCTGGTCCCTCCGCGCCCCCAACTTCCCGCCTCTGCATGAGGAGCTGTCCTCTCAGGACCAAGCGGGGGCGGGGCCTCGGCCTGACTGCCCCGCCCCGCCCCCATCACCGGCCCCTCCCCCCTCCCCGCAGCCGGAAGTGCCTCTCCGCAGGGACATCTTTGACGTCATAGGGTTTTGACGTCAAGGGCCGCGTGCCTGTCCGCAAGCGCCGGGGCCGAGAAGGGTTGGAGACGCGGGGCAGAAAGAGCAGCAGCGCCCCCAGCTGTGGGCGACGGAGCCACCCTGCCCGGGCAGCGCGCCGGCACCTTGGCTCTAGACTGCTTACTGCCCGGGCCGCCCTCAGTAACAGTCTCCAGTCACGGCCACCGACGCCTGGCCCCGCCTCAGGACCGCGGACCCGGCCACCTGCCGCGCCCCCGGCCCCTCGGTCCCCGAAGATCCCTCAGCCCCGCGATCGCTGCCCGCGCCGCCGCTGTCCGCGGTGCTGATCCAGCGCGGGCACCGCCATTGGGCCGTCCCGTCCCCAGTCCCCAGGGGCTACTGAGGGGCTGCCGGCCCACACGCACTTCGCAGAGCCAAGAGCCCAGAGCCCCGTCCCTGCAGCGAGCGCCGCCCCCCGCCCGCACCGCCGCCGTCCCCCACTGTCCCCCCACCCCGCGGTCCTGACGTCAGCCCAACCCGAGCTGCCGTGGTGCCGTCAGCAGCGCGCGCCCCGCCCCCGCGTCTCCAGGGCAACCGTGGCTTTCGATTGTTACTGTGGGAACCGGAGGTAACAGTCTACAGCCATGGTCGCCCCGCAGCACGCCCACGCGCCGCGCCACGCAGCGCACCGCCCGGCGGGATGGGGGAGACTCAGATCAGGAGGAAGCGGAGGCGGCGTGTCGAGAGCCCATGTGTCTGCGGGGGTGGCGGGAGGTGCCGCACAGGGAGGCGGGCTACTCCGGAGCCGGGCATCCAACGAGGCAGAGAAGGAAGCGGAGTATGCTCTACGGAGTATGTCTGACTGTCCCCTTCAGTGACCATCCTGTCCTCCTAGCCGAGGTACTGCAGCCAAGGGACCGTGAGAGAATGGGGAGTTCTGGGATTTGGGTTCATTTTTACCTCCTTGGAGGGAGGGAGGGAGGCCGCAGGCACCTGGAAAAATATTTGCATCCTGGGAACCGAAGGGGGTTGTCGGAGGAAAGGTTTTCTAAATGCGCCACGACCTCATTCTTCCAGGAACGCCTAGCTGAGTAGGCAGAGGGCAAAGGGTAAACCTTGAACCCATTGCCTGATGGAGTCACAGCCTTCCCTCCCTCTCTCTTTCGCTCCGAATCTTGAAGGATAAGAAGGATCCCCGACCCTCAGGAAGCGTAAAGCTTGTAAAGTTAACCCGTCCCTAAACGGCTGTGTGAACATACCTGCATCCTCACCTCACTCTATCTCTAGGTGCTGGATTCCAATTTTAGACTGTCTCAGATTAGCCATAAAGAGGGGGAGTAAATACCAGAGGAGCTCAAGTCCTCTTGGGCTAGTGAAGTGTAAGCAATGACCTCTTCAAAAACATTCTGCCTGTCACTTGCCGCCGCCACCACCATCACCCACTTCAGGGCTGACTGTTGGATACTGGGTGCAGGACCACCAAGGGACAGTGTTGGGAATGATTAATGCAACCCAGCCCTGCCACCACTGATGCAATTTTTCTTGACCTCTCCATTTCCCCTTTTCTAAACTGTTTCCAACACAGTTGGTGCTGGTTTCACAGCTAATCAATACCCACACTGCCTGTCTCCCACCCAAGGACACTGAGGGCTTAGATGAAAAGGCACCTGATTCTGGCATCCAGTGCACATCGGTGGGCAGACTGTGTGCACCTGCCAAGAGCACACAGGGAGGCAGGAGGCCCCACCTGCGTCACCAACTGGCTGTTAAGGGGCCATGTTGTTTCCAAGCCTTCTGTAAAATTTTTTTGGGCAGGCCTGTTGTGAGGACCAAATTAGATCATGTAAGTAACAACCTTTGAAAACTGCAGAACGCTATTTTGATCTTAAATATTCTCTTAGGCTACTATGTGGAGAAGGCGATGGCACCCCACTCCAGCACTCTTGCCTGGAAAATCCCATGGATGGAGGAGCCTGGTAGGCTGCAGTCCATGGGGTCACTAAGAGTCAGACATGACTGAGTGACTTCACTTTCACTTTTCACTTTTCTGCATTGGAGAAGGAAATGGCAACCCACTCCAGTGTTCTTGCCTGGAGAATCCCAGGGACAGGGGAGCCTGGTGGGCTTCTGTCTATGGGGTCACACAGAGTCGGACACGACTGAAGCAACTTAGCAGCAGCAGCAGCAGGCTACTATGTCCTTGTAAGGAGGTGGTGGTGCTGGGGAGACCTCAGCTCTGGGCACTGAGAATGAACAGGGGAGTGGGGGGACACATTTCTCTGAGCAGAAGCTCTAGGACTGAAGCTGTTGAGGGTTCTCTGCTTAGGGACTCTCTCTCCCAAGAGCTTTAGGAACTAAGGTGGAGTGACAGGTAGAAAAGATAAATGGCAGGGATGATTTGGAAAGAAGAGATGAAGTCTTTTGCAGTTTGAACCCATCTGCAAGTGGTCAGAAGAGGGGGAAAAACCAGAGGACTGACTGTAGTTAGGACTTGAGTATTTTGAAAATCATTCAGGGCACCACACCCACAACCTACTTTATGGAGTAGGAAGGTGAGGCCCTTGCAGGACATGCTGTCCAGTGGTGAGTAGTGGCCTCTCTGCTCATCTTCTGTGCCGCAGCAGAGAAGAAAATGACTAGTCAAGGTCAAGAACGGCAGTTCTTGGATCTGAATCCAACTCTGGGGAAGTTAGCCTCTCAGTGCCTCTTGTCTCAGTTGTAAAACTAGGTTAGCATCTACCTTATGAAGCTGTGAAATTAAACTAGGTAACTAAAGCTTCTGCTTAGCACAAGGCCTTGCATAGTTAGAACTCAATAGATGATATTCCTCTTCCTGTCTTCTGGACCTCATTATCCTGAGTTGAAAATGTTAGATCCATGTTTCTTAGCCAGAGAGCTTGTTTCCCTCTTCCTAGTAGAGTGCCTGAGAACCAATGTTTTTATTTTTATTTTTTTCAAATTACACATATTTACCAGAGACTTGGGCTTCCCTGGTGGCTCAGAGGTTAAAGCGTCTGCCTGCAACGCGGGAGACCTGGGTTCGATCCCTGGGTCGGGAAGATCCTCGGGAGAAGGAAATGGCAACCCACTCCAGTATTCTTTCCTGGAGAATCCCATGGACGGAGGAGCCTTGGGGCTACAGTCCACGGGGTCGCAGAGTCTGACACAACTGAGCGACTTCACTCACTCACTCAATCACCAGAGACTTACACTCTATAGAGACAGTGGTTTTCCAGCATTTCATTGCATGACAGTGACCAGGATGGTGTCAAAATGCAGATTCCTGGGTCCTAGTGATTAGCTCAGTAGGTCTGGAGTTGGTCCCAGGAACCCAAGGTTTAACATGATCCTGACGCAAATGGTCCATAGAATCTGTGTGGAGGGGAATAACCCCCTAATATTCCCCATTGTTCCTGGAGGGCACGGTGGGAAATGACGTATCACACTTGTTGGGAACACGTAGATCGTATCGTGTTTCCTTCTATGCTGTGCTTAATTTTCTGACTCTTTGCGACCCCATGGACTGTAGCCCACCAAGCTCCTCTGCCCATGGGGATTCTCCAGGCAAGAATACTTGAGTGGGTTGCCATGCCCTCCTCCAGGGAATCTTCCCAATCCAAGGGTTGAACCCACGTGTCCCACCCTGCAAGTGGATTCTTTACTATCTGAGCCACCAGGGAAGCCCATCATACATTTTGATCCTCAGGGGAATTTCCACCTTTTTCACTTCTGCTTCACCAGATCCTACTCTGGTCTTCAATTTCACCCTTCCAACTTTAAACACTGCCTTAATATTCACTCCCCAAATGTCTTTCCCTCTCTCATTTACTCCTCCCAATAATTCCAAGTAGCAGCAACTGGGGTATGCAAGGCATCATGTTCACCTCTTGAAGCCTTGCCTGTGATTGCCAGGAGGGCTTGTGAGCCCTTAACTGCAAACTTACTCACTGCTTTTCATTACGAACTGCTTATTTCCAGAGAAGAAAGGAATCCGAATTTTTGTGTGCCATTCCTAAAATTTTAACTATCACAAACCCAATTTTCCCCCTAAAATTCTATGGGCCAAATCCCATAGGTCTGTAGGAGTAATTCAGAGCATTTCAGTCTCTTCCTTTTGCCAAGGAAGGGGTCCCTTTAAAACACCAAGAGCAAGGCAGTAGCAGCCTGTAGCACAGAATTTTCTTCCCACCCCCACTTTCTGCCTAGGCATTTAAATCTAGCTTTTTTTTTTTTTTTTTTTAATATTGCATGGTGCCTACCAAGTCGCTTCAGTCGTGTCTGACTCTCTGCAACCCTAGGGACTGTAGCCCACCAGGCTCCTCTGTCCATGGGATTCTCCAAGCAAGGATACTGGAGTGGGTTGCCATGCTCTCCTTCAGGGGAATCTTCCTGACACAGGGATCGAGCCAGCATCTTTTACCATCTCCTGCATTGGCAGGCAGGTTCTTTACCACTAGTGCACCTGGGGAGCCCTTGTAAGTCTCAGAAAGCTGCTATCCATAGTGAAGAACTCAGGATTTCAGATGATTTAAGGCTCTTAGTCTGGCTGCCTCAGGATGGGCTACGGCATTTGTGCTGCAATTCCCTAACCCCAATTCCTGCTCAATTACTAATTACTTGGGGCAGCCATGCTTACGGGCCAGATAGGGTATGTTGCAATCTTCCAGAAAAGAAACAAACTGGTGAATCTGCAGAGGAAGGGCAGCCTGGGGAAGAAGGCACTGGAAGTGGAGGGAATAGCTAAAGCGAGCAGTCTTTAGAGTGCCTAAGAATAGATAGCTGAGTTGGTAAAGAATCCGCCTTCAATGCAGGAGACCCCAGTTCGATTCCTGGGTCGGGAAGATCCCCTGGAGAAGGGAAAGGCTACCCACTCCAGTATTCTGGCCTAGAGAATTCCATGGACAGTCCATGGGGTCACAAAGAGTCGGACACAACTGAGCCACTTTCACGATAACAGCATTTTCAGACCAGATGGGCTGCTTAGGCCTTGGCTGTGACCGCTACAGAGTAGCATCCATCTCCAACTCTGCAAACAGGGTTAAGTTTGGAAAAAGGTTACCTCTGTGCTCTGTTTCCATCTAGGTCTAGCACCATCCCATCCTTCACTCACGGTTTAGAGAAGCTGACAGCTACGGCGGAGAAAACAAATACATGAACCTGGTTCTGACAGGCCCACACACAACTCTTACGGATCAGGATCAAAGGAGCTAAAACTCAGTATGGCCCAGGCAGAGCTTTGCCAACTGGTCTCTTCCCTAAACTTCTCAGATGTAACTTCTTCCCTCCTCCAGGGAGGAGTCCTTTCCTTCAGCTTGGGACTTAAGACTTCCATCAAAAATGTGTCCATGTGCACATATGCATGAGTTTGTCCTAGGGGTTCGCAACTGCAAACACCTCCCTGCTTGGTGCTGCCCTGGAGGCTGTGTTGATGGCCAGGAATCCACTTTTTAAAAAAAGATAAAAACGAGTTTTCCTGTGTATCTTTTCCAGGAAAAAGATGCTCAAAATCCAAATCACTTTATTGTGTGGCAGCGCTGGAAAAGTCTCAGCTTTTCCTGTCATCCCCTATTCATTCAGGATGCCAAGGTCAAAGTCCATTGAGGCCTCCTAATCCTCCCCCTTTTCTTTGAGTGCAGAGCTGGGCTTATGAGTCTTAAGTACTGATATTTGTCTCTTAATTGGAGATGGTGAGGTGCCCTAATAGTAGGGAAGATTTCTAGGTAGAAAAAGAAACGCAGGGATTACAGAGGCTGCATCAAGGTCATGGGGGTGGGGGGAGTGGAAAGGGGATGCAAAGGCAAAGGCCTTTGTAGAGCTTTCAGTCTGCAAACTGGTCCAAGAACTTGAGGTAGGCCTGGCGCTGGGGTGCAGCTGCTGGAATGAAGTGGCCACCAGAGTGGGTAAGAGTGACGGCTCCATCGAAACGGCTACACAGCTGCATACTCTCCTGAGAGGGGATGACGCCGTCAGTGTCCCCAAAGACATGGAGGGAAGGCAGTGACAAGGGGCCCTGCATGATGGGTTCCATGAGGCCAAGGCCCCGCGGGCAGAAACCAGATACGAGGATGACAAACCGGGGCAAAGGGAAGCGGGGATCGCCGCCTTGGCCAAGGGCACACACAAGAGCGGCCAGCGCAGCCCCCTGACTGAAACCAAGGATCCCATCGAAAGGCCCCAGCTTGTTCAGTGCCTGTGCCACCGTTTCCAGAGCTTCCTCCAGACCTCTGCAAGCCGTGGGCTCTTCCAAGGCCAAGAAAACGTCTGCCTCCTGTTCGGAAAACCACCAGCCTTGAGGCTGCTCCTCCGGAGGGCAGGGTCCTACGGCGATGAAGGACAGAGTACAGAGTTAAGGCAAGGGGAAATCCAGGGGAAATGAAATAAAGGGAGTGAGGGAGGGTTTGGGAATGAGGGAAAGAGAGGTGGTTGAGGCAGAGTAGCAAGTCTGGGGAAAATGAGGCGGGGAACAGACTGACCTGGAGAGGAGATGGATAGAAGTCTGGGAGGACCAGGCAGGAATATAAGCAAGGGGCTAGGTTGGCAGAGATGGCGTGGATGGGCAGAATGAAGGGGGAGGATGGCAGGAATGTGGGGAGGGACAGGGTGGCTGTGTGCAGGCAGGTGTTACGCGGACGAAGCAAGACAGAAAACTCTGGGCGCATTTCCGGGCAGGGCTCCTCTCACCAGAGTCTGGCCTGGCGCCCTCCGACCCCGCTGCGTCCACGACCGGGTGCGGGCCGCTGAGGCACACGAGCTCTGCGCGGCCCCGCAGCGCCTTCCGCAGCGCTCCGGTCTTCTCACGGAAGCCCCGCTCGCTCTGCCGAAAACCCGCCAGACACAAAATCCGCAGAAGCGGCTGCGCAGCCATCCTGCATAGCGCGTGCGCGACAGAGGAACCGGAAGCAGCCTTTCCCCGAGCGGAACTTGAACACGAAGGGCGGGACCCAAAACAGCCACCACCCTGGAGGCGGGCCTCAGAGCAAGCGAACATTGCCATGACAACGGGGAAGAGGGTGCGGCAGGTCCAGAAGTAGGGCTGATACCTGGGAACCAGGAGCGTCTCAGAGAGCGATCGGCGACACCTCCTCGTCTCTGCAGCTGCAAGCCTCGCAAGCCGCGGCTGGAGAGGGGCGCGCGGGCCCCCCCTGAACCTGAGGTGGCAGACTTTGGTCACGGTCCCGCTTCTGCGACGTTCCCCACCCCGCTGTCGTGCATTTCCCTTAGCGGCCGCAGGGCGGCGGCCTCGGCTCGCGCCGCCTGGGCGGCCGCTCCCAGGCCCCTCGGTCTTCCTTGGTGTCCCTTCCTACCTTCCCCAGGGCCAGCCGGCCTGGGACCTGGAGCAGCCGATCCCGCCCGTGGTTCACCGTCCACGGCCCCAAGGAGCTGCTGGCGTAGAAGTCCATAGGGTAGGGCTGCTGCCAGGAAATGTCCCTCAAGGCCACCGCCGCCTGGGGGAGAAAATCTGGACAGTGACACTTGCCGACATTTTTCTACGCAGGATTATTTAATTCAGTCCTCACGATGACCTACGA
Organism: Bos indicus x Bos taurus; assembly: GCF_003369695.1. NCBI lineage: Eukaryota > Metazoa > Chordata > Mammalia > Artiodactyla > Bovidae > Bos > Bos indicus x Bos taurus. Next base: position 24,104,366 of record NC_040094.1, on the reverse strand, counting down.
AGGTCCTATTATACCCATAGCATAGAAAGGAAATGTGAGGTTCAGAGAGCAGGAAGGGACTTGCGCAAGGCCACACAGCTAGGAAGTGCCTCCGCTGTAACCTAAGTGCTGCTCCACTGAGGACCCCTTCCAGGACAGAACTAAGGGTAAAGCCCATTCTCCCCCAGGGATTTTCAGAACCTAGTGTTACCTCATAGGGTGTGAGCAGCGGCTTGGGGAAGGCTGTACCCCAGTCGATGGACAGGCGTGGACATGCCACCTGCACCCACCTATAAGAAGGGAAATCAGGTCAGATCCTGGGGGAGGGGGTAGCCTCCCTGTTCCTGCCAGCATGCTGAAGAACATGACTGTGTCCCCAACACACTCAACGGGGCTTACTATTAATTCGAAAGTAAAGACTGTCACCCACTGCTGTTTAGAATAGCACTATGACATTGTTTTCTTGTTTCCTCCAATGTGAGCTTTTTTAAGGTTTTTATTGAATTTGTTACAATATTGCATATCTTATGTGGGATCTTAGCTCCCCAACTAGGGAATTGAAACCTGCAGCCCCCGACACTGGAAGGTGAAGTCTCAACCACTGGACGGTCAGGAAGTCCCTGACTATGACCTTTCTGAAGAGAGGGCTTGGGCAGCATGTTTGCAATCAGACCCCAGGATAAAATTTAGCGCCTGGTCCAATGCAAGTGCCAACCACCCCTCAAACTCATCTCACACAGAACGACTATGACGTAGCCGTTGCCTGTGAGCCCCCAAGCCAAAGTTGGGTTGACCCATAGCCAAAAGTAGCCCCTGCGAGATGAGTGCTCTCTAAACATTAAAATTTCATGGTCATGGGAGCACGACTCCAGCCTGCAATAGGTGATGGGCAGAACCCAGATTCTAAGCTTCCTTAGCCAGTCATCGCTAGATAGATTAAGGTGGGGAAACGTACACATCCACCTCGGGAAGGAGGCTGAGCTTGCTGGGGAAGATCTCAGAGAGCAGCAGCCTCACGAAGGGAAGTCCCAAGGCTTGGAGCCGAGATTCCAGGTGCTGTTGGGAGAGGGAGGCAGAGCTGGGGTGATCAAGCGGCCAAAGTAAATCCCTGGGCCTCCTGATTTTCTCAGCTGGGTTCCCAGCTAGTCCCCTTTCCCAAAGCCCTCTAACCTCCAGGATCTTGGGACTGCCTTGGCGGCCCAAAGTGCCCAGGATGAGACCCCAGGATTTAGCTGACCGGGCAGTGGCTATGGCTTCCTGGCGGTTGGCCTGCATGCGCTGGTGGTCATAGTGCTCTCTGGACAGGACCTTGCTGTAAGGGTCGTATCTGGAAAAGAAGCTGTCAGGGTCACTGGGACAGCCACTCACAGAACTTGTGCTGTACACACAGCTCCCTCATGCAGCACCTTGGTCTTCGGAACCTTCAGGCTCCATGCAGGCAATTAGGAACAGAGGCAAGAGCAGAGACTGCTACTGGGAAGATCAGTTCCACAGCTGGAGCAGGCATGAGTGAGAGAGGGTTCTAGGATCTGGTTGTGGATCCAGTGGATGAGGAGGTGCTGTGTAGCAGCAACCCTACGTCTGGGATCCAGATTTAGAACCTCAGATCCTCAGGGCTGGGGGCTGTTAAGTGGCCTTGGGGTGAGGAAATTTGGGGCTGACTGAGGGTCTCAGGGGCAGGGGACTCCACCCCCTTCCCAGCTGGTCAGCCCAGTCTAGCCAATACCGGTAAGCGGAGATGTTAGGGTTGGCGATCATGACAGACTCCAGGTGGAAGCGGCCATCTCCAAGATACCTGCAGCAGGGAGAAAGCGGGCCATGAGGGTGGGATGGGGCACCAGAAGCAGGCACCGGCTTGGAGGTCCAGAGGACTGAGTTCTTGGCTGGTTACACTGCGGTGTATATGAACTGGGACAAGCCATCCTTTAAAACCCCTCCTCCCACCCCCAAGGCCCTGGCTGTCTCACATGTAAAATAGGAGTTTGAACTGGAGGACCATTAAGGCCCCTCTAATTATGTAATGCAGAGTCTAAGAACTGCCCCTATCCCCACCCAAACCTTCTAGGGGAAGAGGAAAGAGCCAGCCAGGGTCATGGGAAGGCTCTAGAGAGACTAACATGGAGGTAGGAGGACAGACTGTCCCTCACCTAGCTCAGTACGGATGTGGGAAGTGGTGTTCAGGGTGTCATCTGGGCCATAAATGAGCTTTCAGGGTGTATATATAGTTTGACTACTCTCTGCTCAAAATAGCTCTTGGGTCCAGTTACTGAACTGTAATAAGAGCCACTGTTTACTGGGCTCATGCCTTCGGTGTACCAGGCCTGGGCTAAACACCTGACATATATGACTTCACTCAGTCCTAACAGGTAATCCTCCAAGCTACCCATTTCACAAAAGATACTAGTGAGGTTCAAGGATGTTGAGAAACTTGAATCCCCATTTCAAAAAGATACAAGTGAGGTTCAGAGATGTTAGGAAACTTGCCCAAAGTCACACAGCTCTGTTAAGCAGTATACCTGGGACTTGATTCTAGGCTTAAACACCAGGCTGTATCAAGCAGGGCTAGGAGATGCTGTCCTTAACTGTACCTTCCCAGATCATGGAGGCCACAGCATGGAAGACAGTCCACGTGGCAGCTCCTTCTCTCTTGGGAGACCACACCAAATTGTGATGAATGGCCAACACACAGTCGGGGTGTTCCTCCCTCCAACAGACACCCGAAGCCCCCAGGGGCAGGCATGTATGAGCTGAGAGTTATGTATGCTCAGGCAAGAGGGAATGCCCACCTGGGAGCAGGGCTGCCAGGGAAAGGGAAGGCCCTGACGTGGGCCTCTCTGGGGGCAGGCATGTCCTATGTGGGTGCAGCAAAGCTTGTAGGAGCAGCATCAGCAGCCCCGGACGTGGGGCTGAGTCAGGGGACTGCCCCTCCGCCTTCCCTGCCATTAGCTAAGAATGGGGCTCCCCTCCTCAGTCTTAGCGGGGGGGCTGTCGGCTCCGAGGCTGGCTGCATTCACACAACATTAAGCATTTCTATTACCTAAAATAATTAGGCGGCAGGAGACACGCTGCTCCTGCTTGTTAGCTGTCCAGATGCTAAATTAATGGGGCTGCAGCCTGGGCGTGCCCATCCATCTTCTCCAATTATATTTGCACCATTTTGAGCCCCACCCTTGTCTGCCCCCATGAGGCCCTCATTCCTGCCCCACCCTGGGGATAGTCTTCTGGATGTTGGCCAGAGCACTGGAGAGGGAGCTGGGGAACCTGAAACCCTCTTTGGTCCCCATCTTGCAGGGTGACCTTGAGCGAATGGCTAAGGAATCTGAGACTCAGTTTCCTTTCCTGGACGATGAACCTCAGTGTTCAGAGGAACCTAGGGAACTTTTCCTATGTCTCTATGACTGGCCCCCCATTTTCCACTTACACCACAGCCTCCACCTCCTTGGGTAGGCAGGGAGACGTGCAGCCCAGAATCTCCCCAGGAGACAGGGGCTTGCACTGTGGGACACTCACACGATACTCAGCTTTCAGCTCTTGGGCGGCTGCCTGTAGGGAGAATGAGGCAAGGGAAGCAAGTGGACGGGGAGGGAGAGCCAGGCCCAGAGAACCAGCCTGGAGCACCTGACGTGGGGACCCAGGAAGAGCCCGGAGACCAGCTCACTTACCTGCAAGGTTGACACGAACTGAATGGTGCTGACCAGCGCAAGGGCACTGGCTGGGGGAAAGGTGAGGCGGATAGAGTCCAGGAGGTGGGCAGTGTCTATCCGGATGTCCACAAAGACATACAGCACCCGGAAGTCTTGGGCCGAGGTGTCCATGGGAACTGGGAGGAGAGAAGAGTTCAGGAGACTGTTTTGGAAGGCAAGAGGGGCAGAGGACAAGCAGCTTCAGCCTGAGGACAGTCGGGGGGTTCGGGGAGGTGGGGAGGATAGTGTCACGGGTCTTTTAGAAGCTCCATCTCTGCCACTCAACTGGGGGGTCCAGCCTGCTCTACTACCAACAGCCTTTCAAACACCCACAACTGGGACAGCAGCATGGTTTCCAAGGCAACCAAGTCCAAAGGCAAGCTCCACCCATGGAGCAGGAAGGCCAAGGCCATCCCAGATGCCAGGAGGGACCCATGCACGCAAGCAGCACCAGGCACTGCGATGGAGACGAGCGTGCACTTCCGCCTCCCTGCCGGGTCTGGGCGTCCTGGCGGCCTGTACCCAGGCAGCTGTGGCCATAGTGGACCAGGAAGTCAGCTCCCAGGGCTCTTGCAGTGAAGTCGTCCACACAGCAAGCCCCGTAGGTCACGTCTCCCATCACCATCACTTCGGCCTCCGTGAACCTGTGGGGGTGGAAATGAGGGGACAGTGACACAAGGAGTGAGGTGGCAGAGAGACCTGAATGTGGCATATCTCAGGGCCCAGCTCTGCTCTGCCTGCCTCTCCCAATCCCTTGGGTTGGCAACTGCCACTTCTGCCAACAGAGTAGGAGGGGCCCAGCTGCTACCTCCCCCAGGTCTGGCAGGAGCTCCTGGAACTCTAGCTGTATGCGGATGGACTCTGCAGCGCCCTGGTTCCTCTGCCCGGACTCCAACTGCAAGAAGGACCCCCGCCCCCCAGCCTCAGCCTGGCATACATATGGGTCAACCACAGACCTCCGCTGCCCTGACTCATCCCACCCAGAGCCAGATGCATGCACATACTGGCAAAGACACCGGTTTCCACGCCCTGGCACTGTGACGCGTGGTGGATGCGCATAACCTCCCAGTCGCCCAGAACCCCTGCTGCCTTCCCACCCTTAGTCAAGGCCCTCTGTGCCAGGATGGGGGAACCCATGAACAGCTCCCCCACAGCACATGGTGCCACCCACATGCCTCATGCGTCAGAAGAGTGGGCTATGGCCAGCGCAATGCCTTGGGATCTGCTGCCAGGCCTGAATCACTGGGGGATGGGGGTGGGTGAGGAAGACCCCACAGCCCCTAAACTCACCACAGGAATGGGGCCAGGGGCCCAGCTCTTCCCTGAGACCCACCCCTGGGGCATGGAGTCTGGCTCAGGGACAGGGAGGTGGGGGGGGTGTCTCCCTGTTCTTCTCCTGGGGGTGTGGTGGGGAACACTGAGCTGCTGCCAGGCAGCGCCCCTCCCCCCACACCACCCCTTTCCCCAAATCAGGCTGTGCACAGAAGCAGATTATTCAGCTCCTTAGAATGCAGCCCAGGCATCTGAGTCAGCCGGAGCACTTAATTTTTTATAGATTAAAATGTATGCAAATTGGCCTGAGCCCCAGAGAGCATCCCCAAGGGGCAAGAGGGTGGGAGCAGGGAAGTGAGTCTGTGGCTGCGGGATGCTAGGCGGGGTGGGGGGAGGGCAGCAGCAGGGAAGTGGGAGGTTCCCATCACGAGATGACCTCCCTTTCTTCTTTCGCCTTCCCTGTTCCTGTGCCGGTTCCAGATGGCTGAGCGCTCACCCCCCTCCTGAGGATGGCTCATTGTATTGAAGAAACTTAGATGAGGGAGGTGGAGGAACTGAATACCATCTCCTAGGCACTTCTCCTGCTGCCAAGCCCCCCTTGCCCCGCTCCTCCAAATGTGCCAGAGAAAAAGTCTCCCCCCATAGCCAGACTCCACGCTGACCACCCAGCCCATTCTAGGGTCAACTCTAGGGGCTCTCAGCTTCTTCCTGAGGCCCCACCATCTGCTCTGGGCCCAGCTTTGAAGACAATGAAATTGACTCATTTCTCCCTCCCAACTTCTTTTTTTTAGCGAAGGGGAGATTTATAGAGACAAGGAGGTATTGTAGCAGGCTAGGAGTTTAGACTGGGGTTTTTCCCTTGGTGTGTGTATGGTTGTGGGAAGGAACACAGTAAGGCAGAGGTCCAGAAAGGAAAAAAAAGGATGTCGATAGCCAGAGCTATAATGGACACTGGGAAGGTCTCGGTTCAGCTTCCTCAGTGCCCCAAGGCTCACCTTTCCAAGATATCCACAATGGTACAGGCGAAGAGGAGGAGGCCTTCGGGCATTTGTAAGGCCACTGCAAGAGAATGCAGAGACATGAGAGCACAGGACTGGGAAAAGGCTGGGATGGGAACACCCCCCTGGCTGGGTCAGACCACCTCTCCACCTGTACTCCAGCTCAGAGCTTGGGGGGCTCACCCTTCTTGGCCTGGGCCTGTTGGATCCTCCAGATGGTCTTGGGAACCTCAAAGTTATAGTTGGAAGGCAGGACTTGGATGGCCGCCTGCAGCTGGGGATTGTTCAGGATCTCAGCCGGGATCTGATTGGCCAAGCGGCCCCGAGGGGCTCGACCTAGGATAAATGTGAGAGGCCTGAGTTGGTGCCTGGCCTAAATCACAGCCAGACCTGATGGAACTGTTAATGCCACCCAACTTTAAGGCCCAGATCCCAGAAGCCAAGGAGATTGGCCCAGCCTTCTTCCCCACTGAGTTCATCCTGAAGCTGGAGAGACAACCCACTGAGCTAGGAGGAAGTCTGTGTAACTAATTTCCATGTTATGAGATTATTGGGAATCAAGGACTTGAATGTGTAGCTCACCCTGAGAGTAGAGCTGGCACCAGGGGACACAACTGAGGGGGAAATGGGAAAAATATCCACACAACTGCCCCTTGATAGAGAACAATCCTGAGGAAAGCCCAAGAGCCCAGCCAGCCCAATCAGTCTGGGAAAATGTCCCTCTGCTCCCAGCCCCTGAGAAAGCCTTGAAGTTCTGAGATCCTAGATATGAGATCTATAAACAAACTGTTATAAGTACTAATTTAAAATACTTTCTTCCTTACTCGAGTCCCATTGACTATGTCTACACTGGTTAATTCTTGCTTCTTCCCTCTCCTCATTCAAAAGGTAAATAAGCACCATACATTTAACCAACTTAAGTTCCCTAGTTCCATCATTCTCCCCTACTTCCCATTCCTGGAAGGCTGGAAAGAATACACTCTAGTCAGGACTGTAGGCAAACAGGTAGGATAGAAAAGTGATCTTGCCCTTTAAGGGCTTGTAGTCTAGAGGGCGAAATGTAGGGACACAAATAATTACAACCCTCCCACCCCCAAGATTAAAGGAGAAGAAACACTGTAGTCCTTTAGGAAGCCTACAGCCCCTTACTCGGCATCCTTACTTCCCACAATGCAGTTTAGCCCAACCTGGGCATCTCTTTAGGCACCAGACAGTTCAAGAGTGTGAAAAGGCGAGAAATGGACTCATTTAGCGAGTATTTATTGAGCCTGTACTATTTGCCAGAACTTCTACCAGAGATCCTGCTAGACTGACACTTCAGCCTCTGTGTGTGGGTACGTGTTTGGGGCAGCAGTAGACACAGGGGTGATGATGGTGATGGTGCAGTGGAGAAGTAGAATGGCAGGCTGGGACCCTAAGTCCCGATCTGAATGTAACCACTGCTATGGTACTTGTTCAGTTGTTTCAAAGGCCTTGGAACACCAGTTAAGTGCCTCTGGGCCGGCCCTCACAGAAGCTCCTCTGACAGGCCCAAGTCCCTAGTGGTTGCAGGGTTGTGGGAGCCGCTAGTCCTAGCAGCTCAATTTGTCCCAAAGGCCAGTAGGCTCCTCCTTCTTTACCATTTGGCTGTAACCTTTTGTTTACGTCAGTATTCGCCGGTAGACGGTGAGATCCCTGAGAGCAGGGTTGCAGTCTAGTCCCTGCACCTAGCACAGGCCTGGCATTCAGCGGGCGCTCCATAAGTGCCAGGTTAATGAAACCTTGTGCCTCTTACGTAAAGCATCCTCTGAAGGCAGACTTGAGGAATGCCCCGTCCAACACGCCTGGCTCCTTCCCTCCCCGTCGGGTCCGTCTCATCCTTGAGTCTTCATGAGTCTGTCTGCCCGCCAAGGCAGGGAGGCAGCGTTTCTGGCTTGAGGATTACAAGCTTCTAGGAGGGGTTGCTCCCGATGGTGCCCTAAGGTCGCATAAGAAAGACCGGTCCCCCTGGACTCCAGCGACAGTGACTCGGAGCGAGTGACTACGAGACCCTCCGAATCTGGCGGAGAACGGCATCGCCGCCGTTAAAGTGGGCTGGTCCTGTCCCTGACTCAGGGGCCCTACCCCGAGATGCGAGGTCCGGAGGCCGCAGCGTCCTAGCACCCACCTCTGCCCGGGCCGTTTCGGCTGCAAGACTCTGCGGCCTCGGCCGCCACCAGCGCCGCCATCGCCAGCGGACCCACGTTGGGACCAAAAAGACAGCGCTAGAAGAATGCAGAGAGCGCAGACAGTGCAATAGATCGCCGATCGGCCAGCGAGGGGCGGGGATTTGCGGGGCGGGGACCGTGAAGGAGAAAGATAGGGGCGGGGCCAGAGTGGGCCACTTGTCTCAGCCGGGAAGGTCGGGACTCTTGGGAGCCCCTAGTGGTCGTCGACCACTGTGGTTCCGTTCTCCCGGCGACCCTGTCCCCTCCTCCCCTTGAGAGCAGCCTGAACCTGGCTCTCCTGGACAAGTGCCCTCCTTTGTAAAGACTCCCTGCCCTAGTTCGGGGGACGCAGTCTTGTAAATGGAAGCACCGCCGGGTCTTCCTTCAGCTCCCCTATCTGCCCTCCTAATAAGCCCTGGACACCTATGGGCGGGGCCGCATTCTCTGCCTCAGAGGATCCCATTGTCCCTACAGGACAGAACTCAGCGCCCACTGAGCCAGTGCCAAATTGAGTCTTGAGGCCGATTTCCGGAGTGCTGGGATGCCCTTACACCTCTAGAACCGACAATGTGGAAGGTTCACTGTGAAAAACTGCTACCAGGGGAAGGACTCCAGCCTGAGTCTTTCCTGGGAGAAAAGGGAAGTCCAAGGACTCGACTGCCTAAACCTTCGGGATTCTGGCCAACGTTTACCCCCCTTGGCTGCTCCTCTGGCCTAGGTAGCCGGCCTATAAGCTCCTGGAATCCCAAAGAGAAGGCAAAGTGGCCAGTGGGACAGCCTTGACCTTTGGAAGAGCCGACTGCCTGCAGGACTGGCTTTCAGCAAGGTCTGCCCCACAGAGCAGTCACCCCCAGGGCCTTTTGCCCACCCAGCCCTCTGGCACCATCTTCCTCTCTGCTCTGTGTGAACACAGCTGGCCCTTTAAGGCAGCTCTGTGGCCTCAGGCTCCCCTGGAGGCCCTCCCTGCTTGGAAACTCCTAATTAAGGTGCAGAGAGAAGTGAAAAACAAGAAACCAGGGACAGGTCCTGCCTGGGACACAGCCCACAGAGGAGGGCTGGCTGGGCAGGCTGGGAATGAGCAGCCGGGGGGCAGACCAGAAGGGGTCAGTGCTCTGCCCCTCAGACCCCCAAAGAATGCTCTTAGGACAGTCACACCTTTGGACAGGAATGTGGCCCAAGGAACAACCCATCAGTGTGATGAGAGTCCAGCCTGCGCTTTCTCAATCCCTCAGGTTCTCCAGACCCCCAGTGTGGAAGATCTCAATTCCGGGGTCCACTTGAGTCCAGCCCCTCCACATTCAGGACACGAAGGCCCAGTCTGTGGGCAGCTTTAGCTCTGGATGCAGCTGAGAGTCCCAAGAGGGAAAGACCCGCTTCAGTACAGAGTGATGGCCTTTCCCTAGCCGGCCCCGCACCCCTTAGGACCTTTCCCTCAGCAGAAGTGGGGCCCACTGGTAATAGAAGGCCCCCATCCTCTTATAGCACCACCCCACAGCCTCTGGCCTGAATGAATTGTGTGGCCCCCTTTAGCAAACAAGCCTGTGCCTGAAGACCCTGCTGTGCAGGACACTGGGGGCCGTCATTCAACTTAGGCCGAGAACACCTCCATCTGTCTGTGGGGGTCTCCCTGCCAGAGTTACTCAGCAGTCTGAGTAATTACTGCCTGACAAGAAGGCGGGCACAGCGCACCCCCACCTTACACTACAGCACCCGCCTACAGTCGCCCCCACCCCCTGGCTGGACTCCAGAACAGCACCCAGCCCTCCAGAAGCCTGAAATAACTCTGCTTCTCACACTCACGCCCAGCCCCAGCCAACTTTGCCTAAGATACTGGAGATTGCAGGGCAGGGGGTCATGGGGAGGCGGCTTGGGGAGGTGGAAGGAGGTTTATCATACCCTGATGCAGGCTCATACTTCAGCACTGATCTGCTGTGAGATGCTGAGCGAGTTGTTCAACCTCCCTGACCTGGGTTTTACTGGCGGAGGGCCTCTGCAGCTCTGTGTCCTCGGAGTTCAGCTAGTGTCTGCCTGGCAGGGCTCAGACAGGATTGCTCTGTCCAGTCCTGCAGCTAGTAGAGGCTAAGAGAATGCCTTACCTGGGGTTTCTATTGCAAGATGGACCAATCTTCTTAATCTTCAGCACAAGCTCACTTTCTCACCTCCAAGCCATCTACACATTCCTTCCTGCCTGTCCTAGTCTTTCCCCTTCTCAGCCTGATGAATTCAGCCCTCAAGACCAACGGCACCTCTTCCGTGAAACCTTTTTGGATGGTCTTTCAGCCCCTTACAGAGCTAGCAGAGTCCCCACCCACACTGCCTCTTCCTAGCACATTCTAAGATAGCTATGGGTCTTCCCCTACAGAAGCTTGCCATAAGCTTCTGAAAATCCAAGGCTTTGTTGTTGTTGTTCAGTCATTAAGCCACATCTGACTGTTTGCAACCTCATGGACTGCAGAATACCAAGCCTATGTAGTCAGCACAAACCTCAGTGTTGCTGAATGCATGTATGAGTGAATGAATGATACTGGCCTTCTTTTTGAGCTTCCTAACATGGCAAGTTTATCTCCAAGGAATCACACGACTCTCTCACTTCAATTAGATCTCTGCTTAGATGTCACCTGCTCAGAGTGCTTTCCCTGATCCCCTCTTATCAGCTCCAGAACAAAACCTGACTTATTTTTTCTTCTTCCAAGCAAGATCTCATCTGGACTTTCCTAAATTGGTCCCTAATAACGGTAAATTTCACAAGGACAGGGACTTTGCCTTTTTCATTGACTGAATCCCGGAAGACTAAAGCTCTATACTGACAGTCCCTCAATAAATGTGCCTTTAATGGGTGACTTAGGCCACTCTTTTCCCCTGTTCAGGACCCCTCTTATCTCAGGCCAGTAGGGGGTGCCGGCCTCCACCAGGGACTGGTCCGGCCTTAACCTTCTTTAAGCTCAGCCCAACTGGTTCCCAGCTGGACCTGCTTTTTAGGCGGTGCCGCCTCCATTTTCCACGAAGCCCCAGGCTGGGTCTGTATAGACTGAGGGACAACAGAGTTCCCCCTAAGCCGAGATAGTCTGGCTGAGCCCCACATCGGTCTTTCCCTCGCTAGGATATGCAGCTGGGCCTCCCCAATGCTTGTTGCCAGGTCTAGACTAGCCAGGGGGCACATCGCACTCGCCTCCCCCCAAAAAAGAACATGTCCTAGCACTCGGGATGCGATGCGGCTGGGTTTGCTGGAGCTGTCCTGGGCAAGGAGGAGCCGTCGAGCCTCTGAAGAAGAAGCGGAGTCGGCCAGTGAGGAGATGGGCAGGGGTGCGGGCTTGTAATCAAGGGCTCTGGGCGGCGGTCCTCGCATCCCAGCCGGTGGGCAGAGCGCACGCTTCCAGCCGCCTGTTTCGGTGACCTCCATCTGCGAAGGGCGCTCGCCCGGAGGGGGTGGGGCTGCGGGTGCAAGCTTCGAGAAGCCCGCGGAGCCCGGGAGGGACTCTCGAGTGGCCCGACGACCGGCCCGGGGACTGGGGCAGGTACTTGGACGGACGCGGGCCGAGGATCGTCCCCGGGGGCGGGAGCGGCGAAAACACCTTGGGAGGCGGCGCCGCGCGGCTGAGCGCCGCTGCCCTGGGAATAGGACGGCGCTCGGCACCGCGAGCTGAGAGCACTTTCATAAATTTTGTATGGGAGGCGCTCCGTGAGCGGGGGCGGGGAGCGCAGAGAGAGAGGGAGGGAGCTAGAGAGCGGGGGAGGGAGGGAAGGAGGAGAGGTGGGGGAAGCCGGGGGGAGGAAGGGAGGCGCCCCACTCCGCCGATCGCACGGTCCTGCAAACGCGCGCCGGGCGCTTTCCCCGGAGCTCGGTGGTGCGTGCGAGCGCCCTTTTGCAGCAGCCGCGGCGGCGGCGGCGACCCGAGGGGGCGGAGAGTAGGGGGCCGCGGCCAGGGGACCAGGGGGCGGCGTCCCCCCTCAAAACCGCCTGCAAAGTGCTCGAGGTTGCAGAAGCAGGCCGCCGGCTCCGCGGAGAAAGCAGCTCGCCCCGGGGGCTGCCAGGCAGAGCCGCGGTTGCCGGTGGGCGCCGGTGCCCTCGGCGTGGGGCTCGGGCTCACCATGCCCCTGTGGGGCCGGGCCGCCGGGCACCAGCGGATCCCCGGCTTGCCCCCGCCTCGACGCGCACGGATTAGCTGCAGCCGGCGCCCGACGATTTGAATCCGGACCCCGGGAGGGAGCGCGCCTAGGCCGACCTCGGAGTGGCGGCCCCGCGGCCAACATGCTTCGCAAAGGTGAGTTGGAGCCGCAGGGGCAAGTTGGAGTTGTATGCGCACGGGGCAGAGTCGCGAGCCTGGGAGCCACCCGAGAGCCGCCCGGCGCCGGGGCTCCCGGTCTGGGAAGCAGCTCTGGGAAGGCTAGCGGGCTTCGCGGGGACTCAGCCGCAGAGGGAGTGGTGCTGGGGGAGCTCGGCCCCCGAGGGGGGCTAGTAGCGAGACTCGGGATCTGCTCCCTGAACCCAGCGGCCAGGCCTAGAGATCTGGTTCGGCGAGGTCATTTGGAGACCACAGTGAACTACCTGTGATGGAAGGGGAGCCGGCCTCCTGGGACCTTAGCTTTGCCGGTATAAAGTTTTTCACTTGCAGCCTCCATCCCCCTCGCGGACCCACGCCGCCAGCTTCCGCCGCTTAGGCGGGGCCGGGTTCGACCCGCGCTCCGGTGCAGCCGGCGGTCAGGCGCCGCGCAGCCCGGGCGCTCACTCACCGCGCGTCCCGGCTTCCCAGGTGGGGCCCGGACGCGGGCACCTTCCCTGCACCGCGCTTTGGTGGTCCCCAGGGATGGGCTCTGGGCATCCAGCGGCCGAGGGTTGGTGGCTAGCGCCCGAGGTCCGGTTCCTCAAACTTTCCTTCTGCCTGGAGAGGAGGGATTGGAAGGCGGAGGCCGTGCCAGGAGCGTGCGCAGCCGGTGCCAGGCTTAACTTGAGGACAGCTGCCCCCTCCCCCCAACCACCACCTCACTACGACCCTCGGGCCGCCGGGCTCCTAGCAGAGCGCTGCAAAGTTGGCGCGGGCGCTGGGGAAGTCCCGCCGCGCCCCCACGTGGCTGCCGCGCGGGGAGCGGTCCCCAGGGCCCAGGGAGGGCAGGTGACCACGCCGTGAGCCCGCGGGCTCCGCCACCCGCCGCTCGGGCCTCTGCGTCTACCTCTCTCACCTCCCAGGTCCGGGCGGGCTGCGGCGCCCCGCCGGGACCCCCTCGTCCCTGGCCCGGGCCGAGCGACCGGTGAGCCACCCGCGCCTGCGGCTGGCTGCCCTGGCCCTGCGGGAGCCGGCTGAGGTGGGACCTCAGGTAGCGGAGGGGCCTGATCCCTGAGCTCCGCGCTCCAGCCTTAATCCGCCCCTGTTTCCATGGCAACAGACCGAGGTTTCGTAAGCACGGAATTCTGACCTCACAGTAGGATGGGAAAGGAGAAAATGGGCAAGGGGAGGTGACGCGAGGAGGGGGAAGCGAAGCCCAGGGATGGGCGGAGAGGAGCAGATGTGGGGGTGATGGAAGAGACCCCATAAGCTGGTGGGATAGGTGCGTGAAGAAACCACGTCTGCGCTGGAAGCCCTAAAGGCTGTGTGGCGGTCCTGGCTGGCTCAGGCCAACCGATGAATCTGGGTCGCCCCACTGTGTGAATAGCCACCAACTTGTGTGTGACTTGTATCCTCCACGTGGGTCAGTGCGGTGCAGGGTGGGTGAACGCTGTCTGCCTTTCACTGTGGGTGGGAAGTCTCTGCGGCTGGTTGGAGACACCACTCCAAGGATACACTCCAATTCCTTTCCCCAGCTAGAAAGGGACCAAAAGTCTTTTCAGCACCCGCCATTGCTGGCCAGAGTGTCTGCACAGAGAAGGTGCCTTTTTTTTTACAGATCTGGGCAGCCTGGACCTGGATCCTGCAAACTTGCCCCAGTGGGGAAGGCTTCCCGGGTAGTTCTGAAGGCCGCCATGTCCGGGCTGCAGGTCTGTGATGGAGATAATAGAGAGCAGCTGACATCTCATTTCCCTTTTGGTCTTTTGTCAGTTTACAGTTAAAAATGAGCCACGAAGCAGCCCACGCATTTTATTTATATGGTTGAGGTGTCCAGGGAGGCTTGAGCAGCCTCCAAGAGCCTTTTCTCCCATCCTCGCTAGCCAGAGACCCAGCTTGGGATGAACCCAGTGCATTCTGGGGCCTGCTCCCCAGCGGGAGGCTCCTTACCCTGCCCAAGAGATGGCCACTGGAGGCTTGGCAGTCACGTGTGTTTGCCACTTGGGCTATTTTTCCCTTCCTGCATAGCTCGGTTGGTGAGAGAGATTCTACCAACAAAGAGGTTTTCACCTGGATTGGCCGGAGGGAAGCAGAGCAGAGAAGTCCTTTGCTGCCCTGGGCCATTGTGTGGGCAAAGGGCTTTTATTTTGGTCCTAGTCTGGGTAAATCTCTCCCTTGGCCCCTGATCCTGGTCACCAGGATTGGTCTCTCTTGTGCATACATAACACAGGGCACTCAGATTTTCTGTGTGGATTCTAGGTATGTGCCCAGAGACAAAGATATGCCTGGGGCTGGTGGCAAGAGAGGTGGCCATTGAAGTTTCTGCTTCTCGAGTGTTCCCAAAAGCTCCTGGCAAAAATGTCATAGGATGAAAAAAAAAAGGTCATAGGATGAATTCAGGTATTTGTCGCAATTTCCCTGCCCATCAGATGCAGAAACCTACCTGGGGTCCTGGCCCTGGGGGAAGTTTCATAGTTTAATTATGACTTGGAAAAGGGTTTGAAAGATGATGAAAGAGTAGCCTTTCCTAGATCCCGGGAGGAGAGAGGACCGTGAGCCCTACATATCCTGCGGAGAAACCCCAAAGAAGGAAGAAGGTAAGAGTAGGCATAGGACTACAAGGGTCACATCTCTGATTTCTGGTTGTCCTATGACAGTTAATACGGTGTTGTCCCTGGGCAGGACATTTTAAGAACTGGGGGTGCTACCTTGCATCTCTTAATGAACAGACTCTCCTGGCCACAGCCCCACCTCTGTGAACCTGAACATCCTCGAGTCCTCAGTGGATCTTGCTGCTGACTGCGTTGGTAGCCGAAGGCTTCAGCAGCTGCCCTGCTGGCTTTTCCATCTCCCAGCCTAGCCTGGCAGAACCGGGGATATAAAAAGCAAATCTCTGGTCAGAGATGAGAGGCAGGCAGGGCAAGTGAGGCCCCGAGCCACTCAGCACCATCTAGGAAGGAAGAGTGGCCTGCTGGGTTTTTGCTTGGCCAGAAGTGGCCTGCTTAAGGTCAGGATCTATGGTTTTCATTTTTAGAGCTATAAAAAACAGAATGCCAATCAACAGCCTCTGGGTGAATACAGAACCTTTCCTTAAAGTTTTTGTCTTGTTAAGCAAGGAAATAGAGTGCCAAATAGGCTTTGTTAAGTGGCAGTCTAATTAATAATTTAAAATCGTGTAGCTGTCTTTCATTAGAATTTATCTGTACATCAACCACAAAATCAGTCAAACACACTCATTTATAAGTTAATGCCATCCCTGAATAATTCAGCAAGAGCTAGATTAAGGCCTACAACCCAATAAGATGCATTTTGTTCTTTTGGTTTCCATAGCCAGATGGGCTGGCCTGGTGGCTGGATTGGGTCTCTTTTGTGGGAAGAAGGGAAGGTAGGAGGCAGAAGGGACCATGGGGTTGTCAGATGCTTGGTTGATTTGCATTCAGAGGTCCCCTAGGGAATCAGAGAGTCTCCATGTGTCCAGGTATAAGCAGGCTCCCCTTAGAGCTGTTAGTGTTGTGGCCCTCCTTAGCCCCAACAGTGAAGGGAAATGGAGAGTGTTCCACAGCCAGCCAAGACATTCCCCTTTCTACTAGAGGAAGTGTAGAGAGGGGAATTACAAGAGCCCTGTGTAGAGGGATGAGTTACAAGCCTTTTTAGCCCAAATCTAGGTACAGAAGTGGAGTTCCAGTCTTCCCAGCACAAGTCTGTCCCATTCAAGGAAAGCAGCCCAATGAAACCAGTTACACTTAGAGAGTTTCCTTAACTGGGAGCTTCTGGACTGCTTTTCCCCTCAAAGTTCCTGGTCCTTACACCAGCAAAGAGAAGCCAGGATGAGGAATTTTGAGGAAGCACCAGGTCACCTCAACAGAGAGAAGAGGCAGAGTGGCTAAATAAAGTCCTTGAATGCATTTCTCACCAGTAGCCAGAATAAAAGCAAGGAAAGAAATGCAGTGCTCCCCGTTTGTGAGCTAAGACGATGTAGAAAATGTGTTTTGGTTCCGCCCCTGTGATGCCAGCACGAGGCCAACTCTTCACCGCAGTTTCCAGGTCTAGGTGCTGCAGAGGAACTGTTCAAGACCCAAACTCCCAGCGTGGACGCACTGACTCCTCTACTGCAGGAACGAAACCGAGTTTCTGATCTCGGACTCAGGCTGCTAAGCTCGACCCCCACTGCCCTGGAGGGTACAGTGGCTCTGTTTTAGGAGACCAGGTGGATAACCAGAGCAGACAGTGGACTTGACACGGGGAGAGGTTCTTAGCCAAGTCTGAAGCGAGGAAGTCTCATTAGGAAATGGAAAAGACAGGGGAGGCTGGTAGGACTGTTTGCCCCCTGACCTGTGGCAGAGTTGACAGCAGATGGGATCTAGGAGGGAGGCTTGTGGGGGGGTGAGTCCAACTCCAAGCTTTGAAGTCAGGGCCTGAGAAAGGACAGAGCAGAAGTTCACTCTCTGGAGATGAGAAGGAGGGGGCAGGCCTGCTGAAGGATGTCAAGAACGGATCTGTTTGGTGCCATCTGCAGCGAAGTAGTGGTTAAGGTTAAAGCAGAGAGGAGATGACAGGGAGGGAACAGATGGCCGAGGAAGCAAAATAGCTGGCAAACAGGAACAGAGCCTCCAGGGACAGCAGAAGGCAGGACCTCCATGCAGAATGCCGGAAGCGGCCCTTTCCTCGGGGTGCACTGGCCAGGCCACCTGGGTGGAAATGAGTCTGACAGAGGAGTGATGCAGGCACCCCAGGGTGAGGGCTTCCTCGAGGCTTGGGAGGAGACCTCACATGTGCTTAGTCGCTCAGTCATGTCCAACTCTGTGGCTCTATGGGCTGTAGCCCACCAGGCCCCTCTGTCCATGGGATTCTCCGGGCAAGAATACTCAAGCAGGTTGCCATTTCCTATTCAAGGGGATCTTCCCTGACCCAGGGGTCAAACCCATGTCTCTTGCATCTCCTGCATTGGCAGGCAAATTCTTTACCGCTAGTGCCATCTGGGAAGCCTAAGAGAACACTTAGGGAGACGTCAATCCCAAGGCGAAGCGGGGGTCCAGAAGCAGGGGCCTCCTTGGATGCCGTTGAACTGGGGTGAAAAGGTACAGTCAACTTGGGGTCCATCACTGGAGCAAGGGGAGGCCACTGTGGTCTCCGATCACGCCTGGCCAAGCCTGCTGGGAGGAGGCATGGATGCGAGCAGGGAATGGGCAGCAGAGAATGGACTGTTCTTCCTCACCTGCCTTGAATCCAATCCCACCGGACCCTGTCCACATGCTGACAATAGTGGCTTATAATTAGTGACGGGCCAAGCTAAGTGGACTCCATGCCTAGCCTCAGGTGGTCTCCACAACCACCCTTCGAGATCAGTCTGTTCTCGTCCCTGCCATACAGATAAGGAAACTGAGGCACAGACCAAATGAACTCCCTGACTCTGGCTCACCCAGCTGGCACACTGAGTCAGGATGCCACCCCAGGTCTGTCTGCCACCACGCTCTTTGCCTCGCTCTCTTAACCTCTCAGCTCCACTGCCTCACACGCCCATGTGCCTTGATTTATGTGACATTTGTTTTGCGAGGTGCCGGGCACTGCTGAATCTGAATCACTCGAGTCTCATTACAGAGTTCCCTGGTAGTTCCCGTGCACTCTTCTTCTGGTGTTCCTCCAGGAACGTCTCTGGTTGGGACCTGGGGCTCCTGAGACCCCAAACCCCTCTCTCAGTTGCCCTCCTCTACCCTGTTCCCCCACCCTTCTCTCCCCTACTGCTTCCTGCACTGCTGTCTTCATTGCAGACAGAGATCAGACAATGAAGCATCCTGTCCGCTCTCAGGCCCTTCAGGAAGGCGGGGCCCTGGCTTATCAGGGGGCTGGGCACTCTGCATATGTTGCTCTCCAAGGCTCCCCTTCCAGGCTGTCCTGGTGGAGCAGCTAACACAGCCACACCCCAGAATGGTTGGTGACTGGGGAGCAATAGCCCCAGGAGGTGGCACTTGGCAGGCTGGATGAGGGGCTGGCGTCCCTCCACCTGGCCCACCTCCTCTGGAGAGTTCCCATGGCCCAGCCCTGGCCAGTCAGCTGGGCAGTAACCGCAGGTCCTCCACACAGGGTTTCTCCTGCCCACTTCCAGCCACGGATGTGTACCCGAGAGACCCATTCTTCCTGCAGTTTGGAAAAGAAAAGAGAAGGCGGAGAGTCTAGTGGATCTCATCTTGGGTGCAGAAGAGCACATTCCCACCTCTCAAGGAGGAGCGCCCCTCTCCTTGGTGGGGGCAGGACGGGGTGTCAGAGCTAACAGATTCAGCAGGGTGCTTTGGAACCTGTGATTATCCTCTAATCAGTCAGTGAAGCTGGGATCCAAACCTGCAAACGTCCCCTGCTAGGTGATTCAGAAGAGGGGCTGTGGAGGCCTCCAGGCCCGCCCAGCAAGAGAGTTGCCACAGTGCTGTGTGTGTGTGTCTGCGCACAGAACCACACCTGGGGAGCGTGCAACAGGTTCCAGGAGTGCTCGCCAGAGGCCCCCGGTGGCAGAGCTGAGCTTCCCGGGTGCCTAGGTTGGCACTCGCTCCACTGGGACCACCGGCAGCACGAGCGGCTGGTGAGCCACTCAGTGGGGGCCCCCTGGGAGTGGGCGGGCGGGCCAGCACTGTGCGTGCCACATGTCGGGAACAGAGCTCCAGTGGGTACGTGGCTCGCCCACCCACACAGGGGGGTGGGCACGACTTGTCATCATATGTCTGCCAAGGGACACAGGACCGCAGCCCTAGGAGATGAGGCCTCCTGGTAGCTCCCTGGGCTGATTCCACAGGGCAGTGGCTCTGTGGTCGGGGTGGATTTGCAGGAAATGGAGCAAAAAATTCTTCCCCAAGTCAGGAGGAAAGCAGAGTTCCCAACTCTCAGCCCACAGAGGTGGCATGAGAGTTGCTACTGCCTCTGAAATTGTTGGAAGCAGGGTTCGCCATCTCTCTCTCCGGGCACCTGAGCCAATGCATGCATCATGAAGGGGGCTTTTATGCAGAGATTCATGAGGCCCTAGGGGGAAAATTGGCATTCTTCTTACGATGATTTATTTATAGGGCGATTGGATGATGGGGATACGGAGGCTAAGGTGCCTCCATTAGTGAGAAGCGCACAAGGCAGGAAGCCTTGCTCTGCCTTTGACATTTCAAGAGGCGACTCCTACCAGGGAGCTGCTTTTTCTTTTAGAAGGTTTTACCTTTAATGTTCTATTCATGGCCTTGTCTGAGCAGGCTGGGAGGAGGTAGGAGTAGGCGGTGCGGGGGGCTTTGGGGGAGACAGGCCGGGGTCGGTCACTCAGTGGCCAGCGTGGGGCGGCCGGGGCAGGCTGGGCACGGGGCGAGAGCTGTGGTCACGGACTGGCAGCCCGCCGGCCAGCACGCCGGCCACCTCCGCGGCCTGAGCTGCAGGCGGCCGGCCACGCAGTGTTTACTCTGCTGTCTGTCCCTGTTTTCTCTGGCCACCCGGCTCCACCGGCAGCAGCAGCCTTTCACAATCCTGGCTCTGGCCTGGCCAAGGCCCTTTTCTCGCTATGGACTCTGGGGCTGTGGACAGAATCCCAAACTTGAAGCCCCGGGGCTGGATTTGCTTCCGTCTCTGTGACTGACTCACTAGGACCCCGGACGCTGGGCCTCAGTTTCCCCATGTGTCATATAATCAGATTGATGATTTGGCAAATGTTTTGGCAGTAGGAGAGTTTCTTCAAATGATGTCCAGTGTCAGAGCCCAGAATACAAAGCAGATAGCTCAGGTGGTCCTGGTCACACCTGGCTCAAGGGGCCTCCTCCTCTGGCCTTACTGCTGCCCTGGAAGCTCCTTCAGTTTGGGGGCTGGGGAGTCCCCTGTGGTCCCCCACTAGCAAGCAGTGCAGGCAGGAAGGCCACTGGCTGTGTCGTGTGCTGTGTGCTGACCCAGAGGACACCACACTGCCCAGGCCTGGGTTGGAGCTCGCTCTCGTGCAGCGGGACTTGGACTCCTTGTGACCATTTAGCTCGCTGGGAGAAGCTGTCTACACTTGGAATCCGCTTACCCTTACCTACCGCTCACCCCTCAAAGAGAAGAGATTCAGCGGTCACTCCATTGCCACCCCTCTGGCCTGACACTGACCCTACTGGACATTTTCCTCATCTCGCCTGACCTGGTGACCCTTGACTATGTTGGCCATAGTTTCCCTCGACTTCCCCGATGGCGGCTCCCCTGGTCTTTCTCCTGCTTCTGTGGCTCCTTCTCAGCCTTCCTTGCCAGCTTCACTACCGCCTGCCATCCTTCCAGTGTGGTGCCTCCTGGGGGCATTGCCCTGGGCCTGTCTTCTCAGGGTGTCAGCTCAGCCCTGGGGACGTCAGCTTGTCTACAGCTGCAGGGTCCATTTACTGACCGCTTCCCCTCCACATCTTATCGAGAGCCAAGATGTTCCTTCTGATCTCCAGGGCCATCCATCCAGCTGACCCCCCACCCCCAGATGTCTCCACTGCAGCCGCACAGGCCCCTCAAACCTGGCATGTGTGAAACGATGCTCCTACTTCGACCCTGAGCTCTGAGCACCCTTACTTCTTCCCCATTTCTCCCATTTCAGCATGTACACCACCATCCTGGAAGGTACCATCAGTCGGAGAACTGGACTCACAATGAGCCCCTCACCTCAGCCCACCACTCCCCACAAGTCCATCGAGCAGTGATGCCCCTTCTCCCTCAGCATCCTTTGCACCTCCCTTCCCTGCTTCCACCCTAGCCTTTGCCACCATCCTCTCCTGGACCACACCAGCAGCCCCCCTGCGTCTACTCCTGCCTTCACCCCATCCAGCCTTCACATGGTGGTCAGAGTCTACAGTGCCACAGGATCTTGTCCTTCCCTTGTTTAAAAACCTTCAGTGATTCCTTGTCTCTCAGGGGCTAGTCTAGACGTCCCAGCTTGGCAGTCAATCCTCTTCTCTTGTCCCACCTACAGCCCCACTAAGCTCTCCTCTCCCCACTCTCCGCTTTGAACTCTGAGGTCCAGGTCTAATCACCTTCTTTCAGTCCCCCAATGGAATTGTTCTCTCTCTGTCTCATCTCTAAAGATTTGCACAAGCACCCACTGTTGCCCAGAACACTCCCTGCTTCCTTCTTTCCCTTCACGCTCATCCTTCAGGATTCAGCTTACACGGCACTTCCGCTCGGAAAACTTACCCGGGCTAGGGGAGTGGTCCTCAGTGTCCCACTGTTCCCTGTACCCCGGTCACAGTACTCAGTTTATTTTATTGCAATTACCTGTATGTCATTAGCCTTCCCCACTGGATGGCAAGTTCCGTGAGGAAACAGCTTCCTCTTTACCCGCCTCCCCAACCCTTCCAGATCTGTTTTCCACTCTTCTCCACGTGCTGTCTGTCCCAGGAGTTTGTTCTGTTGAAGTTTAGCCATGAGCTTCCAGTCGAGTTCAACCGATGGGTGGGTCACAATGGACTCTGTGTCCCTCCATCATGGGTCGGCCAAAGTTTCTCCCAGAAGTACAGCCTGAGACAAGGGTTCAGGTGCAAGTCTCTATTTGGGAAGGATCCTAGGGAACACACGGAGAGGAGCGTGGAAGTGAGACAGGGAAGGGAAGAAGCCAGTGGCAGCTGTGCTGCCTGAGCTCTGAGCACCCTCACCCTTCCCCATCTCTCCCATTTCAGCTTCTGCACCGCCATCCTTACAGGCACCATCAGTCGGAGAACTGGACCCACGGATGAGCCCCTCACCTCACCCCACCTCTCCCAGAACTCAGACCCACTGGGGAATTTCAGATACAGTCTAGAACATGCACCTCAAAGTTATTTCACCCCAAGGGGAGGGAGCTGGGTGTTTATACACAACTCCGGTCCCTCACTGGGTGAGTGTTGTTCCCCTGAAGGGAGCAAAGATAGTTTCTGTGCTAGAGAAGGCCCTCAGGCAAAGGAATGCAGGTTCTGGCAGTTGGATGTCAGTCTGGTTTGTGCTGAACCAGTGAAAGTTCTCCCAGCAGCTCTGTCTCCGCGCTCAGTAAGAGCTTCCTCCCCTCACTCCGCCCCAGGGATGGGGAGTTGGAGGGATGGGGGAGTTGGAGTTAGGGGAGGGGGTGCCATGGGAGGAGGGAGGGGGCTGTAAAAGACATTATCTATTAGGGTTTCCTGGGGCTTCCCTGGTGGCTCAGTGGTAAAGAATCCGCCTGCAATGCGGGAGACCTGGATTCGATCCCTGGGATGGGAGGATACCCTGCAGAAGGAAATGGCAACCCACTCCAGTATTCTTGCCTGGAGAATCCCCGTGGACATTGCTTGGTGGGCTACAGTCCATGGGGTCGCAAAGAGTTGGACGTGACAGAGACGAAGCATGCAGCACAGATACCCACTGTTCTCATCATCATTATGTGCTCATCAAAGTACTCAGTCTGACAGTGCTCTGTTTTTCCTACCAGGACCCGACTGAATACAGCATCCTGCAGAAAATAAAATGTAGCGGGAGTATGACATTGGGTAAACAGTATTGAATCAATAACTAATGTCGTGTCTTTATGAGTTGACTAGCGATGTTGATTGAATGACTGTACACTACGCTGGAACACAAGGAACTTAGTATCGAAACCCAATTTTTAAATTGCTCTGTAACTGCAAGAAAAATTAAATCATGATAACTTAGGGCTTAAAAAAAAAGAGAGAAAAAAACTTTATATTAGGAACTAGGAGAAATTTTTTTTCTTTCCTTTTTCTTTTTATTTGTCAGTGTTAATTTTTATTTATTTACTTTTGGCTGTGCTGGCTCTTCATTGCTGCACAGGCTTTTCTCTAGTTGTGGTGAAGTGGGGGCTCCTCTCTAGTTTTGCGGTGCATGGGCTTCTCATGGCGGTGGCTTCTTTTGTTGTGAAGCACAGACCCTAGGGAGCAAGGGCTTCAGTGGTTGCAGCACATGGGCTCCGTTGTGGCTCCCAGGCTCTTGAACACAGGCTCGGTAGTTGTGGTGCCTAGGCCTAGCTGCCCTCAGTATGTTGGATTCTCCTGGATCAGGGATCGAACCTGTAGCTCCTGCATTACCACTGAGCCACCAGGGAAGCCCCAATATTACTACTTTTTTAGTGAGGAGGGTGGAGAAAGGTGTCTCACACTTTTCTCTGTGCAATGCCTCATTAAGAGCAGAAAAGGCAGGTAGTATTAGCCCCAAGTTACAGATGAGAACACTGAGGCGCAGAGGGGCCACTGAGCTCATCAGGGCCTAGGGCGGTTGCTGCCTCACTCCAGCCCAGCTCCGCACCTCTGTAGGAGGAGGAAGCCAACAGGCAGAGGAAGACTGGGCAGCCGGGCCACAGAGGACTTCCAACAGGGCAGGGGCTGTGCTGGGGGAAGAGGCAGCACTCTCGCTCACAAAACTTTAGGGCTGGACTTGGCAGGTTTGTATGGAACAAAATTTGCACTATTGATTCCGTGGCAAATGGAAAACCTCTCGTGGACATTCTGGGCTTCAGAGATCTGAAATGTTTAAATAAGGCTGGACCGAACATGAGGAGATAAAATTGCCAGGCCAAGCTGAGCTCAGATGGTGCCTGGGGTGAGAACACGCTGCCTCTTTTGCCTTCTCTCCCGTCTGTGAAAATGACTTTTTCTTTGAACCACTTCCTCTCCTTGCAGGGAGGGCTCCCGGGTTGCTGCCCAAGCCTGCGGTAGATACAGAATCTCTGAGCAGGGGAGAGAGGCTGGGACAGTCCACAGGGCCACGCTCAGAAGAATACACCAGCCCAAAGGGGAACTGTACCACCAAACTGTGGGGCGGCAATTGGCCCCGGGGCTGCCTCGAGGTAGCAGTGCTTATCATCTCCCTGTAATTGGCCCACTGCCCCTGGTGGGCTGGTATTTCCACCTTCAGTGAACAAATGTGATTACAGCGATTCAAGATGTCTCACTGGAAATGGGGAATTATTGCAAAGAGATGCGTGACCTGGACTCTAGAAACCTCCACGAAAGGGGGTCCCTCTAAGAAGGAGCAGCCTCTGTGTGATCCCCCTCATGGACTCCTCTTCTACTCAAGCCAGCTATTACTGCCCCCACCCCACTGTCCCCACTGTCCGCACTCATGACTTTTCACTTCTCATCAGGCCCGATATGGCCACCCAGGGTGGCTTCTTCCTCCTCTTCTTTTTTAAAAATTTACTTATTTGATTTATTGGCAACACACAGGATCTTTGCTCTTCATTGCAGCATGTGCGATCTTTTAGCTGTGGCATATGGGATCTAGTTCCCCAACCAGGGATTGAACCTAGGCCCCCAGAATTGGGAATACAAAGTCTCAGCCACTGGACCACCAGGGAAGTCTCTGGGCTGCTTATTCTTCAAGACGGCCTTTCACCCCTCTCCTCCCACCACTTAATTGCCCCACATCCTTGGTATTCTCAGCTTTATTTATTTAGGCCATGCCGTGCGGCGTGAAGAATGTCAGTTCTCCCACCAGAGATTGAACCTGCAATGGAAGTGTTGAATCCTAACCACTGGACCACCAGGGAATTCCTATTGGTATTCTCAGCTTTATTTCCCAGAAGGAAGACCCCAGCTGAACCAGCCATGTTTTTCCGTGTCAGACCAT
This sequence comes from Bos indicus x Bos taurus, assembly GCF_003369695.1. Taxonomy (NCBI): domain Eukaryota; kingdom Metazoa; phylum Chordata; class Mammalia; order Artiodactyla; family Bovidae; genus Bos; species Bos indicus x Bos taurus. The sequence continues at coordinate 24,079,437 of NC_040094.1, read as the reverse complement.
GGATTATCTGTCCATAGATGAGCTGGACATCTTTTATCGTGTCAGCCAAGAGAGGTTTGGGAGGGCTCCCTCAGTTTGATAAACATTAAACATTTATTGAGTGCCTGCCTTCTGCTGGCTTGGCCCTGAGGATGAAGCAGTGAACAAAAACCAAATCCGCTGTTCTCATGAAACTTCCATTCTAGTGGGGAGAACAGACAATAAATGAGCAATCAGAGACTTAGCTGGTGGCCCAGTGGTTAAGAATCTGCCTGCCAACACAGGGGACCCAGGGTTCAACCTCTGGTCTGGGAAGATCCCACATGCCTCGGAGAAACTAAGCCTGTGGTTCAGTTGTTCAGTCATGTCCGACTCTTTGCAACCCCATGGACTGCAGTACATCAGGCTTCCCTGTCCTTCACCATCTCCTGGAGTTTGCTCAGACTCGTGTCCATTGAGTCGTTGATGCCATCCAACCATCTCATCCTTTGTTGTCCCCTTCTCCTTCTTGCCTTCAATCTTTCCCAGCATCATGGTCTTTTCCAGTGAGTCAGCTCTTCACATCAGGTGACCAAAGTATTGGAGCTTCAGTTTCAGAATCAGTCCTTCCCGGGAATATTCAGGGTTTATTTCCTTTGGGATTGACTGGTTTGATCTCCTTGCTGTCCAAGGGACTCTCAAGAATCTTCTCCAGCATCACAGTTTGAAGGTATCCATTCTTCAGTGCTCAACATTTTTTTATTGTCCGGCTCTCATATCCATATATGAATACTGGGAAAGCCATAGCTCTGACTATATATGGACCTTTGTAGGCAAAGTGCACAACTACCAAGTACGCGAGCTTCAACTACTGAGCCCATGCACCCTAGAGCCCGTGCTCTGCAGCGAGAGAAGCCACCACTCACTGCAATCAGAGAAAGCCCACATGCAGCAACGAGGACCCAGCACAGTCAAAAAATAAGTAAAGAAAAAAAAAAAAAAAAAAACCACCCAACAACAAAACTGCCGATCAACTATACTCTGTTAGGTGGGCGTAGGTGCTTAGAAAAAGAAAAGTAACAGAGGGTTCATTAAAGAACAGAGGGTGACCAGAGAGCTGTTATTTTAGAGAGTGGCTAAGAAGTCTTTCTGATAAAGTGACATTTGAACAGAAGCCTAAGGGAAGTGAGGGAAGGCTCTCTTTCGCTACCAAAGCTGCTTCTGCTTGGGAAAACCTCTCGAGATGGAGGAAGCAGTGAGTGCAAAGGCCTGAGGCAGGAGTGCGCTTAACACAATGCCTGCTGCCTTGGGGGCTGGAGCTGTGAGCAGGGCACACTTTCTGAGATGAGCCCGTGGAATAGTCTCGGGTTCCTTTGGAGAGGACCAGAGCATCAGGGTCAGCCCAAGCCCATCAGTCACTTGGCCAAGGGGGAGGAGCCAAAACCCAGACCAAAGAGACAGCTACAGCGGATGGGGAGGAGGAGTGGTGGGTCTTGGGCCCCCCCTTCCCACTGAGGTCAGACAACCTCTCCTCCTTGGCTCCTAATGAGGTTCAGGCACAAGGTCCGAGGTCAGTTCCCATAAGACCTTGCCTTTTACACAGAACTTAGTTTTCTGTAGTGTCATCTTTTTCACCTGCTGCCTCATTTATACAGAAAACTTCTCTCCCCAGAGTAACATTTTTGAACTTCGCAACTAATGCGTACACATGGCAGAAAACACTGGAAACCCACAGATTGGCAAAAAGAAGAAAATCACTGTAACCCCACAACCCAAAGAGTGGGAACGCTTACCCCTCCCAGGGTGTTTGGTGCGTCCTTCCTTCTACTGCATGAAATGTGCCCCGTCTGGATGAATTAACAGTAGTTCTCAAATGCCTTTCTATTGAATGGCTGCAGAAGGTGCCTCATCTGACTGCCTGTCCTCTGGCTTGCGTATGGAGGCTGTTTGCTGCTTTTTGCTGTTGGAGACCATGCCACAGCCTACATCTTTGTATATGCCTTGGTCCATGTGCTGTGTGGGCCTCTGGGCAGGAAAAGAGAAGGGTGAAAGGTCAAGGGCTTCCTAGGGAAGCCATCCTGGGAGGTCAGTAAAGTCCCATAGGTAGGTGGGCTTGACACTACCCCAGGCAGAAGACAGCCAGACCCTAAGTCTTCTGGTTATTCGGAGAGGAGGGTGTGTGTGTGTGTGTGTGTGTGTGTGTGAGTGTGTTGGGGCCATGGACATAGAACAGATCTCCAGTGAAGGGGGCTGTGAGCACACCAGAGGGGGAAGATGAATAGAGGGCACTGGCTTTCCTTGCACTTGGGGTGGCTTGTGGCACCAAAAACTCCTGAGTGTGGAACATGAGAAAGGGCAGGTCCCTCGCTTCCGATCTGGACCAGGGAATTGGTGTGATTTTTATAGATTTGCAGGCTCTTTGGTGCTAGAAGAGACCTTATAACTCAGCTGAGAAAAATCGACGCCCAGAGAGCCCACGTGGTTTGCCCAGCATCACACAGCATCAGGTGGCTGCGTCCCAAAGCTGGTCCACAGCACACTGGCTGGTGAGATTGGTTCCACGCCCCTCATCTGCCCAGGAGCCCTAAGCCAGTCTTTGCCTGTACCTCTGTTTCAGAGGGGCCCTCGGTGGTGACCTCTGCAGCTATGCTCGTGGCTGTCCTTGCTCAGTGGAGGCTTGCTTCCGAAAGATGAGTCTGGTGGGCAGAGCTCAGTCCAGGGGTCAGCAATCGAGCCCTTCACCTCCAAGTGGGGATCAAGCATGTTGGATCTGGTCAGACCCAAGTTCAAGTCCTGGGAATGATCTTATTTCTCTGAGCTTGACTTATTCCATCTGTAAAATCGGGCTACTAAGAGTACCTGTCTTGGAGGGTTGTGAAGCTTAAGTGAGATGACGCTGATGAAGTTCGTGGCACTTTACTATGACCCAGAATGGGAGTTCAACCGATGCGGCCGGAGTATGAGCAGCGTGAATGGTAACTCCCTGGGCCCTCCTTCCTGCAGCTCAGAACTGGCCGCCCTCTGAAGCTTTGCCTCTCTGTGTCCAGGGCTGAGTCCTTGTGAGTGGACAAAGTGACACAGGCCAGCCCTGGCCAGTGGGAGGAGTCTCAGGGATGGGTCACCTTGTTTGGGGGAGACTGGGTATGTCCTCAACTTCCCGCCCCCTCTGCCTAGAGTCTGCGGGAAGCCCCATAAGGCAATGCAGGGGACGGGGCTTTGCAAAGCATCCCCATGGGGTTTTCACTGGCTCAGGAAAGTAAGAAGAGGTTGAAAGCCTCCCCAGAAAACTGGGACATCATCCACCAGCCACGGGCTCTGACTTCTCCTCAGCTCTTTCTTCCTTCCCTCCAAAGCAGGTTCTCCCTGATCAGAAAGGAAAACCCGGCCCCCGCTCAGTGACTCTGTCTCTTGGCCTATGAGACACGTCTTGCCTGCTTCTTCTCAAAAGTATCCCTGGTCTGCTCCCATTTGCCTACTGTCTTTGTATCTCGAGCTGAGCTGGGAGCCGAGGCTATGGAGCCAGGCGGGCGGGAACCAGGGCCCTGCTCTGCCACTTACCAGCTGCCTGACCTTGGGCAGTTGCTTTTAATTCTCTGGGCCTCGATTTCTTCATCTGAAAACTGGGGCTAATGCCAGCTGCCTCTCGGGGTTCCGAGAAATCGTGACAAGGTAGGTGGAAAGGGCCTGGGAAGGGCCTTCCTGGCAGGTAGCAATGCTGCTCTCCTGCCTTCATCAGCTCCGTCTGTTGGCCAACGGTCCTTGACTGAGGCCGACTGTGTGCCAGGCTCTGCGAGTGTTCAAGTACCAAAATGAATGCCACGGTCCGCTTCCCAGTGGCTTTGCCTCTTGGTCTTTTTCCTCATTGTAGATCCCCCCTCCTCTTCCTCTTTATTTATTTTTTTCTCTGTTTAGGGCCCCATCTGGCCCTGATGTGGAATCCACAACAAAAGAGGTTGGGGGGTGTATACCTGACCGGGGGCTCAGGCCTCAGTTTGCCCTACAGGATGCCTTGCATCTTTGTACCAAGCTGGTGGCCTGCCCCCGCCCCCTTTTCAATAGGCTGATCCGGCCCTGGCAAGAGAAGGGTGTGTCTGGAGAGCTGGCAGTGCCCCTGGGCAAAGCCCTCAGAAGCCTGGGGCAAGAGCTGTCACCTCCTTCACAGAAGAAGCAGAATCGATTTCTCTCTCTCTCTCCACTCCCTCAAAAAGAGCAGCAATGAGGGAAGGGGCGGGAGTGGGGGCTGAATTGGTGGAGGGTTTGCCTGAGAGATCAGCCGGGGACACATGCTTGCCTGGGCCCAGCCCCTGCAGCCCCAAATGAGGGCACAGATCTTTCTCTTCCACACCCTCTCCTCCACTGAGAAGGGGCCCGGCTCCTCCCAGTACTTGGGGTACAGAGGCTCCCTGCTCACAGGCTCTTCCCAACCCACTGGGAACTGGCCAGGGAGGTTTTTTTTTTTTTTTCCACTAACAAGCTCACCACATTACAAGCATTACAATTTCAACAGAAATAACCAAAAAAGAAAAAGAGAGAAAGAAAAGGGAAAGAAAATAGTCCTTGCACAAATGCCACTGCAGTGTCTGCCAGGACCTAAGATCTGGTACTATCTATTTTTTAATAATTGAGGGTAATAAATATGTATTTCTTTCTCCTCACCATACCCCCCGCCCCATCCTCCGCAGCTTGTCAGCTCCCTGCGTCTCTCCTCTGATCAGACCAAGTCTTCCCCAAGCAAAAAAAAAAAAAAAATCCTTTAAGCAAAAAGGATTAAAGCCTTGAAAGTAGGTCTGCCTGAGCTCTTCTCCTCCCGCCCCCTCCCCCAGGGTTGGTGGAGAAAAGCCCCTCAGGGGACAGGAAGGGTGAACAGGAGGTGGGCTCATGCTGCAAGACCCCAGTGGGGGCCTCAGGAGCTGAGGGTCACACCGGCTCCCTCCCTGCAGCCCAGCCCAGCCTTCCACTGGTCTCTGAGGAGGGGCTAACCTGGGAACTAGGGCCCCCCAGGCCCCCACAGTATAAAACATAGAACAGAGGGCTTCAGTCTCTGTTCCGGCTTGGCTTTGCGACCTGGCTTTGTGCTTTAGGGTCCTGTGTGACCTTAGAGTGAGCCCCTGAGCCTCAGTTTCTCCATCTGTAAAATGGGAATAAATAGTACCTACCTCACAGAGGATGGAATAAAATAAAGATAGCCCAGTGCCTAGCACATGGCAAATACAAAACAAAATTATTATTTTCATCCAGTTCTTCTCAGACACAGAAAGTGTTAAAAAGCAAGTGTTAGTCACTCAATTGTGTCTGATTCTTTGAGAACTCATGGACTGTATAGCTCGACAGGACAGGCTCCTCTGTCCATGGAATTCTCCGGGCAAGAATACTGGAGTGGGTAGCCATTCCCTTCTCCAGGGGATCTTCCTGACCCAGGGATCGAACCCTGGTCTCCTGCACTGCAGGCGGATTCTTGCAGAGAGCAGTCTGTAATCTCCCATCCTAGTGGCCTTCCAGTTTGCAAGGGCCTGCTAGGCACACTGGTTTTTCATGCATCATTTCTAGAACCCCAAGAAGAGGGGGTTGAAACTGAGGCTGGGTGGTGTGGTTAGGAGCCTTGCCTAAAGCTAGTGGATCAGAAGAAATAGAACTGAAACTCCAAGTAGGGCTTGCATCCCATCCCCCATTCTGGTCCTGCCAACCTTTCCTCCAGTGCATGTGACTTCTGAGAGGGCACCCAGTATCCCTGACTCTGGGCCCAGGTAGCCAACCAGGAATCAACCCCAGGAAGGTCTGGCCTGGCCAGGAAGGGAGGGCCCGGGCAGGGGCAGCTGTGGCCTTCCTCAGCAGCCCCGCCTTTCTCCCCTGCAGCTGCCAGCCTTTGCAGTTTTGCTGAGGCAGCAGCCCCGCCAGGCCCAAGCGGGCCTCCCTCCCTCTGAGCCGGGCACATGCACGCAGGGCTGGCTGCAGGTGGCAGGCTGTGAGCTCTTGCACCCACCTGGGCCCAGAGCCCCTGGCGGGTCCCAGTGCTCTGTGCTTGGCCACTGGGCCTTGAGGGCCCCCATGCCCACCCCTGGGGACAGCCCTGCCCTGGCTGCTCTGGGCCCCAGGCAGGAGAGAAGAGGCAAGGCCGCTAGGCCGGAGGGCAGGAAAAGTGGGGAGGGAGGTGGCTATTTATAGCCAGCTTTGCTTTTGTTCCTTTTCCAGCAATGCTTCTCTTTAAATAGGAGCAGGGCTGGAGGCTGCAGCTCTTCCCCAGTTGCCTATATACAGTCAGTGCGCATGCGTGTGTGCCTGTGTGTGTGCGGGTGTGCAGGGGGACACACATGTATAGGGATGAGATGTCAGTGGATACTTCAGTGCGTGTGCATGTGTGTGTGTGTGTGCAGGGATGGGATGAGGGGACGGTCAGCTCTGTGGGCACGTTCACCAACTTGTGTGGAGGTGGAGAGGGGTGTTCTTTGTGTGTGAACGTGTGTGTACTAGCATATGCACATGCATGTGCAGGGATGGAGCAGCTCTTTGTACGCATGTGTGTTTTTATTAGTGGACACACACATGATGGGTGCCGCGGCCACTCTTTAGTTGTTTTGTGGGGGGGTGATGTGCATACATACACATGTAGAGATGGGGTTGGGGTGGGCTGGGAATTTGTGGGTCCACCTGCACGTGTAGAATGTGATGTGAGCAGGACTGTGTGTGTGTGTGTGTGTGTGTGAGTCACTCAATCGTGTCCGACTCTTTGTGATCCCATGGAATGTAGCCCCTTCTGTCCATGGGATTCTCTAGGCAAGAATACTGGAGTGGGTAGCCATTCCCTTCTCCAGGGGCTCTTCCCCACCCAGGGATTGAACTTGAGTCTCCTGCATTGCAGGCAGATTCTTTACTGCCTGAGCCACCAGGGAAGCCTGGAGCAGTCCTTTAGGGTGGGTCTATGTCCTGTAACAGGATTGTGGGGGAGTAGTCACCATGGGGTCGCTAAGAGTCGGACAAGACTGAGGGACTTCACTTTCACTTTTCACTTTCATGCATTGGAGAAGGAAATGGCAACCCACTCCAGTGTTCTTGCCTGGAGAATCCCAGGGACGGGGGAGCCTGATGGGCTTCCATCTATGGGGTCGCACGGAGTCGGACACGACTGAAGCGACTTAGCAGCAGCAGCAGTCACCCTGTGTATGTATCTGTGTGCGCGCGCACAAGCGGGTAGAAGGTTGGAAAGAGATGACAACTCTTATTGTATGTACAGCAGACCACAGGCTCACTGAGGGCAGTGACCCTGTCTACGCAGCACTCTGCCCCCACCGCACCTGATCCGATTGGGGGAACGCTAAATGGATGACTAGCAGTTGTGTGTGTGACGGAGTAGAGGGCCTCTGGGAGGATCCTTTCTGGCTGCGGAGGAGTGTGCCAAGCCCGCGCATCCAGCGAGCAGTGTTAGAGCACCCCCAGAGCACCCCGAGGCCCAGACTACTCCCATTTCTCTCCCTTTCTCCGAAGCCCGCCAGGCGGGTGCTGGGAGCTTGCCAGGGCGTTGGCATGGCGCCGCCTTCGGCAGAAAGTAAAGCTCGACCAGATGCTGGGCGAGCCTGGTGAGGAAGGGCCCGAGCTTTAGGGGCGGTCCTGGGTGTCCAACCTGGCCCCGCGTCTCCTCTGCTTCGGATTTTACAACTGTGCAATGGGCGAGTGCAGCCGGCTCAGGGCTGCTGGCGGGATCAGACCGGGGAGGACTGGAGATGCGGTTTAGCCCAGACCCGCGCTCCGGCAGCGGTCTCCGATCCCGGTTGGGTCTGCGGGCAGGACGCAGGTGGGCGAAGGAGCGTATCGCCGAGCGCCGCGCCGCTCCCGGGCCACCGGCCTAGGCGCCCTCGGGGTGGGAAGCGTTTCCAGGGCGGCCCGCCGCTCCCGCGCGGTAACCCAGATCTGTCACCGCGGCCCAGCGTCTCCGCAGCAAATCCCCGCCCCGAGAGGGGTCGACTGGAGAAGGGGTACTCGGGGGTCCTGGGCTCCCGACACAGCCCTCTCAGGGAGGCTGGGGTGCGGGGCGCCCAGTGTGAGCCCAGCCCCCGCCCCCGGGCCCCGCCCCGCCGGCAGCTCGCGATCGATGCGACAGCCCTCCTGCCCCTCCCCCAAAGGCCAAACAAAACATAGTAAATATTTAATCCGGGCCAGGGAGCCGGGAGCCCTCCCCACCTCCCTCGGCAGCCGTCTGGCTCCTCTGCCAGCCCCGGCCGTTCTCCCTGGTAATGAGGCCGGAGCAGCAAGGATCGATCGCGGCCCGGGCGGGGTGGGGGTGGGAGCCCGAGCCCTCGGGTGGCATCGCTGTTCGCCCCCATTCCGCTCCGCCATCCCAGACCCAGGAGACTCGAGCCAACCGGGAGCCTGAGCTTGTCCGAGAAGGCCAGCGAGGAGGAGGTGGGGGGCCGCTGCGCCCCTGCCCACCCCCATCTCAGGCCTGTGTGAGCTTGGGTCCTGGGGGAGGAAGGGATGGGAAGAGCAGAGAAACAGCCAGGCGGAAGGGAGGCAGTGAGAGTGGGGAGACCCACTCCTGAGCTCCTGCCTTCGGGCTCCACCAAGGCCTGGTGGCCCAAAGCCTGCAGCACCTTGGGTGAGGCCTGCTGGCGGGGAGGTGGCGGGGCAAGGATAGCCAGGGTGACCAGCCGGGAGAGGCTGGTGAGGTATCTTTTTTTTGGTGAGGTATCTTTATGGTGCTGTCCTCCTGGGTCTTGCCCTGGAGGATACCTAAAGGGGTTGATGACATCCTTGCTACTCATCCATTCATGCAGCAGTTCATGATTGAGCTGTATGCCAGTCCTAAGCTACCAGTAAGGGGACACACAGGTTGGGAGCCTGCAGAGAGATTGCATTCCAAAGGAGGAAACAGTTGATGAGTCAACACATAAGGTGATTTCAGAGAGTGGTGGGACTTAGTGTAGAGAATACACTATGAGGTGATATTGTGCTTGGCCAGGAGAGGACCAACTTTAGCTAGGGTGGGCAGGGAGCTGCTGACAAACTGAGACAGAAACATTGCAGGCGGTTTACAGCAAGTGCAAAGGCCCAGAGGCAGAAATGGGTGCGGCTTCTAGGACCGGAGAGAAGGTGGGGGGAGGCTGGAGTTGTAGTAGTGAGCCGGAAGGAAGCTGGCAGTGACGGATCCCGTAGGATTTTTTGTAGGCCACAGGAGGAGTTTGGATTTTATTCTAAGTGCAGTGTGAAGGCATTAGAGGTTTTAAGCAAAGGAATGGCATGAGGCATGATCTGATTTACATTTTTAAAAGCTTCTGCTGGCTGCGGTATGGAGAAGAGAAGCTAAGGAGTTAGGAATGGAGGTTGACAGGTCAGCTCGGGGAGGCGGGTGAAGTGGCAGACAGGAAGGAGGCTGGTATTCTGCCTGGATCAGACAAGGACTGCAAAGTGACCATTTAGACGTGTACAGCAGGCCCTGGCAGGGCCTCCCAGCAGCTGGAACAGCCTGTTCCTGGACTCCCGGCTGCTTAAGTCCTGTGGGGCCTGAGCAGAAGCCGATTGCCTGGATTGCCCCCATCCTCTGTCCTCGACCCAGACTCCACAGAGGGCAGCCCAGGAAGTTTTTTCAAGGAGCATTAGAAAATGTTGACATGTTTTTTGAAACAATTTCAGATCTGATATCTTGGCCAGATTGAGTTTGTAACCAGCTTTATTGTTTAAGCCTGCTGGGATTTCATCAAAGGCGTCTGCTGTTTACCCAGAACCATTTCATTGGAGAAAACAGCAAACAGACCTGCATTTCTATCTGATTTCACTTTTTCCCTTTTCTCATGAATTTAAGCGCATGTGAAAAGCAAGACTGATAAGGCAAAGCAGCTTGGCTCAACCCTGAGGAGGGGGCTCAGAATGAACACAGCAGAGGTTTATAAATAGAAAAGTTAGGGGTGGCTGGCCTCCACTCTGGCAGGCAGAGAGATACTTCTGGTCAGCAGCTCGCTCTCTGCAGGGTGGGGAAGGGGGTCCACAGAGCGGGTGATGGAAGGTGGGGAGAGTTGCTGTCCACCCCCAGCCTGGCCAAGATTTCTAGGCCCTCTCCTGGTGTCTTTACCTGTTTCCAGATCACTTCAGGGACTGGCAGCAATAAAAGACTAAACATCAGCTCCCACTTGAAAATCAGCGGTGACCTAACCTCGGAGCTGGGTTCAGTGAGACAGACTCCCACTTTCCTGGGAATAGGCCGAGCGAGGAAACAGATCAAAAGGCAAATGGGAGAGACTCCCCTGGCAGTCTAGTGGTTAAGACTCTGCATGGCCAGTGCAGGGGGTGCAGGTTTGATCCCTGGTCAGGGAACCAAGATCCGACAGGCCTCGAAACTTGACCAAAAAAAAAAAAGTCAGATGGGAGCCAGAGTGCCAGGAATTCGCCTTCCTCCCCCTCCTCTGCCAACGCTTGGGATGCAGCCCCTTTTCCTGCCAGATGGCTTGAGCCAGGGCAGAGCAGGGCCCAGGGACGGTGGTACCAGGCTCAGCCCCCCTTGTGCCTCCCTGAGGAATCTGCACTCGTGTTATCGCTACCTGCCTAATAGGATCTGGTGCCTTTAAGCAGGTCTGTGGACCCACCAAGTGTTTCAGGCCAATGGGGGAGATGCCAGCTTTGCAGCCTGTTAGGAGAAGGTGTCGGAGAAGGCAGTGGCACCCCACTCCACTACTCTTGCCTGGAAAATCCCATGGACGGAGGAGCCTGGTAGGCTGCAATCCACGGGGTTGCTAAGAGTCAGACACGACTGAGCGACTTCACTTTCACTTTGCACTTTCATGCATTGGAGAAGGAAATGGCAACCCACTCCAGTGTTCTTGCCTGGAGAAATCCAGGGACAGGGGAGCCTGGTGGGCTGCCGTCTATGGGGTCGCACAGAGTCGGACACGACTGAAGTGACTTAGCAGCAGCAGCAGCAGCAGGAGAAGGTGTTCTGAGAAATTTGGGTTCATGTGCCTCGTTTGGTTGCTTGAGCAATAGCTAGTTAAGTGCACGGATTGCTTGGCATACAAGCCATCTCTTACCACTTGTACTTGTACTTAGGCCTACTTGAAGGTCAATTGATCTGAACCAATTAGCAAGAGGATAAGGACCTGTGTATCTTCAACCAAGGGGTGATCTTGCACCAAGCCATCTAAGAGGGCTGATAGAGATCTTGAGTGCCAGGCTTAACCAATGTGCTGTCCCACCTTCCAGATGGTGCTTCCATCCACGGCGAGAGTCAGCCCATCTTTTCTCTGGGGTGAGCCTGTGGGGAGGAGCGTGAGGGAACAGCAAGGTCTTGTCCTCCAGAGCCAATTCTAGGTCCTCCCGCTTGTGGAAGCTCCCCTCCCCCACCCTCCTTTCACAGATAACACAGTAAGAGTTCAGCAGGCTGAGTTCCATCCCAGTGGGATCAGGGCATCATCCCAGGCTTCCTGTGACAGTGGGTGAACCACCCACTCCAGATACAGGGCCTACATCCAGGGCCTTGGGAATATTAGCTGCCATCTGCCGAGGGGCTAAGTCATCTCATCTTTATGAGCCCTCCTCCTGAATACCCCTCCTCCCAACCCAAACAGGTGTTATCCCCTTTCCTAGACAAGGGTGCTGAGGCTTGGAAGTGGGAGGCAACTCGTCTGCTTGTGCTGCCTGAGCTGTCTGAACCCAGGCCTGGCTTACTCTGGAGGCTAGATCTTTCTGCTTGGCCGAACTGCCGGCAGCCTTCCCCAAGGTTAAGTAGGGGCAGGGCCTTCTTAGGAACTGGGGGAATAGGAGGAACAAGCTCACCAGCTGGCAGGGACGAGGCTGAGGAAATTCTGACTGTGGGCAGCCTTTGCCCTCCTTTGGTCCTAGGAGGGGTCAAGTGTGTATCCCGCTAGGAGAGTTGGTGGGTGTTATTGTATACAGTGGGCGTGGGCACAGGGGGACCCTGCTCTCTGCTTTTGAAGCATCCTGTCTCCAACCCCTGGGCTCCAATCCCCGGGCTGCTTTCTCAGCGTCCCCCTGAAAGATGGAAGGAAAGCAACTGCATTCTTGATACCTTCTCCTTGCACTCAGGGTCCAGAGGCAGCAGTCTGCTGTTACCCCAGAGACTGGAAGTGTGGTCCACGAGTGGGACCAGGGAGCAGCAAGTGGACTTTCCTTCGAGGAGGTTTTTGACTTCAAGTGTCCCCAGAAATGGGCCGGGTCAAAGGAGTCATGGGGGTGGGGAGTGGAGGGGAGGTGGGGACTGGGAAGGCTTTGCCATTATTCCAGTTCTGCTAGATCACAACAGTTCTTGGAAATTGCCTCAGATCTCACAGCATTTTCCTCTTAATAGCCTCGATGGTGGTGAATCCTTGGCCACTGAGGGTAGGTTTGATTTTTTGGGAAAGGCCAAGAATAATCTGAAGCTGTGTATTGTGAATAAACAGACAAGACATTTTCAGAAGGTGGTTTGTTTTTGTTGTTGGGATTTTTTTTGTTTTTAAGTTGAAAGCAAGATGGTACTTAAGAATTGAACCACTTTTGGAATTCCCTGGCAGTCCAGTGGTTGGGGGCTTCCCAGGTGGTTCTAATGGTAAAGAACCCACCTGCCAATGCAGGTTAAATGTAAGAAACACAGGTTCAAGCCCTGGGTCAGGAAGATCCCCTGAAAGAGGGCATGGCAACCCACTCCAGTATTCTTGCCTGGAGAATCCCATGGACAAAGGAACCTGGCAGGCTGCATTCCACAGGGTCACACAGATTGGGACACAGCTGAGCAACTTAGCATAGCACACAGCACAGAAGCTTTATTGTTTTAGCCAGTGGTTAGGGAATCCCCATCAGGGATTCCCTGGTGGCTCAGATGGCAAAGAGTCTGCCTGCAATGCAGGAGACCCAGGTTCGATTCCTAGGTCTGCTTGAGAAGGAAATGGCAACCCACTCCAGTATCCTTGCCTAGAAAATCCCATGGACAGAGGAGCCTGGCAGACTACAGTCGATGGGGTCTCAAAGAGTCAGACACTTTCCTTTCACTTTCCTAGGACTCTGTTTTCACTGCCGAAGGCCTGGGTTCAATCACTGGTCAGGGAACTAAGATCTTACAAGCTGCATGCTGCAGCCAAAAAAAAAAAAGAGAGAGACAGAGAGAATTGAGCCACTTTTCTCACAAGAAATTTCCAGAAGTATTTCAAGTGATGGCAGTACTTTGAAACCGAAGTGTATGTGGGGGTGCTGGGGTCTGAAGGTGACCACTTCAACAGAAGGGCCAGGGAGGGGAATTGATCCTTTATGGAAGCACTGCATGTGCCAGACACTTTACATACATTATCTCAGCTGCCTGAAATCATTTTTGGAGTAAGGCCTGTCTATAAAAAACAATTCATCAATAATCCATTATCTTGTCTACTCTGTACTTCTCACTGTAATCCTGTTAGAACAAATGCTTAGCCCATTTCACAGGTGAGGAAACTAAGGCTCAGGGAAGTTGAATGACTTAAGAGCTTGTAAGTGTCAGGGTCAGGATTCAAACCCAGGTCTGACTGGCCCCAAACTCAAGGCTGATTCTTTTTTGGCTGGGTAAGTTCTGGTGTGCCCAGCACACTCCTCTCCCCCTGCACCCCCGGCCGCCCGCCAAACACAGATTTAGTTTCATTATGTCAAGGTGACGTCATTTAGGCTACATCCACCACTTTAAAAAAGAAAGCAGGTCATAAAGGAGTCATGTGCTTGGCCGAAATGCTGACTGTGTGCGGTGGCAGGCGGCGTCAGCAGGCGTCAGGGGACGCGTGGGTGACAATGGCAAGGCGTGAAGTATGGTGTTTATTAGGCACTGGCAAAGGCCCGAGAGTTCCAGATGCCAAGTTGTGATAAGTGGAAACTGCCTGTCTCGGCTCCAAACACGGAGCAGGCTCCCAGGTCTGAGCCTTTGAGTCAGCTGGATGCTTGGACGGGCCGACCCTCACCACTGGCAAGACAGGGCTCCTATTATTATTATACCAATGATAATTCATGCTGATGGAACACTCCTTATGTGCTAGGCATTGTGCAAATGCCTTTCCATGATGGTTTGATCTCTCTGTATAGTCTCTCTCCCTCTTCTTTTTCTTCTGGCCTTGCCTCAAGGCTTACAGGATCTTTTTTTTTTTTTTAATTTATTAATTATTTTGGGCTGCACTGGGTCTTCGTTGCTGTGCGTGGGCTTTCTCTAGTTGTGACAGTGGGGGCTACTCTCTATTTGTGGTATGCAGGCTTCTCCTTGCGGTGGCTTCTCTTATTGCGGCTCAAGGGCGCTGAATGTAGGCTCAGTAGTTGTGGCCCAGGGGCTTAGCTGTTCCACTGCATGTGAAATCTTCCTGGACCACAGATCGAGCCAGTGTCCCTGCATTGGCAGGCTGATTTCTAAACACTGGCTTGTGGGATCTTAGTTGCCTGACCAGGGATCAAACCTACGTCTTCAGTGCAGAGTCCTAACCATTAGACTGTCAGGGAATTCCCTCTCTGCATGTTTTTAACCTCTTTGACTGGAGGGGGGTCTGCATACGCTTAGCTCCCAGTTGGGTCCTCAGCCATGCAAGTTGGCTCCTCTGAATTCAGTGAATGAATGAAAGTCGCTCAATCGTGTCCGACTCTTTGCAACCCCACAGACTGTAGCCTGTCAGGCTCCTCTGTCTATGGAATTCTCCAGGCGAGAATACTGGAGTGGGTTCCCATGTCCTTCTCCAGGGGATCTGCCTTACCCAGGGATTGAACCGAGAATCCAGGGAGAAACTCTTTCCCAACATGCAGTTTGAACCCTTGCTCTGATATAGCCACATGGCAGTGAGGGAACTGGAGTCCCATGAAAGGAAGGGGTGCAGGTAGAGGCTTGGTACACAGCAGCTCCTCTCCCGGAGCGAGAGCTCCAACTGGTCTTCTCAGCCACAGTCAGTCACATCTATCTAAATATAGCAATTCCACTTCCAGGAAATTATTACTGATTCCCTTGCACCTGTGGGCAGAAATGCACATATAGGAGCGTGCACGTTATCATTGCTTGTAATAGCAGAAACGGGAAGCAACCTAAATGTCCGTCAGTAGGGGATCGATTGGGTAGATTACAACAGCCCATACAATCGGATTCTGTGCTCTAAGGAATGGGTGACTGTGTAGCGCTGATATGGGCTAGATGCCAAGATGCATTGCTAAGTGAAAAAGGAGTGGTAATATACTGCACTCCCATTTGGATTTTAAAAAGAAAGATATGCTTGTATGTGATAGAAATTTTCTGGAAAGACCACAAAAGAAACTATTAACAGTGGGATGCCTCTGAAGAAAGATACTAGGGACTGGAGGTCTGGGAGAGGAAAGGAGACTTGTTTTTCATTGTATTCCCTTTTGTGTTTTTTGGAAAAAAAATTTTTTTAACTATGTGCATGCATTATCTTTTTGATTAAAAAGAAAGTGTGTGTAGGGGAGGGGAAGTTTAAAAAAAATCTCCAGGTTTTATCTGGCTTCTCAGGTACTTTTTTCTTCCCTGTCTCTGTGGCCAGGTCCTGACTCACAGGCCTTTTCTCAGCTCCGCTCTCTCAGCCCCAGCCCATGCCCACCCCTCCCCCAGGATCCATTACCACCTCTCACAGGTACTTAAAACCTACCTTTTCGCCTGGAAATACAAATAACTCTAATCTAGAGAGAAGGTTGAGCTTCATTGCACTTACAGAACAGACAGAAATCAGCTGGCTCTGAGATGCTCGATAAATGTTTGCCGAATTGAATTGAATCTGTGACTCGGTTGGTTACACCGAGCAAGGCACTAATTGGCCAAGGTCAGCCATCCAAATCCCACACAGGTTGGCTCTCTGGATTCAGAGAGGGGCTCTTTCCCTGCATGCATTCAGAACCCTGGCTCCGACATGACCTGGGGGCGCTTTTCGTGTATACCGTTTCTTCTAGAGACACAACTCAGAGTGACTTGAGGAAGCAGGATAGAACAATGGTGTAATCGATAGGGAGGTCCAGCTCTGGAACGATTCTGACTCAGAAGAGCATCTGGAGAGGGGCCCCAAAACTCCATGATGACTTTTTTTTTCTTTTAAGTATTAGCCGCTTTGATCTTTTTTTTTAAATATTAATTTTTAGCTGCGCTGGGTCTTTGTTGCTTCATGGGGGCTTTCTCTGGTTGCAGCCAACGGGGGCTTCTCTCTAGTTGCAGGCTGCAGGCTTCTCACTGTGGTGGCTTCTTTTGTTTTGGAATGTGGGCTCTAGAGCACGGGCTCAGTTGTTGTGGTGCGCAGCATGTGGGATCTTCCCAGACTAGGGATCAAACCTGGGTCCCCTGCATTGGCAGGCAGATTCTGAGCCACCAGGGAAGTCCCTGGCCAGTTTGATTTTATTCTAAGAAGTTTTAAATAGTGATAGAAAAGATGGCATCCTCTGTGACAATGGCAGTGACTCACCTGTTGCTGTATATGTTCAGCCTGAGGCTGGAAGACAACCCCTTCGCAGGCATTTGTAGGAGAAATGAAAGCTTCAGTAGTCGGTTGTTTTGGTGGACTACATTTTTCGTATTTATGTTGCACACGACATAAATTGTACCATTCTGAGCGGTTTTAAAGTGTGCCGTTTTGTAGCATTAAGTACCTTCACACTGGTTTGCAACCCATGATGACCGATTTTAATGGGGCGTGGTTGCTAAAAAGTAGAAAAAGGCCACCAAATTCATGACCACTTGATTTCTGCTTAAGGAGCTCATCCTCGATCGGGATTGGCCTGTGTCCCACATAAGTCTTCCAGATTCCAGCTTCTGAAACTGCCATCCAGGGGAATTCCTTCCCTGCTCTCTGTAATCATCCACAGTCATTGACAGTCCGGTAGAACACCAGAGTGGGGAGGGGGTCATGGAAGACTCTAGAAACAGAGATATAGGTATCATAATTTGGTGACATTTCTCCTACTATTTATTTCTTTTTTTCCCCCATCTCAAAAATTCTCTCGGAGAAGGCAATGGCACCCCACTCCAGTACTCTTGCCTGGAAAATCCCATGGAAGGAGGAGCCTGGTAGGCTGCAGTCCATGGGGTCACTAAGAGTCAGACATGACTGAGCGACTTCACTTTCACTTTTCACTTTCATGCATTGGAGAAGGAAATGGCAACCCACTCCAGTGTTCTTGCCTGAGAATCCCAGGGACGGGGGAGCCTGGTGGGCTTCCATCTATGGGGTCGCACAGAGTCAGACGGGACTGAAGCGACTGAACAGCAGCAGCAAAAATTCTCTAGCCTACTGGAAGGAAAGAGTATATACCCTTTGCCCATGATCACTTTCTCATTCTTGAAATAAAATCCCCGCCCCCAGCAGTTCTCCAGACCTGGCCAATGTGTGTTGCCCCAGCACCTCTCTCCAGGCTGTGATCCAGCAGCTTGCTGCAGGCTCCGCCTCCCTCACAGTAGAGACTTCTTGTCCCCATAAGAGTTGTTCTGATGAGGAAGCATTTGCCTGCAAGCGCAGTGAGTCAGAAAGTTTGATGTGCCTTCAAAAAAAAAAAAAAAAACCCCAAGCAGCTATAATCTTTGGCCACACTAATACAAGTGTCCAAATCTAGGACACTGAGGGGCCTGCTTTGCTATGTGCTGAGCACCCACTGAGTCATCCGCTTTTTTGTCATCTTCCACCAGTCCAGCCCATCCCCTGCACATTGCTCAAACGTATCCCCGTCTCTCCATGTCCCCTGCTTCTACCATCTTAAACCAGGGCCCTACATCTCACACTTGGACTATTGCAGTAGTCTCCTGATTGGTGTCCTAGCTTCTTTTCTTGTCTCCAGGCTTTGCCCTGCAGAAAGGTGATGTTAGGGAAAATGATCTGATCATATCACTTTGATTGTTTAAAATCCTCCAGTGGCTTCCCACGTCTCTGGGATCAGAGGCTTCATTTTTTAACAGGGCTTTCAGGGCTTCGTGTAAACTGACCCCTCCTGCCTACACCTCTGATCACACCTCACATGACTTACCCCTCTTACTGATTTTCTGTCCCTCACTGTGTCAGCCTTCATCCTGGTCAGGGTCCTCCCACAAGCAGATGATGCTGCCTGTAATATTGCCTCTGCCCCACCCCCTCACCTGGATAATTCCTTCTCTTCCTTTAGAGCTCAGCTCAAATGACCCTTCCTCAAGAAGTGGCCCTGAGCCTGCCAGACTACAGCAGGTTCCCCAGTTACAGGCACCCAGGGCATCCAGCACTCATTCATTTGGTCACTGAACAAACATGTAATGACACCTGCCAGATACTAGGAGCCTGGATGGTGAGGACGCCGTGGTGAACGAGACAGGCAGAGCCCTGCTGTCATGGAGCCCACATCCAGGGCAGGTCAGAGACGAGAAAGCAATGGCAGGCTGATGAGGACCGTGGAGGTGACAGCACAGAAAGTGGGCGTGGGCAGTCTGAGATAAGGTGCTCAAAGAAACCTTAGGAGGAAGTGACATTGATCAGAGAGCCAGGTGAATGATGGACAGAGTATGTGGATACTGGGGCAAGAGAGGGACTGGGTGGAGGGGAAAACCAGAACAAAGTCCCTGAGAAGAAGTGTGCTTGGTGTGTTCCAGGAACAGAAAGATGGCCCCAGTGGCCAGGGCACAGGGACCAGGGGAAAGGAGCGGGCAGAACGCTCGGTTCACACGAGACCTTTGGGTCATGAGACGATCACGGCAGGGTATCCTTGGGGTGATGGAGATCCATAGAGAAAACCGGCTTATATATTTTTTATTTTCTTGCTTTTTTTTTTAATGGAGGATAATTGCTTTACAATATTGTGTTGGCCTCTGCTATACATCCACATGAATCAGCCACAGGTACACATATGTCCCCCCCCTCCTGAACCTCCCTTCCATGTACCTGTACATCCTGAGTGAGTGAGTGAAAGTCGCTCAGTTGTGTCCGACTCTTTGCAACCCCGTGGACTGTATAGTATTCCAGGCCAGAATACTGGAGTAGGTAGCCTTTCCCTTCTCCAGGGGATCTTCCCAACCCAGGGATCAAACCCAGGTCTCTTGGATTGCAGGTGAATTCTTTTCCAGCTGAGCCACAAAGGAAACCCAAGAATACTGGAGTGGGTAGCCTATCCCTTCTCCAGCAGATCTTCCCAACCTAGGAACTGAACCCGGGTCTCCTGCATTGCAAGCGGATTCTTAGGTTGTCACAGAGCACAAGGTTGAGCTCCCTGTGTCACACAGCAAATTCCCACTGGCTATTTTACATATGGTAATGAATATGTTTCCATGCTATTCTGTCAATTCATCCCACCCTTTCCTTGAGGGTTGGGACACTCAGTTTAGAAAGGCGAGAAACTCAAACTGTTGAAACAAAAAAAAGAAATCTCCCAGGCTCATAAAACTGCAAGACTCACCTTCAGGTGTGACTTGGTCACCAGGACTTGGTTTCTGCTTCTTAGCATCTTAGCATGACTTCTCTTGCATCAGCACATGCTCAAAAGGCCCAGCAACTCCAAGTTCACACCCCGCTCCCTCTCAGAAAGAGAAGGCTTATCTTTCTGGGTCTGACGTCACAACCCTGGTTTGGCCCTGAACCAGTCACTGAGGCCTGGGAAGGTGTGCTGCTGGGGAACTGTAACCAGAAGGTGGGGACTGTGTCATGGGTGGCCAAAACCCCCCAGAAGTTGCAGTCTGCAAGTGATTTCCTAAGAAAGCCCTTTTTCTTTTTTGCACTTGATGATGTACTCAGAACCCCATTTGTCCTTCTTGTCACCATGGCAGCCCCAGAGTCACCCCACTTGTCTTGTTTGACCTCCTCATTTTGCAGGTGAGCAGGCTGAGGTTTAGCAACTTTGTTAAGGTCACACACCACGACTGCAGTGGAGCCAGGATTGGCATCCAGGCATCACCTGGTGGGCAGACCCTGAGTCTGGGGCCAGCCTGCCAGATTTGAATCCTGGCTCTGCCATTTGTTAGCTGTGGCCCTGTATTCTTTTCCTAGGGCTGTCATAACAAATTTCTACAAATAGAGTGGCTAGGGAATTCCCTGGCAGTCTACTGGTTAGGACTCCGTGCTTTCGTTATACTGGGGCCCAGGTTCAGTCTCCACTTGGGGAACTAAGATCCCTTAAGCTGTGTGACATGACTTTTAAAAAAAAAACCAACCACACACACATGCACTCACAAAGAAACAAGCAACAAAGAATCCTAAATTGAGTGACTTAAAACAGCAGAAATGTATTCTCACGGTTCTGGGGGTAAAAAGGAATCTGAACTTAAGGTGCTGGCAGGACTGTGTTCCTTCCAAAGGCTCTGGGGGGAGCTTCCGGTGGGGACAGCTTCTCGTGGCGGCTTGTAGCCCTCATGGTACTCCTGTCTCCGCCCCTGTCTTCACCAGGCTTCTCTCTTCGCTGTCTTCTCCTCTCCTGTCTCTTAGAAGGACGTTCGCCGTTAAATTTAGGGCCCATCTGGGTAATCCAGCATGATCTCATTTCAAGATCCTTAATTACAACTGCAGACTCTTTCCAAATAAAGTCACATTTCCAAGTACCAAGGATTTGGATGTGGACATATATTTTGGGGGCCATTCATTGAATGGTTTTTCCGGTAGTCATGTACGGATGTGACAGTTGGACCATAAAGAAGGTTGAATGCTGAGTGGATGCTTTCAAACTGTGATACTGGAGATGACTTGAGAGTCCCTTGGAAAGTGAGGAGATCAAACCAGTCAATCCTGAAGGAAATCAACCCAGAATATTCATTGGAAGGACTGATGATGAAGCTGAAGCTCCAATACTTTGGCCACCTGATACCGAGAGGACTCATAGGAAAAGACCCTAATGCTGGGAAAGATTGAGGGCAGGAGGAGAAGGGGTGACAGATGATGAGATGGTTGAGTGGCATCACTGACTCAATGACCATGAGTTTGTGAGCAAACTCCAGGAGATGGTGAAGGACAAGGAAGCCTGGTGTGCTATCGTCCATGGGATTGCAGAGTTGGACACAACATAGCCACTAAACAACAAAACTGAATCCATTCCAGGGACCTTGGACAAGTCACTTAACCTCTCTGAACCTCAGTCTGTCATCTGCAAAATGGGAATAATACCACTTCATAGCATTGCCTTGAGGATTAATATGAGATAATTTTTGCTGGGTCCTTCACAGAGGACGGAGCATGTAGTACTCAGCAAATGTTAGTTATTCTGAACACAGGTCCAGTCTGGTCTTCTTGCGGGCTTCTCTGAAGTGGCTTTCTTTACAAGTAGACTTAGGTAGGCTTGGGTTCCCTAGTAGCAGTAGAGACAAGTCAAGTAGTTGGTGTCTTTTTTTCTTTCTAATATTTATGTATTTGGCTGTGTCAGGTCTTACTTGCAGCATCTAGGCTTTTCTCTGTGGTGAGCAGGCTTCTCTCTAGCTGTGACATATATCCTTAGTGGCAAGTGGGATCTTAGTTCCCCAACCAGGGATCGAACCCACGACCCTGCCTTGGAAGGCAGATTCTTAACCACTGGTCCACCAGGGACGTCCCTAGTTGGTGTCTTGATGGAGACTCTTTGGCCGAGTTTAAGCCAAGTGTCCCCTGCTGGCTCTTCATTTGGGGCCTGTTCTGTTGTCCAGGCTCGCCCTTCCTGAGGCCTGCAGCTGAGAGGCGGAGTTTTTTGAGGAGGTCTCCTGTCAATCAAACTCTCACCCTGGCTCCAGGAGGCCGGCCTGGAACCTTATGATTTAGAGTGATGGAATGTAAATTGCAGAGAGTCCACGCTTCCCATTCGGCTGAGGCCCCATCAGCATCTCATTCCCCTGCCCTGGGGCTCCTCCAGGTCTCATCTGGTGGATTCTGTCCGCAGAGCACCTCCGCGGCAACCACCACGACGGCTTGCTTCTTACATCTATCACACCTGCACTGTGACAATGTAATTTTTATCTCCGGTTGTTTATTTCTCCGATGGAACTACTTGTAAATTCCAAGAGGAAAATATATCCCCGTGTGTGACAGAACCAGCCCAGGGCGATTAATCTGGGCTTTTAAGCTGGGAAGGCAAACCTGGGTGATGCTGCTCCATGTCTAAGTGTCCAACAATCAACCATGGCCATTAATTGTCCCCCAACAAAGCACTGGCCCCAGGAGGAATCAGGTTCAATAGGATCTGATCCAGCCGGATGGGATTGGGGTCTTCATTCCCCATCTGTTGGGTGGCAAGCAGACCCCTAGGAACAGAGAGTGGGAAGCAGGTGGCTTGAGGCCAAGGGGTTGGGGGAAAAAAACCAATATTTCAAGGCTTAGTTGACAGTGGGTGTGAGAAGGAGTGGGGACTAAGGGCATCGGTGTGCCCATAGCAAAGGCACAGGCTTGTGTGGGTCCAGCAGATCCAGGTTCAAATCTGAACCTCACTACCTACCATCACTTTGGGGGAGTTCCTTTAACCCTCATGCCAACAGAGGGGTTTCTTAGTCTGTAAAATGGAGCAAAGAATATTTGCTCCATAGAGTAACTGAGAGAATTAAACAAGCAACGTGTGAAAAGTTCTTATTGCATGGAATGGGTGGTTTGGTTCTTTTTTTTTTTTTCCCCCTAAAGGCCTGGGGCAGTGCTCAGGCCTGCAGAAGATGAAAGTCACAGAAATAATCAGAATTCTGGAAGGAATTGGAAGGAATTTAGAGAACACCTCATGCAAAGTTTAGTAGAGGTTTGGGGAATTGAAGAGACTTAGAAGCTGGATGGGAGAAGGCAATGGCACCCCACTCCAGTACTCTTGCCTGGAAAACCCCATGGACGGAGGAGCCTGGTGGGCTGCCGTCTATGGGGTCGCACAGAGTCGGACACGACTGAAGTGACGTAGCAGCAGCAGCAGCAGCAGCAGAAGCTGGATGGAACCCAGTTTCCTGACAGCCACCATTGTACATCATCACATCATACTGCCTCCATTGCAGGGCCCTCAACCTGGGCCTCGCTGCCTCCTGCAGGGCCAACCAATGGCCCTCAGCAGCCATAACCCCCTGCAAGGATATGCACTATTCTGTGTGTGAGTGCATTTTAATGCCTCCAGAGTTTTCATCAGATTCTCAAAAGGTGCCCCCATTCAAGGACTTCTCTGGGAGCACAGTGGATAAGAATCTGCCTGCCAATGCAGGGGACATGGGTTCAATCCCTGGTCTGGGAAGATCCCACATGCTGCGGAGCAACCAAGCCCGTGTGCCACAACTACTGAGCCTGTGCTCTGCAACAAGAGAAGCCACCACAGTGAGAAGCCCACGCACCGCAATGAAGAGTAGCCCCTGCTCACCACAACTAGAGCAAGCCTGCACAAAGTAACGAAGACCCAGGGCAGCCAAAAATAAATGAATAAGAATTTTTTTAAAAAAAGAAAGAGAGAGTCATGTAACATTAGAAAGGTTCCCCTTTCTACATTTTTGAATAAATATTTTAAAAATTCAAAAATATTGAGGGCTTTTTTGGACTCTGATATTGAGACTATTGGGGGGTGGAGGTGGGGGTATTGCCCAACCCTCCCACCTGCATTTGATGTTCTACGCAGGTTCGATCATGATCAAAATCTGACTGTAATCTGGGGTTTTCCTTGGCCTCAGGGCCCCACCAGCCCTTCTTATTCTACCCTGGTTCTTCCTATTCTTTCCCTGGAAAACCAGCTTACATGTGCCAGCTAGGAGCAGGGTGTGTGTATGTGGTGGGGGGGGGGCGGGCAGTTCCAAGTTTTGACATTCTGGGCTGGTTCCAGATTTTGTGGAGTTTGCATAATTTAGACTCCCCTTTTTATGAAAAAGTGTAACAAATCATGAGAAACTTCCCTGGTGGTCCAGTGGTTAGGAGTCTGCTTTGCAAGGCAGGGGATGCAGGTTCGATCCCTGGTGGGGGAACTAAGATCTCACATGCCAAGGAGCAACTAGGTCCACACTCCACAGCCACTGAGCCCATGCACTCCGGGACCCACAACTAGAGCCCTCATGCCTTGAGGGAAGATCCCACATGGTGCAAGGAAGATCCCATGTGTTGCAGCTAAGACCTGAGGCAGACAAACAAATAAATCATTGTGGTTAATCTCTAAGTCATGTCCAACTCTTCTGTGACCCCCTTCGACTATAGCCCACCAAGCTTCTCTGTCCATGGGGTGTCCCAGGTAAGAATACTGGAGGGGGTTGCCATTTCGTTCTCTAGGAGATCTTCCTGACCCAGGGATCGAGCTGTGTCTCCTGCATTGGCAGGCAGACTCTTTACCACTGAGCCACCAGGGAAGTCCAAATAAATGAATAAATAAATATAAAAAAAAATAAGTCATGAATACAGAACTAGGTGCAGGGCCTTGGGAGGACTGTGGATGCTTTGTCAGGATCCCTGTAAATCTGCCTCTGCTGGTGTTGTTACTAAACAAGTGTCCTCAAGAGAATATGGGGTCTCAGCATAGCTCAGCCACCAAAGGTCTGTGGCCTTCCAGGGGCGCTGACCCAGTTTTCTGGCTGCTGCTCCACTGGGTGCTTGAGATGGATGTGTGAAAAGACCAGCTTGCCCTCAAGGAGCTCCCAGTAACAGAAGACCCAGTTTACGGGTAAATAATGACCCGTTGGCCACTGCAGCTCCCCTGCTTTTGCTTTGCTGCCTGCTGAGCCACCATCTTCCTCATTCCCCCAGCTCAGCAAGTGGTGGGGCCTCCCCGGCTTCACTTTCAGGGTTATCCCACAGATAAGAAGGGTCCTGGCCGTCTGTTTCTGTGCAGGAAGAGGAGAGGGCTGTCTGCAGGGCCTCCAAGGAGGGGTCCCAGTGTCTGTGGCATGGCCTCTTCCCATAGTTTCTGTTGAGGTGAGCTGAGTATGATGCTTTGTTCAGGCCCAGGTTTGGGGCAGGCCCTTTGGAAGATGGAGGGTTAGGGGGCATAGAAGCTAGCTTCATCCTTTTTAAAAAAAAAAATGTATTAATTAAATTTAATTTATTTGACTGTGCTGGGTCTTCACTGCTTTGCAAGGGCTTTCTCTAGTTCCTGCAAGCAGGGGCTAGCCTTCATTGCAGTGCACAGGTTTCTCCTGGCAGTGGCTTCTCTTATTGTAGAGCCAGGCTCAGCAGCTGTGGCAGCATGTGGAATCTTCCTGATCCAGGGATAGAACCTGTGTCCCCTGCACTGGCAGATGGAATTTTAACCAGTAGGCTACCAGGAGAGTCCCCTCCATCTTTTTTTTTTTTTTTGGCTGTGCTGGATCTTAGGTGCAGCATGAGGGATCTTTTTTATTTTTGCAGCCTACGAATGCTTCGTTGAGGCATGTGGGATCTAGTTCCTTGACCAGGGATCAAAGCTGGGCGCCCTGCATTGGGAGTGCTGAGTCTTAGCCACTGGACCACCAGGGAAGTCCCTTCCCTCCATCCTTGCCTTATCTATTCACCTGTATTTGCACGACACTGAAGATATGATGGCAAGAAAGATGCTGTTGGGAGCAAGAGGCTGACCCCACAGGACCCGGATCTGGCTCTCGCTTTGCCAGTTTGTACTTGCGGGCTTTGTGGAGGCCTCTGAACCTCTTTGCACTTCCAGTTTGTCATCTAGAAGATGGGTAATAACACCTGCCTTGCTGGAGTGTTGAGAAGGTTAGGGATTTCACACATGTAGGGCTGAGCACAGTGCTGACCCTGAGGTCAGTGGCTCTAAATTTTCACTTACTGTTATTGTTTTGGAAGAGGCATCCCTGCCACGTTGGAGTTTCCACCCTTTTCTCTCTAGCATCTTGGCAAGTCTCCTTTTCTGCTGGGTCCTAGAGCTTCCTGGGAGAAGACTGGTCAAGGCCAAGGCATGGATGGATCTCCCAGGGCAGTGCCTTGGGCAGTATTGGTTGCAACAAATTGGAGCAGGCCAAGCTGGAAGGGGTCGGTAACTCGGGTGGAGCTGGGTCAGGATGGGCAGATGAGGAAGCTACAGGAATGAGGGATGGACAACCCATCACCCTACCCTGCCCTTCCAGCCTGTTTTCCTAATGTCTCTGAAAGGGGGTGCATGTGTGCTCAGTCACGCAGTCAAGTCTGACTGTTTGCGAGCCCATGGATGGTTTAGCCCACCCTGCTCTTCTGTCCGTGGAATTTTCCAGGCAAGAATACTGGAGTGGGTTGCCATTTCCTCCTCCAGGGGATTTTCCAGACCCAGGAATCAAACCTATGTCTTCTGCACTGGCAGGCAGGTTCTTTACCACTGATCAACCTGGGAAGCCCTCCTGGAAGCGCAGAGCTGAACAAAGGGAAAACCAGAATTTTCATGTGCCAGTTTCCTAAGAGGGTAGTTT
Source organism: Bos indicus x Bos taurus (assembly GCF_003369695.1). Classification (NCBI taxonomy): domain Eukaryota; kingdom Metazoa; phylum Chordata; class Mammalia; order Artiodactyla; family Bovidae; genus Bos; species Bos indicus x Bos taurus. The sequence goes on along the minus strand of NC_040094.1, from coordinate 24,053,303 downwards.
CTGCCTGGTACCATGGTTAGGTGACTTCCAGGAACCTGCTGGCCACTTGCTCCCTGGTAGGACCACAGCCATTCCCTGGAGGGGTCCCAGGAGAATCACTGGGGTCACTTTGTCCCACCAGTGCCTCCCTGCCCTTCTTGCCCAGGGTGGCTTCAGAAAGCAGCGTGGATACAGAGACAGGGGCCATTTCTGGCCCTCAGGGAAACTCTGCTACCCTTCCGATAAGGATTTAAACAGGTTGTTGAGCGGGCCCACTAATTAATCTTTTGTTTTTGTTTATTTTAATTTTTTGCTATGAAAGTAATACACACCATCTGTGGAAAATTTGAAAAAAAAAAAAAAAAAAGTATAGAAAACTCTAAAGAAGCAGGATAAAAAGCCCAGACACCAAAGCAGAGTCAAGCACAACTGTTAACATGTTAATATGTTGGCTGAAAAGCAGAAGCTTTTAAAAACCCCATGTAAACATCAGTGTCAAAGGCTGCCTGGGACTGCATGGAATTAATCTTTTTAAGAAAACACATCTGAACCAAGTGCATTTGGAGTGTAGGGGATTTGCAGGCACCCCCCTCCAGGCTGGGGAGTGTGAACAAAGTCTGGGTCTTCAGCCCCTGGGGTTCAGCAAGTCTTTCCAGGAGCCTCCCAGAAGGTGGGATGGGGTTTGCCTCAATCTCAGAGATTTCCTTCTCTACATTCTTGCCCAGCAGGAGCGCTTTCACACTTGGCCTCTCCGCCTGCCGCCTGGGGTCTGTGGAAGGCAGTGAAGGGTAGAGGATGGAAGAGAGGGATTGGCGGGGTGGGGGGTAGTGATACTCTCCGCAAAGAAGAGCTATCCACTGGCCAAGGGGTGGAGTCAGCTGGCCTGCTTCCCCTTTTTTTTTCCTGATGGGGGTGGTGGGGAGCGCCCAGTCCTGCTGAACTGCAAGTGAGCAGCACCTGCCCTGAGAAGATGAGTCCTTAGTGCAGGCTGCAGAGGACCCCATGGAGAGCGCGGCTTTAGGGGGAGAGTGAAAAGGCAGAGTCAGGGGCGGGTGCAGCAAACAGCCAGGCAGAAGACTTGATTGCCCCCACCCCCTGCACCTTGACTCAGCACTCCTTTTTAGTTATTTATTTAGGCTGCGCCGGGTCTTCTGGCTGCGTGTGGGCTTTCTCTAGTTGTAGCAAGTGGGGGCTACTCTCTAGTTGCCGTGCATGGGCTTCTCATTGGGGTGGCTCTAGAGCGTGGACTCAGTAGTTGTGGTACACTTAGTCACCCCTTGCGTGGGAATCTTAGTTCCTGGACCAGGGATCAAACCCGTATCCCCTGCATTGGCAGGTGGTTTCTTAACCACTGGGTTACCAGAGAAGTTCTTCAGCATTTCTCTGCGGCTGCTGCTAAGTCGCTTCAGTCGTGTCCGACTCCGTGCGACCCCATAGATGGAAGCCCATCAGGCTCCCCCGTCCCTGGGATTCTCCAGGCAAGAACACTGGAGTGGGTTGCCATTTCCTTCTCCAATGCATGAAAGTGAAAAGTGAAAGGGAAGTTGCTCAGTCGTGTCCGACTCTTAGCGACCCCATGGACTACAGCCTACCAGGCTCCTCCATCCATGGGATTTTCCAGGCGGTAAATGCAGGGATGCTGGCTGGAGGTAGTCAGCCCATCTTTCATCACAGGGACCCACCTCTGAGAGGCCGCCTGCACAGGTTACTGAAAAAGGGGTGGAGATTGGAATGCCATGTGCTGAGTGGGAGGCACCCCAGCATCAGTGACTTATGCCTGGTGGCACCAGCTTCTAGGTCCTAATAGAACTATTTATTTTTCCGGGACTGAGGGCTGAGAATTTGTCAAGCGCCATGCTAAATGTTCTATGTTTATTACTTAACCATGACAGCAGCCCTAGGAAGCAGGTGTTTTCCCCCATTTTACAGATCAGCAAACTGTGAGGCGACGTGACTTGCTCAGGGCTACACAGCCCCGTTGGTCATCTGCTGGAATTCAAATGCAGGCCTGCTTGCAAACAGCCGTCTTAGCCACTATTCCTACTGGTTGTTGGTGCTGGGAGAACCCACCTGGAGAGTGGCGCCAACCAAAAGAAGTCCACCAAAACCCTCCTCTGAAAGCTTCTGCTCCCTTAGCACCTTCTCTGGGGACAGAAGGTGTATTTATGTGCCAAAAGAGAGCCTAGATCCCGGAGGCGGAGGTCCCACCCGTTCTCATTCTCGGGTTTCTCTGAAATGCCGGGTTTGGGCTGGGCTGGAGTGGGAGGCCAGTCTGTAGCGGGTCAGGACTCGGACACGGATTCTGAAGTCGGTGACCCCTCCTGGGCTAGAGACAGCAGTGGAGGCCGCAACACGGGTGCCTGTACCTGGCAGCCGCCCAAACCGCGACCCCTAGAGGCCATAGCGATTCCTCTCTCGCCGAGTGGGCAGGAGGAGGGGCAGCAGGAGGGTGGCGGCGGGCGCGATCGGATGCGGGATGCGGATGCGGCCGCTGGCCTGCTCCCGGACCTGCTCCCACCTTGGCCGGCCCGGCGGGCGCTGGTTGGCTCCTTGGGAGCGCCGCTCACCCAATCACACACCTACACAGTTGCCAGGCAACTGGGACTGAGTTGTAACACCTCGGCGGAGAGAGTCAGAATTCTGTTTTTATTTTCCAGGCTGTTCCAAGTCTCTCCTTAGAAGTTGTAGAAAAATGGCATTCGGTTTACCTCCTCAGAGGGACCACACCCCCCAACCTCCCAGTTTCCAGCCCCCAGCCCCCAGCCTGGAGGTCTTCCACCAGACTTGCCCCGAGATTCCGGCGCCATGGTTCCCTCTTGGGGCCCAGGCACCCCTGGGAGTCAGGCATACAAAGGGCCTTGGGAGCTCCTCACAGCACCCTCATTTTGGGAGTCATCCTCAGGGGAGCTGGGGACTTCTGCCTGAGGCAGAGTGGCCTATCCAGGGAAGACTCTGAAGGCAGGGAAGAGCAGGCTTCAAGGTTGCTGGCCTCCGAACGACCTTGGGGTGGCCTTGGGGTGGGCGTGGGGCATGGCTTGGGTCTGCTTCTGGCTTTACACACGGCTTATTATCTGGGTGTTTCCCAAATTTCAATTTCTGCTTCACACCTTCTCAGCGTCTCACCCATCTGTGATCCACCTGCACTAATTTTTCATTTCCTTTCTCTTCTATATATTGACCCACTTTAGCTTAAACAGATGTATTTAAAAGGGAAACTTGATAACACCTCTGTAAATGGAGACAGTAACACTTGCCATAAATAGAAAGTAACTGCAGAAATAAATACACAAAAAACAAAATGTTATTAAATTTTAGCACATGGAGTCTGATCTGGGAAAGCCATAATGACAACAAAACAATGCTTATTAATGTTTACTCTGTGCCAGACACTAGCTAAACACTTTACATGGATTAGCTCTTTTGATCAGATATTATTCACGTTCCCATTGCACAGACGGTGAGACTGAGAAACAGAGAAGCTAAGGGCTTCGGCCGAGGGACATATAGACACTGAATTATGAACTAAGTTTCAAATGTGAGTCCTTGGTGGTCCAGTGGCTGGGACTCTGTACTCCCAAGGTGGGGGCCCAGGTTCAATCCCTGGTCAGGGAACTAGATCCGACAGGCAACAACTAAGAGTTTGCATGTTGAAACTAAAGATCCCTGCAACGAAGATCGAAGATCCCACGTGCCACAACTAAGACCAGGCACAGCCAAAAAAAAGCTGAGTCCCATCCAAAAACTCGGAGAAAGCAATGGCAACCCTCTCCAGTACTCTTGCCTGGAAAATCCCATGGACGGAGAAGCCTGGTAGGCTACAGTCCATGGGGTCTCGAAGAATCGGACACGACGGAGGGACTTCACTTTCACTTTTCACTTTCATGCATTGGGAGAAGGAAATGGCAACCCACTCCAGCATTCTTGCCTGGAGAATCCCAGGGACAGCAGAGCCTGATGGGCTGCCGTCTGTGGGGTCGCACAGAGTCGGACACGACTGACGTGACTTAGCAGCCGCAGCAGCAGCAGCAGCATCCAAAAACTGTGCGTCTCTACAGAGTGATACCTCTGGTTCTCTGTACTGGTAACTGGGTGGTGGCCCTTTCTGGAATTAGGACAATGCTTTGAGCCCCAGCTGCAGTGGTTTTTTCCTGGGTCCAGGACGTATAACCTGCTAGGTGCTCTTGTAGTTAAACCACATATTCAGCCAACAGCCCTATGAAGTGTCTCATTTTACAGCTCAGGGAACTGAGGCTCAGAAGGCCAAGTCACTTGCCCAAAGTCACACTGTTGCTGAGTGGAGGGCCAGAATGTGAGTCCTGTCTCTGCGGCGCTGACTCCATCTTGCATCTATTTGTAGCTCTGCTTCACGTGCCTGCAATGCAAGAGATGTGAGTTTGATCCCTGGGTTGGGAAGATCCCCTGGAGAAGGAAATGGCAACCCACTCCAGTGTTCTTGCCTGGAGAATCCCATGGACGGAGGAGCCTGGCAGGCTACAGTCCAGGGGACCGCAAAGAGTTGGTTGCGACTGAGCACACACACACACAACTTCATGTAGAAAAATGAATCTAATGCTTAGTAAACACTATAGCAGAAACAAGCCCTCTGCCTCTCACGGGGAATCAAATCCCCACCTGGGGAGACTGAGCATTTGTGGAGCCCAGGCCAGGCTATGGATAGACACTTCCTCTGAGCTGAGTCTTGATCTCTGGAACCGTGGCCTTCTGTTGGTGGGTAGAGACCCCCAGGGCCAGCCCCTAGGCTCTGGGCCTCCCTATACCTCAGCAAAACCCTGCTCCCTGGCCAAGGATGTTTGTTTGTCTTTCTTCTTTACCTCCCCTGAAACATAGTCCATCATCCCTTATCAATATGAGCAACTGCTTTTCTCACTCCAGAGCTGGCTTATTCTTACCTGGAAGAGAAAGAATAAGGGAGTCTTTGGAGAGAGAAGAAAATCATATGTTATTTTTTAAAAGGCATTCTGAGTAAGTGTTGAATAGAGTTCAAGAAAATTGCCTTAAAGACCTGCTCTCCACAGGGAAGGTGTTTCTCCTGGCTCCCAAGTATTTGCAAACTTAATTGCACATTTGTATGGGCTACTGTTTTTATTTCTTCCTGGTCTCAGAGGTGGGCTTTGAAGATTGTGCTCTCTCTGTAATGGTTTTCTTTATCTCAGATAAATTTTGCACACCTGCAAAGTAGAATGGCTTGAAAGAAACTGTGTCAGAATTGGCTCTTGATTTAATAAACCTGCAAATGAAGGAGGGTTTGATGAGCTGATGTGATGTTAGCCACCCCTGAGCCTCCTGTCACAGGGGTGCAGCCTGGTCCCACTCCCCCCGCCCAAAGGGGCTGTGCTGAACTGCAGAGCCTCAGCCCACATCTCTGCTGAAACCCTCTCTTTACCCGAAAGCTGAAAGCCAGGCGGTGTGGGGGAAGACCTGTTTCTGCGTGGGTGTTTGGAGACTTTTAGGCCAAGATGCTAATAAGAGGCTTTTAGGTTAATTGTAAAACCACAGGTCCCCTCTGCCAGGGACTTCTCAAACCTTCCGCACCATATTTTCTCAAAGAACTAGAAGGTTCATTTTAGGCTCTGGACCATGTGGGGAACAAATGAGGGGTGAGACCTCAATGCTTGGAGTTGATGGGAGTGCCAACACCCAGGGCAGTGGAGGACCCCAGACTTGTGCACAAGCCCCTCTGGGCCTCTTTGGCCTCCACCCCATAGAAATGTGCCCCTTTCCAGAGGGTGAAGGTGCTAGCCCTTCCCCCACCCCACCCCTGGAGTCTGACCTATTTGTTTCCAACTGTGACCTCCTGCCCAGCCGACAGGTGGCATGGGGAGGGAAGGCAATTAGAGGCGGGGAGGAAAGTGCTTGCTGGGTATTTATCCTCATCCCTGACCGAATGTCTCAGCTCTTGCCCTCCTCACGCAGATTCTGTGTTCTGGGTTGATTTCCAATCCCCTCCCTTCTGTCCCCTCTTCAGGCCTAGGCGTGGTGACACTTGCCTGCTATTTGCCATCCCTGAGGATTGCCGAGGCCCCGCCCACACCTTGGTCAGTTGTCCCTTTATTGAACTTTCCTCAAAGTACCTAATGGCACCCAATGGACTCAGTGGTCCTGGGCACATCATTTCCCTCTTGGAGCTTTGGTTCTCACACCTATAAAATGAATTTTATTATTCAACAGTTTGCTCATGTGGTTGTAACAAGCGCAAAGTGCTTGACCCAGGGCTTGGAGGACAGTAACTTTAGCCTTCGGGGACAGAAATGGTGTGTGTGGGGGGCTGGTCAATCATCTCTGTCCTTGGGAGTTGTCTGTCCTGGTCTGCCTGTGGCGGTCTTACATCCTGCTGTCAGCTTTCCATCCACAGGCCAGGGCCTGTTGACTGCCTGGTTCAGGAGTGGGGCACCAGGAGAGCAGACTCTCATGGAGCTTGGGAAGCTGGTATTTCTTTCTTTTTAAATTTTCTTTATTTATTTTCCTAATTTTGGCTGTGCTGGGTCTTGTTGCTGTGCGGGCTTTTCTCTAGTTGTGAGTGGGGGCTGTTCTCTAGTCACAGCGCACAGGCTTCTCATTGCAGTGGCTTCTCTTGAGGAGCACGGGCTGAAGGATGCATGGGCTTCAGGAGTTGTGGTGCATGGGCTTAGGTGCCCCGAGGCATGTGGGATCTTCGCCAACCAGGGATTGAACCCATGTCTCCTGCTTTCTTGTCCTGTTTGCTCCATAGACGCTGTGCATCCGACTGACACATGCACATTCTTTTCAGTCTTTATTTATTGTTATCAGGAAACAAAACAGTCACAGATTTCGTGCAACATGGTGTCCCCTGAGAATGCAAAAGAAAGAAACAGATGATACCAGATATTCCTGCTGGAGCAGCCAGGTGTGGGTTGGACCCTGGACTGGGTCCTAAAACTGTATTTCAGCAGCTGCTTCTCTGCATAAAGGAAACATGTCTGGGTCTAGGCAGCGGCTCTCTGACCTGGTCTATTCTGGAGTCTCATTCAGCCTTTGGGGTTGAGAGTCCAGGAATCAAAAGGAGAGTGGAGGAAATGGGCCTGGTGAGGAGTCTGTGAACCGTTAGTGTTTATGCAAGTATCTATCTAGGAAGGTGAGAAAGACAGGGAGGATGGGTCTCTGCTCTCAAGAGGATCAGAGCTAAGTTGGGAAAATAGCAGTTACTCAGGAAGTGATGAGAGCCCCAAGTGGGAGAGGGATAAGCCAGCACTAGTCCAGGGCAGGCTGTCAAGGAAAGCTCTCGAGAGAAGGGGACTTGACCTTTGGGTGAGGACAGTGTGGAGAGGGCATTTCAAGGGAGGCCAGCTCAGAGTCTGGGGTAGCCAGGCTGAAACAGCAGTTAAGTGTGGCCTGGGAGTAGCCAGAAATCCGGGTGTTGGGGGTGGGGAGGGGGAAGCAAGGAGTGGGTCCGGCTTATTCAGAGCCTTAAATACAGGTAGGGTATTTAGATCAGGAAGTAGGACTTTGGGAGCCCTTAGAGGAGGGATTCTTAACCTGGGGTTCCCAGATGGACTCAGAGCATCCCAGAAACCCCGAAACTGTAGGGTGCCGTGGTTGAAGGGTCTGGGCTTTGTCTTCAGACCTTCCTGCACTGAGTTCTAGTGCTGTTTTCTAGTTACTCCTTAACCTTTCTTTCTTCCCAATTAATTCTTATTGGAGTGTAGTTGGTCCACAGTATTGTGTTAGCTTTTACTGCACAGCAAAGTGAATCAGTGACACATACGCATACACACGTTCTTTTTTAGATTCCTTTCCCATCTAAGTCAGTACAGAGCATCGAATAGAGGTCCCTGCACCATACAGCCCGTTCTTACTAGACTACTGTTTTCAAGTAAGTGTGATCTGTTGCAGATGATGAAATAGTTCTCATTTGCAAATGTCTCTGAGTAGTTGCTTTCTTGTCACTGTCCATTTTTTCTAATCAGGGACTAAAGCACACAATTACCACAGGGGTCTGTGAAGTTTTTCTTGTTAAGAGGAGGCTTTAGTTTTGAAAGGCATAAAGCATCTACAAGTAGGAATTAATATGCGTGCACTCACTCACTCAGTTCTGTCTGACTCTTTGTGACCCCCATGGACTGTAGTCCACCAGGCTCCTCTGTCCATGGGATTTTTCAAGCAAGAATATTGGAGTGGGTTGCCATTTCCTTCTCCAGAATGCTTTTTTAAAAAAATTAGTGTTTGTTTTTATTTATTTGACAGCACTGGGTCTTGGTTGAAGCATGTGGGATCTAGTTCCTTGACCAGGGATTGAACCCAGGCACCTTGCATTAGGAGCTCGGAGTCTTAGCCAATGGACCACCAGGGAAGTCCCACTCCTAACCTTTTTGAGTCTGGCTTTCTCATCGGCTTTCTCTTCTATGAAATGGTGCTAAATGGTAGTATTTAGCCTGCAGTATGTTTGGGGTAATAAGTCCAGATCATGGACATGCTGCATTGCACACGGTCACTGGCTTTCTCTAAAGATCTCGGTAAAGGGCAGCTGTCATTAATATGCTGCAGAACTGTGAGTGACTTCTCCAGGGAGAGGGTCTCCTACAGCTTTCATGAGATTCCCTAAGGGGTCTCTGATTCAAAAAATGTTAAGCACCACTCACTGCTTGAGAGGTTTAAAAATAGCGGTGTGCTGAGCAGCAGAGAGCAGTGTTTATGTGAATGACACATTGGTGGTGTGGGCCTGGGGGCAGGGCCTCCAGTGCAGAGTCTTTCTGTTCATCTCTTGGACACGCCAACCCTCTGTCAGTTCATACCCGATCGTCAAGCCTTGCTGAGCCCCGATTCAGCCAAGCCCCTGCTCAATGCCGACACCCAGAGACTAAGAACAACATCAGTGAGAGGGAAGATGTGTGGAAGCCAGTCTCCAAAGGTGGCCCCCGTGCCTCCCGTCATCATAGCCTGGAAGGGTCCCTTCCCACATGGAATCAGGCTGGTACACAACTGGGTTTAACCAGTTGGAAGCAGTGGGAGTGGAGCTGTTCCCATCCAATCCCATCCCCAGTTCTTGATCAAAGCCAGCATCTTCACTTTCCCAAGTCTGAAGAAGATTTTGGGAGATCTGAGCCATGGTGAAAAGTCTGGCTCCCCTGGCTCCTCTGGAGAGATCACAGGCAGTGACCACATTGAGAGGAGAAGCCCCATGACCATATGGAGAAGGAGAGAGGGGTTCAAGAGTCCCAGCTTCTTAGTTCTGAGCCCAGAGGACCCAGGGCTCTCCACCATCTGTCTGCAAGCACAAGAGATACCCTGAACGAGAACAACAGAATAACCATCCCACAGAGCCCATGCAGCCCACAGAGCCACAAGGTCATGAGTTTTGTTTTAATGGCTCAAGTTTGGGATAGTTTATTACACACGTGGAAATAAATGGACCAACCGAACGAGAACATGTAAAGACAGTTTACTCAGAGCTTGCCTTTTGAAGTAACAATCACTTACGTTTTGGCAGAGAGTCCAAGACAGGCAGAGGAGTGGGAAAGTTTTACAGTGGAAAAAAAGGAAGGCCTCAATTGTGCCCTGATTGGCCTGGGGAAGCTAGGGATGGACTCATTAGAAGTAGGGCATCCTTGGACTTCCCTGGTGGTCTAGTGGTTAAGAATCCACCTGTCAGTGCAGGGGATACATGTTCAATCCGTGGTCTGGGAGGGAGGATTCCACATACCTCGGGGCAGCTAAGCCTGTGTGCCACAGCTACTGAAGCCCGAGAGCTCTAGAGCCCATGCTCTGCAAACAGAGAAGCCACTGACCGCAACGAGAAGCCTGCACACTGTCCTTGCTCATCGCAACTAGAGAAAGTGTTGAGCAGCAACAAAGACCCAGTGCAGCTCCAAATAAATAAATATTTTTTAAAAAAAGAAGCAAGGTATCTTCTATGTGTGGTTAGGAGCATATTTGGTTTTCCCTGCTTAACCTTAAGTTGCAAGCGGGGACAAAAATTAGGGAAGCTAGTCAAGTTCTTGCTGGTTGGGGCTGATTGTCACAGGGGTTACTGTTTGGCTTCCTGGACTGTTTGCTAGAGGTGTGGACTGATTTCCTACAAGTCTGACTTGTTGGTAGCAGGCTGCCTTTTTGGGTTGGTTACTGTAGGTAAGGGGACAGTTTCCTGGGCTGGTTACTGCAGACTGAGTGTCAGAGTTCTGTTTTTCTATGTGGTTTGGCATTACCTGTTTGTATATTCAGTCTCTCATATGACAACAGATTCCTGCAAGTGAACTGATGATAGTGAAGCCGTGTGGAATGAACAGAGCTTTCTAGGTGAGCCCAAAACAAGGAAAATCACACTTAGCTTGCACTAAGCTTGAAGAACAGGTGAGAACTCGCAGGTAGATGAGGGAAGGAGGGACATCTCAAGGCGAGGGAGCATGACCCAAGGCCTGGAGATGGGGGAGACACTGCGCCAGGTGGACCAGGTTGGCTTGTGACAGGAGCTGAATGCTGGCTCAGGATCCAGGGCACTGGACAAAGAGGGTCACAGCCATTGGAGTGACAGGGTCAGAAGGAGGAGCTGGAAGGGAGAAACAATGAAGGTAGATGAGCAGGCAGCTGCTCCCTTGGGAAGGAGTTTTGAAAGTGGAAGCTACAGGGGTGAACAGGACTCAAGGGAAGAGAAGAGAAGAAATGCAGAGTCCAGGTTTTGTGCAGACTGAAGACTCAATGGTCACTGAGAAGGTGACTCAGGGAGAGGGGAGGAGGTTTGGAGGGGGGTGATAGTCGTTTGGGGAATGCTGAGTAGGAAGAGTCTGGATGACCCCAGGGGACGTGCACGGAGCCTTTGGAGATTCGGATTTGGAGCTAGGAGTGAGCTAAGGGAGGGATGAATTTGTGGGGGTTCTGGTGGCCCCCCAAGGACTGTGGATAGAATGGGAAGAGGAAGAGGTACACGTGGCAGGGGCTGAGAAGGAATGTCCGGAGTAGACCCGAGTTGGCGTTGACCCTGGAGAGAGCTGTGTTGAGGAAATTGGGGGCAGAGGAGATTTCAAGGGGCAATTGATCCAAGAGAGAGACTGAAAACAGTTGGATTTGGGCAGAAGCAGGGAGTTTGTGCATGAGAAGCAGGTGGAATCCCAGGGCAGGGGCTGGAAGTGAGAGGAAGTGGGCTGACTGCGAGGAGAGAGACTTTTCAAGTGGTTTGCCTCTGACTGGCCTGAGTCGGGAGGAGAGAGGCGGTGGCCGCAGGGCGATGTTGGTTTGGCAGGGTTTGTTGTTCAATGGGAGAGGCTAGAGTGAGTCTCAAGGCGGAGAGGGAGCAGTCGATAGTGGGGGCAGGGAACTGGAGTAGCCGAGAGGGCACACACCAGACAAGGAGGCAGCTGTCAGAAACCACGGCCTCGGGCAGAATCGGGCTGCAGGTGGGATTGCGCTGGTCCACAGCGTGTTTTGTTTTGGGTGGAATTTGCTGCTAAACAATGACATGTGAAAATTCCCATTCCCACTGTCCGGAAAAATCAAAGCCCTCCCCTCCTCTCCTTCCCACAGGCAGCAGGGGTTGGAGCCTGGGCCTCTCCAGATGGGCCTGGCTTCCAGGTGGCCACCCGTTCATCCTACCTGCCCTTCTCACGCTTTGTGTTTCCTGTTTGGCCCCAGGAGACATTTCCCAGGTGGCGCTAGTCATAAAGAACCTGCCTGCCAATGCAGGAGACCTAAGAGACGCAGGTTCGATCCCTGGGTGGGGAAGATCCCCTGGAGAAGGGCACCTCAACCCACTCCAGTATTCTTGTTTGGAGAATCCCCATGGACAGAGGAGCCTGGTGGGCTATAGTCCACAGGGTCACAAAGAGTTGGACACGACTGAAGCAACTGAGCACAGCACAGACGTTTACACTGAAACCTCAGGGTGAGGAGAGGTGAGAGGGCAGACCAGAGCCAGCCTCAGCAGGGGGCCTGATGTGGGAGGGTGCTGAGAAGGTGAGGAGGCAGGCCCGGAGGCCAAGGGTAGTGATTTAGGGAGAGTGGGAAAGGTTTGGAAAGGCCATGAGGAGGACGTGAGAGGAGGCTGTGAAGGTTACATGGAGTGAGGCTGGGGGGCCGGGACCTGCAGTCCAGCCTACACCCCCGGGTGATGGAACAGAAGCTGGAGGGAGGGAAGGGCGTGAAGGAGGCTGCTCTGTCCTCCAGGAGCCTCTGCACCCACCTCCGTGTCCTTTGGCTCTGTTAGTGGGTCTGGGCTGTCCCCAAGCCTTGGGGCCACACAGACAGGGCCCCAGAAGACAGAGCCTGCCCTCCTCTGTCCTAGGGACCCTCCCAGGCTGGGAGCATGCTGGGAAGCTCAACATGACACCCCGAGGGACTCAAGTCCAAGAGGGCCTGTGTACGAGTGCTCCCGAGACTCCACATCAGAGCCATCTCCAATCCTCTGCGGCAGGCCCTCAGGAAACACACGTCCCCTCCCTACAGCTGTCCTCCCGTTGAAGTCCCTTCTGTCTGTGCCTCTGCGGCTGGTTCTCTGTCACCTGGGATGGGGCTTGCTCTTGACAGGAGAGGGGTGGGTATCATCCCCGAGCCTCCCCAGGTAGCAGCTCTCAGCGCACACCTTGAGATGAAAACATGCCGTCCGCACCCTCTGCAGGGATGCTCCGGTCTGCGTCGTGTGGGGAACGGTGTGAGCTTGCACACATGTCACAGTATCACGTCGAGCCGGAATGTAATTAGGCGATGTTGGGGAAAAATTCCGTCTGTCTCCTGGGAATATTGGAATAATGAGCCATCACAGAGGACCCAGGAGGCTGGCGGGGGGCTGCTGACCTGAGCCGAAGGCTCGGATCATTCATTAGCTCTGGAGGTGCTCCTGATTTGTTCCTGCTCCTGTTCATGTTCCAGCTGCCTAAATAAGCTGGCCCGATCCTGAACAGAAAGCAGCAGATTTAGTGGAGAGCCTGAAACGGTAATCTGGGCTTTGAAACAAGAAAGCGAGCAAGTTGTGTGTTTCTGGGGTGGCGGAAAGACAGAAGCCACAATCATCCATGGTGACATGCAGCCATTTGATAAATTGAGTCCAGGTAAGGGCGGAAAATCGTGGGGTAAAGGAGCCAGACTTTCTGGAGTGTGGACTGGGTGTGTGGCTGGCAGGGCAGTGGGCAGGAAGGCCCACCGAGGCCTGAGATTGGGCTGAGAGGGGCCCGGAGTTTTCGGGAGAGCCACCTGGGAGAGGTACAGGCCAGTCCTGCTCTGAGCTAATTCCTCTGCACCCTCGAGGGGCAGGCGGACCCACTCAGAGTGCTCCCAGCCCACCCTCCCGCATAACGCGCTGGGTATCCCTGCCAAGATGGGCTTCCCAGGTGGCTCTAGTGGTGAAGAACCAGCCTGCCAGTGCAGGAGATGTGAGAGACGAGTTCGATCCCTGGATCAGGAAGATCCCCAGGAGGAGGGCACGGCAACCCACTCCAGTATTCTTGCCTGGAGAATCCCCAACCTGGCAGGCTACAGTCCGTGGGGTTGCAAAGAGCTGGACGTGACGGAGCATGCACACACGAGGGCAGATTCCACCTGGAAGTTTGAGGGGCAGGAAGCACCAAGATACAGGCTTGCCTCTGACTACAGAGTGAGTTCCACATGGACTGGTTTTTCTTCTTAGCTCAGAACCTGCTCTGATCTTAGAGGCAGGGGTGATGGGAGCTATGAGGCACCAAGGGACAGGAAAGGTTTCGCACAGCCCCGGGGCAGCAGGGGGCCTTCGGGATGGTTGGGAGGCTGTTTTCTGGCAGAGGCAGCCTGAACAGGCCTGGCTGGCCAAGCGGAGAAAGGCAGGGGGGACTGTGGTCCACAGACAGGTTAATGGCTCCTGCCTTGCACACAATTCAATTTGCCCTCCTGAGCCTCCTGGCTTTGGGGAAGGGCCTCTCCTCCTGGGAGCCCAGTTGGACTCCCAGAGCCACAGGGCCTAGGTTGGCAGGGCCTGATTGGATCAGGAGAAATAAAGAATGTGGGACTCACAGACAGTCCAGCGCCCAGAGGGGCCATTGGCTCAGACCCATCTTCAAAACGCCGTTGCAAGTGTCTGTAATACACATCGCCATCTCCTCCCACCTTCCCATGTCTCTGAAAGGTAGCTGCGAATGACTCAGAATCAGAAAACTTGGAACCGGTCTGTTTTTCTCTGCATCTGTGCGGGTGTCCAGCCCATGCCAGGACCAAGCTGGGGGAGAAGAAACATGAAAAAGACTCCATCTTTTCTTTCTCCTCAGTACCTTGCATCTTGTATCAAACCCAACTCCTAGACATATCTGTGTCTCCTTATTGCGGGAAGCTAGGGAAAGAGTTAGGGCAGGAGCCCGCAACCTGTGGGCTGCAGACAGGTACCTCCTGTCAGGTCAGCGGTGGCATTGGATTAGAAATAAAGTATAATAAATGTAATGTGTTTGAATCATCCCAAAGCCATCCCCTGCACCCTGGTCCAGAGAATAACTGTCTTCCATGAAAGCAGTCCCTGATGCCAAAAAGGTTGGGGGACCGATGAATTAGGGGACAAACTGCAAACCAGAGGAGACATCATGGACTCCAAACCAGACAGGCTGTCTCTTGCCTCTAGGCCTTTGACCATGGCGGTTCCTTCCACCTAGCACAAAGGCCAGGGGGAGCTTCTACTCACCCTTGGAGGCAGCCTTTCCACTGTGACCCCTCCACTCCCCGGCAGCACAACTGGCTCCCACCCTCACCCATGTCTCTAAGAGCGTTTTCAATGCTCCATCATGGCGCTGATGCTGCCCTCCTTAACTCAATCCACAAATAATTGTTGAGTGCCTCCCAGGTGCCTGGCACTATCCTGGGGGTTGGGACATGACAGGGAACGAGCAGATGAGAGAAAGACGATAAACATGTAAACAGATAATTAAGAGGGCTAAGAGGGCAATGGCGCAATGTACTTCTGCAATCAAGAGGGACTGCGGTGGGCGGGGGCGTCTGCTTTAGACAAAGAGGTGATGCTGGAGCTGTGGCTTGAGTGCTGAGAGGGAGGTGGTCCCACAAGGGCCTGGGGCAGGGTGGTACATGCAGGAATAGTCAGAGCTAAAAGGCCAAGGCAAACATATTGTATCATTCCATTTGTATGAAACTTCCGGTATAGGCAAATTAGAGACAGAAAGCAGATTAATGGTTGCCAGAGGCTGGGGCGGGGGTGGGCGGTGGGGGCGGGGGCGGTGGCGAGGGAGGTGGGGAGCAGGAGGCAGGATGGGAATGATTGCTAATGGTTATGGGGTTTCTTTTGGGATGATGAAAAGAATGAGCTTGCTGGGACTTCCTTGGTGGTCCAGTGGCTAAGACTCTAAGCTCTCAGTGTAAGGGGCCCAGGTTTGATCCCTGGTCAGGGAACTAGATTCCACATGCCACAACTAAAGAGCCTGCTTGCCGCAATGAAGATCAAAGATCCCACGTGTCACAGATAAGACCCAGCGCAGCCAAATAAATAAATACATTAAAAAAAAAAGAATGAGCTTGCTGTATTCTAGGTACCAAAAGGCCAGTGTGGGAAAAATGGTAGAGGATGGGGCTGGAGATGTGATGAGAGCTGATCATGAGGAAGCGCTGGGTTGGTGAGAAGCTTGCATTTTATTCTGGTACAGTGGGGGAGCCACTGGGAAGTCTTCAAGCAGGAAAGGAACAAGATAGCACTTACCATTTTTAAAGATGCTGGTGGCTGTGTGTGGGCCGTGGGTGGTGAGGGGACCTAAATAAAAGCAGGGAGATTGGGTGGAGAGGCTGCTGCTGGGGTCCGGGGGAAAGACGATGGTGGCCTGGGGCAGAGTGCGGGCCGTGGGGATGGAGTGATGAGAACCGACTTAGGGTTTATTTTGAAGGTAGAACTAGTGGGACTTGATGGATTAAAGGGAAAGAGACTGAGGGCTAGGGAAGAATGGAGAATGCCATTTACATTTTCAACTTGAGCAACTAAAAGGATGGGGTTGGCGTTTACTGAGATGAGGAAGCCTGTGGAGGGAACACCTTTGGGGCACTCAGAGTTTGAGCAGCTTATTAGATATCCACGCACAATGTCAGGGGAGCCGATGGGTGGGCTGGTCTAGAGTTCAGGACTGAGACACATGTCTGATCTTCATCCCATGGAGACAGTATTTAAAACCTGAGCCTGGGTGAGCTTCCTGGGGATAGGTGTGGGTATGGAAGAGAGAAGATCCCAGAGCTGTGCCTAGGGAGTCAGGCTATGTAGAAATCAAGCCAAAGAAGAGCCCCCAGCACAGCAGACCAAGAAAAGCAGCCAGCAAGGCAGGAGGAAAAAAACGGCAGTTCTACCTCTGCAGTGGAGAAAGTGTTTCTAGAAGGGAGAGCCCACACTGTTCAGTGAGTGCTGCTGAGAGGATGAGGAGATGGGGACAGAGGAGTCATCTTAGGACTTAGCAGTGTAACTAGAGATTGGGCTCCCTGTGAGTCCAACTTCCCTGATAACTTGGTTGGTAGAGAATCTGCCTGCAATGCAGGAGACCCTGGTCTGATTCCTGGGTCAGGAAGATCCCCTGGATCAATTCCCGGGTCAGGAAGATCCCCTGGAGAAGGGATAGGCTACCCATTCCAGTATTCTTGGGCTTCCCTTGTGGCTCAGCTGGTAAAGAATCCGCCTGCAATGCGGGAGACCTGGGTTCGATCCCTGAATTGGGAAGATCCCCTGGAGAAGGGAAAGGCTACCCACTCCAGTATTCTGGCCTGGAGAATTCCATGGACTGCACAGTCCATGGGGTCGCAAAGAGCTGGACAGGACTGAGCGACTTTCACTTTCACTTTTCCCTGTGAGTCTGAGCACCCAGCACATGTGTGCTGTGCTGTGCTTGGTCGCTCAGTTGTGTCACCCAGCACATAGTAGATGCTTATTTAAAGGTTGGAAGACTTGAAATGAGCATGTTCTGGACTATGCAGCATAGACTGCCCAGAGCATCAGAGTTCGAGCTAGAAATCAGTTATCTATCAAAGGGAAGTGGCTGAGGAGCATGGGCCACTGGGGAGCCCATTGTCACAGGGAGGCTGAGGGTCGCTGGGAGGCTGGTGGAAGCCGGGGAGCCCAAGGAGCACAGGATGCTGGCTTGCCCGTCCGCACATTTTGTGAGGGCCTTCCCTCCACATCTCCCCTTTTCCTTCAGGAGGTGATTCATATTTCAATATATTCCAGCTGAAAAAGGATCCGATTTTGAGCAGGTGGTAAGTCAGTACACGGAAATTTGATATATTTTGACTAATGCAGTTTGAAATTTGAAAACTGCAGACGATTTTATTCAGGATCCATTTTTATACCAACTCATTATTGGGGGGAAAAGGCAAGATTTCAGGTTTCAGGAGGAGGATGTGTGAACCCAGGCCTGTCACCACTAAGCTTCTCTAAGCAGGCTTGACCTGGCCAGCCGGCTTGCTGCCTGCCTCGGCTGCCTCGCGTTCCTGCTGAAATGCTTTCTTTAGCTACCCCTTTCAAGCATCCCCCTGGGGTTACTAGCCCAATTTAATCTGACCTTTGGCCCTGCCTCTGTCGCACCAACTCCGGCAAATCCCCAGGGTTGGCACTTAAGACAAGTTTTGTGATAACAGTCAATGGTATTACACAGAATTTCCACTTCTTTCCCCATCTGCCTCCTCCATTTCCCCAGCCTTGCAAGTGAGAAGCACAAGGAGAGGAAATAAATAACGACGATGGGGTGGGTTGAGAGGGCTGGTGAAGCTGTCGGCAAGGGAGCAGAGACAGTGTCTGTGGGATGCGGGTGAGGGTCCCTGAGGGGCCAGGGGTCTCGAAGAAGAGAGAGAGCTGTCTTCCCATCGATCAATGCCAGATCCAGCTTTGTCTGGGTCTTGGTTCCACCATCTCGGGTGAATCACTGCACTTTGTTGAGCCTTATTTTTCTCAGCTGTAAAATAAGGATATGAATACCTTCCTAATAATTTTTGGGGGGAGGACTTCCCTGGTGGTCCAGTGGTTAAGAATCTGCCTTGCAACACAGCGTACACAGGTTCGATCCCTGGTGGGGGAACTAAGATCCCACATGCCAAGAGGAATCTAAGCCCACATGCTACATAACTAGAGAGTTAGTGCACCGCTACAAAAGATCCAGCACGACTCAACGAAGAGCCTGTGTGCTGCAACTAAGACCAAATGCAGCCAAATAAACAAATATAAATAAATAATCTTTGTGGGGGAATATCTAATGAGTGGGCTTTCCTGTTGATGCAGTAGTAAAGAATCTGCCTGCCAATGCAGGAGACGAAAGAGTTGAGGGTTCGATCCCTGGGTCGGGAAGATCCCCTGGAGGAGGAAATGGCAACCCAATCCAGTATTCTTGCTGGAAAATCCCATGGACAGAGGAGCCTGGACGGCTACAATCCAGGGGATCGCAAGGTGTCAGACACGACTAAGCGACTGAGCACACACATACACTTCTAAAGAGTATATGTGGATGCTCCCAGGATGGTATATCTGTCACACAGGAGGGATTCAACATGTGTTTATCTGTGCTTCCCCACCCCAGAGGTCTCCTCTTTGTAGGAGGCACACAGCTTTTGTCTCCTGAGTAGCTCACAGCCTAGATGGGAAGAAAACCCTGTGGTTGGTGACTTCTTGGGCGTGGAACATAAGTCTGTATAGACTAACCTTTCTGGGTGACTTGTCATCGTGTATCAGGAGGACTGATAATGAATCTCTGATTTAGGGAAAGAGTAAAAAAAAATTTTTTTGGATAAAGCGTTATGCATAAGGATGTTCATTTCAATATTATTTAGTTTTAGCTTAACTGACTCTTAAAAGAATCAATAGGTACATTCACACGGTAATAAATTGGAAACTCCTGACAGGTATACAAGTGAATTTCCCTTCACACCAGTCCCTAAGCTTCCAGGAGAGTCTCCCAGGAGGCAAATGATATTACCAGTTTTGCCATGATAATTTATAGCAGCGAAAAACGGAAAACAATCTAAATGTCTCAGAAAAATAAATTATGGTCTGTCCATACAATAGGATCCTCTGTAGTCTCTAAAAACCATACCTGATCTTTCGTCACTTGACTGTGGTTGCCTCTGACCCTCAGCATCTGCTGTTCCCTCTGCCTGGAATGCCCACTCACCCAGTGGAGTCCTTCTCAACCTTCAGACTCCCAGCCCTCCCACCCCCGTGGACAAGGGGAGCCCCCACAGTTCTCCTGGCTACCTGGATCTCTCTCCTTATACTCCTCCTTCAGTTCAGTCGCTCAGTCATGTCCAACTCTTTGCAACCCCATGGACTGCAGCACCCCAGGCCTCCCTGTCCATCTCCAACTCCCGGAGTTTACTCAACTCATGTCCACTGAGTCGGTGACACCATCCAATGATTAGATATGGATATGGCCCTTCAGTGAGGGTCTGTTTTCCCATCAGACTGTATTCTCCTGGAGGGTGGGGTCAGTCTGTCTGCTGGGCTCCCCAAGGCTGCTTTAGAGCAGAGACTCACAGATGGAGGCACCTGGAGAGCAGCTGAACGAATGAATAAGTTAGGCAGAAAACGCAGGCTACAGAGCTGCATATATAGCATGATCCCAGTTTTATTGCTTTAAATAAAATTTTTATTTAAATTTTATATATCCCTACGTAAATGAAGGAACTCTCGTAAGAAGGTACAGGAAGGCCCCGTGGATGATTGTCAAGGATAATAGGATTGTGGTGATTTTTCTTCCTTTTTAGTTCTATACATTTCACATTTTCCACAATTGGCAAGTATTATTTTAAAGCTAAAACAAGTAAGGAAGAGTGACTTTAAAGGAAAACCTTGTGGGGGAAAATAGGTAGGGCTTCGGGACACCGGGAAGCCCCCCGCCACCTGGACTAAAGCTCTCTGGATAAGGGTCAGAAGCTGCCCTGTGCTGGTGGCTGGCCAGACGAGGGTCCCTGAAGAAAGTACGGGGCTCCACCAGCAGGGAGGAGACAGCAGTTCAAGGCCTGGGACCTAAGATTCTCAGCTAAACTCAGCAGGGTATTTTTTTTTTCTGTAGGATTTATTTATTTTATTGAAGAGTAAATGTAAGCAAATATAAGGTATAAAAAATAAGAAAGTTAACATCCCTGAGCCCGCTGCTCAGTTTAACACATAGAACACCACAGATCCATGTGAAGCATTCCCTGCCGAGTGTCTTAAGGAGCCAATCGAGAGATTCTGCAAAAGGGTCAAAAGAGAAAGGTCTGTGAGGTGAGGCCTGAAATGCCTGGTAAATTACTCTCTTCGGCATGAGGTCTCTCCTGCTGCTAAAACTTACTGTAAAATATATATTGTATATATTTGGACTTCCCAGGTGGCTCGAGTGGTATAAATAATCCGACTGCCAATGCAGGAGATGCAGGTTCGATCCCTGAGTCGGGAAAATTCCCCCGGAGGAGGAAATGGCAACTCACTCCAGTATTCTTGCTGGGATAATCCCATGGACATAGGAGCCTGGTGGGCTACAGTCAATAGAGTCACAAAGAGTCAGATACAACTGAAGTGACTGAGCACGCACGCATGTGTTTACCCATAACAAGCCATCTCAGCCAACTCTAGCACCTGGTTTCCTTGCTTTGGGCTAGAATTACATCAGCGAAATCATTCATTCATGCACTCACCAGACAAGCTTGGATAAGCTCCACATACCTGGCACTAGTTGGGGGTGGTTCCCCCCAACCCCAAGGAAACTTAGGGCACTGCTCCCACAAGAAGAGCAGGAATTGGGGGAGCAGCGCCAGACCATGGAGGGCTTGGGAGTCATGCTCAGCAGGAGGGACCTCACATCTGTGAGGATTCTTATTTGCAAGCAACAGACACCTGCCTTGACTAATTTAAATAAAAGGCAATTTTTTGGGGAGTATACTGAGTACTTCACAGAATCTCCCAGAGGGCTGGGGACTCCACAGGTAGGAAAAACAGCCCAAGGGAAGGCAAAGACACCTCCAGTGAGCACCTCTAAGGTTCTCACCACAGCCTCTGCCCCCATTGGCTCTGCCACTGCTGCCATCCTGGCAAGCATGTGTCCTGCTCGGCCCCCTGTATATCCGCCTCATTAACTCCCAGCTCAGAAGTCTGGGGTGGTAGTGTCAAGTGGCAGAGCCCCGACCCTGGGTCTTGGCGGAGCTGCAAGGGAGGCTGGGAAAGGGAGGGCTGGACCTTTTCAGCTTCCACGGGGAAGGAAAGGCTCATCTACATAAACTGGAAGATCTGCCAAGTACAGGAAGAGGGTTTAGCTGCTGGGTGGCTGACAAGAGTGACAGATGTCCACAACATACTCTCCTGAAGGCATCTGGGGAAGACTGTCAGTTCATGGAAGCCAGGAACTGGTTCTTTTATTCCCAGAGCCCTCTTGGCATGGTGCCTGGTCAGAGGAAAGTAGGGGAGTAAATATTTGCTGAGCTAATGCACCGTCAGGGCTTCCAGGTGGAGCTAGTAGTAAAGAACCCACCTGCCAATGCAGGAGACATAAGAAATCCAGGTTCCATCCTTGGGTCTGGAGTAGAAAGTAGCAACCCACTCCAGTATGCTTGCCTGGAAAACTCCATGGACAGAGGAGCCTTGTGGGCTACAGTCCATGGGGCTGCAAAGAGTCAGACACGACTGAGCACACACACGCGCACACACACAGTGCAATGTCAGCAGGGGAGTGACCTGAGCAGGTTTCACGGGAGGGGCCAGACAGCCCCACCTGTCCAGTGAAAGGTAAGCGGATCTTGGGCAGAGCCTGGGGCAGTGGCCGTGGAAGCCTGGGTTTGCAGGCACTTTGTCCTCTTGTCCCCACAAACCTTGTGTGTGACCAGGGTGGCTTGATTTCTCACCACACAGAGGGCCTGTTTCATTCCGTTTTCTTCCTCCTCAAACTCCCTCCCTCTTCCTTCCCTCAGCTCTCAGCTGATGACCCCACTTACTTCCGGGAGAAAACAGAAGCCCTCAGAAGCTAACACATCCTCCTCTCTTCAGGAGGAACACCTGCACCAGAGGTGTTCTTTGGACCTCTGGATCTTGGTCTCTTTGGTCCTCTCACTCCTAAGCCATCAATTTCTCTCTCCCTTTCCTCCTGGATCACCCCCAGGAGCATGCAAACAGACTCTAGTGTCTTTTCTTCCATCTTAGAAAACAAACAACCTCCCTGGACCCTACACCCCTTCGGGTCCTGCCCAGACTGTCTGCTCCCTGCGCATCCAAGCTTCCCTAGTGAGTGGCCTCTGGGTGCTCCCAGCTGCTGATCCCGGAGTCCCCTGGGAGCCTTCATCCCTTTCCTACTGACAACAGGCTGGGCCCTTTGAAGGACCTTGACCAGTGAAGCGTGAACTGGAGTGACATGCACCCCTGGAAACGAAAGCCTCAAGTGCCAGTCCTCTGTCCCCTCTGCATCCCTGAGCAGAGCGGCAGCTGCCCTGCCTGAGCAAGAAGCCAGTCTTTGTTGCTGTGGTCGTGGAGATTCTGGGTCCCTGGTCACATCAGCGTGCCCCAGCCTGTCCTGACTGATACAGTGCTGTCTCCCCTCCTCAGCTCCCATTCACTCTTCATCCCACTCCCACATGCCTTCTGCCCCTCCTTTCTACCAGCAACGAACTTTCCAGCATCACCCATTACCTCCACATTGTCAAATACACTCTCCAGTCCTCAAGGAAACTCTCAGCCACTCTCATCCTCCTTCCTTCTCAAAACACTCTTGGCTTTGGTCATGCCACACTTTCCAGGCTTTCCTCTGACCTCATTGCCCATCCTTCTCCTTTACACACCTTAAGAATTGCTGTGTTGCCAGAGTCCGCAATCCTTTATCTTCTCACACTCTCTCTCTCTCTCTTTTTTTTTTTTTTGGCTGTGCCATGCATCATGTGGAACTTCCCTGACCAGGGATTGAACCCACACCCTTTGCGTTGGAAGTGCAGTGTCTTAACCACTGGACCGCCAGGGAAGTCTTGACTCTAACTTCTCTCTTGACTCTCAGAGGTGACCTCATCCATTCCCATGGATGGAAATACCATCTCTATGCTGGTGCCTCCCACGTGTGCTTCTCACCTCTGGGCTTCAGTTTTGTACAACTCTGTAAGATTTATGACTTTGTTCATCCTAGGCGGAGCTCTTCGCGGCCCCGGCGCCTGTTTTCCTAGGCTCCTCCCATCTTGCTGTACTCTTACGCTCTGCAGCCTCCTGTCTCCCTTACAACGGTCCATCCTAATGTCCGTCAGTTCTGCAACCCAGATGTTTCTCGGCCTGTCCACTGCTGTCTGTCTCCATGGCCCCCACCCCTTCTGAATCCTCCATGTCTCTCATGGATGACAGCCATAGGCCTCGCTGCCTCCCTTCTTGGTCCCACAAATCCATGCTCCCCCCAAATCTGATCAGGTTGCTAGTACTTCAGTTTCCTGCCAGAAACAGAATCAGATCCAAAGTCTGTTTATTTATGGCTGTGCGGGGTCTTCATTGCTGTGCGCCGGCTTCCTCTGGTTGCGACAAGTGTGGGCCTCTCCTTGCAGTGGCCGGAACGTGGCTTGTTTCGGAACGTGGCTGTAGGCGCACAGGCTTCAGTGGTGCAGCACGTGGGCTCAGTGGTCGTGGAGCACAGGCTGTAGGTTACACAGGGTTCACTACTTGCAGTTCCCAGGCCCTAGAGCACAGGCTCAATAGCTGTGGCACGCAGACTTGGTTGCTTCGCAGCCTGTGGGATCTTCCCCGACCAGGGATGGAACCCATGTCCCTTGCATTGGCAGGTGGATTCTTATCCACAGTGCCTCCAGGGAAGTCCCAGAACTAAACTCTTGACTGAGCCTTTTAAAGCCATTTTTGACCCCATCACACGTCCCTCTCATCCACACCAAGTTCAATTCTGCCCCAGGACCTATTCACCTGTAGTTCCCACTGCCTGGAAAGCTGTTCTTCAGCTCCTTCTTAATGTTAGGTGTCAACCCAAGTGTCACCCGCTCCTCAGAGAGGCCATTCATTCATTCATCTGTCTTAAACCTCCTTCCTGTGTCCCCAGTGCCTACCGCTCTGTCAGTTTGGGCGTCTCTGGTTGTTTAAATCATCTCCCCCTAGACTGTAAGCTCCACGAGGGAAGGAGTTACGTCTCTTACTGTTGTAGCACCAAGCACGGAGCTGTTCCTCACATGAATGAAAGAACTGGAAGGCAGATTCAGAAAGGGGTGATCGATAAACAGGACGTGAGTTCTGAAGGCCTTTCACAAACAGCAAGGAAGGAGTGGCTGCTCCAGGGACTCAGAATGAGGGGTCTTGGTGGAGAGCTCTGCACCTGCTTCTCAAAGCTGGGTTCCATCTGTTTTCCTCCAGGGATTGGTAGAGCAACCCCCGCAACTCCCTTCTCTCACACGCCTTCAGGAGCCCCCTAGGAAGGCATCTCAATGGACACTTGCCCCCTGAGGACTGTCCCAACCCTGCAGAGGTTCCCAGCCCCAGTTATCACACCATAAGGGTGTCAGGGGGCCTGTCTGGTTGCAGGTGGGCCTACAGTTTTCTGGGGTTTGTGGGGACAGACAATTGGTTCCAGATGGAAGAGACAGGGCACAGAGCCTTCTCTGAAGCCCCTGGGAAGGGCTGGCTTTCAGAGGCCCTTGTCCTCAGCCTTGGAGTCCTGGAGGCCACAGCCCGGGTTCTGGGGCCCACAGACTGGGAAGCAAATTTGAGTAGCAGTGAACACATATTATAAGCCCCAGGGCAGCTTTGCAAAGTGAAGATAGAGCTCATATGACCAGGGCTTT
The DNA here is from genome assembly GCF_003369695.1 of Bos indicus x Bos taurus. NCBI lineage: Eukaryota > Metazoa > Chordata > Mammalia > Artiodactyla > Bovidae > Bos > Bos indicus x Bos taurus. The sequence continues at coordinate 24,028,658 of NC_040094.1, read as the reverse complement.
GTGCAGAGAGCTGGCCATGTGTCGGGGGATGGACTGGGAGAGAGAGCCAAGTACAAAGGTCAAGACCTCGTCCCCGGCCCCGCCCCGCGGCCCCACCCCCACCCCCGACCTGCTATGCCCTGGGGCAGCAAAGGCCTGGCAGGAACTTGAGGTTGAGCCCTGACTTGGAATCTAATCCATCAGGTCCCTCTGCCAGGCCTCTGGGGTCTGGGAGCGCCAGGGTGGGTGGGGTGAAAGCCAGGGTCCACGGGGTGGGGGGCGGGGAGGCAGCGGCTTCCTCTGATGGAGTAGCAGTAACGGTAATGCAGCCCTCAGCCTTGGGGATGCCCAGCCCTCAGCCTTGGGGATGCCCCGCCCTGCAGCCGGTCTGGGTACCAGTTCAGAGCACAGCCTCAGTGAGTGCTGCCAACACCCAAGAAGGCAGGTGCTCTAAGTCCCCATTCCCGGACTGAGAAACTGAGGCTGCAGAGGTTTGGTGGCCTGTCTGAGCTTGTCCAGCTGAAACGTGCTGCCTTTGGGACTGGTCCCAGGCCCAGGCAGTTCATGGACACAGAGCTGCCTGTGCCGGCCTCCAGTGTAGCCCCCCACCTCTCCATCCCACTCAGGGACCCCCGCAGTGAGGAGGTGATAGACACGGTTAGGCAGAGGAGAGAGGAGGCTGAGTTTGCTCCAACAAGGCCTCCTGAGAGCTTGGCGGCCCAATTAGCACGGTTCCCGGCCAGGCCCGCTCGGGGGACTAGCTGCAGCAGATGAAAGCTGAAAGGTTATTCCAATAAGGTGCCGCCCACTTCCCAGCTGAGAGTGATCCTGGTGTGCTGGAGGGGCTTGGAGTGGGTACATAATTCAGCGTGTCAGGAGGAGAGCAGGAGCTATAGGCAAAGCCAGAGTGGGCGCTGAGATAAGACGGGGATGTCACGGGCGGGCGTGCCTCTCCTTGGAAGAGGGCCCTGCCCCCTCCCTGGGGTGGAGTTCAGGAACGGTCAGGATGAAAGGGCTGGGTGGCCAGCCCCCTCGATGGTCTCCAGAGACAAAGGTGTGCTGAAACATTCACATGCAGGCACGCAGGTATGTGCACACGGCCACGTCCACACACATAGATAAACATACATGTAGATGTGCAGACACTCACACACACACAGGCTCTGTCTAGGCCCCAGGCTGCAGCCACAGGGCCTGAGGTGTGGGTCTGAAGAACGATCATGCCCCATGCCTGCCTGTTTACTCGCCCCTCATCCTGTGGCCAGAAGTTTTTTGGGGGGCCATGGCACTCCTGGCCCCCAGATAGGTTGACTGAGATTTGTTTGGGACTTTCAGATATTAGCACTAAAAGTCCTGTGTCCTGGGAAACTCCTGAGTCCCAGACAAACCTGTGCTGGTCGCCTGCCCCAGGCCCCAGGCAGGCCCGGCGTGTCCCCTCCCTCCCCAAGTCCTCCTCTGTCACCTCCGTGCTGGCCAAGGGCCCCTTGAAAGAGAGCCACAGCTGAGTCTCTGCTCACCCCGGAGGCCTGTGCACTAATCAAGACCATTATGTTTATTGAGCACCTACTATGGCTTCCCTGGTGGCTCAGAGGTTAAAGCGTCTGCCTGCAATGCGGGAGACCTGGGTTCCATCCCTGGGTTGGGAAGATCCCCTGGAGAAGGAAATGGCAACCCACTCCAATATTCTTGCCTGGAGAATCCCATGGACGGAGGAGCCTGATGGGCTACAGCCCATAGGGTCGCAAAGAGTCGGACATGACTGAGGACTTCACTTCACTATGAGCCAGGCTCTGGGCCTAGAGTTTTCTTCCTGAGTACCTACTGTGTGTCGGGCACTGTTCTAGGCCCTGAGGGCACAGCAGGGAACACTAGACAAGATCACTCCTCATGGAACTGCCCCTCAAGTGAGGGAAGACAGAAAATAACATCAATTAAAAAGTGACGGGAATTTATTAGGAAAGAAGAAATGTTATGGGGAAAAGTAAAACAGGGAAGGGGTCATTTAAAATAGGCTGCGGGGGGAGGGAATTCCCAAGCAGTCCAGTGGTTAGGACTCTGTGCTCCCACTGCTGAGGGGCTGGGTTCCATCCCTGGTTGGGGAACTAAGATCCCACGAGCCGAGTGGTGCGGCCAAAAATATAAATGGATTGAAAGTGTTAGTCACTCAGCTGTGTCCAGCTCTTTGCCACCCCATAGACTGTAGCCCACCAGGCTCCTCTGTCCATGGGATTCTCCAGACAAGAATACTGGAGTGGGTTGCCATGCCCTTCTCCAGGGGATCTTCCCATCCCAGGTCTCCTGCATTGCAGTCAGATTCTTTACCGTCTGAGCCACCAGGGAAGCCCCTAAATAAATAAACAAATATTTTCAAAGGCTGCTGGGGAAGGCCTCCCTGAGCAGGTGACATGGGGAGGGGCTTGAATGGAGAGGTGAGGGCAGGAACCCTGCAGGTGTCCTGGGGCAAGCTTCCAGCAGAGTGGACGGTGCGTGCAGAAGGCTGGAGACAGGATGTGCCCGGCATGGAAAGGACAAGAGCAGGGAAACCCAGCTCCGCCCCGGCTGGCTTCTTTGTCTCCAGAAGTGACCTGGGCTTGGGTGTGGCACAGAGGGGCAGTGCCGTGTGGCTGGAGGCGCCAGTCACTCTGTGAGCACAGGAGGCTTGGCCTGAGGCCGTTATTGGCAACAGAGCCATCCCGTTAGCATCGATTGGCTTAGAGAGGAGCGCCAGGCCAGGCTGGGGCAGCAGCGGGGCCAGGAGCTGAGCCCTGGGCAGGGGGGGCAGGCTGCAGAAGCAGGAGGACTGACCAAACGGCTGACCAGTCTCTAAGCCTCCAGAGCCCCACGGAGCTGCCTGGTGGCTCCAGGGGATATCAGCCCACTGGGCTGGCGCCCTGCATGGGTGTGGGGAAGGGCAGGCACCAGACTCAGGCCAGAGTGACGCCCGAGACCTTGGGGCCAGGGAGGGCAGACCAGGCCTCAGACGAGGATGCCCTCGCTGTCCTGCTCGCCAGCGGTGTGGCCTTGGCCGGCCCCTCCCCTCTGTGCCTCCCACCTGTGGGGTAGCAGGAGGATACCATGTAAGGAACCTGCTACTCGGTTCTGGTACAGGGTTGGGTCCCGTTTAGTTAGCTCCCTTCCTGTTCTGGGGGAAGGGAAGCTGCAGGGCCCCTGAGACAGGAGCAGGGGCCCTATCAGTGGTGCTGGTCCCAGTGGGAGCTCACTGGCTTCCCCAGCCCTGGGTAGCCCTTACCCAGCTTAAGCTGTAGTTACAGCCTCATAGGGAGTTCAGGCTACTTAGAGGCTAAGAGAAGGGCTGCGGTAAGATAGAGCCTGCTGCCTACTTCCCCACCTCAGTACCTTGGCACGTGCTGTCCTCTGCCTGGAATGCCCTTTCCACCCAGCCCACGAGGTCCAGCCCCTATGGAAATTTTCATAGGCACAGCTTATGAATGGGCTGCTGAGTCTGGGTGAGGGGCCTGCCCAAGCCCAGGCTACTCACCCAGATCCTCACAGGTCCCTGCTCAGCAGGTGAGGGATTTGGGGATTTGAGGCAAAGAAGACATGAAGACTGGCTTCTCAGGTGGCACAGTGGTAAAGAATCCACCTGCCAACGCAGGAGATGCAAGAGATGCGGATTTGATCCCTGGGTCAGGAAGATCCCCTGGAGTAGGAAATGGCAACCTACTCTGATATTCTTGCCTGGAAAATTCTATGGACAAAGAAGCCTGGTGGGCTACAGTCCATGGGGCCGCAAAGAGTCAGACACGGCCGCAAAGAGTCAGACACAACTGAGCGCGCACTCACACACACACACACACACACACACACGGGACTTGAAGACACTAATGGCTCTCCTTTTCTGCACACCCTTTGTACTGGCAGGGGAGCAAGAAAACTTCATGGAGGAAGTGGCACAAGGCAGCAAGTGCCTTTCCCATCACACACCAAGGCGCCTACTCTGGGCCTGGCACCTGCTGGACAGTCTGGTATTGAGACCCCCATCTGCTGTGTGTGTGTGCTCAGTCACTCAGTCGTGTCTGACTCTCCATGGGATTCTCCAGGCAAGAATACTGGAGTGGGTTGCTGTTTCCTTTTCCAGGGGCATCTTCCCAACCCAGGAATTGAACCCACCTGCCAAGTTCTTCCCAGGCCCCTCCCTACCCTGGCACTCTGCATACTCCAAGACTTTGGCAACAAGTGTTGAATGGAGGAAGGAATGAATGAGGCTGCAAATCTGTGTGTGGGAGGCCAGGAGGTCTGGGAGCAGCTGAGTAGACAATCAGGTGGATGCCCCTGGAGTAGGCGGAGAGCAGGGGGAGGAAGGGGGAGCAGGAGAGGAGATAGTGGAGGATGAGAGCCAGAGGAAGTCCAGAGTTTGAGTCTGCACCTTACTTTCTCCAGCCCACTCAGGTAGAGTGACCTCCTTGTTCCCCAGGACATGGCAAGGAAGCTGATGGGAGGAAGCATAAGGCTCCTCCACGGAGACTTGTATCCATGCTAATTTGCAATCTTAAAATGCACAGCAAAGGCACCAGTGTCATTGTTAGTACATTAATCAGTAATCAGTGGGTCGGGGCTCCCATGGGCCACACAGAGCGGGCACGGGGGCACAGGAGGAGCTGTGGCGAAGCAGTGCCAGCCTCCCTGGGAAGAAATAGGCAGGGTGATGATCCATGACCAGGGCACATGCTGGCTCAGGCAGAGGAGGCGGGGTAGGCTGGGAGAGCTGGTCCAAGGCCTTGGAGATGGAACCAGCTTCCAGGTTGGAGAAGCAGACTCAGTTGAGACCCACTGCAGTGCCCAGTGGTAGGGAGCAGCGGTCACTGGCCTGGGTCCCCTGGCATCTCAATAGTACCCGAGGATGGAGAGCAGCTCTAAGCATCACCTGGGGTCCCTGCCTCCTCCTGGGCCCCTCTCAGGGGAACAGCCCCTCTCAGGCTCCTGCCCTGAGTGCCACCTTTATACTCCTTCCCCCACCCACGATATCTGACCACTCCCACCTGCCAAAATGTGTTCATATGCTGACCGCTAAGGCCACACCTAGATTTTTGGACTTTTGGCTCCTTTACCCAAACCAGGGTCTTTGCCTGGCTTCCCCTGTACCCCAACACCTCCAGCCAGGGGCACCTGCCTAAGGGAGGGGTGTGGCTTTTATGGAGCACCCCCAGCTTCTCTGAGGATGACTTCAGAAAATCCCCACCCACAGCCTTTCAAAGACGAAGCCACAGCAGCAGGCAGAAGGGCTGTCTGCCCCACCCCAGGTCAGGGGGCAGGAAACCTCCTCCCTCACCCCCACACCACACAGGGTGGTTCTGAGGCTCTGAGGAATGTGAGCAGAGCACTCTGTAAACTCTGTAAGCTGCACAAATGTCGGCGGTATTAACACTGAGCCTGCCAGGGCTCAGCCTGCTCCCACTGCGGGCCACGCTCCCTGCCTGACTTAAAGGAAGGAAGTGCCTTGTCTTTGCAGGACCCCAGGGGGTGGGGGTGGGGGTCTTTTGTGGCCCTGTCCTCTTCAGCACAGTGAGCGCCCTGAATGTCCCTGAGCTAGGAAGGGGACCCTGGACTCCCTCATGGTGCCAGGGCGAGGGCGCCTCCCCAGGGCCATCTGGGCCGGGAGGAGGAGCAGAGATGAGCAAGGGGAGATGGGGTGGTGGGCTGTGTGGAAGATGCAACCGGTATTTGCTGGGCCCTCCTCCCAGCCCTGGTGTTGGAGGCTCAAGGCAGTGGGCAGGCTCCCTGAGAGTCAGCCTGGGTTTGGGGGCCAGGCTCCTAGGGGGTCCTCCCACTGCTGAAGGGCTGGGGCCCCCTGAGGTCAGACTCCACTCAGGGAGTGCTGGCCTAGCGATCCTCTCCTACTCTTGTTACACACGGGGAAACTGCGGGGAAACTGCGGCTGAAAAGGACCCCCTGCCTGGGGCTGGGGCTGCAGACTGTTCAATGGTGGTGATGACTGTTCAATGGTGGTGATGACTGAAGCGGGGCAGGGGCCACAGAGAGCGTGGCCCAGCCCAGAATGGGAACTCACAGCTGCTCTGCCACCATCGCCACAACTGCCGAGGTCATAATTGCTCTGAAATCGCAACCCAACACAATTATGCAGAAACCGAATTATGTGCGATGATTTTTCTGTGTTGGAAACGTTGTTGAAGCCGGGTGATTACAGGGGGACAGGAAGCAGCTGCCACTCTCTGGGAACCCATAACTCCCAACAGCTGGGAGCTGTCGCTTATTTACGATGCCGTTTCTGGGAGGAAAGAGAGGGTGGCAGGGGTGGTGAGGTCCGCTGGAGCCCGGGCAGGCAGCTCTAGGGCAGCGGCCGGCCCGAGACCGGGAGTAGGGGCCCACCCCAGAGTGGCCGGGAGGGTTAGTTCTCTCATCCAATATGCTCTGGGTACAGCTGGCAGCCGGAAGAACCAGCCGAGCTGCCCCAGGCACCCAGCTCTCCCCAGAGGCCTGTGATCAGCCAAGCTGGAAGGGAAGGATCAGGAAGCCAACCCCAGCAGGAACGAGATGACGGCCTGGCCCTGCAGGGTGGGGGTCTACAGGCCTAGAGCCGGTCCCCACAACACTGGCGTGTCTGCCAGGCTGCCCGGGGCAGCTGCGACCCTGGAAAAAGGCAGGTAATGACGATCATCCATAATGAGGCTGCTGTGATAATGAGTGCGTGGCTGTTATCCGACCACAGGCTGGACACATCCGAAAATAAATTATTTTAAGGATCCATTAACGAATGCCTAATTAATGCCCAATTAGAGAGAAGCTACAGAGGAAATGCTCTGGACAATCGAGAGGCAAGGCCTGATTTGCAGTGGTAGCCTGGGATCTCCAGAGAGCTGGGGAGAGGGGAGGGACCAGACAGTGGACCGTAGTGGGGGGCAGTCTCTCTCTGGCTACTCCTAGGACCCCAGAACCATCAGTCCTGGTGCCTCCCACAGTCCTCCTCTCTCTCTGTCTCTACCTCTCTCTCTCTCTCTCACACTCGCATACACACACGTGTCCTTTGCAGAGAAAAACTATTATTACTTAGAAATGAGGAATCTTAAGTCATGAGGGATGATGCATGCTTGAGGACGTGGAAGGCACTGTAAATGAGAAATCTTTCAAGATAAAACTTTGGTGACATGTCTGCTCGCTTTGTTTGTTATTGGGAATAATTGAAATAAAAAGACTCTTCAGGAGCCCATATGAGATATTTACTTTGTTAGAACAGGAGCCTGCCCCACTATCTGCTCATGCAGATAAAGGCAAGTAAGTGGCAGAGCTGAGACCCCAGGGGGACAGGACCCCCGAGGCTGGCTGCTGAGTCCACGGGCTGTGACCCCAATCCTAGCCAGGATGACAGGGCCTAAGGGGGCGGGGCTCAGAAGCTGTGGGCGGGGCTAGGGCTTTGCAGGGTGGGGCTAAAGAAGTCCGCCAGATGTAGGGGTCCGCAGCCTCTACACCAACGCACCTCACAACCCAGGCTGGAATAGAAACCCCCAGAAGAGATGGGGCGCCAGGGCATGGGAAGCCATCAGGAGTCAGGGGGCTATGACCCCAGACCCCAGATCGCTGTGTGGCTAAGACGAGGACAGAGCCCCGGTGACCAAGGAGGCTCACATACCCGTGGAGCTCGGCTTCTCTGACCGTCTCCCACGTCCCGGGCAGCCCCCTGTGACCTGGCTGTGCTCTCTCTCTCCCCTCCAGGGTGCTGTGTGGAACTGCTGCTGCTGCTGCTGGCCGGGGAGCTGCCTCTGGGCAGCGGCTGCCCGCGGGACTGCGTGTGCTACCCCGCACCCATGACAGTCAGCTGCCAGGCGCACAACTTCGCCGCCATCCCCGAGGGCATCCCGGAGGACAGCGAGCGCATCTTCCTGCAGAACAACCACATCACCCTCCTCCGGCAGGGCCACTTCAGCCCCGCCATGGTCACCCTGTGGATCTACTCCAACAACATCACCTTCATCGACCCCAACACCTTCCAGGGCTTCGTGCACCTGGAGGAGCTAGACCTTGGCGACAACCGGCAGCTGCGGACGCTGGCCCCTGAGACCTTCCAGGGCCTGGTGAAGCTCCACGCCCTCTACCTCTATAAGTGTGGGCTCAGCGCCCTGCCGGCCGGCATCTTTGGCGGCCTGCACAGCCTGCAGTACCTCTATCTGCAGGACAACCACATCGAGTACCTCCAGGATGACATCTTTGTGGACCTGGTCAACCTCAGCCACCTGTTTCTCCACGGCAACAAGCTGTGGAGCCTGGGCCAGGACACCTTCCGGGGCCTGGTGAATCTGGACCGGCTGCTGCTGCATGAGAACCAGCTGCAGTGGGTCCATCACAAGGCTTTCCACGACCTCCGCAGGCTGACCACCCTCTTCCTCTTCAACAACAGTCTCTCTGAGCTGCCAGGTGACTGCCTGGCACCCCTGGGGGCCCTGGAGTTCCTCCGCCTCAACGGGAACGCCTGGGACTGTGGCTGCCGGGCGCGCTCCCTGTGGGAATGGCTGCAGAGGTTCCGGGGCTCCAGCTCGGCGGTCCCCTGCGTGTCCCCTGAGCGTCTGCACGGCCAGGACCTGAAGCTGCTGAGGGCCGAGGACTTCCGGAACTGCACGGGGCCGGCGTCCCCGCACCAGATCAAGTCGCACACGCTCACCACCACCGACAGGGCCGCCCGCAAGGAGCACCACCCACCCCACCACGGCCCTGCCAGGGACAAGGGCCACCCACACGGCCATCTGCCCGGCTCTCGGTCAGGCTCCAAGAAGCCGGGCAAGAACTGCACCAGCCATAGGAATCGCAACCAGGTCTCGAAGGCGGGCTCCGGGAAGCAGGCCCCCGAGCTGCAGGACTACGCCCCTGACTACCAGCACAAGTTCAGCTTTGACTTCATGCCCACATCACGGCCCAAGAGGAAGGGCAAGTGTGCCCGAAGGACCCCCATCCGTGCCCCCAGCGGGGTGCAGCAGGCCTCCTTGGGCACCTCCCTGAGGGCCTCGCTCCTGGCCTGGATACTGGGGCTGGTGGTCACTCTCCGCTGAGGAAGCGGGGTGCCAGCACCCAGCACTGCTACATGTCCACCAAGGAACAGGATTTCTTTTCTATTTTTACAAGTGGAGGATCTGCTGGGTTTCAGGCAAAGGCTGGTAGAGGCTTCGGCTGCTGTCTGGGCCCTGGCCAGTGGATTATAAACCCAAAGTGTACAGCCCCAAGCAGAGGGGGGTTTAGTGCATCCCACCCAGCTGTTCCCAGCCAGCCCCCTCGCCGAGCAACCATGGACAGCATCCACCCAGCAAGGCAGTTAAAGCCGCAAGGTTAATCCTTCATTAGCAACAATGGGACAGTGCCCCACGGGAGCTGAGCTCTGTGGAATCCTGGTCATTTGGAGATGTCTGAAGGGGCCCCGCCACCCTGGAGGAAGCAGGACTCAGCGAACAGACGAGAGGCTGGGCCCGCCAGCTATGTGGGGGCACGTGAGCAGGTGGCACTTTGGCTCTTGCCTGAGGCCACTTAGTCACCCTGCCCTGAATCCAACCATGTGCCACCTTCAGTCCTTCCTTTGGGGGTAATGCCTCTCATTCCTGATGTCTCAGGCAACCCTGGCAGACCAGGCCCAGCTGCTGGGCTCCAAGAACCAATTACCAAAGGCAAGATCATCAGAGGCTGAAATTCAGAACTTCATCATGTGCAATGGGGTTCTCACAGGAGGTGCAGTTTTATAACTATGTCCACTTATATATATATACACACTCTCTACATATATATACACAAATGCACAGGTCCTTTCCCTAGTCCCTTACCTAACTGTATGTCTCATCATGTTTATAAACTATATGGAAAACTGTATCTGCAGAACTAAGGGTTGTATTGGTGATTTCTAGCAAGAAAGGAGTTCTAGGATTTTTGTCTAGAATCCCAACCTGGCAACGGTAGTCCCCGCGTAACCTGGGCTTTCCCGGGCCTGGGGCCAAAGGGCAGTGGGGAGGGTCAGAGAGAAGGGGATGCCATAAGAATCACTTCAGGGGACCAATATTCTTAGATATTTAGAACATCACCATGTTTTTATATGCAACACAAGACTGTCTGCCACCCCAGAGCACCCTATCACTCCCAGTACCGCAGCTATTGGCATCAGGGTGAGAAGCTAGAAGCAGCTTGTTGGACATCAGGGAGCCAGGCTCTGGGAAGGGGCTGGAAGGAGAAGGGGCAGGAAGGCGATTTGGGTTTCTTAGGCCGGCAGGCGAGGCAGCATTCACAGTGTTAGTCCAACAGGCTGGGCAGTGTCGTCAGCCTAGGGCTTTGCCAGCAACAGTCTGGACAGGCCAGGGAGACTCTGGGCATGAGCCCAGGCCTCCAGCATGGCTCAGCTGCTGAATTTTTCCTTGAGGCTCTTTGGTGGGCGTCCCAGCAAAGGTCTTGGGTAGGGTGGCAGGAGGGTGGCATCAGGCGGCCTTAGCAGAAGGGGAACAAAGAGGGCATTTCAAGAACCATCTCAGGCACTTTTCATTACGGAGGCCCCATCCCTCCTGGACCCTTTGAAGGTGCCCCGGGGACAGGGAGAGTTCAGGGGGGTGGCCAGACTCAGGGGTCAGAAGTGGGGATGTGCAGGGAAGGGAGCAGGAAAGCCCAGAGACAGGGGAGGGGGGCTCAAGTCAAGGTCAGCCATGCTGCTGGCTGGGGTCCGAGCGGGAGCAATTGTTTTTGGCTTTGCACAAACCCGAATTCCCCACCAGAGAAGCTGTGTGTCAGGTGCAAGAAACATTGAATCCAATTAAGAGAGAAAAATAATAATAATAAAAAAATTCTCTTGGAAAGAACCCTGTTTTTCAATTCTTAACCCCGCATTCCTAAAGGAGTGGCAGATCCCAGGCTTTCGTGGGGGTGGGCGAGCCTGGTTAGGCTCAGCTCTGAAAACACAAGCACGTTTGTCGGTGGGAGGTGCTGTTTGAAGCAGGGGCACACTGACTCACTGGGACACGTGTGCCTGCACACACACACACACACATGCATGCACGCACATGTTCTCGGTTCTTCGCTCACTGACACAGGATGCGACTTACTTCCCATGCTCTGGCTGCACTGGGTCGGCACCATTTCTGTGGCTGTCCCCAGAGCAGGCTGGCCCTGGATCACTCCTGGCCTGTTCCTAAGAGCTTCACCCGCAGCAGCTGAGCTGTCGATTCTTAAGTGGGCTCTGGGGGGTAGTTGGAAGGGAACTGCCAGTTCCCAGGACCCAGAGGGTGTTCCAGGAAGCCAGAGACTGACTTATGGAATAGTGGATGTGTGTGGGGTCTGGAGGCTGCACCCACCTCCCTGGCTTTGAAGAAAGGAGTGAGTTTCCCCAAATAGAAGAAAGAGGCTGTGTTTCCAGGCCTGGACAAATCCTCCTAATTACAGGGCTGGAAATGTGCCCTAAAGGGAGTCTGGTGGCGGCAGAACAAATTATCTGCGTTTGCTCCCAGTGGTCTGCCTGCTCTTACCCAGGCCAGTGCCAGGCCTAGCTGTCCCCTTTAGAACCTGAGGATGCTGTTATGTTGTTGATTTCATTTCCAACTTTAGACAGCACAGCCCTCGGCGGGAAAATCAAGGGTCCAAGCACTTTATTACATTTTTTTTTAAAAAGACTTTGTAAGTCCTGTAATATGGGAGTGAAATGTCAGGACAAGAAATGCTAATGTTTTATAAATGATCCACTTCTGTCAAGCACAGCGCAGTCTCTGGTTGCCGACTGTTATTAGAGCTGAGGCAGAGGGGCCCAGGATGCCAGGTGTGTTTCAGCAGCTTGCTCCTCTAAGAGTAGAAGGAATAAAAGCAGCTCTGTGGTGGATGACATCACTTGTCACTCAGTGGCTCATACGCTACTCAGGCACAATGACACCGTTGTGCAGAGCATTGGAGCAAGCTGACACGTTGGGAGCTAAGCCAAGGCCCCTCAATTCACCAGACCCGGCATCTGTTCTGGGTGGTTCAGGGCAAAGAGGGGTGGGTTCCTGCCTGGAGAGTTCCATCCTCCTCCCAGAGGCTAGGGCCATCCCCCACCCCTTTGTTCCTGGTGGGGCCAGCCCCTCTGCCGTCTTCGCTCATTGCTGTCCCCAGGCCCCAGGAGGGAGCCATCTGCTCATCTGCCACCAGTGGTCTCAGCGTTTCTCTCCACAAGTTCCTCCCCAGACCCCAGAGCTTGGCCAGCTCCCTACCCTTCATTCAACAAGCTTTAAACAAGGATCTACTTATGCCAACTATTGGCCCAGGCTCTGGGGACCTAAAAGTGTGAAGATGTGGCTTTGCCAAAAGGACCTCAGAGCCTAGATGTGGAAACAAGTATGGGATGGGTGAAATCAGAGTGGGACTGGTGTCTCTGTAAATGCACCCCATTACCACCATGAGAAACTCAGGCAAGGTGGGGGCTGTCAGGGAGGGCTTCCGGGAGGAGGTGACACTCGATGGGTCTCAGAGGATGAGGAGGCAGCCAGAGAAGAGTGTGGGGAGTGTTCCAGGCAGAGGGCTGGAGGCATGCAATAGCACCACGTTTGGGCTATCTGCAACCAACTGTGAGTTGAAGACTGGGAATGCTGTTGGGGGAGGTGTGGGAGGTGAGCCTGGCAAGGGAAAGGCCCAGGGATCCTACTTGGGGAACTTGGATTCTACTCCAAAAGTGTAGGTGTGAGCCCCCTGCCTTGGGGTGCTCGTCCCTGCTCCAGACCCCCAGCGCCTCTGCAAGCACGTGGCCCGCACCCGTGGCACGCTTGCCAATGTTCCTCAACAGTGGATTTCATCATCGAAACCTTGCCTCTTCTGCTCAGCCAGATCCTTCCCTCGTGCCAGCAGGCTGGAGCGCTCCCTGGAAGTGTGCCTGGGCCACAGTCCCATTCCCAGACACCTGCTGCTTCCAAGCTCGGAAATACCCCAGAGCTGTTTTATCTCCCAGACTCCTTCCTTCCCTATCCGCAAAGGGCTCACCCCTCAGCCCCTCTCCTCGCTTCCACAGGGCTGCCCAGACACCTCTGCATGCGCTTGCTCCAGCAGACCATCAGTGATCCCCAGAACTGCCCCCAGACTGTACCTCCCTTTTTTCCTCTCCTGCTGGGGCTGTTCATTACCAGGGAGCCAAGAATCCCATTTAGCAAATGTTTACTTGCCACCTAACTAATCACTCAGCACTCTGCCACTATGGCAAATGGGGGGTTCCAGAAGGCCTGTCGGCAGGTTTGAGGGGGCTGGGAGGAGCCAGGAAGGCTTCTTGGAGGACAAGCTGCAGCATCCGGGGTCAGAGAGAACAGGTTTGCTCTGGGAGTGGGGCTCCCTGAAGTCGGCTGGGAGCCTCAGGGATTTGGTGGTTCCCAGCAAATCTGCCCTTGAGTTTCCACCACTCAGACTATCCCCACCAGCCCCTGGGTGGACCTGACTCTGGGACCCAGCTCCTCAGGGGCCTTTTCCACCCTGAACTGGAAGATGTCAGCCTTGCTTTGTGTATCTTCTTTGCTGGATCCACGGCGAGTGTACCTTTTGATGGGGTCCCTCTCAATATCTAATGTTCAGCCTCTTGATGCAATTGTGGTCGCATTACAGCTCACCTCCTCCCACCCTGGCTCTCTGGTCTAAGTAGGAGTTTAGCCCATCAGCTATTACTCCCATCCCGTTACCAATTCCCCACCATCAGCTTGTAATGGGCCAATTTTCTTTTACCTTCTGTCTACTTGGGAAATATCTCAAGAACCTTTGTGCATTAAAATATCCTTTTCAACTCTACTCGATATCTCTTTCTGCTCCTCTAATTGTCCCTTTTAACTCACTGTGCTTTCAGTATAAATCTCCCCGTCTCCCTTCTTTGCAGGCTGTTAATAAATACAAGCTCTAAAAATGTATACATAAACATCTACTGTTGGCTAAATAACTCACAGTACAACCAAAAAGCCAGGAAGAAAGGGAGGTTCAGCGTGAGACCTGCCTACCTGTGCTGTCTCTCTGTCTGTCTCTTTTAAGAGGGCCCCTAGAATCAGGGTGGGTTGTGGTCTTAAAATGTCCACTGGGCGAGGCAGCAGAGGATGCCCCGAGGGAGAGCGAGCGCAGGATAACTGTGAGTCCGTGTTGACATGCTCCAAAAGCAATGCGGGAGGGGTGAGAACAAAGGGGACCCTTGTGTGGGTAGCAGTGGCTAATTTAAGTGGTATTTCAGTGAGCCGGCCCACAAGGCCCCTTACCTCCAAAAGAAGTGGGTCAGCCTCCTCCGAGGTACGCCACCCGCCTGCACGGATGTGGCCTGCCCTGCATCTCTCTGCTTTCAGCTCTTATTTCTCATTACAGCTCTCCGTTTCTAAGCACCAGGAGGGTGGGGAAGGCTGTGCCTTTTGTGTCACGGATTCCTGTGTGGCAGCGTGCACATTAATGGCATGTCTGAACAGCAGAATTTGACACTGCTGCTGCAGAGCAGGCTTGGGTCACAGTGCTGTCCAAATTGGTTGAGGCTCCACCCCACCCCCACCTCCTCCTTCACTCAGGCATTTTGGGGAGCCCCTGCCAACCACAGTTTCTGTAGCTCCCTCTCAGAAAATAGAGGAAGTGAGAGATGTATTAAACTCTTCAATCTCTGTAAGTACCATTTCCCAGGAGACAGACTCTAAGGGAGAAGGAAACACAAGTGCTCAGGACCTAGACAGGTGGGAGGCCTCCGAGGCAAGAGGCTCTGGATCACCCAACCCCCCAGCTTCAGGGATGGTCATGGGCAAGACAAGGATGCCTTCCGAGTGGCAGCTGACCAGAGATGGAGGCAAGGCAGCATCCAGGTGTCTGCTCACTGCTCCAGCCAGAGAGAGATACAAGGGACAGCCACCAAATAAGACGTTCTCAGGGGCCAGGGCCAGCAGGACAAACCCACCAAGGGAACTGTGGTGAGGGGATGGGGTCCCGGTGTGGACTGGTGCAGTCCAAGAGAGACCCCAAAAGACACACACACAGTGTCACTTGGAGAGAAAAAACAACCCTCTGGGGCATCATGAAGCCAGAGTCAGAGGCAGGGAAGATGCAGACAGACAGACAGGAGGGTGCAGTAGGGAGAAAACCGCATCTCTCGGGCACTGTGTCCTGTCACCGCCCCTGTGCATCCGAGCACGGGACATTCACATGGTCCCCAGATTGGATGCCCACCACATGCACTGATGAGGAACTTACCTTCCAGCCACCAACATCCCCCTTTGTTTGACTGGGAAAAAAAAAAGTGACAATGTTATTCACTCTGTCATGTCCAACTCTGTGCAACCCTGAGGACTATAGCCTGCCAGGCTCCTCTGTCCATGGGGAGTCTCCATGCAAGAATTCTGGAGTGGGTAGCCATGCCCCCTCCAGGGGATCTTCCCGACCCAGGGATTGAACCTGGGTCTCTCCCACTGCGGGCAGATTCTTTGCTGTCTGAGCCCCCAGGGAGGATTACAAGGAGCATAGTCAGGAGCAGGGTGGAGGGGGTTGTCATGTAGACACCACTCCCCGCTGCCCAGGGAGAGTGGAAGGTGGGGTGAGTCCTGCCCGCACGCTGGTGACCACTCTTTAGGGACTGGTAGGCATGTGACCAGAGACAGAATCTGGTCTGAGCCCTAGGGGGCAGCATTTCCCACTGAGCTTTGACCCTGAAAGTGCTTGTGTGCCTCCCAGCCCCGAGAAGGCTCCAGCGGACTGAGTCCTGCATCTCCTGGAGGCCGTGTCCATGGGCATGTGGCGGGTGCCTCTCCGTATTGGCATTCCGCCCCCACGCTCGGGATCACTGAGGTCTCCAAGGTGTTTTTATTCTTTATCCCAGCGTCTGAGCCTCAGAAGCCCCGAGGTCCCTGACCCCTCGTCTCGCCTGCCGCCCAGAGAGTCTCTCACTGTTTCATCTGTGGCATTTAAAGTGCCACTGAGTGTCTGGCACTTTGCAAGTCTAAGGCACAGGCTCTTCTGAATTTCCACACCAGCCTCCTTTCCCGATGCCACTCCAGGCTCATCTCATCTGTGTCTCTGCTGGCTGTGAATAGAGTTCATAGGAAAGGTGACTCAGACCACCCTGGGGGCCCTACATGCCCTCAGCTCTGTGCCCACAGAGGCAGGAAGGGTGGAGACTGGATATCTTGGGTGGAAGGTGCTGTAGGAGAGGCTGCTGTGGACTCCACACCCCCAAGCTGTCCCCAGTCGGCTGGACCTGTCCTGTGGCGGCCCTTCCCCACTCCCTAGACCAGACGAACATCCCTCCTGGCCTCACAGGTGATGCTCCCACGACAGGGGTGGGGGGCTTCTCCCTGCAACCATTCTGCTGTCTTTGGAGTGCCTCTCTCCTTCCCTACCAGCCCAACACTGGGCCCAGCCTGGCCTTGGTCTCGCCAGCGGCCACCACTCCCCTCAGCCTCCTCACTCAGGGACAGCTTCATCTCTCAGAGTTGCTGACCCACTTCAGCCCATGAGGCCAGCTCCAGCAAGGCCATGGCCCTGTCTTCTCGGGAATCTTTCCTCCACATCTGTTTTTCTCTCCTAAGACCAGTGATGACTGACAACAAAAAAGCAACTTAGAACTGGGTGGAATTTCAGAGTTTTTTAAAGTCCCCTTATAGACACAACCTCAGAGTTAATTGGGAAGTGTCACCTCTGAGGAGAGTGGATCACAATCCCCATTTTGCAGATGGAAAAAAATAGTCTCCTGATAATTCAAATCCATGCGTTTGAGCCCAAGACTGGGGTCTTCCCCAACACAGCTCTGGGCTTCCTTCCCCGAGTGGAAGACCCCCTCCCACATGACCCAAGGCTAAGAGTGGGAACAACCTGTGTGGGGTGGGACTCAACTCTTTCTTCCCACCCTCAGGAATTTTACCCTCAGAAGAACTGATTTGCAGAATGAATCAAAAGGCAGAATCTTTCCCTAGAGATTCTCTCTGCATTCCTGACCCCCTAAACTTTCCCAAACTGGGTCACTGGGATTGCCAGTGACTAGAGGAGCTGGCAGACACCCCCACAAGTACCGGGGTACAGTTACAACAAACTCCCACGCTGGCACGGTTATTTCTCCAATTTCTTTCTTTTTTTGTTTTTTTAAAAAATAATTTTATTTATTTATCTTTGGCTGTGCTGGGTCTTCGTTGCTGTGCGGGTGTTTTTCTCTAGTTGCAGAGAGTGGGAGCTGCTCTCTAGTTGCGGCGAGCAGGCTTCTCATTGGGGTGGCTTCTCTTGTTTCGGAGCATGGGCACACGGGATTCAGTTTTTGCAACATATGGGCTCAGTAGTTTTGGGTCCCGGGCTCTAGAGCACAGACGCGGAAGTCGTGGCACATGATCTTAGTTGCTTCACGGCATGTGGGACCTTCCCAGACCCAGGATCGAACTCGTGTCTTTTGCACTGACGGATTCTTCACCATAGAACCACCAGGGAAGCCCCTCTCCAGTTTCTTGACAGTGGTGTCTGGGTCCCCATTTCTGAAAGGACCCCACATATTGATAGTAGAGCAATCCCACTAGTAAAGGCAGAGAAAGAAGAGCCAGCCCCATGTTCCTTTCCCCTGCAGGCAGCTCCCGCCTTGTACAGGAGGACAGTGGGTAAGAGCCACTCAAAGTCGACAATTAGACCTGCGAGAACAATGTGGAGGTCCCTATGTACAAACAGAAAACAGGTACCTTCCTAGCTGCTCCTCTCAAGTGCCTGCATTTTTTATAATTTTTTGTGCTTTCGGTATTTGTTTTATTTTTTGGCCACACAGCACAGCATGTGGGATCCTAGTTCCCCAATCAATGATCAAACCTGCACCTCCTGCAGTGGAAGCAGAGTCTTAACTACTGGACCACCATGGAAGTCTCTTCAGTATTCATTTTTTTTAATTCATGTATTTATTTGGCCGCACCGGGTCTCAGTTGCAGCATGTGGGAACCAGTTCCCTGACCAGGGATCGAACCTGGGCTCCCTGCATTGGGAGCATGGAGTCTTAGCCATTGGGTCACCGGGGAAATCCCCCTTCAGCATTTTTGATAATTTATTTTTGGCCTCTCCTCAGAGCTTTGTTGAGACTGTTTTGGACATTTAGATTTTCTTTTCATTGTTTTTGTTCATTTGGAAAATTAACTTACCATCATCATAATATTTTCAGTCAAATATATCTGCTTTTTGTTTGTTTGGAGTATTTTCATGAATTTTGAAAGTTTGGTTCCAATATTAAATCGTCTAATAGAAAATTGGCTAAAACATGAACAGGCAATCACTAGCTCAAGTAATTTTTCGTAGATGATAGTATATTTTTTTATAATTTATCTTGGTGAAATTTTTTTCCATTTTTAAAAAACATTAAAAAAAAATAATATAGGTTCACAGAAGTTTCCCATCCCCTACCCCACCACAAAAGGGTACAAGGAGGTCCAGTATAGACTTCACCTGGTTTACCCCAATGGTAACATCTTGTATAACTTCAGGTTATTTTGCTTTTTCAATTCTAAATTTATTTTCAATTCATGCTATTACATATTTAGGTAGTTTTCTATTTAAACAACTTTGATTAGGAAAACAAAGTTTTCAACTTTATTGGAACTTTATTCAAATTTAGGGACAATGATATAAATGGTTACACTTTTGCTTGGATGTTTCTAAATGAAACATTGGGATTTTAAGTGTAAATATGTCACTGAAATGAGAAAGATGAGAGAGCTTTGTCAAGAATCAGGATTCTGAAACAGAGCTGGGGAATGAGGGAGTGTGTCCTTAAACTGTGTGGCTCTGATGCAAGGCCCTCTGGGGAAGTGCAAGTTTCTACAGAGAGCTTTTCATCAGATCCTCAAAAAAGTTAAAAACTGGGAGTCTAATTAAAGCCTCAAGTAATCCTTGCTGCCGGAGAAGGCAATGGCACCCCACTCCAGTACTCTTGCCTGGAAAATCCCATGGATGGAGGAGCCTGGCAGGCTGCAGTCCATGGGGTCGCTGAGAGTCGGACACGACTGAGCGACTTCACTTTCACTTTTCACTTTCATGCATTGGAGAAGGAAATGGCAACCCACTCCAGTGTTCTTGCCTGGAGAATCCCAGGGACGGGGGAGCCTGGTGGGCTTCCGTCTATGGGGTCACACAGAGTCGGACACAACTGAAGCGACACAGCAGCATCAGCAGCAATCCTTGCTGCACTTCCCACCCTGCCCCATAGGTGGCGCTCTGCCTTCCAGATGCCATCCCTGGCTCTCAGGGCAGCAGAGGCCGGAGATCAGGCTAAGGCAGTAGTGGAAATAGTCCTTCTTAACCAGCTTGGCTTTGACCAAATCGTCTACTTCACATGAAGGAAATGAGGGGAGGGGGCAGGGAAGACTGAGAGACTACGAGAATAAAATGGCAACAGCCTTTCAAACCCAGGTTCTTGGACTTCCCTGTTGGTCCAGTGGTTAAGACTCCATGCTCCCACTGCAGAGGGCACGAGTTCAATCCCTCCCTGGTCAGGGAACTAAGATCCCACACGCCAAACCCAGGTTCTCTGCTTCCTCTTCATTCCAAAAGACATGGCAACTGCTTCTGGGAAACAATGGTCTGAAGACAAGGGGAGCCTGTGATTGTGATATTACTGATTTGCGATGAAACATTAATGTAGCGAACTTTTCATTAAACCAAAGTTATTCAATATAAAGATAATCCTTTCTTCTGAAATTGAGTCCTGGTGTTGGCTGGGAGATGGAGAGGGGTGTCCTGAAAGGACCCCTCCTTTTGTGAACTGATAGAATCAGTGCACAGGGGCTCTTGTTTCTCCACGTCTCTCCTTGGCCATCCCAGGGAGGCCCTCCAAATTCTTTCTGGAATTTTCCTGCTCTGGGGAATCGCAAGACCCTGAGAAAGGTGATTTTGGAGGAGTCAGACAGTGCAGTCCTGGCCTTATACTCTCCTAGCCTCAACCTCATCCCACTGAAGCAGTGAGGTCTCCTTACCTGCCCCAGCCCCTCCATTCAGCCTTCTCTCTCTTTATTACCTGCCTCTCCGTTATTTGCAGATAATTATCTGCAATAATTAGCCAATTACCCTTAAAGACAATTATACTCTTCTATCAGCAAACATTGATGTTCTTTTCTTGGGTCTTTTAATGAAACCGATATAAAGGAGACACTTCATCTACAGAGTCAGATGGTCCCCTTTGAGGAGGGTTTGAGTTCAACATTAAAATTTAAACATCGTACCTGGGGGCTGGGGGTAGGAAGGGATGGGGCGAACTTGATCCCTCTTGAAACAAGAGAAGCTGCTTGAAAAGGTAAGGAGCCCCGGGGACCCAGTACAGTGTGCTCTTGCTCTCCCCAAGCTAATGAGATCTAAAAGTACCCATGCGATGAGCTCAGCCCTGCAGTGAAATCACTCAGGAGCGCTGCCCTCGTTGCCGTGCCTCCTGTCGGTGACTGACCACAGCTTAAATCACCCCCCGGCCAGCCCTGGGGACCTCCCGAGCTAATTGCTTCAGGGAGCTTGATTGAAATGTGCACCTCACCCTTGGCTGCTCATAAACGCTTTATTCTGGGCAAAGGCTGCCCTGGAATGGATGCTGGCATCTACCAAGTCAGGAGGCCAGAGATGCGGGTGAGGCAGGATCCAGGCTCACAGAAAGAACTCCATTGCAGCTGTTGTATTAGAAAGGGTGGGGGGAAGCTGCAACTTCATCTCCTTGTAAGCACACCTCTCTTTATGGGTTGGGGCCTACCCAGTGGCTATTTGTACATAAGCCGTCATGGGCAAAACACCAGCAAGATGCAATTTTTTTCAAAGTTAGAAGAAAAAAAAAAGACTCTAAAGTCTGCTCCTGCTGCGTTTATAAAGAGCTGTTTTCTTCCCCGGCTCTAGAGTGTGGTGGCTCTAATCTGAAATTTCTTTTTAATCATAGCAGGAGTCCCAATTAGCATGTTGGGTATCTTTCAAGTAGAACTGGGAGTTCCATGACCACAGAGAGCAGAGGAAATATTACGTGTGATGCCTCCGAGGAAGAGGGCAGAAGAGGCCAAGGCAACGGGCCTATGTACACATGTGTGAATAAACATGTGGATTTTCAGGCTGCCTTCCCACTCACAAGACCAGCTGTGCACACCCCAGGGTCCCTGAACCCCAACATTATACCAGGATCGGAGCATGGCTCTCAGTGCCAGAGCCCCAACTTTGCCTTGTCAGCGAGCTAGTGTGCAAACACACGGAATATGTGCCTGGACTTACCCTTCCCAGAGAATATGGGGCAGGGGTGGGAACCCAGCCCCACTTACAAAGCAGCAGGCGCAGAGTTTGGGGTGTCTCCCTGCTCTGCATGGGAGGAGTCATACCCCCTGACTCAGCTGGCACTGGGGCCCAGCTCCGACCTGAAACCGCCAGTGACCTACTTTCCTTTGTTGTTGTTTTTGGAAGTGCTGATGTCAATGCAGAATTCAGCAGAGGCTGAGTGAGAGAAAAAAAGAGATGGAGAAGCGAGGCAGGGAGGGGAAGAAGGGAATGAAGGCAAGCAATGGAAGGTGGGGGGCGCCAGACTGCGTCAGACGGCTATAATGGTGGCAGGTCCCTGCAATGGTGCTAAACACATACTATTACGTCCCCGCAGGGCCTGCCCAATATAGCAGGGATCGGTGTGGGCCCTGCCGCTTCAGGATAAGGGAACAGGGCCCAGGCTGCCTAGAGCTTCCTCTCCGCATGGTGTACATGTGGGGGGTGGAGGAGATGGCGGGCAGGCATGCCCAGGTGTGCCTTCCCTCGTAGAAGGAGCCATGCATCTCCCCAGGGGGGCCTGAAGATGCGGAGTTTGCATCCATCTGCTGAGCCATCCGTGAGGCTCCAGCCGGGGCCACCCTGACGTGTGGGACCCGGTGGAGGCTCTGCACACTTGCTGGTGCTGGAAGAAATTGGTCTTTGGGGACAGAAGGCAGTTTCCTCTGCTCACCTGCTCCTTGGTAACACACAAGACAGAGCTCCACTGGCAGCTCGCCTGCTCCCCGCTACCCCCGCCCGTTCTCAGGAACCTGGGGACAGCTGCAGGGTTTGGGGTGAGAAGAGCTCCGGATGGTCTTGTTATAGCAGTAGCACTGCGGAGAACTATTCCAAAGAACTTTTCCTTCTGGCATCTGAGATCTGAGTCTCATCCCTTCCTAACTGCCTGGCTTTCCATCCTCCAGCCGGGGTTGAACTCCAGGCCTGGGATGACTGAGGCTTATGCACTTTCCACCCATTTGCAAACCCCAGCAGCCAGCTGCACCGCCACAGCACCACTGCTGAGCAAAAACCCACAGCCAAAGCGTCTGACTTCTTCTCCCGCACTGAGCCCTCCCCCAGGACACTTGGTCAACAGATTCTTAATGAGAAAATCATTTCAGATCCACATTTTCAGGAAACCCAAGGCCAGAAGCCCCGTGATTCCACCGATGCAGGCGTTTCCCCGTCCACATTTCACCTGGGTGCCAAAGGTACTCCATTCCGGTGGGGTGGGGCGGGAAATGCCATCCTCTGCTCTCTGTCTCTCGGACCTTTGGTCCCCAGATGAGCTCGGGCACATGATTAAAATTCTTCTTTCCTGCTCCATAAGCTCATACATTTTTCAGGCAAAGAAATATACGGGGGAGACAAAACCCTCATACGCTGAAATTAGCCCCCGAAAAATAGGTTACCTGACAATTACTTGCTTCTAAGTGGAGCATGATCTAGTGGAGGAAATGCTGGAAGGGCTGCGGGGACCCCGCCTTCGACTCCCAACTTACTGCCTCTTAACCTCTCTCAGTCTCTGGATTTAGAGGAAGGATAATAACTCTCTCCACCTCCCGCCCTCGGTGGGCTGGTGAAGGCGTCATGAATCAACGTCGGGAACGCGATGAAGAGGCCGGGTCCAGGACGCCGTGTAAGTACACAGCATCGCCAGCCACCTCTCGAATCTACACGGAGCTGATTTATTTACTTCCCGAGAAAGAGACAACAATCATCCTATTTACACTTTGCGCTGCAGCTTCCGCGTCTCCCTCTAGCCCCCCTTCCTCTGCTCCCGCGAAGGACTCCATTAAAGACAAGTTGCCTTTCTGCCCAGGACAGCTCTTCCCTCCCAGCCTCTCTCTCTCTCTGGCCTCACAGATCACAACCTTCTCTTCCAAATCATAACCCCTGCCCACCAAACACGCCGCCCTGCTCTGTACGTGAGGCCACCACATGTCCACACGAAGATGGGAAATGGATTCCTCAGGCACGAGAGGCTTCCTCGTAAGTCAAGTGAGGCCGATAAGCAGAGGGGCCTCCTTGATGGTCCAGTGGTTTAAACTCTGTCCTTCCAATGAGGGTTTGATCCCTGCTTGGGGAACTAGGATCCCACATGCTGCATGGCACAGTCAAAAAAGAAAAGCCAAGCAGAGGTGCGTGGGCGGTAGCTGGCCGTGGTTTAACTGTTCCATTTCAAGTGTACCTGGTGCTTGAGTTCCTCGTGACCACCCAGGGCTGCAGACAGGGGGCACTGTGCCTGGCATGGGCCCTCGGTGGGAGACAGTCGTCATACGCCTTCAGCTGTGGCTGATGAGAGTAACATTTGATTTTTCCTTGCCTTTTTCACTTTTGACAACTCCATTCTCAGCAGCACTCAGGACTTGGTACTTTCACACAGACAGAAAAGAATATTGAAAGGAAAAAATAGGAAGAAGAAAAAAGAGAAAAAGATGGTTTGAAAGGTTCTCATTAGTCCCAGGAAGGAGAAAGGCTGCCTCCGGAGACATCCAAGCCAGGCTTGGAGAATCCAAGTCGGCACGTTGTTTGACATTCTGTGGCGACAGGGTCCAGTGCAAGGGCTCCTTGGGTACCACCTGCCAGGAGACAGGATAAATGTATCCTCTCTGCTCAGAGCACAGCCGAGGGACTGGCTCCCCAGCACTGATGTGTGAGGAACATGTCAACAGAGGTCCCCTCGAGAATGATGTCTCAATTTCCATGCTAATGCTGGGCTGCCCTGGGAAGAAAAGCATCTTTCTGAAAAGCAAGATGGGCCACCATAGCTCAAGGAAGCAGACCCAGGGGTTCTGGTGTTCTCTCCCAGGAGAAAGCAGGAGCTCGGGTGGGTGCTGTGATGAGTGGGATGAAATAGCCCAGCATGCTCACCCCTTCTGTGTGGTCTGCCTGCAGACCCCTCCCAGGCTGATCAGCAGCTCCTGGAAAACAGTGCTGGCTCCTGCCTGTCTCCAAAGGAATGTCACTGCCAGGCCTCCTAGCTTATCTCCCTAGTGCTTTTGAGATCAAAACCCCAAACTCGTTAACTGCAAACTTTGCTGAGGGAACAATACCCACCGAGGTGCGGAATGTGGCGCCAACTCTCTCATTAAAGTGTCTTTCAACATGAAAACTCACTGCCAATGACAATGGGCACTTGGACGCTGCCAGCTCAGAATAAGATGCTGAAGAAAAGAGAGGAAAACAGCTGTGTCCAGGTCAAAACAGATTAAATTTATGGCTGGCAGACTGTGGCTGGAAGCTGTTTATTGCATGCCTGGTGCTACCTTTATTTTTTAGGTGATTTTCAAAAATGTTATTTCTGCTGGTGATTTTTGCATGGGGCTTATGCCTTGTGGCGATGGCCCTGTGTTTCTTCATGCCTGGCTCAGACATCATTAAGTAATAAAACCCCAGCCACTAAGAATACAATACAGTTGTACCTGGTGCAGAAGGAATCAGATCCCAGGGAGCATTTGGAGATAGAGAAGGGACAGTTGAGCTGAGGCACCTCACAGAACAGCCCCAGGAGCAAGGGAGGCAGTTGTTAACAGGATATGATGGACACTTGGGTGGTTGGGTCCAGGGTTTCCCTCACTGCCCCAGATAGCAGAATAGCAGCTGCATAGTGTTATAGGGCTGCTGAAGCAAATAACCACAAGCTGCGTGGCTCAAAACCACAGAAATTTATTCTCCCCAGTTCTGGAGGCCAGATGTTTGAAATCTGGGGGTCAGTAGTCTGGTTTCCTCCTGAAGACTCTGAGGGACAAGCTGCCCCACGCCTCTCTCTAAGTTTCTCATAGCTGCCAGCAATCCTTGCCATCCTGGACTTGAGGCAGCATTACTTCCATCTTCACATTACTTCCTCTGTGCCCTCAAGCCTTCTCTTCTAAGCACACTGGTCATTGACTTTAGGGTCCACTCTAGTTTAGGATGGTAATGGCCCCGGTGGCTCAGATGGTAAAGAATCTGCCTGCAGGGCAGGGGGCCTGGGTTCGATCCCTGGGTGGGGAAGATCCTCTGAAGAAGGGAATGGCTACCCACTCCTATATTCTTGCCTGGAGCATCCCATGGATATTCCTGGCAGGCTATCATCCATGGGGTCTGAAAGAGTTGGACACGACTGAGTGACTAACACTTTCACCGTCTAGTTCAGAATGATCTCATCTCAAGAGCCTTAACATAATTTCATCTGCAAAGACCTTCTTTCTGAGTGAGGTCACACTCACAGATTCAGTTGGATATATCTGTTGGGGAAACACCATTCAACTCACAGTGACATTAGAAGTCATCTGGGGAACTGCTTCCGGGGCAAAACTTTCTAGTCCACTTCCCACTGTACCCTCTGCCTACCCTTGAGGTGCCTGGGACTTTGGCTCTGTAACAAAGCCACCACCACACCAAGCCTTTCCTCAGAGCCAGGCCACATCTTTCTAAACCATGTCCCTGGACTGTTACTCAGCCATGAGAACCTTAGAAACCGTGGAGGCAGTTTCTAAGATGGAAGCCACCACAGAGCATCTCCCCACAGAAATCCCCAGGAAGGAAGAGAATCAAAGGGAAGTGTTTGCTGAACCCTGTAGCCAAAATGCTCCTGCTCACAGTCTGTCCTCTCCCAAGCTCTGAGCCGCAAGGGCCAAGCCCAGGGCTCCTCTCCTTCAGGGATTTTGCAAATGTTTACCAGCTTTTTCTTCATGGAAAATGGATAGAAGCTCATTATATTCTAAAGTGACCTCTTATGTCATTCATTAGTTTTGATCATTACAAAATGCTTTCTTTGGTTGAGTTCAAAGTGACTTCCTTGGAGGACTTCCCTGGTAGTCTAGTGGCTAAGACTCCTTGATTCCAAAGCGGGAGACCAGGGTTCAATCCCTGGTGAGGGATCTAGATCTCCCATGGAACAACAAAGAGTTCATATGCCAAAACTAAGACCCAGCAAAGCCAAATAAATGACTTTTTTTTTTAAGTGGCCTACCTGGAATGCTGTCCTCCTACTGTCCCAGATTCCTTCAAGAACTCTGCAAATGAAGGTCACCCTTGGGCTCAGGAGTTCAGGTTTTATTCTAATCAGTTGAGGGGGTGAAAAATATACCCTCCCCCCAGAGGACACAGGGCACTGGCAGCTGGGCCAGACTGACCAAAGGAATTTCAACCCTTCCACAACCATGGACAGCAATCATTACTGCAGTTTTTAAATTTAGCCCATTATATGCCAGGCAAATAGCAGAGAGGAAACACAGCTCCCCCATCAACGGAAAATTGGATTAAAGATTTACTGAGCATGGCCCCACCCATCAGAACAAGACCCAGTTTCCCCCTCAGTCAGTCTCTCCCATCAGGAAGCTTCCATAAGCCTCTTATCCTTCTCCATCAGAAGGCAGACAGACTGAAAACCACAATCACAGAAAACTAACCAATCTGATCACAGGGACCACAGCCTTGTCTAACTCAATGAAACTATGAGCCATGCCATGTGGGGCCACCCTAGACGGACGGGTCATGGTGGAGAGTTCTGACAAAATGTGGTCCACTGGAGAGGGAACAGCAAACCACTTCAGTATTCTTGCCTTGAGAACACCATGAACAGTATGAAAAGGCAAAAAGATTGGACACTGAAAGATGAACTCCCCAGGTGGGTCCAATATGCTACTGGAGATCAGTGGAGAAATAACTCCAGAAAGAATGAAGAGACAGAGCCAAAGAAAAACAACACCCAGTTATAGACGTGATTGGTGATAGAAGCAAAGTCTGATTCTGTAAAGAGCAATATTGCATAGGAACCTGGAGTGATAGGTCCATGAATCAAGGCAAATTGGAAGTGGTCAAACAGGAGATGGCAAGAGTGAACATCAACATTTTAGGAATCAGAGAACTAAAGTGGACTGGAAAGGGTGAATTTAACTCAGATGACCATTATATCTACTACTGTGGGCAAGAATCCCTTGGAAGAAACGGAGTAGCCATCATAGTCAACAAAAGAGTCCGAAATGCAGTACTTGGATGCAATCTCAGAAATGACAGAATGATCTCTGTTCATTTGCAAGGCAAACCATTCAACATCATGGTAATCCAAGTCTATGCCCTGTTCAGTAATGCTGAAGAAGCTGAAGTTGAATGGTTCTGTGAAGACCTACAAGACCTTCTAGAACTAACACCTTCAAAAAGATGTCCTTTTCATTATTGGGGACTGGAATGCAAAAGTAGGAAGTCAAGAAATACCTGGAGTAACAGGTAAATTTGGCTCTGGAATATAGAATGAAGCAGGGCAAAGGCTAATAGAGTTTTGCCAAGAGAACGCACTGGTCATAGCAAACACCCTCTTCCAACAACACAAGAGAAGACTCTACACATGGACATCACCAGATGGTCAATACCAAAATCAGATTGATTATATTCTTTGCAGCCAAAGATGGAGAAGCTCTATACAGTCAGTAAAAACAAGACCGGGAGCTGACTGTGGCTCAGATCATGAACACCTTATTGCCAAATTCAGACTTACATTGAAGAAAGTAGGTAAAACCACTAGACCAATCAGGTATGACCTAAATCAAATCCCTTACAATTATACAGTGAAGTGAGAAATAGATTCAAGAAATTAGATCTGATAGAGTGCCTGATGAACTATGGATGGAGGTTCATGACATTGTACAGGAGACAGGGATCAAGACCATCCCCAGGAAAAAGAAATGCAAAAAAGCGAAACGGCTGTCTGAGGAGGCCTTACAAATATCTGTGAAAAGAAGAGAAGTGAAAGGCAAAGGAGAAAAGGAAAGATACACGCATCTGAATGCAGAGTTCCAAAGAATAGCAAAGGAGAGATAAGAAAGCCTTCCTCAGTGATCAGTGCAAAGATATAGAGGAAAACAATAGAATGGGAAAGACTATAGATCTCCAAGAAAATTAGAGATACCAAAGGAACATTTCATGCAAAGATGGGCTCAATAAAGGACAGAAATGGTATGGACCTAACAGAAGCAGAAGATATTAAGAAGAGGTGGCATGAATACACAGAAGAATTGTACAAAAAAGATCTTCACGACCCAGATAACCACAATGGTATGATCACTCACCTAGAGCCAGACATCCTGGAATGTGAAGTCAAATGGGCCTTAGAAAGAATCACTACAAACAAAGCTAGTGGACCTGATGGAATTCCAGTTGAGCTATTTCAAATCCTGAAAGATGATGCTATGAAAGTGCTGCACTCAATATGCCAGCGAATTTGGAAAACTCAGCAATGGCTCAGGACTGGAAAAGGTCAGTTTTCATTCCAATCCCAAAGAAAGGCAATGTCAAAGAATGCTCAAACTACCGCACAATTGCACTCATCTCACACGCTAGTAAAGGCATGCTCAAAATTCTCCAAGCCAGGCTTCAGCAATACGTGAACCATGAACTTGCAGATGTTCCAGGTGGTTTTAGAAAAGGCAGAGGAACCAGAGATCAAATTGCCAACATCTGCTGGATCATCAAAAAAGCAAGAGAGTTCCAGAAAAACATCTATTTCTGCTTTATTGACTATTCCAAAGCCTTTGACTGTGTGGATCACCACAAACTGGAAAATTCTGAAAGAGATGGGCATACCAGACCACCTGACTTGCCTCTTGAGAAATCTGTATTTAAGTCAAGAAGCAACAGTTAGAACCGGACATGAAACAACAGATTGGTTCCAAATCAGGAAAGGAGTACATCAAAGCTGCATATTGTCACCCTGCTTATTTAACTTATATGCAGAGTACATCATGAGAAATGCTGGGCTGAATGAAGACCAAGCTGGAATCAAGATTGCCGGGAAAATATCAATAACCTCCGATATGCAGATGACACCACCCTTATGGCAGAAAGTGAAGAAGAACTAAAGAGCCTCCTGATGAAAATGAAAGAGGAGAGTGAAAAAGTTGGCTTAAAGCTCAACATTCGGAAAACGAAGATCATGGCATCTGGTCCCATCACTTCATGGCAAATAGATGGGGAAACAGTGTCAGACTTTATTTTGGGGGGCTCCAAAATCACTGCAGATGGTGACTTCAGCTATGATATTAAAAGACACTTACTCCTTGGAAGAAAAGCTATGACCAACCTAGACAGCATATTCAAAAGCAGAGACATTACTTTGCTAACAAAGGTCCATCTAGTCAAGGCTATGGTTTTTCCAGTAGTCGTGTCTGGATGTGAGAGTTGGACTATAAAGAAAGGTGAGCACAGAAGAATTGGTGTTTTTGAACTGTGGTGTTGGAGAAGACTCTTGAGAGTCCCATGGACTGCAAGGAGATCCAATCAGTCCATCCTAAAGGAAATCAGTCCTGAATATTCATTGGAAGGACTTAGGCTGAAGCTGAAACTCCAGTACTTTGGCCACCTGATGCAAAGAACTGACTCATTTGAAAAGACCCTGATGCTGGGAAAGATTGAAGGCAGGAGGAAATGGGGACGACAGAGGATGAGATGGTTGGATGGCATCATCGACTCAAGGGACATGAGTTTGGGTAAACTCTGGGAGTTGGTGATGGACAGGGAGGCCTGGCGTGCTGCAGTCCATGGGGTCGCAAAGACTCGGACAGGACTGAGGGACTGAACTGAACTGATGCTAGATACTTACAAATATTATTTCTAATCTACACAACAGTCTGAAAGGTGTGGGTCATTATCCCTCATGCTTTTCACATGAGGGAATGAATCCTGACATCGGATAAGTGGAGGATGTGGGATTTGAACTCATATCTATCTAATCGCAGAGTCCTCAGATTGTGCCCACCCCATCTCTGTCTTCCTCCTGTGTGAAGGAACAGTCTGCTTTCCGTGCCTGGGGACTGAAACTTGAGGAAAGGATGAAAATCCTTAAAAGGAGGATGAAAGTGAAGCAGAAACTCCAGCTTCACATCGAAACCAAGCAATCATGTTTTATTTCCACTTCCCTGAACGTATAGTTCAGTTACATTCAGATTGAAAAACAAGAAAAAAGCACAACCAGTGCTTGAGAAATGTCAAGTATTACATTTCAGCGAACGTGTACAGAACAATCAAAAGGTTGAACATCCCCAAACAGACGCAGACCTTCACCAAAGTCTCCTTCAGAGACACACCGCCAAGGTGTGGAAAGAGAAGCTCATGTCTCCAGCCCAGCTGATTTTTCTAGAGTATAAGTTCCATACTTCCAGAGTCTACTTTCACTCCGAGGAGAAAATATAATCCTTTTTATCCCTGACACATTTATAGAGGGTTTTACGCTTTCTCTTTGTCACAAATCATTGCATTTGATGCTCACTTCCACCCTTAGAGGTGGGGGTCATGGCAGGGGTTACCCTCCCCTCCCCACACAGGCATGGACAGCAGAAAGCCAAGTGGGCTGCCCACTGTGGAGTCCCTGGGGATCATAGGGGAGCCATCAAGTCCTCTCTTTTCTTTATTATTCTCCTAGCAGGAGTCCCACAGTTCCTTTGCAAGCCTCCAAGTCACAGGAAAAATGTGACAATTCGAGATCCCGCCAAAGAGCTGGAGCGAGAACAGGAAAGATGGTCAGGGGAGAAGAAGGACCATGGGGAGAACCCAGAAGAGAGGCTAGGGTCACTAAAGTCATGGTGGGGTCAATTCAGAGACTCGATCGCAACTTCTGCCCCAGGGAAGGGACACCGGAAGTGAGTAAGAACAGCAGAGCTCCTCCAAGGAGACAGGATCACAAGCCTTTTGAAATTAAATATTCTTCCCACTTGCAACACCTTTTCCCTGGGACCCCAAGCTTGCCCTCAGCAAAGACAGTGTCGGCCCCAGAGAGAGCTGGAAGGCTGGTGGCAACTGGTCCCCTCTGGTGTGCCTGTGGCCAGAAGATCTTAGATGCAAGCGCTTCTCTGAGGTCACATCATCTAATGAATTAAGGTTAACAGCTAAACAGCTAAAGAAAGGCCACAGAACTTGACTGTGCTACCACTCTGCTTCTAAGTGAATACTTTGGGGATTGCCTCATTCAGTCATCAAATGCCAGCATTTCCTCTGAACAACAAATTGATGACAGGCGATAGGCCTCCAGAATACATGAGCGGACCTAGACTTCCTTCAGAGGGTCAGATCTGCTTTTGCCTTATGCAAAACCCCCAGGACACAGAAAAGCTGAACAGTGACACTTCAGAAGATTCTGTGGGCTTAATGATTCCCAACTACAAGGACACAGGCTCCTGCAGAAACGGAGCCCTAGAACTTTGCCCTCTTCCCCTGTGGTCTGGGAGACCCCTCCCTGTAAAAGAATCCCCTGTAGCCTACACTTCTATTTTGGGGAGGGGGGTACTCTGCTCCTGTAGAAGGAAAGAAGAGTGGAGCTATTTACATGGTCATTTTTGTTACAGGATTGAAAGCCTTGAAATGATCACAAAAGGAAAACAGGAAAATATGCCTCCTAAAAAGAGCTGAGGCAAATTATTATAGCAACCGAATCCTAAAAGGAATTTTCAAGCAAAAATATGGCTCATGTGAAGTTGTTATGGTAACTGACATTTAAAAGTAACTGGATTTGGGCAAGTTTCTTCCTCCACCCTCTCTGCAAAGTCTTGCAGGAACTTCATGCTAAAATTATGCTTTAATTTTAATTAGCCAAATAGGTCATAAATATAGCTTATTCCCAAATCCTTACAATGTCTACCCTGCAAGCAGCTGATCTACTAATGAGGAAATATTTCTACAAAACCCACTTACCATTAAAAAATCCGATCTAATATTTTTCTAATATAATTTATCAATTTAAACACATTGCATAATGTGATATTCTGTAGCATTCCATTAAGATGATAAATAGCAGTGGGGGGTGGCGGGAAAAACCAAGAGACTAAACATATCGCAAGCAGTGTACGTGTATTTAAATAACCCCGGCCGTTGCCAAGGAAAGCACACTGTTCCCATCCTCAGATACAGTCTAAACTCAGCCGCGTATCCCTGACTGTAAGGGTATTAATAGGACATAAGAAGAGGGGCAATAAGAAATGACAGGCAACTTCAGAAGAAATAAAATTTCTATTAGGCTTTGTTATAAGATTACATCAAAGCAATTCATATGTTTTAATCTGCAGAGAGAAAAAGCAACTACTTGGGGTTTGTGCCTGGGGGCCGCCTCTGTGTATCACCACACAGTTTGCATAATGAACAATTTTCATTCAATCAGGATCTCAGCAAAGATAGCTCCCACTCCAAAGGTCCTAGACAAGGGCTCCTAGTTTTTATTCTCCCAGCTCCCCCTGCTGGAGGAACAGCATCTAACAGGGAGAAAAGGATGCCGGGGCTGCTTTCTAAGCCTCTGCTCCAAATTCAGGTCCTTTATTAGAGACCTGACTTTATAAATACCCGCTTCTCCGAACGGGAAGGACCTGGGAAGGTCCTGTGAAAGATACCACCAGCGTGCACCTCCTTTAGCAATTCCTGTAAGAGGAGAGAGACTGCAGGTTTGCCCTTTCCACTCTCCACCGAGTTAGGGATTTTAGAAACTTCTATTGGCATTCTGGCCCAAACACAGGGGTCGACTGAAGTTGCTGGAAGTTGACTGGTGGACATGGACCCGAGTGTACAACCCCTCATGTTATTCCTACCTGGCTAACCATCTTTCAAGTTTCCCAGCTGTCCAGGTCTTCATAAAATAAAATGGGACGGCGGCGGGGGAGGGAGAAGCTACCCAAATGGAATTGCATTTTCACGCACAATGGAAAACATGAAAGCTGAACAAATCGTTTTGGAAAAAAAAAAAAAAAAAAAACTGGCACAGACGACAGTGGCTTGGAGGAAGGAGAGTCCTGGGCGAGCTGTCTGCGCCAGGACCTGGGCTGAGGCCTAATCCCCGTTGATCCGCCGGGTTAGCGCGGCTCCCGCTCTGCTCTCTCCACCGAAGCTGCCGCAGAACCGCTCCGCTCCATCCACCTGGCTCCATCTCCAGCCCCGCGCCGGCTGCCTTCCCGCGGGGAGGCCGCGCCGGGAGGGGGAGCGACATGAGGCCGTGTGAAACTGTTTTTCGAAAACCTGGGATGATCATTTAAATGTTTAAAATATGCACATGGTAATTCAAAACTAATTACCCTGAGCACATTTGAAACGTTTATGCCATCATCTCTGGATCCTGCCTACTGATTGTGCGGTACAGCTCACTCCTCTGTTTCTATAAACTGCTCCAGCGATTTTAACTTCCAGGCTAAATCAGGCAGCGCCCGCCCTGCCTCTCGCCCCGGCGGGTGGAGGGACCCTTTTTCGGCTCCACCAGGACAGGAGGCTGCGCCCTGCAGCAGCCCTGCGCCCCCCACCCCCTCCCCGGAGAGCCATTTGTCATGGTCAGGTAGCCCTGGCTGCCTAGTCATTGCTCTCAGTGCTGTTCATAATTGTCATTTCCATTATTTAATTTAGGTTAAAATGACCTCTCTCCGCACCTATATCTTTACTCCGGCCCGGGCGGGGGATGTGTGGGGGTGCATTTCCTAGTTCACTCAGGCACAGCAGAAAGTTGCCTTGACATTCATATCCACTTGGCCGCTTTTCCATTTTTTTTTTCGGTTTTTAATTTAAATTTAAAACATTTTTTTACAATGTTGTGTTGGTTTCTGAAATTCAACAACAAAATCAGCCATAATTATACATACATCCCATCCCCCTATCCCATCCCTCCAGGTCACTGAAGAGCACCCAGCTGGGCTCCCTGCGCTACACAGTAACTTCTCACCTGCTGTCCCTCTGACACCGGAGAGTGTCTGTATGTCACTGATGCCACCTCCACTCGTCCACTCTTCCTCTCCCCCACCGTGTCCACATTCGCGTCTCCATTCCTTTCCCTACAAATAAGTTCATCAATGCTTTTCCATTTGGGGGTGAACCTGGGAAATTCAGGAAGACCCGGGTAAGGTGGGCTCATGCACCAGCTCTCTTGAGAACAAGAGGACTGAGCCCCCCAGAGGGAGCAGCAGCCATTGCTGAGCCCAGGTTCCTATAGCCAAGGGCACACGTGTGCACACACACCTGCTTACAGACCGGGGCTAATTAGACCTAGGCAGGTCCTGAAGCAAATTCGGCTCCCCATTTTCCAGGATAAAATGAGTTCCTCGCCTTGGGGACACTATACCAGCAGCCCAGTAGCTGAGAGACTGAGAAGGGTGATGCTGAGGCCAAAATAACTTCACCTTCCCTGGTTTATTCAGAGAGGTTGACCTTGGCCAAGAAGTGGAGTTGAAGGAGGCGCAATCCCAGAGTCAAGGAATGAGCACCCATTTATAAATGTGCTCCGGATGCCAGTGGTGGGTGTTAGGCATTAAGGAATACAAAACTGGGTTAGAGTCCCACAGCCGGCTGAAGGTTGATAGAGTGAGATTACTGGGTTTAACTAGAGCCATTAAGAGGCTCTTCATTACCCCCATGGCACCGCCACCAAAGCTATCACATGAGCCATAATGCAAGGGAGAATTTTCATTCCATCAACAAGAGAGGGAGCCAGTCTATCTCTGTCCAAAGAAAATGAGCCGCCCAGCATGAAGCTGGTGAGGAATGGAGTGTACAACATTCCAATAACATTCCCTGCAGGATTTCCTCGGCGGTTTAGTTGGCTAAGCAGAGAGGCTGCACTGGAGCAATCTGCCAGGGTTTCTGGCTGGCCTGAACGCCGGCTCAGGAAGCAGCCGACAATCGGTCAATTAAAGACAAAGGATGCTAGCTGGGACCCACATTCCAAAGGGCTTAACATTAAGCTCCCTGTAAATCAAGGTCCAGGCCGCTCTCCCGATGCTCAGCAATCTCACTTCCTATTTCTCTACAAAGATCAAGCCCTTGAACCGAGCTGATTTCCTTGGTAACACTGCACCCACTTCCCTTTCTCCTGCGCCCACACTGTGTGCTCTTCCTTCAGCTGGAGATGGATCTCTTCTCCCTGCCAATTCATTTTCCTGCCCTTGCGATGACAATTCACATGTGTTGGGACTGCCTCCGCCAGAGTCTGTTCCCTCCTCTCCACCGGCTCCTTTCCCATAGCTATCATTTTGCTTTTTTTTTTTTTTGGCTGCAGGATCCTAGTTCCCTGACCAGGGATCCTACTGGTGACCTCTGCAGTGTAAGCTAGGAGTCTTAACCACTCACTGGACCTGCAGAGAAGTCTCCTACTTTGCTTCTTTATAAGAAGTACTCTACCATGTTGTGGGCCTTCCCCCTCACCGATGAAAATTTAGAGAGAACGGACTGAGTCTTGTATTTCCTTTGCATTTCTTCTGGCATCTCAAATAGGGTTTTCACATTAGGAGACAGCCTTGCTAGATATACTGACTGACCTAACGGTTTTATAGCTGGAGTGAGAAGTCAGGAAAGACGACCCAGCTTATCCCCCGCTTTCACGCGGAGCAAAAATTGCACCCCTCATTTAGATGTTCCCAGCGTCCTATAACTTGCCCAAAGCCAGATTTATTGCTCCTGCTGTAAAGTGTATCTTCTCTAAGCCTCACTTAAAAGCTACCACTTGGCAGAAGATCAAGTTAGAAGCGCAGGATAGCAGGTGATGGTGAGGGTAGGGGCGGGTGGGGAGGGCGGGGTGGAGCAAATAATTGAAGCTCGGAGAACTACCAGCTCAATATTTAACCTAACTGGTAATTTGCTGTGACAATTATGCCACGAACGGAACACCACTACTATGCAAGAATGTTGCTTTCTAATTAAGAAGGCCCTGCTTTTCCTAGCCTCCCGGCACTTGAATAACACACACACAAGGAGACTCGGCTCCAGGAACTAAAGGTTCGAATAGGAGGCATGTGCAGCTTGGCCGGGGTGTGCACATCTGCCAACGGGGAAGCCTGCTAACACCTTCAGATGGAGAAGGCCAGAGAGCCTTGGGGGCCTCTCACAACAAGAGAGCCGTTTGACTGACAGGCATCTTCCCTGGGAGCCCGGGTGCGTGCTTTCACTGCAAATGGACGAGCTTTCCCACCGCCCGGCTCTCCGACCAGGAAGGCTCGGCAAGGGTTTGATCCGTCAAGAGTAACTTTAATAAGGATATTCATAAAAAGTCCACGGCAACGAGTCTTCAAGGTGGAGAGGAAGACGCGTACATAAACACCCTAACCGCTGGCAGAAAGACAAAAGAATATTATTAAAATCATAGCCATAAAGAAGGATGTTGCCATCTTCTAAATTGACTGCTAGATTCATGGAACATGGCTAAGCAAGACAAACCGTTTTCTGCTTAATTAGTGGCTCCTTTACGGAAGGTTTGCTGCCTGGAGAGAGCCCATTAGAGGTGGGGAGCTCGTTTATAGGAATGCACCTCCGAAAGCTATTCAAATTTTAAATAAATGATGGAGAGAGGAATTGGTGGTGGTAGTGATAGAAGCAGGAGGGGAGAGGTTTGCTGTGGAGACAGAAAACTTCCACAGAAGACCAGCTTTGCATTCCAAGCCTAAGTGCTTTGGAGATCAGCTTTCCGAGGCAAACATAAGCCTCTAAAATTTTAGGCCAATAGAAATGACCTCTGTACCATGGCTGACTGAAGATATAAATAAACTTCAACATGAACAGCAGTGTCAACTGTGAGAGGGGAGATGAGAGCCCAATCCAAGCTTATTTTTAAAAAGTCCTGGTTGTTCTGACTGCGTTTCGGGGGGAGGCATTCATGGACACAAAGCTGCCGCTCCCTGCAGTGAGCTCTACTGCTTTCCCAGCACCAGCCCCTGGTTACCTAACCAAGGAATGGAAGCTGCCCCACACAAGTTAAATATAGGCTGACTTATCTGCATTTTACAAGCACCAAGAATGTTAACTGAGGAAGCTGTCATTTTTAATGACAGCACAAACTTCCAATTACCAACCGGGTAATACCCCAGGGAGCAGGTATGATTTTTTATAAGAATGGCTCAAAATTATTAAAAGTTTACACGATTACTTTTGAATTGGATATAAATATATCTCACGAGGCAGGTGGGATTGTTTTTCATATGGTCTGTATTCAAGGCTGAAAAAGAAATGAAAAGTCTTTTTCTGAGATTTACCAAGAGCTAAGGAGGAGGGGGTGGTCCAAGGAGACAGCTATCAAGAGCCTGGCAAAGCTGGAGGGCTGCAAAAATGGCCAGGTGGTGGGTTGGGTCTCAGCCACAAGGTCACGGGCAAGTCACAAACTCATGTGACTTGCAAGCCCAATGCAAGAAGAGTTAT
Organism: Bos indicus x Bos taurus; assembly: GCF_003369695.1. Classification (NCBI taxonomy): domain Eukaryota; kingdom Metazoa; phylum Chordata; class Mammalia; order Artiodactyla; family Bovidae; genus Bos; species Bos indicus x Bos taurus. The sequence goes on along the minus strand of NC_040094.1, from coordinate 23,991,401 downwards.
GTATGCTCAGTTGCTCAGTCATGTCCAACTCTTTGCAGCACCATGGACTGTAGCCCACCAGGCTCCTCTGTCCATGGGATTCTCCAGGCAAGAACACTAGAATGGGTTGCTATTTCCTTCCCCAAGGGATCTTCCTGACCCAGGGATCTAACCCGCATTTCCTGTATCTCCTGCATTGGCAGGTGGATTCTTTTCCACTGTGCCACCTGGGAAGAGTTACGGGCCTGGCAAGAGATAGTACAAGCAAGTCCTTCTATACCAGCCATGGTCAAACATTACTTCCACAGGAACCCCGTTTCCTTTGATGCTACTTAAAACTCTAATGGCATCTACGTGGCTTCATCTGCCTGTGGTGAATACAGAATGAATAGCTGTTAGCAGGGGTTGCACGCATTTTCCATATAGATCAGACAGCCCCTGACCTAAATGAAGGCTACAATTTGTGAGTCTCACATCACCTAATTCTTTGTGAAATCTTTTCTGATGACTCCAGTCTCCAGTGATCTCTCCATCTACTGAATTTTAATTTGAGTTGTGATACTACTACTTAGCCCCAAGCCTTGCTCCAAATAGACTGCAGTTCTTGGGGACAAGGTATTTTGATGTAGTCACCTAGGGGAATTCCCTGGTGGTCCAGTGGTTAGGACTCCATGATTTCACTGCTGAGGGCATGGGTTCAGTCCCTGGTCAGGGAAGTAGGATGCCACAAGCCATGAGGTGTGCCCCCCCCCCCCCAAAAAAAAGTCACCTAGAGGGAGAAAATGGCACAGGTGGTCAATGAAGACAGGTGCTATGTACTTTTCTCAATGATTCGAAACTGCCATCGCAAATATAATGAAAAGATTTTAATAATCATTATTAACTTTAGATAAAAAGCGGGTTAATTTGGGACTTCTCCAGTGGGCCAGTGGTTAAGAGTCTGAGCTTTCAAGGCAAAGGGTGCAGGCTCAATCCCTGGTTGGGGAACTAGGATCCCACATGCCGTAAAGTGTAGTCAAAAAAATTTTTTTTAAAAATCAGGTTGATTTATAATGCAAGTCAGATGTGTTCTCAAAAGGCCATTTCTCATAGAAAACAAGAGGATTCAGGCCTCTTCTTGGCCACCACCATGTCCATGTGGTAGGTAGGAATAAGCCACCATGGCTCCAGCCCTCTCCTCCCAAGTCAACCACCTGCTTTTGCTCCAGATGATTCTAGTGCCTGCTTGAACCACCTGCCAGCTCTTGATGGTATACAGGGTCAGAGGAGCCCTTGCTGAACCAAGGCAAAGAAAGCACGATCAGAGAATTGTACAGAACAAGAGAGGCACACAGTTTCACACTGGAGCAAAGGAGAATGTTCCTGCCCATCAAAAGCTCAAAAGCTGAGTTTTTAAAATACAATTAGAAAGTATGTGTATACCTAAAACTAATGGACTTCCCTGCTGGTCTAGTGGTTCAGAGTTTGCCTTTCAATGCAGGAGATGCGGGTTCAATCCCAGGTAGGGGAACGAAAATCCTACATGCCCCAACGCAAGTAGAAAAACTTGGTGCGCTACAATGAGGACTCAATGCAGTCTAAAAGAGAAAATTAATGTGATGTTATATGCCAATTAGGTCTAAATAAAAATAAAAGTTTAGAAGTTAGAAAATACACACATCCAGTAGAATTGGCTCAATAAACTTACCCATGCATACACATAGCCAAATGCCAATTAAAATTATGCAGATTTACAAAAAAATAATGCAGATCTATTTTTATTGAAACAGGAAAGAGGTCCATTCTTTAGTGCTAGGAGCAAAGTGTTACAGAATAATATGCATAATATAATCCCATTTTTAAGTTAAAACTATAATTACACACATAAAAGCAGAGAGAAAAGTAGTCAGCTATATAAGCAATTATTGCTGACAGGCGGGATTAAGGACAATTTTGTTTTTTCTTGTCTGCAGGTTATTTTTTCTACAATGAACATGGATTACTTAAGAAATAATCAATGGTTCAAATAGTACCCATTCTTTTTTTTTTAATTGACATTAACAAAACTTATCAGCTTAATAATAAAACATACTCAGTTGGCTTCTTTTTCAAAACAATGAAAATTAAACATCTAGTCTTTTTTGAGAGGGAAAAAAAGAGATTATTCCTAAAAGTGTTTCTGAAAGCCATAGCTCTAGCAGCAGAGTGGATTATAACACTATGAGCTAACAAACCACATAAAAGAGGGTGGGTGGGAGCCCTGGGGGTGGGGGACATCCTCTTTGAGATAAGGAAATCATCAATTTACTAGGGGTGGGGGGGAGTAGTGGGTTTCTAACAAGTAACAACGAGAAGAGACTGAACAACCAGTTTCACTTTCTATAAATAAAATCCGAGAAGGCATATTGCCAAAGAAACACAAGTCAATATCTAAACCTTTATATACTGGGCTACCAAACTTCACTTTTAGACAGTGTATTAATTACGTAGTCAATAACTATGGGTTTCATTAGGGTATTAAACGCCATAATCGATATTATTTATACTTTTCGAAGATGGGCCACTCAGGAAAGAACGTGGGGGAGGGGAAGTTTTTGATCCTGAAGTTCAAAAAGTCAGAATGAGCACACCAGAGATTAGCAAGGCCTTAATGGAAAGCATAAAACACAGAAAATATGGACAGAAATCAGATTATTACCCTTTCCCCCCCACTGCCTCCATCACAATGAGACTGGAAGGGATCCAAGAGCCATTTAAAATAAAGACAAAATGATTAGATTTTTCCCTAATTGTCTAACGCTGATGTCATGGTGTACACAAAATAAACATTGATCTCTAAGTGAAAGATGAGAAATAGAACACGAACAGCCTTTCGAGGTTAAACTATCTCCAAGAGAATTCTAAGAACTGTGGGCCAGAATCTATTTAGGTGACCCTCAGGGACCTGAAGCTCTTAAAAGCCAAACAGTGGAGCCAATTTCTGATGCTCCTCTGCCGGTGATCTGCTTTTTAGTGGGGAATCTGCTCTACATGCCCCCTCGAGGGAGCCGCCCCACCTCAGAGCATCCCTCTGTGGGCTTCTAATCACATCCGCGGAGACGTGCTGGTGTCACCGCATGGTCGTGGAGAAGGCATGGCAGCTGGTACCATGTTCCAGGAGACGCGTCGGGGTCACGCTGCCGGTCAGTGCTGTTCGTGGGGTGGGAGCCGTGATGGGGAGAGGAGGGGATGCTGGGAGCGGTAGATATAAAAGACTGGTTAGCAGGCTGAAAGCTAGATTGCCACTTCCAACCCACAATTTGTCAATCCACCATAGCACTGAAGACTGTAATTTTCTAGTCAGCGCTTTACGAGCAAGGTCAGACAGAAAGGAGCTTCCGTAAAAAATCGCTGAGGCCTTGGCCGGAGAATCAAGTGTGGCCCAGTGGCTATCCTGACCGTGTCCAGACAATTAGAGGGCCTGAGAGAAGGCCATCCTAGGTTCTGAGCCATGGAAGTCATCCTGCCTGACGCCAGCTGGTTCCTCCCGGAAGAAGAAGGCTAAGGATGACACAGGCAGGATGTGCTCACTCCCAGCAAGGGCCTCCATGTGCCGCGCTTGCCCACATTAAAAACCAGGGCCCGGCACCACGGGAAGACGGCAATGCCGCCTGGACGCTTGCAGAGGTGTGCTGCGAACGCCAGATGAGGGGCTGCAGCGACCGGATAGATAATTAATATGATTAGGAACACACAGAGCAAGCATGTTCTTGCCGACTGAAAAGCCCAGTAGCATAATTACTGTTTTCTTACCAGCTCACTGTCTGTTCACATTTCAAAGCCTGGTTGGTGTTAAGACCGCTGTGTAAACATCAATAAAATCCCAAAGTGCCGGATCATCAGCATTCCAGGGCACAATGGCTTTTTGTTTTTGGTGTTTTCATTCTTTTAAAGATGCATTTCAAGGTTGCAGACATTAGGAAGAATGATCTCTATGCTTTGGACTAATCTTCGAGTTTGTAATGAGTTAACATCTTCCCCAAGTGAACATTTATTATGAAGGCTAATTAATTGCTTTCCAGTTACAAGAACACTTTGCATTCAAAGAAAGTGGGATTCATAAGCAGAGAATAAACTGTTTATTAAACAAGGCAATGGCAACAAAGGGCTTCTCCCTTCAGAATCCCTTCTATTTAATACAGCTTTAATCAAGAAAAGAAAACATACAAATTCAAGAAACATGTACAGGTAGAAAAGGCGTACCAACAGAAATGCAACATTAATTGAAGGGGAGACGAAAGCGATGCTTTGTAGTTGCCGGGATGTCTCTAGGGGACAGCAAGTCAATGCTTATCAGCCTTCCTCAGAAGAGACCATTTTGATTAATATCAGACCCATCTGACTCCGTCTATTAAACCCTGAAGGAAGGATATTCTTCAGATATAAAAGATATGACTTTGATTAATAATTCTACCCTATTGCCAATCCAGGCATTAACAACTGTGTGGCCCCTCTAGAAAGGGAGCCTTTGAAATCGAGGAAGACGGGCTTCCTAAAACACTCAAGTTCCTCCACAAAACCACTTCTCAGCGCTCCCCCTTGGGAAGGGACCCGAGCTGAGAAGGTGTCAGCACTGGAGAAGCAGGAACCCGACTTACATAATTTATTTCACTGTCTACAGATTGAGGGTCAATTACTTGTGACATAATTCCTGGTTGAAAATAATGAGCTCTTAGTAAAACTGACAAAAACCTAAAGACAGGGAGTGAGTGGTACTACGGTCCGCGCAGCTGACCCCGAGGTCTGACACGGTTTATACCACAGCCCCACAAGCGTATTTCCCTTTTCACTTAGGCGTATTCCACTGTGTGCCTTTGCTGCCAGTGGGTTCCCAGGTGTGACGAGAGGTGATGGCTTAGTCCATGGTAGAGGGGCGCTCTGCACCGCCGTCAGTCAGGGCGGGGATGGTGGTGCGGGTGGAGGTCGGAGGTGGCGTGGGGGGGGTGGTTTGCTTCAGCCCTCTATCCACAAGCTCCTGCCCCATAGGCACGATCCTCTCACATCGCCGCGTTCCTCCTGATGTTCATGACCAGCCTTCTGCCGTATTCTCTGTAGTCCACAGGCTTCACGTCCACCACCGTGGCCTTAATTCGAGACTCATCCTTTGAAAAGAGAAGAACGATTTGTGAACGAATAAACGCCTGTGGCCATGTTCCTGGTTTCACTGATCCCAACAGGAGAAAGCACAAAGACACGCTGGTGGTTCGGAGTCCCGTGATGCCAGTAAAGGAGCCGTGATGACGAGTGCCCAGGCCAGGGTTTCTGGTGCAACAAAGGCCTCTCTTCCACACAGGTCCTTGCACCGGTTCCTCGTGGTCCCAAACACTCGGAAACCGAGACTCCAAGTGTGACGGACTATAGAGGGCTCTTCAAGTTCAATCTGTTCTCTTTACAGAGCGAGAAACGGGAGCCCAGAGAAGACAGTGGCTTGCTAAAGCCACGCCGCGGGCTCTGTGAGCGGGCTGGGGGAGAGCAGCCGTGCTCGCAGCAGAGGCCGAGGCCTGCCGTGGCCTGTCTCAGCCCCGCGAGAGGCGACCTCGCCACCCTTCACCACCCCGTCCACGTCACGCAGGGACCAGAGACCCTTCCATCCCTCCCTCTCGACCACCCCTACCCCACCCTGATACCACACTGCTGACATTGAGAGGTTCATTTAATGCTCACAAAATCAAACACAGCTGTTAGCAGGCATTAGAGTTAAGGCCTGACAAGAAAACAGAGCAAGTAAACCCTGAAACAAGCAAGGTTTCCTGAATTCTCCCACTGCCCATTCACTAGGTTGGACAGTGCCTTCAGAGGCAGACTGGGGTGAGGCCAGCTCAGGGCCTGCACACGCCAGCTCTGTATCTACAAAACTCAGTCAGATTTCTAAGCATGAGTAGAACTCTGAGGCTGGACTGCCTGTGTGCAATGATTAGCTCTGCCACTTGCCAGCATATGAATTTAGGCAAGTTACTCAATTCTCCATAAGCCTACGGCTTTTCACTGCCAAATCGCGGGCAACAAGAGTTCCTTCACACAAGGTTACTGCCAGGATGAATGGAGACAAAGTATGCAAAGGGTGTGGAACAGTATCCGGCAGACAGTAAGTACTCAATAAAGGCTGTTTTTTCATGATTTTACAACTGTATGATGTTATGAGCAATTACAGGAATTTTCAAGGTAATTTTAACCACATGTGGTCTTTCTTTCATATACTGACTTTAGAACCCAAACCATGGGGAAGATGTGGGTCCATTCTGTCAGGACACAAACCAAAATCCCCCAGGTTTAACTGAAAAGGCCACACAGCATGTTTTCCTTGGATGTTAATACTGGACAAGACCCTTAACCTCTCTCTTGGTCTGTTTGCTCATCTGAAAACAGAGATGATAACAGTACCCTAGTGCTGGTGTGACTCAGTGAGTAATAAATGCAGGGTGTTACGGGTTCCGTCTGGAACACAGTGAAAGAGGAACTCACAGCTAACACTGTAGTGGGCTTGTGGGTGACAAACAGCAGTTCTGTGCTGCTACTCTCACGCACCGTGGGTGACGTTACTTACATTGTAGGTCTCCAGTTTGACCCTGATCCTGAACGTAAAAGATCGAAAGTTGGCATTCTGGAAAACTTCCTCAAACGCTTGCTCGTTCTGCAGAAACAAAATGTAAAACTGTCGGAATGGAAACTACCAGACCACCTGAAATTATCTGTACGGTTTTTGAAAAGACTTGGAGGAAAACCTCTGAGAAAATGATCACCTCCCAGTGGCTTGAAATTTCTTAGGAATGACTAATATATAGGTGACATTTCATCGCATAAAACTGTTTAGGTAGAATTTTATTAAAAATTAAAATATTCTACCTAGAGTACTCAATTTCATACAGACAGACAGTGGAATGATGGCTGCCAGGGGCAACAGAGAGTTAGTGTTTGATGGGTACAGAGTTTCAGCTGAGGAGGATGAAAAAGTTCTACAGCTGGATGATGGTGGCAGCTGCACAACAATATGAAGGTATTTTAACGCCGTTGAACTTGTATACGTGGGCTTCCCTGGTGGCTCAGCTGGTAAAGAAGCCACCTGCAATGCAGGAGACCTGGGTTCGATCCCTGGGTTGGGAAGATCCCCTGGAGAAGGGAAAGGCTACCCATTCCATATTCTGGCCTGGAGAATTCCATGGACTGGATAGTCCATGCGGCTTCCCTGGTGGCTCACATGGTAAAGCGTCTGCCTGTAATGTGGGAGACCTGGGTTCAATCCCTGGGTCAGGAAGATCCCCTCGACAAGGAAATGGCAACCCACTCCAGTACTTTTGCCTGGAAAATTCCATGGATGGAGGAGACTGGTATGCTATAGTTCATGGGGTTGCAAAGAGTCAGACACGACTGAGCAACTTCACTGGTTCACTGGTATAGTCCATGGGGTCGCAAAAGAGACAGACACGACTGAGTGACTTTCACTCACTCACTCACAATGGTAAATTTTATGTATATTTTATCACAATAGAAAAAAACTGAAACACTCTTAGGAAATACATTTCTAAACTTTCAAAATCTGTGATGGAATAAATCTGAGGCTCAGAATCTTCAGAACAAATTAAGAATGGGCGAGGACTCAGGAAAAAAGTTCAAGTTGTCATATATACATTATTTCAGCCTCTGGATTTACAGATGTGGTAAGTGAAGAAGACAGAAATGGGCAAAGGTTTGGGAAGAAGTTTAAAATCCACAGTTTTCTCTCTCTTACTGGCCTCTCAAATATCACTTGATTAAGCTTCTGAGTTAAAAAAAGAGTCTGGTAAACAGAGGGATTAGAGAAAGCATTTTACACAAATATGCATAAAATAAATGTACAAGAACTTTTAATAAAATTAATAGTTCATATCAGTCAAGTATTATTTGCATGCCACTTGGAACATGAAAATAGCTTTGTTATATATAGAACTCTTTGTATAAAGGTTACTACACACACACACGCACACAGAGTCCTCAGGCTTTTGGGTATGTAAATAAAACAATGTGTTAAACCCTCAGAAAATTGTACCAGCTGCCATCATTCTTTCAAGATTAGTGAAAGCGTGGAGTGCATACTCCAAGAATATTATGATTCCTGAGGGGAGAGTTCCTATATGTCCTCATTCACTGGCAGTAAAACCAGTCAAATGTAATAAGCCCATAAAAAATCCTGAAAGGCTGCCTCGAGCCTTAAAAGCTGATATGAAAATAGAGGACCAGGCAAAACAGATAAAAGATACCATCATACTTTAAAGTCAATTCCAGTTATTTCTGTAAAAGGGCTTGTTGGGATTATTTTCAGAGAGCTCATGGACAATTTCAAAGAGACAAAAGGGCAGAGCTAAACGAACAAAAGACAGGAAAGAAAAACACACACACACACACACCAAAACAAATGACAAATCCTTTTTCGCTACTGGCTTTTACAAGTATACTAACCGATGTGGAGGACAATGGGGGAGAAAAATCTATAGACAGATACTAATTTGTGTGGCTCAGAAACTATAGCTTTTATTGGTCTTTATATGTTTTATCTGAGCAAACATCTTTCTTAACTTTAGGATAACTAGTAATTAGTCCTTGAATTAAACAAAACTACTATGTGAAAATACTCTTTTATAAAAATAAAAGAGAGAAAGTGACCTTACGAAAGAAAGTTACTTTGTAAGAACGCATCTGACAACATGAAATAAGCACATACCTTATATGTGAATTTAAACCAGGATTTGACTCAACTTTTCAGAAAAGTGTTTATTACTTTAAAAAGGCACACTGAATAAAGATGTGGTATGGATACACAATGGAACACTACTCGGCCATAAAAAAGAATGAAATAATACCATGTGCAACAACACAGATACAACTAGAGATTATCATATTAGGCAAAGTCAGAAAAAGACAAATACCACAGAGCATTACTTACGTGTGGAATCTAAAATATGACACAGATGAACCTATCTAGGAAGCAGAAACAGACTCAAGGCACAGAGAACAGACATGGTTATCAAGGCGGGGGTGGGGGAGTGGGTGGAAAGGGATGGACGGGGAGCTTGGGTTAGTAGATAGAAGCTATCACATATAGAATGGGGGGATAACAAGGTCCTACTGTAAAGCACAGGGAACTAGTCAACATCCCAGGATAAACTATAACAGGAAAACCATAATGGACTTAAAGTTTATTATTACAGACTCAAAAAAAAAAAGTATCTGGACTTCAGCTTACTTCAGAAGATACTTCCAGATCTCAAGTGACTGCAGGCACACTGACTCTTAGAACAGGAGGGAAAAGTGCTTTCTACTTAGAAAGGGCTGTTTTTAAAGAATTTTATACACATTACTTCATCACCTCATTGTTAGCACAAGGTGGACACAATTAGAATTAGATGAGCTTTCACAGTCAGCAGTGAGAGACGCTATACAACACCCACCAGCAATAGACCAAAAATTATCAGAGCAAAAAACAGGTAAGTGTTACAGCATGGGAACTACCACAGTAATAATACAGGAAATGGCCAACCTTCTCTTTTAATTCCCCAAGATAAGCAGTGCTTTGTCCAAGGATGGCCTCTGCAGACTCCTGGAAACATGTGACCCACTGATTCTCTTGAAAATCGGCAATATTGACCTAAAAAACAACTTTACATCATTACACCACAGAAATAACAAAAGGAAGACACACTAAGGAGACTGGGAGATTGACTTTTTCCACTCCTTAAAAGAGTTTCTAGGGAAAAAAGCCCATTCCACTAAATAGCTATGTTCTTTCCAAAGAATGTAAAAAGTATCCAAGAGAGAAGTTCAAAATGTTAAGTGTGGATCACAGCAGGAACATGTGGTGTGGACCTGTGATTTCAGTTCTCAGGGGAGATACAGCCCAACAAAAATCACCTTCAGATGCAGGATCCGGGCACACTGGACTCAGTGGCCCTCCAGCTGCAATGGCCTTTGGACTAAAGGTTTCGAATGAGTCTCCAATGTCGTCTGCATGTTAAATCGTACACCCTTCAGTCACCAGGAGGCACTCCCTAAGACAGCTTTTAGTCACTGCTGAGCATCCCAGACAATCTGAAAGCCTGAACTAAGAGACAAGCTAGTCTCCACAGTGCCGGGAGCTTCGCAGGGACTCAAGAAACACCAGAGCAGTCCTTGTTCACCCATTCTACTTACTGACAGGATCATGCGGTACTTGAAATTGGGGAATTCACTGTCACACTTCTCGCAGCGGTACAATCCGTTCTGCTGGTCGATCACTTTCTTGTTACAATCCTGAGTTGGGCAGGCCTGGTACATACAGTTCTCTTTGCGAAGATACACCACAGTTGCCACAGAGCTAAAATAGTCAGGCTTCAGGAGAAGAGAGTGGTATGAGGCAAAGAGTACAGACCAAAGTTCAGGACTGGATTTGCCCTGACATATGAGGGTGTTTGCATACTCTCACAATGTGATTACAAGGGATAATTCATTCTATAGTTTCAGAAGTTACTTGAGCTGACTACAAAATCCAGAAGGGTAACAAACCAAGTTCTAAAGCATATTATTACTCCTTAATAATAAAGAAGTTAATTCTAAACTGTGCTGTGCTTGGTTACTCAGTGGTGTCTGACTCTTTGTGACCCCATGGACTAGCCCACCAGGCTCCTTTGTCCATGGGGATTCTCCAGGCAAGAATACTGGAGTGGGTTGTCATGTTCTCTTCCAGGAGATCTTCCCAACTCAAGGATCAAACCCAGGTCTCTTGCATTGCAGGTGGATTCTTTACTGTCTGAGCCACCAGGGAAGTCCTTAATTCTAAATTAGACTAAACTTATTTAATTAAAACTGAAATAGACTATATGACTATATGAAAGCAAAAGACTTCAAGAGCTCTTGATCTTGTTGCTCCTGTTCCTCTACCCCTCAGAAGGTAACAGAACCAGGACACAGTGAACTCTAGCATAGTTATCTTCAACCATTCCTCCCATGTTAAAAACAATAGCAGTGATTTCGATCATCTAGATTCAACTTTGTCTTTGGTCAACAAGCATTTTCTGTAAAAAGCCAGACAGTATCTATCTCAGGCTTTACAAGCCATTGGGTCACAGTCTGTTGCAGCTACTCGCCCTGCTGCTGGGGTGCAAGACCATCCACAGACAGTCTAGAGATGAGAGCGGGAGGCTGGTTTCAATGTATTTGTATTTATAATAGGCGGCAGGCTAGACATGGCCCATGGGCCTGTTTGTGGGCCCCCGGTCTAAGTCACCAAGTTCAGTAGAATGCAAGAAGACTGAACAAGCGCCTTCAAAGTGGAGACATCACTGATAAGTAAACGTGGCAAGGACCAAGTCACAAGCATAGGCTTTCTGTTGCTATTTGCTTTGCCTTTTAACTGTCATGGAAAGGATACAGGACGAATAATTTTGGGGGGGTGAGCAGTTCCCTCTGGGTGTACTCTGAACTCAGGGCCAGATGAATCTTCACTCTAAAAGGCTCTAGAGCAGCGGTCCCCAACCTTTTCAGCACCAGAGACCATTCTGGTAGAAGACTAGTTTTCCACAGACAGGATGATTCAGGCAGCAATGCAAGCAACAGGGAGCAGCCCATTTCCGGCTGTGTGGCCCAGTTCCTAACAAGCTGTGGATCAGTACTGGTCTGTAGCCCAGGAGTTGGGGACTCCTGCTCTACTGAAGGGGAGTCTTCCAGGAGAATGCCTGAAGGGTTTTTCTGTATTTCCAGGTAAAGGCCCGATTCCAAGTGTGACTTGAAAGTTTGGGTGTGAATAGGTACTCTCTAGGCCCGATTCCTTGTTACCTACTGTCTACCCTTAGGTCTAAGAAAGAAACTGGTTAACAAGAAAACCCAGAGTGACACAGATCTGTCCAACGTTTAAGTCTCAGGACATTGTGTAACAGCATTATGAGTTGCAGTCATTGACAGTGATGGATAAGAAAGTATTGTGGAATGAGACAGTAAGGAATAAAAACCATATTGTACAATATGAAAATAATAAAGCAGGAATTACTGGTTCTGGGAACATAAAGGAGAAATAAATGATTTAAATCTTGAACTGCTGACAGAATACAGATTCAGAGCAAGATGGGGGGCGGGGGTCATTAAACACAAACACTGAAAGGGAAGTTGCAATTCCAGTCAAATACCAGTCAATTCTTGTCAGAGGATACCAGGGGTGCTCAGCCCCCAAGAGGTTAATCCTCTATAGCCAGTGAGGGTACACGTGAACCACTCCGTGTCTGACGCCGAAACTCACTAACACTCAGTATGAACTGTAATCTCAAAAGCTGCCTTTCTGGTCTGCAGGCATTTCAGCTTGCAGGAACAATCACAGAAAAGGAATATGGACCTGAATGCGGTTCATGTTAATACACAACTTGATTACTACTGCTTCATTAAGATTCCTCCAAGAACTACACAACTCTCTAAGTCAGAGCTCTGAACATCTTTTTGCCTCAACTGACCTGAGGGATATAACATACTCCTATTAGAAAGCATGGCTCCCTCACTCTGGCTGGCATCCTTAGCCATCACCCCAGGTAAGAATCATGGCTCTGGACTAAGGTCTAACAGCTGGTTATCAGAAACTGGACCTGGAAACTCACCCTCTCACACATCATACACGCTTTTGTGGAGAAAGTCAGGAACCGCATACCTTGTCACCTTGGCCCAGGTTCTCCGACTTGACCTCATATAATGTTTTCCAGTTGGTATTGCTCCCACCTGCTCCTCCACTCTTTAGATCAGAGATGGAAATGCCATCTAAGGCTTGTCCTTCTGAGTCAAACCTGAAAAACAAAGAATAACAGGTACTTTATATGCATGTTGAATGTGATACTTGTTTCTATATGCCAGGTACAGGCTATGTGCTCCCCGTCCAACTTTTCACAGGTCATGATCAAGTGGGGCTGAAGGTATCATCTTCCTCATTGTATCTCAAGTCTACTGAAGAAATGGAGTGACCTCTTTTAAATCTCAATTGCTCTGACGCCTCCCAGTGGTCACGAAAGACAGTGCCAAACTGCCACAGAACCTTTTCTTAAATTAGCCTTGCTATCAACACTAGCCAGATGGCCCAAGTGCCTAAAAAAACAGTAACCTGGAAAGTCAACAACAAAACAAGCAACAATGGAGAGTCCTGGTGTACTTCTCTGGGCTACTGATGCTCATTCTTGCTCAGCAGCTGCATTTTTCTCATCGCTGAAATGTACCAGGCTAGAAAGGGACAGTTGACGTATTTTAATGGCATAGCAAAAAATGTTCCCAGATCTTTTAAGACTGGTATAATTTTAAAAGATTATATAATCGAAAATAATTTATTAGAAGGTATTTACCTGTTTCCCTGTAGACTAACCTTCTTAGTGAGATTTTACTTATGCCAAAATGAAAGTTGAAATTTAATTATGTTAAATTATAAAGTTGATCACATTATCAGCTAACATGAAGGAAAGGACACCCAAGAGGAGTGTGTCAGAAACACACTCGTGTCAAGAAAGAGGCAGTCTGAGATTAAAAACACACCAATGTCACCCTAAAGGAGGATAACTAAAAGTAACCACGTACAGAAAAGGCTCCGTAAAATGAGAGCATGGGACAGAATGGATGCTGCCCTAAGCTGCAGACAATTGCCTTTTTGTTCTGTCAGGTAAGCGGCTAAATCCGTCACAGAGGCACAGCAAGGTCCGTAAATCTATTTCACCTCGACTAGCAACACAAGTTTACAGTTTCAAAAACTCTGAGGAGACATTTGCCACCAAAGACAGCTCATCAGGAAACAACAGAACAGGGAGAGAGGCAGCCCTTCTTACAGCAGAAACTCCATGTTGCTGCAACTGAGATCTAGACACCCCCAGACCTTGCCTGGGGGGGCGGACACGCCGAGCTCCTTTCTGATCAACACCAAGCTGCCTTATTCAAGGACAGCCATGTCTTCTTATGTTGACTGGGATCACAGTTATGAACAAGTAAACTATGAAGACCTTAACGTGGGCAATTAAGCCGCGGTCGTGCTCCAGAGCCTGACGGGAAATCCAGCAGCAAGGACAAACCGAAGCCGTGGTTCCTTCCGGTCGCTTGTTAGTGAACGGGCCCTGCGCTAAAATGCAAAGCCAGCTACCAGAAGAGCGGAACAGGGATCCACGCGGACCACACGCACAAGGCTGGCTTAAGCGACATGGCCATGCCAGTACATGTGTCACGTGTGTCGGTCACTCGGTCGTGTCCATCTCTGTGACTCCATGGACTGCAGCCCACCAGGCTCCTTGCCCATGGGATTCTCCAGGCAAGAATACTGGAGTGGGTAGCCATTCCCTTCTCCAGGGGATCTTCCAGACCCAGGGATCAAACCCAGGTCTCCTGCATTGCAGGCAGATTCTTCACCGACTGAGCCACCAGGGAAGCCTTAGATGTGTCATGAAACTATTCAAATAGTAGTGCCGCTGGCTCACATTAAGCTCAAATGAAAGAGGGGAGTATGTAATACAAGGCAATTCTCTAGTCACTCAAACCCTAGGACATGGTTGGAAATCAACACCCACCTACCCCCACTCTGTAGCTTGCAAGCTCAAGTGAGTTCCAGGGCTTTGTTCCCCTGACCACATCAATGCTTGCATACCAGGTTTCAGTTTGAAGTGCTCTATTGAGGCAGAGTTTTAACACCCTAAATAGCTAGACACAGCAAGGAGATTTTAGTAGGTTCTCCTCATCCCGAGTGCTTTGTGAATAACAACATACTGCCCACAAAAGCCCATTGTGCCCACTGCACTCGATCAGAGTCTGGTGAATACACACTAGAAGATGCGATCGGCACCGGAGTCTAGACGGAACAAGACGCCTAGCCACCACCCCCTCCACCCGCAGAGACCCACGGCTTTGAGCCGTGAAATGAAAGACACCTCCTCTCATGGAGCTCCAGCACAAAGCTGCTACAGCCCGTCTTCACCTGCTTCGCAGGATCAAGGTTGGCGGGCAGCGTTCCTGTCCTAATTGCTCCCTGCGACTCTCCAGGTTTGTCATGGGATTACAGGTTTGTCAGTTTAAGGGCTTTAGAGCCATCCTCTCAGAAGGCATAATGCCTCCAAGAAATATAGGAACTGCTTCATTTAGTAACAGAGCCCTCTGCTTGGCAGACAGATCACACGCTGATTACAGGAACCAAAAGAACCAGTTCTTCTCCAAGCCCAAGTTCAAATAGCCCCTGTGTTGAGCCCCAAAAACCTACCATCCGCGAAGCTTATAGGCCTCTGGGATGTCAGGGTTCACAATGATGGTGCTTGAAGATAGGACAGAGAGGCTCCGTCCACCAAAATCAGAAACTCTGGCTCCTTTGATGGCCATCACGGGTTGTCTAGAGCCATCAAATTTATCAGCCTGCGTAACAACAGAAACAACAAACAAACAAGTGTCAATGGCAGGAAGGACACACAGAAAGTTTTTTTATAAAAAGCAAAGAAAACAGCCATGTAGAGTGAATGCAATAAATGCTACATGGACTCAATACAAGGTAACCTCGCACACAAGAATCTGCTCAGAGATGCAGCAAAGCTAACCGAGTTAGAGGAAAGAGCAAATTTCACTACGTAAAACCTAAATCACAGCAAATCTCACAGAAGTAAATCATAAAGGCTTTCAAATATTCCCCAGAGAGCCCAAACGTTCACGAGGAAGGGTCCACCCGGCCGACATGGCCAACACCCCACAGCTCCCGAGGCAAGACCACCACCCAGGAAGCTTTGTGTCCCCACCTTTCTGCACACACTCCTGCCACTCAACGCGAGCACTTACATCGTCTCCCCACAGGGTAGCGTTCACCACTTTCCCTGACATATCCATCAGATAGATATTTCTCTTCGAGACTTCTCTGTTGTTAGACTTCACTATGATTTTTGTGACATCTTCGTAGTTCTTGCAGATCCCGATTATGTCTAAGACACAAGCACAGCATTTTAGTAAGAGATGGTCCAGGGCTTCCCTCGTGGCTCAGGGTCAAGAACTCGTCTGCCAATGCAGGAGACATGGGTTCGATCCCTGGTCTGGGAAGATCCTACATGCTGCAGAGCAACTGAGCCTGTGCACCACAACTACAGAGTCTGTGCTCTAGAGCCCCGAGAGCCACCGACTACTGAAGCCCGCATGCCCTAGGGCCCGTGCTCTGCAGAGAGAGAAGCCCTGCAATGCAATGAGAAGCCCACACGTGGCAACTAGAGAGTAGCCCTCATGTTCTGCAATGAGAGAAAAGCCTGCACAGCAACAAAGATCCAGCACAGCCAAAAATAAATAAACAAAATTAAAAAGATGGTCGAGGCTCTCGTGACAGCACAACCGAAAGTGAAGCAGCAAGGACTCGTCTCATGCCATCCCCTTGTGTGGTGCAAGCCGGACTAATGATGACCAATCTTGGTTCTCACGCACAGACTTACCTACAAGCGAGTCCTTAGATTTGCTCTCCAGGTCGCCAATCCCTGTGAAATCAAACTGAACTGTGGGTAAGTGATGGCCGTCTTCACAGGGCATGACAGAAGTCTCGTTGTTGAAGGTCATCTCATAGTCATTTTTGACGGCTGTGAACTGTTTGTTGGCGATCTTCAGGGTGCCTTTAGAGAAATAATAGACCTGCAAAAGAAGCCAAGCCGTGGAACGTGGGATGTGCCATCAAATCGGGTCTCAAAAGCCTTCACCATCACACTGCTCTTGGAGAGCAGTGCCCACCCCATCACTTGGCCGTTTCTGGTCTAGACGCCACGCTGCCATACCTTGTTCACGTCAATAAGGGGGAAAAACTTGTCCGCTTGTTCATTGAAAGCAGTCGCTCTGATTTCACCCTGCAGAAGCGTGTGAGAGAGAGCAGGTTAGAACTATGGAGCTCGTTTTACCAGTGAAAAACGGGACACTCTGGTGTCAAGGTGACATCTTGGAAACAGCAGCACAGTCACACAGAAGACACACAGTTCACAGTCACACATTCACGTTATTAACTCCAGCGAAACAACCCAGGTTTAACTAGCCGATCCCCATTACTGCGCCTCATTAAACCTCAAGTTAGAAACCTTAAAAAAATGTATTTTGAACGTGAGTGACATTACTGAAGCCCCCAGGGAAGTGTGTTGGGCCGCCGTGATTCACCAGCTTCCCTCGCATTTGCACCGATCAAGGAATTACTTCATACTCAAGAGTCATTGCCAAAAATGTTAAAATAAATCATACTTTCAGGTTGCTCGTGATTGGATTTTCACTTGTACTTTCCTGTCAGTCAAAACGCTACAGATGGAGAAGAAACTTAAATTAACAGCTGAATTTTTAGCCAACTGACAGATGAGACCAATAATTTGGTTTAAAAAATTTGGATTCTGACACAGTCATTGGTGGTGTTATCCCATCTTCAAAAAAAACAGAAACAAATAAAAAAACAAACAAACAATTTTTTTCTGCCCTCTTAGAGGTGTGAACAAATAGGAAATATACAGCTGTTTGAAAAGAATGCCTGAAGTATATACTAGGGATTATAAGTAAAATGAATGGACAGAAATATAGCATGACAAGAAGCTTGTTGAGATGCCACTACTTGGATTTTTCATCTCTCCATCGTGGTTTGGCTTCGTTTACATAAAGCACAGGAAGTCTGCGCTGCCAGAAAGCATGTCTCGCAAAACCAACCACTTATCACTAGTCCAGGCTGCCACGTGCCTTCTGTTGTGGCCCAGGGCTCCATGCGGCTCCCAAGGAGACATCACCTCTTGGGGCTTTGACTAAGCCTCCTGGCAAGTCAGACAACGTCTCTGATTTCTCCTGCCCGTGAGGCTACTCACATTTAGAAAACTAATGTCAACTGCTATAAATGCTTCCATCTGAGACCAAGGATTTTACTTATGACTGAACCCTGTGCCCACAGATGGCATCAGAAGATTACAAGAGAGGAAAAACAGCAGCAAGAAGCATGTTTCTTCTTGGCCTACTGTTCTCTCTCACCTTATGGGCCTGCACAGAGGTGAGCCCTCTGTTTCCCAGAGCTGAGGACTCTTCTTTCCCCACCTGACAGATACTCACACTCTCATCAACCAGTTCTATGGAGAAAAGCTTCCCTTCCCCTCGGGAGTTGCTCCAGGTACGGATCTGACTTTTGTTGGTGACACGAGCACAGATAGTCCACCTAAAAATCAAAAACAGATAATCTTAGTGTCAGGAGTCGTACTTGGGAAAGATCTGAAATGTTCCCTCCCTATTATCTTCTTAGAGACTTTCTTACCTTATGCATATTCTATTTTCCAGGGGAAGCTGTATTTTAATCCAGCTAATTAAAACCCCAGGATGACATCCAGGTTTGACAGTTTATAGAATAAGCAAATAGTAAAACACACAAGGTGATTTAACACTGACTCATTCTCCTGTCAAATAAGTAAATTTATAAACGCTTTCTCTTCTCCAAAAGGCATCACCAAGGCAACACTATCCCCTTAATGAAAGGTTCTAAGCTAGAAAATGCAGTAATACCAGCAATTATATTTTGCCGCTATTTTCAATTACAGGAACTGATATAACTGATGTCAAACTTCTGTCTCACTTCCAGCACACATGGAATGTAAACACAAGGGTATGGAACATGGTGTTGGGTAAGCCACCAAAGGAAAACACTCTCAAGCACTATGATCTGAGACAGAAGCCATTAGAGAGAGGGGGGCACGAGGTCTGATATCCAATCCTGGTGCCCATCCTGGACACATTAGTTACCCTACTCATCACTTCACAGGGGAACAGCCCTTCCTCACATTGCCAACAACTGAAGAATAAATAAGTAAATGATATCTGAAAGAATTCTGAAAAGAGCACTAATTTTCAACTGCTAAAATTTTTAATGGAAAGAAATCATATAAAAGAAGTATCTGTTCAGTTTATAGGAATACGGTTGACACACACACACACATATTCTTTTTTTTTTTATTTTAGTTGGAGGCTAATTACTTTACAATATTGTAGTAGTTTTTGCCATGAACTGACATGAATCAGCCATGGGTTTACTTGTGTTCCCCATCCTGAACCCCCCTCCCACCTCCCTCCCCATCCCATCCCTCTGGGTCATCCCAGTGCACCGGCCCTGAGCACCCTGTCTCATGCATCAAACCTGGACTGCCGATCTGTTTCACATGTGATAATATACATGTTTCAATGCTATTCTTTCAGATCATCCCACCCTCGCCTTCTCCCAGAGTCCAAAAGACTGTTCTATACATCTGTGTCTCTTTTTCTGTCTCACATACAGGGTTATCATTACCATCTTTCTAAATTCCATATATATGCGTAGTATACTGTATTGGTGCTTTTCTTTCTGGCTTACTTCATTCTGTATAATAGGCTCCAGTACACACATATTCTTTTGAGCCAACAAAATTGTAGTAATAATTTCTGGACTGAAAGTCATCTATTTATTTGATGAGAAGATGAAATGCCTTCTGCATTAGAACAAAGATTTATTTTTACTCTTAAGACTATCAACTGGTTCTTAAAACTCTGTTGTTGTTGTTTAGTCACTAAATTGTATCTGACTCTTTACAACCGCATGGACTGTAGCTCGCCAGGCTCCTCTGTCCATGAGATTTCCCAGGCAAGGATACTGGAGTGGGTTGCCATTTCCTTCTCCAGGGGATCTTCCCAGCCCAGGGACTGAACCCACGTCCATGTCTCCTGCATTGGCAGTTGGATTCTTTACAGCTGAGCCACCCTCTTAAAACATTAAATCTTTTAATTTTCAAACTCTTTTAAAATGAATGAAATTCCATAAGCTATGGCTGATTGCTCTTTCTGCCATTATTTTATTATGAAATAGTTAAAGGTTGCCACAATTTGCAATTTCATCCCCTTCTGGAAAAAAAAACAAAAACAGAGGAAACCTATTTTATGCATGGTAACCCTGAAGTTCACATACGAGTAACTCAAGAGCCCATAACAACCTCTTATACTCCTTTCTAAGTCCCTTCTAAATGTATTCTATGAAATAACTCACTTGGATTGGTACGGGGTGAGGCTGGCAATGGGTACCACTTTGGCCTGTGTTCCCCCAGAGCTGTTCACTTGGCTGGTACCACCAGCTTTTCCAAATGTCTTTGAGGCACCAAAAGCCTTAGATGCAGTGGAAGCTTTAAAATCAAATACAAAGAAGGACAATCATTATTTTATTTAAATTTTATGGTAAGTTTTGTAAGAACTCTTAATCTACTAGTGACATCATATAAAATGAGAAGCCTAGTTTTTCCTTTTAAATAATCAAGAGATCTGGAAATCAAACACAGACTGAAACGGGAGACTAGAGTGAGGTCTAAAATGAAGGCTGGGTGTACAGATGTTCAGGACTGTATCTGCTGACTTACATCCTGAGGTTGAGATAATTAGGGTAATGAATCCAGACTCTGCTATTTCAGAGATGAATCTTTAAACTTTTCTATCAGTAGGCAAGATAATAGGTTGGAGAAAGAAAATAACCTTGACTGAGAAGTGAAGACAAGCCACTGGTTGCCTAAGAGAAAGAGCAAGAAGGAAAGACTGGGAATTAAGGGACACAGTGGGTGAACCATCTGAGGTGAAGAGTACCTATTACAAACAAATCTCCTCAAAACACCCCCAGAAAACTCCCAGCTCTCAACTGGTCTTACAGGAACAGATCATCTAGAATGAAGTTTATGGGATTGGGTTTAATTGGGAGCAAAGGCCAAGGAATCAGTCTTTCGTTTAAGATGAACAGGGGTGGGGGGGACTGGCTATCACGGCCCCTTCTTGCCTCCTTTTCCTCCAAGCCTATGCAGCTGCCTTGCACTTGGGAAGAATATGTCATTATGTAACACCTATAAGCAGATGAATGCCTTTATATGCACGCTGTTTCTATTAAGATTCAACCTCCAAGTTCAGAAGCAATAATTTAGTCCAATGATTTCATATCTTCTATATCAAAATATTTCTTCAACATGGCATCCGGGTAGAAATGTGTATCTTCCATATTCAGAATTTATTTACTGAGTTTCCACAGCAAGCACCACACTATTCTGGGTACTTGTAGCATTCGGTAAAAAAATAGACATAAACTGTCCCAGATCTTAAAATTTTCTAACTCGGGAGTCAAGAGACGACTCACACACACAGCAGTAACAATTACCTCAAGGTAAGTCGAGGAAGCACAGGCTCTCTGTAGAACATCTTATGTGTACGTGTAGAATATCGATCTGGTATACAATACTCAATTATAAAAACACATACACATCCAGTTTGCATGCTGGCCATTCCCCCTCAATACACTTCCAGTCCTTTTCCTTTCGGCATCCAGTTACGTGTTTAGAGACCGTTAACTGATTTTTTTTTTTTTAATGGATCTCAATATAAGCCAAAGACAGACACAAGGATAAATCTGTCAGGGGTCAGAGAGTGGGGAGAAGAATAACATACTATTTGTATTTCAGCCTAATAAAGTGAATATTTTGGGGGTACTTACCATTTTAGATAATCTATTTCCTCGTCTCCCTCCAACAGTACATAATTTGACAGCTATATATAAATAGATCCACTTGTAAAAGGAGATGGCTAGAAGATAGCTATTACAAGGCAGATAAAAACATCAAAGACTAGTGGGGAAAAAGACATACCTCCTGAAAGTTTCACAGAAATGCTAGTGACGTCTTAACCCTGCTTTTTTTTTGTAGAACCTTAGCACTGAGGAATAGAAACTCATCATTGAGGGGAGGGGAAGGGAGGAAGTGTGTGTGAAGCTGTGACAGAAAAAAGAAACTCTAAAAATAAATTCCAACCAAATTCTACAAATCATAATTTTCACTGGTGACATCCCACACGAAGAGGTTCCTAAAGGAGAGGCCAGAGAGTAAACAAAGTGATTCCATTATAGTCTCTCAGGACCTGCTGAAGAGAAAGTCAGAAAGAAGAAACTATTTCTCATCCACGAGACAGAAGCAAGACCTATGACCAACATAAACGATACTGTCTTCAAGCTAAGATAAATACTCCCAAGAGCCCCAAACGGGAAACCTGGAGCAAGACAAACCAAATGAGTAAGTGGATCCTGGAGAGTTAAAAGGCGAGAATTTAAAAGTTATGTAATTCACATAGTCAAGAGGATGTTAAGTGAGAAACTACCAGATAAATTATTAACAGAGAATAGTGTATCATTTTGATTTTTTTTTTTAAAGAAAAGCATATTAAGTATCTTTCAAAGACTGTCTTTAATCATTTTTTTCAATCACACACTTGACAATGAAAATTGGAATTATTCTTTGCAAGAAGCAACTGTCATGTGCAGCATTGTGAAAACTCCCTTTAGTCCCAGATTAAATTTCAAATCATCACTCAAAAGCCTGCCGCACACAATCAGCACGCGTCCTTGGGTGGCAGCCTTACCCATTCCTGGGCTCCCATTCTGTTGCTGGGGCCTGCTGGTTGGTGGACTGGCTGCTGAGACAGGAGGAGGAACTACTGGCTGCTGTCCGTGTCCTGATGATCAAAAGGGAAAGACCATTTTAGTGCCAATAATTTGGATTAAGAGATTTAAACTTAAGCAGAAGAAATATTCTGAGAAAGTGTAAATTTGTGATTTTTGTCAAAGACTCTCCTGGGTCAGAATTCATGCTGGGGCACTTTACTGCATGCAGCGAAAGTGCTGGGGGTTCACTTTTGTTTTCATTACCTAAAAGGTTGGCTCCATTTACCTTTCACCTGCTTATAATTGATGGCTTTCAGTTTTAATGAGGTTCTCCCCTAAAGCCTTGCCCATTTCTCCTGCGTGAACCTGAAGTAAAGTCACTGGGCTGAATCGGTGACATTACCACTATTTCCATAGCAACAAATCGATGTTATCAACAGAACTGTGTTCACGGCAGGATCTATCAGAAGAAAAAGCTGGGTGGTAACAAAAACCTAAAAGCAGTTCAATTGTCTCTGAAGTGCTCCTGCTTCAAAGGGAAAGAAGACATTCAGAAAGGATTCTACCCTTTCCCTTCCAAACAAAGCAACCTTATTTTGCAACTGACAGTTGGTGGAAAATAAGAGTTGAAAGTGCCTTAGGTACCGTGAAGCGCGAGTGAACTGTCACAGCAGGAGAGATGAGGATGGAGTTCAGAAGCAGGTGTGTCAGGGAGACGGAGATTAAAAGGAAAAAGGAGGGGAAACAAACATGTCTCTCAAACAGGAAATAAAAAAGGCCATGCCATCAGAGTATTTATTTGGCCCTCATCCTTTCTACAAACGTTGATGAAACTGAAGAATCTTAAAATACGCTAATTAAAAAAAAATTTATGGAATTTGATGTGGCCTTTGTGAGTGGCACTAAAAGCAGAAGTTAAACCTAATCTGGGCTGATCACCAAGAATGCTTGCGGCACACAAGTGCAGCTCAAAACATTTCCTAGAGAGCCGTAAGAACAGACACGCGGCGAGCACCCCTGGAATAGCTCCCTGCCTGCCGCCTTGCCTCTGCTTCTTCCATCCCTGTTCCCCACTGGTTTTCCGAGGCCTTAATGCAAATGGGCACACTGCGCACTGATTTTACTTCCTTCTGCTCATATCACTCCTAACTGGTACCACTAAATGAGAGTTAACTGCGCCATTAGAGTAAAACAAATTTAGCATCAAATTAAAAGGGTTAAACAGAACTCTTTAGTTCTTCCTATGGAGAGAATTGAGAGGCCTTATTTACATAGAAAAAAGAGCCAAGATTATCGACAATGAATTTTTGTGTCTGCTTTTCAGCTTTTCCATTACCTCTAAACTTCCAGTGTCACAAGAGATTGCACGGGAGAACTGTTCTCCTTTGACAGTGTGTCTTACGAAGGAACATTCTGAAATTCTACAGTGAACTTTCCTTTAAATTAGTAGGGAAAAGATGAATTGCTCCACAAACAGTACTGAGTCCAAATAACTGGGAAGAAATTAATCTGCATTTTTACCTGCTTCGGGAAATTTTATTCAAACGAACCAAATAATTTAAACAGTTAAAGATGGAACCATGAAGATACACCAGCCCTTCTGTATTCCAGCCTAGTCCCCCCAGTGCTCCCACAGCCTCAAACACATCAACGCTCCCAAGTCCCTTCCTCGCCACCGTGCCTGCTTCTCCAAGCATCTTGCTAAATAGGACATGGTCACAGGATCTTGCCAATCTCTTATGTTAATTTCTATCAAAATGTAACTAACTTTTATGCCTACTGTAGTAGAATGGTGGTTACCAGAGACTGGTGGGAGTGGGGAGTGATTGTTTAATGGGTACAGTGTTTCAGTTTGGGATGATGGAAGAGTTCTGGAGGTGGATAGAAGTGGTGGCTGCACAAATGTGACTGGACTGAATGTCATTAATGATACACTTAAAAATGACTAAGATGTAGATTTTATGTTATGTGTATTTTACCACAATTTTTTTAAAATGTTTATCTATTTACCTGTTGTGAGATCAGTATTTTAAAACATTTTAACATATGGGTTAAAATTAATGTTAAAATTTCTTTTTAGTAGTATATAATAGCATAGTTTTATAACCATTGGATTCTTAGAGTCAATGAACTTTAGTATATTTTAATAAGACTCCAATTAGGCCCTGTGATAGACAAGTTCATAATAGCTACAATTTTTTGAATGCTTACTTAATGCACCAGGTACAAGGTTAAGTGCATTATTCCACTTACTCTTAAGCCCTCTATATAACAGTACTATTGCACCCAATTAACAGATGAGAAAAGTGGGTTTAAGTGGTCAAGTAACTTGCCCAGAGTCACACAGCTAGGAAGAGGCAGAACCCTGTCCTGAACCCAGGTCTGTGTGACTAGATCTAATCAACTTCACTACCATCCAGTTAATTTTTAACCCTAAACAACCAATTCTGGCAGGCAGAAATATAATTATAAAGAACATAACTAATAACTACAATATCCAGTAGTTACAAAAAGCCACTAATAGTAAAATAACAGCTGAGAAAAATCAGACAACAGACAATAGAGTATACAGATTAACAAAAACCTCAGATTCTACCAGTAATTACTTTCTTAACAATAACCACAAATAATATAAGGAAGAGTCAATCCAATAAATACAATTTCTTGTTGATAGAAAATAAACAGAGTCAGGCTGGAAAAAAATTCCAACTAGTATCTTTCAGTAATGAGTGACACTAATAACTAAGCAACATATTAAGAAATTTAAGTCTTAAG
Organism: Bos indicus x Bos taurus; assembly: GCF_003369695.1. Taxonomy (NCBI): domain Eukaryota; kingdom Metazoa; phylum Chordata; class Mammalia; order Artiodactyla; family Bovidae; genus Bos; species Bos indicus x Bos taurus. Next base: position 23,966,239 of record NC_040094.1, on the reverse strand, counting down.
TAAGATATTATGGTTAGAAACAGTGCAGGTACACAAGACTAATATACATACTGATTTAAAAAAATACATAATGGTAAAGACAGGATATTTAAAACCATCCAACCCAATATTGAATGAAACATGAGCTGTGTTTGAATTTTACTTCTCATGCTTTAAAAATTCTCTAAGCATCTTCACTCTTTCCTTAATGTGGTACTAGTACCATGAGACGATTTCAGTGCACCTTTTGGAATTCCTCTGCCTAATTCTGGACTGGGTCTCATGAGTTAATTTTACTGGTCACCTGACATGTTACAAGTCTGGGTTAGGTGCTGGGAGGATACAAATCTAACTTTAGTTCTCTACTCACTAATAATAGTCTCTTTGCTTTCCAATAAACAATTAGAAACCATTTCTGTGAAATACACCCATAAGGTAGTAGTCACTGTAACAAAGCTATTTCATGATGGCCCAAGTAACAATGTGTTATTGATCTAGTTACAATGAAATTCAATAGCAAATACTCTTGAGCAGCAAAATCTCTGCCTCATTCCTCTGCACTTTAACAGAGCCTAAAGAAAGACGAGCCAGTGCGACTGAGCACTGGACAAAGGAGTGCTTCCCATACTCCTAGGTCCTCTCCCCAAGGGGTGATTATCCTTCACCCCTTTCAACTCCATCTTTACCTCAAATACTCTGCCCCTGAAAGACAACATGTTCAAAGCAGCCAGTCAATTAAATACAACATAAAAAACATAAGAAATCCGGCCAAAGGTAGTAAGTTGGGCAAATCACCTCTCCCTCAAGCCTACAGCATCCAGAGATTTCATAGAAATGCTAAGTATTGCTTTGTCTTGGCTTGCCTTCCTAAAAGCTGGGAATAAGACAACCTACATGCTCGTTTTAAAAACACTTTACTATTGCAAAACAACTGTGCTGTTCCTATTTAACATCTTGAAATTTTACCTGAATAGGCTGCAGCTTCCCTTTTCCAATGTAAATAACCAAATTAATACGTTTGGTATAGGTAAAAATTAAAATCTAGAAGGCTCCACTTCTGAAAGAAGCATGGTGATGACCAAGTCCCAAGCCTTCCCTTCTCCTAAAAATCACACAGAGTGACGAGAAGAATGAATGCTGTTACCATAAACTAACATCCCATATACAGACTGCATCTTTAGTGAAGCTAGGGGAAAGAGACAAATTGCAAATTATGCGAAAGTGAAGCCCAAAACACCACAAATAAAGACATCACAACTGTAAGAGAGAAGCAGCATGGATGATTCAAATACAAACAATAAAATCTCAGCAGTACTAGAATAAAACACGGGTGACTGCCTTTGTAACTGGCGTGGGGAAGATCTTTCCAACTGCACCTCAAAAGTCCAAAGTCTTAAAAAACTGCAAAATCCAAGTTCATAAAAACAAAAGAAAACTGCTGCACAGCAAAAAAAACCACCACAAGCAAAGTCTGAAAGACACTGTAACTTGTATCAGAGACGAAGGACTAATTCTATTTTTTTTAAAGATCTCTTAAAAATTGAGAAGAAAAAGATAAACAACTCAAAAGAAAAATGGACAACACAACAGTTCAGAGAATAAAGAGCCCTTAAACATTTAAAAGGATGCTCATACTGCTCACAATACAAATTAAACACTACACTGAGATCTGAGTTTTCATCTATCAGATTGATTAAAAAAAAAAATCAAAAGATTAACAACATACTCTGTTGGCATAGCTGTGAAGAAACATGTATTTTCACATACTGTTGGTGGGAATGCAAAATAATGCTATCCTATGAAGGGAACGCAAGCATATCTACCTACCACAAAGGCATTTATCCACGGATCCAACAATCTCACCTTTAACAATCAAAGCCCCTCTGCCCATATACCTGCATATGTATAAAGTTAGCTGCTGCAGCACTGTTTTAATAGCCAGAGTATGGAAACACCCAACTGCCCATCAACAAAAGGCTGCTTAAACTATGCAACAGTCACACAACACAATATGCTATACTGTTAATAAATAAATAAATAAAAAGGAGGAAGATCTTTAAGTATATATATGAAAATATCTCTAAGCTGAAATTAAAAAACAAAAACAGGACTGAAAAAAAGAGAGACAACATAGTGTACATACTTGTCTAGCTGTTCAGTGTTGTTTTTTTTTAATCCTACCTTTGGTGTAAGCAAAGTGGATTATGAGTGAAAATACGTAATTTACGTACTTGGTTATATTTTCTTTTTTTTGGTTGTATTTTCATTAAGAAAACCCTTGAAGGACAAAAAGAAACCACTGAATTTGGTTACCTACAGAGGGCAGCAGTGAGTACGAACAAGACAAGAGGAGGCAGGGGCAGGAGTAAGATTTCTCTAAATACTTAATTTTAGAGTTTTGCCTTCTAAAAGATGTAACTGTATTATCTACTCAAAATTTAAAACAAAAATGTTTATTTTAAAAAAATATGTCTATCTTAATATTTCAACTTTGAAAAGTATACAAGTTTTAATGGACAAACACGTGAACACAAAGCAGAGAAACAGCTCTAAGATTTGAAATAAACTGCCCCTGGATAGGAGCCAGAGGACAAAGAACAGCTGGGGAGGGAAATGCTTTTTTGGTTTTGCTTCAAAGAACACACTCGCAAAACTATTTGACTTTTACAACTATGTACAGGACATGACAGAATAACAGAGACCAAGATGACCCTCCCACCAAAAATAACCAAAAAGAAGGCAAAGTATTTATGAGACAAATGATTCTCAGGATACTGGACATTAAGCAACAAAGGACAATAATTCTGAGACAGGAAACAAACAAGGTGAGTGTGACTGCACCAGATTACTGGAAGCCCTGAGGGTTTCCAGGCTGTGACACAGGAAGTGGGCATGGAAGAACCGAGTTAAGGAGATGGAATTGAGCATGTGGGGAATCAAGACATGGAGGGTTCTCAGGATGAAGAAAGACCTCCAGAGACGATGGAAGGTTCCCCTCGAGGAGTCGGCAGAGTACTGGTTGGCTGATCTGTGTGTGGAAACTATCGGAAGCCAGGGAAAGAAAGAACCATCTGAGAAGACCTCAGGGATCAGTGTCTGGTGCTTACAACAAGCTAGAAATAGCACCTGTACCTAACAGGCAGAATGGAAAACTTCACATTCATGGGGCATCGAGTAGGATACGCTAACGGGTCTTGCCTCTGTACTATGAATAACCAGACCCAGAATAAATGCCACTCTCTGATCCCATCTAACAGATTTTAAAAGCAACACCCCAAAAGATAAAACTGTTTCCAAATAATTTAACTGTATCCCTGAAAAAAATTCAAGAATACAAGTTTCCAGCACCCAACAGAGTATGAATCACAATGCCTGAATTCATTCCAAGATTATCAGGCACACAAAGCAGAAAAATATTCTTGATAATATGGAAAAAAAAAATTAACTGATTAAAAGAGACCAAGAACTGATACTGATGCTATTAAAAAGCAGAGACATCATTTTACCAACAAAGGTCTGTATAGTCAAAGCTATGGTTTTTCCAGTAGTCATGCACAGATGTGAGTCGGACCATAAAGAAGGCTGAGGGTCAAAGAATTGATGCTTTCGAACTGTGGTGCTAGAGAGGATTCTTAAGAGTCCCTTGGATAGCAAGGAGATCAAACCAGTCAATCCTAAAGGAAATCAACCCCTTCCAATATTCATTGGAAGGACTGATGCTGAAGCTCCAAAACTTTGGCTACTTGATGCAAAGAGCCAACTCACTGGAACAGAACCTGAAGCTGGGAAAGATTGAAGGCAGGAGGAGAAGGCGATGACCAAGGATGAGATGATTGGATGGCATCACCGATTCAATGGACATGAGTTTGAGCAAACTCCCAGATAGTGAAGGAGAGGGAAGCCTGTTACGGGTCACAAAGAGTCAGATACAACTGAGTGATTGAACAACAACAAAGTAAGTAAACTGTTTCTCTGAGTTCTGGAAGCCACTGTAGCAAATTATTATAACTGAGGGCTTCCCTGGTGGCTCAGTGGTAAAGAATCTGCCTGCCAATACAGGAGACACGGGTTCAATCCCTGATCAGGGAAGATCCCACATGCTGTGGAGCAATCAAGCCCGTGTGCTGCAACTACTGAGCTGATGCACCGCAACTACCGAAGCCCACAAGCCCCAGAGCCTGTGCTCCACGACAGGAGAAGCCACTGCAAAGAAAAGCCCAAGCACCACAACCAGAGAGTAGCCTCCGCTAGCTGCAGTCAGAGAAAACCCACGCACAGCACGAAGACCCAGCCGTGCCAAAAATTAACAAATACAACTTAAAAATTAATCTAATTGAATCAGAAGAGGGAATTGGAGGAATCTACAATTTACAGCCAGCTGGTCAGAAGCACAGGTAACAAGCAGGACTTTCGACTGAAGGGAGCAGCGGTGGGGGGAGGGGTGGAGGCGGGGATAAGGCAGTCTGGTGGGCCTGAGCCCTTACCCTGGGAGATCTGATGCTAACTCCAGATACCCAGTGTCAGAACTAAACTGAATTGTAGGAGACCCAGCTGATGTCCATAGAGAACTGGAGAATGGCTTATTAGAGAGGAAAAAACCCACATATCTGGTCACAGCCAGAAATATGTATGATTGTTGCATGCAGAGAAAAACAGAGGAGAGGTTTTCCTTTACAGAGTCCTACCATCATTTTTTCAGTATTAAAAAAAAAATCTGAAAGAGTAACCTGTTACTCTTTCCTAGAGTAAGACCCCCCCATAGAGGAACAAATGAAACTATAGCAAAAGGAAGTATTCCAGATCTATTAAGAGGTATTCAGCTGAGTGCTACAACCTATAAAAAACATTTTACCTTCATTATAAGGCACTGGGTTGCCAATCTTTGATCCAACTGCTTCAGCTGATTTCAAAACTTCTAACTCCATCAAAATAACCACTCTCCTACAAAGGCAAAGGAATAGAAACATGTTAGAAAAAATAAATTCAGAAGCCCTTAAAATGACAAGCTACTTTAAAAGCTTTCCCCCAATAATCACAGTGATAAAAACTATTTCCCTTTGTCAACTGTTTTTCATTACTGAATAACTTGAGAAGTATATGATATCAATTCTTACATAAATATTTCCCTTAATCTTTCACTGCATCATTATCAAGGCCTTTTATGATTGCAGGGTTCTCGTTTCCCATCTAGTTCCTTAATTAAAATGCAGAGTCCTTACTACATACCATATCTCAAGGAGCAAATGACATGATAAGAATTTAGATTACTAAATCCGACAATATGTGGCACAACAAGAGATGATCTGTTTTTAGAAACATATACTTATCTGAACAATTGCCCTTTCCCTGTGAAAACCAATATGACTGTAGATTTTTTTTTTTACTCTTTTTTAAGGTGTTTTTTTAGTACTTTAAAGTCTTTGTTGAATTCATTACAATGTCACATGTTTTTTGTTTTGGTTCCTCGGCCACAAGCCACGTGGGATCTCGATTCCCCAACCAGGGACTGAACCTGTACCCCTCCACTGGAAGGCGAAGCCTTAACCACTGGACCACCAGGGAAGTCCCCAGAGATATTTTTCATGTGATTACAATTAATTAAGAACTTTCAGTTCTTTGTCCATCTTTCATTCTGATTAAAACCTCTCGGTAACTTCTCAAGGACCAACGACCACAAGTTAGAAACCTTTCCACATAGCCGATGAGGCTCGGCCAGCTCTGGCTTCACACCTCTCTCTCCAGCTGATCTTGCTTTCCTGGCACCTTGCCCTCCACCATCTGTCTCCTTCTAGGTCCTGGTGTGTATCATGCTCTCTCCTGCCACAGGGCTCTGTACGTGCCTCTTTCTGATTGTGAGGGTCTCTCGTTCTGCTTCATCTAATATTCATTTCAAACATCAGGTCTTTAAGAGAGGCCTCTTTAATCTTTGCTTTAGATCAGTCTTCGGCTGTACTCTTTTCTACAGCCATCTTTTCCTTCCTTCAGATCACATCTCTCAGGTTTAATTAATACAGGTTGACAATGATTAATATCTGGGTTAACTGCATGTTCATTATTGATTATTTACTCACATATATATTTTACTTGTATATTCATTATTGACTATGTTGTACTCCTACTAAGCTGCCCTTTCAGTCATGGCAGGCATCCTCCAGGGTTCACCTCAGCAACTGGTCCACAGCGGTTCTCAATATGTGCCTGAACAGGAATGCCATGATCATGTTCGTATTTTTAAATCTTTTTAAATTTAATTGTATTTATTTATTTTGTGGCTGTGCTGAGTCTTCATTGCTGCTCGGGCTTTTCTCTAGTTGTGGTAGTGGTGGTGGTTGGCAGTTTAGTTGCTAAGTTGTGTTCAACTCTTGCAACCCCATGGACTGTAGCCCGCCAGGCTCCTGTCTCGTGGGATTCTCCAGGCAAGAATACTGGAGTGGGTTGCCAGTGCCTTCTCCTATGTTCGTATTTTAAAAAGAACTGCAGTATGAAAGACTTTGAGGGGAACACAACTGGAGGCAGGGAGAAAAACAGAAGAACTGACGGGGCCAGAATTAGCACAGTCTCGATGGACATTAAAAAGATCAGACGGGGAATGTCCCTGACAGGCTAGTGGTTAGGACTCCATTCGTCCACTGCAGGGAGCACAGGTTCAATTCCTGGTCATAGAACTAAGATCCCACATGCTGTACAGCACAGCAAAAAAAAAAAAAGGTAGTCAGTCTGGAGTAGTAGTTAAACAACAGCAAGCCCAAACTCATTGTGATGTATTCTTTAAATGGTCTGCTGTATTTTACATTTTCACATATAACTCATCAGTTCGTGCAACCTTTAGCAGGTTTTCATATCAAGGCTATATTACTTCAATAAAATAAGCTTGAAACTATCTGTTCCTGAATATCACATACAGATTCACTATTTAAAAACTCTGATAGGTATTTAGTGGTGGATATTTAACACCTTCCAAAATTATCCAAATTACTCCAGAACACAGAAAAAAACAGAAGTCTTGTTAATCATTTGGTATTATCCCAATACCAAAACCTAAAAAAAACAAACTACTAACTTTATTCTGTAATATACATACATCCTAAATAAAATATTAGTAAGATAAATCCAGCAGCACATGAAAAGAATACACACAATACCAACTTGGAGAAAACACAGATGACAAGGACACATTACAACTTTATACAGATATAATCAGCAAAACTGAGACTGTGGGAAACAGCATGAGGATAAAGGACAAATGACCTGGTTTCTTCAACAAATAAACACTCAGGGAAGAAAAAGAGATGGAGGAGGAACCTACACTCATAGAGACTTAAAAGAACTACCAACCGACTGCAGTGTGCGCTTCCCTTTGGATCCTGATACAGATAAATTATTCACACACACACACGAATACTTGCATACTGAACAGTGACAGAATATTTAGGCACTAAAATAAGAGTTTTTAAAAAAGAACTACTACCTTTTAAAAATATATACTAGGGACTTCTCAGCCACAAGGGACCACATATTACAAGGTCTCATTTCTATGAAATGTTCAAAATAAGCAAATCCTATAGAGAAAGAAAGTAGATGCACGGTTGTCTAGGGTTGGGAGGATGGGGTGTTTGGGGGTGATAGCTAAAGGGTGCAGGGTTTATTTGGTGGGTAACAAAATATTCTAAAATTAATTGTGGTGATGGCTGGACATCTCTGAGTATAACAAAAACTATTTTACACTTTAAATAGATGAATTGTGTGGTATATGAATTATATGTCAAGAAGATGTCACAAAAAAGGTAGAGAAAAAGAAAGAGAAAAACCAACTCTGGCACAAACACAGGACTAGACAAACAGATAGATGTAAAAGATGATCAACAGAACAGAGCAAGATAAATGGAATACTAGCCTCTATCTCGGAAAAGGCAATGGCACCCCACTCCAGTACTCTTGCCTGGAAAATCCCATGGACGGAGGAGCCTGGTAGGCTGCAGTACATGGGGTCGCTAAGAGTCAGACACGACTGAGCGACTTCACTTTCACTTTTCACTTTCATGCACTGGAGAAGGAAATGGCAACCCACTCCAGTCTTCTTGCCTGGAGACCCCCAGGGACAGAGAAGCCTAGTGGGCTGCCGTCTATGGGGTCGCACGGAGTCGGACACGACTGAAGCGACTTAGCAGCAGCAGCAGCCTCTATCTACTTTTGTCACCAACCACCAATTCTCCACATAGCTATCAAAATCATCTCTTGGATACTTTAAAATATTTAAATCAGTTCAGTTCAGTTGCTCAGTTGTGTCCGACTCTTTGCGACCCCTTGAATCGTAGCACACCAGGCCTCCCTGTCCATCACCAACTCCTGCAGTCCACCCAAACTCATGTCCATCGAGTCGGTGATGCCATCCAACCATCTCATCCTCTGTCGTCCCCTTCTCCTCCTGCCCCCAATCCCTCCCAGCATCAGGGTCTTTTCCAATGACTCAACTCTTTGCATGAGGTGGCCTGAGTTTCAGCTTTAGCATCATTCCTTCCAAAGAACACCCAGGACTGATCTCCTTTAGAATGGACTATCAGATCACACACACTGCCGCTCAAAAGTCTATAGCTTCCCATCATACTCAGAATAAACTCCTTCCTGTAGACCTCCCATGATATGCACCATCCATTTGGGAAAAACTAAGCTAAATTCTTTCTTTATATCCCATATAAAAGTAAACCTCATATTAAATCACTATGTTGTACACCTGAAACTAATACTATAAATCAACTATACTTCAATAATAACAAAAACCCAAACCTTAAATAACTTAAAATAAGCCAAGTGCCTTTAAAACTAAAAAGCAGAAACAAACTAAAATCTTAGATGAACTGACGTCTACTTAAAAAAATTCACCCAAGTGTCTGAAGCAAAGAAATGTTTTTATAACCCAGTCAGGAAGCTTCCTAAGCAAAATTCAGAAGCCATAAAGAAAAAAATGGATAAAACTAACTATATTTTAAAAAACTTATCAACTCCTTATCATAAGACAGCATAAACAGACTATGATAAAGTGAGATAAAAGAATTAGTTGATATCCCTCATTCATAAAAAGCTTCCCCCTACCCTACCCTCAGCACACACATAAAAGACAAAGTATATAATCAAATGCTATTCAGAGAAGAACTACAAATATCAATAAATATATGAAAAGATACTTGACCTCACAAACAGGAGAATTTATTATATTTTAAATTAAAATGATTAGCAATTATTTTTTAAAAATCTGTAATACCTAGTATAATATGCCAACAAGGTTAAGGGGAAATGGTTATTTTTTTGCCCTAAAAACAGGTTTGTTGAAATATAACTCATATACCATAAAATTCACCCTTTAAAAGTATAATTCAGGGGTGGGAGGTGGGAGGGAGGGTCAGGAGGGAGGGGACACAAGTATACCTATGGCTGATTCATGTTGATATATGGCAGAAACCAACACAATTCAGTTCAGTCACTCAGTCCTGTCCGACTCTTTGCGACCCCATGAATTGCAGCACGCCAGGCCTCCCTGTCCATCACCAACTCCCAGAGTTTACCCAAACTCATGTCCACTGAGTTGGTGATGCTATCCAAACATCTCATCCTCTGTCATCCCCTTCTCCTCCCACCTTCAATTTTTCCCATCATCAGGGTCTTTTCAAACGAGTCAGCGCTTCGCATCAGGTGGCCAAAGTACTGGAGTTTCAGCTTCAGCATCAGTCCTTCCAATGAACATTCAGGACTGATTAGGATGGACTGGTTGAATCTCCTTGCAGTCCAAGGGACTCTCAAGAATCTTCTCCAATACCACAGTTCAAAAGTATCAATTTTTCAGCGCTCAGCTTTCTTATAGTTCAACTCTCACATCCATACATGTCTACTGTAAAAACCATAGCCTTGAGTAGATGGACCTTTGTTGGCAAAGTAATGTCTCTGCTTTCTAATATGCTGTCTAGGTTGGTCATAACTTTGCTTCCAAGGAGTAGATCAGATCAGATCAGTCGTTCAGTTGTGTCCGACTCTTTGTGACCCCATGAATCGCAGCACGCCAGGCCTCCCTGTCCATCACCAACTCCCGGAGTTCACTCAGACTCATGTCCATCGAGTCAGTGATGCCACCCAGCCATCTCATCCTCTGTCGTCCCCTTCTCCTCTTGCCCCCAATCCCTCCCAGCATCAGAGTCTTTTCCAATGAGTCAACTCTTCACATGAGGTGGCCAAAGTACTGGAGTTTCAGCTTTAGCATCATTCCTTCCAAAGAAATCCCAGGGCTGATCTCCTTTAGAATGGACTGGTTGGATCTCCCTGCAGTCCAAGGGACTCTCAAGAGTCTTCTCCAACACCACAGTTCAAAAGCATCCATTCTTCGGCGCTCAGCCTTCTTCACAGTCCAACTCTCACATCCATACATGACCACAGGAAAAACCATAGCCTTGACTAGATGGACCTTTGTTGGCAAAGTAATGTCTCTGCTTTTGAATATGCTATCTAGGTTGGTCATAACTTTCCTTCCAAGGAGTAAGCGTCTTTTAATTTCATGGCTGCAGTCACCATCTGCAGTGATTTTGGAGCCCCCCAAAATAAAGTCTGACACTGTTTCCACTGTTTCCCCATCTATTTCCCATGAAGTGATGGGACCGGATACCATGATCTTCGCTTTCTGAATGTTGAGCTTTAAGCCAACTTTTTCACTCTCCTCTTTCACTTTCATCAAGAGGCTTTTAGTTCCTCTTCACTTTCTACCATAAGGGTGGTGTCATCTGCATATCTGAGGTTATTGATATTTCTCCCAGCAATCCTGATTCCAGCTTGTGTTTCTTCCAGTCCAGTGTTTCTCATGATGTACTCTGCATATAAGTTAAATAAGCAGGGTGACAATATACAGCCTTGACGAACTCCCTTTCCTATTTGGAACCAGTCTGTTGTTCCATGTCCAGTTCTAACTGTTGCTTCCTGACCTGCATACACATTCTCAAGAGGCAGATCAGGTGGTCTGGTATTCCCATCTCTTTCAGAGTTTTCCACAGTTTATGGTGATCCACATAGTCAAAGGCTTTGGCATAGTCAATAAAGCAGAAATTTATGCTTTTCTGGAACTCTCTTGCTTTTTCAATGATCCACCGGATGTTGACAATTTGATCTCTGGTTCCTCTGCCTTTTCTAAAACCAGCTTGAACATCAGGAAGTTCACGGTTCACATATTGCTGAAGCCTGGCTTGGAGAATTTTGAGCATTACTTTACTAGCGTGTGAGATGAGTGCAATTGTGTGGTAGTTTGAGCATTCTTTGGCATTGCCTTTCTTTGGGATTGGAATGAAAACTGACCTTTTCCAGTCCTGTGGCCACTGCTGAGTTTTCCAAATTTGCTGGCATATTGAGTGCAGCACTTTCACAGCATCACCTTTCAGGATTTGGAATAGCTCAACTGGAATTCCATCACCTCCACTAGCTTTGTTCATTGTGATGCTTTCTAAGGCCCACTTGACTTCACATTCCAGGATGTCTGGCTCTAGGTCAGTGATCACACCATTGTGATTATCTGGGTCGTGAAGATCTTTTTTGTACAGTTCTTCTGTGTATTCTTGCCATCTCTTAATATCTTCTGCTTCTGTTAGGTCCATACCATTTCTGTCCTTTATTGAGCCCATCTTTGCATGAAATGTTCCTTTGGTATCTCTGATTTTCTTGAAGAGATCCCTAGTCTTTCCCATTCTGTTGTTTTCCTCTATTTCTTGGCATTGATTGCTGAAGAAGGCTTTCTTATCTCTTCTTGCTATTCTTGAGTAAGCATCTTTTAATTTCATGGCTGCAGTCACCATCTGCAGTGATTTTGGAGCCCCCAAAATAAAGTCTGTCAGTGCTTCCCCATCTATTTGCCATGAAGTGATAGGGTCAGATGCCATGATCTTCGTTTTCTGAATGTTGAGCTTTAAGCCAACTTTTTCACTCTCCTCTTTCATCAAGAGGCTCTTTACTTCTTCACTTTCTGCCATAAGGGTGGTGTCATCTGTGTATCTGAGGTTATTGATATTTCTCCCAGCAATCTTGATTCCAGCTTGTGCTTCATCCAGCCTAATATTTCTCAGGATGTACTCTGCATGTAAGTTAAATAAGCAGGGTGACAATATACAGCCTTGATGTACTCCTTTTCCTATTTGGAACCAGTCTGTTGTTCCATGTCCAGTGCTAACTGTTGCTTCTTCACCTGCATACAGATTTCTCAGGAGGCAGGTCAGGTGGTCTGGTATTCCCTTCTCTTTCAGAATTTTCCAGTTTGTGGTGATCCACACAGTCAAAGGCTTTGGCATAGTCAATAAAACGGAAATAGATGTTTTTCTGGAACTCTCTTGCTTTTTCGATGATCCAATGGATGTTGGCAATTTGATCTCTGGTTCCTCTGCCTTTTCTAAATCCAGCTTGAACATCTGGAAGTTCATGGTTCATGTATTGTTGAAGCCTGGCTTGGAGAATTTTGAGCATTACTTTGCTAGCATGTGAGATGAATGCAATTGTGCAGTGGTTTGAGCATTCTTTGCCATTGCCTTTCTTAGGGATTGGAAAGAAAACTGACCTTTTCCAGTCCTGTGGCCACTGCTGAGTTTTCCAAATTTGCTGGCATATTGAGTGCGGCATTTTCACAGCATCATTGTTTAGAATTTGAAAGAGCTCAACTAGAATTCCATCACCTCCACTAGCTTTGTTCGTAATCATGCTTCCTAAGGCCCACTTGACTTCACATTCCAGGATGTCTGGCTCTAGGTGAGTGATCACACCGTCGTGATTATCTGGGTTGTGAAGATTTTTTTTGTATAATTCTTCTGTGTATTCTTGCCACCTCTTCTTAATGTCTTCTGCTTCTGTTAGGTCCATACCATTTCTGTCCTTTATTGAGCCCATCTTTGCATGAAATGTTCCCTTGGTATCTCTAATTTTCTGGAAGAGATCTCTAATCTTTCCCATTCTATTGTTTTCCTCTATTTCTTTGCACTGATCACAGAGAAAGGTTTTCTTATCTCTCCTTGCTATTCTTTGGAACTCTGCATTCAAATCCGTGTATCATTCCTTTTCTCCTTTGCTTTTCACTTCTCTTCTTTTCACAGATATTTGTAAGGCCTCCCCAGACAGCCATTTTGCTTTTTGCATTCCTTTTTCTTGGGGATGGTCTTGATCCCTGTCTCCCATACAGGGATCTGGAGAAGGCCATTCCCTTCTCCAGAAAGCAATTATACTTCAATCAAAAATAAATAAAATTTTTTAAAAATATAATTCAGCAGTCTTTCATATATTTACAGAGTTGGGCAAGCATCACCATGACCTAACTTCTGATCATTTTACCACCTTAAAAAGAAACCCTGTGCTCCATGGCAGTAACTCTCCAGTCCCCCACCATGGGGAACCAGGAATCTAACCCTTGTCTGTTGCCTATTCAAAAACAGGTCCTCTTATACAAGGATCAAGAGTATGTTAATTGGTTTAATTTCTACAACAGATGTCTCCTGATCCCCACAATTCTAATTCTTGTAATCAACTCTTATGAAGTAACAGCATGAGCTTGTAAAGATAAATGTATAAGGATGACTGCTAAAGCCCTGGTTGGAATAAACCAGTGACCATCAATAAGATAAGGAATAAACCTGGTCGCACATTCACACTCAAGTTTTCAGCAGTGGTAGGAAGGAACACATGGCATCACCCGCGACGGGAGAGAATGGAGCTCGAGTTTTTGTACTCAATCACAGCAATGCTCCCCACCCTCCCCTATCCCACGTTCTAGAGGAGAGAAAGTGGATAGAAGGCACCACTCAAGCAATCCACAGCAGCCCGGGGTGGCAGATAACAGGTCCCAAGTGAAGAGGTTGGCAAGGAGATGGACCTAGCCTAGACTACGTCAGAGCAAATGAAGTCTGGACAGAGCTGTCCACATTAAGCATGTGTGTGTGTGCATGCTAAGCCGCTTCAGTCGAGTCTGGCTCTTTGCGTCTCTGTCGACTGTAGTCCACCAGGCTCCTCTGTCCATGGGGATTCTCCAGGCAAGAACACTGAAGTGGGTTGCCATGCCCTCCTCCAGGGGATCTTCCCGATAGGGACTGAACCTGAGTCTCTTATCTCTCCTGCATTGGCAGGCATAAGATAAAAAGAAATAACACAGCAGCAATGTAACACACAACAGTACATAAAAATAAACGGAACAGAGGGGGCAGAGACAATTAAGAATCCAATCCAGAGAAAAGCATAAGCCAAGAAAGGGAATGCTTTCCAAGTGTGGCTTGCAAAATAAGACTAAGAATTCAGTAAAAGTCAAAAGATGAGAAGAAACAAGAGATTGAGAAAAAAAGAGAGCTTGAAAAGTTAAGGGAGGGCTTCCTTGGTGGCTCGGTGGTAAAGTATATGCCTGCCATTGCAGGAGACACGGGTTTGATCCCTGATCGGCAAAGATTCCATGTTCAGAGCAACTAAGCCCCAGTACCACAACTACTGAGCTTGTGCTCTGAAGCCCAGGAGCAGCAACTACTGAGCCCACGTGCCCCAACTACTGAAGCCTGAGTGCCCCAGAGCCCATGCTCCATAACAAGAGAAGCCAACGCAGTGAGAAGCCTGAGCACAACCAGAGAGTAGCCCCTGCTCTCCACAACTAGAGAAGAGCTCGCGCAGCAATGAAGACCCAGCACAGCTGAAAAAAATAACTAAGATTGTGTGTGTGTGTGTATCTTTAAAAAAAAAGTTAAGGGGCAAGAGAGAACAGAAGCAATATCTAACAAAGACCAAACTACGTGATGTGTTAGAAAATCTTAAGCCAAGGCATGCCTTAGAAAAAAAAGACTAGAGCAATCTGAAGACATATATGGAGAACAAAGTTATCCACAACATAAGTGAAAACTGGAGCTCAAATGAAATAGAAAAGGTCATTAAGGAATAACAACAGAAACTTTTCATCAGAAAGAACTGATTGTGGACTGAAAGAGCGTACATCACGTACCAGAAAAGAAAAAAAGAGGAACAATTGACATTGAGACATGACCTGGTTATTGAACTTGAAAACCAAAGAATTCTTCTACCTGATGCACAGAATTCATTCACGTTTCATAAATTGTCTTAATGATGCCCTTAACAGTGTAAGGATCCAGGATCACGTGTTATATTTAATTACCCTATCTCTTTAGACTTCTTCAATGTTTGAAATTTGAAAATCAGTTATTTTATAAAATGTCCATCAATTTACCCTAGGCTTCCTCGTGACTGGATACAGATTATGCATCTTTGGCAATAATATAACAGGACTGGAAAAGGTCAGTTTTCATTCCAATCCTAAAGAAAGGCAATGCCAAAGAATGCTCAAACTATTGCACAACTGCACTCATCTCACACACTAGCAAAGTAATGCTCAAAATTCTCCAAGCCAGGCTTCAGCAATATGTGAACCATGAACTTCCAGATGTTCAAGCTGGATTTAGAAAAGGCAGAGGAACCAGAGATCAAATTGCCAACATCCATTGGATCATCAAAAAAGCAAGAGAGTTCCAGAAAAACATCTATTTCTGTTTTATTGACTATGCCAAAGCCTTTGACTGTGTGGATCACCACAAACTGGAAAATTCTGAAAGAGAAGGGAATACCAGACCACCTGACCTGCCTCCTGAGAAATCCGTATGCAGGTGAAGAAGCAACAGTTAGCACTGGACATGGAACAACAGACTGGTTCCAAATAGGAAAAGGAGTATATCAAGGCTGTATATTGTCACCCTGCTTATTTAACTTACATGCAGAGTACATCCTGAGAAATATTAGGCTGGATGAAGCACAAGCTGGAATCAAGATTGCTGGGAGAAATATCAATAACCTCAGATATGCAGATGACACCACCCTTATGGCAGAAAGTGAAGAAGTAAAGAGCCTCTTGATGAAAGTGAAAGAGGAGAGTGAAAAAGTTGGCTTAAAGCTCAACATTCAGAAAACTAAGATCATGGCAAACGGCCCCATCACTTCACAGCAAATAGATGGGCAAACAGTGGAAACAGTGTCAGACTTTATTTTGGGGGCTCCAAAATCACTGCAGATGGTGACTGCAGCCATGAAATTAAAAGACGCTTCCTCCTTGGAAGGAAAGTTATGACCAACCTAGATAGCATTTTCAAAAGCAGAGACATTACTTTGCCAACAAAGGTCCGTCTAGTCAAGGCTATGGTTTTTCCAGTAGTCATGTATGGATGTGAGAGTTGGACTATAAAGAAAGCTGAGCACCAAAGAATTGATACTTTTCAACTGTGGTGTTGGAGAAGACTCTTGAGAGTCCCTTGGACTGCAAGGAGATCCAACCAGCCCATCCTAGGGGAGATCAGTTCTGAATATTCATTGGAAGGACTGATGCTGAAGCTGAAACTCCAATCCTTTGGCCACCTGATGTGAAGAACTGACTCATTTGAAAAGACTCTGATACTGGGAAAGACTGAAGGTGGGAGGAGAAGGGGGCAACAGAGGAGACGGTTGGATGGCATCACTGACTCAATGGACACGAGTTTGAGTGAACTCCGGGAGCTGGTGGTGGACAGGGAGGCCTGGCGTGCAGCAGTTCATGGGGTCGCAGAGTCGGACATGACTGAGGTCTGAACTGAACTGAACTGACACTATGTTCTCATTGCATCCAATCAGGTAACATGCTGACTTCTCTTTGCCCCATTATTGATAAAGTTAATGTCAACAACTGGAATAAGGTGCCATCTGCCAGTTTTCTCCGCTGTAAATTGCTTCTTTTCCTTTTACAACTAATAATTATGCTGTGTGGGGCAGGGGGATATACTTTAACCCTAAAAATAACTTGTTCCTCATCAAACTTTCACTACCTGTTTCAGCATCTGCAGTCAGCTGAATGAACACCCCCGACAAAAATACATCCACATTCTAACGCCTGGAACCTTCTATGGCAAAAAGGGACTCTGCAGGTGTGATTTAATTAAGGACTGAAGTGGCGATTTTATCCCAGATTGTCCAATGGGCCCTAAAAGCAACTACATATATCCTTCTAAGAAGAGGGAAGATGGAGTTCCCTGGTGGTCCAGAGTTAGGACTCCACACTTCCACTGTAGGGGGCACAAAGTCGATCCCTGACTGGCCAACTAAGATCCTACAAACCACACTGTGCAGTCAGAAAAAAAAAAAGGAGGAGGTAGAGGCAGACTTGGTACAGACAGAAGGGGTAACGTGACCATGGAGGGAGACTGGTATGATGCAGCCACAAGCCAAGGAATGCTATTCACCACCAGAAGCTGGAAGAGGCAAAGAATGGATTCTCCCATAGACCTCCTAGGAGGAGTCTAGCCCAGCCAACACCATGATCTCTGCCCAGTGAAACTGATGTCAACTCATGGCTTCCAGAAATTATTCCAGAAATCATTTCTTTGTTTTAAACTATCAAACATGTGGTATTTTGCTAGAGCAGCCATAGGAAACTTACACAGCACCTATTAAATGTTTCCTGCATGTATGACGGTCGCCAAATGGTGATTTTCTAATTCTGTCAATCCATCTACATTTTTAGATGGCATTCCATCGTAAGAAAAGCTTTCTGTTCCCCCTCATGTATTCATTTATTCAGTGAGGATGTATGAATTCCTACTTTATTCAATAACTTATTCAATAATGCTACTATTTTTATTTACTTTGGCTTTTTTATTTTTTTAAATTTTTTGGCCACACCGTACAGTATGAAGGATCCTAGTTCCCTAATCAGAAACTGAACCTGGAACCATGGCAGTGAAAGTACCGAGCATCAACCACTAGACTGCCAGGAAACTCACAGTTTTAATTTTTAAACTGCCCTAGATTTGGCAAGTATGACTCTGCATGCCACCAAAAAAAGTATTTCAGCAATGGTTACTCAGGTGTGACTAACAGTTCTGTTCACCGCTGTGTCTATAGCATGGAGCATCATGTAGGTACTCTACAGTACTCTCTGTTGGCTGAAGAAACTGTTTACTATGAAAGATTCAAGACTGCAGAAAAGGGGCAGTGTTACAGAATGAAATGCATCTTCTTTTGCCCTAAAAAGTGACCCTTTTTTCATTAAAAGATACTTCAAGAGAGAATCCTAGGATCAGTGCTGCTGAAGAGATTAGAAATGTGAGTTCTACATTCGGCTTCGATTTCCTGCTCTGAGATTTCCAGTTTGGTTCCATACGTCTGTCCTGTCGGTGTCCCGTTTTCAGTTGCCTGAGTTCAGAACTCAATAGCTCTGAACTCCTGGCTGACAGCTCACCACTGTCTCTTTGATTCCTAATTGAATTTTGGCATCCAGTAAACTTCTATTTTAAATAAAATTAGCCCCCATTTTACAACACAATACAACAGGAAAAAAACATACCACAGGGACTTCCCTGGTGGTCCAGGACACACAGGTTCGACCCCTACTTAGGGAACTAAGATCCCACATGCCACAGAGCAACTAAGCCTGCTCACGACAACTGAGGAGTCTGAGCACCCCAATGAAAGACCCCGGGTGCTGCAACTAAGACCTGATGAAGCCAAATAAATAAATACTAAAAAAAAAAAACAAAACCACATACCTTCCGTCTTTCAGCGTGTTCACAATAAATCGGTTAATCTGGCAAATACAGTTGCTAGACAATCGCTCTTCCTCAACAAGAGGGTTCAGCTGTGTTGCCAACATGAATGCTGAAAGCACAGAGATTGCTTTAGTCTCTAAGACATTTCAGTCATGACAGTCTAAAAGCTGATCATACTTGTACCAGCAAAAGATAAAACAACGCCTTAAAAGACATTCCTGAAATTAAAACTACTCAGACTCTGTAAGGTAAAAAAACAGTAATAATTTGCTGTGCATTTAACACCTGGTGCTTTGATGAAATTAAGTATTTCCTGAAGTGCCTCAAATTATCTTTTCAATCATTCAGGTTTCATGACAAAGACTAAAAAAAAAATCTCTTATAGGTCCTTCACCTTGTGACTAGAGATAGTAAGTATATATTCTGCAAATTCTCTTTCTCCCTGTAAAGTTTCCAATGCAGAAATAAAACCCCAAAAAGACAAGTATAGGACAGCTAACCCATCATACCCACTAAATGTCAATATCATCCTAAGGGAAATTAATCAAAGGAAGCACAGAGCACCACTTAGAGAAAATTAATTAAGCCAAGTGGCAGCTTTCCACTAGACCCAGTCTATTGTTAGAATGCTTTCTGGCAGCTGCAATTCTGTCTGACTGAAGACACAGACAAGCAAATGTAGACTTCTGGAATGTTCCAATTATTGCAATCAGGTTGCTGGGTGCGCTTTCATTATTAAAATACAAACTCCTAGATTTATACATCATACGTACAAGATAGAGTATTCAATCCATCACTCATAAGCAGTCGATAACGGGGTGGACTATTCCCTGTAGTAATGGGACGGATGTTCTAGGAGAGAAAACACGATTCATTAGCCATATTGTCTGCCCAGTCCCCAGGGATAAGTAAACCTAAGCGGCAGGAGAGTGGGTTTGCCATTAGTCCCACAGAAACAGAGCTGCTTGCCCACTCTCTTGACACCTAAATCCAAGCAAAAGAAAATTGGACTTGATGATTCTCCCACCAACCTCTCTCTACTAACATTATTAAACACAACACAGATAAAAACAAAGTAAGTTACCAATACTCTTGTATTCTCTCTCCCCTAATTCAAATTTGATTGAAAATTTAATTAAAAAAAAAAACATCATACAACAAGGCAGCTAATATAGGTAAGGTACTATTGAGGAAACATGACAAAAATACAAAACGGGGGGTGGGGAGGTGGGGGGTGGGAAATCCTTCCCCTGAAGAGGCTTACAATTGGGGTGAAGATGGAGGCAGAGAATAGCAGAGGTGTGCCCATAATGACATGCGAGCAGAGCCAAGACATTTATTTCAGCTTGAAGAAAATCAGAGGCAGCTTTCCGAAGAACATGAAATACGAAAACAGCCTTAAGAAGACTGGTAATGAGTTTGGGAGCAACAGAGAGATAAACCATCGGGCCTACTGACTCAGAATCTGCAATCGTGGTCCAGATTTCTGCTCCTATTGATTTTGAAAATCCTCAGCAAAATTTGAGAACTCCTTAAATGACTGATAGGGTTAATGAAGAATTTTTTTTGGGTAGAGAGCTCCAGAAGCCAAATATGAGACAGATCTGAGCAAGACAAACCCCAGGGCAGAACCACCAAGGAGGAAGAAGTAATGGTGTGTTTTTGTTGTTGTTTAGTCGCTAAGTCAGGCCTGACTCTTTTGTAACCAGACTAGTCCGCCACGTTCCTCTCTCCTTGTGGTTTTCCAGGCAAGAATACTGGAGCTGGTTGCCCTTTCCTTCTCCAGGGGATCTTCCCAACCAAGGGATCGAACCCAAGTCTCCTGCATTGGCAGACAGGTTCTTTGCTGCTGAGCCACCAGGAAAGCCCACATTCTATATTATGTAGAGATTATTTCACTCTGGGCTCTACTGACTTTGAAGGGTTTATAGGAATCCTATAATCTCCAGATGCTCACAGGTAGCAGGTGTTCTTGTTATAAGATTCTAATACTTTATCTAGAAGGCTAAAAAATGACAGGTACAAAGGCAAGATTTATGAATAACAGAATGATGACGCACTGAACTTGGGTTAGAAAGCTGTTCCTAAGATGAGATAATCAAGAGCAGGGGTTCAGCAGGTGGGCTCTGGAGTCAGACCACCTGGGTACAAATCAGGGTTCTACTGCTTTCTACTGTATAAACTGGACAAGTTGCTTCCTCTCTGAGCCTGTTTCATCATCTGTGAAATGGGAATAACAACAATGTTGTAGCAAAAACAGAAATGATACTTTTCTTAAATAAAAATGGGTAGCAATACAGTATCTACCAATTGTGGAAAGAAGAGAAAAGCAAAGCTTCAAATTGGAACCTCCAGAGATCAAACTCTGACTAACATAACAGAAAAATAAAGCCCAGTTTCTCTCTCAGAGTTACAACATGGACTGGACTAATTTTGTGACGATGAAGAGAATTTAGAGTGGACAAATTTCCTAAAGTGGACTGTATGTCCTCTATGAAATGTAATTTATAATTATATGTAAGTTCAAAAAATGTTTGACATAAAAATATGGAGATACTCACAATGACTTGGAGGATGGGTTTTATAGATGTATCTCCCTGTTGCATGATGGCCTGAAAAAGTAAAAACGGATTCTTGTGAGACAGGTGTTCAAATCATGATTAAAACTTGACGTATTTTTAGTTTGGTATCTGGAACAAACCACAGATAACATTAGTAAAAGATTCCTTTCAGAGCTTACCATTTGAGAATCCACTTTAAGTTCTTTATCACTCTGGACAAATTATAAAAGTGGGATTCATACTTACCAACAATATACATTTACTTCATGTATGTATTCATAAAATACTGGCATCACATATGTACTCATTATTCATAACAGCACATTTATTTCCCTATAATGTCCATTAAGTGGGAATCAGACAAATAAGTATAGCAAACCCTTAAAACAGAGTATTATGCAGCCTCAAGAAAATGTTTATATACCACTAGTTGCCTCTTGTAAGAGGAACTGGGTGATGGGGGATACATCATCCAGTTGGAGGCAGACCTTGCACTGTGTCCTTCTATACTTTTTGAATTGTCCAAATTCATCAAACGGCATATGGCTTGATGTACTACTGTGTACAGTTGGATGTATTACAGACTAATAGTGTGCAAATCTTATGCAACATAATTTCTACTTTATGTAAATCTAATTAAACTTCAGTAAATGTGATCTTTATTTTGGCCATGCCCCACAACATGTGGGACCTTAGATTTTGACCAGGGATTGAACCTGAGCCCCGTGCATTGCACTAGAAACACAGAACTGTAACTGCTGGACTGCCAAGAAGTCTGATTTTTAAGTAGCCATTACTGGGGAACAGAATTAGGGGAAGGGGCAGGTTAGTAATTTCATCAAGCACCTTTCTGTTCTATCTGAGTCTAAAACAGAATACATGTATTTCTTTACTACTCTTAACGTTTGTGCCATCAATAAATAGTGAATATAAGACTTACTCTTCTGGGACATATAACACGACATATACACTTAAGACAGAACTGACTTAAACATTCCAAATTACCATTGCTAGTAAAAATACAAAGCAACGATGGTGATCATTTTGTAATGTACAGAAATATCAAGTCGCTATGTTGTGCACCAGGAACTAACCTTGTAGGCCAATTACACTTCAAAAATGAACAAACTCAAAGAAAAAAATAGATCAGATTTGTGGTTACCAGAAGCAGGAAGTAGAGGGAGAAGGAACTGAACAAATCTATTCAAAAGGTAAACTTCCAGTTGTAAGATAAGTACCAGGCTCAATGTAATGTACAACAGGATTAATATAATTAATGATGCTAAATATGAAAGTTATTAAGAGAGTAAATCCTAAGAGCTCTCATCACAAGGAAAAAAATACTATTTTTTCTTTTGCATGTGTATGAGGTGACAGATGTTCACTAAACTGACTGTGGTAATGGTTTCAGATCATTATGCCCTACACCTTAAACTTACATAGTGCGGTATTTCAATTATATCTCCGTAAAACTGGAAGGAAAAAAACACAAAGCAACAGAATGCAATGCTCAAAAGTATGCGTTCAAATCCTCAGCTCGTGCACAAACTACTTCTCTGCATTTTAATTTCTTCGTCTGTAAGACGGGGTTAATGATAAAAATCTACTTTACAGGGTTACTGTAAGTACTGACTATAATAAAATATCTGGCACATTGGAAATGATCAAAAATATTAGTTCCCTTCCCCCTTCTTTGTATTACCTAATTACTTAAGATAGAAATACTATTTGTTCTATTTACCACAATAGTTTCATGAATAATCTCTCATGTTAGCTCTTGCTGAAAATGTCCCTACTATTTGTGTGCATTAGTTGCCCTTTGGGGGTCTATGTCTTTTGAACTAAAATATTACTTGCTTTAGATGAGAAATTTGACAAAGGTTCTCTACCAAAACACACATATAAATTTTCATTGTCGTTTATGAACAAGATCTAAGTAATACTACAATTTTGAACATGACAAAAACTAACTCAGCAAATTATTTAAATAATACCTTAGTCACTGTTTTTAAAAGTAAAGAACAATTCCTGATTTGTCTTAAAGATGCAGGGTTGCGGCTATAAAGGAAACAAGGACTACAATTTGCAATCACTTCTCAAGGTTTATCATTTTTAATGTATTAAAATATTCACTCCACTTTGCCAACTGTGCCTCTTCATCCACCTCTGTCCCTTTCTTTTCACTGCCTCACACGCAAGTAGTAAACATTTATTGGGCACCTAATACTGGCCAGCACTGCTCCAGGAATCGGGCAGACTGTGTTGGGCAAAAAAACCAAACAAGATTTCAGGCTTCAGAGCATTTACAATCCAGTGGGGGGGAGACAGAAAGGAACTAACATTAATGAAATGAACAATATTTAATGTAAAATCATATCTGCGACTGTTAATAAAAAGTAACAAGTAATGCACATTTATTATGTATCAGACATGGACTAGGCACTTTAATAGCTCATTTAATCCTTCCACTAATCATAGGCAACAGGTACTAGGTATGATTAGCCTGTGACAGAAGAGGAAAGACAGACTTTAATATCTTGCCTGAAATCACAGATAATAGGTGAACAAACAGGAATTAGGATCTGAAAATACTTTGACTTAAGCCTAGCAAAGTGAGTCAAGGAAGAGTTCTTTGAGGAAGTAACTGAGTGGAGACTTGGAAGATTATGCTAATCAACAGGAGAAGAATGAAGAACAACCCATTGTTAATTGGCTACACTCCAATAAAAAATAAAAAATCTAATAACAATATAATTTTTTTAAAAAAGCACCACCCAGGCAGTAGGCACAGGTTAAAGAATGTTCAAAGCCCCTGTGGAAGGCAGGAGTATGAAATATACCAGGAATTTACAATTTACTTTAAAAAAAAGCTGGAAAAAAGGAAAGACCAGGTAGGAATATGCTGTTAGGAATGGCAGGAGGAAGATTATGCTGGGTAAAAGCGAGAAGGCCAGGCACAAACAAGGGTGCCAGTATGCCTGGAGAGAAGTAGCTGGATTTGAGACATAGGTGAAGGCATAACAGACCAAACTTAGGTACGGACTGGACAGCCAGGGTGACAGAGTTTATAGAAAGAATGACTCGACCATTTCTGGCTGGCATAACTTAATGAATAACGGTGCCATGCATCCAGCCAGGGGACAGCAGAGGCCCAAATTTAGGAAGATATTAGATTTGCTTTGGAACATGTTGGAACATGTCTTTGAGATATCAAGTACACAGATGATAGAGGTTTGTCTTTCAGAGTAAAGCTGGCCCTGGACAAAAAATAAAACTTTTGAGCAACTGACATAGAGACGGTAATTTTATTGTTTTGGGAGAAGAGGGCCTAGGGTTGAGCCTTGAGTCAAGAAAAATTTACAGAAGGATCTGAAAATAAGACGGGGAAAGACAAGCCAAGCTGAGCCATAGAAACCAAAAAAAGAGGATGCTACCGGAAGAAAGCTTTGCCCAATAGTCAAACGCTGCTGAGAACTGATAAATTTAGATCTCAAAAGTGTTTGTTGGATTTAACAACCCCAGGAGGCACTGCTGACTTTAGCCAGGGTTACAGCGATCAGGGAGCTACTGCTGCTGTTAAGTCGCGTCAGTAGTGTCCGACTCTGTGCGACCCCATAGACGGCAACCCACCAGGCTCCCCGGTCCCTGGGATTCTCCAGGCAAGAACACTGATCAGGGAGGGGAGTGACTAATTCGAGTCGGTTAAAGGGGAATGTGAGGCAAGAAAAAGAACTGAAAACTGACAACTCTTGCAGAAAGTTTCGCTGCGGATGGGGGAAGGGAAGAAGAAAAAGTGGCTGCAGGAGAGAGATGGGAGGAAATCAATAGTTTACTTTGTTTCAATTCCTTAAGCAGGAAAAACATGAGCATGTTTAAAAAGATGACGATAAAAATACGTTAACTGATGATTCTAGGGAGTCATCCGGTGGTTCCTCCCCAGCCCCCGCTATCACTCCGGCTCCTGTGTTCTCTCCCCCTTCTCCACCCGCACGGCCCCAGGGCCCACAGCCACCCCGGACCGCGCCCAGCTCGCAGGCGTCGCCTCACCGCAATGGCCCCCTCGCTCAGGTGGCCCACCATGGTTCCGCCGCAACAACTCCCGCGCTCCGGCTCCCCCAACACAAGCCTGGCTTTACTCCCGGGGACCCGCGCGCTCCAAGGCGATTGGCCGGAGGAGCTGCGTGAACCGCCCCCGCCTCCCGGCGTGCGCACGGCACGGGGAGGTCTGAGGGCCGAGCAGCCACCGCATTGGCTGAGGCGCGGCACACGGCTCACGTGACCCACCGGAGTCCGGGTCCCGGGCCTTGTTGCGGGATGGCGGGGGCCTGGGGGCGGGGCGCCGAGCCGCGGGGCGCGCGAAGCGTGATGCGGGCGCCGCCAAGGGCGCAGGGCGGAGGGGTTCCGGGAGCTTTCCCCTCGGGCTCTAGGAAACGAACCGCGCTCGGCCTTTGGCTGGCAGCCACAGACTGCTGGCCCAGAGGCGTGTTCGAGGGGTTCCCTGATAATTCTGCTACTGAATGTAGTCAAAGCAGTGACTCGCTTCTTTCAGCAACCCCGAGCTGAGCTCCCGCAGGTGCCAGACCCTGAGCTTGGCACAGTGGGGGGTCTCTCAAGGTAAATAAGACCTGGTCTCTACTCCCAGAGGGGAGCACAGTATGTCGAGGGAGTTTTCTGCTGTGCGTAGCCTTAACTCAGTGTAGACGTGGTTTGGGCCCCAGGAGAGACGCAAAGTGTGCTCCTGTCGTCACAGGTGGCAAAATCAGGGAAGGCTTCCCGGAGTAGGAACCATTTCCACCATCTTGAAGGATGTGTGGAAATTCGGATAGTAGGGTATAGAGGAAAAAGCGAGACTTGATCAAAAAGTGGGCCAGGGGTCAAATAATAAAGGGTTTGCACTGGGCTTCCCTAAGTTCTAGGAGGAGCATCAGTGAATTTAAGGCAGAGAATTGACATCTGTCTCAGTATGGAGGATGGACTAAATTGGGAAGGGGGAGCGGGGAGGGGGAGTCAGAGGGCCTGAAGACTAAAGACACTCGAGAAAGAATGCCAGACAAGAAATGGTGAGGGCTTGAACTAAAGGAGTGACCTCGGGATTGAAAAGAAAAAACTGAACTGTGTAAGAAATCTGATTCATCATGTATAACGGTTTCCTAATACGATGCCGGGAACAAAGTCAGTTTTCAGTAAATATTTCTGAATGAAGGGATGTGAATTGGTGCGGGAGAGGATACATCCTTGCTTGGCATGTAAACAACTGTAGGAAGAGACTACAAGATCTGATTTTGTTGCTTCATGCTTGCTTGAATGAAATCGATTTTCTGAAATTATGCATTTGTAGAAAACTGAATTCCTTGTTTTCTCACTCATTTTTTAGATCTACAGTAGCATGGATCTGCCCGTGGATGAGTGGAAATCATACATACTTCAGAAGTGGTCTTTGCTCCCCAAGTCCATTCAGGTCACCATTTCTACAGCAGAGACTTTGCACGATCTCTTTCTTCACTCATCTCCGCTTCTTCAGTAAGTGAATGAAAGCTTCAGTCAGGGAAGTTTTGATCTGGAAAGTGTTCTCTTTTATGACTTCCTCTCAGATTATATCTCTTTCTGATGGAAGAGTTAAGTGCAGATTTTTCTCTTTTGGGGCATTCAGCAGTTCTTGCTATTTCCACAGTTCTTTCTAACCTATTATATCAGTAGAACAGGTATGTCTGTGCTCAGTCATGTCAGACTCTCTGCGACCCCTTGGACTGTAGTCCGCCAGGCTCCTCTGTCCGTTGGATTTTACAGGCGAGAATACTGAAGCAGGTTGCCATTCCCTTCTCCAGGGGATCTTCCCGACCAGGGATTGAAGCTGTGTCTCTTGAGTCTTCTGCATTGGCAGGTGGATGGATGCTTGTTAGCTTTGTCATTGTCAGCATTATGTCTCAGTAGTCATGCCTTGAGGTAGTTACTAGGCTGTACACCTTGCCATATCCCAAAGGATACAGTGCAGATTCAGTGGCTGCACATAGAAATTAAAAAATTCTATTTGGAAAGAACCATGGAGGTCATATAGTCTAACCTAAGTAGTTTTAAAACACTCTTGACTACATTCTTCAATAAGAAACATATTGTACATCACGACCTAGTACACACATGTGTATAAGAAACTGAAACAATTTCCCAAAACCTCGTTCAGTGAATTATTATTGAACATCTGTTTCATGCCAACTACTGTGCTAGGTGCTTAGTAAACCAAAAGCACATCATTTAAAAAAATACCCTGGTGTCTCAGTGGTAAAGAATCTGCCAATGCAGGAGACACGGGTTCCATCCCTGGGTCAGGAAGAATCCACTTGCTGCGGAGCAACTAAGCCCGTGAGCCGCAACTGTTGAGCCTGTGCTCAAGAGCCTGGGAGCCACGACTGCTGAGCCTGTGTGCCGAAACTTCTGAAGCTCACTTGTCCTAGAACCCAGGCTCTGCACCAAGAGAGGCTGTTGCAATGAGAAGTCCACATACCTCAAGTAGAGAAAAAGCCCAGGTAGCAACAAAGACCCAGCTCAGCCAAAAATAGATAAATGAATTTTTTAAGACAGACAAAGATCCTTACTACCAAGGAGGAACAGAAATAAACATCATAATGTGTATAATATGTTAAAAGTGATAAGTGCAGTTGAAAAAAGGAAAATTGAATGGGGTGGAGGCAATAGCCAGTGCTAGGAACGAGAGTACAGGTTGTAGTATTAAATGGTATCGTCAGATATGCCTCTTGAAAGAGCAAAAGTGGAGCAGAGTCTTCGCCATACAGGAGTTTGCAAAGTAGATGTCTGATAGAAGAGAATTCTGGGCAGAGAGCCTAAGATGGGAGAGTATCCGGCCTGGTTTAAAAAACAGCAAGTTGGGTGAACAGGTAGTAGTGAATAAACAAAGTGAGCCAGAGGGCGAGTGGTAGGAAATACTATCAGAGGAGTAATGGGACATGCATGGGAGTTGGGAGCAGGTTTCCCGATCAAGTGGGCCCTTTATTAGTGCCTTATCTTTTTACTCTGAGTAGGAAGTTATTGCAGCATGTGGTAGGCAGAATTCTAAAAATGCCCCTCACCCCCACCATTCTTGTCCCCTGGTTATTTAATCTAACATTAACCTAAACACTGCTGGGAAGGGATTTGGCAGATGGAATGCAAGTCCCAAGCCAGCTGACTTTGAGATATAATTACCGGGTGGGCATAACCTTAATCAAGCAAGACCTTTAAAAGCAGAGAGTTTGTCCCAGCTGGTAGCAGAAAGGGAAATCAGAGAGATTCAAAGCATAAGATTTGAATGCGCTTTGGCTGGCTTTGAAGATGGAGCCACATGACAAGGAATGCAGGCAGCTTCTGGAAGCCCAGAGTGCTTCCTGGCTAACAGCCAGCAAGGAAATGGGAACCTCAGACACACAATTGCAAGGCACTGGCTTCTGTCAACCGCCTAAATGAGTTTAGGCACAGATTCTTTCCCAGACCTTCTGTAGAAGAGCTCACCTTGATTTCAGCCTGTTAAGACCCTAAACAGAGAGCCCAGGCAAGCCCACCTGGACTTGTGATCTACAGAACTGAGGATAATAAATGGGTATTGTTTTAACCTGCCAAATGTGTGGCAATTGTTACACAACAATAGAAAACTATTAACGCAGTTTTGAGATGAGAATGATATGATCTGATTATATTTTAAAACAGATATCAGCAAACAACATCGCACAGGATAAATCCATCCCACTGCCTGTTTCTGTGTGGCCTTCAGCTAAGAATGGTTTTTACAGATAAACATTTGTAGTCAATTTGATGATGGGGGACATTGGCTTTGAGCTCCAGTTTAGCAAAATGGGATCCTTTAAAAATTTTTTGGTTTTCATTTTCTCATTAGTAGACCTTGTTTAAAAATGTGCTCAGTTATTACTATTAATTTTGAATTTTGCAAATAAAAGCATGTTTTTTCTTTTGTTGTAGAAGTATGTATGTAACAGCCTGATTTTTACCTCTTGGCCCATATAGGCTAAATATTTATTCTTTGGCTTTCTAGAGAAAGTTTGCTGATCCCTGTTTTAAAGGATTGCTCTAACCACTGTGTTGAGGGTATACTATAGGAGGAACATTTCCCTGATGGGTCAGTTGGGAAAGAATCCACCTGCAATGCGGGAGACCTGGGTTCGATCCCTGGGTTGGGAAGATCCCCCCTGGGGAAAGGAAAGGCTACCCACTCCAGTATTCTGGCCTGGAGAATGCCATGGACTGTATAGCCCACGGGGTCATAAAGACTCGGACATGACTGAGCGACTTTCACGTTCATAAGAGGAGCAAGAATGGATAATAGATAGACTTGTTGGGAGGCTTATTGCTTTAATCCAGGTGAGAGAGGAGGTGATAGTAATTTGGGCCAGGGTGGTAGTAGTAGGGATGAGAAGTGGTTGAATTCCAATGGTGGACTTAATCGCATTTCCTGACACATGGAATATGGTGTATTAGAGAATGAGAGAAGTCAAAAGTGGCTCTCGTGATGTAGACCTACAGGGCAAAGGTAGAAGGATGAAATTTCCACACCTGGGAAAGCTGCAGGTGGAGCTGTCTTGGGAAGGAACTTGAACGATTCATATTCCAGTTGGCAATGTCCAGTAGACATCCAGGTTCAGTCACTCAGTCATGTCTGACTCTTTGCAACCCCATGGACTGTAGGCCCCCAGGCTCTTCTGTCCATAGGATTGTCCAGGCAAGAATACTGGAGTGGGTTGCCATGCCCTCCTCCAGGGTATCGTCCCAACCCAGGGATCGAATGTGAGTCTCTAGTGCCTCCTGCATTGGCAGACAGATTCTTTACCACTAGTGCCACCAGGGAAGCCCTCCAGATCACTGGCCATACGTCTTTCCTGTGTTCTTTTTGTACACAAAAAACACACATACAATCTTCCTCTCAAGCCATTTGCTGGATTCTGCATCTCTGTTGTGGTAAGTTGAAAATCCTAGGGACCTCCGTGAAGGTCCAGTGGTCTTCTGCTTCCACTGCAGGGGATACATTTTTGATCCCTGGTTGGGGAACTAAGATCCCACGTGCTGCGTGGCACAGCCAAAAAAAAAAAGTTATTAAAAAGAAAATCTTAGTTCAAAACATGCAGAGACCAAAATTTTCATGTATGAGGAGACAAGAGACCTTCTAGTCTCTCAACCAAAAGCTCAGGACGTCCACACCCGAGGAAACCACAGATGTACTGAGTTTTAGTAAGCCTGTAGCCCAACACTGATCCAGTTCAACTCTTGATTGGATAAATGTAGGCCAGCCCTCATACTCTGTCTGTCTAGGGAGACACTTTGACGGTGGAAGATGTTGTCTTGCTTCCTTATGTTTTTTGTACACAGTGTCAGGAACACAGATTTACTAAACATGCAGAGGGGCAGAAAAATAACCAATAATGAAGAGGGAAAAAAATTAACATTAGAAATAGATCGATTGATATCTACATACAGACTTTTAAATAACTCTGATTAACATGTTGAAGAAACTAGAGGAGATGGATTAAGTGGATGAAAAAATAGATTGCAACAAAGAAACAGAATCTATAAAAAAATCAAATTTAGGTAGTCCAGAGTAGTCAAAATCAAAGAGGCAGAAAGTAAAATGGTGATTGCCAGGAGCTGAGGGTGGGGGGAAATAGAGGGTTATTGTTTTCATGAGTTTAGAGTTCCAGTTTTACAAGTTATGGAAATGGATGTTGACGATGGTTATGTAACATTATGAATGTATATACGACTACTGAATATATACTTTAAAGTGGTTGAGATGGTAAATTTTATACTATGTGTATTTTACCACAATAAAAGTAATTTTTAAATAATCGAGGCAAAAAAGTAGACTTTTCAGAATTCAAAATATACTGTAATTGAAATCAACTTAATTCTCAAGCTTGACAGAAAATTGGATGCAGTGGAAAATTAGATTAGGAAAGTGGTTTACAGGTTAATGAAAAACAAAATAAAACACAAGAAGAAAAGAAGAATGGAAAAAATTGTATGGCATACAGAGATATATAGGATACAATCAAACGTCTAACTTACCTGTAATTGGAGTGTCAGTAAAGAAGAGAGGCAGATGGAAGCAATATTCTAAAAGGATGACCAAAGATTTTCTAAAACTGATAAAAGACATCAACCCATAGATTCCAGAAGCCCAGCAAGTCCCAGGCAGTGTAAACATAAATAGAATCACACCTAGAGACATCAGACTCAAACTGCTCAAAACTAAAGGTGA
Source organism: Bos indicus x Bos taurus (assembly GCF_003369695.1). Taxonomy (NCBI): domain Eukaryota; kingdom Metazoa; phylum Chordata; class Mammalia; order Artiodactyla; family Bovidae; genus Bos; species Bos indicus x Bos taurus. Next base: position 23,934,884 of record NC_040094.1, on the reverse strand, counting down.
AAAAAAGAGGAAATCTGCAAAATAACCAAAGAAAAAAAATGTACATTGTCCTTTTGGGTGTAAGAATATGACTGATGGCTAGTTTTTTTCAGTGAAACTATAGAAGCTAGAAGACACCTGAATGGCACATTTAAAGTGGTGAAAGAAAAACAAAGTAAGGCAAAACTGTCCCACCTAGAATTCTATACCTAATTAAAGTACCTTTCAAAAATAAATGCAAAAGAAAAATCTGAGAGACTGTTTCTTTGGCAAATCAGAGCTTATTTAAGAAATACTGAAGTAAGTTCTTCAGGTTAGGAAGCATTGTGATTGCAGAAAGGAAGGAAAAGCACCAGAAAAGGTATGTATGTGGGTAAATAGTTTTGAATTAATTATTTAAAATGATGACAAAAATAAAACAATGATGTTAACGTCTTATGGGATTTAAAACATTTCAAAGACATGACATCAGTAGTTCAAAGGGCAAGATGAGTAAATGGTGTTAAATTGTTGTAAGATTCTTGTGTTTGGGAAATGGTAAAATAGTATTGTGGGTTTTTTTTTTTTTTAATTGTTACAAAACTGTTGCAGTGAACAGCTTATATGTATATTTTTGTACATATATTTAGAACTTAAGATGGATTGTTCAAAGAGGATTTGTTGTATCAATGGTTATAAGCATGGAAAATTTAACAAATAACTGCCAAATTGTCTTCCAAGAAGGCTTTACCCATATATCATAAACATACTCTCACCAGCATTAGAAAGCAACAGTCTAATTTTTGGCACCCTTAAGGACAAAATAACGTTTCAATTCCCGTTTTTCTGATGACTAGTTACAGTAACACCATTTGCGATGTTACCCATTTCTGTTTCTTCTGTTAATTTTTTGTTCCTGTCCTTTGCCCATTTCTCTAGTGGATCATTTATCTTTCTCTTGTTCATAAGAAGTCTTCATGACTCTGGCTATGTATTTCTTTATGGTACATGCTACAATCTTTCTCCTAGTCTATTATTTATCTTTTTAAAATTTTTACTCACGGTGTCTCTCGTGCATAAATTGTGTGTATGTGTTTTAACCTCTATGCAGCCATATCTGTCATTTTCTTTTATGGCTTCTGGGTTATGTGTCTTAGGGTAGTCTACTCTTCCCTGGGATTATAAAAAATGTTTTATTTTCCTCTAACTCTTTTGGTAGCTCTGTGTTTTAGTTTTAGCTCTCTAATCCATCTGGAATTTATTTTTTGTATATGATGTGAGGGAATGTTTTAAGTTTTATTCCCCAGATGATTTCCTGACATCATTAATTGAATAGTCCATCCTTTCCCCAGTGCTTCAAAATGCCACATTCATTAAAAATTAAATTCCTACTTATCTGTAAATGTGTTCCTAGGCTCTATTTCTGTGCCAAAACCAAAGAGTTTTAATTACTGTGATTTTATAGTATAATATTAGAATTCGTTCAGTCAAGTGACAGAACCCAGCCCAAATTAGGAAATCTACAGGCTATGAAACCAGGATGTGCAGAAAGGCAGGCCTATTTTTTCGCAAAGTTGTGTCCAGGAGCTCAGAAGATGTCATCAGACTCCCATCTCTTCATCTGTCAGGCACTCTCTCCCCCTGGTACTCAGGATAGCCATTGGTAGCCTTGAGCACACCCTGATAATAGCTTAATAACTACAAGAAAAGAGGTCATCTTTTCCAAGAGTTTTGGCCAAAAAAAAATGTCTGGGTTGGACTCTGATCAACCTATCTTTGGTGGCATGCATACCCCTTCAACCAAAGGCGTGGGCTCCTCTGAGTGGCCAGGCCTGTACCACATGCCCAACCCTCTTGTGAAATTGGGGTCAGTCCTCCTCCAACCACAAGGAATGGTTTCCCCTGAGATTTTATTACCAGATGTAGTGAGAAAGAGCACTTGAAGGCAGAAAAGTCTGGTACAAATGTGGCTTTGCTCTCTGTTAAGCCAAGTTCCCACACACACACAGGGTCATTCTTCTTTTTCAAGACTATCTTGGCTATTTTTATATACATTTCCCCCATGTGAACTTCAGAATTGACAGTCAAGTTCAATAAAAAGTGTCATTGGGTTTTTGGAATTGTGTTGGATTTATAGATTCATCTAGGGAGATTTGACATCTTTACAATATTAAATTTCCTCATTCAAGTAAAGGGTATATCTTGCCACATGTTTAGGGCTTCTTTTATGTCCATAAGTAAAATTTTTTTTATCATTTTCTTTATACAGATCTTGTACATTTCCTCTCAGATTTATTCTTACTTCTTACAAGGTTTTTGTTGTTCTTGTGAATAAGACTTAACCCCCAATTAAATTATCTAACTGATGATCGATGGTATAAACATAACCTAGGAATCGTAACAGGCCACCTAACTGCTTTCACATTATTTCATCATTTTTATGCCAGTCCAGTTAGAATTTTTAGGAAGTATATCTGCAAGCAGTAATCTTCCTTTCCAATATTTGTAGCTCTTCTACCTTTTAATTATAGCATTAGTTAGACCAGACTCTAGTGCAGTGTTGAATAGTAATAGCCATTTAGGACATTGCTACAGGGATATAGTATTATATAATACCCTTTTCAGTTTATGGAAGTTGCCTTACATTCCACCATAAATAAGTGCTGAATTTTATCAGTTCTTTCTTTTTATATATTAGTGTCTTCTAAGAGGAATGATCATTTTCTTTTTCTCCTTTAATCTGTTAATGCAAAATTGGTATCAGTAGATGTACTAAAGTTGAACTGTTTTGGAGGTAAACTCTGGTTATTATCTATCATTTTTTTTAACACATGGCTAGATTCAATTTGCTGATGTTATTTTTAGGATTTTTATATCTGTGTTCTGAAATGGTATTAGATGGCATGTTCTTTTTTGTGCTCTATTTGTCAGCTCTTGGTATCAGGGTTATGGTAGCCTCATAGCCTGAATTGGAGAGTTTCCCATCTTTCTGTGTGCTCTGAAATAATTCATGTATTGTAGGGATTATTTGATTCTTTAAAGCGGGTAGAAAATCTTGTAAAACTGTGTAGACATGGTACCTTATTAAGTGGAAATATTTTCCTTTTTTAGTTCATGTTTCATCAGAGTAATATGCATATCAGGCTTCCCTGGTGGCTCAGACAGTAAAGAATCTGCCTGCTGTGTGGGAGACCTGGATTTGATCCCTGGATTGGGAAGATCCCCTGGAGGAGGGCATGGCAACCCACTCCAGTATTCTTGCCTGGAGAATCCCACAGACAGAGAAACCTGGTGCGCTACAGTCCATGGGGTTGCAAAGAGTTGGACACAACTGACCAACTAAGCATAGCACAGCAGAATATGCATATAATGTAAGAAGTCAAATAATACTTCAAAGCTTATAAAGAAAAACAGCAATTCTCTGTCTTACTTTCCCCCATTTCTGTTCCCCAAAGACTGATATTTAAAATTATTTTCACTGTTTCTTCCAGTATTTAATTTCATATTGCTAAACAGTATGGTAATAATGTTAGTTTTGAGTTTTTAGTTTTAGATGCCAAATCTAGCTCTCTTACTCCCAATTCACATGCAGGCTGCTGCTACTGCTGCTAAGTCGCTTCAGTCATGTCCTACTCTGTGCAACCCCATAGACGGCAGCCCACCAGGCTCTTCCGTCCCTGGGATTTTCCAGGCAAGAGTACTGAAGTGGGTTGCCATTGCCTTCTCCATGTATATTTTTGTTTTTCCCTCATTCTGTTGTCATAACTATATTATAGTTCACAATGTATTCGTTCAGTTCAGTCTCTCAGTCATGTCTGACTCTTTGCGACCCCATGGACTGCAGCATGCCAGGCTTCCCTGTCCATCACCAACTCCTGGAGCTTACTCAATCTCATGTCCATTGAGTTGGTGATGCCATCCAACCATCTCATCCTCTGTCATCCCCCTCTCCTCCCACCTTCAGTCTTTCCCAACATCAGGGTCTTTTCCAAGGACATCAGGTGGCCAAAGTACTGGAGTTTCAGCTTCAGCATCAGTCCTTCCAATGAATATTCAGGACTGATCTCCTTCAGAATGGACTGGTTGGATCTCCTTGCTGTCCAAGGGACTCTCAAGAGTCTTCTTCAACACCACAGTTCAAAAGCATCAATTCTTCTGTGCTCAGCTTTCTTTATAGTCCAAATCTTACATCCATACATGACTACTGGAAAAACCAGAGTTTTGATTAGGTAGACCTTTGTTGGCAGAGTAATATCTCTGATTTTTAGTATGTTGTCTAGGTTGGTCATAGCTTTTCTTCCAAGGAGCAAACATCTTTTAATTTCACGTCTGCAGTCACCATCTGCAGTGATTTTGAGCCCAAAAAAGTAGTCTGTCACTGTTTCCATTGTTTCCACACCTATTTGCCATGAAGTGATGGAACCAGATGCCATGATCTTAGGTTTCTGAATGTAGAGTTTTAAGCCAACTTTTTCACTCTCCTCTTTCATTTTCATCAGGAGGCTGTTTAGTTCTTCTTTGCTTTCTGCCATAAGGGTGGTGTCATCTGTATATCTGAGGTTATTGATATTTCTCCCAGCAATCTTGATTCCAGCTTGTGCTTCATCCAGCCCAGCATTTCTCATGATGTACTCTGCATATAAGTTTAATAAGCAGGGTGAGAATATACAGCCTTGACGTACTCCTTTTCCTATTTGGAACCAGTCTGTTGTTCCATGTCCAGTTCTAACTGTTGCTTCTTGACCTGCATATAGGTTTCTCAGGAGGCAGGTCAGGTGGTCTGGTATTCCCATCTCTTTCAGAATTTTCCACAGTCTGTTGTGATCCACAACTGTATAGCTAATAGAATATGATACTGGTTAAACCAGTTTTCACTGTGTATATCATTATGTCTCTGTAGATATCATGTGAACCACAAAGTATATTTTGAATTACATTTCCTTTCTGATACAACTCTTGTTTTCCCTGAAGTTAATTTTTCCCTCTGTTTTTATTTGTTCTGTGTATCTCTTACTACTTCATCCCCAAACTTCTTTACTTAACAAGTTAGTTCTGGAGAGCTGTTTGTAAAATTAGCCAATCATAATCTAAAATGACCAAAAAAGATTTAAATTTCTAATTCCCATATGCTTGCCTGTTAAAGGAAAATGTGAATTGGGCCTTTAAAGCTTAAAGCCAGGCATGCACTTTTCTTTTTTGCCATTTACAGTCTTTGAGGAATATTTTCTCCAATTAGATGCCTTTTGTCAATATCAAGACCTCCTGAGACAAGTGAACCTCTCCCACTGATAATCTGCAGTGTCCTAGGGAATCCTTAACAGAGTTATTATCTGTACTCACTGCCTTTCCATTTGTTTTGATTTTATACTGGTACAGCTGGACTACTTTCCAGAAATCAAGGAAATGCTCAAAGACTAATGGATTTATGTAAATAAAAATAACATAGGAGCCAGTCTGGAGAGTTTCCACTGTCCAAATTTAGGACAGTCTGAGCATCAAAAAGTATGATGATGGTAATGGTTTATAAAAATGAATTTTTTAAGTTCATGGTGATATTCAAATAAATACATAAGTAAAAGAAGAAAAGGGGGCAACATTTGTCTTTACATAAGAATGCTAATTAATAAGTTTAAAAATAATGATAAAATTAGAAAATCACCATTTTGTAACACCCAATGTAATAACTGAATTCTGGCAATAATCATCAATGGATGCTCAAACCATTAGAAGAAAGATCACTGGAAACAGATTATTCCCATGGCCTCAAAGCCCCACAGATTACTTATTAATGTTACTTACTGCAAGAGGTAAGTTATCTTTATATTGGAGGAATCTAACAGTCACCAATCAAATGACCAAACAGCATCCCCAGTGGTGGTCGGACTGACTGCTTGATATTATGTGTCTCCTGGTTTGAAACAGCAAAAAGTATACAGATTTAATAATGTACTAATACTCTTGGCAAAAATTGTTTGATCTGAATCTAATCATGAGGAAACAATGAGACAAAACCAGAATGTAGAACATTTTTCTGGCCCGAATCTTCAGAAAATTTAGTCATGAAAAATAAAACAAAAATCATGAAACTATCAAAAGACACTAAAGAGAAATAATGGCTAAGTGCAGTAATTAGAACCTTGATCCTGCATCAGGTTGGGGTAAGAAAAAAAAAAGACATTTTAGGAATAATGGAGAAATTTTAAATGATATTTGAATTAGAGTTAATTTTTTAGGCATGATAATGATATTGTAATATCAAGATATAGGAGAATGTCCTTATTCTTAGCAGAGGCATGGTGAAATACTTAGAGGTGAACTTCCATGATGACTGCACTTATTTTCAGGAAAAAAAATGTGCACGTGTGAATGGATGCTAGTTATTAAGCTATAGCTTCTCAGCTCTTATCTTCTGTACGCTCTGCTGGGGCTGGGCCTTTCTGCTTTGCCTATCAAGCGAATAAGAGGCTCTACCTCTCTAGGGCTCTAGAAAGAGAAGGCATGGCTAGAGGAAAGAGCTTGGTTCTTTCTATCTGCTTTCAAGTTAGACTCTACATGCCAAAGAATGAAGTTGGACCTTTACCTTAAACCATCTACAAAAGCTAACTCGAAAATAACTCAAGTAATTTAGTTGATTTAAGAGCTAAAACTATAAAACTCTTAGAAGAAAACATAAGCCCAAAGCTGACGACATTGGATTTGGCATCTTTTCTTGGCTCTGAAACCAAAGGCATGAGCAACAAAAGAAAAAACAAGCAAATCAGACTTCGTGAAAAGTGGGATATTTAGTGCCTCAAGTGGCAAGACCAACAGAGCATTTATTCTGTTGGCAGTCGTCTGCAGGCAACCGACAGAATGGGAGAAAATATTGCAAATCATATAGCTGCTAAGGGATTAATATCCAGATTATATAAAGAAATCCTAGACTCAAGAACAGCAACAACAAACCCAATTAAAAATGGCCAAAGGACTTGCATAGGCATTTCTCCAAAGAAGATAAGCACATGAAATAAGCATATGGAAAGATGCTCTTAGCATCACTAATCATTAGGGAAATGCAAGTCAAACGACAGCAAAATACCTTATTGTCCTAATACTCGTTAGCATGGCTACTATCCAAAAAAAAATTAAAAAGTGTTGGTGAGGATGCAGACAAATTGGAGCCCTTGTTCACCGTTGGTGGGAATGTAAAATGGTATAGCCATTATGAGAAACAATATGGCAGTTTTTCAAATTTTAGACTAGAATTACTGTGTAATCCAGCAGTACCACTTCTGGGTTTATACCCAAAAGAACTGAAAATGAGACTTGAACAGATTTACTTGCACACCAATGTCCAGAGCAGTATTATTCACTATAGCCCAAGAGTGAAAATAGCCCAAATGTCCACTAACAGATGAATGGATAAAGAAACTGTGGTATATACATACAATGGAATATTATTCAGCTGTGAAAAAAAGAACCTTGAGAATGCTATGCTTAGTGAAACAAGCCAGACATAGAAGGACAAACACTGTATGATTCCACTTATATGAAGTACCTAGAATGGACAACTTCATAGAAACAGAGAGTGTAATAGAGGTTACCAAGGCTAGAGGGAGGGAAGACTAGAGAGTTGCTGCTTAATGAGTACAGACTTCTAGTTTGGGCTGGTGAAAAAGTTCTGGAAATGGATAGTGGTGACGATTGCACAACATTATGAATGTACTTAAACTGTCCACTTTGAAATAGTTGAAATGATAATTTTTAAAATATTTACCACAATAAAAAAAAATTAACCAGAAAATTGTTCCATCTTGGACTTCCCTGGTGGTCCATCCATTAAGACTCTGAGCTTCCTCAGCAGGGGGCACTGGTTCAATCCCTGGGTGGGGAACTAACACCTACCATGCCACAGAGTGCACCCACACCAAAAGAAAAACGTTTTTCATCTCACTTCCACACATTTTTTATCCTAACCTTCCAAAAGAAAATTTGAAATATTAAAAAAGACCATCCATTTGCTTTTCAAAACTTTTAATTACTGAGTTAAACTTGGTGCTGCAAGAAAGAATGAGTTATTGCAGCTTAGTTATTAATTACACTGAAGACCAATTACAATAACATTGAGTTTTTCATCATTTTGGATTAAGATTAAAGAATAGTCATTGTTAGGCAAGAAGAGTTTTCCTGTTATTACTGTTCATCACAACTTTTTTGTTTGGATAGGATTTGCAGATTTAACCTAATTTAAAACAACACAAAAACAAATAGAACAAAGAATAGGATCTGTGTGTATCAGATATGCGTGGGTTATTGTCCTCAGATTTTCTGGACTGGAATAAATTTTGAACAGGCAAGCACACCTTCTGAATTAAATAAAATCTTTCCTTATTTTTCTTTCTCTGTTATTTATTTTGAGGGTTTTTTTTTATATTGTGTTTAAATATTAATAAAACCATATTTGACATTAAATGAAAGATAATGTTTTGTGAAATTTCTGTATATATGCAGATGCATCACACTGAATCGCAACGTGAAAGGTATTTCTTATGGTAGATCTTTGTAAACAAAAATTTGAAAAATAGTTTTCTGAACATTCTGCAGTTTTGACTTTGATTTCCCCTTTAACCCAAGAGTTGCTTAAGAGGATTTTTAGTTCCCATTTTGTTCATATTTTGTTTCATTGCACTGTATAGTCAGAGCATAGGCTAGGTTATTCTATACTATTTTTCTTTATTGGAAGAAAGGTGTATGTTTGTATATTTCTATATTAGAGAATTCATATACTTACTTTTAAACACTTGGCAGACTGAAACAATTTCAGATTTTCTTGCAAAAATGAGGTAAAGAATTGCTGTGCAGCACCCTTCTTTCAGATTCTCCAGATGTTCACAGTTCATTACACTAACTTTATGATTCATCTCCTCTCTTCCTCTTCTTCAGGCTTCTCTCCCCCTCCCTCTTCTCACTCTCTCCCTTCCTCCCTCTCTCCCCTCTGTCAGCTGTTCACCCAGGTATTTTCAATAAAGTTTAGGTGGAGACTACGTCTTAGTACAGACTCTTGTGTATTATGTCATTCTCCACACCCAAACTTCTGTATAATGCATTAATCCAAGGAATGGTTTATTGGCCAGTAATTATGAGATATAGAATAAAAAGTGTACGGGACTTCCCTGGAAGTCCAGTGGTTAAGCATCTGTCTTCCAGTGTAGGGGACTCAGGTTCAGTCCCTGCTGGGGGAACTAAAAGGTCCCACGTGATGTGGGCTCACTGAGCCCACGTGCTCTAGAGCCCATGCGCTGCAGTGAAGACCCAGCACAGCCTCAAAACAAATACATAAATTGTATTCTGTCCTCTAAATAGAAATTCTAGTCCCTTTGTCTCTGAGACCGAAGCTGGTTTCCCCAGTCACGTTACATAACGCATCCAACCTCTTGCGTCCCAGTGTTTCATAGGCACTCACTCCTGTTTCAGGTGCAGTCTTTCATTTTCCTTGAAATAACAAGTCTGTGCTTTTTTTTTTTTTTTGTCGTTTTTTCTTTCTTCGTGAAGACCTGAAGATGAGATGTTTTTAAAAAGGCTTTCTGGAGGTTACCTTGTTGGAAAGGACCCCGACGCTTCCCTTTTCTACAGAGAAAAAGGAAACCAAAAATTTCAGGCGAAGGATTATATGGGAGCCGCAGTGCTGTACTCTAAGGTAAGACCCACCCCCAGCCGAGCAGGACGAGCTGTCTCAACCATCCAACAGTGCATATTTCTTCAAAAGACAGAACCGTTCTTGCCAAGTGGTATAGCCACTAGTAACTTTGTCTATTAATTCTGGATTGGATTTGAAAAAGAAAACTGGTACAACTCTGCTTCTGTTCATATTCTGAAACAAAGGAGAGTTTGTATTATATGTCCTAAATTCCACCAAGAAACTTCTCTTCACGTATTCCCTCAGGCACAAGTGTAGCAAGCCTTACTGGACGCCTTGGCCTCCCTAACCCATGTCTATCAGCTCTCACTGAATTGTGTGCCCTTTTTTGTCTGAATAACCGATGAGGCTGTTAGTGTGTGATAGTCCCAATTTAGAGAGAAGTTGGATTTGGGGGCTAGCCACCAGGTTAGCTTATAGCCAGTGTGACTTAGATTAAGGTTCATTTCAGTTCAGTTGCTCAGTCATATCCAACTCTTTGCGACCCCGTGGACTGCAGCATGCCAGGCTTCCCTGTCCACCACCAACTCCTAGAGCTTGCTCAAACTCATGTCCATCAAGTCGGCGATACCATCCAACCATCTCATCCTCTATTGTCCCCTTCTCCTCTTGCCTTCAATCTTACCCAGCATCAGGGTCTTTTCCAAGGAATCAGTTCTTCGCATCAGGTGGCCAATGTATTGGAGTTTCGCTTCAGCATCAGTCCTTCCAATGAATATTCAGGACTGATTTCCTTTAGGATCAACTGGCTTGATCTCCTCACAGTCCAGTGGACTCTCAAGAGTCTTCTCCAACACCACAGTTCAAAAGCATCAATTCTTCAGCGCTCAGCTTTCTTTATGGTCCAACTCTCCCATCCACACATGACTACTGGAAAAATCATAGCTTTGACTAGACAGACCTTTGTTGGCAAAGTCTCTGATTTTTAATATGCTGTCTAGGTTGATCATAGCTTTTCTTCAAGGGGCAAGTGTCTTTTAATTTCACGGCTGCAGTCATCATCTGCATTGATTTTGGAGCCCAAAAAAATAGTCTCTCATTGTTTTCATTGTTTCCCCATCTATTTGCCATAAAATGATGGGACCGAATGCCATGACCTTCGTTTTTTTGTATGTTGAGTTTTAAGCCAGCTTTTCACTCTCCTCTTTCACTTTCATCAAGAGGCTCTTTAGTTCTTCTTTGCTTTCTGCCATAAGAGTGGTGTCATCTGTGTATCTAAGGTTATTGATATTTATCCCGGCAGTCTTGATTCCAGCTTGTGCTTCATCCAGCCCGGCATTTCGCATGATGTACTCTGCATATAAGTTAAATAAGCAGGGTGACGTACTCCTTTCCCTATTTGGAACCAGTCTGTTGTTCCATGTCCGGTTCTAACTGTTGCTTCTTGACCTGCATACAGATTTCTCAGGAGGTAGGTATGGTGGTCTGATATTCCCATCTCTTGAAGAATTTTCCAGTTTATTGTGATCTACTGTTCATGAGAACCCCATGAACAGTATGAGAAGGCTTCCAGAGTAGGAACTTGAAAAAGATTCCTGAGATACTTCCTTCCATAATTTTTTAGCAATAAATATGGGTTTAAAGCAAGAATGTATCAATCCCTTGAATCAGGTCTGTGAACCTTGTCTATTGAAATAGTTAGTGTGCAATTTATAGTTAGTGTGCAATTTAAGTGAAAGTGAAAGTCACTCTGTCATGTCCAACTTTTTATGACCCCATGGACTATACAGTCCATGAAATTCTCCAAGCCAGAATACTGGAGTGGGTAGCCTATCCCTTCTCCAGCAGATCTTTCTGACCCAGGAATGGAACCGGAGTCTCTTGCATTGCAGGCAGATTCTTTACCAACTGAGCTATCAGGGAAGCCAGTGCTTTTGAAGTGGGTACCCCCTACTCTGCATCTTAAACAGACCGATGCTTAAAGTTTGGAATTAGTTTTCCAGCTATCAGACTAACAGCAGTATCTTCTAAAATTGATAAAAGCTCTGCTTTATGATGCTACAAGAAAGTATTTATCTGAATAACGTGTTAGTGATTGCCGAAGAACTAAAACCCACTAGATGTAATGATCACTGATAAATGCCTTAATAGTTCTTTTTCAGAGCTAATCTTTCTTCAGCTGCATGCATACGTGTCATAAATGTGATCACAGGGAAGTTGTTCAAGGAAAATAAACTAAAAAAGTAAAATCAGATGAAAAATTAAGATTTGTTCTGAATGCAGAGGGAGATGAGCCTTCCTATTTTCATGAAGCTAGTATTTTGGTGATTATAGTACTTTGCCGTTTTCCCATAGAGTTGCTATTTTCTTTCTTTTTTGAAATACTATTTGTTATTTTTGTCTGATTGTAAATGTAATATATGTTTACTTGGAAAATACAGAGAAGCATAAAGAGTAAGAAAAAAATCCCATAACCAGTGATAAGCACTGTTAACATTTTTGCTTACATCCAGCCAGCCTCTTTTTCCTCTGAAAATATGTTTTTCTTGTACAAAATTGTGATAATGCTGTACTTAGTGTTTTGTAACCTGCTTTTTTTCCCCTCAACAATTTATTGTGACCGTTTTCTCATGTTATTAAATTTTCCGCTAGAACATGATTTTTTACGGCTGGCTTAGTGTTCCATTACAGAGAACTATACTTGATTTAACATCTCCTAATGTTGGCAGGTTGTTTGGTATCATAAAGCTGCAAGAAGCATCTTTCTATGTAAATATTTGTACACACCTGATTATTTCCTCAGGATAAATTCCTTGAAGGGCAATTGCTGGGTCAATTGAATGTAATTTTTTTTTTTTTAGGCCTTTGGCACTTGATGCTAAATCTTTCTCCAGGAAAAAGCTAGTTACTCCCCTTCCACCAGAACATGGGATGTTCATTTCTCTATATCCTAAGCAATACTGATTATTATGGTATTATTATCATTATTTTACCTATTTATTCTGGCATAGGAAATGTGCTTACATAGCTAGAATTTTAAAGGTGCAAGAATATACAGTGCCATCTGCTTCCTTTGTTCCCCAGCCACCTGGTTTCCATCTCCAGAAGTGAGTAGCACTGATGCTGTTAAAAGGTATTTTTCCAGAGGTACCTCACCAAACACAAATAAATACAAGTAATCTGCCACCCCTGCACACATGCACTCTTTTTATGTAAATAAAATTCTGCACACACTGTTAAGCACTGCAGTTTTTGCACTTCTGTTGCTTTGTATGGATGTAATGTTAATTTATTAGTGTCTTCTAGATCAATATTTGTTTCCTATCTTTTGTTACTTCAAACAATTCTGTGATGAGAAGCCTTTCATGTATGTTATTTTGCATATATGTGTAGGATAAGAGATGATATCTGTAGGATTAATCCCTAGGAGAGGAATTGCTGGGTCAGTGGAGATACAGATACATATATAAATATAGTGTATATGCTCAGTCGTGTCTGAGCCTTTGTGGTCCCATGGACTGTAGCCCGCTAGTCTCCTCTGCCCATGGGATTTTCCAGGCAAGAGCACTGGAGTGGGGTGCCATCTCCTGCTCCAGGGGATCTTCCCGACCCATGAATCAAACCTGTGTCTCACGCGTCCCCTGCGTCAGCAGGTGGATTCTTGACCACTAACCAACTGGAAAGCCTCAGCACGTATATATTAAGAGATATATGTATTGCTGAATCGCCTCAGTAGTCGTGCAACTAGTTTACATTCCCACTAGCCATGTAGACAAAGTGTATCTCATTCCTATGCCTGCAGAGTATCCTATCAATTTTACTTCTCTTTGCCGATCTGATAAGTGAAAAATAGCATCTCAGCAGAGTTTTAATTTGCATTTTGCTGATTATGAATGAGGTTGAGCATGTTCCATTTGTTTAAGGGCCGTTTATGTTTCCCATGAGAATTGTTCCTATCATTTGCTTATTTTCCTACTAAATTATTGCTTGTCATCTTATTGATCTGTAGGACTGTTCATAAAGAAATGAGCTCTTTGCCTATAATAGGAGTTGCAAATATTTTTTTCCAGTTCAATGTTTGTCTTTTGATATTGGTTTTTGCTCCACAGAAATTTTTTATTTTTATGTGACCACATTTATTAACCTTTTATGACTTCTGGGTTTTGTGTCATAATTAGAAAGGTATTTCTCACTCCAGCATCACTTTGGACTGTTCTAGTGCTCTTACAGTTTTAGTTTTCACATTAAGGTTTTGATCCATTGGGAATTTATCCTAATGAAAGTTTTATCATCTGTTGAGAACCAACTTTATTTTTCCTCAGTGGCTACTTGTCCCAGTACTTTCATTGAATAATCCCAATCTTTTCTCCAGTGATTGGAGACGCCACCTTTATGATTATTCCTTGCCAATTTGGTGGTAGAAAAAAGCAGCCTTTGTCTGCTTTCATTTTCATGTATTTGACTATCTGTCTAGGAATTGTTTCCCACGTATCATTAGTGTTTCTTCTTGTGTGACTTTCTGTTTGCTCTCCTCACACTTTGTTATGTGCCAGGTTATACTCCTCAGTTTTTGTTTACCTTGAGTGTGGTCTTGTGGCCGACCCTGTGTCTGAAGCTGCTGTCTTCAAAGTGCTTCACATATTTATTTCCTCACCTAATCTTCTCAGCTCTGCTCTAAGGTACTTAAAAATGAAGCAGATGAAGCACAAAGAGATCCAGTAACTTTCCCGATCGTATACAGTGTTTTGTAGCAGAGCCCCTGTTCTCTGGAAAAAAAAAAAAAAAAAACTCTGAAGATGCTAGTTTCCATGTATATACCTTAACCGGTTCATTGTTCTTCAGGGAGTATCACATTCGGGGCCCAGCTCTACGGACATTTCACTGTGTTATGCCAATCGCTCTGCAGCCCTCTTCCACCTGGGTCAGTATGAAGTGAGTATCAGAATGCCTGGTGTGATTGGAGAGGATCTGCAGGGGGTTCCCCGGGGGACTAGACCTTCATCCTTGCTTCCACCTCAGAACACTAAAACTGGGCCCTATGCAACTGGTTGAACCAGAAGCAAATTGATATCCTCCCGAACTTGTTCTTTCTCATCGTTCACTTCACTTGTCACAGATTATTATGTAGGGTGGTGTTGGTTGGCAGGAAAGAGACATGCACGTTCCCCAGGGCCATGGACTCTCTCCAGTGGGTCAGCAGTGCTCAGTTGTTAAGATCAATTGTGATACACACAGCTAATGCTAATAATGCTTTAGGTTCTAAGTGTTTGCAAACTATTTTATTTGTTTGGGTTATTTATTTTTTTTTAATAAGTAGATGAGCAGGTTTAAGAATATGCCTGTAGGGCTTCCGGGTGGCTCAGTGGTAAAGAATCTGTCTGCCAACTCAGGAGATGCAGGTTTGATCCCTGATCAGGGAAGATCCCATGTGCTCCACAACTACTGAGTTTATGCTCTAGAGCCCAGAAGCCACAGCTGCTGAAGCCAGAGAGCCCTAGAGCTTGTGCCCCACAACAGGAGAAGCCACCTCAGTGAGAAGGCCTCACACCGCAACTAGAGAGTAGCCCCTATGCTCCAGAACTAGAGAAAAACCTGAGCAGCTACGAAAACCCAGCACAACCAAAACTGGAAAAGTGGCGGGGGTGGGGGAGAGAGCTATCTGAGTAATCACAAGTTCACACTTAAGCCCTTTGGTCCAAAGGAGGAGAGCAAGAATCTAACTCCAGTCCCCCAGCAAGAAAAGCCTGGGCTACTGAAGGCAGCGATGGGAAGACCTTGTGAAGCGTTTAGCCCTTTATATCTTCCCTATATTATTACTTCTTACAATAATGATTCCCATATATTAAGCACATACTGTGTTCCAGGCATCTTTTTAACACTTCAGGTATATTACCTTGATTTTGTCTTTACTTCTATCCTGTGAGGTATTATTATCCCCATTTTTTCTGATGTGGAAACTTAAACACTGAGAAGCTAATTCACTTGCACAAGGTCATACAACTAGTAAGAGGCGGAGTCTGTACTGGGATGCCCTCTTAATCACCATAATATGCCTCTTCTGTCTGTAAAACTTTTTTCCTTAGAATCAAAAATAGTTAATGACAGTTAAACATAATACCTTCAGCATGTATTTCTAATCATTAAACTAAAAGATCACAGTACAATATGATTTAAAGAAATAAGCACAGGGTTGTAGTTGCTCTATTTTTAATAATCCTTCACTCACTTGTAGATTTTTGTTAAGACTTCCAAGTGAATATTTTATAGAGTGGGGACGAATGGTCATTTGGGAATCTACTTTCTGTTTTTAGACATGCCTTAAAGACATCGTCAGAGCACAGACGCATGGGTATCCAGAAAGATTGCAACCCAAGCTGCTGTTGCGTAAGGCAGAGTGTCTGGTGACCCTGGGGAGACCACAGGAGGCAAGCCAGACCGTCACTGATCTTGAAAGTAGCTTTGCTGCCAAGCCAACTCTCTCAGCTTCCCAGTTTCAGATTCTGCAGAGAACCCTCTGTCGTGTGAAAGTGAAGGTACAAGAAAAGGAGAATCTCCCAGAAATCTTCCCAGAGGCTCTAACCAAAACCTTTGAGGGTGTGGACCTAAGGGAAGAGAATGAACAAATTCCTGGCGCCTCGTCCTCTGTCAGCTTACATATAGACCCTTTAAAAGGCCGCTATCTGGTTGCCACAAAAGATATCCTCCCAGGAGAGCTTCTGGTGAAAGAGGATGCTTTTGTGAGTGTCCTTAACCCAGGAGAAGTGCCACTGCGGCCTCGTGGCCTGGAGAGCAAGTGGGACATCCAAGTTACCAATGGGGACCTTCACTGTCACCGATGTCTGAGGCACACTCTGGCCCCGGTTCCCTGTGATGGATGCAGCTATGCCAAGTACTGCAGCCAGGAGTGTATGCAGCAGGCCTGGGATCGCTACCATAGTGTGGAGTGTTCTCTGGGGGCTCTGCTTCTCACACTGGGTGTGTTTTGTCATGTTGCCCTGAGGTCGACTCTTTTAGCTAGATTTGAGGATGTTGGCAAAGTCACCAAGAAGCTCTGTGGTGAGATGAGTAACCAGGGCATCTGCTTACCTGAAAGCAAGAATCCGGTGCAGACACTCAAATATGACCTGGGAGGAGAGGGGGACAAAAAGGGCAAAGCAGTTGAGACCCCAATTCCTGGATGTGATATTAATGGGAAATATGAAAGGAATTATAATGCCATCTTCCACCTTTTACCCCATACTGAAAACCATAGCCCTGAGCACAAATTCCTCTGTGCTCTAAGTGTTTCTGCATTGTGCAGGCAGCTCGAAGCAGCTGGTTTACAGGCCTTCACAACAGATCTGAAACCAACTAAGCTGAAAGCTGCAGAGCCTCCTGTGTTGTGTGCAGAGCTGAGTGTTTGGGGAGTGGCTATGCTGAGACACATGTTACAGCTGCAGTGTAATGCTCAGGCAATAACGACCATCCAGCAAACAGGTAAGAGGAAACCTCTTTATTCTGCCTTACAATATTGTTCTTGATAGAGCTAACATTTACAGTGGAGAAAGAACTGTAAAAGAGAACAGTAGTCAAGTCAGTGGCTTAAGGGAACACACAGCTGTCTTCTGCTTATGCCATCGAGAAGCTCTGTGACTTTAAATTACTTTGATCCTACTCTGCCTCAGCTTTCTCATCTGTAAAATGGGTAGTTTAATCTCACCTAACATTACAGAGTTGTGAAGCCGATGTGCTTATTTCTAAAAATAAAGTTAAAAATCCTATCCCCTGCCCAAAAAAAACTCTGTTACACTGTTAATTTTTGTTTTAATTTTAACTGTAATTTTATTTT
The DNA here is from genome assembly GCF_003369695.1 of Bos indicus x Bos taurus. NCBI lineage: Eukaryota > Metazoa > Chordata > Mammalia > Artiodactyla > Bovidae > Bos > Bos indicus x Bos taurus. Next base: position 23,917,482 of record NC_040094.1, on the reverse strand, counting down.
AAATTTTGTTTATTTATGATTGTGCTGGGTCTTCATTGCTGTGCACAGGCTTTCTCTAGTTGCAGTGAGCAGGGGCTACTCTAGTTGTGGTGCAGAGGCTTTTCATTATAGTGGCTTCTCTTGTTGCAGAGCATGGGCTCTAGGGTGCATAGGCTTCAGTAGTTGTGGCGCAAGGGCTCAGTAGGTGTGGTACACAGGCTTAATTGCCCCAGAGCATGTGGAATCTTCTTGGATCAGAGATCAAACACGTCTCCTACATCGGCAGGCAGATCCTTAACCACTGGACCACCAGGGAAATCCTACACTGTTAATTTTTTATTGTGAAGGAAAGCTCAAACAATCTAGACAAAACAATCACGACAAACAAGACTGCAGACGGAGCAGGGTCTGTAGTTAAAGTATCAGAATCTTAACTTACTCCTGTGACACAGCTAGTCTTGTCTCTTCTCTTCAGCCAACAGATTTTTCCCTCCATTCTTCTGTTTTAAATTTCCAAGAGAGGAATCTGGCCCAGCACAGCTTTTCAGGCAATACTGCTATAGTGGGCTGTATGACTGCTGCTGCTGCTGCTAAGTCGCTTCAGTCGTGTCCGACTCTGTACGACCCCATGGACAGCAGCCCACGAGGCTCCCCCGTTCCTGGGATTCTCCAGGCAAGAACACTGGAGTGGGTTGCCATTTCCTTCTCCAGTGCATGAAAGTGAAAAGTGAAAGTGAAGTCGCTCAGTCGTGTCCGACTCTTAGCGACCCCATGGACTGCAGCCCACCAGGCTCCTCCGTCCATGGGATTTTCCAGGCAAGAGTGCTGGAGTGGGGTGCCATTGCCTTCTCCAGGGCTGTATGACTATTTCTAATCAAACATGGATTACCTTATCTGAGTTTGGGCTGCCTTTGGTCTCAGGGCCATTGCTAGACACAGACTAGCCTAGCCCTGTTTTCCTGAACTAGACCCTGGAGATGAGGCTGTTAAGGTAGATGGGGAGGTTACCTGTGCCCAGCATCCTGAGTGCCACCTCTAATATGATTGTACTGACAACAGATACTGTTATTAGCAAAGAAATGGTGTTTCCAACATTTCTGTTGTTTGATCTCCATTTTAGCAGACAGTGTGTTTCAATTCAGTCAGCTCAGGATACTTTTCTCAATTTCCTAATTAGCTCTCTGGAGGGGAGGAATGAGGTCATATCTACACCTAGTATTTATAGGCAGATATTAAATGTGGCTTCACTGAACTATATATGCTTAGCTCTTTTGATTGTCTCACACGAGGTAATGTAGAATCCTGTCAACCTTTTGTTTATATTTTTTATCTCTAATTTTAATTCAGCTGCCAAGTTATACAGTGTATAGTTATTTCATTGGACATATTTTGGGGCAGGACTCAATTCCCCATCCTGAAGCACAGGAAACATCCCAAAATAGCACTGGCCTCATCCCATGATACAACAGAATCACACTGCAAGCCAGTCTCCGTTTTCCTCTCTGCCTTTTGCTGCTTTGAGCCATTGCTACCTTCTAAAATATATCTGTTGAGTGTTTCTACAGAATTGTGTTTTCCCTTGGGTACATTCACTGGCATTTTAAAAAATACTGTTTTCATTTTGTTTTGTTTTTCTGAATATAAAAAATAGTATATAGAGCTTCCAGATTATACAGCAGAAAGATACCACCTCTTGATTCTATTATGTCTTGCCTCTAAAATACTAAGTAGAACATACGAAAAAGATATAAATGTCAGTAGCTTGCAAAACTGTGAAAACTGGTGTCTGCGAAAAACAGTAGTGGCGACCACTAACTCAGGCTGAGTCCTTGAGGCAGGATGGCAAAGCCAGAGGGACGAACGTGTTTTCCACCTGCCCTCCTTCACTGGCCTCCCCTTATGGTCAGAGAGTCATCGCCTAAATGTTTTTGTTCCCTGTTCATGGTATTGCATTGCAGTCAGTTTTTTATTTACACGGCAAGTTTGGGGTAAAATTTTTCACAAGTTATTAAGAATGAATTTTGGTAGGAAGAATATGTATAGTCAGGAACACTTGTATCTTCTGTGGCTGAAAAGGACTAGAAAGGACTAGATACGTACCATAATACTGGTCACCTGAAGTGATCGGAAAAGGAGACTCTGTCTTCATCTATGAGGTTCTAGTATTTTATGCATGATTTATTCTTACTTATGTTTTAACTGTATATACATTAGTAAAAAACAACACTAGAAGTAAAAATACCAAAATCTTAATTAGCAGTGATGAATTCTAAAAGTGGAAATATGGGTGATTATGGCTTTCTTTGAACATACCTGTATTTTTAAAATTAAAAACACATATTCACACTGTGGTAACACTATTCTAGCAAATTTAAAATTGGTTGTATACCTTTCCCTTCATTCTAGGGAAATGAGAAACATTCAAAAAAATAGTTCACAGAGCAAAAGGTAGGAAAATTATAAAAATGAGTCTTAAACAGTAAATATAAATGGACTAAACTCTATTAAATGAATCTTTTAGGATGGGTCAAAAAGATTAAAATCCAACTATATTCTGTTTACAAAAAGTACTAGTTGCTCAGTTATGTCCAACTCTTTGCGACCCCATGGATTATAGCCTGCCAGGCTCCTCTGTCCATGGGATTGTCCAGGCAAGAACACTGGAGTGGGTTGCCATGCCCTCCTCCAGGTGACTCTTGAAACAACATGAAGTGTTTGGGCAAGACATGTCGGGAATCACAGGCAAATCAGGGTATTAATATAAAACAGTAGAACCCAAGGTAAGATATCTATTTTTTTTTTTTTGTAAAGAGGCACTTTATTTTTGTAAAGGAGACTTTTCTGAAATGTATCATCAAGCTTAGCTCTCAGGAACATAGAGATTGTGTCTGTAAAACAAAAGTGACTGAGTATATGTGGAGAAACTGGCAAAAACTCCATGGTTATAAGAAAGTTTAATATGCCCCTCTGATCAAATATATTAATAATAAGGATATAGAAACCAAGATAACATAATAAAACAGGGAATTCAGAGATATAGTCATCAAAGCTTGTGTCCTATAGACCAGGGTTTAGCCAACTTTCTCTGTAAAGGGCCAGGTAGTAAATGCCCGGGCTTTGCAGACCACGTGGTCTCTTCTGCAGCCACTCAGCCGCACTTGTAGCATGAAAGCGATGATAAACAGCACACAAATGAATGTGCCTGGCTGGGCGCCAATGAAAATTTATTATGGACGCTGAACGCTGAATTCCTTACAATTTTTCATTTCATGAGAATTTTCTTTTGAACTACTTAAAAATGTAAGCACCAGACTCCCCTGATGGTCCAGTGGTTAGTTAAGAATCCACCTGCCAGTGCAGGGGACATGGGTTCGATCTCTGGTCCTGGAAGATTCCACGTGCCAAGGAGCAGCTACGCCCGTGGGCCGCAACTGCTGAAGCCCTCGCCCTGGAGCCCACATACCGCAGCAAGAGAAGTGCCCGCAGTGAGAAGCCCTCCCACTGCAGCTGGAGAGTCGCCCCTGCTCACCCCGCAATTAGAGAAAGCCCCGTGCACAGCAACGAAGACCCAGGGCAGCCAAAAATAAAAATAAATGATTTTTAAAAATGCAAAAGCCATTCTTAGGCCACATATGTACAAAGAAGAGGCAGCAGGCAGGATTTGGCACACAGGCTATACAGTCTACAGGTTCCTGATAGAGACAGAAGTTTGGCAAATCTAAGTAAGAAATCCAAGGCAGTGGCACCCCACTCCAGTGTTCTTGCCTGGAAAATCCCATGGACAGAGGAGCCTGGATGGCTGCAGTCCATGGGGTTGCTGAGGGTCGGACACGACTGAGCAACTTCACTTTCACTTTTCACTGTCATGCGTTGGAGAAGGAAATGGCAACCCACTCCAGTGTTCTTGCCTGGAGAACCCCAGGGACGGGGGAGCCTGGTGGGTTGCCGTCCATGGGGTCGCACAGAGTCGGACACGACTGAAACGACTTAGCAGCAGCAGCAGCAGCAGCAGGGGAAAACGCCCCCAAATTAGAAACAATGAAGGGGTGTAGCCAAGAATATAAATTTGTTTTAAAGTTTATAGCAAATATTTAGTACAACTTTAGATTATTGAATTTGAAAATACTAAGTAGACAACTTTGTAGAAAAAGAGAAATTGCCTAAATTTTTCCAGAGGGAGGAAAATGCTTTAAAAGTCCAGTGATTATGGAAGAAATTGAAAAAGTTATCAAAATATTTCCATAAAAACAAGCCAGACCCACTCTTTTCTATGTGAGTTCTTTAAAACTTTTAAGGAACACATTTAGCTACCTTTTAAAAAGTACCTTTCAAGGAACAGAAAGATATTTTTATCTTTTTTATACAATATAAACATTATAAAAATATCTAAAAATATAATGATACTTTATATCATTTTTATACATTATAAACTCTTCCAGGACATGGGTACAACCTAGTACCTTTTCCCACTCATTTTACAAAGCCCAGAATAAAAACTATAGACCAGTCTCACTTGTGAATATAGATGCAGAAACCCTGAAAAAAAAAAAATCACTGCTATGTCACATCCAGCAGCTTATTAAAGGAGCAATCATATATCACCAAGTAGAATCTCTTCCAGAAATGCAAGGATATTTTAATTTGGAAAGATATAAAAGAAGGCTTGGATAAATGCAGACACATGCCATGTCCTGAGAAGGAAAGACTAAAAAATGTAAAAATGCCGATTTCCCTGCATTGACCTAATCAGTATAATGCCATTTCCAGTGAAATCACGATTGGATTTTTCTGAAACTTTGACAGTGTCCTAAAGTTCTTCTTGAATAACTGGGTAAGAATAGCCTTTTTGTTGTAAAAAGTACTGAAGGGACTTAGTACTACTAGATTTCCTATCAGCATTGAGCTACAATAATTAAAAGCAATATGGTACTGATATGGTAGCCCCCCAAAAGTATTAGAGTCTTTCCTCAAGTCATTAAAAAATTAAATATTTAAAAATTAAACCATAAAATATCTAGACAAAGATAAGTGAATTTTTACATAATTTTAGGCTGGTCAGAGAAGCTTTCTAAAGTGTATAATACCAAATTTCAGTAATTAGAAGATAGCTAGATTTAACTTAAATGCCAAATTTCAAAAACACTATAATCAGAAAAGAAGATAGCAGATGTAGGTGAAAGAGGCCCTTGAAGGAATGAAAGTGCTGGATGGGGAACAGTGAGTTCCTGTTCTCTCACTCTAACCACTAACTCTCAGTATGAACTTGGGCGGGTTACTCAACCTCTGTGGGGGTCAGTACTCTGATACGGATAATGAGAGGACTAGGTGAATCTCCAGGCCTCTAGGGGAGGCTGTTTGCAAACATGACCACAATTTCTGTGGTCCCATCCTTATATGTTTACTCCGTTTGAACTTGACACTGCTTTTTCTCCCATCCAGAGGTGGAGCCTGTTTCCCCCCCTGCTGAACCTCAGTTTGATCAGTGGAGTGCAGTAGAAGTGATGTTATGTGACTTAATGAATCTAAGCCTTAAGAGACCTTGCAGCTGCGATTGTTAATTCTTAAAATGATCATGTGGACTGTGAACAAGCCTGGGCTAGCCTCTCAAAAAACCACATGCAGATGGTTGTAATCCTGAAGGTAATCCCAGGCAAGACTAGCAGAAAAAATATTCAGCTGAGCTCAAGCAAAGTTGTTGGCACACAGCATTGTAAGAAATGAAATAGTTGTCGATTTAACACTCCCCACCCCCCAAAACCCATAAAGAAAAATGAGAATGTGAGTGACAAAATGAGAACATTCCCAGCAACTGTGCAACTCTTAAAGTCAACTTTTACAAATGGACATAGTGATGGAAATGTTCTAAAACTGGATTGCGGTAATGGTTGCACAACTTAGATTAATTTCCTTAAAATTGTTGAATTACACTTAAAATAGGTGAGTTTTATGGTATATAAGTTAAATCTTATGTATACATAAGCAAGCACTTTATCAAAGTAGTAATAAAGATGATCATTTCTAACCTCTCTCTAGTAATTTAAGCAAGATACCATTTTTTTCCCTATCAGATTGGCAGAGTTGCTTTGTGTTTTTTTTTTAATTATAGTATACATCTCAGGTTAGAGTATAAAGAGATGGCCATGACATACTAAGTGAAGAGAAGTAACTTACAAATCACTACGTGTACCATGTTGCTGCTGCTGCTAAGTTGCTTCAGTCGTGTCCGACTCTGTGGGACCCTATAGACGGCAGCCCACTGGGCTCCACTGTCCCTGGGATTCTCCAGGCAAGAACACTGGAGTGGGTTGCCATTTCCTTCTCCAATGCATGAAAGTGCAAAGTCAAAGTGAAGTCTCTCATGTTGCTAGTTATGTTAAAAATTCCATATTTAGGGCTAGAAAGAAAACTTATATAATGCTCCAAAACCTTATAGCTGACTGAGAGTATTATAAATGATGTTATTTTCTCTGTAATTTGCAGATTGTAAATTTTTTCGGACTCCCATGTGTTTCTTTTGTAATTTCGTTTCTTTAAACAATAAAAAAAGTTCACATGATAAGAGCATTTTTTAAGGCACTTGATACATACTGCAAAATTGCCCTCCAGGAAAGTTGTACCAGTTAACACGCCCACAAGCAATGTTCACTTTCATTTTTGAAGTCAATCTAATTTTGTCTCCGTCTGCTAATATTTCTAATCTTATTTCATTCCTTTTTATTATTTCTTTGGGGTTCCAACACCTCCCAGTTTAGTGTTCTCATTGAATTTCATTAGCAGCTGTTTCATCAGTAGCTCAGAAGAAGGATTAAAGTGTTAACTTGGATGGATTTTGACAAAAACCTATAAAAATGTATGTTATTATCTTTGCATAAATCCTATTTAATCATAGTTCCTCAGGAACCTCTCTTTGGCACTTATTTGAAGGAATAGAACTGGCCACCGATGAAACTCCAGACCTCGGTATGTGCAGATCTGTCTGGGTAAAACTGGCATATTCATGGTGTGTCTGGGTTCAGGTCATAAAGGGGATTAATGAAGTTCTGCAGAGGTTCAGGTCAATTCACTGCCCTTTCACTCTTCAGCCACTGGGAATCTACCTTTCGTGGGGATCCTTGATGACTTGTTTTACACAGAAATTTCATAAATATCTGCCATAAGTTTTATGAAGTTTCATAAAATATCTGCCAAGAGAGGTATATTCCAAAAGTATTATAAATGAATGTTTTTTCTTTACTTGAATCTCATTTTAAGTGTACTAAGGATATTAGTGAGCTGCCCTTTCCGTAAGATAAAGAATCGGTCCCTCTTTTTTTGTTTTTTGTTTGTTCTGTACACAAAATGTCAACAGATTTGCTTAAGGTACCTACACATTCTCTCTTTCTCTGATCTCTGCTAATAGATGACTAATGCAAAATATTGAATAACTTTTAAAATCAATACTTAATTTTGTCGAGATAATTAGAGATTCAACTCTGACATAAAATACTCACCCCACTCAGTTGCTGGGCCTACTTCTGTCAGAGGATAATCCATAAATAATTCACGAAGCTGGCATTACTCACGGCATTGTGATAATTTTTTTCTGGGAAAATTTTAGCAGCTGTTCTAATATAGATTGCCAGTTATCAGTAGTTGGCAATGCAAGTCAACTCTTAATTATGCAGAGGCTGATTATTCAGACTACAAACTGTTTGTGCCCTGTGCTGCTCCTTCCTGCGGCCTCCTTACCTTTTAGCATTTCCACTGCTCATTAGCACATTTACCAGAAGGTAGGCCTTGGACAAGGCGGGGGGAAGGATACTAAAATCAGTTATGCATTTAGGAGACGGACTAATGAAAGATTTCAATACAGTGTAGAACTGTTGACTAAAATGGAGTCATTTGGATTCCCTGTGAGTTTTATTTACTTGTTCTAATTCTGGCTCTCCACAGCAGCAGGTAATAGAATTGTCTGCAGAGAGACAGTATTAGCCCTATAGCTAATGTTTTCCTTTCTAGAACATTTTCACTTGATGGTTTATATTTTCTTTATTTCATATGTGCCTACACCCCATTATTTGGTGGTTGGTAGATTGAGACTCCTGGCTTATATGGTGATATCACAATTAAGTGATGGCTTATCAGTTTTCCAGAAAACTGAAATTTCCCTTTCAAGTACCAGTATCTTTCCTATTTCAACCAGCTTTGTTGGAAATACGATCTGCTCGTGCTTACACCAAGGCTTCGGAACGCAGTTGAAACCTTTCGTACGCTCAAGGTTGTGTGTACTGTGCATTCTCCTGATACGTATGGCTGTCACAAAAATCCGTGCAAGCATGGTGTGAGTCTGAGAGCCTCTGGTTAAGTCAGATGTACAGTTGTAGTAAAACTCGGTGGTGCTAGTATTTTTGTTTGCCCCAAGGCTATTATCCTTGTATAAGTTCTGCCTCCTCCCCAGTCTGTCACCGTCTCCTTGGTCGTTGTCAGAAATCCTGCATCTTATTGGTTCTCTGTTTCTGGACTGTTGTGGGCTGAGAAGCTGAATAGCTATGCCAATTAGAGTTATGGCTAAAATAAGAGCAAGTGGGCCTTCAGGAGAATAGAAGAATTCACATATGAATATAAGTGGTTGAGCCTTGGTGCAGAAATAGCCTCACGACTCTTTTCCACCACTTCCTTCCTAATTTTCAGTCATGTGGTTAAATTGCTGATTGTGTTTCAAAGAAGAGGTTGCTTGGGATATGGAACTGGAATAGACATAGCCCAGGACTTCCCTGGTGGTCCAGTGGTTAAGACCCCACACTTCCAGTGCAGGGGGCACAAGCTTGATCCCTGCTCAGGGAAGTTCCACATGCGGCAAGGTGTAGCCAAAAAAAAAGTGATTCAGAGATTTTTTTCAGTGAGAACTACTACTGACTGATATCCCATCAAATTGGGACAAAGAGCAGAATAAAGAGGTGAGCATAAGAAATAACTCTAGTTTTTTAAAAAATAGATGATAGGCCTGTTTAAGATAGCCATTAGGTTACCTGTTCTATTAACCCCCCAAAGACCAGTTAAACAAAAGCACTTGGACTATCAAAGTCTTTAGGAAGTCACCTCAGCAGGTGCTCCGGTTTCCATGTCGTCATGAACATTATGCAACTGTCTTGTCTAGAAGGCTCCCTACTGATAATTCCTTTTTTATTATTTTCTACAAATTCTAATCTTTGGATTATTTTGGGGGAATTGAGACACAGTGGTTAGGTTCCCGGATTCTGGTGGACTTTTCATGTGCTCATTTGCTTTGCTTCCTGGGGACCAGAGTTAGCTCTGAGTCACGCTCCGTCTGATTTATATCAGATCCGGCTTGTGGAACTCTGACTCAGCCGGGCTTCAGGCCTGATCACCCAGCTCATCCGGCTGGAATGGAGGGCGAGGCCAGGATGAATGTCCTGACGCATTTTTCCCCTGTCTCCTCTTGCACTTTCAGGATCTAAAGAGAGCCTCATTACTGACACCCGGCGGGTGCGCCTTGCCACGGCCCTTTTCCCTGTCGTCAGCCTCCTGAACCATTCCTGCAGCCCCAACACCAGCGTGTCCTTCATCGGCACCATCGCCACCATTCGGGCATCACAGCTGATTCGAAGTGGGCAAGAGATCTTGCACTGCTATGGTGAGCCGTCCATCCTCCCCGCTGCCCACCTTCTCCAGCAGAAAAGGACGGGGTGAACTCGCATGGGCAGGCCCCAAAGCAGGTGCCTTCATCTGCCCAGGGAGGGTTGTTTCCTGGTGGAGGCGGCACAGAGCTCCTCACTAGGCCCTGTTGTGTCTACACTACGGTGTGTCTCACGGCTTGATCCCTATAAGCATCCTATTCTGAAAATGGACTGGGAACAACTTCTTGGCTTCTTTTCCTTCCTGTCCCCATGACTGTGAAGCCTGTTTCTATAGTTACACCCGTGTTTGAGTAAAAGGTACTTCTCACATGATGTGTGATTACCAGACCCTCCACTAAGCTGAAGTCTTTTTTTTTTTTTTTGACTGTGATGTGCAGGATCTTAGTTCCCTGACCAGGGAGGCAGCCCGCTGTCCCTTGCAGTGGAAGCTCAGAGTCTTAACCACTGGATCGCCAGGGAAGTCCCCTGCAATCTTTTAAGCAGTGTTTGGTGCTCTCTGGGTTTCAATATTGGCCAAGCGTGGTCTTTCTGCAGGACCGCATGAGAGCAGGATGGGCGTTGCTGAGAGGCGCCAGAAGCTGAGGTCTCAGTATTTCTTTGACTGCGACTGTCCACCTTGTGAACGTGAGAAGCAGAGACCCTCGGCGGGGCCTGGTCGGGGAGCCTTCCGTTGTCACCGTTGCAGAGCGCTCCTGCAGGTGAATCTTTCTCTCTTCTCGTGGCTTTTCTGGGACATCAGTTATCCAGCTGAAAGGCCTGAAATCTTTAGGAGGATGCCTTTGGGACTTGGAGGTGCTGAAAGCCATACTCTCTCTTCCCCCACACCTTGATCACCCCCTACAGGAACCACAGGGAAGGGTTGGGATTCACGCTCTTTCTCCTGCAAAGAGCAGAGAATCCCACCTAAACTAAGTCAGGGTTGCTCCAGTGAATCGCGAGGAAGTCCCAGGTCAAGGGCGCTTCAAATACACTGTGGCCCAGGGGCTCAGGGAGCGTCACCAAGACCCAGTTTTTCTTTCTGCCCCTCAGCTCCATTTTCTCTGTTATTTAACCCAGTCTCAGAGAGACTTCCTCCTTGCCGTGGCCGGATGGCTGCCTTTAGCTCCAGCCTTAGACCCTCCCAGTCCAGAAGGATAAAAACATACAGACTCTAACAGAGATGTGGGCAAAAATCATACTGCGTTTCATCAACCCAATACCTGTGGCTGGAGGGAAATCAGAGGCACAGAGATTCCCTCCAGCCATTTGGGCCAGAGGGATGGGCCATATCAGAGCTGCCTGCTCCCCGCTCAGCTCCCAGGTACTGACTGAGGAAGGGTGAAAGAGGACCCTCGGGAGAAATCAGGGTGCTCTTGCCAAATGGAGCCATGGATTCTGGCATCTGAAAAACAGCTAATGTCTTAGGGGACCTGTAGGTAGAACATGGAACTGGTTTTATTGTAAAGCTGAAGTCACAACAAGCCCAGCGTCAAATGTGGGGAGGCCTCACCCAGCACCTTTTCCTGTTGGTTTCCTTGTGGCTTTTTCATAACCCCTGGAAATATGTCTGTCATCCAAAGTCCTAGCCCCAGAGAGAAGTAAGAGGAACTGTAGAAGCCGGGTGGGATACAGTTCATGGTGTCACAAAGAGCCAGACACAACTGAGCGACTAACACACAACACAACGCTAATATGGAAAGAGACTGTGGTCTGTACCAGTTTTAATTTGGTTGCAGAAGCTAAATCTCCCACAAGGCTCAGCTCCTGCTTCTGCTAAAGTTGCTGCCATCAAACCGAATCCAGATTCAGTCCCCCTTGGTCATTGTATGCTACGGCAGGAGTCTCCTTGCCCCACAGGGTCAGAAGTTCTGGAGTGATGCTGTAGGGTAAGCACGTGCAGTGTCGCTAGCTGACTTGGGTCAATAAAGAGAATACTGACTTCTGCAGGGAGATGATGTTCTGAGCTGCAGCGGCCCAGCTTGTATGGAATCAGTCAGCAGAGACCTCCTGGTCTCCCGGCTACAGGACCTTCAGCGGCAGGTGGGGGAGGCCCAGAAGCATCTCAGAAACGGCAGACTAGGTGAGAGTGGCTCCCTGCTTCGGTCCTCCAGCCCCTTCTCTTTTATTCAGTCCAAGTTCACCTTGATCTCAAGGATACTCAGTGAAGATTGAAGCGTTGAATTTAATTATCCCCCTGCCAGCCACAAGATGGCTATGTAGGCCAGTGAGACCAAACCCTTACCAGTTCAATTTGCATGATGTCCTTGAAAAAGGGCCAACTGATTTAAGCTGTTGTTCTCTTAGGCATCAGAGAGTTAGTTAAAGACTAACGGATTATCTCTGACATCCGTAATCTTTGTGCATATCCAGAAGCTCAATGTCACTTACTTAAGTTCTGGAGCCTCGTGATCTAATTTCCCAGAGAAACTGTTCTGCACTCACCAGAGCCTGTCTCTCATCTACAGAGCAGTGGAGCATGTGCCCAGTGGGTTTAAGTATCCTGCTTTTTCCAGAAAGGGAGTTACAAAACCCCTCATTATCCTGGAAAGCTCTGCCTTGGGGCTTGACGTCATGGGAATTTATTTACCCTACTTTTTATGAAAGTTGACCTTTTTGCTTAGATTTCTGAGTCAAGAGAAGTAACGACCATACATGGAATGTAGCCATCCCACTTCAAACTGAAGTTGGAAACCCAGAGCACATGTGGGGAGGCCTCACCCAGCACCTTGTGCTGTTGAAAGAGAAAACATAAGAGAACAGCTTTATTGGACCCAACATTGCGGGTTGATCACAACCCAGGGAGACAAAGTGGGATTTCCACATTCAGGCCCACCCATAGAGGATTTAAGGGCTGGAATCTCATTTCTAAGACTGGATTTGTGTCTGTAATGAGTCCACTTTCCTTTGAATTGATAGAGGTAGCCATTCAGCTGTTGCTGGGGTGTCAGAGTGATGCCGAGAGCTTCCTGTCTGCGGAACACAGCGTGGTGGGAGAAATCGAGGATGCCTTGGCCCAGGCCTATGCTGCCTTAGGTATGGCCTGTGTCTGTATCTTCCGCTCCGAGGAATGAACCTGCCTTGTGTGTGCGGTCGTGACCTTGGCCTTGTCTGGTTGGGTGTCTCTCAGTCTTCCATCTGAGGCTGCTCTCCCTTCCATTCAGCTTTCCTTTCCCAGAACAAGTTCATCCACAGCTGACTGTGGTTCTCATCTGGATCCAGATCTTCCTCTCTTTGCAGGGGACTGGGAGAAGTCAGCGACCCACCTGCAGAAGAGTCTTCAGGTGGTGGAGGTCCACCATGGGCCATCCAGTGTGGAGATGGGCCATGAGCTCTTCAAACTGGCCCAGGTCTTCTTCAATGGGTAAGTCTTGTTTCGTAGCACTTCGCCAGGCCACATACTGATTTTATACTAGGCTCTTTTGTGTGTTCCTTTTTGCTCTCACAGCACCCCACTGCTCTGTAGAAAAGAGATGAGGCTCTGATGAGGGCCGAACAGTTTCTCTAGGAAATTAGGTCACGCGGCCCCTGGAATGAAAATAAAGTGAAACGTCTTTATTTCCCCTTTAGGAACGATCCCTTCCTTCTGTCCTGCTGACACATTTGTTGCTTTAGAATTTCCTCCTGGGAGATGCGGGGAAGCTCTTAGCTCTGAAGGGAGTTTCCCAGGGAGAGGTTGCCTCAGGCTCCCCGCACCCCATGCCCACCGTCGTAGCAGCTCTTAGCCATTCTTCTCGGTCCCCTCCCTCCCTCGGGTGCTCATTCTCAGCACCCTCACTCCAGGCCCTCTTCCTTCTTCCTGGTCCTATTTTTAAAGCAGTTGTAATCAAGCACGCGTCTTCTTGCTCCCCAGGGGACGTCTGGCAATGTCTGAAGACGTTTTTAATTGTTAGGACTCGGGGTGGAGGCCAGAGATACTGTTAAACACCCATCAGTGCATGGGCCGGCAGCACCTCGACCCCCCAGCTAAGAATTATCTGGCCCCCAGATGTCAATATCGTCAAGGTTGAGAAACCCAGCTTTGCAAGTTGAAAGAACAGTAGGGTTGGTGAGTTGACGGCCTCATCCACTTTTGTAACGGGGACCATTAGGAGGCCCTGCTGTCAGTATTTCTGGATGGAATACGTCCAGCCTTGATGAAGCTGCCATTGGTGTGGTGAAATGTTTGAAACTAGGTCCTGGGACTGTGTGGTGGGTGGGCCTGATACCCAAGACGTAGAGGCAGCCCATTCGGTCAGAGAGAGGGCAAAGAGCTGCAGAATCAGATCACAGATGGACTTGGTGTCTCTTGAGACAACGACTCCTGAGTAAACCTCAAGTAAATATAGGACCACGTGGTCACAAAGACTCGGACTTGACTTAGCAACTGAACAACAACAGAAATATCGGATGAGTGCTTTGAGACCTGCCCGTCTCTCCGTATCCTGGAATCTTTGTACTTTTTTTGTAACTTTCATTTCAAACTCTGCCTTTCAGTGTGTTCTGTGAGTCTTATCTGCCCTTCTAGACTATAAGGTTCTTGAAAACAAAAGTTATGTACTCTGCATTCTTCGCAGGATGTGAGTAGGCCCTCCACTAATCTTTGCCTGATTGAATACATGGGTTCACTCCTCTTTACCTGCTTTTGGTTCAGGTGTGCAGTACCCGAAGCTCTGAAGACAATACAGAAGGCAGAGAAGGTCCTGTTGGTACATTATGGCCCTTGGAATGACGAGATCCGGGAGCTACAAAAGATGAAGTCCTGTTTATTGGACTTGCTGCCCATCCCTGTGGGACCTAAGGAGTAGGGTGGGATGAGTTAAAGAGGGTCTGTTGCTGCTGAGCTGTCACCTAAAATACAGGACCTGCCTGACAGTCACAAGCCTGGTGTACGAGATGGGGAAGGACTTGGAGAGCATCGCAGTTAGAGACAGGCTCACCTATTTTGATGGATGTTTTTTGAAGTAGTTAACTACTCTCCAGCACAAACTCCCATTTCCCAGAAAAGACTTCAAACTGGTATCTGGAGAGCCTAAGCCCTTTAAAAGGATTTTAGCTGGTCTGCAGGCATCTGGATGTTAGCCTAGGGTTTTGGCTAGACGCCACCTCTCTAAATGATGATGTCGGCTTCACTGGAACATTCCTATGGTTTCTAGCAGTAATGAAATGTTGTGTACCAGTCCAGTGGGAACTTTAACTCTTAATAGTTGTGTTGTAATTGAAAAATAGTTATAAAGCCAGAAGTCAGTGAGGCTCCTTACCTCTAGAGAGACAGTTTCATTTACGTTATCTAGCTTCCTCAAATCCTTTGTTTAATCCGGTAGCATATAAATCATGAATAGAGAAATAAATATGGGGCCATTTTACTGTTGGGCTAGGATGGCATCTCTCAATGTGTTTTCTACTAGTTTTCCAGTCCTTGTTCTCTGGATTTCACTGTATATTCTTGGCTGACTCACTGACCAAACACTAATAAGATCAAGCTTGTAGCGAAGGCTTTATAACACCTCCTTTCTGAGTTATGTTTATTAGCAAACCTGAAAAGAGATCGCTTTTTTTTCCTATCTCCCCAAGCAGGCAAATGAAATACAGACTATGTAAGTACTGAAAAGGGGGAAAAACAGCTTCAGAAGATGCTGAGGGTGTGGGCGTGGCTGCTTGTGGTTTCAAACCTAAGAGACAAGATAGGAAGAACTGTTGTCTGCCTGGCTATATAGCACTGCTCTCAACATTTTTGGCATCAGGGACTGGTTTCATGGGAGACAGTTTATCCACAGACCAGGAGCAGGGTGGGGATGGTTTGGGGATGATTCAAGCACATTATGTCTGTTGTGCCCTTTATTTCTATTATTATTACATCAGCTCCACCTCAGATCATCAGGCATTAGATTCTGGAGGTTGGGGACCCCAGTCTAAACCCCGTGAGGAGGCCAGAGTCTCTGGATCTGAACCCTGGGTTCTCTGTCACCACTGGGGACCAAGTGGTTCAGATGAGTTAGTTAGTGGAAAAGAATTCACACTGCCTGGAGAGCTTGCCCACCCCAACCATGCCCAAGAAGTGCCTGGTAGTTTATAATGCCAGTGCCCTGGCATTTATAATCAGGAATTGAATGGCCTTGACGCTGCCTGGCAATAGCTTTTCAAGAAGCTGAGTGTTCAGAACATGGTTTCCACTCAAACCTTTGAATGAAGGGCAGGCAGAATCTCGTTTATCTTCCTTTCTGCTAATTCACTGTGGCAGAGGCCATGGCCAGTGAGATGTTTGGGTAGAGCTGACTTTCAAGAAGAAAAATTTAGTCCTGTGGCTGCTTCTGTAGTTGTTCTGTTCTTGAAACACTTGGCACGTTTCAAGTTCCTGAAAAAAAGGTTCCGCTGTACTTAGTAAAAGAGGCCCACTTCCTTAAAAAGAATATGGGTAGAATTTTACATCACAGACCTCATTCTTATGTGAACTAAAAGCTTTCTTTAAATGCTCTATAAAATAAAGAATTATTTCCTGAAGTTACAGGCTTCCTCCCTGATCTGTCTGCATGTTAGCCTGTGTTGTCAGGTGACATTAGCTTGACAAGGGGGTTATCTGTGCTTGATTCAAGACCTAAAGTCCAAGACTTCCCTGGGGGTCCAGTGGCTAAGACTCCACACTTGCAAAGCAGGAGACCCAGGGTAACTAAGATCCCGCATGCTGTGTAGTGTGGCCACAAAATGAAACCCTGAAGTCCTGTGCTTCCCAGGTGGTGCCAGTGGTGAAGAGCCCACCTGCCACTGCAGGAGACAGAGAGATGCGGCTTCAGTCCCCGGGTCAGGAAGACCCCCTGGAGGAAGGCACGGCAACCCATTCCAGTATTCTTGTCTGGAGAATCCCATGGACAGAGGAGCCTGGCGGGCAACAGTCCATAGGGTCGCAAAGAGTCGGGCACGACTGAAGCAACGTAGTGTGCAAAGTCCTGTGTATTTAAGAGCTGGCTCCACTGATTGTAGAGACAGGAAATCTCTTCCCAGGGGGACTGGTGTCCTGAAGTGTGAACCCCCACAGAGCAGAGACTCAGTCCCAGCATCATACAGTGCAGATAACTAAAGTTCATATCTCATATGGTGACTTTCTGCAGTTTAGATAGACCCAGCCTATAAAGATGGGACCAAAAAATTCCTAAAGGGCTGTTTGTCTTCACATTAAATTTAACATAGCTCAAAATAGGAGGAGGAGCAGGGTAACAAAAGGTAAGGATAAAGCACTTTTATTGCAAAGTATACATTGAAATGTAGGGGCAGCCTTCGTATAATATATAATGTGCCATCCCTCTAGTGTTTTTTTCTTCTGGGGTATTTGAACATTTAGTTGGAGTACTAAGTGCCCCTGGGGTCCAGAATTTTGCCTATGAAGAGAAGGGCCCCTGTGTCTGTGTCCCTCAGTACAAAGATGAAAGGTTGGTTAAGGTGATAGTCCAGAGGGAAGGTGAGGCGGGCAGGCTGGACCCCTGGGCTGGAGTTAGTACCCGCCCCATCCTCATTCCACTCAAATCCGACGCGATGTTCCACTTGAGTAAGTTTGATAGGTTTGCCTGTGATCTTGCTAAAGTCTGGTGCATCAAACAGGGATTGCAGCTCTGCAGAAATTGAGAAAGATTTCCATTAAAACCTTGCCTTGTGAACGCTGCAAGGAAGAATACAATCCTGATTCTCAAGAAGGCAAGCTAAGTGGGGGTGGAACATTGCTTTTGACTGTCTATGACATATGTAGAGTTCTGGGCTGGTTAAGGGTTAAGTGACTTGCCTAAGAGCACACAGCCAGTGAGGTTAAGATTAGAAACGAGGTCAAGGGACCTGTCTTGAGAGGCAGTGTTCAGAGTTCCTGTTACAGGATGTATGGTCTTAGGGCTTAGGAATGAGTCTGATAAGGAAGGCAGTTCAGTCTTCCTCTCCAGCACTATTAGAATGAAGGGATCATCCCGGGCCCCAGTACTAGTCCCTGGAGGCTTTGCGTTCTGCTTAGCAAGGTGGAGGGCTTCCCTTGTGGCTCAGCTGGTAAAGAATCCGCCTGCAATGTAGGAGACCTGGGTTCAGTCCCTGGGTTGAGAAGATCCCCTGGAGAAGGGAAAGGCTACCCACTCCAGTATTCTGGCCTGGAGAATTCCATGGACTGTAGAGTCCATGGGGTTGCAGAATTGGACACAGCTGAGCGACTCTCACTTTCACTGTAGCAAGGTGGAAGGAAGGCTCAAAGATTCAACCCCACCCTCCCCAAGAGCAAAGAGGTGTTGCAGCCGTACTCAGCTCCTGCACGGACTTCGTGAGTTCGCCTTCATAACTCAGCTTCAGCTTGGGAATGGTCAGGACCGCCTGAACAGTCTTCAGTTCTCGGTCTATGTCATGAATGAACTCAGAGGTGAGGCTCTCTTCTATCAAGGTCAAGTTCTGGGTCACTTTCTGAGGCAGGAAGAAGATGATACTTGTGCTCCCGGTCAAGGGCAGCTGGGCGATCTGAAACAACAGGGAGGAAGCACATGGGTTAGTCGTTTGGAGCCCAGGAGCTTAGCGATGGACAAACACCCCAAGCTGCCTTCTCTCCTGGGACCAGGCCTTGCCTTGCTTCCCCGCCCCTCATCTGTGTAACAGTTGTCCCTCTAAGCTGTTGCTTTCCAGCAGCAAGATGTCTACTGATGGGACTTCCCTGGTGGTAGAGTGGTTAAAGAATTCTGGCATTGCAGGGGACAGCGGTTCAATCCCTGGGCTGAGAAGTGAGATCCCATATGCTGCAGAGCAACTACGCCCATGGGCCACCACTAGAGAGTCCTTGCACTGCAGTGAAGGGTCCTGCACGAGGCAACTAAGACCTAATGCAGCTAAATAAACAAAAGCTATCTGCTGATGTTTCTTCAAGCACGAGCCACTGTCTTTTCTTAGTCTAATACCAACTGAAGTTATCTGCTTAAAGAATTTTCTTCTGTGGTTTTCTAAAAAGCCAGAATTGAATTCCCAGGCCTTGGTTCTCTCCCAAGGTTTGCCTGCCAATAGTTACTGATCATCTGTTATACACAGAGCCCGGACTAGAAATGAGCACTGGGAAGAGCAGTGCAGAAGTGGCAGTACAGTGGCCCTCTGAGCAGAGGCCTTTAACCTAAGGGCAGATGGCATCGGGGGTCCCAGGAGCCCCTGGAATCACCTGCAGAGATGCATAGGTGGCATTTCTCTCCAGTGCTTCAGGCATTTTTTCAGATTCCCAAAGAAAAAAACTACTGACTTAGAATTTTCTTGAGTCACCTAGGAGAGACTTAGAATGCCAGCAACTTGGAGTTTGCGACAGATTTTGAAAGTTTGCTGCTGCTGCTGCTGCTAAGTCGCTTCAGTCATGTCCAACTCTGTGCGACCCCATAGACGGCAGCCCACCAGGCTCCCCCATCCCTGGGATTCTCCAGGCAAGAACACTGGAGTGGGTTGCCATTTCCTTCTCCAACGCATGAAGTGAAAAGTGAAAGTGAAGTTGCTCAGTCATGTCCGACTCTTAGCGACCCCATAGATGGCAGCCTACCAGGCTCCTCTGCCCATGGGATTTTCCAGGCAAGAGTACTGGAGTGGGTTGCCATTGCCTTCTCCGTTTGAAGGTTTGGATTTTTATAAATACAAGTTCTCCCCCAAAAAAGAGAAGAAGGAAAGAAAAAAATAAATAACCAGAATTTGAGTGCCCAGTCTTGAGGACTCAATTTCACTTTACCAACCCTTGCAACAAACCTTGAGTCCGAGGATAAGTTTCAGTAGCTATGGCCCTTCAGTTTTAGAAACAAAGGGCTCAGCTAGTGGGGCTTCCCTGGTAGCTCAGTTGGTAAAAAATCTGCCTGCAATGTAGGAGACCCCGGTTTGATTCCTGGGTCGGGAAGGTCCACAAGAGAAGGGATAGGCTACCCCCTCCAGTATTCTTGGGCTTTCCTTGTGGCTCAGCTGGTAAAGAATCCACCTGAAATGCAGGAGACCTGGGTTCAATCCCTGGGTTGGGAGGATGCCCTGGAGGAGGGCACAGCAACCCACTCCAGTAAGAGCTCAGAAAAGCTCTCAATTTACTGAAGGGCACGTGGCAGGTAAAATTCAAACAGCTCCATAACAAGATAAGCCACAGTGAGAAGCCCATCCCACAACTAGAGAAAGTCCATGCTGCGCAGCAGTGAAGACCCAGCTCAGCCGTAAATAAGTCAATAAATAATTCAGACTGCTGTCAGATCTCAAAGGCCATTCTATTCCCATTGCACCATCCTGCCTGAACCCACACCGCCACTCACATTGCCCATACAGACCTTGCAGTTGAGATCAGAATCCAAGCCGTACCGTAAAACGGCCTGAGGGTCTGACATCATGGGGACTTTCACGGTCCTCTCCTCATCCAAGTAGAAATCCTCCAGGGAAGTTTTTCTGGAGTCAAACTTTGTTACCCACTGCCCTGGAATGAAACAGATGGAGTGCCCTGAGACCCAGGAGACCAGAAAGGCATACTTCTGGAAATTGCCCGGCTACGGGAATCTTGGGATTCCCTGATGGCTCAGTGGTAAAGAACTGAGAATTGACCTGCATCTCCTGTCAATGCAGGAGACGCAGGTGCGACTCTTGGGTTGGGAAGATCACCTGAAGGACGGCGTGGCCACCCACTCCAGTATGCTTACCTGGGAAATCCCATGGACAGAGGAGCTACAGTCCGTGGGACTGCGAAAGAGTCCACTTAGCAATTAAACAACAGCAGGAACCTGAGTCATCAGAGGCCCGAACACGTCAGGGAATAGCTCTGTCTTAGGATGGGCAGTCTGGACCATGATATTTTGAGGGTCCTGACTACCTTCCATGTGTAAACTCAGAAATATTGTCAGGTTTATTCAAGTTCTGTGATAGCTAGGAGAAAGGTGAACTGGTACACACTTCTACAGTGATGTGTCCAGAAGACAGACTGCAGGGAGACCAGAGCTGGAAGGGACCTCGACGTCATGTCATCGACCATCTCATAGATGAAAAGCATGAACGTCCAGAGAGGTGAAGTGACTTGCCCATGCTCACACAGTGAGCCGATCGTTTAACGTGGTCTTTAACATGCTGATCTGTAACAGCTTCTTCATTTCCTAGAGCTCAGTGCTTCATGAAGGATTTTTCTCTGGGGTTTAGGGGGTCCCCTCTAAACACTGCCTGATAGACAGTTGTGAAGCATTTTAAGGGGAGGTTGCCCAAAACCCCACCCAAGGCTCATGAATAGGGCTGGCCTCACACTGGGCCCATGGAATAGTTGGGTACCTCACCATGGCCTAGAAGAGTGTTATTAGAAAACTAACATAATTTATCAAGGGCTTCCCGGGTGATGCTGATGGTAAAGCCGCCTGCCAGAGCAGAAGATGTAAGAGATGTGGGTTCAATCCCTGGGTCGGGAAGATCCCCTGGAGGAGGGCATGGCAACCCACTCCAATATTCTTGCCTAGACATGGACAAAGGAGCCTGGTGGGCTACAGTCCATAGAGTTGGAAAGTCAGACACAACTGAATCGACCTAGCACACACACACACACCTGGTTTATCGAGTACTTGCTGTGTGTCCCAGGCATGATGCTGGGTCCATGAGAAGATAGGAGACCACACACACAGAGTGCCTCTGAAATCAGTTTGCCATCTCCCAGTGACAGACGAGAAAACAGCCTCCAAAAGGCTATGAAGTTCATGCAGATCTCTGCAGCCAGAGCCAGGCATGGACCCTCTACCAGCCCCGAAAAAGGCACAGGAGCAGGAGTGCCCCCTTATCTCTGCTGGTCTTTCTCCACCACCCCTTACACTTTGTAAGTACTTATCCATTGTTTGCCTTGGGTTTGGTGACAAGCAGGGAGCCCTCAGGCAAGGAACTTTCCAGGGTCCTCCTCTGCCTTTGACGTCCCCTCCTCCCTGGCCCCCTCTTGACACCCACTGTCCACCCTCACCCGAAAGCCAAGTGGAGAAGCCCTCACCCTTGAAGTAAGCCACGCCCAGGAGGAAAATGCTGATCTCACTGGGCATCTCCCTCGTGGACCTAGCGACTTTCCCTTTCATCTGGGCCTGCACCCAGTTGTTAATCTCCTGAAGGTCTACTCGAGAGTTGCCGGTCAGGATTCTGGGCCTGGTCCCATATGACTTCTCCAGGGGTGGGATGAAGCTGGCTTTTATCCGCAGCTCTGCAAAGAGATGGGGCAGAGGTTAGTGCACTCTTGAGACCTCACCCAGCATCCTCCCTGACAGTCTGTGGCTCTCCCTGATCCTTGGCAAGCCCTGACTCCCTGCCTGGCATCCTTCCGGGGCTCTCCCAGACTCCGTGCCAGCTTCCCCGGGCACTGGATGGGGAACGACAGATTTCAGTCATTGCTGTTTTCTCTTCACATGACTGCCCTCCCCCAACCCTCCCACTGTCTCCTTCAGCCCATATCCTCTTTCTGATCCTCTTTGTACTCATGCAGCCCCTTCCTGCCCACCCCCCAGTGCCAGGCCTGGCCCTGGGCAGACGTGCTCTGGTGTTTAGAAAGAAACCCCCAGATGCATTGCAGCAGAGAGCCCCATGCGCCTCAGGCAGCTCGGACCAGCAGGGCAACTCACTCCTCTCAAAGATAATCCGGGAAGCACTCTTAAGGTTCTTCTGGGGGGCGGTGACGGAGGCAAGGAGGTCCTTGTAGGTGCCGTGGATGTCTGGGTTACTGATCAGGTCGTAGTACAGAGCCCGGTGAATGTTGGATTCTGTCCGCTGTTCCGCACCTGCCAAGCGGAACAGGCGTGTGAGCCTCTGTAACTGCTTGCCAGGCCCATGTCAGCCTAGCTCTCGGGGACCCTGAACCCTGAGCCTGTCTATCTGCTGGTACCTGGAGACTTTCTAGGCAGGAAGGAATTTGAAGGCAGTGGAAGAAAAATAGGTTTTCCTGAAGGTAGGCCAAAGGCATCAGGCCTGGAAAAATAAAAGGATGGGAGTCAGGTTCAAAGTCCCTGTGCTTCTCCCATCACAGCACTTACCAGACTGTTCTACAGCTTCCTATTTCCTACTTTTCCCCATGAACTCAGCTGTGTGGCCCGAGTGAGAACAGACACCGTGTCTGCGTGTGTGTAGTTACATCCCCATTATCTAGCCAAGCCGATGAGGCAGGCACGTAGGAGGAGCTCCTTTAAGGAATGTCAATAAGTGGTCCCAAGGCCACACACTGTGTCAGCAGTACTCCCCACTCCCCCACCTGAGCCCCCACTCCTACGTACTAGGACCCCTGGGCCAGCCTCTCGACCCTCATCACCCTCCCTAAGTGAAGTGTGTCCAGGGCCTAGAGTCAGGTATGTACAGAGGTCAGAGGGCAGCTCTGGGATCCTGGGCTTTCTGCAGCGGGGAACTCACCCAGCGACAGGGCAGAGAGCGCCGTGGCCACGCTGAGCGGAGACAGCAGCACATTGGCGGTGGGGCTCTCACCGGATCTCACGCGGTACAGGTCGTAGCCGAAGTTGGAGACGGCTGCCGCCAGCTTGTTCACAGGGACCTTGAAGAAGGGATCCTCTTCCTCCACTGGTGCCCCCGTGCTCTCAGGGGTCAGAGAGCCCTGCATTTGAGTACAAGGACCAGTGCAGTTGAGCAGGGGGTGACTGGTCTCATGGCTTGGCGTGGGACTGTCCTTCTGGTCCCTGAAGGCTGTCCTGCCTGAGGAGGTATAGCCATCTGTTGGAATGAGTCTGTGCCCCCTACTCCTGTGGGGGTGCTCCACTGGGAAGAGGCAACCCGCAAGAGAGGTTAGCTGGCCAGCTTTAAACACCAGTGATCTGGGAGTTTCAGGCCTGTGACTCATGGGAAAAAAAAAAAAAGGAAGTCCCCCTTCCCAAGAAATTCTGTTCTCAGGCCAGAGTCTCCCTGTCTGCTCAGCCTTGCCCACTGCTCCCAGGTCTCCACATGGACCCTCCTATCAGACCCTCCTTGTCGTTCTCGGCCCTGATCAGACATCACCTCCTCCATCACAGACTTGCCCTGGTGGCCCCAGTATGAAGGCACCTTTAGTTCTCTGGCCATTTTTGAGAGTCAACTACCACTTATGTATTAACCACTTATCATGTGTATACCATCCACCAGGCTCTGTGGTGGTTCTTTTCATTTGAGTTACTTCATTTCATACTAGTTGATCTAAGTGATATCCTCAAAGATTAATGTCTTAAAACAGTTCTTTGAAGGCCAGAACTGAGTCTTTTATATTTCCACCCATCCCCAGCACCTACAGAGTAGGTGTTCAGTAGATAAATAAGTGACTGTCCACGTTGGCCCTGTAAGGATGGGTATTTTTCATCCTGTCTTATAGATAAGAAAACAGATTCAAGTTACAGTGACTTATCTAAAATAAAAAATCTGGTGAGAGGTGGAATCAGAATTCAAACTTGGAACTCACAATAAAGTCCAGAGCTCCTGCCAGTATGCCCCACCTGCCCTGGCTGCCCTTGGGACAGTCACCACCACCTCCCTACCCCCCAATCGTCGCATAGCCTAGGCTTCTTGGCATCCGCCTTTGCAACCCGATGGTGCTCTCTCTGGACAGGAAAGAGGGCTTTCCACGCTCTTACATCTCTGCTGCCCCGTAGTTAGGATCAGAGCAAACATCCAAGACCACCAGCTCCTCACTGAGACCCATAAGTAATGAAGGGTAATGAGAAATTCTTCACTGAAGGGCTTGTTAGAGGGCTTTCGCCTTTCACCTTATTGGATCTTCCCCGCCCCACCGCCACTCTGTCCTCTGAAAGGCAGGGCGAGACGCTTTCTGTTTTGCTCTTGGAAAAACCAAGGCCCTGTCTGGACGGAAAGATCAGAGCCTGGCCTGCAGCCTGGGTGCTGTCCATTCTCCCCGTGCTGCCTGGCGAGGCGGGGTTGGGATTGCTAACGTCCCCCCCGCCCCAGGCCCCCACCACACCCAACTCCTACTGACCGCCTCCTGGCCGGCGTTCTGGCAGCGGCCAAACCCAAGCAGGGCTCCAGTCCAGAGGAGTAGCACGAGGGCCTGCATCTCGGGGCCTGCAAGAGAGCAAAAGAGGAGGCAGGCTGCTTCCCTCACCACCTGCATCACCGGCCGTCCTGGGGAGGGAGCAGGGCCAGGCACCTTCCACCCAGCCTCCCCCAGGGCTGGAAGTGGACCCTCAGCTTGCTAACCCCTCCCTCTCAGCACTTCCCCAGCCCTCCCCCTGCCTCACAGCCCACAGTCCTGTGGCAAGCTTATGCTTTCATCCATGTCTGTGCCAGGAGACCCTCCTAAACCTCCAGGGTGGTGAACGCCCAGCAGTGGTCCTGTGTGGGAGTGTGATCCAGCCCAAATGCACACCGAGGCTGTTCCCTGCGGGCACCTGACCAGCTCATTATGTAGGATTTGGATCTATGTCTAGTAACAGCATGGGGGCAGAATCTCAAATGTAGAGTCACAGAACACAGAGAATGGGGGCATCCAGTCCAGCCCCAGGTCCCCCGCAAGAAGCTCTCAAACTCTCTCCTCGAATTGCCCTGCCCTGGAACCTGTGGTTTCATCAGGGACTTGTGAGATCTTAGTTCCCTTACCAGGGATCGAACCCAGATCCAGGCAGAGAAAATGCTGAGTCTAGCCACTGGACTGCCAGGGAATTCCCATCAATCCTGTGTCTTTTTTGTTTGTTTATGGCTGGGCCGGGTCTCAATTGCAGCACATGGGAATCTTTTTTTTTTCTTTAGAGGCGTGTGAACTCTTAGTTGTGGCATGTGGGGTCCAGTTCCCCAACCAGGGATTGAAACTAGACCCCCTGCATTGGGAACGCAGTCTTAGTCACTGGACTACCAGGGAAGTCCCCAGTTCTGTGTCTTAATACCTCTCTAAATCCCAGTGTCTTCTCTTGTAAAATGGAAATCAGTTCTTACCTATTGTGATGAGAATTAAATTCGGCAATGCATTCATAGCACTCAGCGGGGCCAAAGACAGGTGAGTTCTCCAATGACCCCTGAGCCAAATTGTGTCTCCCTACTCCTGGAACCCCAGGGCCCCCCTTTCCCCTTGGGGAGCCAAGTCCTCTTCCTCCTACCAGCTTGGGACCCACTCTGACACTCCTCAGAATTCTTTCCTTCAAGTTAAATAATACCATGTCTTAGTAAGGCCACCCAAATCCCCATACCTCCCCAGCAGTAGCCTCTTAGGACCTGACTGATCCAACCCCTGGACTACAAGGGCAAAGGGAACTCTGAGTGCAGGGCTCCCCCATCTCTTGCCCTCCTACATTCATTGCCTCTATATTGCTCAACCTTGGGTCAGGATGTGGAGGTGAGAGGGGATGAAGGCAGTGGGAAGTTCATAAATAAGGTCTTCTGAGGGCCTTCTGGTTAGAAAGAGGGATAAGGTCCCAGCAGTCAGGACCTCTGGCTCTCCCTCCATTCACATTGCTGAGTCAAGAACTTGTAATCTGTCTTCTGTACCTCTCATCTTCCCTGCAACACACACACCGGCCAAGGGTCTCAAGCTCGCTCTTCCTTTTGTATACCCATAAACACATACTCGGGGCTTCCCCGGGGGCACTATCGGTGAAGAACCCCCTTGCCAACGCAGGAGACTAAAAAGATACAGGTTCGATCCCTGCATTGGGAACATCCCCTGGAGGAGAGCATGACAACCCACTCCAGTATTCTTGCCTGGAGGATCCTATGGACAGAAGAGCCTGGCGGGCTACAGTCCATGGGGTCAGAAAGAGTCAGACACGACTGAGTGACTAACACACAATCTTCTGGACAATGTGAAAGGCAGCAAAAGAAAAGATGGCCTCTGAGTTTGTTCTGCTTATGGCTGGATGGCCAGTGGGCACCAGCCTGGCTTTCTCTCTAAACCCTGAGCATGTGTCACCCAGTGAGTTCCAGTGACCCCTCTGTTTTCAGCCACCTGCTCTTCTGCCTGGCAGCCCCTGCCACTCAGGGAGAAATTGTCCACTGAGGCAATGGGAAGAACTTTCTGCAGGGCAAGATAGAGCCCGTAACAGCGTCCAGGCTCACAGCTGCTCTCTCCACCCAGCCAGCCCCACCCAGAGCTGGCAGGGGCCTTCCCTGCCTGAGCCCCAGCAAACTGGTTTAGCAGAGACTGGAAATTCAGTGAGATGCAGGGGCGGCAGGGCTCAAGGAAAAGCCATTAGCTCTAGTCCCTGGGCCAGGGTAGGGAACCGACTGAAGAGGGAGGAGCTGAGAGACACCACCCTGGCCTGGTGTTTAAGGAAACCAGGTCCAGGTGCTCTTGAAGGTGGATCTTCTCTACAGGAGTCTCTACAGAGTTTGAGCTCAAACCTTGGGTCATCTGATCATTGTTACCACGTGGGTGAGCTGAGGACTGAAGATGCGGTGGTCAGGGACCCTGGCAGGGAAAGGCACACAGGTCCACAGCTGCCAGAGCCAGTCGCCAGGACACATAGTATTAGCGGTGCCTCTTTGAACCCTCCACCTCAAGCCCTGGGGATGAGGGAAGTGGAGAGATTCTTGAAAGCCCCCTGCAAGGGCAGGGAGAGGGTTGAGAGTAAGGGTCTTCTGCACAGGAGGGCCCCTCTGAGCACACTCGGTGTCTTCCAAGGGGACAACGGTTCTGTGGCTGGGCCAGGCAGCTGTCACCTGGCCAGGGGCACACGCACAGTGGTACCATCCCGTCCAAAGGGCAGTGTCCAAGCTGCGGGGGCGGGGAGGAGGTGACTCCTCCCAGCTGGGCCAAGCTCAGGCCTGCCTCTCGGCCACATTGCCCCAATCAAGAGACACAAGGAACTGCGATTCTGGGATCCTGCCTACCAGCTGGAAGGATACATTTGAGCCAATACATGTGTTTCAGATTAAACCCAGTGGTGAGACAAACACCATCACTCCTCCTCCTCCCAGAACCACGCGGCCTTTAAGCCACATGGCGGTGGACCTCACGGGCAGTGCAGGGAAGGGCACTGCCCGGCCCCACCCCACCATGGTGACCCCACCAAGTCCCCAGGCAACTTTTTTTCTGAAGTCTTGGAACCTGAACGCGTGGAGGCAGAGCACCCAGGGGTTTCGGCTCCCCGCACCCCAGAAGGATCAGTCTTGGGAACAGAATTCCCTGGCCCGCTTCCCCTCCCACCCCCAGCCTGGGGGTTGAACTGGTGAACTGGAATGGGCCAGACAATGATGGGGTTTCTGGGAAGCCTGAAGTTCTTCTCTGGCCCAGACCCGCCCCTCGATGTGGCTGGCCCCAGGGAGCACCGAGGGTGTGGGCAGCCAACCTCTCCAGCTCTGGCAGCTAAGCCCCCAAATCCCATACCCTAGGCTGAACTCAATAGTGGTCATTGTTTGCAAGAGGCCAAGACCCCGTTGATCTCCCAGCTTGTAGTGGCAGCTGACTTGGCCAAAGAAAAATGGTGGGCCCTGGAGAGAAGGACCCCGCTGCCCTCCATCCCAGCACACCACCCACCCCAGGAGGGCTCCCCTCAGGCCAGCTGCTGGGCAGTGTTGAGAAGTTACCTTTAAAATCAGCGCCAGTGATGTTGAAAAGGCAACAGGGAGCTAAGCCTAAGCCATGGCCAGGTTGCCCAATGGGCTCCCCACTGGAGGCACAGCACCCAACAGCCTCTTTCCCCGAGGGTTGCAGAGCACCCCACCCCAAACTGCTGCTCAGACCTGACCCAGCAGCTAGCCACGTTCTCACTTCTTCCCCTCCACTGCCTTCCTCCACTGCTTTCCAACCCATTCCATTCAAGAGTTTTCCCGGCTTCTTCCAGTGGTGCAGTTTCTCCAGCTTCTTCTCCTAGTGGTTTAGGGATAATTGGGTTCTGACCTTCTGACCTCCAACTCCCTCTGCCGTCCCTCACCTATTCACCCTGGTCCCCAAGCTGGAGGAACTATGGTCTTCCTGCCTCTTCTCCCTGGCACCCCTCTTTTCTGCTTCCTGGAGTTATACCTGCCTCACCCTGGTCACCCCAGCCCAGGGGAGCCTCCCAACTTCCCCTGATACACTAGCGGACTAGACAGGGAGCTGCTTTACCTGTGGGTGCACCGCCGCTCTGCGCCCAGCCTGGGTCTGCACACTGAGGGGCTCCTGTGAGCACCAGAGCCTTTTCTGCTGCCTCCCAAGCCAGCGTCCAGCAGGCTTCAGATTACAGCTACTCCTTTCTTAAAGCGATCTGCACTCAATTTGGAGTCTGTGATTGCATCTGTGATTGCATCATTGTTTGGTGTTAACTTTAACCCACTGCTGGCCTTCTGCCACACACCCCCAGTTCACGCATCAGACTGCAGCACCAAACCTTTCTTTGGAGCCCTGACAGTGTCCCCCATCCCCGGAGGGCAGCCTCGTCAGCCTGGGTGGGAGCAGGGCTGAGGAAGAGTCTGGCAGGAGGAGGCTCAGGAGGAAGCCAAAATAGAGGAAACACTGGTCGAGAACTGGGACTCGGGTTTTTGCTGGTCCTTGGTTCTGGTACTGAGATTTGGGGCAAGACATCATTCATGGCTCCTCCCTACCCTTGACTGAAAAATGACTGAATGGGACTGGGATGTCTGTGTGCTTTTTCAGCACTGAAATGCTCTGATTTCTGAAGATCAGACAAGGCAGTGGGGAAAATATCTGAGCAGAAGAAATGAAATGTACTGTAAACATTAGTCCTGAGAGAAGGCCGAGTGTGAGTACCTGGCACCCACCTGGGCACCGTAGTTTTCACCTGGGAACAGTGCTCCGAGGCTGTGCTCACCTCAGGGCATTAAGAAACTTGCAGTGTGATTGTGAGACTAAAATACTGACATGAGAAATGATTATAGAGAATGTACCAAAACCTTTTCCAGGCACGTGTGAGTCCTGACACAAGCCCAGTGGTTGTTCAGAGAAGGCGGGGTCAGAGAAGGAAGGGAAAGCACTCTGGGATATTCAGAAGAGAAAATTTAGGGGACCCTCACTGGTGGCTCAAACAGTAAAAGATCTGCCTGCCAATTCAGGAGACCCAGGTTCAATCCCTGGGTTGGGAAGATCCCCTGGAGAAGGGAATGGCTACCCACTCCAGTATTCTTGCCTGGAGAATCCCGTGGACAGAGGAGCCTGTTGGGCGACAGTCCATGGGTTGCAAAGAGTTGGACACAACTGAGAGACTAACACACACACACACACACACACACTTCATGTGAGGTTCCAGGGAGCAGATCTAGGGCCCCTGGGTAGAACTCCCCAGGGAACCAGGTTGAGATTTATGTAAAGAAAAGTGTGTCAACAGTCAGCGTTCTCCATCGACAGATGAATGGATAAAGAAGATGTGGTACATATATACAGTGGAATATTAGCCATAAAAAGGAACAAAATTGGGTTATTTCTAGAGATATGGATAAACCAGGTGTCTGTCATACAAAGTGAAGTCAGAAAGAGAAAAACAAGCATTGTACATTAACGCACATATATAGAATCTAGAAAAATGGTACAGATGAACCAATTTGCAGGGCAGGAATAGAGACACAGACACAGAAAATGGCCATGTGGACAAGGGGTGGGGGGTACTGGGATGAATTGGGAGATTGGGATTGACATAAACACACTGTGCTTAGTCACTCAGTTGTGTCCAGCTCTTTGTGACCCCGTGGACTAGAGCCCCCCAGGCTCCTTTGTCCATGGGGATTCTCCAGGCAAGAATACTAGAGTGGGTTGCCATGCCCTCCTCCAGGGGATCTTCCCAATCCAGGGATCAAACCCAGGTCTTTCACATTGCGGGCGGATTCTTTACTGACTGAGCCACAAGGGAAGCGCCATCTACACACTACCATGTGTAAAGCAGACAGCTGGTGGGAACCTACTGTATAACAACGAGAGCTCAGCTTGGTGCTCTGTGATGAGCCAGGTGGGTAGGATGTGGGGTCAGGGACAGGGAAGGCCGAGAGAGAGGGGATAAATGTATACATATAGCTAATTCACTTTATTGTGCAACCTTGTAAAGCAAGTATACCCCGATTTTTTACAAAGGGAAAAAGCAGTCAGAGTTCAATCCTTCCAACCAAAAACTGAGGACCTCTATTCAAATCACTCTCTAGGTACACGGAGAAGGAGTGCATAGACGATTAAGATTTGGTGCCCGTCCTTCAGAAGCTCGCTGGCTAAAAACAGAGGCTGATATGAGCCCAGATCCTTCCAATATAGTGGCACGTTCTGTGATAGCTGTCTACAGCCATGCCATCCAGTATGATAACCACTCACCACGGTGGCCACAGAGCTCCTGTGATCACCTGTAAATGTAAAATACACACTAGATGTTGAATATTTAGTATGAAAAATAATGTGAATAATAGCAATAACTTTGACCCTGATTAATATATTGGATTAAATAAATATACTGTTAAAATTAATTTCTCCTATTTCTTTTTTAATGTAACTTCTAGAAATCTTAAACTGCATATGTGGTTTTCATTGATGGATGGCACTGCTCTATAGGTTATCGTGGCAGCAAAGTTGGAATATATGAATCTGAGTTTTGCATGATGAATACAAATAAGCTAATCATAGGAACATGGGAAGGGGACTTTCCTGGTAGTCAAATTTCCACGATCCCAAGGCAGGGGCCTGGGTTTGATCCCTGGTCAGGGAACTAGACCCCAAATGCTGCAATTAAGAGTTTGTATGCCACAACTAAAAAAAAGATCCCGCATGCCACAATGAAGATGGAAGATCCTATGTGGCTCAACTAAGACCTGGCAAAGTCAAGTAAAAGAATGTGCTCAGTCGTGTCTGACTCTTTGTGACCCCCATGGACTGTAGCCCACCAGGCTCTTCTGTCCATGGGACTCTCCAGGCAAGAATACTGGAGTGGGTTGCCATGCCCTCCTCCCAGGGATCTTTCCCACTCAGAGATGTAATCCAGGTCTCCCGCGTTGCAGGCAGATTCTTTACCATCTGAACACCAGGGAAGGCCCAAATAAAAGAGTAATAAGAAACATGGGAAGGCATGACTATCTTTGCGGACGAGCTGAAGTTGGATCCCTGTTTCACAACATACACAAAAATTAACTGTAGGTACATTAGAGATTTAAGTGTTTCTGAAAAACAATTTCTGTTTTTGCAGCACCTTTTTAATGAATTTTTATTTAAATTATTCAACTTATTTTTCAATAGGTATTTTGTTCATATGTTCAAAACTCAAAACTATCTAAAGAGAATGTTCTCTTTTCACTCTGATCTCCAGTCACCTGAGTCCATACTCCCTGGAGACAGGTAATAATAATCTCTTTTGTATGAATCCTTTCAAAGATAATTTTAATGGCTTAAAAAACAAATTTAGGGGCCACAGTTCTTGAGGCACTAGCCTACTGCGTTTCCCCTTTGCCTGGCAAAGGAATAAAGCCACTCGTTCCTTCTCTCCCGTTAAAAAAAAAAAAGCAAGTACAAACAGATATACACAACAGGAAAAAAATGTAAACATTTTTGAAAAATGTATAGATGGATTTTTTTGTGATCTCTGAATAGGAATGCTTTTTCAGACAAGACACCAAAAGAAGCACAAATTGTGAAAGACTGATAAATTTGGCACTAAATTAGAAACTCATTCTCGTGAACAGGTACCATAAAACAAAATGAAAAGACAAGCCTCACACTAAGAGAAAATGTTTGTAACACAGATAACTGACAAAAAAGATTACTAACTGTAACAGAGCAATAATTACAAATCAATAAAAAAATAAAAACAATTCAACAGAAAAACAGGCCCAGGTAATTCACAGATGAAGACTCCTGAGTGTCCAATAAACTTATGAATAGATGTTTTTTTCACCAGCTAATCAAGGGAATGCAAATTAAAACCATACTTTGATGAGTGTACTCTTCAGATGGGCTAAACTGGAACTTCTGAGAATACCAAGTACTAGTGAGCATGCGGACAGCTAGGATCTCTTGGGCCCTCCTTGCTGCTGCTGCTGCTGCTAAGTCGCTTCAGTCGTGTCTGACTCTGTGCGACCCCAGGGATGGCAGCCCACTAGGCTCCCCCGTCCCTGGGATTCTCCAGGCAAGAACACTGGAGTGGTTGCCGTTTCCTTCTCCAATGCATGAAAGCGAAAAGTGAAAGTGAAGTCGCTCAGTCGTGTCCGACTCCTAGCGAGTCCGTGGACTGCAGCCTACCAGGCTTCTCCATCCATGGGATTTTCCAGGCAAGAGTACTGGAGTGGGGTGCCATTGTCTTCTCCATGGGCCCTCCTTTTGAGAACGTAAATTGATATAACCCCTCTGAAGAACAATCTGGCAACAAACGGCAAAGTTGTGCATAACCATATTTAGCGTGGGAGTTCCCTGGCTGTCCAGGGGCTAAGACTCCATGCTTAGTGACCCCGGTTTCAATCCCTGGTCAGGGAACCAGATCCCACATGTCACAACCGAGTTGTGTGCCACAACTAAAAGACCCTGTGTGCCCCAACTAAAACCTGGCACAGCCAAATAAATTAAAAAAAAAAAAAAATTCAATGCAGAGGACACAGGTTCAGTCCCTGGTCGGGGAATTAAGATCCCATATGCTGCAGGGCAACTGAGCCCACACGCCACAACAAAGACCAAGTGCAGCCAAAATTTCGGAAAAATAATCATAATGACTGTATGAGGCAGCCCTGGCAGTGCAAGAAAATGCAAACCCACAACTCATTTATTCTACTTCTAAGTGTTTGAGCCCAAAAGATTGCATATGTGCACAAGGACGTGGCAAGAATGTCACAGCAGCACTGTATGGGCCGCCCCGCTCTTGCACAATCAACGTACCCCTCTCTGAAGGACCATCCCACAGCCGTAAAATAGCCTGTTACTCCCCTGTTGGAAGGCACTGCCTTTATTGCCACCTCCCTTAGACCTACTGTCCGTTTCTCCATCCTTCCTCCCACCCACACGGGACAGAGCTAGTTACCGTGGCATCGGCACCGTCTTCGTGCTTTCCCTCCTCAACCTCCAACCTGCTTCTGTGCCCAGCTCTCCTTTG
This sequence comes from Bos indicus x Bos taurus, assembly GCF_003369695.1. Taxonomy (NCBI): domain Eukaryota; kingdom Metazoa; phylum Chordata; class Mammalia; order Artiodactyla; family Bovidae; genus Bos; species Bos indicus x Bos taurus. The sequence continues at coordinate 23,883,998 of NC_040094.1, read as the reverse complement.
AAACTGCTGTCAAAGGAGCAGACATCTCTGCCCTTGGCAGCAGGCAGCCAACTCTTCCTCCTTCTTGAAACCCTGACTCCCTACATCCTCCCATTTTTCTCCATCTCACAAGCCCCATCTTTTCCATCTTCCTTGCTGGCTTGATTCTGGGATCCCCCTTTCTTCTCTCTCCATCTCCTCTTAGGTGACATCAGCCAGTTCCATGACTTTCAAAGCATCTGTATGTTCCCAAATACACACTTCCAGCCTCGACTTTGACATAACCACATGGATGCCCAGCAAGTGAGAGGAGATTATAATTCATCATCCAAACACTTCTAAGATCAAAAATAGGTGCTGTGAATTAAACTGGAACCACAGGCATAACTCAAACTGCCCGAGGCACAATGGGACATAGGTTGCTCTGTATCAATGTAGCATTTCAGTCATGTTCAAAATGGACATCTCCAGTCAATCCTAAAGTCTGCCCCTCACTCAGATTCCCATCTCAGTAAAACTCATCTTCTCAAGACAAAAATCCAGAGATTTGAATGATGAACCCTACATCTGCGAGTCTCTCCTTTCCCTTATCTCCAATACAATCTATGCACAAATTCTGTAACATCTACCTGCACAATATACCTGAAGTCTGATCACTTCCCTGCATTTCCACAGCCAGCACCCTGGGCCAAGCCACCTACAACTCGACTCTTGCCTGCTAACCAGCCTCCCTCCTCCTGCGTTTGTCCCTCAACGTCTGTTCACACAACAGCCAAATGAGCCTTCCAGAGCTTACTTCAGACCATGGCGCCCCTCAATTAAAGTCTTCCACAGGGAGTGAATAATTGCCATCCACATGGCGCTGATGAATCTCACAAACAGGAGGTTGACCGAAAAGAGCCAGGCACAAGGGAGCACGGATTGCGTGCTTCTTTTATTTCAAGTTCAAAACCAGGAGAAACTGGTCCATTACCAGGAGTCAGGAGAGTGAGTACTGTTTCTTGACCTAGGTACTGGTGGCACGGGGCGCTCGGTTTGTGAAACAAATTCATTACGCTTTTGTTGTTCCATCGCTGTGTCGTGTCCAGCTCATTACGCTTCAGCATACTATGCATGCGTGCATGCTCAGTTGCTAAGTCACGTCTGATTCTTTGTGACCCTATAAACTGTAGCCTGCCTGGCTCCTCTGTCCATGGCATTCTCCAGGCAAGAGTACTGGAGCAGGTTGTCGTGCCCTCCTCCAGGGGATCTTCCTGACCCAGGGATCAAACCAGCGACTCCTGTGTCTCCAGCATTGCAGATGGAGTCTTCACCCACTGAGCCACCTGGGAAGCCCTATACGTCAATCCAAAATGTTAACTTGTTTATTGTCTAGACCAGCATCCCTAACCTTTTTGGTACCTGGTAGCGGTTTTGTGAAAGATAGTTTTTCCACGGACCCAGCGGGGTAGGGGGTGATTTGGGGATGATTGAAGCACACTGCATTTCTTGTCCACTTTATTATTATTACATCAGCTCCACCTCAGATCATCAGTCATTAGATCCTGGAGGTGGGGGACTGCCGGACCGGACCAATCACCCACCAGGTTTAGATTCTGTCGGGGAGGATCTTGTCGGCTTTTTGATCACTGCAGCCCCAGAGCGTGGGGTGCTGCTGGGCACAGCAGAGGCACCTGACAAGTATTTACAGGGCAGAAGATGTAGTCAAGGCAGCCCTGGGTGTGATGACTAGAGCCAAATTTTGGCTAGAGCCCGAATAGACAGGAGAGAACTGAAGAAAACTCAGGAGTGGGAAAATTAAGCTGGCAGGCTGGGCAATTTGTTCCAGTAACTTTCCGATGATCTCTTTACAATTCTCTCTCTCCTCCAGCCCCACGGATCTCCTGCTCATCCTAAACCTTTTGGGCAGCTCCCACTCCTCTGCCTGGGATGCTCTTCTTCAGGATGTTCCCCTAGTGCCTGCCCTCATCTCCTTCTAATCTCTGCTCCAAAGTCACCTCCTCAGGGAGGCCTTCCCTGCTTTACTTCTCAGCAGAGCACTCATCCCCCTCTGACACACCATGTATGTCACTTATTGACTTATTTCTCATCTCCCCACCCTTCTGGTTTGTTAGAAGCCAGAGCCCGTCCTAAGGACTTGCTCTTAACCACTGCACCACAGGGCTGCAAGTGGCTGCTGCCACGCAGACACCCTGCACTCACAGACAAGAGCCCACCCACGTGGACAGCCATTCAGCCCCCAGCCCTGTGCCCAAGTGCCCCCAGTTGCTTCCCCCAAATCCTCAGGCACTGACAGTCTCCAGCTGGAGCCCGCGCTCTCAGCCGCCTGCTCCCCTCCCTTCCCAGGCTGGCAGGCGCCAGCTCCTGACAGAGGGGGCCGGCGTGTAATTAAAAATTCCTCAAGCTCCCTAATTGCCAGTTCTTCTCCCAGACCAGGAGGCTGGCGCTATTCTGGGCCACCTTTGTTGCCGGCTGCCTGAGGCCCGGAGAGAGGACCAGGCTGAGAGCAGAGCCAGGCTGGCAAGGTCAGAGGGCCTGCGCGCTGGACAAGGGCTGGCGAGTGGCCAGAGGCCAGACGTGGCACGGAGAGGGCTGCTTCCCGGAGCCCAGAGTGGTTCTCCTCGCGTCTGCTCGGTAGCCTCATTCCCGCATTCCCCCAGCACCCTGTGCTCACACCCATAGCCCAAACAATGACATCAAAGCAGACAGGCCCATTCATTCTTTATTCAGGTGGCGTAAAAATCACTACAAAAACTTTACAAAAGAGCCTTTGGCAGCTAATGCCCCCCCTTCCCCACCCTCTCAGCCACTGAGACACGGCGCAGAGGGGGCAGAGGGGAGAAGGAAGAAGAGGAGTCTTGGCAGTGTTGGTACCTCCAAGGACCAGCGGGGAGACTGAGGTGACAGTGAGCGGGAGGCTGGTGGGCCCTGGGCAGCTCAGGAGGCAGTGGTGCAGGGAGCTCAACCTCCACCCGTGTTGTGCAACCTCAAGACAGCCGCCCCCTCTCCTCGGCCAGGGTGTCCCCTCCTCCCTGTCCCTCCCTCTCTGGTAAACAAGTGTGGAGGAACACAGCTGCCCTAGGGAATAAACTACCTACCTTCCCAACAAAATGACCCACCGCTACCCCTCTGTCTGAGCCCCAAACCAGGACACCCTCTGGGCCCCATTGGAAGAAGCGATGTGGGACCGAGGCCCATGGTTCCCTGATGCCTGCCCTCCTCCCAGCGCCACCCCACCCCAAACTACCCAAGAGGAGACAAGAGAACGGCTCCCTTCCTCCCCTCTCCCAGACTGCCCTCCCCAGGCCCCCAGCCCCAATCCCACAAAGCTGTTTTTGGAAAGAGTCACACGAGTTGAGATGTTGGTCCAAGCAGAGACTCGGGATGCTGGAGGCCACAGCCCCTCACTTGGGGCTGCCAGGCTGAGGGTAATCCTCTTCCGAGGGCGGCCCAAGTTTCAAGTCTGGGTCGAAGGGCTTGTCTCCGCGGGGGAGGCCTTTGTGATCCTGGAAGGAGTCCTTGCCGTCGGGGGAGTCCTGCTGCTCCTTGCGCTCCGGCTGCGCGCCCGGGTTGGGGTTCCTCACACTGCCCACGAAGAGGGGCAGGCTCGTGCTGTCCTCAAGGATGAAGAAGAGGAAGGGGCGGTTCACGATGAAGGAGGATAGGGACATGCGGGACATAGCCGTGCTGGTTGCCGCGGCCGCCTGCACGCCGGCCTCGCTGAGCTCTAGTGCCGACTGATGCTGCACGCTGGACACCACCAGCCTCTCATCGGAGATCCCACGTAGGTCCGGGGCCTGGAATAACTCCTGCAGGCCTGCCCCAGGGCAGCAGATGGCTGGTCAGAGCTGCCTTCTGCCCCACAGGCTGCCTGGACCTGCCTGGAAGGGTGTCTGGCATCCTGGTCAGGGAACACCTTGAACTCACAGAGGGCTGGTTAACTCCTATTTAACCTTCATGTATCAGCTTAAAGGCCCCTTCCTCCAGGAAGCCTTCCCTGATTGTCTGCCCCAAAGTCCAGATAGGTGCCTGGTGCCTTTTCAGTGTTCTCCCAGGTGAACTGGAGAGAAGCCTTCTATCTTAGCACTTATGCTGAATTCTAAGTACTTGATTCCTCACCTGTCCACCCCATAAGACTGAGCTCCTTGTACATGGTGGGCTTCCCGTGCCTCTTGCAGGGGAGCCAGGGAGGCTCATGTGCTACTCTGGTTTTCCATTCAGGATTCTTTACAGTGCTCAGTCTTGGGCAGAGCAGGCCCTCAATGGCCGGGCCACGCACCCCTCCCCAGGAGAGAGGATCCAAAGGTTTTCACCTCCCCAAGCCCCAGAAAAGTCCAGGACACAAGGCTAGCTCTGACTCTGACCTGCCAGCTGGAAACTTCCTCCTCACCCACCCCACCTAGCCTGAGTGAGGGGGCTGTCCCATGCCCAGCTTCCTTACCCAGCTGGCTGAGGGTGGCCACCAGGTCCAGTTGGTATTTGAGATGCAGCTTAGGCAGCTGGACCTTGGTGGGCCTCTCCGACAGCGAGGGCTGGTGCAAGATGTCCCAGGTCAGGTTGGCTAGCACCTGGGACGCGTTCCACTCAAAGCGGGTGGGCATCAGGACCACGAAGCTCATGTTGTTCTTAAAGGGGAAATGAGCCACCTACAGACAGGGGAAGGAGACACCATGAGGGCCAGAAAGCGCCCAGGCCCAGGTGGGAGCTGGGCCAGCATCCCTTATGAGACAGCCCATCCTTCACAGGTGTGTCAGGGGAGGGGGCCTCCCTGAGCCTCCACTTCCTCATGGGCAGAGTGACACTACCTGCCCACACTGCCAGCTGACATGTAATGGAAAGAGATACACTGTTAAAGCTTCTAGCAGAGTGTTTGCACATAGGCGGTGCTCACTCAATAAATGGTGGTTTTCTCTCTCTTCCTCTGCTGCCAGCCAGCCCGTGACTCGGGATGAGGAACTCCCGGTGAACACCTCTCGCTTCCTCCCTGTGTACAATGGACCAGGTTTCCCTGCTGGAGGCGGGTACCCTCTCTACTCCCTTCTCCTCCAACAGTGACTTGCCTGGCTGCCTATTTATACTGTGATTTGGGGTAAGATTTCATGTGAATGGGTGTTTCTGCAGTCCAAGAAGGGTGAAAAGCACTGGGCTCCACGGGCCCTAGTGGATGTGACCCCTCGGCCTCCAGGCAGAGCACCCAGGGGGCAGGACCCCTGCGGTGGGAGGGGGAGTGCCAGTATCTGGCTGCCTGGGCCAGCCTGCAGAGGGTGCGAGGAAGAGGAGGGCCGAGGAGGGCAAAGGATGGAGACTAAAGGATGAAGGAAGGGACTTCCCTAGTGGTCCAGTGGTTAAAACTTCACGCTTCCAGTACAAAGGTTCAATGCCAGGTTGAGGAACTGAGATTCCACATGCCAAGTAGCACAGACAAAAAATTTTAAAAATTAAAAGGTGAAGGAAGTGTGGGCAGGACACAGCCTGGTGGGGAGGTGAATCAGATGGTCCACGTGTCAGGGTGAACTGGAGAGAGGCTGGGACACTGTTCCAGGGGACCCGCCTTGCCCACAGCCCCTCTCAGTCACGGCCTTGTGAAATTAACCAACACTGCCACCTCAGTTGACTGGCCCAGGGACCAGTGCTTGCTCAGGCCAAGGGGACCATGTTTAGGCTAGAAGCACGGGAGGCTGCACCTGAGATACACGGCATAGCCCTCTCTCTAATCAGAACGCTCCATCAGGAAGCTGACCAAGCCATCCCAATCAGACCCTCCTTTCTAAGGAGCATGCGAGAGCTCAAGTCGCATCTCAAAGGCTTCGGGTTGCTGAGAGCTTGTGCTACCCCACAACCCACAGGTCCTTGAAATGAATCCCCTTAGCCAAAGGGGCCTCAACAATGTCTCTTCCTCAAAGAAGGCTCTCTGACCACTCTAGCTAAAATACCTCCCCCCACTCTTTGAAATTATCCTGTTGATCTACGTTTGCTCAGGCACTGTGCGTCTTCCCTGGATTTGCTTTTCCTTGTTCTCCACTGAACCGCAGTGCCTGGGACAGAGTCTGCACACAAGTAACGCCCAAGGAATGAACCTCAAAGAGACTCGAGTCTCAGTCCCCCTGGGTGAGGGCCCCGCGAGACTTTTCAGAGCCACCTGCCCCAGTGACGAGACTGCAAGGGAGGGGGGTGCACTGTTGAGCCCTATGGTGTCCACAGCTGCACAGTTCCTTTCCCACCTCCCAGCACCCAGGCCCAGCCTGAGCAGTCAGGGGTAACCTGGATCTCAGGCTGCTCCAGCAGGAACCAGTGCAGCGGATACGTGAGGGCTTGCATCATGTCCACCGGCACAGTGAACTGCTCGTCCAGGTGGAAAGCACCTCTCTGTGTGAGGTTCGGGTCGAACTTGCTCCTCCAGAAGCCTGCATCCAACAGAGGGCAGGGCCATTTAGACTGGGACCAAGGTAGGGTCTACACCACTAGCCTCTTCCCCGTCCCACCCAGAACCCATTAAAGGGACAAAAGGTGGAGGGTAAGGCCCCAGGCAGTGGCGTGCCAGGTGATACCCAGGTGATCTGAGGTGTCTTCTCTGGAGCGATTGCAGAATCTGGGCTTTCATTCCCCCTACCCTGCTCTGCTCCCAGGAAATCCCCCCATTACCCCAGGTTTTTTTAGACTTCACTTCCTCCTAGGGAGGACTTCCCTATAGTTCAGACGGTAACGAATCAGACTGCAATGCAGGAGACCCGGGTTCAGTTCCCAGATTGGGATGATGCTCTGAAGACACTATTCTTGCCTAGAGAAACCCATGGACAGAGGAGCCTGGCGGGCTACAGTCCACGCTGTCACAGAGTTGGACGTGACTAACGCTACTACTATTACCACTACTCCCAGGGCTGTGCTGTGCTTAGTCGCTCAGTCATGTCCGACTCTCTGCGACTTCATGGACTGTAGCCCACCAGGCTCCTCTGTCCTTGGGATTCTCCAGGCAAGAATACTGGAGTGGCTTGCCATGTGCTCCTCTTAGGGAACTCTCCACGAAAGCCCCATCCAGTTCCTGGGCCTCCTCCCAGCAACACTGCGACCTATCTCCCACCATCTCCACCGCCTCCCAGCCTAGCCCTGGGGAGAAGGAGGGACCCTCAGAACAAAGCATGCCTGCAGGGCAGGGGTAGGGGCTGCAGGTGGGGACCGAGAAGGGGAGGAGCTCACCCTGGAAGTGGATGGCATTGAGGAGAAGCAACACTGTGTCATCTGGCAGATCTGAGAGGAAATCCTCGATCTTCCCTTCCGTGGCCTCCTTCACCCATCGGTTAATGTTCGCCAGGTCTTCCCCCTTCATTCCCGTCAGGCTCATGGGCTTTGCACCAAAGAGCTGTTCTGATTGTTCCAGGAAGTCCTCTTTGATGGGAAATCCTACACAGAAGGGAGCACAGGCTGTTGCCAGGACTTGGGCTCCAGAGCCACCAGCGTTACAACAAACTGCCTGAGCCCACGTCCATCTTCCTCACCCTGTCCACCCCAGAGCACTACCTAGCTACCTAGGCAGTGTCTGCCCCCACCCACACCTACCTTTCTGCAGATACATTCTGGCAGCCAACCGGAAAGCCCCAGGCCCCAGGTCCTGGCAGAGGCGGCTGAGCAGGTGGGGCAGGCAGGGCCCTGAGTCTGCATGCAGCACCTCTTTCAGCCTTTGCAGCGTTTGGTTCTGAGCACCTGAGCAGGGAGGACACAGCAGCAGTGGGCATTCCCACCCCCTCATCTTTTCCTAACCCTTTTTGGGTGGGGGGGCGGAGCTGTGCCTTGCAGCATTGCAGGATCTTAGTTCCCAGACCAGGGATCAAACCCATGTCCCCTGCCATGGAAGCGCAGAGTCTTAAGTGCTGGACCACCAGGGAAGTCCTCCTGTCCCCCTTGAACATCTACAGTGAGCATGCCCACGAGACCACACTGTCTCCTCCCACCTCCTGAGGGTCAGGACACCCAAGTTTTACTTCCATCTCCGCTGCTGCTAGTCTGGGTGACCTCATTCCATCGCCTTCCCTCTCTGGACTCTGTCCCACCATGAGACCCTCCAGTCCAAAAGAGACACTGGAACTGCCAGACTCGTGCATAAAAATCACCAGAGGCCCATCCTGGGCCCAATCCCTGAGACTCTGATTCATGGAGATACGAGTCTGTGTTTTTAACAAACTTTCAAGGGACCCTGATGGAGGAAGCGCCTGATAGTAAGCTCTGGGGAAGGAGGCGAGTTCCTTCTGGCCTCCTAGCTCTCCTGGTCTGCACCTGGTCTCCTGGTCTGCTGCCCCAGTACCTAGTGCCAGGTGAGACAGGGCCAGGGCCACACTCAGAGGTGACAGGATGAGGTTGGGCCTGGTGGAGCTTTGGGCCACCAGGGAGAAGAGGTCTGTGGTGAAGGTCATCATGGCCCGGGCCAGCCTGCGTGTCTGCTCAGGGGTTGGGGACAACTTGCAGTCTTCTGGGGCCTTCTTCGGGGCAATCTGGCCACCTGGCTCCTACAGGGACAGATTGGGGGGGGGGAGGGGCATTGGGGTCAAGGGGTCAGCTCTGTTGAAGATTTCCTTCAAAGCCCCTGTACTGGGGACAGCAGGGCCTTGTCCCGATGGGCGACAGCATTCTGGGGGCTAGGTTCCTCCCTCGGGTCCCTCCCATCCTCTCCCTTCAGGCCTCAGCCTCACTGCCACCCTCCCCTCCCCGTTTCCTTGCCCTTCGGATTTGCCTTCCTCCCGCGGGTCCCGCCCACTCTTGCCCAGCCCCACCTGATTGTACCTGGTTGTCCAGCTTGAGGAGGGAAAGTGGGGGCAGCTTCTGCTGGGCCTGCCCGTCCATTAGCTGAAGGAAGGAGGAAGCAGATGGAGAGCAGCCCTTCCTGAGCCCCCTACCCAGCACCAGCCACAGGAGAGGCCCTTGGGGACCTTCCTCCCTGTCCTGCCTCATTCCCCAGTACCTGCAGATCCAAGGGCTCCATGGTGCTCACAGGAGAGAACTGCTGAGAGAGGGAGGGGGAGAGGAGAGGGAACCCCTGAAGCCAAGACCTCCCTCAACCCAGCACCCCCCCTCTTTTTCCCCAAGACCCTCGACCTCTCCCAGAGCTGCCGCCCTACCCCACCCAGACCTCGGCCCAGGCTCACCGCTGAGCACAGGCTTGACAGGCAGGAGAGGATGAGCGCCAGGAGCCCCCAGAGCAGCGCCATGTTCCTGTGCAGGACGGGAAGGCTCTGTTCCTACCTCACCCCCGCACCCGCGGAGGAATCCCACCCACAGGCTCATGGGCAGCTGGAGTCCTGAGCCACCACTGCGGAGGGGACAACACCAGCAGCAGTACCCACGCCCACAGCGTGTCTCTCTGAGCTGTGAATTGCTCGAACTCTCTCCCGAATTGCTTTCTTCCCGCTTTGTGTTTTCTGGTTTTTACACTGTATGCCCTGAAAGTGTTTTGGTTCATGGCAGAAAATATTACCCAAACAGAAAAAGTCCCTATTTCTCAAGGCTGGGAGTTGTGAGTCAGACCTGAGTTTGAATCCAGGCTTCGCCTCTTGGCAGAGGACCCAGGATGTGTCCCTTAAACTCTCTGGGCTCTGCTTTATCTTGTAAAATGGTGGCAAAAGTCCCTTCCTCATCCCACGTGTATTGTGGAGACCAACCTAAGTTGGTCTTGGTGAGCCCTGACTGCACGGGCCAGCACGCAGCGATGGCTGTCAGCCTCCCAAGGCCCCTCTTCTGGAAGGCCTGTCCTGAAGCCTGCTCCGTACTGGAATTCCCTCCCCAGAGCTCCAATCCAACTCTCCTTTCTGGCTGGCCTGGTCTTGTCCACAAGGGTGGGCTGGCCTGTGGTCTCAGTAGGGGTGGGGAGCTGGGCCAGAGACTGGCCTTATTGACCCAACGGCTGAGCCCAATGAATGACTGTGGCCAGAGCCACCTTTGGACTTACGGAAAACACAGGCCTCGGCCCCCGCACTAGCCCCAGGCTGACTCCGGGAAGCCAGGATGACTGGTGGGGATGGGCAGGTCTCGGCCTGGCCCCGGAGCGGGTCTCGCACACACCCCCACCCCGCCCCCATCTCAAGCGTCTTTCTCTCACCCCTAGGCCCCTCCGCATCCCACACAAGGACCCTTGGCCAGGGCCCCAATCTCCGACCTGGGTTTTTTAAATCTTCCTACCAAGAAAAAGACCTCTAGTTTTTCATTTCCCAGAGGGACTCCCCTTGAAAGCCCCCACCTTGGCACCTCATCATCTCAGGAGGCTGGGAAGTCACAAACCTCCTGAATAAACTCAGCCCAGACCCCTCAGCAAGGTGGGCAGCTCCAGGCCGAGGCACCCCCTGCCCTTACCTCTGCAGGCTCCTCACTGCTGTACACAACCTCCCTCCGGCCCGCTTGGTGCTCCCGCGCTCTGCCCCGCTCCAGCCAACCCAGCTGAGCCCTCCCCTCCCACCAGGACCTTTGCTCTCAGCCAACCACTGTTCCAGTTGCCTTCTCTTCTGGTAAATATTGACCTGCACATCCGGTTAAACATTGATATTGGGACCAAAAGCCCCTTTCCCACCAGGGCATCTAATACTGGGACAGCCACCTGGAACCCCGGGAGAGGGTTCTCAGGCTCCCACCTGAGCCTGGAGAAAGGAGATTCAGGAGACCAAGAGCCTGTCTTCAATCGGGGTTAGATCCAAGAAGGACAGGGGACTTTCAGTGACCCCATGAAGTAGGGGGTTATCACTGCTTCAGTCGGGCTCCGAGAAGCTGTATGACCTAGCCAAGGACACAGAGCTGGGCTGAGTCACATTCAGGTTCCCGCTTCCAGTGTCCTTGACTCTTCCTCAGAACTGCCTCCCCCTCCCAAGAAAAGGGAAGAGGAAGCTACAAAAGGCAAGGGAGGAAACCTGGATCAGGATGCAGGATGCGAATCCCTGGTCCTCCCATGTCCTGGCTCCTGGTGGGCTGCTTCCAGCCTGGGTCCAGAAGGCAGGGGGAGGGGAGAGAAAAGATGCCGTCTAGGGACGCAGCCTCTTTCAGCATCCCACCTCCTCGGAAGCAATGTTTCCTTCCCCTCCTTGGGGTGAGGGTTCTGGGCTGCATGAACTAGAGGCCGTGGACCCTGTAACCACCTGAAGAACCATGGTCAGGATGCTTCCCCTCCTCATCCCTGTCCTGGAAGCTGCGGGGTCCCAACCTTTCCTCCCCGAACACCACCATCAAGAAAAGCCTCACTCGGATCCATGGCTCTTCCACAGGATTTATTGATCATATTTACATCTATTGCAAATAGTGAGAAGGCAGCAGGGGTCCAGCCTCAGACCTCATCTCTGCTCCAGAATGCGAGGACCTGCAACACCTGGGTCTTCCTGTCCCCCTGGGGGAGGGAGACCTGAGATGCAGAGATGATTCTTCTCACCCCTTCTTTCAGGGTCCTGGACCCCCTCCCTCAAGGCTTCTGGACCCAGAAGCTGCCTCATCAGCTCAAGGCACAAACACTGTGGTGAGGGGTGGGCAGGCAAGGCATGGGGTCACTCCAGACAGGCACCATCTGGCCCCATCCATCTGCCCTCCTTTGGTCCTGCCCTCTTTCTCCCCCTACTGGTCCCACACTGGCCAGGGCCTGGCTGGGTGGACACTTAAGAGCCCAGCCCAAGGCTCTTAACTCCTGGACCGTGGTCAGCCCTTAGAGGCTGGAGTCCAAGCACCATCAGTGTCCTGGAGTGGGGCAGCCTCCCTATCCTTGGAGGACAGTGTCAGAGAGAGCCAGCTGGAGGGGGGCTGTGGTAGAGACAGCTTGGCAGGGGGTCTCCTTCCCTCTTCCCCAGAGCATCCTGTCCCCATGCGGATGCAGAGGGCGGAGCTGGAGAGAAGGGAGGGCAGCGATGCTTTCCCAGGCTCTCCCTCTTTTTTTAATTTTTATTTCTTGGCCGCACCATTTGGTATGTGGGATCTTAGTTCCCCGACCAGGCACTGAACCCACGCCCCTTGCAGTGGAAGCACAGAGTCTTAATCACTGGGCCACCAGGGAAGCCCCTGCCAGGCTCTCCCATCTGCTTCCCGCTGGCTCCGAGCAACATCGCCCCAAGTCATGAATGAGATCCCCTCCGGGGGCCTCAGTGACTCTGGGGATTCAGGAGCCCAGGCTCCCACACCACCCTAGCTGGCAGGCCACGTGGGCACCCAGGGCGTGGGGCCTGAGGCTTGCCAGGAAGGAGCTACTGGGGAAACACAGATGAGGGACGGCTTCCTGGACGATGTGTGCCATCTCTGCCTGACCAGATCTCGCCTCAGCCTACGCCAAGAGGCGGACCACCCCGTTGTCAGAGCCCAGCAGGAGGTGGCGTTTGGTGGGCAGCAAGGCCAGGCTGGTGAGCGTGCCGCGGAAGTTCTCAGAGCTGAGCTTGGTGGTGGCCTGGGAAGGGGGCTCGAGCAGGGAGCAGACGCCAATCTTGTTGGCCACAGTGCCGGTCACCACCTCGCTGCCGTACAAGTCGAAGGTGTGGATGGGGTCAGAGGCAGACTTGTAGTGGTGCGTGGGCTTCGGCTCCAGCTCCTTCCAGACAGTCAAGGAGTGGTCAGAGGAGGAGCTGACCAGGATGCTGCCCTCCACTGCCTGCCAGGGAGAGGGGAGAGCCTCAGTGGGGGCCGGAGTCGTCCTGTTCTCTCCTACATCTCCTCCCAGGAAGACGTGTTGTCCCGAGTCAGGGACAGGCTGCCACCCTCCTACATTACACCCTCCCACATTATATTAGCATCAGCTCATATGAGTATATTAAAGCATCATCGACCCAGTAATCATTGTAACTTGGGTGCTTACTACATGTAAGATGTTGTATCAAGCACATTCAACATCTTACCATGATTAATCTTCATAACAACTCTATGAGATAGGTGCTGCTGTTTCCATTTTACAGACAAAAAAAACTAAGGCTCAGGAAAGTTAAGTCATCATACAAGGTCACAGAGCCAGTAAGTGGCAGAGCCAGGACTAACATGCAGGCTGACCCCAGGGACCTCCTGATGCTTTCTTGGAAAGTCAGAATTTAGAGGCATCCAGAACCCAGATCAAACCAGTCAATCCTAAAGGAAATCAACCCTGAATATTGATTGGAAGGACTGATGCTGAAGCTGAAGCTCCAATACTTTGGCCACCTGAAGTGAAGAGCCAACTCATTGGAAAAGACTGTGATGCTGGGAAAGACTGAGGGCAGGAGGAGAAGGGGACAGCAGAGGATGAGATGGTTTGATGGCATCACCGACTCAAGAGACATGAGTTTGAGCAAGCTCCAGGAGATAGTGAAGGACAGGGAACCCTGGCACACTATAGTCCATGGGGTCACAAATAGCTGGACACAACTGAGCAACGACAGAACCTAGGGGGCCCTGGAAGGAGCCAGGGGTGCCCTGCCCCCAGCAGTGGCAGTGCATGTCCCCTGGCTGCCACTTAGGTTGGGGAGGAACTCCCAATTGCCTGGAAAAACCCTCCCACAAATAGCCCTGTTCCTCCCTGCCTGGACCTCCCTGAGGTCTGTGATTGAAAAAATGGGGCGGGGTGGAGGTGGGAGCAGGATTCCCAGGCCTGACCTGCCCCTTCCCCCACCAGGACAGCCCCTTCCCCCACCAGGACAGCCCAGCAAGGGGCATGGACTCTGCTCAGTGGTCTGGGGGCAGTAAACAGCCTCCCAGCTGAGCTTTATTTAACCTGACTGGGTCATGGACAGGGCCTGACCCCTGATCCCCCAAGTAAGACAAATATGGACAAGGGTTATTCATTAGAACATCTCCAGGAAGCTCAGGGTCAGCTCGGCCCCCTGGTTCCCGCCCCCGGGGCCCACCTCCTGCTCAAGTCCTTGAGGTGCAGTCTGGCTCCTGACCCGCCCTGCCTGTCAATCCTCCAGCAGGTATGAAGGACATCAGCAGGGGGGCCCGTCCTGGGTGGGCCCTAAGCAGAGGTGAGGGCTGGACCAGTCAGGCAGGAGGGGAGGGGACCTGGCCTGTCACCTTGATCTGCAGGATGTCCCCTTCGTGGGCAGGCCAGCCACGCAGAACTAGGCCCGTACGGGTGTCCAACAGCACCATGAAGCCCGAGGAGAAGCCGGCCACAACGCTCCGGCCACTGGGGCTGACAGCCAGGGAGCGGACGAGCCCGGGGTTCAGCCCGCTGCTCAGGCGAAACTCATGCTGCCGGCAGAGGAGGAAAAGCTGGGGCTCCACTGCCCAGTCCAACCCGTGTTTCCCCCCGCTAGGTGCAGCTCAGCCTCCAACCCCCAGAGCCTCATTACCCATCAAGGAGAGGCCCCCAGGATCCCTGGCCAGAGTCCCACCCCCACCCCGGAGGGTTTGCTGCTGCAGGTGATCTGTCTCCAGTGAAAAACTCCACCCTGGGCTCCTCTCTTCCTGGGGGGCAGGGGTGGGGGGAGGGGTTTCTCTCCTCCCTGCCAGGCACCCAGGTCAGGGCTGGAAAAAGGGTCGCTCCTGACCTGCAGGCCTGGCTTCCTGCAGTCCACAAAGCGCAGGGTCGAGTCAGAGCTGGCCATGGTGATGCTGGTGTGGGGGGCGGGCATGACGGCCACAGCAGTCAGGGGCACCCGGCTGTCCGATGGCTCCACCGTGCGAAGAGTCTTCCCTGTGAAGGAAAGACATGGTGGGTATGGGGTTCCAGTTACTGATGGAAGAGCCCCAATTCCTCCTATCCCACCTGCTGCTGCTGCTGCTAAGTCGCTTCAGTCGTGTCCGACTCTGTGCGACCCCATAGACAGCAGCCCACCAGGCTCCTCTGTCCCTGGGATTCTTCAGGCAACAATACTGGAGTGGGTTGCCATTTCCTTCTCCAATGCATGTATGCATGCTAATTCGTGTCCGACTCTGTGCGACCCCATAGACGGCGGCCCACCAGGCTCAGCTGTCCACAGGATTCTCTAGGCAAGAACATTGGAGTGGGTTGCCATTTCCTTCTCCCCTATCCCCCCTACCCACCCCATACTTGCCTCCCACATCCCAGATCTCAACGAACACTAAGGATGTTTTTTGACCCTCCCATCTTTCTATTAACATCTCTGTGGCCATGCCAGGCTTCTCTATTCACATAGCAAACTGGCTGAAAGCTACACCTTCCACCGTCTGCTTTGATACTACTCCATCCCCCCAATCCCTGATTTTTAACCTTATTTTTCCCTACAATGACAACACAAAATAAGCAAGCAACTGTTTACTAACCAGGATACTACATGCTACATGTTAAGCCAAACCTCTACGCGTTATCTACTTAAGCATTTGTTCTGATTCCCATTTTGCAGATGGGAAAACTGACGTGTCCAGGGACTTCCCTGGTGGTCCAGTAGCTGGGGACTCTGCGCTGCTAATGCAGCAGGCACGGATTCAATCCCTGGTCGGGAAACTAGGATGCCACATGCCAGCAGCATGGCCAAAAGACTAACACACACACACACATACACATCGATGCTCCCAGCAGCAGGGGGACTTGCTCAGTCACTCAGCAAGGAAGCTGGCAGACCCTCACACTCAAGTCTGATGGATTCCAAGTCCTAAATGCTCCGTTCTGTGGACTCACTGCATCACCCCCAACCACACACCGTTACACCCCAACCCGCCACCCTTGGTAGAGGACAGAACCGCAGCTACAGAACAGGCCTCACCCGGGCCCGCTCACCTGTGAAGGGGTCCCAGACGTGCACAGCCCCGTCACAGCTCACTACACACTGCGGGGCCTCGAGCTGGCCCACGAAGAATACGCTCTTGCGGTGTTGGGCGTAGACGAGGCGTGGGGCCGTCTCGCTGGTGCCGTCCCCGGAGTTGTAGAGTGGCCAGAGGCGCACGGTGCGGTCCTTGCTGCCGCTCAGAAAGAAGTCCTCGCCGCTCAGGGGCACCACGCACTTGACGGCCCCCGAGTGGCCTGGGAAGCTCTGCAGGCGGATCTGGTGGAAGTGGAAGTGGGCGTCCTGCTGGCTCACGCCAATCTCGTACTGCCAGTAGGCCAGCCAGTTCCCACTCAGCCCATGTGCGCTCCGCGGCAGCTCCCGCTTCAGCGCATTGTCCTCACTCTGGCTGCCAGGCTCCCCGCCGCCCACCCCAGAGATGGGGCCCAGAGGGCCGGGGCTGTCAGGCTGGGAGTCATTGGGGATCTGGATGCGGTTCCCAACCAGGACACTCCCAAAGGTCCCCGAGTGGCTGTCGTCCTGGGGGCAGCCCCCACCCTGGGGGTCCCACTCCGGGCCGGCGCTGGGCGCGGTGGGCTCCACGATGGCAGGGCTACGGCTGCTCGGGCTGATGCTGTCCAGGTACAGCCCCGCCAGCTCCCCTACCAGCTCGTGGTTGGGGACAATTTTCCGGATGATGTCACCTGGATGGGAGCGGGAGAGGTCCTGAGATGAAGGGAGATGGCCAGCAACTGCCGCCACCCACCCAAGGGGCTTGGGAACCACAGCACACAGGGAAGATACTGGCTGTGCAACTCTCAGCAAGTAACTCTTTGTCTCTGAGCCGGCTTCCTCCTCCCAGGAAAACCTGGATTCACGCCTTCAGTATGGACATGTGAGCATCTTTCCTATGAGCTGGGTGCCACGCCGGGCATCAGAAACAGAACAGGGACCAAGACACGTGATGCTCTGCCTCCCACGGCTCAGATGTCAGCGCAGGGATGACAACACATCCGACCAGGGCTGCTCATACTATTCAGGGAGATGACACATGTGGACACTCGGCACAGGGCCAGGCCTGCACAGGAAGCTACGTGAATGGTGGGCCGCTCATTCCTCTTGGGCGGCTCCTAAGACATCAGTCCGGCAGCCTGGCTCCCCTCCCTGCCCCAGGGACAGGCTAGGCCACTCCTGTGCCCCCCCACCCCCAACTGGCCAAAATTCAGTCTCTGTTTATATGTCACTGGGACTCAGAGGTCTAAGGCTCTGACCCAGAAAACTGCACCTAACAACCACTACTGACTCCAGGGACGGGAAGTGGGGCCCTCCCAGGGGAAGAATGGTAGCTGCAGAGGCTGGGAGGGGACATGATGCGGCAGTACCCAATAGGCAGGAGAAGGGCACGTAGATTGTGTATGCCATCTCCAAGGTGAACACCTTCTGCAGCTCGTCCAGCAGGGCGGGGTCCGCCGGACGCAGCTGCCCATCAGAGAAGGCCACCTCTGGCAGCTGGCCCTCACTGCGGCCCACGGACTCCAGCTTCAGATCCTGTGGGCAGGAAGCCCTGGGGAGTTAGCAGAGGCCATGGCCATTGGCCAGCCCGCAGCTGCCAGGTACATCTGCCCGGTACATCTGCCCACCTGGTGCCGAAGTTCATGCAGCTGAGAGAAGACACGAAAGAAGGTGGCCACAGGCTCACTCAGGTGCTGCTGGACCATCTCCTGTCCGATACGCAGGCAGATGAGGGCGATGAGGCTGATGGTCTTCATACACAGGACAGTCCGGGCCTGGGCTCCACTTGGGAACCTGCCAACAGAGATTATAAGCTCCAGTGATCCCCAGTCTAGAGGGCTTGTCCAGAATCTATTACAAGCTGTAAACAAAAGGGGCTGTAAGACCACCTCATCCAAACCAGATGAGGAAACAGAGGCACAGAAAAGTGTGGCTTGCTCAGGGTCACCCAGCCAGGATGAGGAACAGGATGTCTGACACCCCACTCCCACCCTGGGGTAGCCCCCTCTGCTGGGCTGCTCCCTGGTGGGGGATGTGGGCAGAGACTTACCCGGTGACGAGAGACGTGAGGAAGCTGAGCACGGGCAGCAAGACCTCGTGGCTGATTCGGGGCAAGATGTCCATGAGGGTGGTGTCCGAGAGGTACACGATGATTTTCTGGGTCAGCGTCACAGCAGCCAGCAGCCCCGCCTCCTTGCGGCTGTTCAGTCGACTGGGGCCCGAGGTGCTACCGGGGGCCACCTATGGCAACAGAGCAGATGAGGGCCAGGTGGCCCCACAGACCCCCTGTAACCCCCAGAAGTCCTGGGTCAGCCCTCAGGCTCCTCAGCACCCCCAGATCCCAACTGACCAGGTAGCTGATGTAGGGCAGGTACTGGTAGGTGAGGACAGGCTCCCCATAGAGGTGGGCGATGTGCAGGAGGCAGCTGAGCACGGGCGCCGACACTATGTCGCCCAGGATCGGTCTCTTCTGATAGATGTTGCCCACGCTCAGCGGGGTGCTCTCGCCATTGCCCCCGGTGAACTGCTGCCGGGTGGGCCCTGCCAAGGAAGGGCCAGCAGTCCTGAGCAGCCCGTGGACAGTGAGAGGGAGGAGCCCTTAGGGAACTGCAGTGGCCGCTCATGCTCACTCCAGCCTGGGGTCTCCTTGCACCCGACCCAAGCAAGGAAGGCACTCACAGCAGACTGGGACCCAGGAGGAGGTCTGAGATGAGAACGTGGAGGATCCACTACAGGGGGCCAGAGGGACAAAGAGCTGAAGGAAGCCCCATACTCAATCTTACCAACGTAACACGACGTCAGCAGGCGGAGCAGGTTCCGGGCCACATGGCGAGAGGCCACGGTGGGGCCGAGCTTGGCGGACAGCCAGCGGACCATCTTGCAGGCTGTATCTGCAGGGCGGGAGTAGTCCCTGAGTGCATCAGATAACAGGGGCTCACGACTCCCCCACCCCACCCCATGGGCCCCACCTAGTGACACTGGTCCCAGCTCCACCCAGGAGCCCAGCCTGAGCGTGGTGGCCCCAAGGCCCCACCCTCCCTTTAGCAGAGCAGCCTGTGGGAGTCTGGCTTTGGGGCAGCTCCAGGCACCTCTGTGAAGTGAAAGTCGCTCTATCGTGTCCGACTCTTTGGGACCCCGTGGACCATACAGTCCATGGAATTCTCCAAGCCAAAATACTGGAATGGGTAGCCTTTTCCTTCTCCAGGGGATCTTCACAACCCAGGGATTGAACCCAGGTCTCCCGCATTGCAGGCGGATTTTTTACCAGCTGAGCCACAAGGGAAGCCCTACTTGGGCACAAACTGCAGGAAGGTTACTCTTATGGTGACTCTCCCCCAATTCCTAAATGAGGAGGTGCCCTCCACCCTCTCCGTTTCTCTTCACTCTCTCAGTCTAACCACACTGGCCTTTCACAGGTTCTTGAATGGAACCATGACAGCCTCAGAGCCTCACACATGCTGTTCCCTCTGCCCGGAATGCCCTTCCCACCACAGACCCTGCCATGTTTGCCCAGCTTTCTCCTCCTCATTGAACTTCCACCAGCACTACTTTCAAGGAAGTCTTCTCTGACCCCTGAAAACGAGATCTAAGTCCCACTTTATGTTCCCTCGTAGTACCCAGCCACGTTCTTTGCAGCACTAACAGAACTCCTGCCTACAGCGTGGCATCTCCTCTGCTAGACATGAGCTCTAGGAGGGCAGGCCCGCGTCTCTGCTGTGTGTAGATCGGCTCCATCCACCACTCGGTGCAGAGCTCAGCAGATGACGACCATCAGACCAACACCTCCAGGCCCAAGAACTCACCAAGAAGGATCTTCTGTTCTTTGCCCTCCGACTGCTCGGTCAGCGGCTCCTCTTCTTCCTCCCCGTTGGCCCCGGCGTCGCCAGCCACAACCGTATCCATGGACAGCACAGTGTCGGAGAGCATGAGCTCGGATGTCTCAGGGACCTCTTCTTGTTCGCCCTCCCCCTCCCCCACCTCCAACACCACACAGCCTTCCTCCTCCTCCTCCTCGTCCTCCTCGGAGCCCTCGCTTTGCTTCAAGTCTTGGCTGCTGTCGCCTGACCTGAGGCTGCTCTTGTCCACCGGGACGCCCCCCTCGTCGGCCACCCGCTCCTCGCCCAGGGAGGCCTCACTGGTGCTGCTCTTGTCGCTCAGCCGGCCCAGGCTCACAGCCTCAGCCTCCTGGGGCTGAGGGGACTCGGCCACGTAGAGCCCGGCCTGGAAGTCCTCCGTCTCGGGGAGGTCAGCCTGGTCGTGGAAGCTGACGCCAGAGGTGTAGTCCGGGAGCCCCAGGCCCGAGGCAGCCGCAGGCTCCCTTTCCATGTGGATCTCCTCCTCAAAGGCACAGGACCCGGGCCTGGACCCCAGGAGCCCACTTTCCTCATCCTCGGCGGCCCCCGCCAGGCCCTTGTTTTCCTCCTGTGAGGCCTCCACGCCAGCCAACACCTGCAGGACGTGGGGCAGGAGGTGGACAAGAAAGGCCTGCAGGCCCAGCCGCACCATCAGCTGGGCCACAAAGCAGTCAGTGTACAGGTAGAAGCGGCCGTGGAGCTGGCAGGGGCTCTCGTAGGCCCCAATGAGAGGCTTCAGAAGGTACTTATTGGCATTCTTGGGGCCCAGGGCCTTGGCTACAGGTTCAAATAGGTACCAGGCCGCATACACGGCCGTGTGCTCCTCAGACATGAGTGACAGCACGAAAGGCAGCAAGATCTCCAAGCCCTCAGGGGTGATGTCACTCAGAACGGCACCCAGCTGCTGCCACAGGGCAAAGACCAGCTCCCGCCCCTGGGCCTCGTCCTCCACGCGCCTCACCTGGTACAGGAGGATGAATTTGTGCAGCGCGGGGAAGTATGGGGGGAAGGGGACCACAGAGCTGAAGGGGCTGAGGAGCTGGGCGGGGCAGGGTGGGGGCAATCCCTGGGAGACGGGCCTATATGTAAACAGTGGGTCCAGCTTGCCCCTCCCTGCAACCACGGGGCCTTGAGGGCCACTCAGCTGCAGAAGTGTGTCCAGCACGGGCTGCAGAGACACCGGGACCTCCTTGGGATGGCGTGCACAGAGCCCCTGCACAGCCTTGAAGCGTACCCACAAAGGTGCATCAGGCTGCAGTGTCCGGACCCTGGTGGCAAACACCATCTCAGCCAACAGGACCCCCAGAGCCTGCATGTCCCGATGAAAGAGGTCCCGCAGCTGCACGGGGGGCTGAACCCAGGGTTGCTCAGGCACCTCCAAGCGGCCCCCTAGGCCTTTGGTCAAGAAGTTGCCTAGTTTCTCCAGCTCCTCCAGAGCCTGCAGAGGACTGAAGCCCTCCGGAAGAAGAATCTTGCCCTCCTCACCTTCCCTGGGGTCTGTCCCAGCAGCTCTGTTCCGACGGCCCGGTCGAGAGGCTGAGGCCCCTGAGAAAGGCAAGAGGCCTGGCGGGACTTGACTGGAGGACGAAGTAGAGGAGGGAGACGGTCCCAGCTGGTCACCTGTCTTCCCAGCGAGAGAGATGGAATCCAGAGCTTCTGTGGCCTGCTCCAACTCATCTTCCCCTACCCCGGGCCTGTCCCTGGCCCAGCCAGCCTCACAGGGAGTAGCCTCCAAAACTGTCCTGCCCATCCCATTCGTAAGCTGTGCAGGGAAGTCCTCCCGGCCTGTGCTCTCCTGGATGGTGTGGAACCATAGCCTGGGGACGAGGGGAGGTTCAGGGGCGAGGGCAGGGGCCCCTGCCAGGCGCTGGGGATGTGGCTGATCGAAGAGCTGTACCACGCCATAGCTGGTCAGGTGTGTGTGGGCGTCCACCAGGTGCAGACACACGTTCTTCTCCTTCACAGCCTCCTTGCCCTGTAGTTTGTAGCCAAAGGTGAGGTCAATCCAGTGGTGTAGGTCCTGGGACACCTCTCGGCTCTCCAGCAGCGCCCGGTGGGCAGCCACGAACTCCTGGTTGGAGCAGCACCAGGCCGGCACATCCAGGTCAGGCATGTCAGGGTGGATGGAGCAGAAGATGGAGGGGTCGGTGTAGAACTCGGGAATGCACTCATCTGGAGTCCAGCTCTGCATTCGCTCCATGCTGGCCGGGTACTCGTGGGGCTCCCACTGCGCCCTCACGTGTCCACAGAGCACAGACCGGGGTGTGCGCCGGGCCTTGTACACATAGTAGGTGATGTCAGAAAGCACGTCGGAGATGTGGTGAGGGACGTGAGGTGGCTCCCCGCCGCCTGCACCCCCTGCCACAAACGCCTGCCGGGTCATCTCATAGGTGAAGTCCAGCTGCTTATCCCCCTTGTTGAGGCGGAACTTGGACTTGCGCAGGTCTCTGAAGCGCCCACGGGGCGCGGTGAAGTCAACCACCCAGGGCAGCACCGGGTGGTAGTTGGGGTCCCCCTGCCGCCGACCTGCCAACCGATTCAGTTGCATGAGGTAGTGAAAGTTGCTAATGCGGCCGTGGACCCAGTCTAGCACAAGGCCCCTGAGCTCCTCCTGGCAGGTGGGACACCCAGGTCCCCGTCGTCCCTCCTCGCCAGGCTCGACACCTGCCCCGTTTCTTGCTTCCGGGGTCTCCTCATCCCCTGCCTCCTCGGGCCTCTCATAAGCACTCAGGTCCAGGCGGAGCTCGCTGCAAAGTTTCTCATCCACGGCGATGTGGTGCAAAGACAGGGCCCCGCAGGCCAGTCCCTGGTGGTGACAGGCATCCATGGCCCTCAGCACACGGAAGAGAATGAAGAGCACCTTGGCTTGGCTGTTGGTCAGCTTGGCGGGGCTGAAGGTGACCACATCGTGCAGGGAGAACTGCACATACGGGTAGACCACGTAGAGCATCTCCGGTGACTCCAACAGAGCCTCGGCTCTCAGAAGACTGGGAGAGGCAGGGCAGCCCCGAGGGGCACAGGGGCCTTCTCTGGCATATGAGGGGCACTGTGCAGCTTCACCCAGTGGCAGGAAAGGGCAACCATAGACCCTCTGCAGAGCCTGTCGCACTGAATCCAGGGCAGGGACAGCCGCGGGGGCAGGGCTATGACTGTAGGGCTGCCCGTAAGTATGATACGCGTGGCGCCACAGGTTGCGATAATTCTGGGCAGCCACATCCTGCATGAAGCGAGTGAGGGTCTCCGGGGTGCTGGACCCCTCCTCAAAAGGCAGGCCGCCCAGCGCGTAGGAGAGCCTTCGTTTCCGCAGCCCGTGCACCTCGACTCGAGTCCAGCCGGCAGGCAGCCTCTGCACGGAGCGTTGCAAGAAAGTCCTGACTTCCGCTTCGCTCAGGCCTTCGGCGCGCGGACAGGGTCCCGGGGGCAGCCTGCGCTCGCGGAGGCTGGCCAGCCAGCGCGCGGGCACTAGAGCCACCACGTGTGCGCCCCCCGGGGCCGGAGCCAGCTGTCGGGCATCGATGTTCAGGTCCCTCTCCACGCTCCGGAGCAGCTCCTCCATGTCGGGGCTCGGGGGCGGTGACCAGTCCTCCGCCTTCGCGGTAAGCGCGACTTCCCGCCCCCTGCTCCTCAGGGCCATCCCCTCTTGGCCGCCTGGGGGCAGCGCGGGGCTGAGCCCGGCCACAGCCCCCCTCGCCTCGGCTTCCGGGATGCCAGGTGGGTAGGGGTGAGCGAGGGACTGGGGCTGGGGCGGAGGAGGCGGGGATGGGCCGGGGACAGAGTGGGGCCGCGGGGGCGCTCTTACCCCTCCGCAGGGTCCTGCGCTCCGGGCGCGGCCGGGCGGGGGCTGAGGGGCGCCAGCGCCAGGCTCCACCGTGACGGGTCAGCTGACGCTGCTCACGTGATCGCCCCGGTACGGAAACAACCGCACGTGGCTCGACTGAGCCCGGGAACCCCGCCTCCTCTAGGCCGCGCCACCGCCCGCCGGCCTCTCCTTCCCCGCACCCTGCTAGGCCTGGTGGCGGCTTCGCTTCCTCCCGGGCTGAATCGGGCAGGGGTGGGGGCTATGAGCGGCCCACGAGACTTCCCTTTCCCTCCTTACTTCCTCCTTCAAGCGCTGGGACGCGGACCTAGGGAGGGTTTCCCTTAGAGAGGGCAGCCTTTAACCAGGTGATCACCCCCGCCGCCGCAGCCGCCGCATCCGCCGCCACAACCACCTCCCTCTGGTTTTACCGATAAGAAACCTGAAGCAGAGCTGGGACTTTTCACATTAAGTCCCTTCACCGCCTCTATGCTGCCTTCCAAAAGAAAGAGCTTTTAATTTTCCGAAGTTTCAGTAGTAACATTACATTTGGCCCTGGCAACACTCAGTGATTTAGGAAGGGCGGTTATTATTGTTCATATTTTACAGGTAAAAAAACAAGAACCTCCGAAGAGGCTTTTCCAAGTGGCAGCATGGAAACTCACCAAACTGGGGCACAGATCTGCTCTGGAGTCTTCCCCACTGACAGCTCTTTTAAAGCCTTTTTTTTTTTTTTCTAATAATAAAATAAAAATTCTGGGCAATCTTGGGGAGAGAAGTTGACCAGGCTGAAAAGCCAGGATGGAAATGTTCCCCCAAGACTTCCTGTTGAAGATCTGCTTCTGCTGTATGACAGAGCCTGCCTGCTGTTGTCTGAGCCTTGCAGATGCCACCATGGCTGGGGGGACGGTGCAGCACGTCAGGGAGCAGAAACCAGCGAGCTGGGCCAGAACTACAGGACTCCTTCAAGAGGTCTCGGTTCTGACTCATTTACAGGATTGACAGGCCATTGTGTTCAGCGAGTGGCCAATATCTCTCTTTTTCCAGTCCTACTCCTAGAAGGAGAGTTTGCCTCATGTAGGAGTCTGGTGTGGAGGTGTGGGAGCTCCATAAAGGCACTTAAGAAAAAAATGAAGTCCTAATTAGAGAGGAGCAGGAATGGCTCAGCCATAATTTGATTTCATCTGTATCCTTCTTGAAAAAAGCAGCTAGAACCGCTGATGTGCTTGGTCACATGACCTTGACCGGTAATAACAGCTACCATTTACAGAACACTGATCAGGAGCCAGGCATCTTGCTAAGCAGTTTGCATACTTTAAATTCTCACCCCAACCCTTTTTAAGAGGATAGTTTTAGATCTGTTTTAGGATGAGGAAGCTGACTACTTTAAGTAATTTGCTTAGGTCCCATAGCTAGGAAGTGGTAGAACCAGGATTCAAATCTAGGCCTGGCTCATTCTAAAACTAATGTTCTTTGTACTCCTTGGCCAAGTACTATTTTGTTTTTAATTAAAAAAAAAAAAAAAAAATTTGGCCATGCCTGTGGCATGTGGGATCTCAGTTCCCCAACCAGGAATGGACCCTGTGCTCCCTGCAGTAAAAGCACAGAAAATTAACCACTAGATCTCCAGGGAAGTCCCTTGTTTTGTTTTTTTAATTTTATTGGAGTATAGTTGACTTGCAGTGTTGTGTTAGTTTCAAGTGTACAGCAAAGTGATTCAGTTATACATATATTCATTCTTTTTCAGATACTTTTCATATAAGTTATTACAGAATACTGAGGAGAGTTCCATGTGCTGTATGGTAGGTCTCTGTTGGTTATCTGTTTTATATATAGTAGTGTGTGTGTGTTAATCCCAAGCTCCTAATTTGTCCCTCCCCCACTGTTTTCCCTTTGGTAACCATCATGCTATATTGTTTTTTTTCACTTGGGAAATTATGTGTTCTTAACAATCTTGTCCATTCTAAAGGAGGTCCGTCCTGGGTGTTCTTTGGAAGGAATGATGCTAAAGCTGAAACTCCAGTACTTTGGCCACCTCATGCGAAGAGTTGACTCATTGGAAGACTCTGATGCTGGGAGGGATTGGGGGCAAGAGGAGAAGGGGACGACAGAGGATGAGATGGCTGGATGGCATCACCGACTCGATGGACATGAGTTTGAGTGAACTCCAGTAGTTGGTGATGGACAGGGAGGCCTGGCGTGCTGCAATTCATGGGGTCGCAAAGAGTCGGACACGACTGAGTGACTGAACTGAACTGAACAATCTTGTATCCTCAACATTGGTCTAAATACCTAAGACCAGAGGAGGTTCTGGAGGTAGTGCCTGCTTCTTGCGTGCTGCGTGTTAAGCTGCTTCAATTGTGTCCAACTCTTGGTGACCCCATGGACTGTAGCGCTCCAGGCTCTGTCCACGGGATTCTGCAGGCAAGAATACTGGAGTGGGTAGCCACTCCCTTTTCCAGGGGATCTTCCCAACCCAGGGATCGAACCCACGTCTCATGACTCCTGCACTGGCAGGCGGGTTCTTTACCACTAGTGCACCTGAGCCTGCTTCTTAGTACCAACAAAATTTTGCAGTCTTCTTTGCTCTGCTCTCAGTTTACCTAGAGTAAGGAGGCATTCCTTTTTCTTTCTTCAAGTTTGTGTGTGCCCTGCCCTCTAGTGGTTTTAGCTTGTAATGCACCAATGACCTTGAGTGTAACTAACCTTATCTCTTAAGAGTTCTTTCCATTTCTCATATTGAGATGTCTTTGCAATACTGGGCACTGGTGTTCTAAAATTCTGGGGTAATGACACCTTCCCCAGTTCAAACCCTAAGACCGTGGTTTTTCAAACGTTATGACGTACTTCTGATTGAGACCTCTGGAATCTGAATTTTTAACAAGCACTAGGTATTTCTGATGCAGGCAATCTGCAGGCCACATTTTGAAATACTGTGTCCTGTAATAACTCTGTTTCCAAATGCTCCCTGAATCTCAGCCCAAGCACCCTTGGGCTTCGGGGGATCTGGCACCAAGTCAGCGACTCTCCTTCACCAAACCCCATATTGAGTTTCTTGGAGGTCACGGCTTGGATGGTCAGGGAGGAAGCCTGCAGCAGTCCCGACAGTCAGCCTGTGCTGATGGAGCTTAGCTCTTGCCAATGTGGCAAGGAGAAAAGTGAAGGAAGCTAAAGTTTAGTGCACCAACTCTGAGTCAGGTATTGTGCTAGGTGTTTTCAAACATATTCTTTTTTAAAACCCTACAATAAGCCATGATTTTATTATTCATTCAATTTTGTAGATGAGGAAATTGTGGCTCAGAGATGTGAAGTATCTTCATCGAGCTTACAGGTGGTAAGAGTTGGAATTTGAATCCAAGTTTGTCTAACTCAGTGGTTCTAAATGGAGGGCGATTTTGGCCCCCAGGGGACATCTGGTCAGTCTGGAGACGATTTTGATTGTCATAAGTCGGTGGGGGGGGTTGTGCTAAAGGCACCTAGTGAGCTGAGGATCCCAGTAAACAAGCTACTGTGTACAGGACAGCTCCCACAAGTGCTGTGATCAAAAACCCTGGGCTCAAAGCCTGTTGCTTTTGCCCTACACAGTGGCAGGATGGCAATATGGTAAGTTAGAACAAAACAGGAAAGGGCCTATCCCAAGGGTCTTGGGTGAGAAGAAGGGAACAGGACTTCTGTGCTAAGCATAATGGTAAACGGGGGCAGCTGGTGAGATTTCTCTTTCTTCCAAGCTTGGCCAAGACCCTGCTCAGTTTCTCCCAACCTTGCCAAGTCAGTCCTGGGACGTCACACTAAGCTTGTCCTGGAGTGACCCCGACTCCCAGCTCAGGGCTGAGCAAAATATTTACCTGGGTCTTCCAGCACAGGACTTCCTAGCCAAAGCCCCTGGTTCCTGGGGCCTTTGTGCTCCACCTGCGGCCCCTGGGAGGTTCCACATTAGCACCTTTGGCAAGGCGGGGGGATGGGGAGGTGAAAATATAAAAAAATGGAGCAGTGTAAAAAATGTATATGGAGTAATGGGCAAAGCCAGGAGGATCTCCTTAGCAGGACCCTGTCTGGGGAGGAACCTGAGAGGGAGTAGTGGGGAGCTGGCCTGGAAAGCAGAGTTCTGACACTGGGGAGGCTCCTTTCCACAGCCATTTTTCTCCTCCAGGTTTGGACTGTAGATTCACGGGACCTTCCCCAGTACCCATTCCGAGAGCACCCACACACCCAGGCAGCCACCATTCTGGGCTTCCCCAATACTGGCCTCCCAACTAGACCAGGGGAGGGCGAGTCTGAGCTGACTGTGCTGACAGGAAATACCTCTCGTTCCACGCTCAGAGCCTCTGAAGACCTAACCAGCAGACAGGGGCGGGAGAGGAGGGAGAGAGGAGGGAGGAAGAAGGGGAGCGTCGGGGAGGGAGGAGATGGGGGAGGGTGGGGGAGGGTGGGGGAGGGAGGCAGCCTTGGAGTGAGAGAGAGGAAAGAACGTACAAGCAGGTCCCCCATATTTGGGGTTTCATCTTCCTTTGCTCACCACCCATGGAGGGGGGGGCGAGGGCGGAGAAGAAGGGGATAGAGGAGGGTAGAACTGGAGGAGGATGTGGTAACAGCTGATTCGTCCCCTGAGGTCACACTTTCCAACAATCAGCTGTTACCGGGGTGGAAGGCAGGAAGTTTCCTTAAAGGCACAATGTTCTGAACACAGGTTCGGCATTCTGGAGCTCGTAGGAGCCATAGCAATCCCTTGATGGAGCCTGTCTTTCGTGCAGAAGGAACTACCTCACACTCTAGGCTGTTACCTTCACCCTCAATTGGGAGCTTATGGAAACATCATGAATCCCTCTACACACGTCCCTTTTTGATGGTGGCAGAGAGATGGGAATGATTGAGATAGGGTGGACCTCACACTTGCCCCTTTAACGAAGCGGTTCTGCAGCTTTTGCCAAGTCATTGGGTTCTTTTCCGATTATTATTAATTTTTTTTGGCCCATGTCCCCGCCCCTCTATGCTCTGATTGGCCTCTGGGGAAGGAACAGCCTCCTCATTGGTCTCCACCTCCGAAATCTCTTCCCCAAGTAGGCCTGAGTCAGTGAAAAGCTTCTGGGGGGCGGGACAGAATGGGGGTATCGTCCTGAGGACGGGGTTGCTGGCCAGTTGCACGTTGGCCCGGCCCGTCCCCTAGTTTCTGACCACAAGTCTAACTTCTACCCTCAGGTGAAGACTGTGCTATAAATCTTTCGTTGGGAAGCTGCTGCTTGACAGGCTTTGTCTCTCTGTGACTGGGGCAAGACATCTTCTACCAGAAGTTTCCTCTGATTAGGAAGGCCCTCCAGGAGGAGGAGTGGATTAGACCTCTCCAAGAGAAAGCTGAGGCCAGCGGAGGTGGGCAGTCCTCACTCCTCCAAAAGTTCCCAGGAGTCCTCATTTCAAAGGAAGAGTCTGTGTGCCCTGGGGCTGATTTCCACCTTCAGTTCTCACTCCTGCAGCCTCTCCTGCTCTTCCTGAGAGAAACATCGCCTCCTGCAAGAGGTCAGTGAATCCGTTTGGGGGCTGTCTAAAAGAACCACTCACAGCTCCGAGAAGGAGGGGCTGTAGCCCTTTAAGGAGTTCGCCGGGATGGATTCTGAGAGGAGTTTAAAAATGCCAACTCACAGAGCGCGCTGGATTCTGGGAACGAGGTGTCAGACCGAGAACTACATTGACCAGTATGCACCGCAAACACACACGCCTCGACTTCCTTCTGCACTTTAGGACTCGGGTTTGACGTAGCGCCCCTCTAAGCAAGTAGCTTAGACGCAGGGCTAAGCCACACCTTTTTACCTATTGGCCAGCTCTCGAGTTGGTGGGCGTGGCTTAGCCTTACTCCACTCGGCAAAGGGGTGGCCTCCTTGCCAATCAAAGCTAAGACGGCCAGGGAGGCGGGACCAAGGCGAAGCGCTGGCGCCCCCGAGTGGGTGTAGTCACGCTGCCCAGCAGTGGGCGGTGATTGGCCCTGGGCCGTGCAATCGCAGTTTGTGCGTCACGACGCCGCCAGCTGATCGGAGACTGGAGCCGGTGTGTGCTGGGCGCTGGGAAGAGACAGCGCCGCCGGCCGTGGGGATCGGACGCACTGATTTGCTCCCCTACCCTCAGCAACCCCCCCCACCCAGCACCAGGTGGGTGTGAGCTGGGGTCCCGGCAGCACAGGAGGGAACCGTGCTAACGGGGTAATGGGGGAAAGTAGGGTCCTGACGGCCACACCCTGCCCTTCCGGGGGAGGGGTGAGGGGGCGGCGGGGGTTGGGGAGTTCCGGGGGAGAGGGGCCTTGACTGGCTGGAGTAGTGTGTCAGGAGGTTTAAAGAAGGAGTCTGGGACAGTAGTTGTGCAGAAGGTTTTGCGGAGTAGCTGGGAGGAAGACGAGGGGCCAGAGGGCTGGGGGCGGCTAACCTCGGCGCCCTCTGGTATGAGGATACGGGAGCCGGCCTCCCAGCTTGAGGAGGATTTGGACAGGGCGGGTAGCGGGGAGGTGCTTTGCCTGTGCCGGCAGTCACTGGGTCAGGGCCAGTTGAGCGCCCTGGCAGGGAAGGGGTCTCTGGGCGGACCAGCCCCTCCTCTCGTTCCCTCCAGGGGATGTTATGTAAGGGGGGAGGGGAGAGGAGTAGGGGGCGGCGGTGCGGGGGCCTTATGCAACCCAAAGGTTAGGGTTTCACCGCGGGTTGGTGGGGGGAGCAGGCAGAAGGAGAGCCTGGAAACTCTAACCTTCCCCCCTCCCCAGCCTAACTGGCCGTCTTGAGCCGAGAGAAGGTCACCTCTGCACCTCCCCCCAGCCTGTCCGGTTGTGGGGCCCCTAGCCCAGGCCTGGCCCTGACCGCCTGGGAAGCCGGCTGGCTGGGTGGGGCGCCTGGGTTAGTCATCACTGGGCTCCCTCTCTCCCCACCTCTCGGCCAACTCTTGGCCCCTCCCCGTGGCCTCTGGCTAGGCTATTGCCCCCACCTCCCTCCGGCCCTAGTTCCAGCCTCCAACTCATTTGGCCTGTCATCCTGGCTGTCAGACTGAGCTAGGAGCTGTCAGAGTGCCAAAGGGTTGATGGAGCAGCTGGTCAGAGGGTCAGTGCCCTGGGCCCACCCCTCCCTGCAGCCAAGGGCACCTGCTTGGCACAGACTCTCAGCAGCAGCTGAGTCCTATGGGTTGAACAGAGCCTGCTCAAGCAGATAGGAGTGGGAAGGAGTTGAACTGGTCACCTGGGAGAAGGAAGGTGCCACAAAGTTCATGCCTCCCAAGAGGGTTTTGTAATTTGAAAACCTCCCACCCTAATCTCTCTTTACCCTCTGAGTATAGATATCTAAAGGCAAGACCACCTTGTCCCCTCACACTGGCATGGACCATGCCCTTCGACAGAGTGTCAGCACAGACCCACCCTCCCAAGCTCGCAGCCTTCAAGCCTGCCACGCCCCCAGCCCCCTCCCTGGGCCATGCTGCAGGGCCCGGCTTTTCCTGCTGATTCATGCGTTGGAACTGTGGGGGCGGGGCTTGGAACTTGGAACAAAGTTCAGACATGGAGGGGCCGGCAGACAGCCTGGAATTCATACCAGATGTACCCGGAATGTGCAAGCGGAATGCCTGGCATTTAAGAGTCCTGGGGAAGCTGCCCAACCACCCTGCCCTACCTCCCTTTCCTCCAGCCTCTGGTCCCTTTTCCTCTCCTCACAGTCCCAGGAACCTCTGCTGACCTTCGAAACCCTAAACCTCCTCCCTTCCTTACTCTTCCCCAGATGTAGGCACCACCCCCCCAAAACTCTTCTTCCTGCTGAATTCCCTGAGACTGAGTCAGTTGCCCTGATCCCTCCCATTTCTGGACCTGAGGTACACCTTCTCACCTAATACCTGGGTAACTGGTGGAGGGTGTCCAGGCTCCCCGATCCTGCCCTCTCAGTGCTGAGGAGGCTGGAGGCTGCCCTGTGGGTAGGTGGGTAGCCAAGGCGACAAGGGGTGAGAGCACATTCAGGTTTCTACAGCCTTCAGTTCTGGAAAGAGGAGCAGGGAAGTAGGTTCAGAGCTGCCTCTTGTCCCTTGCTGGAGGCCCAGATCAGAGCCAAGAAGCCCTTCATTAGAAGGTTGAACATCCACTGGAGCTGGACTTTGAGGGCCAGTGGGACAGTGTCCCTGTAACATGGCCTTGCTCATGTCTTTCCCATTTTTCTTTCCTTTCCCTTTTAGGAACCTGTGCCTCCCACATCCTCACCTGGCTGAGCCGCAGTAGTTCTTCAGTGGCAAGCTTTATGTCCTGACCCAGCTAAAGCTGCCAGTTGAAGAACTGTTGCCCTCTGCCCCTGGCTTCGAGGAGGAGGAGGAAGAAGAGGAGAAGGAGCTGCTTCCCCCCTCTGGAAGGTGACAGAACTGGGGCTGGGAAGGTCTGAACAGCGAGAGTGATGATACCTTTTAGGGAAGGGAACCCTATTCAGTTGGAGAACCTTGCCCCAGATTGACCCAGCAAGAGAGAGAGTTTCAGATCAGAGATCCTGGCTGAATTGAGGAATAGAAGGCTCTGAGTACCCAAGCTTAGTTGCTCTTTGACAGTGGGAAGAAGTGGAGCAAAGAAATCCTGCCTTACCCTTTACGCAAATGTCTTTCCTGATCCTCCTTCCTTCCTTGCCCCTCATTCCTTCCTACTGGCCTTTCCAAGTTCAAAAGTAAGTTTCTTCTTCAGGGAAAAGGTCATACTGAGTTGCCCATCTGAGTAGTCATCTCCCTCCTCTTACCTCTTCCCTGTATTTCCTTAGTCTGGCCCAGACTCTAAATTCAGGGATACTCACCTCCACGTGGGACCCTTAGGCCTTCTGTCTCGGTTTCTCCACCTGTGAAATGGGGAGTCACACAATTGAGCATGCATGAAGGAATCAGAAGCCCACTTTTGTGGACTCAGAGCCTGGGCTGTCCTCTGCTGTGGGTGGGAACAGAACAGCTTTTCACATAAGCTGTTGCCCTTCCCCCACCCCTGACCAGAACCCAGCTGGGGCTGGAGGTTGAGGGGAGGGACTAGGGTTAGACCAATGCCAGGAGCTGCTGGGAACTCAGTCTTGGCATTGACTTCCCACCAAGCAAAGGTGGCTCAGGCTTCCCCTGCATCCCAGAGCAGGACCACAGCCCTGATGGGGTTCCAGCTGCCACTGCTGACTTCCCCCACTTTTTAAGGATAGGGTGTGAGATTCAGCTCAGGCCCGTGCAGGCAGGAAATTCTCCTCTCCAGCAACCAGAAGAGATGGGTTTTGAGATGTGACCACTTTAGGGGCATCAGGCAGAATAAAACTGCCACCCCCAGCTCCTGATCTAATCTCACCCTTGGGCTCATGTTCTGGTGTGGTTCAGCCTTGGCCCAGTCTCCCTGCCTGAAGGTAATCAAGTTCACGGGTTACTGGAAGCTGTTCTGTTTGGGGGCAGGAGTTGTGCGGTTAACTGGATCCTGTTCTCCACTTTTGAGGAACAGATTTAGGAGAGAGTAGCTCATTGAACCCACCCTTCTGCAGCCTAAGCTGGATGTGAGTGGACTGCAATAGAGGAGGGTGGGTAGACTTGAGTCCACTCACAGGCTGCAACAAAGGTTGCTCTGTCCCTGGACATTGCTTCCGTCCTTTCTTCCCATCCTCGCTTCACGGGCCACAGTGTCTTCATCCAGCCTTGGGTACATGGCTCTGCCATCCTCACCCTTCATGGAGCAGAAATGAGGAAGAACAGCCTGAAAACACAGAGGCAGACAGAAGACCAGTGAAGGACCAGGCCTGGAGAGCACAGGGCCCTGTCTGGACATCCTGCAGAGGGGGGCCCGTAGAGGCCAGGAGTGCCCCCAGGAGGAGGGAGGACAAGCCACCGTCCATCGAAGACAAGCTTCCAGCCGACTACTTCATTCTCCATTCCTCTCCAGTCTTTCTGCCTCCCTCAGAGACGTGGGACCATGTTGAAGTGTCCTTGACTTCATCCTCCTGCTCCCACCTCTCCTCACCATGTAATTTGTCTATAAGCACCGTAGAGGAGCAAGAGCCAGCTGTGAAAGGACATATGCAGAAAATTCATAAAAGAAATTCCGATAGATAAAACCATGGAAAAAGGTGTGCTTCGTTAGTAATTAAAGAAAGGCAGCTATAGCTGGAAGCATTTTTTCCTGTAGCCAACTATAAGAGGAAAAACAAGACCCAGTTATTGACAAAGAAGTACTAAAATGACACTCTCATATGTTGCACATGGGTATACAAGTGGGTAGTCTTACTGATGTCAGTTGGGTAATGTGTGCCAAACATCCTAAAAGTTTCATGGCCTTTGATCTAGTAATTCTATATTTGGGAATGTATCCTAAGAATATAATTAAAGATTAGTAATAAGATGTTCATCCCAGCAATGCAGTAGGAAAAATTGAGAACCAACTATCCGGTTGGGAATTCATTTCTTTTTCTACTGTGATGAAAATTTGCAAGAGGGGGTTGCTTGAGTAAATTGTTATGGATCCACCCAGATGGTGGAACACTGCGCAGCCATTAAAAGTCATGTAGGAGAGGATTTGACTGGAAAGAAAAATGCTCTCTGAATATTAAAAAGGTTATAAAATGATATGTATTATGTGATCTCAATTTTGCTTTTTTAAATATGGGTGTATACTTATAAGACAGTTGTAAAAAGACTGCAGACATACTCCAAATTGTTAATAATAGTGGTTATCTTTGGATGATGGAATAAAGTTGTAATTTTCCATTTGGTTTTCTGTAGTTGCCAAATTTTCTACATTAATCATGTATGGCTTTCATATAATAAATAAGATTTAAAAGAATCAGTGTAATTTTTAAAACTTCTGGAGAGGTGGGTGTGGAAGAATGAAGAGATCCCCCCAGCCCCATTCACATAATAGGGTTTTGGTGGAGGAGGGGAGTTGTGAGAACATTTGTGGGAGCACCTATTGCTTTATGAATTTTATTCTTTGGGAGTAGCTGGAATCCACTCCTTGTACAGGGAACAGCTGTTGCGCTGACTTGGTGGCAGCCACCTAAAGAGATGTAGAGTGGATGGAGTAAAATGGAAAACAGGAAGAACCTGTCACTCTTCAGAAGAGGAAAAGTTCCCCGCCCCCAAAGCTGAAAGCTTCTGTATAATCCTGACAGTCCTGCTTCTGAAAGCAAGATGTGGCTTTTTCCCTTTGACTCTTCCCCAATCTTGAGATAACCCTGTGTGACCTCTCCTTGCCTCCTCAAATTGGCACAGATAGTCACTCCTCCCCTAATGGGTACCAAGCCCTGGCGGGAGGGGGCGGGGGGTGCTTTTCAAGACTAGGGCTGAATGGTTCCCTTCTTGATGAAAGGGTCCTCTGTAGGGGAGGGGCCCTGGTGGGTCGCTCTTAGAGAAAGGGAGTTGTTCCCTATGAGAGGTACCATGTCAAGGGGGCAGGACTCCTGGAGTTTACATGAGGTTGCTGAAATGTGTTCAAGGTCTGGAAACCTCAGGAAGGAAGGTGGCTGGAAGGAAGTGAGGTGCCCCAGTGTCCCCTCCCCACCCCCTCCGCCCCCTCCCTGCCCCCCCGCTCCACAACTGAGACCAGGGTGGGGCGCGGGGCAGAGCGATGACGAAGTTTATGCCCATAGGAACGGGTTTGCCCTGGCCTCTGACTTCAGGGCTGCGTGGGTAGGAGATGGGCAGGAGGGACAGCAGGTGAGAGGTGAGAGCAGGTGAAGTAGGTGGAGGTTCATATGGCTGGGCCTCTGAGAGTGTCAGGTGAGATTAACAAGCCATTTCCAGATTTGCGGGGACGTGGGGACACAAGAGGGATTGGGAAGATCCCTGTCGACATCCAGAAAGCCTCCTTAAGCTCCGTTTACGGGTCTGAGCCCCGGAAGCCCCCTACCCTCCATCCCCCTCGAGGGCGGCACGCGATCGGCTGCTGTGGCTCAAGGGGCGGCGGCCCCAAGGCTTCTCCAATCACCGCCCAGCCAGGGGTTGGGGGCGTGGACGAGACCTGGAAAAGTTAAAGCCGATTCCGAAGGCGGAGCGGGCGGGGCACCTAAGGACCCCGCCTTGCCACAAAACCTGCTCGCAGTCTCCGCAGCGGGGTGTTGGATGCGTCGGGGCTTAGAGCCTGGGAGCCCCAGGGACCGATCCGGACGTAGCCCGCCCGCCAGGCCATGGCGCCCTCCGGGCTCCTCGTCACTGGCGCCTCCTTTGCCGCCTTCCGGGGGCTGCACTGGGGGCTGCAGCTGCTGCCCACCCCGGGATCTGCCGCCCAGAACCGCTGGAAGTGGCGGAACATTTGTGTCTCCCTGGTGCACAGCTTGCTTACGGGGGCCGGGGCCCTGCTCGGGTGCGAGGCTTAAGAGGTTTCGGAGGCACCGTGGCGAGGGCGAGGGAGGGGGGCGGTTGGCTGGGATTAAAAGACCCGGGGGCATCTTCAGAATCCATGCGAGATCTCGAAGTGTCTGAGGCCGGGGTGGGTTCGTGGATGAGTGGGTGGTGTCGATCCGTCCACAGTCGGAGAATGGATCCGTGTCCACACAGACGGTGACCATGGCTCCCCCGGTCTCCTCCAGGCTGTCGCTGTACCCTCAGATGGCCGCCGACCCGATTCATGGCCACCCTCCCTGGGCTCTGCTGCTGGTGGCTTTCTCTGTGGGTGAGTCTTCAGGGAAAGCTGGACCAGTCTGGGGCAGGGGACAAACTTCCAGAAGTCATTCCAGGACTCCTTCGCTCTTCCATTTCTTGATGGAGTGAAATGTTTCTGGCAGCTTTACTGAGAGGAAACTAAAGAGCAGGGAAAGGTGGAGATTCTTCTCCAGACTGGACACTGGCTTGGGGGAAGGGTAACAGCAGCCTCCCCTCCTTGCCCACAGGTTATTTCCTGGCAGATGGAACTGACTTGTTGTGGAACCAGACCTTGGGCCAGGCCTGGGATCTTGTTTGTCACCATGCACTGGTGAGACTTGGCAAGCGGTGAGACAGGGAAGGAGGCATGCCCAGCCTGGGGGTTCCTGGTCTCTCATCAGCTTTCTGTCCTGTGACTTCCCCCAGAGTTTCCAACCCCTGCTGGCACTTGATCCTCCCAACCTTGGGCTGAACTGCGGGGAGGGGATTACTGCTGGCCAAAGCTGGAGTCAGCACTGCAGTCTCCCAAGGAGACTGGATTCCCACAGGTGTCCAGTCTATCGCAGAAACATTGACTATGGAGCTTAATAAGAAGGGGGAGTCCCAGTACTGGGAGTGGGGATAGGGTGTGAAAGCACAGGAATGCAAATCGTAGGGGGCAGACAGCCCGGGCCAAAGCTGCTCCAATTCTATTCTATGGAAGGGCTGTTTCAAGGCCATTCAGGCTCCTAACATAAGGGTAAACATAAAGTTGGCTTTGTTGGGGGCTCTGTGGGAAGTGCCACAAAATGCTTGGGAACCCTTCTTGAGGACTGGGATGCTGGGACCTGATTGTGTTGGGACCTCATGGGTGGTAGGTCGTGGAAGGTCCTCTGACCTCTGACCTCGGCTCCCCAGGTCGTGAGCTGCCTCAGCACCGCCGTTCTGTCCGGCCACTACGTGGGCTTCTCTGTGGTGTCTCTGCTCCTGGAGCTCAACTCCATCTTCCTGCACCTACGCCAACTGCTGCTGCTCTCTCGCCAGGCCCCATCTCTGGCCTTCAGCGTGACCAGCTGGGCCGCCCTGGCCACCCTGGTCCTCTTCCGCCTGGTGCCGCTGGGATGGATGAGCCTGTGGCTGTTCCAGCAATGCCACCAGATCCCTCTTGCTTTGGTCATCCTTGGTGGAACTGGACTGGCCTTTGTGGGTGTCATGAGCATCAGTTTGGGAGTCCATATTTTGGTCAGTGATGTTTTGCGATCTCGGCCCTGCCCACCCATCCTTGGAAACAAGGAAGCCAGGGGCACCAGGACCGATTGTGATGGTGAGGCCATCACCAGGGATGATTCCACTCTCAGCCTGAAAGACTGAGCCTCAGGCTCCTCCTCTGCCAGGCCTTGGAGAGGGAAGACTAACACCAGGAGATGCTCGTCTTCAATGCACTATCCCCCAGGGACAAGGCCTGGACTTGGTTTTCAGTACCTCAGTTCCTCTTCCAGCTAACTCCTGCATTCCTAGGATCTGAGGAGAAATGCTAATATTCATGGATGATGGGAACCTGGGCAAGAAACTGGTGATGTTTCTGGTTCACTGAATCCCATCATCAGATTACTGCCCTTTTCAGCAAACTAATTCCAGAGGTACAGCCTGTGCTACCAATAAAGGGTAGTGGGAGACATGAAGCTGGATGAAACTGCCAATGGGAACAGAGACTCTGCTTTAGCACAGGAACAGATGATGAAAGTGGAAGTCCTTCTAGGATCAGAGAGAGATCTGGTCAGAAGGGGTGAAGATCAGAGAGAAGAGAGACCTCATCTATGACCAAATTATGGCAGAGGGAAGAGGGTACAACAGGTGCTGTGTAACCAGTAGGGATGGACATAACAGTTGCTAAGAGACAAGGAACTGGTGATGTTTCTGGTTCTCAAAACCATATCATTCTGTTTGTATTTCAATCTAGTCCAACTGTGTCCAGCATCCTCCTTTTACCTTTGTTTAGTGTCTTTGCACCTTTTCAAAGAAAGTGCAGATTCTTAGAGGATTTCTGAGATTCATTAGAGGAATGAGCACCTGGCTAGGTCTGTCTTCTCCAAACTGTACTAAAGTCAAGAGCCATAGCAGGAACTCAACCACCCATTCTGAGAGCCCCGTGTAGGGTCTTCCCAAGCTTGGGCTTTCATGGAAGAATGAAGTCAGAGGCAGAAGCAAATGAGGTGAGGCTTCCACTTGGATGCAGAAGCATTAAGGAATACCTGACTCTCTTCTGGGATTAATTTGAACGCTCTCCTTTCTCCTCTGCTGCTTCTACTTCATTTTCTTTTCTTTTTTTTTTTTTTTCTATTGCAAAAGACACCTCCCTTCTGCAGGCAAAACATCCAGGTTGTGTGAACTGTAAGCAGATGAAAGTTGCAATTCCACTAAACAACGGGAAAGAAATAGATAACCCTTAATTATCCACAGAAAAGATACAGGAGACAAAAGCGAGAGAAAGATAAAAGCAAAAAGCTGAGCTAGAGAGAGACAAAGGGAATGAAAGAAACAGACATATGCAGACGGAAGGACAGATAAGAAAAGATTTGTTGCATAGAAGAGACAGAGACGAAGAGAGATGGAGGGCAAGACACAATCCTTGGCAGAAATTTCAAGAAAGTCTATTATAGATACTGAGAAGAACCAAAATCATAGAATTGGTTAAATGGTCATAAAGAAAACAAGCAAAATAGAAATAAAGGCTGATGGGAAAGGACCCCAGTGGTGGAAGATACAGATAGTCTAGATGGTGAAATAAGGAGAGTGAGTGAAAAGGAGGAACCACCAGATCCCGGGGAGACAGGTGGTAGTGGCTGATAGATTAGCAGAGTGAGAAGAAAGAGGTGGTAATAGAGACCAGTGGGGGACTTCCCTGGTGGTCCAGTGGTTTAAGATTCTGCACTTCCAATGCAGGGGGCATGAGTTCAATCCCTGGTTGGGGAACAAAGATCCCAAATGCTGCATGGTGTGACCAAAAAAAGAGAGAAAGAGGTGAAGATTAGTCAGGGAAGCTGAGAAGCAGAACAGAAGGTAGAGGAGGCAGTCAATGGAAAGATTCATTGACAGAAAAAGTGTGCAATATGTTGAGTTGGAGACCGGCAGAAAGACAAAGCACAAACAGCTACAGTGCACAACACAGAGACAAGAACTGAGAGGCAGAGGCTGGTAGGACGATGGGAAGTAAGAATAGGAAATGGGAAATGACACAGAAGAATAAGCAAAGGGACTGAAGAGAATCAGAAAAAAGAGGACGTGGGGGCAGAACGATGAAATAAACATTCAAAGAAAAGAACTAGGAAAAAGAGGGAACATATAGATAGAGGAAAAAACATAGAGAGGGGACAGAGAGAGAGAGAGAGATTGTGAGATATCCCCATCAAAGAGTCATTAAAACCAAGGCACAAAGGGGAAAAATGACAAATAGAGACAAGGAGAAACTGCAACAGTTGGAAGTAAGCACAGGCAGAAAATAAGAGCAGAGGGTTTGAATGTAGTCAGACTAAAACCAGAGATGCAAAGGTGTAGAAACTGAGATAGAGATTTCTTTTTTTTTTTTTTTTTTTTGGTCATGCCATTTGGTGTGTGGGATCTTAGTTCCCTGACTAGGGATCAAACCTGTGCCCTCTGCTCTGAGAGAGTGGAGTCTTAGCCACTGAACCACAAGGGAAATCCCAAGACCTAATAAAGTAGTATCTTCAAAACTCAATTGT
This sequence comes from Bos indicus x Bos taurus, assembly GCF_003369695.1. Taxonomy (NCBI): domain Eukaryota; kingdom Metazoa; phylum Chordata; class Mammalia; order Artiodactyla; family Bovidae; genus Bos; species Bos indicus x Bos taurus. Next base: position 23,844,430 of record NC_040094.1, on the reverse strand, counting down.
TATGTTAACCAAATGCCTTGATTAACAAAAACATTGTCTCGAGCTTTCAAAGAAAAATGTGACAAACGATAGGAGGAATCTGTTCCCAAACTATGTGTTGATGTCAATACTGAATCATTCTAATCCCTACACCTTTTCTTCAGTTGCTGTCATGAATTCACGGTTCAAGCGAGTTCCCCTCTTGGGAAAACTTGGTAGTATCTATGAAGGGTGCCCAAGATGGAGAAAGGAAAAACCATCATAGAGGGAAATATGAGGTGAAAAATAGCTATTCCTATGGGTTAACTCTTAAAACATAGGAAGTGATTTAGCTAATTGAGGGGCAGGGGGCAGGATGTAAGTGGACACCTGGAGAATTTGGGATCACACACAATTTTCCATCACAGTGACCCAGTGAAACTTCAGAAGGGCGGGACTGGACTGTGATTATAATTGAGTAAGTGGACATCTCATCAACTGGTGTTATATGTATTGTGAACCAGGTATAAATGATGTGAATCAAAGAGGCATAGTCAGTTGAAAGCCTAGAAAAGAGAAGCTAAAAAATGCAGAGGTTTGCAGATGCTAAATTTGTTACAATGAGTTGGGTTGCCATGGTGGAGGTTGGCAGATGCTAAATTTGGTACAGTGAGTTGGGTTGCCATGGCGGTGCTCTAGCGAGCCTCACCATGGCCCAGTGAAGTGGTCCTCAAGACTGACTCCATACTTACCTGGCAGGGGAGATGACATGATCGCAAAGATTGACTCCGTGCCCACTGAGCTACTGGCTGATAACTTCTTTGTCCTTTGGCATAAGGGAGAGGATTTCCTGGATGGGAAGCATTGATATTTTATGGTTTCAGAACACTATCCTGATCAAAAATTAATAAACTGCTATGTAAATAAGATCATCAGTCTTTTGTGAATATGGTGACTTTGAGTCGCTTTTCTTGGCTCCAGAGGTGTCCTGGTTTATAATGTGATGCTGGCTTATGGAAGCTTTGCTGTGAGAAGATCTCTTGGCACTAACTCTTTAATCTACAAAGCCCTAGAGCCTCTACTCTGAAAAGGCGAACCAAACGTCTTCAGTAGAATGGACTTAGAGCAAGAGAAAAGATTCAGACAATTTAGAGTGATTCTCAAATGCCAAGGGTTGAATCCAAAAGAATTTTTAAATTTATCCTGAGTTAACAAGAAAATTAAACAGAAATATCCATAACTGAGTTGTCAAAGCCTGTTATATGTAAAATCTGGATTTGTTCGGCTGAAGGTTAGGAGCCCTCACTCTCCAGGTGATTACACAAGGGAAGTTATTCTCTAAAGAGCTGCTCCTTCATTGAAATGCAGTATTTGTTCAGAATCGTTAATGAAAGTCACACCATCCTAGGCTGAACATGTGTCATGAGCCTTCCACATGAGGCACCTTTGATACCTTCTCTCATTTAACCCCACACAATAGAGACATCCTATATACATAAATATATATATATATATTTAATTTTTGGCTGCACTGAGTCTTCGTTGGTGCTTGCAGGCCTCCTCTAGTCGCAGTGAGTGGAGGCTATTCCCTAGTGGTGGTGTTCAGGTTTCCCTTGTTGGGGAGCACATATTCTAGACACGTGCACTTCAGTATTTGTGACCTGTGGGCCCTAGAATTCAGGCTCAGTAGTTGTGGCACATGGGCTTAGTTGCCCTGCAGCATGTGGGATCTTCCCGGACCAGGGATGGAACTCATATCTCCTGAAATGGCAGGCAGATTCTTAACCATTGTGCCACCAGGAAAGTCACCATCCTATTTTTCAGATGAGAAAACCAAGATAACTTACTCAGGATTACCTAGCCGGTTAGTGACAGGGCCTAGACTCAAGCCCATATATATGTTTGTTTTCTATTATAGCACCTGTGTCCAACATCTGCTATTTCTGCCTGCTTAGCTCCTCTCTCCCTCTCCTCTCATTGGGCATGTGACTCAGGGCTAGCCAATCTGAACATGGTATCCTTTTTCTTTGAGATGAGCCTATGACTTGGGCAGAACTGTGAGCCCCCACACCTTGCCTTCTGCTAGAACTTTTGGTTGAGATGCACTATGTGCTAACGTCGTTAATCCAGGTTGATATAAGATAACTTCCATGAGCATGAAGCCAAGACAGAAAAAAAGATTCAGAATACAGACAGATTTCTACCAGCATTTAAATATCTGGATCAAGCTCTACCTGAAGCAAGAACTCCACCCCCCATCCCCCAGACCATTCAGTTACACAACTCTAAAAACTCCCAGATTTGCTTTAGTGAGTATGAACAAATTTTTTTTTTTACTTGTAACAGTGAGTCTTTATTAATATATGACCTTCAAGATTATCTTACCATTTAAATTCTTAATCCTTTTTTATGTGTATTTTATTTATTTATTTTTGGCCATGCCTTTTGGCGTGTGGGGATCTTAGTTCCCCAACCAGGGATTGAACCCAGGTCCTGGCAGTGAAAGCACCAAGTTCTAACCACTGATCTGCCAGCGAATTTCCTTGCAGAAAATTAAAGCCTAGAAAAGTTAAGTGAGGGGACTTCCCTGGTGATCCAGTGGCTAAGATTCTGTGCTCCCAATGCTGGGGGCCCGAGTTAGATCTCTGGTCAGGGAACTAGATCCCACATGCTGCAACTAAGAGTTCATACACAGCAGCTAAATATCCTGAATGAATGGCACAACTAAATAAATAAACAAATAAAAATTTTAAAATTACTTAAAAACAAAAAAGAAAAGCAACTTATCCAAGCACACCCGACTAGTTTGTGGCACAACCAGAAGAAGAATCCAGGGAACATTCTGATACACTATTTTGCCCCTTTCTTTATAGGAAGCCTGAGAAAGGGAGAAACCTGTAGAAAGTTGACAACTGAAGATCAATCAAATCAGACAAATTGTCTCTGAAGTGGTATTTATAATTCAGGATGCTTCTTCAGCTGGAAAGCCAAACTTCTATTCACCAAGTATTGATTTCTGCACTTTTCAGGAATGTAGTCATTGCGCAGGGCAGAGGTCCGTTTCGGCATTCCCCTGACAACACGAACATCACTTAACTCACTGTTGAGAGCACATTCTTTCCCTCCCTCTAACCAGGTGAACATCTGTTTCTGCTTTATTGACTATGCCAAAGGCTTTGACTGTGTGGATCACAATAAACTGTGGAAAATTCTGAAAGAGATGGGAATACCAGACCACCTGACCTGCCTCTTGAGAAACCTGTACGCAGGTCAGGAAGCAACAATTAGAACTGGATATGGAACAACAGACTGGTTCCAAATAGGAAAAGGAGTACGTCAAGGCTGTATACTGTTACCCTGCTTATTTAACTTATATGCAGACTACATCATGAGAAACGCTGGGCTGGAGGAAGCCCAAGCTGGAATCAAGATTGCTGGGAGAAATATCAATAACCTCAGATATGCAGATGACACCACCTTTATGATAGAAAGCAAAGAAGAACTAAAGAGCTTCTTGATGAAAGTAAAAGTGGAGAGTGAAAAAGATGGCCTAAAGCTCAACATTCAGAAAACGAAGATAATGGCATCTGGTCCCATCACTTCATGGCAAATAGATGGGGAAACTGTGGAAACAGTGGCTGACTTTATTTTTTGGGCTCCAAAATCACTGCAGATAGTGATTGCAGCCATGAAATTAAAAGACGCTTACTCCTTGGAAGGAAAGTTATGACCAACCTAGACAGCATATTAAAAAGCAGAGACATTACTTTGCCAACAAAGGTCCGTCTAGTCAAGGCTATGGTTTTTCCAGTGGTCATGTATGGATGTGAGAGTTGGACATAAAGAAAACTGAGTGCCAAAGAATTGATGCTTTTGAACTGTGGTATTGGAGAAGACTCTTGAGAGTCCCTTGGATTGCAAGGAGGTCCAACCAGTCCAGCCTAAAGGAAATCAGTCCTGAATATTCATTGGAAGGACTGATGCTGAAGCTGAAATAACAATACTTTGGCCACTTAAGCAAAAAACTGACTCATTTGAAAAGACCCTGATGGGAAAGATTGAAGGCAGGAGGAGAAGGGAACAATAGAGGATGAGGTGGTTAGATGGTATCACCAACTCAATGGACATGAGTTCGAGTAAACTCCGGGAGTTGGTGACAGACAGGGAGGCCTGGTGTGCTGCGGTTCATGGGGTCGCAAAGAGTCGGACACAACTGAGTGACTAAACTGAACTGAACTGAACCAGGTGGGGGACAAACCTTCACATCTTCCACAGGAAGTATACGCTGAAATGAAAGTGATTCTCAGACTGAATGAGCTCTTTTCATTGAGATAAGAATGCAGGCCATGTGGGCTTTAAGAGTAGAAGACTAGGAAGTCATTCTTTTTTTTTTTTTGGTCGCGCAGCATGGCATGTGGGATCTTAGTTCACTGATTAGGGATGAAAGTCGTGCCCCCTGCACTCGAAGCACTGAATCCTAACCACCAGATCCCCAGGGAAGTCCCTAGGAGGTCATTCTTACAGAGTGAAATGAGAGGTTCCTGCAGCGGTTCTTCCACCCTGTCACCATCCAACCCCAACACGGGCTCTGGCATAGTAGCTGACATTCCAAGGATGGTAAATGATTCCTTTGGATTAAACTTTGTCCTGTCATTCTGACCTGCCAGCCTGTGCCCTTGGAAGGGCTCCTTCACCTCCTTGAACTTCACTGGTTGGCACTGCTAATCCCTGGGGCAGAGAGACTGGCACAGAGGCTCGCTGTGCCCCAGATCCCAGGTCAGGGCACCACTAGAGGACGGAGAAGCCAAGGAACAAGGATGCCACAGATTCCTGCTGCTGTGTTGGCCCAGAAAGATACTGCCCATCAGCCCTTCTTAGCTTCCCTCGGCAGCTTGTCCAAACGTTGTTTTCTTCATGCTCGTGCCCTTCCTTCCCTAACCCCAGCTCTTCCTAGAATCCAAATGTTTCCACCCTGGCAGCAAGCAGGGGTTGGAGGCTGGGAGCATGGAGGAAATGGGAGGAGGGAGAGAGGGGGGCCTAGCCTAGGGTAGCTGCTACAGGCTTTCCTTGACATATATTGAATTTTAAAAATTCATGTGAACTTTGCAGTCTGCTTCAAAATCTTTTCCCATCTCTTTAAATATAAAATAACACTTGAAATCACTTAAAAGTTGTAATACTTGAAAAAAATTTTTTTTAAATTTTACTAAATGTCAAGTGAAACTGTTGGTGTTAGGATCCACGAAAATGTGCTGTTTTATTTTATGGCTCTAACTATGATTGGCCCACACCACTCTATTTTTCCTTTCAGCAAGTATTTATAAAAGTCCATAGGTGATGTAACAGTGAATAAACAAGACAGTGACCAGGCTGCAGGGAGATACAGGGAGGATATGGTTAAAGTGGGAAATTGAGGGACTTCCCCATGGTCCAGTGGCTAAGACTCTGAACTCCCAATGCAGGGGGCCCAGGTTTGCTCCCTGGTCAGGGAACTAGAACCCAGATGCAGAAACTAAGAGTTCGCATGCTACAATGAAGATCAAAGATCTCGCATGCCGCAACTAAGACTCAGCACAGCCAAACACGTTGAAAAAAATTTTTTTAAGGTGGGAAATTGAGAAAGTAGGAGTCATCCAAAGGAGGGAAACCAGAGGTAAGGGATGTAGAAATGGGTCATCCACAGATTGAAGATGACCTGACAACATGTTGAGGAAGGGATTGTTGCATTCTGACATTCAAGGGTTCGTCCAGGATGTTTCCCCGAAGACCTGCACCCTTTGCTGTGCTCCTGGTCTGTGCATAGCACTGCCATCAACTCACAGGGTAAGACAGGAACTTAAGAATCATCCTCAAGCCATACCACTCCACCTCCCACTCCCACACACACACATGTCCAATTAATCACTGAGTTCAGAATGGCTTTCACATTCATTCCTTTCCATTTCTCTTATCCCACCCTGGCTGAAGTCACCATCATCTCTACCCTAGGTGACATGATGATGGCCTAGTGACTACTCTCCCCATAGTGATCAGTCTATGGTTGTTAAAATGCAAATTGGATCATGTCATTCTCTGCTTAATACATCCAGTGTTCCTCCTTTTTCAGATAGATATATAAATCATGATACGACCTGTAGGCTTCTGCATGGTGACCCTTGTCTACTGTCCAGATTTGTGGTACTGTCTTTGTTATTTTTCAGGTTTATTTCTGGCTGTGCTGGATCTTCGTCACTGGCAGGCTTTCTCAAGTGGCGGGGAGCGGGGGCTACTCGTTGCCATGTGCGGGTTTCTCCTTGCAGTGGTTTCTCTCTTGTTGGGGAGCACACGCTCTAGGGCTCATGGGCTTTAGTAATTGTGGTGGCCAGGCTTAGTTGCCTCTCTGCATGTGGCAACCTCCCAGACCAGGGGTCGAAGCCATGTTCCTTGCATTGGCAGGTGGATTCTTAACCACTAGACTATCAAGGAAGCCCCATGGTACTTTGTTTCACTCCCCTGCCAACCTTTTTTTTCCACCCTGCCATGCGACTTAGTTTCCTGACCAAGATTTGAACCTGGTCCTGGCAGTGAACGCACTGAGTCCTAATCACTGGACTGCTGGGGAGCTCCCTCTGTGTCACTCTTTGGGTGGCTTTATTCAGTTTATAAAATACACCGTGCTCCTTCCTTTCTCAGGACCTTGCACAGACAATGCCCAGCGCCTGGTAGGCTTTCCATTCTCCCCTGTTTCCGTCTTCCTGGCTCCCCTCCTTCTACTCCACTCCCTTTATCTTATACACTCTCACTTCTCATTGGAAGTGCTTATTACAAGTTTAATAGAAGGACTGATTATGAGCTCTTGAGGAAAGCCTCTAACATGAAAAATATAGAATGTGAAAAACAGGGGAAAACACAGAGAGAGTAAAGGCCATTCATGGAAAATAAAACTTGAGGAAAAACTCATTATTTTCCTCAGAGAGATAAGAGAATATACTGTAAGCATGAAATAATGCTCCCAAATTTTTTTTTAAATCCAGTCAGAATTAAAAGAGTATTTAATAAAGCAAGTACCACTATGAAAAAAAATAAATAAATAAAAGAGTATTTAGAAGTGTGATATTGGAAAGATAAAGTTGGAAGATAAAGTTGAGAAAATCTCCCAGAAAGAAGATATTAGGAACAAAAATGAGACAATCATGGTACTAGTCCAAGACACCCAACATTAGAATAATGAAGAGAAAGAGAAAATTGAGAAACAGGAAGGAAAGACAGAAAAGAAAAAGGAAATCATAAATGAAATCATGAAAGAAAAATTTCAAAACCAAAGGACATGAGTTTCCATACTGATGGATCATTGAAATTCCCAGAAGAGTGAAAGGAGACAGATTCACATTGAGCAACAACAGAATTAAATTTCAGAACATTGAGATGAATGCTTCAGAGGGGAAGAGGGAAATGCTACATACGAACACCAGGAATCAAAACGACATCGAACTTCTAAACAACACACTGGAAGCTAAAAGGCAATCAAGCAAGTTCGCCAAAAATTTGGGGGAAATAGAATAAGATATCCAGTCAAACCATCAATCAAGTATGACGGCAGAATAAAGGTATTTTCAGGCATGCAAAGTCTAAAAACATTTATCTGCCATGAACCCTTCTCAGAAAGCCACTAGAAAACACACTCCATCAAATTAAAGAAGTCAACCAAGAAAGAAGACCCAGACATATTAATAGAAAACAGGAGATCCAACATAGAAGATAGGACTTCCCAGGTTGATGGTGAAAGGGGATCCTAGGAAGAGAGCTATACAACAAATAGAGAGGGAAACTAGATATTCTGCAGCAGCTCATGAAGCTCTGGGAAAGACTTTTTTTGCAGGGGAAGGTGAAATTGATAGACTACCTTATATGTCTGAACATTTTAAAACAGATTTAAAAACCAACGAACAGCCAGAGCGGGAGTTGGCAGAGGATCCATAGGAAAAAACAACAAAAAACTAAGCAAATACAGCTACTAACTATGGGAAAACAAACAGTTGCTTGGAAGGAAATGTAATCATAGTTTGCTACTTGAATAAGTAAGCTGCAAATCTGTGGGTGCCTGTGAACAGAGAAGCATAATAAAGTTTGTGTGCGTAATTGTTTTTATTTTTTTCAAGATTTGTTTAATGTGGACGGGTTTTTAATGTCTTTATGGAATTATGGCACTATTGCTTCTGTTTTATGTTTTGGTTTGGTTTGATTTTTTGGCCACAAGTCACATGGGATCTTAGCTCCCTGACCAGAGATCGAACCCACACCCACTGCATTGGAAGGCGGAGTCCTAACCACTGAACCGTGTTTGTTTTATATTTTAACTTCATATAAAGTAGTGACAATATCAGCCAGCTGGAAGTGATTGCACTTGACAGAGGGGAGGGAGAGAGGACAACTTTGGGGAAGAGGGAGGGAAGGTGCAGGTTCCCTCCCTATAGCCTGGATGCTTAGCAAAGGCGCGATGTCTGCCCAGGAGGTAGGGCTGTACTTGAAAACTTAGGAAATAATTGAGCATCTCAGAGGCTGGGCACGCACTCCAGTACTGCTGAGTCCTTCACAGAAAGCCAGGGTGGGTACAATAGGTCCTGGCTTCAACAGCCAGAATACTTGGATTTAAATCCCAGATTTTCCACTTACTAGTTACGTGCGTGGTGTTGGGCAAGTTACTTGACCTCTCTGTGTCCCAGTTCCCTTATTTGTATAATGGAAGGACAATAATAGGATTATCATGAGAATTAAATGAATTAATGTTAACGTGCTTAGAAAAGTTCCTGACACAGAGTAAATGCTCTATGCTGCTGTTGCTGCTGCTAAGTCAATTCAGTCGTGTCCAACTCTGTGCGACCCCAGAGACGGCAGCCCACCAGGCTCCCCCGTCCCTGGGATTCTCCAGGCAAGAACACTGGAGTGGGTTGCCATTTCCTCCTCCAATGCATGAAAGTGAAAAGTGAAAGTGAAGTTGCTCAGTCCTGTCCGACTTTTAGTGACCCCATGGACTGCAGCCAACAGGCTCCTCCGTCCATGGGATTTTCCAGGCAAGAGTACTGGAGTGGGTTGCCATTGCCTTCTCCAAAATGCTCTATAAGGCCTAGCTATTACTACTGCATGCACAGTTATGTAAACCTTGATTATTAATCTCACCAAAGTCACAATCATATTGGGAGTATGGGGTAGTGGGAAGCACATACACGCACATGAGAGGCTAAGGGGAGGTGTTGGAGCTCCGTTTTTTTATTTGTGTGTGGTTGCTCTGTGGGTTTGTGGGATTTTAGTTCTCCAACCAGGAATTGAACCTGTCCCCCACCCCTCACTGGTGTGAAAGCACAAAGTCCTAAACACCGAACGGCCAGAGAATTCCCAGGATCTTCATCTTCTACAGTGGAAAATGAGTAGATAATGCCGCAAAGTAGAAAGTCGAGAAATAGCGATATAAGCTTATTGCTTGGTGAAACAGAAAAACAGGCCAAAATAATCAGCTAACATTGGTAAAAGTGATTTCTTTTGGGGAGAGAGAAATAGAGGGAGCATTGTTGGCTGTGCTTTGGAACAAACCATTGGAACAAGTTCTATAAGACTCTTAACTTTGTAAAAACTAAAACTCTTCCCTGGAGAAGGAAATGGCAACCCACTCCAATATTCTTGCTTGGAAAAGCCCATGGATAGAGGAGTCTGGCAGGCTACAGTCCATGGGGTCACATGACTGAGCACGCATGCATAAGGAGGGTGGAGGGAGATGGGTTGGTAGCAATAAACTGGTAGAACAACAACAAGAACTATGAAAATCTTAAATGTATAGCTAGCTATTTAACATCTGTGTTCCCATCTAGAATACAAGCTCCCACCACACATGGCCTCTGTTTGGTCTGCTCTCCTCTATATCTGGGCACCCTGGCAAGGCCAGCACCGGGAGGTGTGCATTAAGCCTTTGTAGAATGAAATCTTTTCAGTGTTAAGTATACTTTGCAAAGACATCCTGCACTGAAGAGGAGTTTGGGCACAATAATCTCTGATGTCTTTGTTGGTTCTGTGATTCTAATCTTTCTTTCTCATCTCAATTTCTCTTAACCCTCTTGCTTGGTTTAAATTCTTATCTTTTTTCATGTCCAAATTTTCAAATGAATGGTGGATTCCCATTTCCTCCATTGTTTCATGATCCTCCTTGGCAACTGAGACGCTTCCTCTCCCCTTATTTTTATGACACTGCTCTCCTAGGTCAGAAAACTTTCGAGCTTGTATCCTTTCTCAGTCTTTCTACCTCGTACATCATTTCACATGACAGAGGGCTTCTTTTTCTTGAAAGTCTTCCTTCCTTGCGCCTCTTCCAGTTTTTCCAGCTGTGACCTCCCTGGGTTTTTCGGGCCTTTTCGTATTCCAGACCATGTGTTTCTCCAGCCTTCCTCATCAGTTTTCTGTTATTCTTTTTTCTATGTACTGATTTTTTTCTCCTGGCTTTCTCATGAACTGATAGTTCAACCTCTCTTCTGTGTTCCTAGACTGCCACTTGAATATTTTAAGCCAGAAGACTCCTTCATCTATATCAGGGGTCCCCAAACTCCAGGATCTGATGCTTAATGGTGGCTCAGATGGTAACGAATCTATCTTCCTGCAATGCAGGATATCTGGGTTCAATCCCTGGGTTGGGAAGATCCCCTGGAGAAGGGAATGGCTACCCACTCCAGTATTCTTGCTGGTAAAATCCCATGGACAGAGAAGCCTGGCAGGCTATGGCCCACATGGTCACAAAGCAGGGCGGTTGGGGGTGGGGTGGGGTTACAAAGAGTCGGATATGACTGAGCAACTAACACATATAACACACAATAAATATCATGTGCTTGAATTATCCGCGGTGCCAAAAAGGCTGGGGACCCTGACCTAGATGACCCATAGTCCCCTCCAAGTTCAGTTTTAAACTTCTCAAACAATGAGGAGACTGGTTTGGCTGCAATTAATAACACTGGCAGCTAATATTCTCTGTTCTGATCTGTTTCTGGTTTGGTCACTTTCCTATTCAACTGAACTTCATCAGATTAACTCAAGACACACTGTGTTTGAACAGTTACAAGGCATTAAGAGACATTCTTAATTCTTTTAGTCTTAGTTTCTTCATTTGCAAATTATTTTGTTGGCACAAGTGTTTTCCATCTTTAAAAGAAAAAGTTTGGAAATCGTTGGCAATTAGGTCAAAACTCTGTTTGGAATTCAAGACCAGCTTTGATTTGGTCCCAATTTTCTCATCTGTATCATTTATGTTTCTGAGAAGAAAATAGAAGATGATATAGCAGTACGGTTAAGAACAGAAGTTCCAGGGACTTCCCTGGTGGTCCAGTGTTTAAAAATCCACCTTGTAATGTAGGGGGACCTGGGTTTGATCCAAGATCCGACATGCTACAGAGTAACTACTGAGCTTGCACACTGCAACTAAAGATCTTGACAACACAGCCAAAAAAAAAAACCCCGCAAGCTCCAGAGCCATTATTTACCATCTCTGTTATTTGCTGTCTGTGCGGCCTTAAGCAAGAAACTCGGTTTCTCTGAGCTTCAGTTTGTTCATCTACAAAATGAGGCTAAATAATAGCACCTACCTCACTGAATTATTGTGACAATTAAATGAACAGTTGCATATAAGTTAGAGAGAGCCTGACACATAGTTTATGCAATTAATCAAGTGCCCCAAGGCAGGTTACTCAACCTTTCTGAGTCTGGGTTTCTCACAGTAAAATGGAGATAAATAATATCTATTTCATAAGGTTGTTTTGAGGATTAAGTTAGCTGATTTGTTAACTGTTTTGAAATACTTTTTAGAGTCACCTGGGCTTCCCTGGTGGCTCAGAGGTTAAAGTGTCTGCCTGCAATGCGGGAGACCTGGGTTCGATCCCCGGGTTGGGAAGATCCCCTGGAGAAGGAACTGGCTACCCACTTCAGTACTCTTGCCTGGAGAATCCCATGGAGGGAGGAGCCTGGTAGGCTACAGTCCATGGGGTCGCAAAGAGTCAGACATGACTGAGTGACCTCACTTCACTTAGACTCACATGGAAGTTGCAAAAATAACAGAGAGAGCATAAAGATAAACATATAGCTCAACGGGACAGAATTGAGAGCTTGATTCCATTTATATGAAATATCCAGATCAGGCAAATCTATAGAGAAAACAAATGGTCAGTTGGTTTTTGACAAAGAACAAAGAGTAGTCTTTTTAACAAAGGGTGTTGGAACAATTGGATATCTATATGCAAAATAATGAATTTGGACCCCTATGCAAAAATGAATTCAAAGTGAATCATAAATAGGTAAGAGCTGAAACTATAAAACTCTTGAAAGAAAACACAGGATTGCAAATTAGGATTGCAAACCCGGGTCTCCCGCATTGCAGGCAGACACTTTAACTTCTGAGCCTCAAGGGAAGCCCAGGTGAGTCTAAAAAGTATTTCAAAACAGTTAATAAATCAGCTAACTCAATCCTCAAAACAACCTTATGAAATAGATATTATCTCTCTTGGGTTAGGCAATGATTTCTGAGATGTGACACCAAAGTCATAAGCAATAGAAGATCTGATAAGTTAGGCTTCATACAAATTAAAAATGTGCTTCAAAGAATATCACCCAGAAAGTGAAAAGATAATCCAAAGAACAGGAGAAAAATTGTGCATATCATATATATAACAGGGAACTTGTATCTAGAATACATAGAGACAGTTCCATTTTAAAACAGGCAAAGGATCTGAAAGGATGTTTCTCCAAAGAAAACATATGTGATACAACAAGGATGAACTTCAAAGACGTGCTAAGTAAAAGAAGCCAGTCACAAAAGTTAAAAAGTCACTATCTTATGATTCCATTTATATGAAATATCCAGATCAGGCAAATCTATAGAGAAAAAAAGTAGATTAGTATTTGCCTAGGGCTGAGGAGGGATTTGATTTAGGTCATACCTGAATGGTCTAGTGGTTTTCCCTACTTTCTTCAATTTAACTCTGAATTTGGCAATAAGGAGTTCATGATCTGAGCCAGTCAGCTCCTAGTTTTGTTTTTGCTAACTGTATAGAGCTTCTCTATCTTTGGCTGCAAAGAATATAATCAATTTAATTTCGGTATTGACCATTTGTTGATGTTCACGTGTAGAGCCTTCTCTTGTGTTGTTGGGAGAGGGTGTTTGCTATTACCAGTGCGTTCTCTTGGCAAAACCCTATTAACCTTTGACCTGCTTCATTTTGTACTCCAAAGCCAAATTTGCCTGTTACTCCAGGTATCTCTTGACTTCCTACTTTTGCATTCTAGTCCCCTATAATGAAAACGACATCTTTTTTGGGTGTTAGTTCTAGAAGGTCTTGTAGGTTTTCATAGAACTGTTCAACTTAAGCTTCTTCAGCATTACTGGTTGGGGCATAGACTTGAATTACTGTGATATTGAATGGTTTGCCTTGGAAACAGAGAGCATTCTGTCATTTTTGAGATTGCATCCAAGTACTGCATTTCAGACTCTTGTTTACTGTGAGGGCTACTGAAGGAAAGTTACAAGGCTCAAAATAGCCTGGAGTTAAAACTCCCCTCTGGGTCCTCCCCACCATTCTATGCAAAACAAAGAACTCTCTCACCGGAAGAAAAAAAAAGGACCTTAAGGTTGATTACGCCCAGCTTCCAGCTGGTCCAGCCTCTGGCCGATCTCCAGAATTCCTTGCCCTAGCCTTTTAAGAGATAACTACTCCGAACAACCTTGGATAAGAACAGGCCCCCTTAAGACAGTAGAGTTCCACATATATGCCTAATATACTTACTCTTTTCTTGGGTTAGTGCAGCAGCTCACTAATCTGACTGCTGCCCCTTCTCACCTCATCAAAGGTGATCTGTTCCTGGAAAGTGCTGCTCTCGTTCTTTTTCCAAACCTTGCCTTCTCTAACTCCCTTACCCTACAGCTACTCCATTTCTTCTAAGGGATTCTTGCTCATGGTAGTAGATATAATGGATCATCTGAGTTCCAGTCCATGTTAGTTCGCTGATTCCTAAAATGTCAATGTTCACTCTTGCCATCTCCTGTTTGATCACTTCCAGTTTGCCTTGATTCATGGACCTAACATTCCAGGTTCCTATGCAATATTGCTCTTTACATTATCAGACTTTATTTCCATCACCAGTCACATCCACAACTGGGTATATTGTTACCCTGCTTATTTAACTTGATGCAGAGTACATCATGCGAAATGCTGGGCTGGATAAAGCACAAGCTGGAATCAAGATTGCTGGGAGAAATATCAATAACCTCAGATATGCAGATGACACCACCTTTATGACAGAAAGCAAAGAAGAACTAACGAACCTCTTGATGAAAGTGAAAGAGGAGAGTGAAAAAGTTGGCTTAAAACTCAACATTCAGAAAACTAAGATCACAGCATCCAGTTCCATCACTTCATGGCAAACAGATGGGGAAACAATGGAAACAGTGAGAGACTTTATTTCCTTGGGCTCCAAAATCACTGCAGATGGTGACTTCAGCCATGAAGTTAAAAGATGCTTGCTCCTTGGAAGAAAAGCTATGACCAACCTAGACAGCACATTCAAAAGCAGAGACATTATTTTGCCAACAAAGGTCCGTCTAGTCAAAGCTATGGTTTTTTCAGTAGTCATGTATGAATGTGAAAGTTGGACCATAAAGAAAGCTGAGCACCAAAGAATTGATGCTTTTGAACTGTGGTGTTGGAGAAGACTCTTGAGAGTCCCTTGGACTGCAAGGAGATCCAACCAGTCAATCCTAAAGGAAATCAGTCCTGGGTGTTCATTGGAAGGACTGATGCTGAAGCTGAAACTCCACTACTTTGGCCACCTGATGGGAAGAACTGACTCATTGGAAAAGACACCGATGCTGGGAGATGTTGAATGTGGGAGGAGAAGGGAACTATGAGGATGAGACGGTTGGATGGCATCACCAACTTGATGGACATGAGTTTGAGTAAGCTCTGTGAGTTGGTGATGGACAGGGAAGCCTGGTGTGCTGCAGTCCATGGGGTCTCAAAGAGTTGGACACGACTAAGTGAGTGAACTGAAGGGCTGAGGAGAAGGAGGTGGGAAGAAATGGGGTGTGAATGCTAGTAGGTGCATGATTTCTTTCGAGAATGTTTCAGAATTAGGTACTGGTAATTGCACAACTCTGTAAATATATTAAAAGCCATTGGATTGTATACTTTAAACAGGTGAACTTTATGGAATGCAAATTATTTCTCAATAATGCCATTTAGAAAATAGTACAGTGAGTCCCTGTGTACCCTTCACCTGCTTGAGAACTTCTTACATAGCAACAGGACATAACAGTAGGAGGACAATAGAAACTAGGAAGTGGACATTGGTACAATACCATTAACTAAAACAGATGATATTAGAATTTTAGCAGGTTTTAGAATAATGCCTGGCACACAGTGAACCTTATACAAGTGCTAAGAACTTCAGGACACTGACAGTGATGAACATAATAAAGATGATACTGGACTTTCTACTGCAGCCAGGTTGATTTGTTGGTTGCTTTCAGAACATGCCATATTTTTTTCTTTCCAAACTCTAACCTTAGCATTTACCACCACCTGGGATTCCTTTTTCCTTCCTCTTTCTTCACCTCCTCAAATCCCTTATATCACCCATCTCCAGCACATCTCTAATACTGCTCCTCTCTTCCTCTCTTCTTTGAACTACATAAACCTCCACACCAGCCTGCAATGGCCTGGACTCTCCTTTGCATAGGTGTCACTTTCTCCTGTGAGTCCTAAATTCCCATCTAGATGAAGAAGCTGTAAGGATTACAAGTCCTCTACATCCCCCACAATAAACTTGTGTTTGAACAAACTGACCCAAGTCAGATTCAACGTTGTTACCAAAAATGGAGCAAGAGGGATGAAATGTAAAACGAAGGAAAGGAGATTGTAGGGCAATTCAAGCAGAAAGACGTAACTAAAGAGTTAAGAAACAGTTATAGGGTATTCATTATACACTCCATAGGGTTGCCAGAGACAGAAAATAGGAATGAAGAGGGAGGGGGAGAAAATTTTCTGCAATGTAGTTCCCCACCACCTCTTTTATTTTTGACGGTTCATTGACTAACTCCTCTTTGACAACAAAGGGTTAAATACCCTGCCCCCGAATTCCTATCACAGAGCATCACAAGAGCTTGGGTTCTTGTCTACCTCAGGGCAACTTGTTGAGCTCCTTGCGGTTGGCTTTCCCCTCTCCCCAACCCCTGATACATTAGTGAGCCTTCAATAAATGATGGCTGAATTAACGACTGAACGCATGAACAAAAGACTGACTGACTCGGAGCTAATACTGCACGTCAAGTCTAAATACAGAAGCCTAGACACAGAGTAAAGTGCAAATTCCCACGTGCATGCGTGTTCAGTCGTGTCTGACTCCTGTAGCCCGTCAGGCTTCTCTGACTATGGGATTCTCCAGGTAAGAATACTGGAGTGCGTTGCCATTTCCTCCTCCAGCGGATCTTCCCAACCGACGGATCAAACCCGTGTCTCCTGCCAATCCTGCATTGGCAGGCGGATTCTTTACCACTGAGCCACCTGGGCAGCCCCAAATTTCGACAAATTTATTAAAATTCTGGAAGCTTGGGTTTCCAGTGGCCCCAGGCGAGTCGCAAAGTTGCTTCCCTGGTAGCTCTGACAGTAAAGAATCTGCCTGCAATACAGGAGGCCGGGTTCGATCCCTGGGTCAGGAAGAGCCCCTGGAGAAGGGAATGGCAACCCACTCCAGTATTTTTGCCTGGAGAATCCCATGAACAGAAGTGCCTGGCGGGTTACAGTCCGTGGAGCTTAAAAGAAGTCGACACAGCAGAGCAACTAACACTTTCACTTTCAGGCCAGTCGCAGCTGAGGCCCTAGAAACTGTTCTAAAAAAGCGGAAGGAGGGGCTTGCAGCCATTCCGGCCACACCCCCTCGCGCTCAACACTTCCGTCCTTGGTCCCGCCCCTTCCTGCCCAAATTCCAACTCTATTTGGTGAGTTCGCCAAACCGTCTGAGTACTTTGGCGCCTATTGGGCCAACCGCTGAACCTGGGTTGCGTACTTCCTGGCTTTGGGAACGAGGAGCGGACGTAGGCTTGCCGCCATTGCCTTGTTGAAAAGCGGCCGCCTGTGTGAGGGGCTGTAGGGGTGCGTGGCAGACTGTAAGGGCCAGGCTGCGGGAGGCGAGGTTAGGTTGGGGCTGAGCGGCCAGTGGGGCTGAGCGGCCAGACGGACTGGGCCGGCGCACTCTGAGCGAGGCGGAACTGCAGGCGGGGGGTTTCGACGTGTTTCTGCGGCCTCTCTTGAGGGCCTGGGCCCTGTTCGTTAATTTTTTTTCTTCTGCTGCTTCCCAGATTCTCCGGGCATGGCCGGAGTATTTCCTTACCGAGGGCCGGGTAACCCGGTGCCTGGCCCTTTAGCCCCGCTGCCAGACTACATGTCGGAGGAGAAGCTGCAGGAGAAAGGTGAAGAAAGCGGGTGGAAGAGGCGCCTGGGGGCGGGTGTGCCAGTGTGCGCGTGCGCGCAGCGGGTTTGACCCCTTCCCCTGTTTTGTTAGGTGTCAAAACATTAGGTGTTAGTGCACTTATTAGCCCCTATTAATTTTTTCATCTAATCGAGTCTCTGAAACCATCCTTTTTTTTTTTAAGTGCCTATTACTTGTAGGCATTGATCCAGACAATGGGAATGCAATAGTGATGCAGACAAAACCCCATTCCCTTACAGGGTTTAAATTGCAAAGAGACATAGTTTAAAAAAAAAAAAAAAGGCTTCATTAGTTGTACCAAAAATACTAGGCAATGATAAATGGCTGGCAAAAATTTAAAAAAGTAAAGCAGAGCAAGTTGACAAGAGAATTGGCAGGGAGTGTTCCTTCTGGATGCCCACCCTCTGTCATGCATCCTGACGAAAACTCAGTTTAGGGTGAGAGGTGGGGAGAGATGAAGCAAATGATGTGCAGGTCTTTAAACTGAGGTGTCTTTGCAGCCCGGAAATGGCAACAATTGCAGGCCAAGCGCTATGCCGAAAAGCGGAAGTTTGGATTTGTGGATGCGCAGAAGGAAGACATGCCTCCAGAACATGTCAGGAAGATCATCCGAGACCATGGAGACATGACCAACAGGAAGTTTCGGCATGATAAAAGGGTGTACTTGGGGTAAGACCATCCTGGAATTATTTCATTTGGCATTTGGTCCCTTTTCCTTCTCCCTGTCTCTTATGTTTCAGTCCTGGAGAGCTGCTGTCATTTTGGGACTTTTAATGTTCTCAGACAGCTCATCTGGGTGGTTATCCATTTTAAATAAAGGTCATTTGTGTCATTTGTTGTTCAGTTCAGTCACTCAGTCGTGACCCCATGGACTGCAGCACACCAGGCTTCCCTGTCCATCACCAACTTTCAGAGATTGCTCAAACTCAAGTCCATCGAGTCGGTGATGCCATCCAACCATCTCATCCTCTGTCATCCCTTTCTTCTTCTGCCATCAATTTTTTTTAGCATCAGGGTCTTTTCTAATGAGTCTGTTCTTCACATCAGGTGACCACAGTACTGGAGTTTCAGCTTCAGCACCAATGAATATTCAGGACTGATTTCCTTTAGGATTGACTAGTTGGATCTCCTTGCAGTCCAAGGGACTCTCAAGAGTCTTCTCCAACACCACAGTTCAAAAGCATCAATTCTTCAGCGCTCAGCTTTCTTTATGGTCCAACTCTCACATCCAGACATGACTACTGGAAAAACTATAGCTTTGACTAGATGGACCTTTGTTGGCAAAGTAATGTCTCTGCTTTTGAATATGCTGTCTAGGTTGGTCATAGCTTTTCTTCCAAGGAGCAAGCATCTTTTAATTTCATGGCTGCAGTCACCATCTGCAGTGATTTTGGAGCCCAAGAAAATAAAATCTCTCACTGTTTCCATTCTTTCCCCATCTATTTACCATGAAGTGATGGGACTGGATGTCGTAATCTTAGTTTTCTGAATGTTGAGTTTTAAGCCAACTTTTTCACTCTCCTGTTTTACTTTCATCAAGAGGCTTATTAGTTCTTCTTTGTTTTCTGCCATAAGGGTGGTATCATCTGCACATCTGAGGTTATTGATATTTCTCCTGGCAATGTTGATTCTATTTGTTGTTAAATTCCACATATAGGGATGTCATACAATATTTCTCCTTTGTCTGACTTCACTCAGTGTGATAATCTCTAGGTCCATCTGTATTGCTATAAATGCATTATTTCCTTTTTTATAGCTGAGTGATATTCCATTGTACTAATGTATATGTACATTATGATGTACATATCATTGAAATATGATACATACATAGCATACTGAAAGATGATGCTGTGAAAGTGCTGCACTCAATAAGCCAGCAAATTTGGAAAACTCAGCAGTGGCCACAGGACTGTAAAAGGTCAGTTTTCATTCCAATCCCAAAGAAAGGCAATGCCAAAGAATGCTCAAACTACCACACAATTGCACTCATCTCACACGCTAGTAAAGTAATGCTCAAAATTCTCCAAGCCAGACTTCAGCAATGCGTGAACCATGAAATTCCAGATGTTCAAGCTGGTTTTAGAAAAGGCAGAGGAACCAGAGATCAAATTGCCAACATCCACTGGATCATCGATAAAGCAAGAGAGTTCCAGAAAAATATCTATTTCTGTTTTATTGACTATGCCAAAGCCTTTGACTGTGTGGATCACCACAAACTGGAAAATTCTGAAAGAGATGGGCATACCAGACCATCTGACCTGCCTCTTGAGAAACCTATATGCAGGTCAGGAAGCAACAGTTAGAATTAGACATGGAACAACAGACTGGTTCCAAATAGGAAAAGGAGTACGTCAAGCCTGTATATTGTCACCCTGCTTATTTAACTTCTAGGCAGAGTACATCATGAGAAACGCTGGGCTGGAAGAAGCCCAAGCTGGAATCAAGATTGCCGGGAGAAATATCAATAACCTCAGATATGCAGATGACACCACCCTTATGGCAGAAAGTGAAGAGGAACTCAAAAGCCTCTTAATGAAAGTGAAAGAGGAAAGTGAAAAAGTTGGCTTAAAGCTCAACATTCAGAAAACAAAGATCATGGCATCCGGTCCCATCACTTCATGGGAAATAGATGGGGAAACAGCATCAGACTTTATTTTTCTGGACTCCAAAATCACTGCAGATGGTGACTGCAGCCATGAAATTAAAAGACGCTTACTCCTTGGAAAGACAGTTATGACCAACCTAGATAGCATATTCAAAAACAGAAACATTACTTTGCCAACAAAGGTCCGTCTAGTCAAGGCTATGGGTTTTCCAGTGGTCATGTATGGATGTGAGAGTTGGACTGTGAAGAAAGCTGAGCGCTGAAGAATTGATGCTTTTGAACTGTGGTGTTGGAGAAGACTCTTGAGAGTCCCTTGGACTGCAAGGAGATCCAACCAGTCCATCCTAAAGGAGATCAGTCCTGGGTGTTCTTTGGAAGGAATGATGCTAAAGCTGAAACTCCTGTACTTTGGGCACCTGATGTGAAGAGCTGACTCATTGGAATGAAGAGCTGACTCGTTGGAAAAGACTCTGATGCTGGGAGGGATTGGGGGCAGGAGGAGAAGGGGACGACAGAGGATGAGATGGCTGGATGGCATCACCGACTCAATGGAAGTGAGTTTGAGTGAATTTCGGGAGTTGGTGATGGATAGGGAGGCCTACTGCTGCTGCTGCTGTCGCGTCAGTCGTTTCCGACTCTGTTCCACCCCATAGACGGCAGTCCACCAGGCTCCCCTGTCCCTGGGATTCTCGAGGCAAGAACACTGGAATGGGTTGCCATTTCCTTCTCCAATGCATGAAAGTGAAAAGTGAAAGTGAAGTCACTCAGTCGTCGACTCCTAGCCACCCCATGGACTACAGCCTACCAGGCTCCTCCGTCCATGGGATTTTCCAGGCAAGAGTACTGGAGTGGGGTGCCATTGCCTTCTCCGAGGCCTGGCGTGCTGCAATTCATGGGGTCGCAAAGAGTCGGACACGACTGAGCGAATTAACTGGACAGAATGTATATGTACTGTATCTTTTTTATCCATTCATCTGTTGATCTGCATTCAGGTTGTTTTCATGTTCTGGCTGTTGTAAGTAGTACTGCAGTGAACATTGGAGTTCATGTTTGTTTTCAAATTATGGTTTTCTCTGTATATATACCCAGGAGTAGGATTGCTGGCTCATATGGTAGCTCTGTTTTTTAGTTATTTAAGGAACCTCCATATTGTTCTCCTTAGTGACTGTAACAATTATGTTACTACCAACGATGTAAGATGTTCTCAGTTATGTTCTTTGTTGTTATGTTTCTTTTCCCTGATCTGGGCCTGGAGTTTTTAATTTGTCCTGTTGATATTATGATAAGACATCTTTACCTTTGAGTGAATTAAAGCCCCGAGCAGGACACCTGTGCATTCTTGTTGCCTGTAATTCCTAAGTGACAAGAGTCTTCAGGTTTGAGGGTAGTTCCGTCCTGAGGTCTTTGTGTCCTTTTGTTTTCCCAAGGTGGGTGAGTACAGGTATAAATACCTTAGCAGATCCTTTTTTCATTTTTACACAAAAGTGTTAGCCATTTAATGAACTAGTCCAATACAGCAATGGAAGTTGTATTTATTTCAAAAGTATTTGAGAACTGTGCTAGGTGCCAGGGATATAGCAATGATCAGGAAGGAACAGTCTTTCTGGAGCTTATGGCCTACTGACATAACAGACAAATGATTAAAATAAAGTGTGAATATTTTCTTATTTAGGCTCAGACAGTAAAGCGTCTGCCTACAGTGCGGAAGACCTGGGTTTGATCCCTGGGTCAGGAAGATCCTCTGGAGAAGGAAATGGCAACCCACTCCAGTACCCTTGCCTGGAAAATCCCATGGACAGAGGAGCGTAGTAGGCTACAGTCCATGGGATCGCAAACAGTTGCACACGACTGAGCGACTTCACTTCACAGAGAGAATAGAATGTGAGATAGCCTAAAAGCTGTTTTTAGGGAGATAGCTGGTGATTTAGAGGGACTGAAACCCAGTGTTGTGGGACAGTGATGTTTAAGAAAAAGAAGTGGCACTGTTGGAGGTGGGGAGGCAGAGTTCCTGGTCACAGAGGGCCTGGGTACTATATTTAGGAGTTAGACTGTAAGGCGGGTTTTCTGTGGAATGTGATACCTTGTTACTTCTCTGCATGGCTTAGGTAGCAGAACACCTTGTCATTTCTAATCATCTCTCTCCCTGTTGTTACAGGGCCCTCAAGTACATGCCGCATGCAGTCCTCAAGCTCCTGGAGAACATGCCTATGCCTTGGGAGCAGATTCGGGATGTGCCTGTGCTGTACCACATCACCGGAGCCATTTCCTTTGTCAATGAGATCCCCTGGGTCATTGAACCTGTCTACATCTCCCAGTGGGGGTGAGAGGGGCTGGAATGTGGGGTGTGGTGGTGGCGGTTGAGGGGACATTATGCAGAAACTGTTGCGTGACATTGTCGACTTCCAGGTCAATGTGGATTATGATGCGTCGGGAAAAAAGAGACAGGAGGCATTTCAAGAGGATGCGTTTCCCCCCTTTTGATGATGAGGAGCCACCTTTGGACTATGCTGACAATATTCTAGATGTTGAGCCACTGGAAGCCATTCAGCTAGAGCTGGACCCTGAGGAGGATGCCCCTGTGTTGGACTGGTTCTATGACCACCAGCCATTAAGGGATAGCCGGAAGTGAGTGATAGTTGGAGTTACCACTCCTGTGAGGGTTTGGAACTCCAGAGGGGGTCCTGGGAGACCAGTAGGTAGCATGCCCTGGCTAGCTGGTGCACCTACTTGAACTTATATGGGCCTCTCTTTTTTCCCTAGGTATGTAAATGGTTCCACTTACCAGCGCTGGCAGTTCACATTGCCTATGATGTCCACTCTCTACCGCCTGGCCAATCAGCTCTTGACAGACTTGGTTGATGACAATTACTTCTATCTGTTTGATCTGAAGGCCTTTTTTACATCCAAGGCACTTAATATGGCCATTCCTGGAGGCCCCAAATTTGAGCCTCTTGTCCGAGACATCAACCTACAGTAAGTTGGAGAGAGTAGAGTGTTTTTAAATTAAATAAATTTGAAATGTATTTTTTTTAATGTATTTTTTAATTGAAGAATTGCTTTACAGAATTTTGTTGGTTTCTGCCCAACATCAACGTGAAGCAGCCATTGTAAAATCTAATCTTGATCCTTTAGATCCCATTATAGTTTCCAGACTGCCCAACTCCGCTGCTCACCCTTGATTCTGTGCCCTAGGGATGAAGACTGGAATGAATTCAATGACATCAACAAGATCATCATCCGGCAGCCTATCCGCACCGAGTACAAGATTGCGTTTCCTTACCTGTACAACAACCTGCCGCACCATGTCCACCTCACCTGGTGAGAGAGCTGGAGCCCAGCTGGGCGAGGGGGTGGCTGGCGTTTGGGGTGGGCCGGGAGGAGCGCCGTGGCTGACTCTCGTTTCATTTCAGGTACCACACTCCTAATGTTGTGTTCATCAAAACTGAGGATCCTGATTTGCCAGCTTTCTACTTTGATCCTTTGATCAACCCAATTTCCCATAGACACTCTGTCAAGGTGAGAGGAAGGGACATTCTCAGCTCTTCAAGATAAATTTCCCGACTGGGCAGAAGCATGACTAGATAAAAGTTCACCTAGAGGGAGACATGATTTCCATCCTTAAGTGTTCCCCTCGAGCTGTAAGAGGGGAACTGTCGTGTGAGAGTTTGGTACTTGGCTCAAACCAAGTTATTCACATTATCTTGGTTTCTGTGATTACCCATCTGGGCTTTATTGTTTCTCGTCTGGGACTCTAATCTTATTCTGGTCTGTTTCCAGAAAAATTTTTTATTTTTCAAAATATTTTATTATTTATTTGGCTGCACCAGGCCTTAGTTGTGGCATGCGGGATCTAGTTCTCTGGTCAGGGATCACACCTGTGTCCCTTGCATTGGAAGTGCAAAGTCTTATCCACTGGAGAAGTCTCTCCAGTGTGTTTTTAAATTCTTTTTTTTGAGCTGTAATTCACTACACACAATTCACCCATTTAAAGTGTATGATTCGGTGGTTTTAGTTTATTCACAGAGCTGTGTAACCATCACCACAGTTATTAGGACATTCTCGTTTCCTCAGAGAGAAACCCTGCACCCATGGTAGTCACTGTCTATTTCTCTTGAATTTTCCATGTCTAGGCAGTTGCTAATCTGCTTTCTGTCTCTATAGATTTGCCTGTTTTGGACATGTCATATAAATAGTGTTGTACAGTATGTAGTCTTTTGTGGCTGGCTTCTTATACTTGGCACAGTGTTTTTGGTGTTGATTCATGTTCCGTCATGTTCTTAACATAAACAGATCTCCTTCCCCAGGCCCAGTTTTTGGAGCTTGGACAGGAGGTGGTTGCACGTTTACCTCTCCCTGTGTTGGGGGCTCCTGTGGGAGGCCTTTGGTGGAGAGCCAGTTGGGGTGAGAGGAGTGGTTCTCACTCGCCCAGTTGGCCCTGCCCTGTTCTCTGCTCCCTTGGCCTCCTTTGCCCTCGTTCTTCAGGGCTTCTCTTGTCAGGCAGCCCAGTTTCCATAGCAGATGTAGCCACTGTGTTTGGCCCCAGAGAGTTTCTCTCTCATCCCAGGTCTCTGCCCAGTTCAGCAGGAGCTAAACCCATGGGGGTTCTTCTTTCAGAGCCAGGAACCATTGCCAGATGACGATGAGGAGTTTGAGCTCCCAGAATTTGTGGAGCCCTTTCTGAAGGACACACCCCTCTACACAGACAATACAGCCAATGGCATCGCCCTGCTCTGGGCCCCCCGGCCCTTCAACCTACGCTCTGGTCGCACTCGCCGGGCCCTAGACATCCCCCTTGTCAAGAACTGGTAAGGCTTCTACCTGGGGAGAGTAGCGGATGTATAGGATTAAAGACTCCAGCTGGGTGGGCATATAGCCTTTAGCAGGGCAGCTGGAGGGAGAGGTGGGCCAAGCTCTAATGGGTGTGTTTTTTCAGGTATCGGGAGCATTGTCCTGCTGGGCAGCCTGTGAAAGTGAGGGTCTCCTACCAGAAGCTGCTTAAGTACTATGTGCTCAATGCCCTGAAGCACCGGCCCCCGAAAGCCCAAAAGAAGAGGTGAGGTGCCCTGGGGCCCCTGCTCAGCCTTCTTCTGTTCCCAGAGATGATCAGGAGATTCACTCTCACTCCTTATTCCCATCCCAGGTATCTATTCCGATCCTTCAAAGCCACCAAATTCTTCCAGTCTACCAAGCTGGATTGGGTGGAGGTGGGGCTACAGGTTTGCCGCCAGGGCTACAACATGCTCAACCTTCTCATTCACCGAAAGAACCTCAACTATCTGCACCTGGATTACAACTTCAACCTTAAACCTGTTAAGACGCTCACCACCAAGGTACTTGCATTGGACCTTAAGGGGGTCCTGGGCTCAGAGACGGGCTGGTTTTGCCCTGGCTTCTTGGGATGGTGTGTATCCAGTCCAGAGCATTGCTGACTACTGTTGTTTCTGTCCTTGGCATTTTTTCCAGGAAAGGAAGAAATCTCGTTTTGGAAATGCTTTCCATCTGTGTCGAGAAGTTCTGCGTCTAACTAAGCTGGTGGTGGACAGTCATGTGCAGTATCGGTTGGGCAATGTGGATGCCTTCCAGGTGAGGCTAGGAATCCCCAGTCCCTGCCCCTTGTAGGGAAGCTGGGTGAAGCTTGGGCTGATCATGGAGCTGGCTCTAGCTTGAAGCCTACTGGGGCCACTGTGTTGCAGCTGGCAGATGGGTTGCAGTATATCTTCGCCCACGTGGGGCAGCTGACGGGCATGTACCGCTACAAATACAAGCTGATGCGGCAGATTCGTATGTGCAAGGACTTGAAGCACCTTATCTATTATCGCTTTAACACGGTAGGACCCTGCCCTTGTGCATTCATATTCTCAGATCCATCTTAATTTTACATCGATCAGGGCTCTTTCCAAGGGCCTATTTGGAGAGAGGCTCTGAGTGTTATTACTGCTGTCCTGTAGATCTCAACACTTCTCCCCAGAGCCCACCTTTAGTTCTAAATAGAAAATCTCAGTTGCTGGTTTCCTCATTTACTCCATTTTAAATATTGAGATCTTAAAAGAGTTTCTCTTTTTCCCCCCTTTATTGCCATACCTGTGCCCTTTGCTCCACCTCTGCCCAGTGTTCTGTTGTTGTCTGAATGAATTACTAACTTGTGTTCTTGACTTTGGCTTGGGATCCTAGGGTCCTGTAGGGAAGGGCCCTGGCTGTGGTTTCTGGGCTGCTGGCTGGCGGGTCTGGCTGTTTTTCATGCGTGGAATCACCCCTTTGCTGGAGCGATGGCTGGGCAACCTCCTGGCCCGGCAGTTTGAAGGTGAGTGGTTTTCTCCATGTCTGACTTCTCCCATTCAAGAATAGGCCACGTGTGCTCCTGATCCTTCCCTTGTCCTTGTTTGAGATTGAGCATCCCTTCCTGTTGGATCACCTCTAAGGCCCAGTACCTAAGGAGTCTGACCTAGTATTCTCTTTTCTTGGGCTTCATTGTGGGGCCTTAAGGCCAGCGAGCATCTGTAGGATGGAAATGCCTCAGAAGCATCGTTGTGAATCTTTTCAGACGTATTGTGTCTTGCATGTGCTGGGCTTTATTCATACTTGCTGATTTCACTGTAACCATGGTTGTCAACGGATATGAAAGTAGAGACTTTAGTAGGAACAACAAATCTTGCTTTTAACCACTTTCACTTCTAGGCCGACACTCAAAGGGGGTGGCCAAGACGGTAACAAAGCAGCGAGTGGAGTCACATTTTGACCTTGAGCTTCGGGCCGCTGTGATGCATGACATCCTGGACATGATGCCTGAGGGGATCAAGCAGAACAAGGCCCGGACGATCCTGCAGCACCTCAGTGAGGCCTGGCGCTGCTGGAAGGCCAACATTCCCTGGAAGGTGGGGAGGTCTCCCCGGCTCATAGAGGGGCCTGGGTATTACCGGTCCTGGATTGCTTTAGCCCCCTGTCACTTTTTCATTGTGCCTTTTGCACTTTCAGGTCCCTGGGCTGCCAACACCGATAGAGAATATGATTCTTCGGTACGTGAAGGCCAAGGCTGACTGGTGGACCAACACCGCCCACTACAACCGAGAGCGCATCCGCCGCGGGGCCACCGTAGACAAGACTGTGTGCAAAAAGAACCTGGGCCGCCTGACTCGGCTCTACCTGAAGGCAGAGCAGGAGCGGCAGCACAACTACCTAAAGGTTGGACGGAGTAGGCTGGGCTAGGGGCGTGGGCGCGAGCAGGAGGGCAGACTGCAGGGTTGGAACCATGCCTGGCCCTGGTGGGATGAGGCTGCAGTGGGAAGCTGATTCTCATATCCACCTTGCAGGACGGTCCTTACATCACAGCGGAGGAAGCGGTGGCGGTGTATACCACTACTGTGCATTGGCTGGAAAGCCGTAGATTCTCACCCATCCCCTTCCCCCCGCTCTCCTACAAGCATGACACCAAGTTGCTGATCTTGGCTTTGGAGCGGCTCAAGGAAGCTTACAGGTGAGGGAGGAGTAGAGTCGACAGGTCCCTTTAGGGAGGTGATGGACACAGAGTGGCATCATCTTTAGAGTCCAGAGAAGGCCTTTCTGGGGATGGCTTCCTCTTGGTTTTCCCATTCACACTTTTTTAAATTTGTTTTTTGGCTGCACTGGGTCTTCATTGTTGCCCTTGGGCCTTCCCTTGTTGCAGCAAACGGGCTACTCTACTCGCAGTGTGTGGGTTTCTCATTGCGGTGGTTTCTTTTGTGGAGCATGTGCTCTGGAGCTCGGGCTCAGAAGTTAACAGTGCATGGGTTTAGTTTACCCCCACGGCATGTGAAATATTCCTGGCCAGGCCAGGGATTGAACCCATGTCCCCTGCTTTGGCAGGTGGATTCCTAATCACTGGACCACCAGGGAAGTGCCCTCATTCACCTTTTCTTCTGCCTTGTCAGTGTGAAGTCTCGATTAAACCAGTCTCAGAGGGAGGAGCTAGGTCTGATCGAGCAGGCCTATGACAACCCCCATGAGGCGCTGTCCCGCATCAAGCGACACCTCCTTACACAGAGAGCCTTTAAAGAAGTGAGTGAGATGCCCCACACGTTTTCTTTTGGCTGTGTGATTCATTCATGGCACCCAGGGTGTTTGGTGGGTTGGTGTGAGCCAGCTTCCTTGTCCCACAGGTGGGCATTGAGTTCATGGACCTCTATAGCCACCTGGTGCCAGTGTATGATGTGGAGCCACTGGAGAAGATCACTGATGCCTACCTGGACCAGTACCTGTGGTACGAAGCTGACAAGCGCCGCCTGTTCCCACCCTGGATCAAGCCTGCAGACACAGAACCACCTCCTCTGCTTGTTTACAAATGGTGCCAAGGTAAAACTTTTCTGGGGTTGCCTCTAAGGAAGGCAGATACCTTAATTTCTACCTTGAAATTCTCATCCAGATAGCATAATTAGTTTACTCTCTTGATGCCTGGTACCAAAGAAATGGTGTTGATGTTACACTGAGCAGTTTGACTCTGCTAGCAATCCAAGTGAATGAATGGAGTGGTCGTATGATCTGGATAGGAGTGTGATGGCTCTGTAGGCACTAGTCCTGAAAGGGAACTTCTGACCTGCCAGAGCTTTGTGTTTCTTCCCCCCTCAGGCATCAATAACCTGCAGGATGTGTGGGAGACAAGCGAGGGCGAGTGCAATGTCATGCTGGAGTCACGATTTGAGAAGATGTATGAGAAGATTGACTTGACCTTGCTCAATAGGCTGCTGCGTCTAATCGTTGACCACAATATAGCTGACTACATGACAGCCAAGAACAATGTCGTTATCAATTACAAGGTGTGTCTTGGGGCAGGGTGGCAAGGAATTGGGGGAAGTGGGGGGTGGTCTGGCCCACTGAGTTTGGATTTCCATGGCAGGGGGAAGGCAGAAGAGGATGGGCCCTGAAAACCCCGGGGTTTGGCTGTGGTTAAGAATTGTCTTTCTGGGCTTCCCTGGTGGCTCTGTGGTAAAGAATTGTCTTTCTTTCTAGGACATGAACCATACAAATTCATACGGGATCATCAGAGGCCTGCAGTTTGCCTCTTTCATTGTACAGTACTACGGCCTGGTGATGGACTTGCTTGTGTTGGGGTTGCACCGAGCCAGTGAGATGGCCGGGCCACCTCAGATGCCAAATGATTTTCTCAGTTTCCAAGACATAGCCACCGAGGCTGCCCACCCCATCCGTCTCTTCTGCAGATACATTGATCGCATCCATATTTTCTTCAGGTGAGGGCTTGCCTGGAGTCTTACCGTGTTGAGGTCCTTGCCCAACTTCTGAAGCAGCTATTGTACCTTAGTTGACTTGCTTCTGGGTTGGCGCTCTGAAATGGGATGAAGTCCTGTGAGTAGCATGGAGATTGGGAGTGGCCTCCACCTGTGGAGCCATAGGCCTCATGAGATGCCAGTGTCCTTGGGCCTCAGCCACTCACCTTGCTCTGTAGGTTCACAGCAGATGAGGCTCGGGACCTGATCCAGCGTTACCTGACAGAGCACCCTGACCCCAACAACGAAAACATCGTTGGCTACAATAACAAGAAGTGCTGGCCCCGAGACGCCCGTATGCGCCTCATGAAGCATGATGTCAACCTGTGAGTCTAAGCTGGGGCTGTGGGAGCTGGAAGAGTGTCAGCCTGAGGGACCCAGAGGGCGATTAAAAGGAGTTGATGAGGCGGTGTCCTGGGTGGGAGGGTGTGCTTTGTCGGGACGTCATCAGTCTGGCTGGCCTTTGAAGGGAAGCTTCTTCCAAGAGACCGATGTGACCCTGTGTTCTCTGTGGGCAGAGGTCGGGCAGTGTTCTGGGACATCAAGAACCGTCTGCCACGCTCAGTGACTACAGTTCAGTGGGAGAACAGCTTCGTGTCCGTGTACAGTAAGGACAATCCCAACCTGCTGTTCAACATGTGTGGTTTTGAGTGCCGCATCCTGCCTAAGTGCCGCACCAGCTACGAGGAGTTCACCCACAAGGACGGGGTCTGGAACCTACAGAACGAGGTACAGTCTCGGGTGGGGCCGGGGGTAGGAGCAGGCCCAGCTCCATCCTCACGGGTGTGGGGCGAGAGGCGCGGCACACTTTCCATCGTCAATCAGCTGGGCCTTCCTGGGAGGCTAGGGCTTAGTGGTGGTCAGAGTTGTTTCTTGTTCCCCTGGCATTTCCAGAGGTAGTTAACCTTGAGCTTGTGATTTAGGTGACTAAAGAGCGGACAGCTCAGTGTTTCCTGCGTGTGGATGATGAGTCAATGCAGCGCTTCCACAACCGCGTGCGTCAAATTCTGATGGCCTCTGGCTCCACCACCTTCACGAAGGTACACACAGTAGTCGTGGCCTCTCTCTGGCTCATCCCTTCCACCCTTCCCTGCTTTGTTCTTTTTTCCCAGCTGTGCTCAGAGTACAGTCTCCATGCTTCATGATACTGCAGCTTGGAGTGTCAGATCAATTCATAGTGGTTTCCTGAGAATCCTTGTAGGAATTCTATAGCCTGCATCTACGTAGTTGCAATGCTTCTAAGTTAAGGTGAGAGTAGAAGTGGGATTTTTAAATTTGGACAAAAATCACCATTTTTGTGTCTTCCCCAACCTGGCTTGTTATCCAGGTCATAAATTTAATCTTTTGACCTTTAACGTAGCATGCATGTTAAAAAGCAAGTATAACAAGCTATCTTTGTTTATTTCTTCTTTAGTTGCTTCCAAAGCCCCCCGCTCCACCCCTTTGGAAGGCAGCTGGAATTGAGAAGGAATAATCTGAAGATTACTTAACTGTGTGTGCTTACATTTTTTTCAAGGTTTAAAAAGGCGCGTTGCTCTTTCTGCTGTTTTCCCATTCTAGAAATGGTGCACATGAGTGTCCTGGCTGTTGCTCTCAAGAGCATCAGTTATACCAAAAAGAAAGGGAAGTCTAGGTTCTTACCAGGTTGTGTTTCAAAGTCATTGTCCAGTTTCTAGCTGTGGTGATGAGGCAGCGTGATACTGGTGAATTTTAAATTGCTAGTGATCACAGAGCAGGCAAAACTGTGAACTTCACAGGCAGATTAAACACTGTCGTGATGTGATCAGCCCCAGATTTGCTGTGCGACTCAAAGATCTAGAAAAATGGCAGTATATTCTGCTCTTGCCCCATCAGTTTGGATTCATTGTGCTGACAACTCAGCTGGCATCGTGCACCACAAAGAAGCAAGATGTAAAAACATGTGGGGGGATAACCTGGTTCTTTTTCAATGCATATAGTACATATATAGAGATAAAATGCCCCAGTGTGTTAAAAAAAATATCACCTCCTCCTGACTTGTCTTAGAGTAACTCTTAGCTGTAGCATTTTCTTCCCTTCTGGCTTCCTATCCCTTTAAATATGTAATAAAGAAGGCTTTCAGTTTTTTAGTAGAGTTTTTTAATAGTTTTGTTAAGGATACATTTTTTTTTAATGATACTCCTTATCTCAACTTCCCCATGATACATTTGGAGGGGTATAGTGCGGGGAAAAGTGTCTGTCTTCTTCGGTTGGTTTATGTCCTCTAGAGTCAGGTGACAGGAATTGTGTAACTCATTCATTCCTTGTGTTCAAGGCATACACACACGCTGCCTGTGAGAGTCTCTGCCTTCCTCGAGCTCACTGCCTAGTTGGAGAGACATGCATAGTCAAGAGAACTATAGTACCGTGTGTTTTTAGAGCTCTCGTGTTATTTGGGGATCAGTGAAAGTCCTCGTGGTCTTGACTCTAGCCCAGTCTGGGAAAGGGAGAAATACTTCCCAAAAGATATAACAGGTGAGAGACAGGTGAGGGAGGGCCTTCTTTCAGCCAGAGGTATGAAGAGGTAGCAAGCATAGTGTCTGTGGGGCCATAAAAAGTTTGGGGCAATAGAATTGTGGAAGAGATGGAGGCGGAACAGATAAGAACTAGATGATGGAGGTCATCACCGCCTCATTAATCCCATAAGGGTCCTGAGCACGGGGTGACTGTTCAGGTTTCTGAGTTAGGTGGTTTACTCGTGCAGCTGTCAGGAAGATGGATTCAGAAGAGTAGGAAGAAAGATGAGGTTTGGGGGCTCTGCTGAAGGCCAGATAAAAATGATGAGAACACTGAAGGTAGAGGGATGGGGGAACAGATTTGATAAGTAGTTAGTAGATAAAAGTCAGCAGAGCTTCATCGTGGTGACATGCCAGAGGGAAAGGAAGTCAAAATAACATTCAGTTTTTGGTATGGGTGACTGGATGGATGATGGAGCCACCAACTGGAAGACTACAGGGAGAAGAGTGGGTTTAGGAGAGAAGATAAATGGATTTAGTTTACGGTATAAGAAGTTTGATGTTCCTAAAAACATCCAGATAGACGTTCCAGCAGACACTTACTGAAATCACATTTCTTCAGTTCCAAGGTAAATATATCCATATATAAGTGTATGTATTTTGTCCCTCTTAGCGGTACCTCTTAGATTTGATGAAAAAAAGTATTACAGGTTTGAAGCTCCAGGGAGAGAAATGAGATGAGAAAGTAAGAGGTTAGGGGGAACTTAGAGGTTCCTATAGGATGTTTAGGTAGAGATAACTTTGCACCCTGGAGCTTGGAGAAGATGTCTGGATTGCAAATGTAGGTTTAAGAGCCTGTCAGCATAAAGGCGATGGTTGAAAGCTCAAGATGAGCAAGATTATCTGGGGAAAGCGGAAGGAGTGAGAAGAGCAGAGGGATGAGTTTGAAACCTTAGGGAACACTGAGCATCAGTGTGGCCAGTCTGGGCGAGTGCCGGGTCACGGGCGCCAAGCCTGTCAAGAATCGGGACGGGCACTTAACAGTGTCAGTTGCCTAAGAGTGTTTCAGTCAGATAAGGCCTGACAAGTAGCCATTGGATTTGGCAGTCAGGACGTCATTGGTGACCTTAGCAAGAGCTGTTTCAGAAATAGTGGGGAGAGATGCCAGATTGCAGTGGGTGAGGCCTTATGGGAAGTGAGGGAGTGGAGACAGGAAGGACTGTCAGTCTGCCAGAGCAGCTGGAGGAGGAGGGACACGAGACGCCACCTAGAGGGAGATAGAAGTCAGGGCAGGTATTTTAAATGGGAGTGATGGGAGTCATTGCACAGTAGGGAGCCAGCAGTGTTCTGAGTGCAGCAGAGACGTGATAAGCAATGGAGTGGTGTCTGCTCAGCAGGAATAGGTGCAGGGACGCATCCTCTGAACCTAGTAGAAAGAGGTCGGTATTGATGTGAATGTAGATAAGTATAGTGGGAAGCTGTAACAAATCTTGCTTTTTTCAGTTTTGCCAGGGCTGGAGTGAGTGGCATAGGATGTTTTACTTGAGCACAGCAGTGAGGATGTGATTCAGTTGTTGAAGGAACTTTGAGGGCTTTAAGAGAGTGAAGACAGCTGTGAGTGAGTGCCTCTTCCCAGGACTCAGCTATTCAAGCACTCAGCGAGGGGCTGGAGAAGGTATATTGATTCTAGTGCTGATTTAGGATGGGGGCTTTGTCATAGGGCTGTTGGGGAGTCATGAGGGACTGGATGCAGGGAGTCAAAGATGCTGGCCCCATTGGAATCCTGGATATTGGGTGGGGGAGAAGGACGAAACCAGAGAGGCAAATGGCCCTGGGGGAAAAAGGCAGGGTTCAAGGGAATAGATGTGTGAGAGGTTAGAGCCAGAGGTCAGGGGGGCAGTGTGATATAGTTGTTAGAGTAATGGTTTGGGAGTCAAACTAGGTTCAGTCCTAGCTCTGCTACGTTACTGGTTGGGATCTGAGTTAAGTCACTCACACACTGTGGGCCTCAGTTCCCACATCTGTAAAATGGGGGACTCACTTGTAGTCATTACTGATGCTACAGCTTTAGGTGCATTCTTGCTTTATGTACGGGCAGTGTGCTTGCCCAGGCTTGGAGCCAGGACGCCCTCAGTCCTAGTAGTGGCTATGAAATAAGACTGGAACATTTAAACAAGACTCTGGTAAGTGCCAGAAATAACAGAAGGAAAATAGCAACGTACCACGTTCGAGCACCTGACCTGTAAGGTACAACTTACCTAACTTTAGCTTCTGGAGGACCGACAGGAACTCTTGCCGAGTTCCCTGTCTTCTCTCCCTCTCACCAGGGAGTCCCTTTAAGCATGTGTAGATGACTTAGAGGAAACAAACATCTTTGCCCAGCAGTAGGTGTATTTCTCTGTCCTTTTTTGTTTTGATTTTTATTTTACATTATTTTTAATAAACTTTTTTTTAGAGCAGTTCTAGATTTATAATAAAATCGAAAGGAAGGTACTAAGATTTCCCATAAAATCCCTGCGCCTGCGTTCCTCACCAGAGTGGTACATTTTTACCACAGAAAAACCTACATTGACACATTGTGACCATCCATAGTCCCAAGTTTACCTTAGGTTCACTCTTGGTGTGGTATATATTCTCTGGGATTGAACACATGTATAAGAATACTTGTGCTCAGTCACTCAGTTGTGTCTTGCCCTTGGCAGCCCCATGGACTGTAGCCTGCCAGTCTCCTTTGTCCTTGGAATTCTCCAGGCAAGAATACTGGGGTGGGTTGCCATGCCCTCCTCCAGGGGATCTTCCCAACTCAGGGATTGCAAATGGATTCTTTAGCACTAGCGCCACTTGGGAAGCCGATAAGAACACATATCCATTGCTAAAATAACATACAGTTTTCATGCCCTAAAAAACCCTCTCTGCCTCTTTGTCTCCCCTGCCCCCACCCCAGCCATACATTTAGTTTTAAATAGAAGAAAAATCGGTCTCTACTATATCATGGTTTAAAAGGATACAGTAAAAGTTATCATTAAGTTCTCTAATAGTTATGTTTTCATTTATAGTAAAAAGAAATTAAATACTAACAAAATCCATAAAACACCAGCAACCCATTGTCCTAACATCAGTTTTATTTTTCCACATTACATTCCAGGTTGGTCATGTATTATGATGTGCAGGTTATGTGATTGAATTTATCTCATTTATGAAGACATAACATGTGTGAAGTTCTTAACCATGGTACATGGTACACGGTACATGGAATCACTCAGTGTCATTTCCTTCTTGCTTCCACTCATCCCCGGAAACTGCTACTGTTCTTAAAGGAACATGATGCTGTCTCGGAATTCATACTTATTCCCTACCAGAAATACAGCACTGGTAGCTACAGCAGAACTGGGGTGTTCTGTAATACAAACCATGCAGCTTGTGATTCCAAGGGCCAAATACAGTCAGAGAACTTATTACTAAGCCTCAGGTACCCTGTTGAAGTCTGCTTTACTGCCAGATCTAGCCCATTCTGGCCCCCAGCTGCTGCTGTAGGTCTGTTGCTCAGATGCTCAGTTTTGCTTTTGTGACTTGGTTCAGGCTGTTACCTCACTCTGGGGTCACTTCGTACTGCCTGTCCTGAATACTGTTTGTTCAAGGCTGATACCTATGATAACTCCAGCCAATGTGATCTTTCACGTCAACAATTGTCTGACAAACATTCCTTGCCTTAAAACCTTGAGTATATCTTTTGGAATAAACTTTTAGTTTATTCTCTTTTTTTAATTGATCTTTTTCAAAAATTGCTTTTGGTTTTGTTTAATTTTATTTTTTCTCTTTCCTATTTCATTGGTTCTGTTCTTTTGCTTACTTTGGGTTTAATTTGCTCTTCATTTTCTAGTCTGTCAAAGTAAAGGTTAAATGACAATTTTGGACCTTTCATTTTAATGGACATACTTAGTGCTGAAAAATCTTCTTTTAAGCACTGCTTTAGCTGCATCCCTCAAATTTTGATAGGTTTCCCTTTTCATTCAGTTAAAAATGTTTTCTGATTTCCCTTGTGAGTTCTTATTTTACCCATACTTAGAAGTATGCTGTTTAATTTTCAAATATTGAGGTGTTTTTCCAGATTCAGTTCAGTTCAGTTGCTCAGTCACGTCCGACTCCTTTCGGCCCCATGAATCGCAGCACGCCAGGCCTCCCTGTCCATCACCAACTCCCGGAGTTCACTCAGACTCAGGTCCATCGAGTCGGTGATGCCATCCAGCCGTCTCATCCTCTGTCGTCCCCTTTTCCTCCTGCCCCCAATCCCTCCCAGCATCAGAGTCTTTTCCAATGAGTCAACTCTTCGCATGAGGTGGCCAAAGTACTGGAGTTTCAGCTTCAGCATGATTCCCTCCAAAGAAATCCCAGGGCCGATCTCCTTCAGAATAGACTGGTTGGATCTCCTTGCAGTCCAAGGGACTCTCAAGAGTCTTCTCCAACACCACAGTTCAAAAGCATCAATTCTTCGGCTCTCAGCCTTCTTCACAGTCCAACTCTCACATCCATACATGACCACTGGAAAAACCATAGCCTTGACTAGACGGACTTTTGGCAAAGTAATGTCTCTGTTTTTGAATATGTTGTCTAGGTTGGTCATAACTTTCCTTCCAAGGAGTAAGCGCCTTTTAATTTCATGGCTGCAGTCACCATCTGCAGTGATTTTGGAGCCCAAAAAAATAAAGTCTGACACTGTTTCCCCATCTATTTCCCATGAAGTGATGGGACCAGATGCCATTATCTTCGTTTTCTGAATGTTGAGCTTTAAGCCAACTTTTTCACTCTCCTCTTTCACTTTCATCAAGAGGCTCTTTAGTTCCTCTTCACTTTCTGCCATAAGGGTGGTGTCATCTGCATATCTAGGTTATTGATATTTCTCCCAGCAATCTTGATTCCAGTTTGTGCTTCTTCCAATCCAGCGTTTTTCATGATGTACTCTGCATAGAAGTTAAATAAGCAGGGTGACAATATACAGGCTTGACGTACTCCTTTTCCTATTTGGAACCAGTCTGTTC
Organism: Bos indicus x Bos taurus; assembly: GCF_003369695.1. NCBI lineage: Eukaryota > Metazoa > Chordata > Mammalia > Artiodactyla > Bovidae > Bos > Bos indicus x Bos taurus. The sequence goes on along the minus strand of NC_040094.1, from coordinate 23,807,616 downwards.
CATGTCCAGTTCTAACTGTTGCTTCCTGACCTGCATACAGATTTCTCAAGAGGCAGGTCAGGTGGTCTGGTATTCCCATCTCTTTCAGAATTTTCCACAGTTTATTGTGATCCACAGTCAAAGGCTTTGGCATAGTCAATAAAGCAGAAATAGATGTTTTTCTGGAACTCTTTTGCTTTTTCCATGATCCAGTGGATGTTGGCGATTTGACCTCTGGTTCCTCTGCCTTTTCTAAAACCAGCTTGAACATCCGGAACTTCATGGTTCACGTATTGCTGAAGCCAGATACTTCTGTGTTATTGGTGTCTAGTTAATTCTATTATGGTCAGATCTTTATGATCTTAGTTTTTCAAATGTAGACTTGTTTTATGGTTTAGCCTATATGGTGACTGTCTCCTGTGTACTTGAAAAAGAATCTGTATTCTGCTGTTGTTGGGTTTTACAGATGTCATTTAGGTTCTGTAAGTTGTGTTGTTCAAGTCCTTTAATATCTTTTTTTTTTTTTTCTTTTGCCTATTTCTGTCAGTTACTGAAAGAAGAGTGTTGGAAGTTGTAGATTTATTTCCCCTTCCAGGCTCCTCTTTTTATTTTTGGCTTCAGAGATAGCATTCACTTTATTAAACTCATCTAAGCTTATAATACAAAGACACATGACATTTTTCCAGAAATTTATACTTTTTTTGAGCATGAAAGGATGTCTGAAATTCAGACTGCTCTGGTATCTTAAATATTTAGTGAAAGTTGGACAAACATACTTGGCTTGCAGATGAAAAACCAGTGAGTCACCAGGAGATTAGCAGGTTTAGGGGAGTAGGGAGCCATCTCACTGAGACACATTTTTCTTCAGAAACCTGCATATGGGTGATGACCAAGGCGTGTGCCAGGTGGAATGTTGTTATCATGTACCTGAAGATAGAGCTGCAGTTAGAAATTAACTTTGCAGCTGGTGCGCACATAGACGTTTCAGTAGACAGAAGCAGCGCTGTTGGCGCCCTGGCAAGGTATATAGAGTCCATACCCTTGGGCATCATCATATGCTTTGTTTTCTTTGAGTCTTAGTATTTCAACAGGTCCATCTTTTTTTTTTTTTTTGCTTCATATATTTTGAGGCTGTGTTATTAAGTAGGCAGTATGTTTAGAATTATCATATCTTAATGAATTGACTCCTTTATCATCATGAAATGTCCTTTGTTCCTTGTAATATTCTCTGCTCTAACGTCTACATTGTCTGGCATCAGTACTACCCCTTTAGCTTTGTTTCGTGTGTGCATGGATGTCTTTTTCCATCTTTAAACTTTTAAGCTGTGTCATTATAATTAACGTTAACTTCTTACAGATTGCACTAAGTTGGTTCTTGCTTTTTAAATTCATTTGAACAGTCTTTGCCATACGAGTAGTCTAAACACTCCAATTACGTTTGAGATAACTTTCAGTATGGTTGAGTTTAAATCTGCCATCTGTTCTTCGTTCTGGTTTTTTTCCTCTTTTCCTGCCTTCTTTTTAACTTATTTTTTTAAACATGAGAAAAACAAAGGTTTCATAACATAAATCTGTAAAAAGAGACCCAGGAAAACTTGAGTAACTAATTTTCCAAGTTTCTTTTGGATTAAGTGGGGATTTTGGTATGATTTTAATTTATCTCCACTCTTTGAGTATTAGCTACGGTTCTTTGGGTTTTTTGGTGGCTATAGGGTTTACAGTGTACATCTCTGTCTTACTGTGACCACTAGTCTATTACATTACGTATTGTATGATAACCTTACAGTAGTTGACTTTCATTTTTCCCCTCATTCTTTGTAGTGTTAACTGTACCTATATTATAAACACAGTGATACATTGTTGCTCTTTGGGCTTTAAACAGTCCTTTAGTCTTCTATAGAAATTACAAAATGAGAAAAAATGTCTTTTTACCCACATACTGTTTCTGGTGTTCTTCATGACTTTATGTAGATCCACGTTTCCATCTGGTATTTTCTTTCTGCTCGAAGAATGTCCGTTAACATCGCTTGTAGTAAGTGTCTACTGGCAGTGAATATGCTCTGCTTTTGTTTGTCAGGAAAAGTATTTATTTTGCCTTTATTATTTTCTTCTGAAGCTTTAAAATGTTGTAAATCCCATCAATATATTTACATTTTCAGATACTGAAATTTTTATCTCTAGAAGTTTCATTTGGGTCTTTAACAACTATTTCTCTCCTCATTATGTTCGTGTTTTTCTTGTATATTCAAGCATAATTATAAATGCTGTAGGTCTTTGTCTACTAATTCCATCATCTGTTGTTTCTGTTTCTGTTTGGCTGTGCTGGGTCTTCGTTGCTGTGTAGGCTTTCTTCAGTTGCAGCAGCCAGGGCTCCTCTTTAGTTGAGGTGGGTGAGTCTCTCAGTGCAGTGTCTTCTCTTGTGGAGCACAGGCTCTAGGGCCTGTGGGCTTCAGGAGTTGCATCATGCAGGCTCAGGAGTCGCGGCTCCTGGGTCTTAGCTGTGGCACACAGCAGATGTGTTGCATCATGTGGGCTCTTGCGTGTGGACGTGTTATGTCCTGTGGGCTCTGGAGTATGTGGCCTCAGTAGTTGCAGTACTGGGACTTAGTTGCTCCACAGCATGTGGGATCTTAGTTCCCCAATCAAACCCACATCTGTAGCGTTGCTAGGTGAATTCTTAACTACTGGACTCGACCAGGGAAGTCCCTCTTATTTTCTGTCTATATGGATTTGTTTATTCTGGATGTGTAATATAAGCGGATCATGGATATGACCTTTTTCATCTAGCTTCTTTCACTTAGCATGTTTTCAAGGTTTATTCATGTTGTAGCATGTATGGCAATGGCACCAGTACTCTTGCCTGGAAAATCCCATGGACAGAGGAGCCTGGTAGGCTGCAGTCCATGGGGTCATGAAGAGTCAGACACTTCCCTTTCACGCATTGGAGAAGGAAATGGCAACCCACTCCAGTGTTCTTGCCTGGAGAATCCCAGGGACAAGGGAGCCTGGTGGGCTGCCGTCTCTGGGGTCGCACAGAGTCGGACACGACTGAAGCAACTTAGCAGCAGCAGCATGTATAAGTATTTCAGTCCTTTTCATATTTCGTTATGTGGCTGTACCACATTTTGTCAGTAGATGGACATTTGGGGATTTTCTGTTTTCTGGCTATTATGAATAATGCTTTTATGAACAATCTGTGTACACATTTGTAATGTGATTTTTTAATGTATTTATTTAGGCTGTGCTGGGTCTTCAGTGCTGTGCATGGTGTTTCTCTAGTTGGAGCAGGCGAGGCCTACTCTCTGGTTGTGTGTGGGCTTCTCGTTGCAGAGGCTTCTCTCGTTGCGGAGCTCGGGCCCTAGAGCTCAGCCTCAGTAGTTGTGGCACGTGGACTTAGTTGCCCTGTGGCGTGTGGAATCTTCCTGGACCAGAGAGCAAACCCTTGTGCCCTGCATTGGCAGGCGGATTCTTAACCACTGGACCACCAGGGAAGTCCATGTACACATTTTTGTGTGGACATAAGTTTTTATTTCTCTTGGGTGTATACCTGGATTATTGGGTCATACAGTTACTCTGTTTAACCTTTTGAGGAACTGCCAGGCTGTTTTAGTGTGGCTATACTATTTTATATTACCACTAGCAGTATATGATAATTGTATTTTCTCCACATCCTTGCTAATACTTGTCACTCACTCATCGCCATTCCAATGTGTGTTAAGTATATCTCATAGTGATTTTGATTTATACACACTTCCCGAATGACATTGAGCTCAGCTCTTTCTTGAGAACTAGAGAGAATTTAGCCAATTGTATCTAGTGATTCCCAGCCACAGTCCTCTCCCTGCAAGAACTTATTCATAATTTACTTTCTCCTCACTGTCTTCAGATTGTGAATAAATGGAACACAGCTCTTATTGGCCTTATGACATACTTTCGAGAGGCTGTGGTAAACACCCAGGAGCTCCTGGACTTGCTGGTGAAGTGTGAGAACAAGATCCAGACACGAATCAAGATTGGCCTCAACTCCAAGATGCCGAGTCGATTCCCCCCTGTCGTTTTCTACACCCCTAAGGAGTTGGGTGGACTTGGCATGCTTTCAATGGGCCATGTGCTCATTCCCCAGTCTGACCTCAGGTAGGACTTCGCTAGGAATCTTAGACCCTGAGGAAAAGGGGATGTTTCTTTATTTTTAGCCTAATCTTGGTTGTGCCCCCGAACAGGTGGTCCAAGCAGACAGATGTAGGTATCACACACTTCCGTTCAGGAATGAGCCATGAAGAAGACCAGCTGATTCCCAATTTGTATCGCTACATACAGCCATGGGAGAGTGAGTTCATTGATTCTCAGCGGGTCTGGGCTGAGTATGCACTCAAGAGACAAGAGGCCATTGCTCAGAACAGGTGGGCATCCACAAGGGCGTAGCAGTTCTGTCGGAGGAGGAGGGGTGACCTTTGAGCCTTGCCTAGAGGTCAGGGCAGAGCATTCCGTATTTTGTGGAGTCAAGGAAGTAGGTTCTATATCTGACCATATTTATCCTTGGCTAGGGAGGAATGCTGAACTTTTCATATATGTATTTAAGTTTGGTCTTTTTTCCTTGGCAGACGATTGACCCTAGAAGATCTAGAAGATTCATGGGATCGTGGCATTCCTCGAATCAACACTCTGTTCCAGAAGGACAGGCACACACTGGCTTATGATAAGGGCTGGCGTGTTCGAACTGACTTTAAGCAGTACCAGGTACTGGGGGGGACTGTGGCTGTTGTGGGAACCGGGGGCAGTGGGCTCCTGGAAGCTTGACTGGACCTGCCTTGCCTTCTAGGTTTTGAAGCAGAATCCTTTCTGGTGGACACACCAGCGGCATGATGGGAAGCTCTGGAACCTGAACAACTACCGTACCGACATGATCCAGGCCCTGGGTGGTGTGGAAGGCATTCTGGAACACACCCTCTTCAAGGGCACTTACTTCCCTACCTGGGAGGGGCTTTTCTGGTGAGGATTCTATTCTCTTCTTACAGTTGCTAGTCGGTTTTTATTCATTGATTTATTTTCTGGCGGTGCCACAGGGCTTGCAGGATCTTGGTTCTCTGATCAGTGATCAAACCTGCACCCCCTGCATTGGATGTGTGGAGTCTTAACCACTGGACCACCAGGGAAATCCCTGTTCTCTCTACAGTGATCTCTCACATGTCACAGCTCTCTTGAATTCATCCCTTGTGTGCCTTTGTCTGCTACTGCAGTTTCCCAGACAGCCACCCCAGGAGGTCAGCAGTATTCTGGGGAGGGATGGCAGGACATCACTTTACCTGATCTCTTCTGTTTCCCAGGGAGAAAGCCAGTGGTTTTGAGGAGTCCATGAAGTGGAAGAAGCTCACCAATGCCCAGCGATCAGGATTGAACCAGATTCCCAATCGTAGGTTCACCCTCTGGTGGTCCCCAACCATCAACCGAGCCAACGTGAGTGTGATTGGTAGATACGGGAATGGGAAGCTAAAAGCAAGGGTTTCTCCCTCCTTAACGATATTCTGAGGACCAGAGTCGCTCAGTTTCCACTCTCCTCCTCTTCCTCCCATCAGGTGTACGTGGGCTTTCAGGTGCAGCTGGACCTGACCGGTATCTTCATGCACGGCAAGATCCCCACGCTGAAGATCTCTCTCATCCAGATCTTCCGAGCTCACTTGTGGCAGAAGATCCACGAGAGCATCGTTATGGACTTGTGTCAGGTGCGCCTGAATGAGGGGGAAGGATGCCACGGAAAGTCCAGTCTGCTCGCTCGCTGTTTGGGGTGTGGAAATCCACCCTCGGAGCTCCTAGGATGAGACTTCTGTTGTGGTCCCAGCTGCCCCATTATCTTCAGTCTGTCAGCCCCCACGCCAAGCAGGCTTCCATAATAGTCGTAACCTTTCCACCTTCGCCTCCAGGTGTTTGATCAGGAACTGGATGCACTGGAGATCGAGACAGTTCAGAAGGAGACAATCCACCCCCGAAAGTCCTATAAGATGAATTCTTCCTGTGCAGATATCCTGCTGTTTGCATCCTATAAGTGGAATGTCTCCCGGCCCTCATTGCTGGCCGACTCTAAGTAAGTGCCTTCTGACTGGGCCCTGAGCATCTGGGAACCTTCATTTTACTGTTCTTCTAGCAGCACTACTTTTGAAATTGTCCTGGCTGCCTTTCTTTATAATTAGAAGCCCATGTACCCCCTGATTCTGTCAGCACCTTCAGCCAGGTCTGCTGATTGTCTGGTGCATCTTGCTGATCTGAAATAGGAGAGGGGTTGGTTTTAAGATGTAGACAGAGCGATTGAGAGTTCTTGGTGTTCTGGGGATATTGCTTGTACCAGTGTCTTCCTGGAAGCCTAGACTCCTGACCCCTCTCCACTTTCAGGGATGTGATGGATAGCACCACCACTCAGAAGTATTGGATTGACATACAGTTGCGCTGGGGGGACTACGATTCCCATGACATCGAGCGTTATGCCCGGGCCAAGTTCTTGGACTACACCACAGACAACATGAGTATCTACCCTTCGCCCACTGGTGTGCTCATTGCCATTGACCTGGCATATAACCTGCATAGGTAAGTTGAGGCTCGAAAGCATGTGTTTTTCCTCAGCCCCACACTTTGTTTTAATTTCTAAGAATTACTTATTTTTAGCTGATGGACAGTTGCTTTACAACATTGTGTTAGTTTCTGCCGTTCATCAACATGAATTGTCATAGGTGTATCATACGGCCCCTCCCTCTTGAACCTCTCTCCCACCCCATTAATTTTTATTTTATATTGAATGATAGTTGATTTACAGTGTTGTGTTAATGTCAGGTGCAGAGCAAAGTGACTTAGTTATACCTATAGCAGTTTTTCTTCAGATTCAGATTCCATATAGGTTATTACACCGTCTTGTGTTATCTGTGCTATACATTAGGTCTCTGTTATTTATCTGTTTTATATACAGTAGTGTATACATGTTATTATCAGCCTCCTAATTCGTCCCCCACCCCCACCCCCACCCCATACTTCAGTATGCATGTGCTTTTTGGTTTGCCCAGGTGAGGCTGAGGTTTGCCGGTTTGCTCATCTGGGTCACTGACTCTTCCTCGCCTCTGTGTACATGAGCAGACACTTTCATCTCAGCCTGGCGAACAGTCTTTTCTTCCTCTGTAGTTGCATTTTGCCTTGTTCCTGGGACTTCTAGTCTGGTCTTAATCTTTCTTGCCTCTTTCCCCTTCACAGTGCCTATGGAAACTGGTTCCCTGGCAGCAAGCCTCTCATACAGCAGGCCATGGCCAAGATCATGAAGGCAAATCCTGCCTTGTATGTGTTACGTGAACGGATCCGTAAGGGGCTGCAGCTCTATTCATCGGAGCCCACTGAGCCCTATCTGTCCTCTCAGAACTACGGTGAGCTCTTCTCCAACCAGATTATCTGGTTTGTGGATGACACTAATGTCTACAGAGTGACTATCCATAAGGTGAGAGTTAGACGCACGTGAGGGTGTGGGGCTTTGTATATGCCTGTGGGAGGGTGACTGGACAAGTGTGTGCATACTGGAAGGAAGGAAGGCTGATTGTGTCTAGACTGTGCTAACTGATGTAATCATTCTTTAGACCTTTGAAGGGAACTTGACCACCAAGCCCATCAATGGGGCCATCTTCATCTTCAACCCACGCACAGGGCAGCTTTTTCTCAAGATAATTCACACATCTGTGTGGGCTGGACAGAAGCGTTTGGGACAGGTGAGCCTGTTAAAGGGTAGAGAGGCTGTAGAACCTTGCTGCCTCTTATTCTTTGTTATTGGGTGGATGTGTGAGAGAGAATCTCCCTATTTCTGTCTTTGCAAGTTTGAGGGTATCTCATTTACACTTTTCCCCCTGAATTACTTAACTTGGGAAGTGTTCTTCTTGTAAGAAGTCCAAGAATAATTGAGGTCCATCATCACCTACTAACTGGGCTCTCTGCTTCATGAATCTTTTGTCTCTAACCTATCTTGAAGAGGGCTATGAAAAATCATCTTTCTAAAGGGAGCACACACTTAAAATGTCGATTTCTCCGCATCTCTACCTCAACGCCTTTGGTAACCCCTTACGTCTTGCTGAGTTAACGCTTTGGTTTTCTAGGTACTTCATATCTAGGTAGGCTGTCATTTGTCCAGCCACAGTTTCTCGTCCTCTGTAGCATGTGCCCTCTGGCAGTCAGTCCAGGATCCTGGTATCCCAAACCCTGGTGAACATCTCCGCCTCTGTGGCTTTGCTAGCATGAACTCTTCTCTTAGCTCTGTTAATCACTGTCTTACTCATTCCTCAAGACTTCTTTCTTTGTGCAACATTTTGTGACCTTTAGCCTTAATTTCTTTTGTCCCTGACATAGTGTGTGTATAATCAAACACTAGCTTGTGTGAGTTTTGTCTGGCCAGCTAGGTTGAAACATCCTTTGGGGCAAGACAATTGGACATTTTTTCTATAGCTCTTGAGTACCTAACAGTTCGTAGCATACAGTAGAAACATAGGGTAAGGATAAGTGTTTCGAGACTGGGATGTTCTGTTTTATCTGACCTGGGAGGGCGGAGACTGAGTTTCCCTGTCCTCCTCTCTTGTTTATCAGTTGGCTAAATGGAAGACAGCTGAGGAGGTGGCTGCCCTAATCCGATCTCTGCCCGTGGAGGAGCAGCCCAAGCAGATCATTGTCACTAGGAAAGGCATGCTGGATCCACTGGAGGTGAGAAGTGGTGAATGAGGTAGAAGGAAAGAGGGCTGAGACCTGCTGGCTCTGTTTCTAAACTTGGACTTGATCTCATCTCAGGTGCACTTGCTGGACTTCCCCAATATTGTGATTAAAGGATCAGAGCTCCAGCTCCCCTTCCAGGCTTGCCTCAAGGTGGAGAAGTTTGGGGATCTCATCCTTAAAGCCACTGAGCCACAGATGGTTCTCTTTAACCTCTATGACGACTGGCTCAAGACTATCTCATCTTACACGGTATGAAACCACCTTGCTGGGAGCGTCACTCTGAGAAGAGTGGGTTTGGGGTCACAAGAAAGTCCTGTGCCTTAGCTTTCTCACAGGCCTCTTGGGGGCTTATTTTCACCTCATCCACCTGTGAATGGGCCAGTGCCCTGCCTGTGGTGAGGGGGCCCCCTTAGGGGTTAGTGTCCGAAGGGGTGGGCTGGAGGAGAGGGAAGAGCGTCCGTTGCTGACCTCACGTGCCGCCATACCTCCCTAGGCCTTCTCCCGCCTCATCCTGATCCTGCGCGCCCTGCACGTAAACAACGACCGCGCGAAGGTGATCCTGAAGCCGGACAAGACCACGATCACAGAGCCGCACCACATCTGGCCCACTCTGACCGACGAGGAGTGGATCAAGGTGGAGGTGCAGCTCAAGGACCTTATCTTGGCTGACTACGGCAAGAAAAACAAGTGAGCAGGGGTGGGGGCTACAGAGGAGAGCCGCCGGGGGTGAAACGGGCGGCTCAGTATATGGTTTCTGGGATTTTCGAAACATTTTAAGCCGAGACGATTCTCAGGAAATTGTCGTGGAGATGCCTGTAAGGCAGTGTCTTCTGATAGTACAGGAAGTGTCCATGTCTCAGGGCTCAAGCTGACTCTTGGGCACTGTTCCTCAGCAGAGGCACTGTTGCCATTTTGAGCAGGGTGTTTCTTTACTGTCCATGCAGTCCAGGGACTTCTCACATCCCAGACCCCTCAGTACCACCGCTCGTCTCACACACACACACACACACACACGAAGTTCTCACATCCCAGACCCCACAGTAGCACAGGTAATAAAACACACACACACGTTCCTTTTTTTCTCTTTCCCTGTCATTTTTGCAACCAAAAATGTCCATAGATTTCCAGACACTGGTAAGGGTGACTGATGTGTCAACTCTGATTGAGAACTTGTTTCAGGATTTTCGTTTTTGAAAGTTTTTCCAGTTTCAGGGCACTTTTTGTTGAGGTAGAGTGGGACGTGTGGTTGCTAAATCTGGTTTGAGCATGGTCAAAAGGTGTACAGGCATTGGGTCAGCCTGGGATATGACAAATCTGATCCATATTAGTGTATTTCCACTTCACACTTGCTGTATAAGTATCACTTAGGATTGTCAGGGGTCAGGGTACACATGGGCTCCGTTTCTCACCCAGTTAACATGCTTGCAGTTAGGGGCATAAGTGACCAAGGGAAGGGATCATTGTGGTGTGACTCACACTATCCCCACAGTGTGAATGTGGCATCGCTGACACAGTCAGAAATTCGGGACATCATCCTGGGGATGGAGATCTCAGCACCATCACAGCAGCGGCAGCAGATTGCTGAGATTGAGAAGCAGACCAAGGAACAGTCGCAGCTGACTGCAACCCAGACTCGCACTGTCAATAAGCATGGTGACGAAATAATCACCTCTACCACCAGCAACTACGAGACCCAGACTTTCTCCTCTAAGACTGAATGGAGGGTCAGGTAGTGCACGGGGCAAGACGGGTGGGGATGGGAAGGCCTGCTGGTGCCGCGTGAGGTGCTTGAGTTGAGAAATGCCAACATTCCCTGCCTGTGTTTAGGGCCATCTCTGCCGCCAACCTGCACCTAAGGACCAATCACATCTATGTTTCATCTGATGACATCAAGGAGACTGGGTACACCTATATCCTTCCCAAGAACGTGCTTAAGAAGTTTATCTGCATATCTGACCTTCGGGCCCAAGTGAGTATGTTTGTCCAACTAGGCCACAGTGTGTACTAAGCATTTATGAGCCTAAAACTCACCTGAGATTTCCTAGAACTGGAGGTGATGGTTTTGAAATTCATGGATGAGTAAAGTATATGTAAGGATAGCCAAAACAGGGAAGAAGGTTTTGGCCCCCACCAGATACCAAAGCATTATAAAGCTATGGTAATTGAGAGGAGAATGTGTGATTGGCCTAGAAGTTATTGGAAAGAAGTATTATATAGTCAGAAACAGATTCATGTGTATACAATAAATCAGTTGTATCACTTGAGGATTCCACTTCCTCTGTGGGATTAAGTGTGTTTTATGATATTGGAATAATCAGCAAAGGAAGACTTGATTCCTACTTTGTGGCACTTACAGAAGTAAAATCCAGGTGGAATAAAAATCTGGATGTAAAATACTAAACTCTAGTAGAGTATTAGAAGAAAATATTTATTGTCTTAGTGATGGAATAATCTTAAATAAGATATATAACACAAAACCATCATCAAAATGATTAACTTGTGTGTGACAAAGAGTACCACAAAAGACAAAAACAGGAAGAAATAAAAGATAACTAGAAGAAATAAAAGATAACTAAAAGATTGGGCAAAAAGTTTGAAGGTAGTTTTGAGGAGAAACCGAAGGTGGAAAAAGTGCTGCGGAGTGCTGGGTTTAAAGATGGGTACAGCTTGTTGAATGCCTGAGCTGTGTGCTTGTGTGCTCATTTATGGATACTGTACTTAAATACTTAAATAATCAACTGGGGAATGTGTGAGCAATGCTGATTCCTGGACCCCACTCAAGATTCTGATGTGATTAAATCTGAGATGAGGTCCATGTTTAACATTTTGAATAAGCACCCCCAGGCTTTTTTGATGCAGGAGATTCTGGCCACATTTTGGGGAACTCTGACCTTGTTCCTGGAGAAGGGACTTAAGCTGGTACTAAGAATCTCTTTGGTTCCTGACCCCCTTGTCTCCAGATTGCAGGTTACCTGTATGGGGTGAGCCCACCAGATAACCCCCAGGTGAAGGAGATCCGCTGCATCGTGATGGTACCACAGTGGGGCACTCATCAGACTGTGCACCTGCCTGGCCAGCTGCCCCAGCACGAGTACCTCAAGGTTAGCGGAGGAAGTGGGAGAGCTGTGGCATCCTGCTCTCGGGGTGGTGGAGGGAAGGCAGAGGTTTTACTCTCATGGGTGGGATTCCTGGGCCCTAAAGAGCTTTCCACTGCTCTTCCTATAGGAGATGGAACCCTTAGGTTGGATCCACACTCAGCCCAACGAGTCTCCTCAGCTGTCACCCCAGGATGTCACCACCCATGCCAAAATCATGGCTGACAACCCATCTTGGGATGGCGAGAAGACCATTATCATCACCTGCAGGTGGGCTTGCGCCCCCTTTGAAGGAAGGGTGATGGGAGGCTTTGCGGGCCAGGGCCCAGAATGGTGGCCTGAGCTCTTACTCTGTCCTCATTCCTCTTCCAGCTTCACACCAGGCTCCTGCACCCTGACAGCCTACAAGCTGACCCCCAGTGGCTATGAATGGGGCCGCCAGAACACAGACAAGGGCAACAACCCCAAAGGCTACCTACCCTCGCACTACGAGAGGGTCCAGATGCTACTGTCGGATCGCTTCCTTGGCTTCTTTATGGTGCCTGCCCAGTCCTCGTGGAACTACAACTTCATGGGTATGTGGGGCAGGGTGTGGGCTGCGGGCAGGGGTGCACAGGAAAGTGGGGATGAGGTTAGGCCACCAGCCTTAGCACTTGGGCCCAGATTCTGGTTTAGAGATGGCCCAGGGACCCAGGCTGGGTGAGGCAGGTGGACCTTGTCAATGTTGGCCTCTTCCTTCTACTCCAAGGTGTCCGGCATGATCCCAACATGAAGTACGAGCTGCAGCTGGCAAACCCCAAAGAGTTCTACCACGAGGTGCACCGGCCCTCCCACTTCCTCAACTTCGCTCTCCTGCAGGAGGGCGAGGTCTACTCTGCGGACCGAGAGGACCTCTATGCGTAGTCGTCTCCTCACCTTTTGCTCCAGCCTTCTGGTCAAGGCTAGAGCCTGTGGCCCCACAGACAAGCTGGTGACATTCAGCAGCTTGGCCCCTTTTTCCTCTCTTCTGTGCTTGTGATGTTGTTGACCCCTGGTGACTTGTAATTGTGAAAAAGTATAATAATAAATTTTGTATAAATAGGAGGTTTTGAAGCTTTTTTTCCCCTGAGCTCAGATTCTGGGTGGAGGGATGGCAGAGGCTGGACGTGTTCACAGCAAGCTGCTGTACTGAACCTTGAGGCCCCCTGTTCGGAGCTGTGGGGATAAATGTCCTCTAAGCTCAGTGAGCTGAAGGAAAGTTGGGCTTTCACACCCCTGCTGCTATGACCACGTTTGCCAGTTTTCCCCCAAATACTTGTAAACCTTCACCGCTTTTCAGCATCTCTTGGAGCAGTCACTATTTTGAGTGTAGAAGCTCCCGGCTTGTTCTCTGTAGCTGCAGAGCCCAGCTTAGCCCCTTAAGCTTTGTGTCACTCTCAGCCTGTCCTGGAAATAGGCACACGGCTGGACAGTTGGCTGCCGCTGGCTGAGGTCAGTGACAGCCCGCCTACCTCTCACCTCTTGGCTGGAGAGTTGGCAGCCAAGTCAGGCCCCATGACTCTAGACACAGGGGTGGAGCCTGGTGTGGACACTGGGGAGGGCTTGACAAAAGTGACCACTTACAGCCCTGGGCCTCAGCTCCTGGACTCCTGGCCGGAAGGTCCTACTTCCTGTGACCTTGGGGGCTTTAACAGGACAGGGTCCAGGGCCCTGAGACTCTTCCAGCCTTTTCCCTGAATCGCTCCTCCCTTGTCGCTTCTACCCCGCCCTCTACTGTCCTAAGCCGATTCCTGGGCCGGGGCTGATTGGCTTTTTCCTGCCTCAGTTGGGGGAGGAGGGTGTCACAGCCCTGGTCGCCTTCGGGGGACATGGAGCCCAGAAGGGCGGTGCCTGGGGCGCATGGCTGCGGGCCTCCGGTGGCCGCGGGATCGGGGACAGCCGCGGAGCTCGTGTACCACCTAGCGGGGGCCCTGGGCGCTGAGCTGCAGGAGCTGGCGCGCCGCTTCGGGCCGGAGGCCGCAGCCGGACTCGTGCCACTGGTGGTGCAGGCGCTGGAGCTCCTGGAAAAGGCGGCCGTGGGGCCCACCCCGGACTCGGTAAGTCACGGCGCCCTTCCCCAGCCGCCCGCCTGGGCCAGCGGGGGCTGACCTTAACAGCGCGGCCTCCCCAGCTGCAGGTATCCGCGCAGCAGGCGGAACTCGAGCTGCGGCGGCTGCGAGAAGAGAACGAGCGCCTCCGCAGAGAGCTGCGCTCTGGACCACAGGGTGAGTGCGGGCCTGCGGAGCTCCGTGGTCGGGGCGGCTCAGGACTCCCCCTCTCGCGGGCCCGCCGCTGAGAACGCCCCTTCCTCAGAGGAGCGCGCTCTGCTGCGGCAGCTCAAGGAGGTGACCGACCGCCAGCGGGACGAACTCCGGGCGTACAACCGCGACCTGCTGCAGCGCAGCCAGGAGACCGAGGCGGTGAGGGCGGGGCGGGGCAACGTGCGGGGGGCGGGGCCCTGCAGGCCCTCAGGCGCCCCGCCCACCAGTCCCTTGGCTCCGCCCACAGTTGCAGGAGCAGCTGCAGCGCCTCCTGCTGGTGAATGCGGAGTTGCGGCAGAAATTGGCCGCGGTACAAACCCAGCTACGCGCCGCGCGGGACCGCGAGAGCGAACGAGAGCAGCGGCGCGAAGCGGCCGTGGAGCCGCCTCCAGAGCCGGTGCAGGGCCAGGCCGCGGGCCCCGGGTGCGAACAGAGGCGGGAGTCCGAGTGGGCGGCCGCGGGCACAAGAGCCCCGGGGACCCCCGAGGACCCGGTGAGTGCCCAGTGAGGGACCGGTCCGGCTCTCGGTGGGCACTCGGGAAAGTTTTGCTGTGTTGCGTAGCAGGGCCAACAGGCTAGCTAGAAGGTGGTTACGAGTGTGCGCCCCCAGCCGGCCTCCGCCCCTACTCTCAGCCAGAGCCCCGGCCTGGCACCCATGGTAGCGCCCTGGCCTCCCGAGGCTCCCTGCCAGTCCTCTCGCGTCCCTGTCCAACCGAGGCGCCCCCTGACCAAGCCTGTCCTTCCACAGGCGGATGCCCCACTGCCGCCAGGGCTCCCCGCCAAGGCAGGGCAGTGCAGCTTCAGTCGAGAGGAGGTTCAGCAGATCCTTCAGGAGCGGAATGAGCTCAAAGCCAACGTGTTCCTGCTGAAGGAGGAGCTGGCCTACTTTCAGCGGTGAGGGCGCTGGGCAGGGCCCGGAGGCTCGGGGGCGCCAGGAGCACCTGTTCCCTGGCCTCGGTTCACCCGCCTCATTCTTTGAGTGGTTGATACGTCCACGGTGTCGTGTGCCAGGCACCATGCTGGGCACTGGAGGACGTGAGTCACATAGTCCCTGCCCTCCTGGATCTTCTTCCACACGGGGGAGGGCCAGTGCTGAGGGTCAGCAGCAGCGGCTGTCAGGGAAGTACTCCCAGGAGGGGTGACACCTAAGCTCAGGGGCAGAGGAGTTAGCAAGGCAGAGTGTTCCCAAAAGGGGGAACAACATGCACAGGTACTTGAGTCGAGACCTATTCTTAGCATCCCCACCGCTTTGTCTCTGCCCTTCCTCCTCCTCCGTAGGGAGCTGCTCACAGACCACCGGGTCCCTGGGCTTCTGCTCGAAGCCATGAAGGTAGCTGTCAAAAAGCAGCGGAAGAAGATTAAGGCCAAAATGTTAGGGACTCCAGAGGAAGCAGAGAGCAGGTAAGTCCTGGCCTCCATTCCCACTGAGCCTAGTCACCTTCTGAACCCATTGCCTCAGACTGTGCTTGTCACCTAGCTTAGCCACCTCTGGAACCTGCTAACCTGACCTGGTCACCCCACCCCCCCAAGCCTGCCGTGCTGAACCCACCGCCTTCTCACTGGATCACAGCTGCTCCTACCTGCCCTGTTTGCTGCACATCCTGACTCTGCTTCTCCACAGTCGGTTTTCGGTTTCTTTGGTTTCTTGTCTTGGCTGCATCTGTTTGTTCTCAGGCAGGTAAAGGTAAGGCTGTAGCTGCAGGCCTGTCCACGGCCTGCTATGTATCTGGCTAGAAAAGAAAAGCCTCAAGATGTCCTCTGTCTGCCCAGATTTTCCTTCTCTCCAGCTTTCTTTTTTTAACTTTTTATTTTATGTTGGCGTATCGTGGATTAACAGTGTTGTGTGACAGTTTCAGGCATACAGCAAAGTGATTCAGTTTCCTTCACTCCAGCTTTGGGGGCCCCAAGGTCGCTCTGTCCTCCCCTTCCTGCTCCTGGGGGCTGCACAGAAGGCTGAACATAGCGGACTCCCCTTGGCCCTCAGGGCCTTGATAAAGGACCCTCACGTCTTCTCTCCTCTCTTCACTCTTCTCTGCCTCAGTGACGATGAGGATGGCTCATGGCTCCTGCTCTCCAGCGATAAGGGAGACCATTCTGAACCCCCAGCCCCTGAGTCCAGAATACAGAGTTTGTATGTTGACGAAGGGAAGGACGAATGTGGTAGGGGTGGAGGGTGGAGGGGCCCATCTTCCCTCCTGCTGCCCCAAGCAAGTAGCATGCCCATCCCCTCTTGCTCCTCTGGTGGCCCCTTTACCGCCCCCTGTCTCATGCTGCCCTTTCTTGCTCTGGGTCCCCTTTTTACAGCACCCTCTGCTGCCCTCAGCCCCTGTCCTTGACCTCCCTGGCAGCCAGGCTCAAAACACCTCTTGGTCTCCCCCCAGCTTTGGCCAGTGGTATCGGGGTGAAGCAGAGGCCCCTGGGACTGAGACCAGCCGTGTGGCTCCCAGCCAGCTACAAGGAGGAGAGGAGACCCTGCAGCCACCCCACCAGGAGCCGGTGGGCAGGCCGACAGCCCCCGACTCCTGACGGGTCCTGCTGTGCTCTCAATGAACATCTTTGTCTGGAGTCTCAGCTGCCCCAGAGGCCTGACTTTGGAGTCTGTCTGTGGTTGGATGTGTGACCTCAAAGGACCAGGCTCCCTCCTTCCCTGCCTTCCTCCCTGGCTCTTCTCTAATCCTGGTCCGAGTCTGATGGGAGCTCAGCCTACTTTCTTTCCTATCAGTTCAGTTCAGTTGCTCAGTGGTGACCGACTCTTTGCAACCCCATGGACTGCAGCACACCAGGCCTCCCTGTCCATCCCAGAGTTTACTCAAACTTATGTCCATTGAGTCAGTGATGCCATCCAACCATCTCATCCTCTCTTGTCCCCTTCTCCTCCTGCCTTCAATCTTTCGCAGCATTAGGGTCTTTTCCGATGAGTAAGTTCTTCCCATCAGGTGGTCAAATTATTGGAGTTTCAGCTTCAGCATCAGTCCTTCCAATGAACACCCAGGACTGATCTCCTTTAGGTTGGACTGGTTGGATCTCCTTGCAGTCCAGGGGACTCTCACGAGTCTTGTCCAACACCACAGTTCAAAAGCATCAATTCTTTATTTTCCAACTCTCACATCCAAACATGACTACTGGAAAAACCATAGCTTTGACTAGATAGACCTTTGTTGGCAAAGTAATGTCTCTGCTTTTTAATATGCTGTCCTTCCTATACCTCTGTGCCAAGCCTTGGGGGCCAGATAGAAGTGCTGCTTCTCTGAGTTTCAGTTTCCCCGTCTGTGAAATGGAGAGCTAACTGCCCTCCTCCCAGCTGTTTGTACAGATGGCCTAAGCTGTTGGAATAAAGCAACTGCCCGTGATAGCCAGAAACAGCTCCACGTCTGTCTGCCGGTGATCCGCCCCTGCCCAGCTCTGCCAGGATGGCCCCTTGGTTGTCACTGGTGGGGGGGCCTTCTCCCCTCTCCGACTTTCCTTGGGGAATGTGATCTAATGGATTCCCATGGCTCACCCGCTCGCCTGTCCTGGGATCCGGAACTTACAGCCTCATCTTCCTGCCGGCTCCAGATTCAGACCAGCCCAGAAGCCTCTACTCAGCCCTCACCATTGGCCTTCCCTTTTCCTTTCACTATTCTGGTGTCTGCATCTCAGCGCCTGCCCACTGTCTCAGGGAGGTGCCTCATGGCAGCCCGCCCCTCTAGCCTGGTTTCCTCAGGAAAAGCCTGGGGAGGAAGTAGGAAGGGGGTTGGGCGCTGTGGGGGCCAGACTGACCCAAGCCCTCCCGCTGCACTGGCCGCCATGGGGCTGGGGCTGCTGTTCCCTCTGTTGCTGCTCGAGGCTCTGGGGGCCCCAGGGTCTGAGCTGGACGCCGGGGGGCGGCACGTCTGCAAGGCCAGCAGGTGGGTCTTGTGGGAGTCTGATGAGGGGGAAGAGGACATGAAGAAAGAGGGGCTAAAGCAGGAGGGGCTCGGGGACAGCCTGGAAGCGGTGGGATGGCTAGGGACAGAGCGGAAAGGGTTTGCGGACGTGGGGCTGTGAAACCTTGGCCAGCCCTACCAGATGGGGCTGAGGCCAGTGACAGTGATCCACCTGCAGGGCCAGGCTGCCCCCCCAGCTGACCCCTCTCTGCCCCACAGTCCCTCTGCTGAGCTCCAGTGCTGCCCAGGCTGGAGGCGGAAAGATCGAGAATGCACCATCCGTGAGTAGCCAGGATGGTCCCACCCACCCCACCCCACCCGCCACTGGAGGATAAAGGAGGACAGAGCCCAGTGACCCTTCCTTCCTACCCACCCTGGGGTCTGTTTGCCCTCCTGAGCCCTTGTGCCAGGGTCCCTCCTGTGACCCAACCCCCCGCCCCTGAGGAAATAGCCCTTGAGGGAGGCAGGGGCGGCGGGAGCCAGTGAGAGGGACAGAGTGTCCCCTGGCCACACCCCTGTCCTTCCAACCTGGGTGGGGTGTTTTTCAGCCATCTGCGAGGGGCTGGATGCCTGCCGGGAAGACGAGGTATGTGTGAAACCAGGCCTCTGTCGGTGCAAACCTGGATTCTTTGGAGCCCAGTGCAACTCCCGTGAGTCCTGAGTGTCTCCTGAAGGATAAAGGGGCCGGACAGGACTGGGGGAGAGGGGAGGTGAAGCAGGTAGCAAAGTAATCTTACAAGAGCAGGGCCAGAGTCCCTCCAAGCTTTGCTGAGGAAACTGAGGTCCGGAGACAGGAAGTGACGCACTCCTGGGGATGCCCGGAGTCATCTGGTTTCTACGCCATCCTTAAAGTCCTCCCACAGGTTCAGTTCTGGGCTGTTCATCTTCCCTTTCAACTTTCTGAAAGATGCTGGAGATTCCGGTCAACTGCAAAATGAATGCGCTCTCAGTCTCATACACCTTATGCCAGTCTGGAGGGTGACTGGAGTGTCCACCTTCTCTGGCACAAAGAGGGACTTGGCAAAGTGGTTGGTGGGCAGTTTAGCCAGAGGGTAGCCAGCCGCCACGGGTTGGGGTTGAGAGGAGACGCTGAGGGTGTGTGGCTACCCCAAGGGCAGCCTCCAGGCCTGGAGAGACACAGTTGGGGGTGGGGGGAACCCAAAGAGAGGGAGGAGGGGCCCGAATGCAGGCCCACCCACTTCGTGTGGCTCTAGACCGGCCCCTTTCCCACTCTTAAGTGTGTTCAGGAATGTGGAAGTGGGAGGCTGGCCAGTACTTAAGGAGCCTTATGGTTCAGAGTCGGGGGCAGGAAGTGAGCTGTGCCCCAGGGGGACAGGCTGTCCCGGGCTCTTGGAGGGTCCCTCCTGGCACACAAGGGGGCGTGCGGCGAGCATCCGTGCCCGGCCCCGAGCCCGCTGACCCTCTTCCGTCCCCCCTTGCCCTGTCGCAGGCTGCCCGGGCCAGTACTGGGGCCCCGACTGCAGGGAGGTCTGCGCCTGCCACCCGCACGGCCAGTGCGAACCGGCCACCGGCGTGTGCCACTGCCAACCTGACCGATGGGGCGACCGCTGCGAGTTTCCGTGCGCCTGCGGTCCCCACGGCCGCTGCAACCCCGAGACCGGCGCATGCCGCTGCGAGCCCGGCTGGTGGTCGCCCACGTGCCGCCGCCCGTGCCAGTGCAACCCCGCGGCGGCGCGGTGCGATCAGGCCACCGGCTCCTGCCTGTGCGAGCCAGGCTGGTGGGGCCGCCGCTGCAGCTTCCGCTGCGCCTGCCACGGCTCGCCGTGCGCGCAGGAGTCGGGCCGCTGCGCCTGCCGGCCGGGCTGGTGGGGCCCCGAGTGCCGACAGCCGTGCGAGTGCGTGCGCGGCCGCTGCAGCGCTGTCTCCGGCCAGTGCTCCTGCCCGCCCGGCTTCCAAGGCGTGCGTTGCGAGCTGCCCTGCCCCGCCGGCCAGTACGGGCTCCGGTGCCGCGACAGGTGAGCCAGGGTGAGAAGGGAGGGAGGAGGGCGTGCGAAGGAACAGGAGAGAATGAGAGGGGAGGCCGGGGCGCTGGGAGAAGGTTGCGCAGAAACAGACAAGGGTGGGGTGAAAGAGGGCAAAGAGACCCTCGGTGCCCCTAAGTCCCCCTCGCCCACCACTTTCATGTGTTTCAGTCAGTCAGTTCAGTCGCTCAGTCGTGTCCGACTCTTTGCGACCCCATGAATCACAGCACGCCAGGCCTCCCTGTCCATCACCATCTCTGGAGTTCACTCAAACTTAAGTTCATCGGGTCAGTGATGCCATCCAGCCATCTCATCCTCTGTCGTCCCCTTCTCCTCCTGCCCCCAATCCCTCCCAGCATCAGAGTCTTTTCCAATGAGTCAACTCTTCCCATGAGGTGGCCAAAGTATTGGAGTTTCAGCTTTAGCATCATTCCTTCCAAAGAACATCCAGGGCTGATCTCCTTTAGAATGGACTGGTTGGATCTCCTTGCAGTCCAAGGGATTCTCAAGAGTCTTCTCCAACACCACAGTTCAAAAGCATCATTTCTTCGGCACCCAGCTTTCTTCACAGTCCAATTCTCACATCCGTACATGACCACTGGAAAAACCATAGCCTTGACTAGACGGACCTTTGTTGGCAAAGTAATGTCTCTGCTTTTCAATGTGCTATCTAGGTAGGTTCATCTGGTTACTGTTAAACAGAATACTCCTAGCAAGCCATAGAAATAGGACAAAAGAAACATAACGAATCGCGTGGCAAAAGGACTACTGCAGGGTCTCTCTGCCACTCAGGGTCTTTCAAACTTTGACCAGGTCCACCCACTTTAAGAAACGTTTTACATTCCATCATATATGTATTCAATTCAATTCAGTCGCTCAGTCGTGTCCGACTCTTGGCAACCCCATGGACTGCAGCAGGCCAGGCCTCCCTGTACATCACCAATTCCCAGAGCTTGCTCGAACTCATGTCCATGGAGTCGGTGATGACATCCAACCATCTCATCCACTGTCATCCCCTTCTCCTCCTGCCTTCAATCTTCCCCAGCATCAGGGTCTTTTCCAGTGAGTCAGTTCTTCGCATCAGGTGGCCCAAGGCTTGGAGCTTTAGCTTCAGCCTCAGTCTTTCCAGTGACTATTCAGGACTGATTTCCTTTAGGACTGAGGGTCTCTCAAGAGTCTTCTCCAACACCACAATTCAGAAGCATCAATTCTTCGGTTCTCAGCTTTCTTTATGGTCCATTTATTTGTTTATTTATACATATGATATACATATATATCATACATGTATATGATGGGCAATATATTAACTGAAGTAAAAAAATTAAGCTGACAACACACACACACACACGCATATATATACACCCAAATGTTTTCTGTTCTCCCTTTTTTAATTCTGGTCAGGATCTGTTAAATTGATTTTATGAACTCCCCTTCTCCCACTAACGAGTCTGATCCAAGCGCATGATCCTAGATAATTAAGTCTCTGGAGGGAGAAAGTTCAAATAAGGATGAAGGCGATATTAAGATAAGATAAGCCTTAGTGGAAAAGTTGTTAAAAGAGTAGATCCTGAGAGTTCTCGTCACAAGGGGAAAAAAAAAAAACTTTATTTTTTGGTATCCATATGAGATGATGGGTGTTCACTAGACTTTTCATGGTAATCATTTCACACTATATATATGAGGTCATTACGCTGCACACTTTGAATTCATAATAGTGCTGTATGTCAATGATAACCCAGTAAACCTTAAAAAAATCTAAAGATAAAATGCTAGTGGTGAAAACCTGCACTTGATGCCTTTTTATAAAGCACAAAATGGGAAAGGAGCTAAACTAGTGAGGCCTGTTCATGCCAGACCTCTGAGGTGGCAAGGGTGGAAGGGAAGAAGGGGAAGGGGGAGGAAGGAAACCCTGGGCAGAAGGGAGGCAGAGCTTGGGGTGGTAACTTGGTTTCCCTGGCTGGGCTGGGAACTCCTGGGGACCCTGGGATCCAGCGAAGGATGGGGCTCAGAATGGGGAGGTGGTTAGGAAAGGGCTGGAATCCTACTAGAGCCTCAGAGATAGTCTGTCCAGCCTCTTTGTTGTACAACATGGGGAAACTGAGGCTCAGACCTGCCTGAATGGCCCTGCTGGAACCAAGATGCTCTCTAGACCCTGGAGGCCTGGGTGGGTGCGACATCCGTCCACCTCCCAGGGCTCCCTGGACTCCTTCTCTTCCCAGCTGTGGCCACTGCAAGCAGAATAAGCCGTGCTCTGCAGACACAGGCAGCTGCGAGGCCTGCAAGCCGGGCTGGAACGGGACCCAGTGCCATCAGCCCTGCCCTCCTGGCACCTTTGGCGAGAACTGTAGCCAGCAGTGCCCCCACTGCCGGCTTGGAGAGGCCTGTCAGCCAGACACCGGTCACTGTCAGCGCTGTGAGCCTGGCTGGCGGGGGCCCAGGTGAGGGGCCAGCTGCTCAGGGAGAGGTATACCTTCCTTCTAAATGCTTGCCCCAGCTGCTCCCTCTTGGAAAGCTGCCCCCTCTTCCAAGCATATAGTCACACAACCCCATGGGGCCCACCTCTGGGTGAAAACTAAGGCAGGAAACATGGGTGATGATGGGGCCCTGGGCAGGCCCCCCACTACTCAGGCTTCCCACCCTTATCTCCCTCCAGGGATCTATAGTCCGTCACCTATTGGGTCTGACCTCAGATTCAAGGCCCTGCTTGCACCTGAGCTTCACTGCTGAATGTGTAGACGCTTGGGTCTCTAAATCTAGAAGTATGGGGGAAGATAGGTGGGGCCCTGGGGGGGAGGTCAGGCTGGCCTTGCTCTCCATTCTGAGTCTCCCCTCACCTCAGGTGTGAAGACCCCTGCCTGATTGGCACCTTTGGGGAGGGTTGCGGCTCTACCTGCCCCACCTGTGTCCAGGGGGCCTGTGATGCTGTGACAGGGGAGTGTGTCTGCAACGCTGGCTACTGGGGGCCCAGGTGAGGACTGGGAGGAGGAGGGGCCTAGGTCAGGCCTCTGTGCAGTCTGCTCCCTAAACTTCCCTGCCTGGGCTTCTCCACCGCCCACCCAGCATACTCATAACTAGGAAGGTATTCCTCTGGTTGTGGGGTCTGCATCTTCCAAAGGGGGCTCAGTAGTAGAAGTAGAACCAGCTCAGTCGTGTCTGACTCTGTGTGACCCCATGGACTGTATGTAGCCTGCCAGACCCCTCTGTCCATGGGATTTCCCAGGCAAGAACACTAGAGCAGGTTGCCATTTCCGTCTCCAAGGGATCTTCCCAACCCAGGGATCTCCTGCACCTCCTGCCTTGGCAGCAGATTCTTTGCCACTGAGCCACCTGGGGATGTCAGTGTCGCCAATGTCAGGTTCTCCCACCTGTGGGACAGAAGAGAGTATTAACTGGCAGAGATTTCATTTTACAGAGGAGAGGACCCAGGCCCAGAGAGTTAGGGCGGGGCTGGGCCTTGCCCAGACGTCTAAACTCGAGGAAGTCTGGATTCCACTGGCATCCTGCTTATTTCAATGATAGCGCCAAGTGGACATGGAATGAAGATCGTGAGAGGTGGACCCTGCCTGAGGCTTGCACCCTGGGGGGCCTGGGAGCCAGGGGGCAGTTTGTGGATGGTCTCTCTGGAAGATGGGCTTAGGAGCTAAGGGATTATTTTAAACACTGCCAGGGGTGGGGTGCTTAGAATGTGGCTCAGAGGTCAGAGGAGTCTGGCTGGGCATCCTTCAGGGGAAGTCTGTGTGGCAGGGGGTGGGGAGCAGTGCCCAGAAATCTACCTTCCCCTGCCCACCTCTATGCCTTCTCAGCCAGCCTCCCGCTTATCTCCCCTGTCCCCCCAAAGCTGCAATACTTCGTGTCCATCTGGCTTCCATGGAAACAACTGCTCTGTTCCCTGCGAATGTCCAGAGGGAAACTGCGACCCTGTCTCTGGGGCCTGCCAGCTGGGTAAGCTGGAACAAAGAGTACAGGGTGAAGTAGCTGGGGGAAGGGTGGCCTTTTTTTTTTTTCGGCTGTACTGTGTGATATGTGGGATCTTAGTTCCCTGACCAGGGATCAAACCCACGCCCCATGCAGTGGAAGCTCGGAGTCTTAACCACTGGTCTGCCAGGGAAATCATGAAAGAATGGCCCTCGACACAAGCTCTGGGACTTCCTTACTTGCTAGAAAGGCTAAGCCCACTTCAGATATGCTCTCTCTACCTGAAATCTGTATGGGTGCTTTGGAGCTCCCCAAAGACAGGTTAGAGCCCTGGTCCCCTGAGAAAACAGGCTAGCACGCAGGAAATGGGTACACAGGGCTGGACACTGGGGTGTCTCATCAGGCCTGAGAATTGGGGCAAGAGTTTGTGGAACGGGCCGTGGACCATCAGGAAGGGAAAGATCAGCAGGGAGGCTGGCTGGAGGAGGGGGCCTCCAAGCTGAGCTAAGTCTACATCTCTCAGAAGAAGGGGAGGGCCCCACAGGTGGGAGATTCTGGGGAGAAGGCAATGCAGAGCTAGAGAGGAGACATGATGTGCGGGAGACAAGAAGGCCCTGAATACGTGTCCATCCCCGCCCTCCCTAGGATCGCATAGTCAGGACGCTGCCCTCATTGCGGGCATCCTCGTTCCTCTGCTGCTGCTGCTCCTGGCCATCGCCTGCTGTGCCTGCTGCTGCTGGGCTGCCCGGCTGGACCCCAAGGACAGGTGAACACAGGCCCCTGTCTTCCCGACCCCACAGCTCAGGCCATGGGTGGAAGCAAGGTGGTATCTATGGTTTCCTTTCTGGGATGGAGATAGGCTGACCTTGTCACACATGTAGGTCAGAGGTAATGAGGTAGCTGGCCATGGCCGTGGCCTGGAGACACCAGGTCAGCCACCTGCCCTCCTCAGATGCTTCCAGGGGTGGGGGGTGTGGGGGAGCAGGCACCAGGCTGGCAGAAGGCAGAAGCAGCAGGATAGCTCTGGGCGGGGAGGCAAAGAGACGTGAAGGGAGAGTGCCGTGAAAGCCTGTGCAAGGCTTCAGCAGAGAGCGTGGTTTTCTGAGAAAAGGAGAGGCGAGGAGGGATTGAAGCTGGGGGGCTGCTGCGGGGAACACTCTTTGCACAAGAGCTTTGTTCCTTTATGAAACCTCTTCATACTTCTCGGCCCCTTGGAAGCTCAGAGCAGTGTGGACGGAGGTTTTGAGCAAGGCACTTGGGGACAGGGGATTTGCCTTCTTAATTCCCAGGAGGACACAGACCCAAGGTGACCCTGCTAGTCACTGGCCTGCATGAAGCCCGTGCCATTTTCTGGACTCTGTTTTGTCTGGTGTGCTGTTAGTTCACTCACTACCTCTTGAGCATGCCCCTCTTGTCTGTGGGGGCATCATCAGAGCAGCAGGCCTAGAAGGCCCTACCCTGGGGACCTAGTTCTCAGGGAAAAGGAGAAGTCCTTCACTCAGGAACCAGGACGCGTGCACAGTCTGTCTGAGGAATGGCAATGAGTGAAGCAGTTGCTTCCAGCTTGGGGGTGGGGACAAGGGGGAGCTTCCCAGAGGTGGTGTCACTTCCAGAAAGATCAGTGAGCTGGGGCTCAGCGAAGATGATAATCACACAGAGCTGCATTTGGGGGCAGTCCTCTGTGTAGGTGGTGCTATGCTGGGTCCTGAAAAAAAGCTCTGATAGATAGGAGTCGTTGTCCCCATTTTACAAATGAGGAAGTTGAGGCCCAGAGAGGCTAAATCAGAGCCAGATTGGCCACCTTGTGACTCTGGAGCCATGCTGCCGTCTGTGTCAGGCCTGGATCTCGGGGTCAATCTCTCTCTCTCTCCAGATCTCGGTTTGGGTTTTACTCTGTAGTCACAGAGAGTAACTGAGGTAGACACGGTCACTTTGTCACATGAGCCGTGGAGTCAGAATGGTCCTGGCCCTTTTCTCCTGCCCTAGTCAGGGCTCTCCCACACTGACCACTCTCCCTTGCCCTCAGGCCGGTGAGAGATGGAACCGCCATGTCCAGGATGAAGCTGCGGGTCTGGGGGGCCCTGACCTCCAGCCTGGGCTCTGCACTGCCCTGTGGTCCCCTGAGCAGCCACAAGCTTCCCTGGGTGACAGGTAAGTGGGTGCTGAAGGTCAAGGGTTGCCAAGGGTCAAGGTGTCCCCTCGGGTGCTGCACTTGACCTGGAGCCCCTCCCCCGCAGTCTCGCACCACGACCCGGAGATCCCCTTCAACCACAGCTTCATCGAGCCGCCCTCCGCTGGCTGGGCTTCGGACGACTCCTTCTCTTCGGATTCCGAGTCTGGAGAAGAGGATGAGGGTCCTGCCTATTGCGTGCCACCCCAAGAAGGTAGCCCCCAAACAGCCTCCTGCCCCTGAGCCAGCCTGCTCATCACACCCTCTTCTTTATTCCTTCAGCAGACGTGTAGCAGGCACCCACTCTGCCCATCACGGTTCTTGGCTGTGGGATGCAGTCGAGAACAAGAGAGATGCCTGCCCTGCGCAAGCGTATAGTCTACGAGACAGTGGGTGGTAGGACAGAGTGATACATGCTTTCATGGGGGCCATGCGAGTAGGTGCTAGTAATCCAGCATGTCAGGGGTGACAGGGGTCAGAGATGATGTCTCGGTGTTCGTGGTATTGGAGTTGAATCTGGCAGAATCAGTAGGAGTTAGCCCAGGGACAGGGAGAAATGGCAGTGACATTTCAGGAAGAGGGAACAGTGTACACAAAAGGCAGTAAGTAAGAAGGATATGGCCACGTGGCACCGAGAGAGTTTCAGCGTGGTTGGAGTGTGGCATTATCACAAAGTCGGGGAGAACAGTGGGAACAGAGGGTAGCGGCAGCAGCCTCTGCCTGAATAGCCCTTTCCCCAGGCTCTCTGCATCCTCACCCTCTCCCTTGCTCCATTTTGGGGGCCTCCCAAAAGATGCTGAGCTGGGTAAGTAAAATGGATTGGGGAGCCCAGCCCAGCTTCAGTCAAGCACTTCTGTCTCCTCTGCCAGGGATGGTCCCTGCGGTCCCAGCGGAATCCTCAGAGGCCAGCCTGGCTGGAAGTCCCTTCCCTCCCCCTGAGGATGCCTCCACGCCGTTTGCCATCCCGCGCACTTCCAGCCTCGCTAGGGCCAAGCGGCCATCAGTCTCCTTTGCTGAAGGCACCAAGTTCGCACCACAGAGTCGCCGAGGCTCCGGGGAGCTGTCCAGCCCTCTCCGAAAGCCCAAGAGGCTCTCCCGGGGGACCCAGCCAGGTCCTGAAAGCCAGGAGACTGAGGAGTCCACAGGCCCTCAAGTGGAAACAGATGGGGCCCCTCCTGGTACTGCCAGCCCCAGGGATTCAGCTGTTGGTCGCCGCCGGCTCCCACTTGGTGGCCGGACAGTGGCTGAGCGTGTGGAAGCCATCGAGGGCAGTGTCCAGGAAAGCTCAGGCTCTGTCACCACGATCTACATGTTGGCAGGGACACCCCGGGGACCTGAGGGCCCCGTCCGGTCTGTCCTCCGCCGTTTTGGTAGCTTCCAGAAAGGCCAGGCAGAACCCAAGGTCAAGAGTGCCATTCCTAAGCCTCCACGTCGGGCCCTGAGTCGGAACAAGGACAGCCCCAGGCTAGACTCTGGCTCTGCCAATCAGAGCCCCAGCTCAGCCATGAAGGAGGAGCTGACTGGGGCCTTGGAGTCTTCAGGGACTGGGTCAGAGGAAGGGGCCAGGAGCCTGGGGGGCGGCATCAAGAGCTCAGAGGGTGGCCAGGAGCTGGCCCCTGAGGATGGCTCCCTAGTACAGGATCCCCAGAAGGTGGCTGACAAGGAAGGGCAGGAAGAGCCCCAGTATGAAAATGTCGTACCCATCTCTGGGCCACTGGAACCCTGAGGATCTTGAATTTCATGAGTGGGAAGATGGTGGATGGGGCTTAGGCCTCAGATTGCCCCTATCAGATTGTTTTGTGCTGGGAAAAGATCCCAGGGCCAGAAAGACATGCCCCCTTGCACTTTCACTGGGAAATGTCAGTGCTGGAGGCCAGGTGGCTCTGGGTCCTAGCCGAGCTCTGGGAGTGGGTCTGGAAGGCCTGGGCAGAGACCCCACCGAATGGGGTCAGGAACGGGGAAGAGATGACTGCAGGGACTTTTTCTCTGTTGTCCTGGGCTCTGTTTAGCCCCAGTCTCTTCTTTCCTTCATTTGCAAGACATTTTTCTGAAATGGGAAACAACCAAACTGTTGGATGATAAAAGATTAAAGAGATATTCCTTATGAAAGGTTCCTAAACAACCAACTAAATCAGGTTGTGTAAGAATATGGGAGCTTGTTCATGCTATCCTGTTACATGTAAATCATGTTTCCTTTTTTACAAATTTCATTCCTTTTGGCCTCAGAATACATGTTTAGAATTCTTCCATTTTGTGTTTATTTTGTGACTGTTTTATAGACTTAAAAAAAAAGACGTGAGGGGGACTTCCCTGGTGGTCCAGTGGTTCCGCCTTGCAATGCAGGGGACTCGGGTTCCATTCCTGGTCAGAGACCTATAAGATCCCACATCCTTCAGAGCAACAAAGCCCTCGGACCACAACTAGAGAGCCAGAATGCAGCAACTACTGAAGCCTGCCCACTCTGGATTCCATGTGCTGCTACTAAGACCTGACATAACCGAATAAATAAATATTCTTTAAAGAAATAAAAAAGATGGATGTGCGTAAAAAACATTTGAGAGGAAGGCATCACACTGCATTTTTCTCTGGGAGATGAGAGTGTGGCAGATATTTTCTTAAATTTACACATAATTTCCAAATTTCCTACATTCTTTTTTACTTCTCTCACTAGGTTGAATTTTTAAAATTATAACAAGCAACGTTGTTTGTTAAAAAGTACTGGGCTGCCCTAGTGGTTCAGTGGTCAAGAATCTGCCTGCAAAGGCAGGAGACACGAGTTCGGTCACTGGTCTGGGAAGTGCCACGTGCTGCAGAGCAAAGCCCACGTGCCCTAGAGCCTGTGCTCCCCAATAAGAGAAGCCACCGCAACGAGAAGCGCGCGCACAGCACCCAGAGGAGCCCCTGAGAAGCCCCCGCAACGAGAAGCGCTCGCACAGCACCCAGAGGAGCCCCTGCTCACCACCACTAGAGAAAAGCCTGTGCAGCACTGAAGATCTAGCACAGCCAAAGATAAATAAAAGTTTAAAAATAAATAAAAGGTACTAACATTATAGACACGTCTAGAGTAAAAATCAGATTTCCCTTCTCCTCAAGGGATTCTGTGGGATGAGGGAGGGGCCAGACTCAATTTTCATGGAATGCCTGTTGGTCTAGTCCTGAATTCTTTCCTCACGTATTTGCATTGCCCAGACAGGAAACAAAGATCAAACCCCTCTGTCCCAGTGGGTAGAGAAGCTCAGGAACAGTTTAGGTGCTTCGTTTCAGATGCTTTTCTGCACGCATGAAAACAGAAGAGCGTCTCATTCTGCAGTTTGCTATTTTTCTTAACAATATATCCTGGCTATGTTTTGATGTTAGTTAATATAAAACTACCTCTTTTTATAAAAAATGGGATTCCATCATGGGGAAATAACACAGGTTATTTAAGCCATCCCCTACCTATGGGGATGTGGTTGTTTCTAATTATTTTGATCCAATAAATGATGCAGTAGCCAACTTGGTCTACATTTCTTTTTGTATTAGTGCTGTTTTTTTTGTAGAAGAGATTCCTAGAAGTGGAATTGCTGGGTTATGGGGTAACAATATTAAACATTTGAGTATTTACTCCAAATGGCCCCCCAAAAAGAGCTGAATGGCTTTATGTTCTCATAAATTATATTGGTATCTGTTTCCCCATACCCAATCTGATAGGTTAGAGGTGGAATCTCATTATTATTTTAGCACAACACAAAAAATCTCTAAGGCAATAACATGTTAAAGCTTCTTAAAATGTCAAACTCTTTGTACAGATAAGTGTTTTGTTTTTGTGAGATTTTTTTTTTTTTGGCCATGTCATGCAGCTTGTGGGTTAGTTCCCCATCCAGGGACTGAACCTGGGCCCTCAGCCGTGAAAGCATGAAGTCCTAAGCACTGAACCACCAGGGAATTCCCCAGATAAAAGTTTTTTATTTGAGGTTTTTAACTCAAAAAAATGATATTTTGATATGAATGATTTAAAAAACATCATTCATGCAGCCAGTGTTCATAGCAGCACTATTTATAATATCCACGGCATGGAAGCAACGTAAGTATCCATCAACAGATGAATGGGTAAAGATATGTCTACATACACAATGAAATATCACTCAGCCATAAGAAAGAATGAAATATTGCCATTTGCAGCAACATGGATGGACCTAGAGATTATCATACGAAGTAAGTCAAATATAATGAGATCACTTTATATGCAGAATTTTAAAAAATGATATGAATGAACTTATCTACTAAACAGAAATAGACTCACAGACATAAAAAACAAAATTATGGTTACCAAAGGAGGAGGGAGGAATAACTTAGGAGTATGGGATTAACATATATAAAATATTAATAGATAATAAACAAGGACCTACTATATAGCACAGGGAACTATATTCAATATCTTGTAATAAACTACAGTGAGAAAGATATAACTGTAATAAACCACAATAAAAATATATAACTCCATATATACATATATGGAGCTTTCTGGTGATCCAGTGGACTGCATGGGGCATGGGTTTGATCCTTCATTAAGGAACTAAGATGCCACATGCTTTGCTCCATGACTCAAAAAAAAAAACCAAACACATATATATATAATGGAATCACTAAAAAAATGAAAAAAATAGTATCATTAAAATGTGAATTTCTGGGACTTGCCTGGTGGTCCAATGGTTGAGACTTCACCTTCCAAGCAGGGGGTGTGGGTTTGATCCTTGCTCAGGGAGCCAAGATCCCACATGCTTTGGGGCCAAAACATAAAACAGAAGCAATACTGTAACAGATTCAACTGTTGTTTAATCACTCAGTCATGTTCCACTCTTTGCGACCCCATGGACTGCAGCCCACCAGGTTCCTCTGTCCATGGGATTCTCTGGGCAAGAATACTGGGGTGGGTTGTCATTTCCTTCTCCAATAAAGACTTTAAAAATGGCCCACATTAGAAAAACTTTTTTAGAGTGAATCTCTATGATTATTCTAAGACCAAACTTCTTTTCATATCTTTGTCAGTTATTAGTACTTTTTCCTGTAGATGATTTGGTTATATTCTTTTTTTTTTCTTTCCACCCGCCCCTCACTGGTTGTATTCTTTCCCCAATTTTCAATTGAGATGGTCATCTTTTTCTCATTGATTTATAAGTGACTTTATATCAAGGATATTAATTCTTTGCACAGTTTGTGATTGGTCTTCCAATGCTGTTTATAGTTTCTTTCTCCTTTTCCCTACAGAAATTAAAAATTTAAATTTAGACAAGTCTTTTTCTTTTTGACTTCTGGGTTTAATGTCATGTGTAATGGAAAGATGGAAAAGCCTTTTCTACCTTAAAATCAGTAAAATAATCTTCTACATTTTTTTAGTACTTTAGTGGTTTTATTTATGATTTTTTAATTGAAGTACAGTTGATGTACAATGTTTTATGTTACACTTGTACACTATAGTGACTCACAATTTTTAAATTGTAATTATAAAATATTGGCTATATTCCCAGTGTTGAGTAACATATCCTTGTAGCTTACTTTAGGTATAAT
Organism: Bos indicus x Bos taurus; assembly: GCF_003369695.1. Lineage (NCBI taxonomy): Eukaryota > Metazoa > Chordata > Mammalia > Artiodactyla > Bovidae > Bos > Bos indicus x Bos taurus. Next base: position 23,776,023 of record NC_040094.1, on the reverse strand, counting down.
AATTTGTTTACGATTTGCCAGCAGTGCTGATGTGGGGTCTTTAACACTCCTGACAAAAAGACTGGGGAAAAAAACCCCCAAACCCAGGGAATAACCTGGTGGTCCAGTGGTTAGGACTTGGTGCTTACAACTGCCCTGGCCCAGGTTCAATCCTTGACGGGGGGACTTTAAAACACAAGGCACAGCACCCCCCCCCCAAAAAAAAAATACACAGAAAACAAAACAAAAAACCCCCCAGAATTTCATTCAAATTAGACCTGGATTCAAATCTCAGTTCTGACATACTTGTTTTGTGACTTTGGAAATGTTACTTAAAGCTTGTTTTTCTGGAAAATGGGCATGTGGCTATCTTCCAGGGTTACTGTAGGGATTAAATGACACAGTATGTAAAGCACCTAGTAAATTTTTGACCCTCAGTAAAGGGTCATTATTATTGGCATTACATCATTCTCCCAGCTTTGAGTTCTTTATTCCTAGAAGCTGACACTTTTCATCTTTTCATTTATTTATGTTTCATTCAACAAACTCATTTTGTGCTTACTTCTGTATCAAGAGCTGGTTATAGTAAGCTTTGAATAAGGCATGGCTCATGTCCCCAAAGAGTTCATAGTCAATGGGAAAAATGGAAGTCAAACAGATGAATCAGTTCAGTTCAGTTCAGTTGCTCAGTTGTGTCCGACTCTTTGCGACCCCATGAACCACAGCACGCCAGGCCTCCCTGTCCATCACCAACTCCCAGAGTTCACTCAGACTCACGTCCATTGAGTCAGTGACGCCATCCAGCCATCTCATCCTCTGTCGTCCCCTTCTCCTCCTGCTCCCAATCCCTCCCAGCATCAGAGTCTTTTCCAATGAGTCAACTCTTCGCATGAGGTGGTCAAAGTACTGGAGTAATCATTCCTTCCAAAGAAAACCCAGGGCTGATCTCCTTGCAGTCCAAGGGACTCTCAAGAATCTTCTCCAATACCACAGTTCAAAAGCATCAATTCTTTGGCAATCAGCTTTCTTCACAGTCCAACTCTCACATCCATACATGACCACTGGAAAAACCATAGCCTTGACTAGACGGACCTTTGTTGGCAAAGTAATGTCTCTGCTTTTGAATATGCTGTCTAGGTTGTTCATAACTGTCCTTCCAAGGAGTAAGCGTCTTTTAATTTCATGGCTGCAGTCACCATCTGCAGTGATTTTGGAGCCCAGAAAAATAAAGTCTGACACTGTTTCCACTGTTTCCCCATCTATTTCCCATGAAGTGATGGGACCAGATGCCATGATCTTCGTTTTCTGAATGTTGAGCTTTAAGCCAACTTTTTCACTCTTCTCTTTCACTTTTATCAAGAGGCTTTTTAGTTCCTCTTCACTTTCTGCCATAAGGGTGGTGTCATCTGCATATCTGAGGTTATTGATATTTCTCCCGGCAACCTTGATTCCAGCTTGGGCTTCTTCCAGCCCAGCATTTCCCATGATGTACTCTGCATAGAAGTTAAATAAGCAGGGTGACAATATACAGCCTTGACATACTCCTTCTCCTATTTGGAACCAGTCTGTTGTTCCATGTCCAGTTCTAACTGTTGCTTCCTGACCTGCATACAGGTTTCTCAAGAGGCAGGTCAGGTGGTCTGGTATTCCCATCTCTTTCAGAATTTTCCACAGTTTATTGTGATCCACACAGTCAAAGGCTTTGGCATAGTCAATAAAGCAGAAACAGATGTTTTTCTGGAACTCTCTTGCCTTTTTGATGATCCAGCAGATGTTGGCAATTTGATCTCTGGTTCCTCTGCCTTTTCTAAAACCAGCTTGAACATCTGGAAGTTCACGGTTCACGTACTGCTGAAGCCTGGCTTGGAGAATTTTGAGCATTACTTTACTAGTGTGTGAGATGAGTGCAATTGCGTGGTAGTTTGAGCATTCTTTGGCATTGCCTTTCTTTGGGATTGGAATGAAAACTGACCTTTTCCAGTCCTGTGGCCACTGCTGAGTTTTCCAAATTTGCTGGCATATTGAGTGCAACACTTTCACAGCATCATCTTTCAGGATTTGAAATAGCTCAACTGGAATTCCATCACCTCCACTAGCTTTGTTTGTAGTGATGCTTTCTAAGGCTTACTTGACTTCACATTCCAGGATGTCTGGCTCTAGGTGAGTGATCACACCATCGTGATTATCTTGGTCGTGAAGATCTTTTTTGTACCTTTTAGAACTAACACCCAAAAAAGATGTCCTTTTCATTACAGGGGACTGGAATGCAAAAGTAGGAAGTCAAGAAACACCTGGAGTAACAGGAAAATTTGGCCTTGGAATACAGAATGAAGCAGGGCAAAGACTAATAGAGTTTTGCCAAGAAAATGCACTGGGCATAGCAAACACCCTCTTCCAACAACACAAGAGAAGACTCTACACATGGACATCACCAGATGGTCAACACCAAAATCAGATTGATTATATTCTTTGCAGCCAAAGATGGAGAAGCTCTATACAGTCAGCAAAAACAAGACCAGGAGCTGACTGTGGCTCAGATCATGAACTCCTTATTTCCAAATTCAGACTTAAATTGAAGAAAGTAGGGAAAACCACTAGACCATTCAGGTATGACCTAAATCAAATCCCTTATGATTATACAGTGAAAGTGAGAAATAGATTTAAGGGACTAGATCTGATAGAGTGCCTGATGAACTATGGATGGAGGTCCGTGACATTGTACAGGAGACAGGAATCAAGACCATCCCCATGGAAAAGGAATGCAAAAAAGCAAAATGGCTGTCTGGGGAGGCCTTACAAATAGCTGTGAAAAGAAGAGAAGTGAAAAGCAAAGCAGAAAAGGAAAGATATAAGCATCTGAATGCAGAGTTCCAAAGCATAGCAAGAAGAGATACGAAAGCCTTCCTCAGCGACCAATGCAAAGAAATAGAGGAAAACAACAGAATGGGAAAGACTAGAGATCTCTTCAAGAAAATTAGAGATACCAAGGGAACATTTCATGCAAAGATGGGCTCGATAAAGGACAGAAACGGTATGGCCCTAACAGAAGCAGTAGATATTAAGAAGAGGTGGCAGGAATACACAGAAGAACTGTACAAAAAAAAAAAAAAACAACAACAGATGAATAGATAATTACAAAACAGTCTGGAGACAATCACCGGGAGTAGTTAGGGAAGACTTCCTAGAGGACATGCTGTTTCAGGAAGGACTACGTTTGAGGGTCACAGGTGAGAGAACAGCACCTGCAGGAACTACAGGTAATTCCATGTGATTGGAGCAACTAAGAGCAGGCAGGTCAACCACCGTGGGGGAGGAGCCTGTGTGGGTCAGGTTGGAGAATTTGAACTTTATCCTGCAGTGCCAGTGGTAGAGTTTCCGAAGCGTTTAGCAGAGATCAGATTTACCAAGGTTAGATTTGCATTTCCCAAAGCTCACTGGGATGGAATGGGGGTGGAGAGATGGATTTGAGTGGCTGAGATTGGAACCTCGATGAACAGCAGCTGCCGTCCTATGGACACACATGGACAAATTAGATAAATATTTAGGAGATACAGATTCTATGGGTGGGGTCAGGGTGGGATGGAGAGGGACAATAACAGCCGGTGACCAACAAATACTGAAAGGATGTTTCACGGTATCTAACTTCGAGTAGGCAGTGATGCTATGATCTGCAAGGTACAGTTTTTTGTGGGGGGAGAAAGTGAATTACTTTACAGGTGTGTTTGAAACAGTTTAGAAATGTGTGTGAAACAACTGCCTGAGAGACAGCCCTCAAGCAGGTGGCTCTAGGAGGGAGGGACGGAAAGATTGATTGAAGTTTGTCAAGTGAGCTGGGGAGATTCTTCAGGGTGGGGCAACCAGATAGGCAACCAGCCAGCATCCTCCAAGACCAGAGCGTCAGGCTTGGTCTGAGCAAGGTCGCCAGCGGCAGGTTGATGGCGGCAGGGGGCGCACTCGGACTCAGGGTCTAGGAGCACAGCCCTAGGGTGACAAACCAGCTCCCACAGTGTGTCAGAGAGACCAAGCTAAATCGGCGGGAGACAGAGGGCCCTCCGACGGGTTGTGCCTTGATAGGGGACAACCTCCAATTGGAGCTAAAACTCCGGAGCCCAGGCTGCATCCCCCTGCCCTGGCAATTCCTCAGGGGCTTGTCCAGGTCGCTCATCAGACCAGGAGCCTAGAGCTCTCCTGACCCCAAGCGTCTTCCCGGAGGCCTGATTTCTGCTAGTAGTTCTGCGCTGCCCACCTCCCCACCTTGCAGAGAGGCCCCTAATCTGAAGGAGAACGGGGAGTAAGGGAGTAGAGGTGGCACCCGGCAGTGGGAATGGGCTGGGGGGTCAGAGGCTGGAGGGGGTACCTGACGTCCTAGGAGACAGACAAGCCCCAGACTCCCACGTGGAGATCCCCGAGGGACACCTTCCAGAGACCGGACAGATGACACCCAGAAGTGCGGGTCGTGAATCAGGAGAGAAGAAGCACACCACGCCTGGACAGAGCTCCGGGGATCCGGAATGTGCAGACAGCGCTTGGACAGGGTACTGAAGGCAGGAGAGCGAGGATGCAGGACACAAAGCCCAAGGAAGACAGGATGGCAACATAGCGTGGGGAGGTGGCGGGAGGCAGAACGACCCACGCGGAGCCAGAGCATCGGGCGTGGTGCTCAGCACACAGTGAGAGCTGGGGACTACGAAGCGGGCCGGAGGAAAACGGAGCCAGGGAGCTAAGCGGGCTTCGGGAGGGAGACCCGCGTGCAGTTAGGGGAAGTCCGAGAGCTCCGGAACAGCGAGCAGAGGACCCAATCCAGGGAGAGGGTTTCCAGGTAAGACTCTGGAAAGGCGATGGGAGAATACCCCTGGAGCTTCCCGGCCAGACTGACTCCAGTTTTAAGCCGCAGACCTACAGCACCGCCACACGCAGCCCCCTGCCCCCACCCGCTCTCTTGTTTGTCTCCCAGTCCGGCCGGAACCGGCTTCTGCTCGTCGCGGGGCGGACGGGTGGCTGCCGATTGGTTAACGCCTGTTTCCAGCCCTGACTCAGCCAATCAGCGTGCGGCAGTGTTTTCTGCTAAGGGTCGGAATAAAAGGGCTGGAATAAAGGGGGGGCAGAAAAGGCGCCGGCCGGGCCCGATACACACCAGTAGGAGCTGGGTGAGCTGGATCCTGGGGACCCGGGTCCCGAGCTTGAGTGCTGGGGAGAGGAAGGTTCAGGAGTAAGGGCGTAGGGAGATGTCTGCATAAAGGAGGAGAGACTGAATGGATGAGGAGCCGCCGGGGAAGAGGTTCAGGAGCGAGCTAGGGTATGGAGGAGCAGGGTTCGCTTCCATAGAAACGAGCTAATTGCCGAGGAAACGGCCCTAGACGGGGGTCGCGCAGGAGGCTCGCGCCACCGGTTTGAACCGGCTTCGCCTCTCCCATGCGGGGCTCGCGTGGCCGCAGCGCCTAGCGACCTAGACAGCGGCCAATGGCGTGGCAGTTCCTGTGCCGTCAGGCCAATGAGCGGGCCGCGGGCGGGCCGTTCCGGAGCTCCGTGCGCTGATCTTGTGGTTAAGGGAGCCGGGTCTGGGGAAGGGTCTCCAGTGCGTGCGGGCGGGCGGGCTCTGGTGAGGGTCCCGGGGAGTGGCAGCCGTAAGGTGTGCCCCTGCCCAGGTATCCGAACCTCTGGCTGCCTCTCCTGACAGGTCCCAAGCTGCGCCAGGCCTGCTGGGAGCCTGCATTAGTTCCACGTCCCTGAGCATGCGTTTGTCATTTCGTGTTTCTGTGCCTCAGTTTCCCTCCGAGTGAGCCGAGAGAGAAGTCTTCCTGCCTGGCCGGGGCGGCTTCTCCCGGAGCTGCGGGCTGGCGGATGAGCCAGCGGCGGAGAGGGTGGCCCAGGGCCGAGGCAGGGCTGGGGCTTCCTTGCTGCGCGCACTTGTCTCCCGCGCTGCGGAGGGGGTGAGAAGCTGCGCGCGCTGCGGCAGCGGCCCGGGTTGGCCGCCCCGGCTAGGTAGGGCCGGGCGCTAACGCCGAGGTCCGCGCGCAGGTGGCTGCAGAGAGAAGCCCGAGCCGGAGTCGGGTCGCCGCGTCTCGCCGCGCCTCGCCTCGCCTCGCCATGGCGCCCACCCTGGCCACTGCCCATCGGCGCCGCTGGTGGATGGCCTGCACGGCCGTGGTGGAAAACCTCCTCTTCTCGGCAGTCCTCCTGGGCTGGGGCTCGCTGCTTATCATGCTCAAGTCGGAGGGCTTTTACTCCTACCTGTGTACTGAGCCAGGTGAGACGGATACCCGGGTTGAGGGGTGGTCGTTCCGGGAATAGGGGCTTTGGGAGGGGACGAGGGCGGTGTATACTCAACCAGCAAGACCACCTCACTGCGCAACTCCTCCTAGTTAGCAGAAGGCCCATTTAAACCTCCTCCCCCCTCCAGCTCTGCTGGGTACAGATCATCGTCCCTGTTTTTTGGCTGAAGACATTGAGGCTTAGACAGATCTTCTGACTTGCATGAGGTCTCGCAGCTGGAGACTGTCATAGATCCAGAACCCCCAAGTCCAGGGTGTTCTTTCCACCACCCGGGAATATGACTGGACTCCTCTCCTCCCAGTGCCTGGCACATCACTTGCCTTGCAGTAAACATGTTGCTCTCTGACTGTAAGAAAGAGGAACTCCTGACTCAGTGGCTGGGGTGCAGCAAGAGAGAGGAAGTGGCTTGGCCTCCACCCCATGAAAGGTTCATCTAGAATCTAGATGGTTTTCAGTCAGGCCTTGAGTGTCTAAAGGGCTTGTCGGATACAATTTCTTTTCTATTTTTGCTGCTTTCCAATTTTCCAAAGGACATTTCCTCCCACAGGCTGTGAGAACATCTCAGTGGCCTTCTTCCCCTGTGAGGGGGAGGGGAAGGGGGTATTTCTGGAAATGACACTAGGGCTGTCCTCTGCCTTTGCCACACGTTGGTATAACTAAATGAAAGCTGAGGATGCCTGTCTACAAGAAATCTCACCCCCCACCCCCGTGGTCACACCCGATGACCTTGTTTGAGGATTCTGATTGCTGAAGGTCAGTGGGACTCATGTGGCTCTCACTCTCTACACTTCTATCCCCCTTTTCAGCAACCTTGATAATAAATATTTTCTTCTGCCCTCTGTCACTTCCTAATGGTTGAAGTGAGTAGGGTCTCTCCCCAGTACCTTTGACAGCCAGCCCCCGCCCCAGTTCCCTTGGATGAAAATAACCCAAGTCTGACCTGCATCACACCACCAGCTTGCCATTTTTTCCCTCCCAAGACTGCTAACTTTGAGGGAAGAGAAAGCTTTGGACCGGCTCATGCTGCGTGTAAGCCGGTGTAGAATCCTTGTTTTCCTACTCTGATCTTCCCAGGAGGTTGCTGAGCATTCCAGTTACTAGGGAAGCTTCAGCTGGAAGAGGTTAAGGACAGGAGAAAGGGAGGAGATGCTGAGACTGCCTGAGAGAGGGCAGAGAGTATATCATCTATAACCTTTAGCCTTTAGCCACTCAGAATTATTTCCTAATAGCCTAAGGGTTCTTGGCAGACCTTTCCCCACATCAGCAAGAAACCTTGGGAGACAGGAAAGTCACTCAGACCTTGTTCCTTGAACAAGCTTTCTGCTTTGCCTGAGAGATGTTAGGAGGTTAATGACTGGAAGGGAACAGGTTGGAGCATTTGGCACCTCCTCTCCTCTCTTGTGGATCATGACCCTTCCTACTTGCCTCTGACAACTTTCTTCTGGCTGCATAGAGGGGTTAAAGAACAGAAAAAAAACCATCATCTCCAGATGAAGCTTTTAGCATCTCATCCAGACTGGAGGACTGAGGTGGTCAATTTTTTTTTTTTTTTTTTGTCCTACTGTGGTGTCAGAAGGTCAGATTCTAGGGTGGTTTATTTTCCCCCCACGTTGCCCACTGATGTACTTTATTTTATGGTCTTGGCAGCGCCGGGGCTGGTCACTTCATCCCTGCCCCAGCCTTGGCTGCTTCCTTCATTGAAGTGGGAGGAGTCCCAGCGATCGTGCTGACAGCAGTGCTGAGTTGGTGTTTAAGCCCTTTTGAGGCTTGCCTGGTCCCTCCTGTAAACCAAGTGAAGGTGAAGGGTCAGGATTGTGGGTTGAACATCAACTTCTTATCCTGTGCCTTTTGTTCCTGGCTCTGATTTTGGTTTTTCTACTATCTGGCAAACCCGCTGACCCAGCATCCGTGGCGGGCAGGCCTGCTGATTCCACAGGGCTTATCTCTTCTGGCCTCCTTGTTTCTTGGAAGTCTGAGCAGCCTGTTGCCTTGCAGGGCCTGGCATCCCCATGTCTTGCCTGGCTGGGAGTACCTGGAGGATTTGAGGATCAAGATTTCTGCTTAGGCCTAATATTGTCATACTTGGGGACAGCTGAATTGCAGAGAAACAGTTTGGCTGTTTATTGCATTTATTGAATGAGGCTTGTGAAAAGCTGACCAGTCTACAGCTGATTGAGATGCAAATTTGTCAGCGTTTTGTGGCTTTTAGGACCCATGCTTTGGTTTGGAAAATTTGCCTGAACCTGTTGAAAGGTCCTCAGAACTCTTGCTCGGGACTCCAGCCAGGATCCGGTCACAGACACAGTGTCGGGTTCCAGCGTGGCGAGGTGGGACAAAGAAACAAAGAGCTGGGTTTTCCGTTTCCCCTCAGCTCTTTAATCCCTGTCCACCCGATGGTCAGGGTGGATGACAGGGGCTGGGGACCTGGGTTGGCACTTGGCTTTGCCTCCCCAGCCCTCTGGTGTGGGCAGGAGACCAGCTGGGTTCCCAGCCCCAGCTTTCCCAAACCTGTGTCCTTTTGGCCTCTGGATGGCCGCTGTCACCAGCCCCACCCCCCACCCAACCTGTTTCTTCATTTTTCTCTCCGCTTAGGGGGCTGGTGCTCCCTGTGGATGTTTAATCTCTTTTATCTGACCCACACCCTCAGGAAACATTTTCTGAGATGCTGTGCTGGGCGCAGAGTAATCCAGGCCCTCAGGGGGTCTGCAGTCAGCCAGCATCAGAGAGTCACCACACACAGACCTACCCAATCCCACGTGGTGGTCAGACCCCAACAGAGAGCAGTGTGCCGGGGTCATGGGGGGTGAGGGGGAGAGCAGCCATGGGTATCTGGTTCAGCTTGGGTGGGGGGCTCTCTGATGCTTAGGCAGAAGCGTGGAGGGCCAGAAGGAGTGAGTCAGAAGAAGACAGGCAGTGAGCCCCTGAAGCAGGCTGTGTGCTGAAAGAGAAGAGGGAAAGGACAGAAGGGGAGATGATGACTGGAGAGATGGGAAGGAGCCTGCAGGGCCCTGGGGAGGTTGGATCTCCTTTTCAAGGCAGGAAGAAGCTCCCGAGGCAGAAGAGACGGTCAGATTCACCTATTAGCCTCTTAGGAATTATTGAGGGTTTGCCACATGCCAGGCGCTGGGTGGGATCATGGAGGGGTGGGGGGCGGCTCTGGAGATGGGAGATGTGGCTTCTGCATGAGGAAGCCATGGTCCAGCCCAGCCATGGACCCCAAGGCAGCCCCCAGCTCTGTGCTCTTGACCTCCTCAGTGACTCTGTTTCGGTGACCAGGGGCTGTACCCTTCATTGAAACAAAGTAGGAAGCTGGCCCCCGGGACCGTGAGAGGGCAGGGCCAGGCCTGGTCCCCACCAGACCGGGCTGAGGCTGAAGAAGTAGACATGAGACGGTCCCCGCCACTTCACGGCCCTGCCTCGTTATGTCTCTTCTGCTGGTGGTATGTCTCAGACGTCACTGCTGGCACCTTTCACTTTTATTGCTGTGAATAGGCTTTTTTCCACTCCCCACTCCCTGCAACCTCGGTTTATTTTGGATTTTTTTTTTTAATTCTATACCCGGGGTGAGAGGCCTGCAGGGCCTCCAGCCTCAGAATGTATCACAGAGGAGCTGATGCCCTCGGCCCTCCTCACCAACCGCCTTCCTCCTTCCCGTGACCTAATTTTCCTCCTCCACAGCCGCCTGCCCCCACCTGCCTTCTTGGCGTCCCATGAAGGTCCTGTCCAGCTTGGTTGGCTTTCAGTGACTTCATGGGAGCATCTCGGGGGCGGTTCCCATTCTCGCTAGGTGACACGAAGGGCCACCTGGCGTGGTCCCTGACACTGCCAGCCTCGCGCGTCTTTTATTCTCTCAGCATTTTCTCTCTGAACTGCCTCTGACCCAGGTGGTACAGCATCAGTACAGCCTGAAGGTCAGGAGAGCTTTGAGGTCCAGCCGCCAAGACTCAAGTCTGGCTTCTCCAGGTACCGTCTGTGAGACCCCAGGTACCTGTTTGGGTACTCCAGATGGCCAGATGTGAACCAGTGGGTGGAGGGGGAGGTGCTCAGTGACATAGGAACCACTAGTGTGGAACACAGCGGCCAGCACACACCGGCCCTCTGTGACCACAGCCAGGGGACCAGATCCTGGTCTGGCCAGCGCGGTCCTCTGATTGTCTGTGTCCTGCCTCGGGCTCGCTGTGTGTGAGGCTGACCTCTCGCCTACATACCCCCTGCCAGACGGAGATGCTGCTTCCTGTTGCCGGATAGACTAAGGATTTGAGAGAGACAGGAGATCCTGGGGCAGTGACCATCAGCAGGGAAGTCCAGGGGCTGGTATTGGGTGGGTGGGGCAGGGGGCTGCTCAAGTGTAGAGGGGCCTCCAGCCCCGTGCCCCTTGCTCCTCAAGAAGCCTCGTCTGGTCAGCTATTCTGGCTTGTTGCCCTAGGGTAGGGGGAGCCGCCTCCTTGATCCAGGGCGGTTAGGGGAGCCTAAGTGGGGTCACAGCACCTTCTTTTCTCCCCTTTCTCGCTAAGGGTTTTGAGTGCTGGGTTCTGTGAGTGGGGCCGAACAGAGCAGGCATTGTTCCCTCCTCCCTGCCCTGGGTCTCCTCCTAAGCAGCCTCACGCCCGTTCCCTGCACACTCTGGACACACCAGTTCCTCACCTGTTTCTTCTTGGTTTACCTTCCCGGGTTAGGCTGGGCCGCTCTGGCTGCATCTGTGATAAGCAGGTGCAGGTGAGGCCCAGAGCAGGCTGGGCTGGGTGAGGGCTAAACTCTAGGCTGGGAGCAGAGAGGCACCCCAGAGGCTCGGCACTTCCTGGGCGCGTATCTGTTTTGTGTCTCTCCGGCCCACAGTGGCCCAGGTGGGAGCAGAGCGAGAGGAGCAGCCTGGGTGTGACTGTGTTTGGGCATCTGCTGGATCTGTGATTATTCATGTGGGCTGTTTACTGCCAACAAAGCTTTGGGCTCACAGAAGGTTGAGTTCCATCTGGGGCAAGAGGCACTCTCATGTTGCTCCCTGGGCCGGTGAGAGGCCACTCAGGCCTCCCCGCCCCCTGGCTCATCTGTCTCTGGACATCACTGCCCGGAGCTAGGAGGGCAGACAGCCAGGTGGCCCCATTGGCAGGGATTTAAGAGAAGGCTTGTGGCCCAACGCGTAAGGGTCCTGCTCTGTTGCAGCGGCCCTAGGCTGAAAGATGGGAGGGACAGATTCCCTTCCCTCCACTCTGCCTTCTCTCTCCTGGAGCCCCTCCTGTCTAGTTATAGGTGACCAGATAGCTAAACAATTCAAGATGTTTTTTTGTTCCCATCTTCAACTAAGAGTGAACCAGGGTGTCTGCCTTGAGTATACATGTTGCCTTGGGATTTCATCTTCCCTCTCTTGAGAAGTACAGCCGTGGTTTTAGGTCCAGCCCTGGGAAGGACAGAAGCAGGGCCCCCTGGTGCCTCTGATCAGAGACAGTGCCTCGTTCCCTCCGCATTCAGTCGGGGCTCCCTGCTTGGAGAAGCCGACCCCGCAGCACTGCCAGCCCTGAGTGATTTTGTGTTTTCTGATGGGCCCCAGACCCTACATGGCCACAGTTAGGTCTCACAGCCAGCGATCCGGGACCCGCAGCTGTCCACTCCCTGCTCCATCCACTCTGTTGCACCTGTGCTGGTTTGCTCACACCTGCACAGCAGCCCGGAGGTGACCGTTGCTTTGCCTGGTCCCTCCTGCTTCACATTCAGTTCCTGTTGCTGCTAGCAGAGCTGACACCCGAAGCCAGTGCCGACCTGTGAAGCAGCTCCGCTCTTCCAGAAGCGGGCCCCGCCGTGAACAAGCAGCTCCGGCCCGCTGGCCCTGAGCCGGGACCTCCTGGGCTCAGATGACCCTGTTTGTGATGTGTTTTGGCTGCCAGTGTGGTGCGGACATCTTTTGGGAAGCTGAGATAAGGTGGCAGAGATGAGGGGACGGAAATCTGGCTTGTTGGATTTTGTCTCTGTGGCTTCAGGGGGTAACACTGTGGCTGTGATCTCCTTCAATCCCCTCTGGCTTCAAGTTGGCGCCATGCGTCCTGTTTCATTTCTTCTTTCTGGATCCTTTTGGTCAAGGTGATCTGACCCCACTGTTTGCATTCATTCAGGAAACAGTGACCGTGCGCCAGGACCAAGGGGGGTGCTGGGGACACAGGTGACTGGGACACAGTCCCTGTCCTAACCCAGTGGGAGGCCAGACATGAATTCATGCTATGAATGAATGATCAGGTATGGAACTCTGCTTCCAGTTACAGCATCCGGCTCTGCTACCTGCCAGTTGCATCATTATCCCCGTTCCAAGTCTCCCGTCGGAGGAGGAGTAGTGACAGTAATAACGCACGCGTACTGAGTTGCTTCAGTCGTGTCTGACTGTCTGCGACCCCGTGGACTGTAGCCCACCAGGCTCCTCCGTCCATGGAATTCTCCAGGCAAGAACACTGGAGCCGGTTGCTATGCCCTCCTCCTAGGGATCTTCCCAATCCAGGATTGAACCCGTGTCTCTTTTGTCTCCTGCATTGGCAGGTGGATTCTTTACCACTGGCACCACCTAGTAAGCTTCTAATAATAGTAATAACTTTTAGCTATTGGTTATGAGCACTTCCTATGCCTTTGTGAGCTCTCAAATATTATCTGGATTTTCTCTTTTATGTTACCCCAAATTCTGCTGCTGCTGCTGCTGCTAAGTCACTTCAGTTGTGTCCAACTCTGTGTGACCCCATAGACGGCAGCCCACCAGGCTCCCCCGTCCCTGGAGAGACAGATATATTTATTACCTTATGCCCATTTTACAGATAAAGAAACTGAGATAGTGAGAGATGAAGTCGCTTCTCCTGGGTGATAAAATAGCAAGTAGAGGAACCAGAATTGGAACCCAGATCCCAGCACCCGCACCCTCAGTGTGCCCCCCACCAGGACCTGTTGGTCCGAGGTTGGCACAGAACGTGATTCACCCAGCGTGCATCTTCTTCCATGACCTTGGCTCACCCCCCCAGGAGAGGGCCAGGCAGGCCTTGCCGACCTCAGCTTTACGGCCCTGGCGCCGGAGGGCCGCATGCAGGAGACAGCACTTATCTGCTGAGAGGTATTTCCTTGAGTCTCCTGGCATGACCTCCTCGCATCTAATCAGAGGCTGCTCCTCTCTCTGCAGGATTAGTCAGCATCTCTTAACTAGCAGTCCCGAGAGGAGCAGAGCGCGTTCCCCACTGCGTGCCAGCCCGTCCCCACCCTCCCGCCCCTCGCTGCTGCAGCATTTTTTCCTTCCCTCTTTTGCTGTCTTGGGGTTGGGTGGACTTTGGAGAGGGTCATTAAGGACTAGGATTATGGCATAGGTGTGGCCACCAGAGACAGTGACATCGTGACCCCAGTGAGAAAAAGAAGATAGGTGCCCTTTGACAAGCGAAAGCAAGTTATTTGGTACTCTTTTTTTTAAACAAAGAACCTTTCCCATGGGGGTTCTGTGACTCGGTATGTGTAGTAGTTGATGCTGTGAGAGCATGAGAGAGAATTTAGCACAGGGGATGTGTTTGAAATCTGATGTATTAGGCATTAGTACACCCTTCCTCTCAATAGACACAGCTGAGCCCAGCAGCTTGTCCTTCCCAAGTGGTCTAGGGTTGCCCTCCTGTACGCTGGCCACAGGCTGCTCCCATGGACAGAGCTGCAGAGAAGCTCTAGCCAGTTTGGGGACCTGCAGCCCAGGCTAGGTCCCAAAGCCTGCTATTCGAGGTGTCGCTTACTTTAGAGTCGGAATCCTGGGACTTCCCTGGTGGCCCAGTGGCCAAGAGTCTGGGCTCTCGATGCAGGGGGCGCAGGTTTGATCCTTGATCAGGGAAATAGATCCACATGCTGCAACTAAGACCTGGTGCAGCTAAATAAATAAATGGGAATCCCACCCTGGGGCTTGTGGGTGCTGCAAAGACACAAGAAGCCCCGAGACTGTGGGCAAGACTTTTCTAAGGGCAAGAGCAGCGCTTTCTGTATTGGATTCTTCAAAGGGAAGGTGACTCCCCCGTCCAAAAAAAGAAAAGGGAAGAATCTCTGTATTATCACTCCAGGGAGCTTTGGCCACGTGGACATCCCAGCCTGCTGGAGGTATTCAGAGCTCTGAAGGGGCCCAGAGCTAGCCCTGGCCTTCTCAGCAGGCTGACTCTGGGTGGGCACCTGCCCCTCTGGTCTTTGGAGATCCCTGCCATGACCCTGTGATCAAGTTCCCTTCCCTCTACACAGAGAACGTCACCAACATCACAGTGGGGGCCACGGCAGAACCGGAGCATGAGGAGGTGAGCCGGATGAATGGCTGGCTCAGCTGCAAGGCCCAGGATGAGATGCTGAACCTGGCCTTCACCGTGGGCTCCTTCCTGCTCAGTGCCATCACCCTGCCCCTGGGCATCGTCATGGACAAGTACGGCCCAAGGAAGCTTAGGCTGCTGGGCAGGTCAGTTCTGGGGGGAGGCAGGTGGGTGGGGTGGGGGGGCGGGCCCGGGCCACGATTCCCCACTGTACGGGATCCTGGTATCTGCTGTCAGGGGCACTGTGGTGCTCCCTGAATGCCCACCTGCGACGGGGCTGCTGTGATCCTTGTGTTATTCCGATCTGCATAGAAAAGTCACGGGACTCAGGCCTGCCTGGGAGGACCTGCTTGTCATTATGATTTCCGGTCTTTTTCATCTTCCATCTCTGTGAGAAAAAAAGATTTTGAACACATACCTCTAATATAAGCACATGGAATCATCAATAATATACACATTTGTCGGGCTTCCCTGGTGGCTAAGATGGTAAAGAATCCACCTGCAGTATGAGAGACCAGGCTTTGATCCTGGGGTCGGGAAGATCCCTTGGAGAAGGGAATGCAACCCACTCCAGTATTCTTGCCTGGAGAATCCCATGAGCGGAGGAGCCTGGCGGGCTGCAGTCCATGGGGTCGCAAAGAGTTGGACACGACTGAGTGACTAAGCACGCAGGCCTATACATATGTCATTCTTAATGTTTAATGTGCTTTATTTTTTCTTCCATTTTTATTGAGATATTAATTGATGTACAGCCCTGTGTAAGACTGAGGTACAGCATAATGATCATATTTACATACGTCATGAAATGAATCCTACAGAGAGCTTAGGGAACATCCACCATCTCATATAGTATTTTATATGCCTTATGATACATATACAAAAGAGATAAAATGGCTGAGATTTTAAATTACAAAATGGAAAATTATAAAATTTCTAAAATTGTAAAATAGCATTTCCCTACCCCAGGCACCTTAGTGGGTCATCTTATGCACCTCCTAGGGTGTGTTCCTAGGCTATAAAACTCCAGTCTTCCAGTCTCAGGGTCAGTCTGCCAAGCAGCTGGCCCTGTCTGGCCAGGGTCCTCCCCAAGCCAGTCCCACTGGGAGTGAGCATTGTGCAGGGCAGTGGTTGGCCATGAGCAAGGCCCGTGGCCCTGAAGGAAATCAGCTGGGGGATCTGTGTCATTCATTCTTTGGAGCTTACAATGGCTTGGTCCCCAGCTCAGAGCCAAGTAGAGGGGGTTTGAAAGCTGCCACTCATCATCCCTTGCCCCGTGGGGTTCTTTCTGTCCCCTGGCTGAGCGGACACAGGAGTCTGCGGGATGGTTTGTGTCCTTACTTGCTTTACAGCCTTGACTCTGTCCAGTCTGGGGAATGGAGCGGGCAGTGCAGTGGGGTGTTTACCAGGTCTGGCTTTGGGGCTTGAATTCCAGCTTAGCCACCTGCTAGCTAGGACACTGGAGAATTTCATTTTTGTTTCTGTGTTGGGTTTGTTTTTTATTTCTTTATTTTTAGGTATTTGAATGCCTGTGTTTGTGTGTGTGTGTGTTTTTTTTTTAATTTATTTTATTGAAATATAGTTGATTAACAATGTTTATTAATTTCTACTATACACCAAAGTGATTCAGTTATATGTTTATATGTATACATTCTTTTCTGTATTATTGTCCATTATGGTTTGTCCCGGTATATTGAATATAATTCCCTGTGCTATACAGTAGGACCTTGTTGTTTTATTTTTGTTATTTTGAGTCTTATTTTTCTCATCCATAAAATAGAGCCAATTACGCTCCTTAGAACTGTTGAACAAAAGAACGTATGTACATTTTCTGAAAACGTCTTGACATGTATCAAATACCTCCATATAAACAATATTAACAATAATGATGATAACCAATAATGTAGTATTTCTCTTTGTTTTTAGTGCCTGCTTTGCTGTCTCCTGCTTGCTGATTGCGTATGGAGCAAGTAACCCAAACTGTGAGTATGCTTTTCCTCTACCCTTTTGTCAGGGATTGGGGAGACAGCACCCAGAGGTGCTCGCAGGCCCACCTGCTCTAGGAAGCTGGGCCAGGCCTGTGCTCACTACTCGAGTTAGAGGGACACTTGTTAGACCTTTACCCACTGACTTAATTCAGATGGTGGCTGGATAAGCAAATGGCCCAGACAAGTGTCTGAGAGAAGCTCTCAGGGGATGAGGAACACCCATCTCATTACTGAGCCAGGCCAGTCCCCGATGGACTCACTGATGCCAGCTTGAGAACCAGGCCAGCTGCAGGAGTGTGTGCGGAGGTCGTGAGCTGAACCGCTCAGAGCAGCCCAGGCCTGCACTTTAGGACGGCTCAGAAGCCACCCGGCCCCTCACTCTGCTCAGGTGGAGCTGATGCTGCAAGGACTTTTGGAACAAACACCAAAATAGGGCTTGACTTTCACCAAAATCTTGGGGTTTTTTTGGCTGCACTGCACGACATGTAGGATCTTAGTTCCCTGACCAGGGATCGAACTCGCGTCTCCTGCATTGGAAGTGCAGAGTCTTAACCACCGAGGGAGGCCTGTGTTTCACTAGACTCTTATCCAGGCTCCTCTCCTGATTGGGAGTACCTGTATTTTTTATTTCAGTGAACAGCTTTTTTAGACCTCTCCCTTGTGGGTAAAGGGCTTCCCTCATAGCTCAGTTGGTAAAGAATCTTCCTGCAATGCAGGAGACCTGGGTTTGATTTCTGGGTCAGAAAGATCTCCTGGAGAAGGAAATGGCAACCGACTCCAGTATTCTTGCCTGGGAAATCCCATGGACAGAGGAGCCTGGCAGGCTACAGTCCATGGGGTCGCAAGAGTCGGACATGACTTAGCAACTAAACCACCACTTGTGGGTAAGGTTAGTGAAGAAAGGGGGACGGGGATCCACCTTTTGCAAGAGCCAAAACTCCATAAAATAGGCAAGAGGAGGATGAGGCAGAGGCTGGGCCAGCTCCCCAGGTGTCCAGCACTAATGCCTGATGACTTGTCATCACTAGCAGCATTCGCTCAAAGCAAGCTCCTCGTCATCAGTGGACCAGGCCCCAGCCTCCCTGAAGCTCAGTCGTGGTTCCCCTCTTAGCAGCCTTCTGCTTCCTTCCAGCCCTGTCTGTGCTCATCTTCATCGCCCTGGCTCTGAATGGCTTTGGTGGGATGTGCATGACTTTTACCTCATTAACAGTAAGTACCATTTAAAAAAATATATTTATTTGGCTCTGCTGGGTCTTAGTTGTGGCATGTGGGATCTAGTTCCCTGACCAGGAATGGAAACCAGGCCCCCTGCACTGGGAGCATGGAGTCTCAGCCACTGCACTATCAGAGAAGGCCCAGTACCAGTTTTTTTGAGAACATCCCTATTGACATTGGAGAAGGCAATGGCACCCCACTCCAGTACTCTTGCCTGGAAAATCCCATGGATGGAGGAGCCTGGTAGGCTGCAGTCCATGGGGTCGCTAAGTCGGGCACAACTGAGCGACTTCACTTTCACTTTTCACTTTCATGCATTGGAGAAGGAAATGGCAACCCACTCCAGTATTCTTGCCTGGAGAATCCCAGGGACAGAGGAGCCTAGTGGGCTGCCGTCTATGGGGTCGCACAGAGTTGGACACGACTGAAGTGACTTAGCAGCTATAGACATCCCTTTATGGCTCAGATGGTGAAGAATCTGCCTGCAATGCAGGACACCTGGTTTCGATCCCAGGGTTGGGAAGAGCCCCTGGAGAAGGGCATGGCAACCCACTCCAGTGTTCTTGCCTGGAGAATCCCCAAGGACAGAGGAGCCTGGTGGGCTACAGTCCACAGGGTCACAAAGAGATGGACATGACTGAGCAACGAACACTTTCGCTTTCTAGTTCAGTCATCTTTTTGCAAATCTGAGGCAGCTTTTATTGACTCTAATTTGCTTGCCTTCCATTCACCTGTATCTGCTGGAGTATCCCAAGCAGTAAGGGTTGTTGTTGGTGAAGCTGTGGCAACAAAGCCTATTTCTGGCTCCCAAGCTGGGGAAGTCCTGCAGGCTGGACTGGCAGGCAGCAGAGTCAGTCTCAGAGCAGCCTGTCTCCTGCCTCCTGACCTTGACTCAGGCACCAAGGAAGCCAGCTTAGTAGCTGTGTGGAAGAAAAACAACCTGCCACCTACTCTCTTTTCTCATATTTTCTGTGGCAGCTCTTGCTAATAGTGAAACCTCAAAACAGACCTCTCTTGGAATCACCCTGCCCCTAACTGTTGCTTTGTTCAGAACTGAATGAAAAACTCTGGGGAATCACAGAGTCTGCACTTCTGCTTGGTTTTCTTTCTTTCTTTTTTTAAAATAATTTTTATTTATTTATTTTATTTTTGGCTGTGCTGGGTCTTCACTGATACTCGGACTTTTCTCTAGTTGCAGCGGGCCGGGGCTACTCTCTGGTTATGGTGCTTGGGCTTCTCATTGCAGTGGTTTCTCTCGCTGCAGAGCACAGGCTCTAGGTTGCAGAGGCTTCAGTAATTGTGGCGTGTGGACTCTGGTTGCGGCCCCCGGGGCTCTAAGCACAGGCTCAGTAGTTGTGGCACACAGGCCCAGTCACATGTGGGAGTCTTCCCAGATCAGGGGTCGAACCTGTGTCTCCTGCATTGACAGACAGATTCTTTACTCCGGAGCCACCAGCGAAGCCCTGCTTGGTTTTCTAAATGCCAAGGCACAGGGAGCCCTTTTCCCAAGGGAGGGAGATCCTTTCTTGGGATGCTGAGTACTCTCTTATGGTAGCCCCAGGACACCATAGAATGGGCTTCTCTTGGAAGTGAATGAGACTGCATGAAGATCCAGGTTGAAAAAAGTCCAAAAAAAGCCAAAAGAATCTTTCCCCGGAAGGAAGAAGGGAGTTATCTGCAGGTTCACCTGGTCAGGCTGGTGTGCCTTTCAGAGCTGGCCATTGGGAAAGGAGTGAGAATGTGAGGCTTCCCGAGGGATTTCTCTGTCCAACAGGAACGTCTCGCCTGCCTTAGTTTCCCCTCAAGAAGGTTTTTAATGACACAGTGCCTCCCAGCCCTGTTTATCTGCAGTGCATTGGCTTCTGCTTTCTCTTTCCACTAATGAGTCAGGGATCAGGCTGCTGAAGGGCCCTCGTTTAGCTTTGAGGGGGCCCTGGAGCCTTGCTGGTCTTCTTCTAAGGAACTTGAAGAGGTGCTGACATTCCTGTGACCCCTGGCCTGCAGGCTGTGAGCCAGAGGCCTGGTTGGACCCGATTCCTCTTCTCAGCCTTCCTGTGCTTTCTCCATTTATTAACTTTATCCTGGTGGGAAGGGTGAGCTACCAGGGCCTACGTCCGTGGAAATGGAGCAGTCGGTAGAGTCTGTGTTAGGCTGAGAGAGGCACCACCCAGGACCGCATACATGGTGTGCTCCAGAGTGGGGGACTCAAATATCCAGGGTCTCTGGTTGCCTTGCCCTGGTAGTGTGAAGGAGACTGACTTTGTACTCTTTTGTGCATTTTTATTTTTTTTTTTAAATCAGGTAGATGATTTATTTCTTTGGCTGCACCAGGTCTTTGTTGCAGAATATGGGATGTAGTTCCCTGACTAGGAATCAAACCCAGGCCCCCTGCTTTGGGAGCAAGGAGTCTTAGCCATTGGGCCACTAGGGAAGTCCCAACCAGATAGATTTTTTTAAGTGGGTGTATCTCCCTCCCTCTCAAATTCTGGGGTAAGGCACATGTTGAAGCTGTACAGAGTATGTTAGAACTGTCAAATGCACCAATTCCATTCAGCTGTGTCCACTGTGAAGCAGGAGCCCAGTTCTGTTTGTTCTTTGACAGTGTAAACATGACCAACTCTTTCATCAAAATGAAAAATGAAAATCTGGCATCTATGTCATGGCAGTTCTGAATTTCAGGATAAAAGAAAGAGATGGTCCTTAAACTTGAGTATATGCTCTGAAATACATAAAGATGCTCTATTGTTATAAGCCTAAAACAGATTAAAAACCTCCTTACCGTGAATCCCCGTTAGGGCAGTCTTCAAAATAAGATGGTAGTTGTGGTCCAGAAATCCTGTCAGGGTGGCTAGGAGGGTCATAAGGATTCTTTTTGTTTTCTTCTCTTCTTAATGATTATAAAACAAAAAGGTTTGATTTTAAAAAGTCAACTATTTGAGAAATGTACTATGTGAACTGTAAAATCCTGTAAGCCTAACTTCATCAGTTTAGAATGTAACTCTTTAGTATTAAAAAAGGAATCTAAGTATACTAAAGTTCTTTTCAAAAGAAACACTGTTACAACTTGCCTTTTTCACTTGACAGTGTATCTCTTACCTCTTTTCCTGCCAGTCCTTGGGAATCTACCTTATTATTTTAAACTCTAGAGATTGGCCTCATTATTAGAGAGTTCCATGTGATTCTCTAATATAGATTGCCATGATTTATTTAACCAGTTTCCTGCTAATGGACTTTTGGGTTGGTTTCCAATTTTTATGATTTATGATTCTGCCAAAGTGAACATCTCTGTACATGTATTTCTATAAAATAAATTCCTGGAAGGATTGCCAGGCCCCAGGATCAGCATGTTTTAAATTTTAATGTAGACTATGGTCTTCCCAAAAGGGTATACACAGATGCTGGCCTTCCAGCATATCTGAGAAGTTTTCTTCCACACCCCTTCCAACACCCTGTCCAGATTCTTGTAAACATTAGCCAATCCAATCTGGTGAAAAATAATATGTTACAATTTATTTATTTATTTTTTTTTAATATGTTACAATTTAAAATTTCTTTAACTGTTAGTGAGATGGAGCATCTTTCCACCTCTTTTTGATGATAACTTGTATTTCTTCTGGGATTGCTTCTTTGTGTCTTTTGTCTATTTTTCTACAGGGTTGTTTCTCTTTTTTTTTTTTTTTAATTGTGTTTTGTAAGCCCTCTTTCATACACACACAAAAAATAGTTCTCTATCTGAGTGAACAGTGGTCTTACCCTAAGTTTTTTAGGTCCTTATGAGGTCCATGAAGAAGCTTCAGGAGGGCTGGGCATTTCTTTGAAATTCTCCAAAAGCAAATTGCGTGTGTGTGTGCCCGGGCAGGTGCGTTTTTTTCTAGGGGAGGGTCTGTTGCTTTCATCAGCTTCTAGTAGGTCTGTGTGAAGCTGAACACACTGTAGCAGGAGTGTTTGTCTTAACTCCTTGCTCTCCCACAGGGAGGTAAAGGCTGCACAGGCCAGACAGTGACCAGACAAGAAAACCGTCTGATCATCCCCTGGAGCATTTGGTTAGCAGGCGTCTGCTTTAAGATAGCCTGGTGGCCTGTCCCTCTAAGGCTCCCATTCTTGAGTCTAGAGCAGAGGTCAGCAGACTCCTGCCCCCAGGCCACATCCAGGCCACTGCAGGTTTCTGTGAACACAGGTTTATCGGCACAGAACCGCTCCCATTTGATTCTTTTGTGCTAATGACGGTGGAGTGAGTGACGGTGACAGTCTCACTGCATGGAGACCACATGGTTGCAAAACCTAGAGTTTTTCTGGCCCTTGGCAAAAAAAGTCTGACAGCCTTAGGTCTAGAAGCACAAGAAGCTGCTCAATCATGATTCCCTGTCAGAAGGCAGGGGCTCACCCCCACCCCCAGCCCCAGCTCTAGTTATGTGACCCTCCTCCTCAAGCATTTTTCATGCCGCCGGCTTCCTCCTCTGTGCCCTGGCCCCAGGGACCTCCTTGGGCAGTCCTCTGTCCCACAAGGCTTCAGATAAGGAGCATTTCTAGATCAGACCTCGAGAGGGGACTGAGAAGCAGGTCAGTGAGGGCAGCCTGCGGCTCTTGGGCCATGGTCTTGGGCCGTGGGGGCTTCTGCTGAGCAGAGCTGAATCTAGTCCTGACACAGCCCAAACCTTTTAAAAAGCAGAACTGTTAGGATCGGCTCCCGGAGGTGCCAGACCAGCAGCACAATGGCACTTTCTGTTTGGGTCTCCTAGCCGTGCTCTCATCTGGGGGACAAAGGAGTCTTCAGGGTCGCCTTTAGGAGCTTCCTAAATCAACAGCTTTGGGACTCAGTGACAACCTAGGAATCCGGGGGGAGGGGGGTTGTGTTGCCAGGGAAACCTTAATTGGGGGACTTTCTGAGTCCCAAGGGGTTGTGGTATAAATAAGGATGACCAGGGACTGTGAACTGCTATCCCCATTGGTGCTAGTGAAGGGGTCCTAACTTCACAGAACACCTTTTCCCCACCAGCCTGTAGACTCCCTTCCAGAGCCAAAGAGGTGTGTGTACCCATGGGTGATCCTGCCCCCATGAGCAGAGGCTGGACCTCCTGCCAGGTGGGCTAGCTTTCCCAGGTCCCTGCCTCAGAGGGTCCTGGGCAATGCGACACTCTCAGAGGAGGAGGGTGCAGGTCACCGGGGGTCAGGGCCCACCCCAAGGTGCCAAGCCTCAGCCTCCTCTTGGCATCTGGACAGCACACTCAGGTCTGTTTGCTCACTGCCTCGCGTTTGTTCAAGTCTTTAACTCGCTTCAGCGGCTGGAGGAAAACAGCGGCCGGCAGCTGGGGTGGCGTCTGGGGGCCACCACCCAACGATCTGGGGCCGGGGTTGCTTAGAGATGGGAGTGGATGCCACCAACATTGTGAACATGTCTTTTCCACTTCATTACTCTGACCCCTGTCAGCGTGGGTGGGACGGGGAGTTCTGAGCTGAAACCCTCCCAGAAAAGTGATTGCAAAGTGCTGCCAGGCTCCTTAATGAAAACATTTCTCTGTGGGCTTTCCCTGTCTGACTCATGGGAGTCTTACTTGGAGCCTGAGGAAGAAATGATCCCACGGGAGTTGAGATCTGAGTTTGAAGAGAACAGAGTAAATGTCCATCTTCGAACACCTGGGAGGAGGGGAGGGAGAGGATTCCAGATATAGCAGTGAAACAGATGGCCCCGTCCAGGGCTGTGTGTGGAGTTTAGCATTCCTGCTCAGGTGACCTGTTTCTATGGCTAGGAGAGGATCCCCACGGCACCCCACGTGCCAGGTAAGCAGGACTCGCCTGCTGCCCCCAGCCAGCTCTGCCTCTCTTTCTGTTGTGTGCTCTGAGAGCCCAAAGCCATCAGCCCATCACCATTGGCCTGGGAAAAATCCACCCATCAGAGGGTTTCCACCCCGTGAAGTTGCCCCAGCACGTGACTCATTCAGGGGTGGACTGAACGTGTAGTGGGGGCCTCGGAAGGGCTGGACCTGGCTGGGAAAGTGAACTAAGTGGCTGGGGAAGTGGGGCCCCTCCTCCCCACCCCTTCAGCAGTGAAGCGGAAAGGTGACCACAAGGACCTTTACCTGGCAGTGTGTGCTTGGAGCTGCCAGTCGTGAAGGGTTAGAAAAGAGCCCAGCTATGCTGAGTCCACTTGTCCAGACTGGTACCTGGATCCTGGCCTGTTCAGGTTGCATGGGGCTATTGGGTGTGTGCAGCAGCCACTTGAGGACAAGGGTCACCTTTGAAAGGGGCCTGAGGGCCCAAATGCCAGTCCCCCACCCCCACCCTGGATGGCCCGTGGCATCTCCCCAAGAGCCAGGGTGAGCCCCCCTAGCTGGTGGGCTCCGGAGATCACTGATTTGGAAAGCGGGTGCCAGGTGGCTCTTATGTCCCTGCCTGCCAGCAAGCCCCAGGCCTGTCTTGGGGGCTCCTGGGAAGAGAGACATCTTAAAGAGGGTCCTCCGAGGAGGGCCGCCCATCCTCACTGTGCGGGATCCTAGGCTTCTCAGCCAGTAGCCGGCTCCGAGGCCAGCACTCCAGGGGAGGGGCCGTCTGCAGCTGCTGTTTTCCCCTCTGGGAAGGTCACAGAGCCGGGGCCTGTTTACAGTGCAGCCCAGGGGCTGAGCGAATGAGTCACCACCGGCTCGCGCGGGGATGGCATTCCGCGGCCGGCTCAGAGGACGGGTTCTGCCTGGCTGAGCCCACTCCAGCCCCCCTCCTACCCCGGGGCAGCAACAGCATTAATGGCGGCAGTGGTGGGAAGCCCCCCAGAGCCAGGGAGGGGGCCTCCGCACTTCCCCCCACACCCAACCTACGAGAGCAGTTGGGAGCCCAGGGTCAGGAAACCGCCCTGCTGAGTGTTTTCCTCGCATCTGTCTTTGCAGCTCGGCTGCAGCTTCCTACTTGGCAGGAGTCACGGTTCTTCCCCCTCCGCCCGGCCCTCCAGCCGGCACTAGGCACTCTGCTCAGTCCTCAGCCATCATTCACTCCATCACCAGGGCTTCTGAGTGGCCATTATGTGCAGCTGAGGTCGGGCAGAGGCAGAAGGAGGGAGGGAGGAGGGGGATGTGGAGACCAGTGGGGGAGGAGACCCAGACAAGATGAAAGGAAAGTCTGCAGCCAAGGGCAGCCTGACAGTGCTGCCCTGGACTGTGGGGAGGTCGGCCGGGGGAGGTCAGGGAGGGAGGAGGCAGGTAGGCCTCAAAGGAGCTTTGGAAAAGATGTAAGAAATCTCTAATGGGGAGAGCAAACAGAGTGGTTAATAAGGAACAGAGAGAGGTATGAGAGGTAAGGATAATTGCCTTGATCCTCCAAATCAAGTGTGGACCCTTCAGGGGCCGCGTGTGTGTTTTCCAGGAGACAGAGTAGCCCAGTGGTTATGCACGTCAACTTGACGTGCTTTGACTTCTAGTTTTGACCCTTACCAGCCTAGGGATCCCTTGACTGTTTTTTTTAAAAGAACTTTTGTATTTTTGGCGGCGCTGGGCCTTCGTTGCTGTGTGCAGGCTTTGTCTAGTTGCGGCGCGCGGGGCCCACGCTTGCAGTGGCTTCTTCTGTCGTGGAACATGGTCTCTAGGACAGGGCTCAGTCGTTGGGGCACACACAGGCTTAGTCGCCCCACAGCATGTGGGATCTTCCTGAATCAGGGATCGAACCCTTGTACAGCGCTGCATTGGCAGGCAGACTCACCAGGGAAGTCCCCTTGACTTTTCTAATCCTAAAGTCTTGGAACCATTAAGTGAGGGTAATGAGTGACGCTTTCTTGGTAAGGATGTTATGAGGGTTTTTAGGATAATAATAGTTTCTGTTATAATAACAATGCTACTATATTATTTAATATATTAACATAACCGTGTATGCTGTCATATATTATAACTTAATAATAAGGAAAAATCCTCTGATCAAGCTGCTCCTGGGCAAATGGGGGAAATTTCCTCTAGCAGGCATGACAGCTTTGGGAGGAAGGGAAGGAAGTGGCTTAAAGGATAAAACACAATTAGTGTTAACATTTGAAAAATAATTAGTGCCCCCAGGGTAAACTTCACTCCGCCTGTGTTTGCTGTTTTGTGACCACACACTGACCACTGCCAGGATGTTTATGCTTTAGCTTTCACTGGTCAAGGTCATCCTTGACACTGTTTTCAGAGAAATTTCATCTGACACAAATGTTGTTTAGTCTCTAAGTCATGTCCGATTCTTTTGCAACCCTGTTGACTGCAGCCTGCCAGGCTTCTCTGTTCATGGGACTTCCCAAGCAAGAATACTGAAGTGGGTTTGCCATTGCCTTCTCCAGGGGATCGCAAAGAGTCGGACACGACTGAGCTACTAGCTACTACTGAAAGCTAAAATACTTTCAGCTACTACGAAAAGCTGAAATACTTTGACTACCCGTTTGAACACAGTAGTGGCTCAGTCCGACTCTTTGCAACCCCATGGACTATAGCCTATCAGGCTCCTCCGTCCATGGGATTTTCCAGGCAAGAGTGCTGGAGTGGATTAGCAATTTCCTTCTCCAGGGGATCTTCCTGACCCAGGAATTGAACCCACGTCTCCTGCATTGCGGGCAGACGCTTTACCGTCTGAGCCACCAGGGAAATCCACTTAGATTGGTCAGAAAAACCCTATCATCAACTATGACATTAAAGGACAAACTGGGAAAACATACCTAACGGTAGGAACAAACTAGGAAGGTCTTTAATATATAAAGAGCCTATACCAAATTAATATGAATGAATTAACATCTTCTTAGGAAGAAAGGACAAATGAGGAATGTAACTGATTTTAAAAACTGTAGAAAAAAATGTTCAAAGTCATTAGCAATCAGTAAATGTAAGTTTTTTCAATTCCAATTGGTGTAAGTTTTTTGGAAGGTAGTTTGTCACAGAGTATCACAAAAAAACTTAAAAACGTGGATTCCCTTTTGCCAAATGATTCTACTTTGGGGAATTTTTACCTTAAGGAAATAATAGCTATTTGCGTATGTGTTTATCTTCAAGCATGTCCATTAAAAAATGTTATTTATGATAAAAATTGAAAAGGATCTGAGAACATCAGAGAAATGGTTGCATAAATTATAGACCATTCAGAAAAGGAAATACCAGACAGGTGTTACAAATTATGTTGAAGATGAATACAGGAATAAATCAGGAAGTATTTATAATATACAAAATAAAAAAAGAGGAAGTTTTTAAAATAATATGTAGTATCTGATTCCAGTTTGGTTAAAACTTATAGGTATTTATAGGAAAATAATTGAAGGCAATTACATCAAAATGATAATGTGGCTATATCAGGGGAATTCTTTTTTCCCCAAGGGGAATTTTTATTTCATTTTTTATGTGTACTTTGTTCTAGATATTTTACAATGAACATGCGTTGCTTTCCTAACCAGCAAAAAATAACTGTAAGGTAAAGGATAAGATGTACACATTCCTGAGGAGGCTGTATAGTGTGGTTTGCCCTGAGGCTCTGTATACCCTGGGAGTGTATACCACATGCTTACCAAAAGAACATATTAAGGAGGGGGAGGATTTTCAGGGTGTTGTAAAGAATGTTCCAGGCAGGGAGAGGCAGAGAAGCCAGGAGGGCAGCTGGGAGGCTACTGGCCTTGTCCAGACATGAGGGTGAGGATCTCATCCAGGGTCAGATGGAAAGTCAGAACCCTCTCCCAGCTTCCTATTCTTGCCCGTCCCAGACGCAGTCTGGGGAGCAGACTCCGGGAAATGAGGTCAGAGTTGCCCACTAGCCCCAAGCTCTGTGGTTTTGTTGGCCTCTAGCTTGGGTTAGGGTAGAAGAAAAAGGGCTGGTAAGCAAGCTGTCTGCTTTTCAGAAGTATCCCCTTGCCCTGTCAAAAAGTTGGGAACACTCTTTGCACCCAAAGGTGACTACCATGGCAGAAGCGTTTCTTGGCTTGACTGTGCTGAGTGGCTTTTGTCTTCCATCTGCTTTTCTGATTGGGTTCTAAGCCCTCTTTTTTGTTGTTGCTGTTGTTTTGTGCTTTGTTTCTTTGGCCATACTGCCCTGCATGTGGGATCTTAATTCCCCTATCAGGGATCAAACCCATGCCCCCTGCATTGAAAGCACAGAGTCTTAAACACTGGACTGACAGGGAAATCCCTCTAAGCCATCTTTGATCCCTTCTTTCTTCACATGCCTTCCAGGCTGGAACAGTTTCCTTCTTCCATACAAGCAAAGCTAATCTTTGGATTCTCCCTGGGGCAGATATGGGCCTGGAGATGCCTGAAGCTGCCTTGGTGGAATAGCCAGTGAGGCACAGCCGAAATACGTGAGCCCAGGATCTGAGGGTGTCCTCTGAACCGCAGCATATCTGGGAGGCAGGTGTGCACAGTGAAATTGGGTGCCTTTCGGGCTCACCTAGGTGTGCTTGGGTGGCCATGAGCATGTCACCTTTCCTCTGTCTCCTGCTGGGGAAGTTTCCACATGCTCCTTGTCTCCCTCCGACCCTCTCTGAGAAGCCTGAGTGCGCAGAGGGGGCTGGAGGAAGAACTCTGTGTGTGTGGCAAAGCTGTTGAGGCACCCTGGCCTGATGCCACAAGATGGCTTTGTTGGCCACACACTATGGATTTATTCATGTTCCTTTTTAATCCTGGGATCCCAAAACATCTCAAGTCTCTTATTCATGTTTTTTTTTTTCTTTAACAATGACACTGAGACATAATCTACATACCATACAATTCACCTAAACTATATAAGTCAATGGATTTTAGTGTATTTATAGAGTTACACGGTCATCACCAGAATTAATCATATCACCCCAATCACAATTCTGGACCATTAGCATTTCCTCCCTGTCCCTCCCAGGTTCTTCTACCCCAGCCCTAGACAGCCCCTCGTCTAGTCTCTGTCTCTAGGGATTTGCCTGTTCCGGACATTTCACATGAATGGAATCATACAGTTACGTGGTCTTCTGTGACTGGTGTCTTTCACTCGGCATAATTTTGCAGAGTTGATTCGTGTTGTAACATGTATCAGCTCTTCATTCCTTTCTGTGGCTGTGTAATATTCCCTTGTGTGCATATCCCACAGTTTGCTTATCTAGTCATCCATTGATGGGCGTGAAGGTTGTTCCCACTTTTTGTATATTATAAAGAATGCTGCTGTAAACACTCATGTACCTACATGTTTTTGTGTGAACATACGTTTGTATTCGTCTTGTGTATATACCTAGGAGTGAAGTGTCTGGGTCACATGGTAGCTTTGTGTTTAAATGAGGAGCTTCCAGACTGTTTTGCAAAGTGACTGCACCATTTTCGGTTCTCACCAGTCGGGTAGGAGGGTTCCAACTACTCTATATCAGCACCAGCATTTGTTGTGTTCTATTTTCTTTTTAAAAAAATTATTATTGTAGCCACTTAGCATGCACAGGGGGTATGAAGCAGCAGCTTATTGTGGTTTGATTTGCATTTCCCTATGACTAATGATACTGAGTATCTTTTCATAACGGTATTGGCTATTTGTGTATCTTCTTTGGAGAAACGTCTATTCAGAAATGCCTGTTTGCCCATTTTAAAAATGATTATTTTTTTTATTATTACTGAGTTGTCAGAGTTATTTATATATTGCAGATAGGAGTGCCCTATCCAATACGTGATTCATAAAAATTTTCTCTCTTCGTCTCATCATATTTTCATTTTCTTGATGGCGTCCTTTGAAGCACAAACATTTTTCACTTGTATGATGTCCCTTTTTCATTTTTAATTGTGGTCAAAACAGGCAGAAATGATGAGGGGCAGGTAGGTAAATACATTCACACTGCTTGTGTTCAGCAAACGGATTAACTTGCAGGCAGCCATCACGTGGTGCATTTTGATAAAACCCCAAAACGATTCCAGACATCTTGGCAGAGGGAGATGTAGTTTAGGTCCATATAAGCAGCCTGAGTTCAATAAAACAGGTTCGCAGATCCAGAGAGCGAGTCTCAATGCCAGGGACTGTGTGGGTGTGAATGGAGAACCTTCAGAGCAAGTGGTGTGAGCTCTCCTGAGGTTAGCAAGCGCACGGAAGGCTGCAGTTAGGGGAGGATGTGCTTCACCCCATGCCAGTCTGAATCCACGACCTCGTTGTCATAGTTTACCATGCCTGAATTTGTATGGAATCCACTGAGGGTTTTAGCTTCGCAGTCATGTCGAATGGGCCCAAAACAAGCTCCTGTGAGATGGGAAGAGTGGCCTCATGGGGAAGAAAGCCTGAGCTTTTCTTGCCATTGATCTTTCCAGGTGGGAAGAGAAAGCCCTCCTTGAACCTAGAAAATGAGAAGCAGGACTCCCAGGCCAGCCTCCTCATCTACCCCAGAGACTGTAGAATTCTGATTGGCACCTTCCAGAGACCTACTCTTCTCAAAATCAAAAGCAGCTTTTGCTGACATCTGGTCGTTCTGGAATACTGATATTTTTATTTATAAAATTAGGCTTGCATCCTCAAATAGATTCTTATTTTTAACAGACTTGTTCCCTTTGAGGGTTGCCTTACTCACTGGCATCTCCTTGTAACCCTGCAGAGACCGAAGGCCCTAGCCTATGCCAGAGCAGAGAGGAGGGTCGCTTGCCAGCCAGGAAGTCCTGTCTGCACGTGCAGAGTCTGAATTCTGCATTACTCTCCGCTTCTTCCTTTATCACCCTCAGTCCGGGAAGAAAAAACGCGCAATTAGCAGTGATTATCCCTGGACTGATGCCTCGTGAATTACACAGGGAGGAGAGCAGATAAGACGAGGTGCCCGAGGATGCCGTCATGCTCTCTTCCCTTCCTCCTTCATCCTCCCTGTCTGTCCCTCTTTCAGCAGAAGTTTGCCTTGCTTCTTGTCTTTCAGCTACCCAACATGTTTGGTGACCTTCGGTCCACATTTATTGCCCTGATGATTGGATCCTATGCCTCCTCGGCGGTCACCTTCCCAGGAGTCAAGGTGAGAGTGTGTGCTGGTGTCTGAGCAGAGGCCTCTCCCGAGACTCCTTCTGCCCTCCCTGAAGAGGGAAGTCACTGGGGCCTGCCCTTCCCCCCACCCGCCCCTGGGAGGATGCACCTGGGCACCTCTGGGAGTAAGAAAAGAGACCTGCTGGGCAGGGGTGGAGTGGGGTGGGGTGGGGTGGGGTGGAGGCGTGAGAGTGGGGATGGTGAAGTCAAGCATATCTCTGCAGGGTGTGACTGCAGGCTGCCTTTGAATTTCAGGGCTGGGGGGAAAGAGAGGGAGTGAGAGAATGTCCCCCATCCTGAATCCAGCTCCAGTCCCCTCTCCCTCCCCCCCACCCCTCCCCCAGATCTGTTGTCATTGGGCTGTTGCTCCCTACTGCCAGAGCGCTGCTCACAGCCAAGTTGGTTCAGCTGTTTCCCTCCCAGGCAGGATTCTGAGCCCGTGGAAGTCACATGGGGTCAGGATGAAGCAAGCACCTCACTGCTCATCAGTCTTGGTTCCTGCTCTAAATCCTGTTGTTCCTGAAAGGGCTTCAGAACCAGCTTTTCTCTGCGGTGGCCCCAGCTCCAATAAATCCCCTTTACTGAGGTCCCAGGGGAAGAGGCCGCAGAGCAGGAGGAGGAGTCATAGACAACGGGCCAGCCACCTGGGCATTGAGCTGTCCGGAGAAGCTAGGGCCACCGTCCCTGGATGTTAGAAATCCTCAAGTTCCTGGAGTGTGGAGGAGCCCTCAGGTTCCTCCTCCTCCTTGTCTCAGTGTCCGACTGCTGGTCCCCTCCCTGGGGAGCTGGGCAGCTGTCTGCCACTGCCCTGGGGACCCTTGGGCTGGAAATAAATGGCAAAATTGGCAATAACAGTCTGGCAGTCTTCCCACCAACCAGGCCCTGTACTGGGCCCTCTACTGGGGTCACACCCGCTGAACCGCACCTCAGCACCAAGAAGGTACATGCCAGTGTCACACCCATTTCACAGAAGAGCAAAGTGAGACATTCAACTGTTCATTCCTCGAGTATTTTTTTGGCACCTACCATGTATACACTTCAAGGTGCTAGAGAAACATCAGTGGACAAGTCTAGGGATTCCTATCTTCAGAGAGCTGGACTAATGATGGATGAGGAAATGAATCATAAGTCAAAAAATCTCAGCCAGGGCTGTTCACTGTGAGCCGGTGCTATGATGGGCAGCTGGGGGAGGCCTCTCCAAGGAGGTGACGTTTGGTCCAAGCTGCAGGCGTTTGGTCCAAACTGCAGGCATTTGGTCCAGGGCGAGCAGAGATGATTGAAATGCCTGGTGCCTGGTGACCAAACATCCAGCCTGAGGGGCCATGTCCTCACCTCAAAGCTCAGCACAGGCAGACCAGGACTGCCGGGTGCCCCCTGCCCACTCCGGCTTTTCTCTGCTAACTCTGCCCCACCCTGACTCCGACCCCTGTCCCCTTGCGCCTCTCAGGTCATCTATGACTTTGGTGCCTCCTTCATTGTTATCCTCGTGGTCTGGGCTGGCTGCTCCGGGCTGGTTTTCCTCAACTGCTTCTTTAATTGGCCCTTGGAGCCCTTCCCGGGGCCAGAGGACATGGACTACACGTAAGTGGACCTGCAGTCTGCCCCCACTCCCACACCGGCCAGGGGCGTAGGCAGCGTGACAGACACTCTCCTGTGGCCTCCAGGGTGAAGATCAAGTTCAGCTGGCTGGGCTTCGACCACAAGATCACAGGGAAGCAGTTCTACAAGCAGGTGACCACAGTGGGGCGCCGCCTCAGCGTGGGCAGCTCCATGCGGAGCGCCAAGGAGCAGGCGGCCCTGCAGGAGGGCCACAAGCTGTGCCTGTCCACCGTCGACCTGGAGGTCAAGTGCCAGCCTGATGCCACAGGTACCCACCCGCATGTGGCCCCTCACCTCCCAAGCCTGCCCTGAGCCATCAACAGCCCAGTGACAAGGAGGGGGCATCCAGTCCAGATGGGGACCCCGATGGGGTCCAGCACCCCCTGAGGGCTCTGTGGGTACCACCTCCCTTCATCCCCACATCATCCCGCAAGGTCAGGCAGTACCACCCACCCTGCCTTATAGACTAAGCTCAGAGAGGGTGAGATTCACCCAGCTTGTTTTGTACAGCTGGGTGACCCCACTCCTGCACCCAGCCGTCTGCCTCATCTGGTGTGCGGTGACGGGGGCCTCCCGGCCCCACACGTGCCCTGGATGGTAGGTGGGCCGTGGGCCGCCTGGTTCTCCCTGAGCCCCCGGTTCTCCCCGCAGCGGCCCCCTCGTTCATGCACAGCGTGTTCAGCCCCATCCTGCTGCTCAGCCTGGTCACCATGTGCGTCACACAGCTGCGCCTCATCTTCTACATGGGCGCCATGAACAACATCCTCCAGTTCCTGGTCAGCGGCGACCAGGCCGTAGGTAGGTGGCTTCCAAGCCCTGGGGCACTGCCCACGCGCGGTGGCCACTTCTGGCCGCCTGAGGTCAAGTCCACCACCTGGCCAGCCGGAGGGTGTGGGGCTAGGCTGGGTCAGCGGGGCGGTGAGATGGCAGAATCCAAGGGCCTGATGGTGCGTCAGAGCCATTTCATCACAGCCGGGCCCAACTGTTCTTTCTCGTCCCCGCCAGAGTTTCCCGGTTTAGGAGGGAGGAGAGGACTGAAATAACTGTGTGTTTGGGGTGTGGGGTGTGTTTTTCGTTGCCTGAGGGGGACGGTTGACGTGTGTGTTTATAAGAGAAGACGCTGCACAGAACACTGTACTCCACCTGAGAGCTTGTTGAAAGACAATCCGTCAAACCTAGCGCCAAGAATCCTCTGGGAAACCGCAGGGGTAGCACGTGGAGAGGCTGGGGTGGGGGCCGGGCCACTGCGGCTGAACACGGGGTCTCCTGGGAGCTGTGTCCTGAACTGGGAAGCGAGGCCAGGTGGAGCCTTCTTCCTCTTATGTGATCCGGTCCGGGCTTGTTACTTCTGGTAAACAGAACTGATAACCCACCTGCCCACTTTTCCAAAAGAACACACAAGCTGATTAGAGGTTTTGATTCTGCAAAGAAAGTCCGTACTTCCTCAGGGCCTGAGCTGAGTCAGCTTTAGTCATCCGAAATCGGGACAAACACATTGGGTAAATCCTTTTTATTGGCAGTCTCATTGGTGTACAGCTTTTGGAGTTGGTTTAATTGTTTTTCTCCACGGGAAGATATGCCAGGCAATGTAAGGGTTTTAGTTGTTGTTGTTGTTGTTTTTCTTTTTAAATTTATTCTTGGCTGCACTGGGACTCCGTTGCTGCGTGAGGGTTTTTCTCTAGCTGCGGCCAGCGGTGGCTCCTCTTCCCTGCAGTGCGGGAGCTTCTCACTGTGGTGGTTTCTCTTGCTGTGGAGCATGGCCTCTAGAGCGCAGACTCCATGGTTGTGGCACATGGACTTCATTGCCCTGTGGCATGTGGAATCTTCCCTGGCCAGGGTTCAAACCCTTTTGCCCTGCGTTGGCAGACGGATTCATTACCACTGAACCACCAGGGAAGTCCTGTATGTTTTTAAAGAGGATAAGAAACTCAGCTATAAGAAAAGGGGAAGGAGACTAACGGACACACATAATGCAGGCTCTATTCTGAAAATGGGTGTTCGGACGTGAAGCAACATGGAAAAACCCCATTATGTGCCCTTGCAGAAATTCACAGCAAACACGAAGATGTGGGGGGGAAAAATAACCTGTTTAGCTTCATTTCATTCAATGATATTCCCCTAAATTTCAACCACAGGAACCCTTTTATTACGTAACATTCATTAAAATCTGTCCACCGTACTTTGGGGAGAGCTGATTTAGCCTGTCTAAAGGCCCTTTATTACATACCCTGAGGCCCAGACAGGCAGAGACCCTGATGAGTATAGAGAAAAGGCCCTTACTGGCCCTTGGAAGGCAAATCTCCCTGCTGCTGCTGAGTCATGGCCTTCTCTTTTGCTTTCTCTGAGAAATCTTTTGCTGCCCAAGAGGCATTTTTTTTCCCGCTTCTGTTTCCCTCTTTCAAAAGTCAGTTTTAAGAAGTAGAGGAAGTTGGGCCAGGAAATTCGGTCCACAGCTGACAGGGCATTGGTTTTCCCCATCCTGCTCCTCTGAGTACTTGTGCCTGAGAGCTCACACACACACACATACACACACACGAACACACGGACATCTGGACCCCAGGATCAGGGGGCTGGCAGCACTGGCTGGTCAGACACTCAGGCTGGGTGTGGGGTGGATTCTTGGCCACTTCCCCGTCATGGTCCCCCCACAAGTGCCACAGGCCTGATTCACAGCCCGTCTGTGATGAGGCCCCAGCCGCACATGACCGAGGCCCCAGCAGGCAGGAAACCGTCATCAGATACCCGTGCGGGGCACTCTGAGAGTCAGGGCTCCGTGGGAAGTGATGTGGGTGCTGGGCCCAGAGCGCGCCACCCCCACAGCCCTCTCTCTGTAACAGCCTTTGACATTTCTGCTGCTAACCCCACTCCTCTCTGCTTTGCCACTTTTGCTGTCTCGGTGCAGTGATGGCTACCGGTAAGTCCGTGGGGTCTGGGGGGGGGAGGGGGTCATCAGGGAACACAGGACGTCCGCTCCTGGCCAGAGCCTGCCCGACTGAGAAGCACCTGTCCTTGAACTCCAGACGGCCCCCTGCACTCCGCACGTCCCCCTCAGCCAGAACTGAAGTGGGGGCGGGGGTGGCGCAGCCAGCCTTCAGCTTCTGAGAAATCTCATCATGACTTTAAGGCTCTCTAAAGGCCGGAGCCCTTACGTCGGGGCCCCTGTGAGTGGGGCCTTCTCGGTGTGTTTCGAGGGGCAGGACACTGATACACGAGGCTGTTGACACACAAAACCTCGCTCCATCCTGGGCCTCGGTAATCTTGTGGTTCCCAGAGTCACAGAGACCTCCTGGAGCTCTGGGGAAGGTCACTGTGACGTACTGGACTTTGGTAGCTGTTTCTTGGAAATAGGCAAGGGATTCGGAGGAAAGAGTAGGGTGTCCTGCCCCTTGCTTAGACTTTGATTTCAGAGGTTGTCTCCCATCATGACTCACGGTGATAGGGATTGGGTGGGGGGGGTTCTGGGGAAAAAAAAACCCAGAAGGGCTTGTGGCATCACAGACTCTGCCCAGCCCCCTCCCCAGGCCTCAGCGGGCAGCCCCCCAGCCCCGCTCTGTGACCCAGCCCTTCTGTCTCCTCAGTGAGCCTCTACACCTCCATCTTCGGGGTGCTCCAGCTACTCTGCCTGCTCACCGCCCCCGTCATTGGCTACATCATGGATTGGAGGCTGAAGGAGTGTGAGGATGCCTCCGAGGAGCCCGAGGAGAAAGACGCCAACCCGTGCGTAGGCCGAACCCGTGTGCCTCGTGTCCCCAGAGGGAGCAGGCGGGTGTTAGGCGGCTCCGGGGTGGATGGGGCAGGTGTAAAGTCAGCAGGAGAGGCGAGAAGGGGCCATGCTCAAAGCCACTCTTGGCCCTCGCTTGGCTCAGCACACATACTGGTCTGTCACTTCTATCTGGAACAGTCTTTTGTATATAAAAGTTTGGGAAGCACCAAGCTAGAAGAGAGGAGAGAAAGTAGACTGCTGCTGCTAAGTCGCTTCAGTCATGTCTAACTCTGTGTGACCCTATAGACGGCAGCCCACCAGGCTCCCCTGTCCCTGGGATTCTCCAGGCAAGAACACTGGAGTGGGTTGCCATTTCCTTCTCCAATGCATGAAAGGGAAAAGTGAAAGTGAAGTCGCTCAGTCGTGTCCGACTCTTAGTGACCCCATGGACTGCAGCCCACCAGGCTCCTCCATCCATGGGATTTTCCAGGCAAGAGTACTGGAGTGGGGTGCCATTGCCTTCTCCAAGAAAGCAGACTGCTGCTGCTGCTAAGTCGCTTCAGTCGTGTCCAACTCTGTACGACCCCATAGACTGCAGCCCACCAGGCTCCCCCGTCCCTGGGATTCTCCAGGCAACAACACTGGAGTGGGTTGCCATTTCCTTCTCCAGAGAAAGCAGACTAGTAACTATCAAACACCCGCCTTTAGGACCACACACAGATCCTCAGCACGATTAGCACAAGGGCAGAGAGCCTTAGAGCGGTTCCGTTTGCCTACAAAGCCTCCTTCACTGGGTGTGAGTTGTAAACAGGTATAAACTTAAGACATGTTAATAGATTTTTGTTCATGACTGTGAGAATTAAACGAGAAACTGGAGTTTCTTTATAGAAGGGTTGGGCTGTAAGATCAGAGGATGAGTTAAATGCTGTCTTCTCTGACTCCACCTTAATAAGCTACTCTTGATTGTATCGGGCCCCGTGCCAAGCACTTAATACACAATCTCTCAGGGAAGCCTCCCAACACCTTGATGAGTTATACCCATTTTACAGATGAGGGAACTGAAACTAGGCGTTGGAGTGGCTTGCCTGAGGTCACACAAGGAGAAAGTGGTGGGCCTGGGCCTCCCTGCATATCTCTGAGCCCTTGGATGTCGTGCGATTGTCCGTGGGGCATCCCTGTGGGTGGTGAGACTCGAATCAGTAGTAGTGAATTCACAGGGAGATAATTACAGAGATGCTCTGTTATCTAGGTCAGGTCCTACAGCTGGAAAGCAGTTGGTGCCCATTCCAGTTCCATCTGCCACATGCTCATTTCTTCTTCACTCCTTCCTGCCCTGCAAGGGGAAACCCACTTGCTCCCTTATTTGGCTTATTCTCTGGCTTAGCATCAGCTCCCTGCAGGATTTGGGTGAAGCTGGAGCCAACAGTGAAGGAGGCTTTGCCACATCCTGACCTGGGTGCCTCCTCCTCCTCCCTCCCCATCACTGGGGATCTGACCTCAGTCTTCATTGAAATAGTGCAGGGTTCAGTTCAGTTCAGTCACTCAGTCATGTCCGACTCTTTGCGACCCCATGGACTACAGCACACCAGACCTCTCTGTCCATCACCAACTCCCAGAGTTTGCCCAAACTCATGTCCATTGAGTCGGTGATGCCATCCAACCATCTCATCCTCTGTCATCCCCTTCTCCTCCTGCCTTCAATCTTTCCCAGCATCAGGATTTTGTCAAATGAGTCAGCTCTTTGCATTAGGTGGCCAAAGTGTTAGAGTTTCAGCTTCAACATCAGTCCTTCCAATGCAGGGTACTGATGCCCATCTTCTCGTGTCCAACCTCTCCACTAAGGTTCACACTCTGTGCTCAGTTCAGAGGGCCGTGGGGAGTGTCCCTCGTGATGGTCTATCCCCCACAGTCCCCAGCTAGCACTCACTTGGCGGTGGTGTCCAAGTCTTGCATTGTCCACAAGCTGTGACTCCCCGGGCCTGACTTCCTAGGAGAGTCTATTCTCCAGGGGCCCCCACCCCCGGGGCCCCCTTCCCCACCCCAGAGGGCCCCATGCCCCCATGCCCCCCCCCACCCCAGCTCCTGTGTTCCACGCCCTGTGTCCCCACAGAGGTGAGAAGAAGAAGAAGCGGGACCGGCAGATCCAGAAGATCACCAATGCCACGCGGGCCTTCGCCTTCACCAACCTGCTGCTCGTGGGTTTCGGGGTGACCTGCCTCATTCCCAACCTGCCGCTCCAGGTGGGTGTGGGGGATGGGATGATGAGTGAGAGAGGGCCTGATGTCTCATGGGGGAGCCATTAGCAAAGAGAACAGTGACTTTTTATTCATTTAATCCAACCAGCCAAACCAATCAACCAGCCCACCCTGGTTTACCAAGGGCCTTCTATCTCCTAGGCTCTGTGTGCAACGCTGAGTTGTTCAGTTGCTAAGTCATGTCCGACTCTCTGTGACCCCATGGATTGCAGCACACCAGGCTTCCCTGTCCTTCATTATCTCCCAGAGTTTGCTTAAACTCATGTCCGTTGAGTTGGTGATATCATGCAACCATCTCATCCTCTGTCGCCCCCTTCTCCTGCCCTCAATCTTTCTCAGCATCAGGGTCTTTTCTAATGAGTTGGTTCTTGGCATCAGGTGGCCAAGGTATTGGAGCTTCAGCTTCAGCATCAGTCCTTCCAATGAATATTCAGGGTTGATTTCCTTTAGGATTGACTGGTTTGATCTCCTTGCAGTCCAAGAGACTCTCCAGAATCTTTTCCAGCACCACAGTTCTAAGAGCAAGCTGTAAATGGAACTGAGATTTCCTTTCACAGTAGACCCTTCCCTATGAAAGGGTATTATTCTTCTTGGTCTTGGGGCATCTTACACACCATGAATACCATCATCTTACCATTTCTGGAGTCACATGGTGTATTTGTGTAGCTAATTGTTTTGCCTTTGCTCAGACAGCTGGGATCTGACATCCTAAGAGGTCTGGCCAGTCTGTGGCATTGATGGGAGCATTTGCTCTTCTGGTTCAGGATGGTCACAGGAGAAAGCCTCTGATGATGAGCTCTTGGTATCTGGGTTCAAAAGTTTAATTGCCTTGCACAAGATTTCCAGTGCTTTTGGAACCTGACTTTTGGCAGAGAGCTCAAGAAAGGTAGATTGCGTTACCTTCCTGGCTCCACCCTTAGGTCCACAGAAGGGTTCTAGTTCCAGTCCTCAAGTTGAACTTTGAAGGAAGGGATACAAGTGATGGCATTGCTCCCAGATGGGTGTGACCCGAGTCCAGGTGGTATCTTGGACCAAGTCCAGGAGGAAAGCAGGAGGCCCTTCCTTTCTACAAGTGGCCACATGTAGAAATACAGGGAACACCAGGTGTGCACCACCCACGGGTATTGGCGTGTGCTTGTGCCGACTCCGCGTGCAGCTGGAATAAACCCCCAGAGACTGATGCCGGTTCCAGACGGGAGTACTGGCACATCCCTGGTGCCTTCCCAGCCTCCTGGTGGTGGTGGCCCTCTCTGCAAGACCGGTAGACCCTTGCCCTGACCACCTTGTCCAGTCACAGGGCAGTGGTCAGTGAGGACCGCGATCTGCTTTTTGTTTTAACCAGTTCTTACTGAAAGACAAGTTGTGAAGAGGCAGCACAGCCTTTGGGGTGCAAAGGGGGAGCCTGTAAGGGATGCGTGTGCTTTCGGGCACAGCCCTCTCACAGCGCTGCAGAGAGCAGTCCCCCTGCCTCCGCCGCCCACATTCCCGGAAACAGGGCTTGGCTGCTGCGCCTGATGACAGGGCTGTGTGCAGAGAACAAACAAAGGGTCCCGGCAGCAAAGTAGACAGCTCGTGGCTCTCAGGAATCGTTAACAAGGGCCTGCTCAGCCTGCCAGCAGTGGCCTTTCCTTAGGAAAGCGAGTGAGAGGAGAGGGGGACAGCCATCTGCCAGTAGGGCCTGGAGGACCAGGCTGGGAGACCGGGGCACAGCCCTCGGGTCCCAAAAGGCGGGAGTGATGATCGGTGACCTCCTACCTAGTGCCGTGTCCATACATACACCTGATGGCAGACTTTAGATGGGAGTGGGGTAGCGGGAGCCTTGGTTTCTCATGTTTGGCAATTTCCATGGTGTAAATGTGTTCATCATGGCTAGTATCAAACAATACATTGTCCATTGTCACACGATAACACACCGTCATATATATATTATGCATGCTCGGTTGCTAAGTCGTATCCTACTCTTTCGCGACCCCATGGACTATAGCCCTCCAGGCTCTTCTGTCCATGGAATCTCCCAGGCAAGAATACTGGAGTGGGTTGCCATTTTGTCTTCCGGGGGATCTACCCGATCCAGGGATCGAACTCGCGTCTCTTGCACCTCCTGCATTGGCAGGTGGATTCTTTTACCACCGTGCCACCTGGCCAAAAAGTTCGTTAGAGTTTTTCCTTAAGATGTTCAGGGGAAAACCCTAACCAACCCAATATCTACAGTAGACTTAAAAAACCTTAAGACTAGAGGTAATAGTAAAACAGAATGAAGTGATCAAGATGTGATGGGCTTTGAGTATTCACGAACTTTGTTTTCAGTGCACAGTTGATCCTTGAACAACACAAGTTTGAACTGTGCGGTTCCACTCACGCTTGGACTGTTTTCAATAGTAAATATGTACCGCACAATCAGTGGGTGATTGAATCTGAGGATATGAAACTGTGGATA
This sequence comes from Bos indicus x Bos taurus, assembly GCF_003369695.1. Classification (NCBI taxonomy): domain Eukaryota; kingdom Metazoa; phylum Chordata; class Mammalia; order Artiodactyla; family Bovidae; genus Bos; species Bos indicus x Bos taurus. The sequence continues at coordinate 23,735,371 of NC_040094.1, read as the reverse complement.
CAGAGGCCAGAGTATTAGTTTAATGTGGATTTGTGGCTGCATAGAGGGTCAGCACCCCTAATCCCTCACATTGTCCAAGGGTCAATTGTCACTAAATTGTACCTTTAATGCAATGGAGTTGTTAGTAATGACTGTGTTGAACAATTGGCTCAGAATTTTTGGCATTCGGGAGTTGGCCATGGCGAACTGGCCAAGCCGACTCCAGGGTGCCAGTGCTCCCACCACTCAGGACCCTGGGAGCTTTGGGGCAGGGGGACAAAGGGAGACCCTCCATGTCTCCTGCTCACACTCTGCTCTCCCCATCTCAGATCCTCTCCTTCATCCTGCACACAATCGTGCGAGGATTCATCCACTCGGCCGTCGGGGGCTTATATGCTGCCGTGTAAGTCCTGGGGGCTGCGGGTGGCCTGGTGGCTGAGGGTAAGGGGATGGATGACCTGAGGGGGCTTCCAGGTGGGGCTGAGGGCCTGAAGGGGACCATCTTGTCTACCTGAGGTTCCTCCTCTTGTCTTAGATATTAGGGTTTCTGTGGGGTGTGTCAGGAGAAGGCCGTACTCGGTGGGAACAGGTCAGTGGGCAGACAGTTGGGTGCCCACAAGCCTTGGCATTTAACACGAAGTCAGTTCCCCCAGCTAGGGTGCAGCTCGGTATCGTTACGGCCTCAGGGGCTGCTGCTCATCTGAGTCCTGGGGCTGCTGCTGACTGCTCATGGGAAGCGCAGGGGTGAGTTCTGGCTACATGCATCTGAATGTTGACCTTCAAATGGCCTTCAGTGGCAGCAGCGACATAAATAACTGAGCCCTGAATGTACCTGACAGAGCCCACACAGGGCCTCAAAGGGCTGGTCTGCCCGCAGTTTTCTCAGCCCTTGGCTAAAGTGAAACCTGCCTCCTTTTCCAAGAGGCCACACACACCTAAGGAACCATAGTTGTTCGTCTTCCTCAGGCTGGGGCTTGGCTCAAACACCAGAACCCAAACACCATCCGCTGTCTCTCTCTGACCAAAGACAGGCTCATTCCTGCAGCCATTCCTTGCTAAGCCACGATGCCTAATGTCCTGAGATTATGCCAGAACTTTCTCCCCGCTCCCAAGAGCATCCCATGGGGGTCATCCCAGGTCTGCATGCTCCACCCCACGCCACCCTCCCCGCCCCAAGACCTAGAGGAAGTTGAGGCCACCCTGGCAGAGTCTGAGGGAGTCGGCTGAGGGCTGTGATGCTATGTTTCCGTGATTATACAATGCTCCTCTGGATGAAGGTGCAGCCAAGCCCGGCCCAGCCTCCCACCTGCTCCCTGGGCCTAGCTCCCGAGCCACAGACTCCTGCCGGAATCATGTTGTCCACTCGGCTCGGCCAGACACCCGTGGGCCCCAGGGCCTTCATGCTGGTCCAAAAGGGAAATTCTCTGCATGGAACTGCTCATCACAAAGCAGTCCAAAGATGGACACCGGACTGTCCTCTGAAGCTGTTCCCACATCTCCTTTGATACCTCAAGTTGCAGCCTGGGGGCACCGGCAAGTGGGGCCAGGCTGAGGCCGAGGAGCATCCGGGAAGCCGGACAGTGGGCCCCGCGGTGACAGGCTCTCTCCTGTCCTGGCAGGTACCCCTCCACACAGTTTGGGAGCCTCACGGGCCTGCAGTCCCTGATCAGCGCCCTCTTCGCTCTCCTGCAGCAGCCCCTGTTTCTGGCTATGATGGGTCCCCTCCAGGGAGACCCTCTGTGGGTAAGAAGGTTTGGGGGGCGCCGGGTTATGGGGATCCGCTCTACTCTGCTGACTGGGAGCTGGGAGGCATCTCAGCGTGTTCCAGAACCCCAGCACAGGCAGTTTGGAACTTTGGTTAGGGTCAGTTCAGGGATCCCTTGTGAATAGGCTGGGGAGCAAGAGGGGAAGAGTATCCTTTCTATCCGTTTCTTAAAAAAAAATTAACTTTGGCTATGCTGTGTGGCATATGGGATCTTAGTTCCCCAACCAAGGATCAAACCCACACTTCCTGCAGTGGAAGCTCAGAGTCTCAACCTCTGGACCTGATTTTGGGGTAAATGGAACCGAGTTGCTGTCCCTGCCACTCCTGCCAGAGGCTGGGATTCATAACCAGGTTCTGTGAGCTTGTCCCAATCCCACCACACCCTTGGACCTTCAGATCAGCACGTTGGTGTGGCCCGTGGACTACTGGGGAATCCTGATGCCAGAATGTGGGATGACAGGCCCTCGGACCTCCTGAAACTCCTCCTTTGTTTTTCCTGTGACCTTCGCCTCAATCCCAACCTTGAGAGCGAGGAAGGGTCTGGCTGCACGAGGACTGCAGCCCACACGTGCTGGGGTCCCTGCCCCTCGTGACGGCCACTCTCGTCCCTGCCCCCCAGGTGAACGTGGGCCTGCTGGTCGTGAGCATGCTGGGCTTCTGCCTCCCCCTCTACCTCATCTGCTACCGGCGCCAGCTGGAGAGGCAGCTAGAGCGGAAGAGAGAGGACGACAAGCTTTTCCTCAAGCTCAACGGCTCGTCCAACCAGGAGGCTTTTGTGTAGCGCCTGCCTTCTCAGGATCGCGGCCTCCTGCCCTCTCGCTTCAGTGACTCGCGGTGTCCTCGTCCCCACCCCAGAGGACCTCCACGCACTCCCGCCCGCCCCCAACCCCAGGATCCTGTCCTTCACTGTGTTGGAGTCCACGCTCCCTCGAAGGGCCCTGGTCCTGCCTCGGAGCTCTGCGGTGGACAGACGGATGGGAGAGGGCCGGGACAGACGCTTCTCCTCCTGCTGGAGGCAGGGAGGCTCTGGACTTCACTCCGCCACCCTCGAGGGGTCCTTGAGCCTCGGGGCTCCGTGGTGCCTGCAGAAGAAGCCAGGAGGACCGCCTGGGCTAGCAGACCCTCTCCCCTGAAGTGTGTCCGGATTCTGCCTCTAGCCAAAGTAGAGGGGTCTGCCATCCACTGCCCGCCTCCTGCCCCTCGGCTGCATGTCCACCGACCACGCCTGCCTGAGGACAAAGGCTTGCTCTGTCTGCACACCCCCACCCCCAGCCTGGCCCCTCACCTCCTCCCCCGGCCAGTCAGAGCTGCCTGAGGAAGGAAGGACCCGCTTCCTGTTGTTGGTGCTAACTCCTTTGTGGCCTGTCCATGGCTTGTCCTCCTGTTCAAGGCCTGTGGGGAAGCGCCCCCCCGCCCCCTGTCCTCCCCCCTCCAGCTTAGCCTGGGAAGGGTCTGGAGGGCTGGATGGTCACGTGGGAACCATGGACAAGGCCGGGCAGCGGCCCTTTCCCTCTTCCCTCAGGACTTGAGTGGGGGCATGTCTCCACTGCCACCCTCTGTCCAGGCTGTGACCTGAAGGGAATTAAGGGGGCACCAACAGGGCATATCACACACACACACACACACACACACACACAGCTGTTTTTGTGGGGGGTGGAAGTGAGGCTGCGGCTGACAGTCCTGGAGGTCCAGGCCTGGGTGGGGAGGTGAACTTGTGAGAGGCCGAGGGGGTGTGGATGTGTGGGCTGTGTTTGCATGTGCTGGGTATGAGAAATGTGTGTGGGGGTGGTGGCAGGGTGTGGGCTCTGGGTGACTGCACTTATCCTCCCAGAGCTGCCCCCAGCTGGCCAGGCCTGCAGCAAGCCCAGCGCCTGGGAGCCAGCCCTGTTCAGGGCCAAGCTTGTCCCAGCTGCGGGGCCACAGCGCCCCCTGCTGGCAGACTCCTAGGGGCCCTGGAGCTGTTTACTTGGGTGAGGCCACCTTTCCTCTGCCAGGCGGGCCTGGCTTACCAACCCACCCACCTTGACTGCGCTCAGAAATGTGTCTGAGGCTTCCTGGGAGTTCTGAGAGGGGTGGGTGGATTTTTAGGTTATATGTTTTCAGTTTTATCAGACTCCTTTTTATAAAGCAATAAATCCACTTCCCTACTGGTAAGGGATGCCCCCTTCTAGCATATCAATTCATGACTCCATGTGCCTGTTTTGAGCTGAGAAGAAAAGGCAGGACAAAGTTTTCTGCCACTGAGCAGCCCCAGTTGTCCCCAGCTGCCGACTCTGGGTAACATCTCTCTCTGGGTGTGATTGCTGTCTTGGGAGGGGCGGTGGGCCAGGAAAAGACCTTCCTCCCCTGCCCCAGCCCTAACACATCAGGCCTGTGCAGACACCTTAGAAGTGTGGCCACCCGCTCCTCTGCTGCTTATCCCAGCCAGACAGGCTAATCCTGACCCCCTTTCATCCCTGCTCAGGCTTCCTGTCACCAGTCAGCCACACCAAGGGTTCCTCCTGGGTTCAGGACGCAGGGTGACCCCAGACAAGCCGCAGCCTCAAAGACAGCAGGGGCAGGATGTGGCGGGAGGAATGGGTGGTGATGGGAAGGGGCAGACCCAGGCCCAGACCTGAGCTTCCTGTCACAGTTGAGACCCTGAAACTCACCTCCCTAGGCTTCATCCACTCAAATACTCAAAAGCAGGTATTTGTTTTAAACACTTTTTTTTTTTTTTTTTTTAAAGGAGAGAGTGTGAGATGAACATTTCTCCCAAAGCATTCCTAAAAACTCTAGTTCTGGAAAATGTGAAGGTTATTTTAATTTTTAAAAAAAGTTTTGGGATTTCCCTGGTGGTCCATTGGCTAAGACTCTGTACTCCCAATGCAGGGGACCTGGGTTCAATCCCTGGTCAGGGAACTAGATCCCACATGTCTCAACTAAGAACCCGGTGCAGCCAAATACATAATTTTTTAAAAGTTTTGTAGTCAGATTTGGGAAATGCTGGACGAGGTGAAGTTAGCTCAGTGCTGGTGGGCTGTGCTCTCCAGAGGGGTGTGGTGGGCAGCTGGGGAATGGTTTTAACAACCCCAGCCACCCCACCCCAGGTGTGGCCCAGGTTCTACTTGCAGCAGGAGCTTTTGGGGTGTGTGTTAATAACATAGCCCCGGGGGCTTGCCTCTGACCTAGAGGGAAACTAAAGTCTATTCTTTGCTAAGCCCCACCTGGTGATTCTGGTGCAGCTGCCCCCCTCCCCAGCATTTGAAAGCCACTGACAATGGAGTGCAGTTTGGGGCAGTGCTGATTAGCAAGGGCCCTTCCCACTGGGAAGTGTACTGAGGCCACAAGGACACAGCCTGTGTTGTGCCCAGCAGCCCCCAGCGCAGCCGAAGTGGGAGCTTCGACCTCTCTCTCTCGCCCACCTGCCTGCAGGGTGTGTACACGTGGAAAGGAGCAGGCGTTGAGAAACCAGAGTTCAGGGTGGAAAATAGTCCAGAGCCAGTAGTGTATGGGGCTTAGGGACATGAAAATGAGAGCAGGGTACCAGGCGGTTTGGGTACCACGTGTGCCACACACACAACCCCCACTCCCTTGCCAGTCATTTTACTCTGGCTGCAGGATTGATGAGTTATATTTTCTCATTACCATCACTGAGGCATGCTAAGAAGCCAAGAGCTGGTATACTCCCCTCCCTATTTTACAGCTGGGAGAATTGAGGCCTGCACAGGTAGAGTAACTCGCTCATGGTTAAAGCCAAGGACTTGCACATGGTCCTAATCTCTGGAGCAGCCACGACCCTCTAGATCAGGACAGTCCATTCGGAGCGGCAGCCTGGGGGCCTCCAGGCCTTAAGATCAAGGTGAAACAGCCTGAGGAAGGGAAACAGACACAGGCGAGTTCTCCTTTTCTTGGAGCCAAGAGCTTCCTTAGATTTGGGGGAGCTGTACGTAGTAGAGTCATCTTGGCCTTAGAGGCGGATGGTAACTTGGGGGAGGAAGTCTCTGGTCACCCCCAGCCATGAGAGGAGTGCCCTGGGATGGGGAAGGGACCATGGGCTGGTCAAAGGCAGTGGTCATCACTGGCCTGGGCCCTCCATCATCCCCCTGGTTCTCCAGGTTCCTGGTGGGAAGGAAGGAGCAGGCAGTGGTGCCCGGTCCAGGGCGTTCAACTGGAGCAAGAAGCAGGGTCACACCAGCCTCAGGAGTGTTGCCAGGAGCCCCGTCCTTTCTGTCTCCCTGGACTTGAGTCCAGGTGATCCTTTGTGGCTGGCTTCCTCCAAAGCCTCCTGGCCTCTGCCTGCGGCTCTCGCTGCCTGGGCCTGTCGTCAGGAAGGTTCCCACCCTCGTAAAGGCCACAGGTGGGGTTGCGGGTTGTGGGTTCCTTTCTGTTTTGCTCCATCTCCTATTCCCTCTTGTACTCAGTGTCAGCCTGGTGAGAAGAACTCCAGCTTTCCTTGTTCTGGCCCTGGGCTGTGAAGCATGAGGGCCTCCCACGGCCCTAGGCCCTAAGCACGCTGAAGGTGGGGAGGTGGCCAGTGTTGGGAGGACGTGCGCAGCACTGTCTCAGACAACTGCGTGAACGTTCAGTCAGCCCAGTGGAGTTTTGTTTCTTCTTATATCACGATCATGCTTTTAACCTTTCAGCTTCTTACAGTCCTCACACCATAGAGACTGACAAACCCAGGTTGCTGTTCCTTAGTTGCTTAGTCATGTCCGAGTCTGTGCGACCCACGGACCGTAGCCCGTCAGGCTCCTCTGTCCCTGGGATTTCCCAGGCAAGAATTCCGGAGTGGGTCGCCATTTCCTTCTCCAAGGGAGTTTTTATCTTTTGGCCCCGCCATGCAGCATGTGGGATCCTAGTTCCTCTACCAGGGATTGAACCCACACCCCATGCACTGGAACCACTGGACCACCAGAAAAGTCCTCAGGGGTGTGGGCGTTGGCGGTTAATACATTTGCATGTCCATCTGTGTGAATTTAAACAGATATGCACCAGGGGCAGGTGATCCGGAGGGGTCAGGCTGTGGGCCCGCTATGGCAAGAGGCTCCCATCTCTGAGCTCTGAGAAGTCTTCTTAACAGAGTCAGGCTTCTGGGGCTGTTTAATCCACAGCTTCCCTCCCTCTTAGGGGTAATACAATGGATTCTCGTGAGTTCTGGGGCAGGAAGGCGTCTTAACTGTGGGGTTAGGATTAGGAGCCCAGGACCCTGAAAGTGAGGTGGGTTTTCCACAGGCTGTGGGACCCCCCTGGAATGGGGGTGGGGTCAGGGTGAGCAGGCCGGCTCTGGGAGCCTGTCCCCGACCCAGGCCCTGACTCGCCCCAAACCCTGGATGGGATGCATATCAGGAAGGAGGCGCAGCGTCCCCACCGCAGGGCAGACCTCTCCCATCTGTGCCCTTGGTCTCTCTGCAGGCAGCACTTCCAGCCCTGGAGTCAGCCCTTCTCAGCCTCCCAAGCAGATCCAAGACCGAACTAGGGCCTCCGGCTGCTCAACCCTTCCCAGAGTGAGACTCTACCTCCCTGTGCTGAGGAGGCGATGAGGGAAGGGCAGAGGTTAGAGGCCCCACCACACCTATTATCTTGTGACCATAGACAAGTCTTGAGCCTCGGTTTCTCATCTGTAAAATGGAAGTGTTACCCCCGCCCCCGGAGACTCAGTGGACCTGGACGTCAAGCAGTTGTACGTTATTGTACCTGGCACTTAGTAGGCACTTAACCAGTGATAGAATTATTTTTATGACCCTGGAGCGGAGCAGACAGCACAGGGGATAAGGACCATCCGCACACACCCTCTCCCGCCCGTGTAACAGGACAGACTTCAGGCAGCTCTGCCTGGGACTTTGGCCAAGTAAAGGAAGTGAGGTCCGTTTCTTCTGATCCCTTCCCCTCTCAGGACCACCCTCTCTCAGCAAAAGCCTTAAGAAGTTGTCCCCCTGTTCACTTTGACGTCTTTCGCATTTTGGTAAGAGACTTGGCCAAAAAGCTTCTCAAGATAATCTCTAAATGGGGGATGTTCGGGCACTCTTGACAGTTTTACGTTGAGGTGGGTGACTCAGAGCACAGCTTGTGGACAACACCTTCACGCCACCTCCTTGTAAAACCGCCCGTGTGCCTTTGTGTGCATGTGTGTGCATGTGTGTGTTGACGTCTGGGGTATAATTCCAGGCACGTCGGGTGTGAACATGTTTAGAGGAGGGTGTGGGAGCTTATCTCTCCTTTGACAAAGAGAGAGAGGGTCATGCCTCGCTGAATCTCTTTTGGTGGGTAGAAAGGCCCAGGCTCTGTCCAAGGACCCAGCCCAGGCCCTCAGAGTGGTGCCTGAAGGGTTAATCTGTTCCCATGTCAACCGGGGTCAATGTCTTGTCACTGACAGCTCAGCAGCTGACCCTGACTCTTCCTGGCCCTTTGCTGTTTCTAGCACCTGGCTTCCTGGTACACAGTAAGCACTGAATAAACATCTGCCGAGAATGGCCAAGAACTGCTTCCCCCTTGGCCCCTGTGTCTCTTTCTGTCTGACTCACACATTCACTTGCCACTTGTCTTGCCCATCACCTGTCTGAAATGTGCTCCCTGACCCCAGAGCTGGGGGAGGGACAGAGGAGGGGACCTCGGTGGTGGAGGGAGCCCAAGGCAGCTGGGAATTCCAGTTCTAAGGCAGGTACTCATTCTTGACCCTCGGCTTTTGTCCTGAGTCAGCAGTCATGGGCACACCTGCTTCTTCTAGGGGTTTCCCACAAAGTTGGGCCCTGGGCAAAGGCAGCAGGAAAGAAGAGCCACTGGGCTTCCTCAGAGAAGCCCCAGGGAGACCCTCACTGCTAGGGAGGGGAGAGGGCAGCCTGGTTGTCTGAAGCTTGGTTCCCAATCCTCTAGGGTAGAGGGCATTGAGGCCCTGGGCAGGGAGGTAGGTGGCCTCAGGAGCCAGCTGGGGACGGGGTAGGACCCCTGCATGGCACACAGGGCAGAGATGGTAAATGGAGGTTCATGAGGGCTTCTACTCATCAGGGTTGCAAGCTCAAAAGCCACGCTCTGCCACATCCCTGCACTGTGACCTTCGTTTTCCCGCTTTTGATGCAGACACAGTGGAGAACGAGTTTTCTAGTATAAGTAGAACCCCAGCATGATGATGTAAGGACCGCTGGACAGTGACCTCTCTGCCAGGTACACAAGAGGACCTGGGGGGCACCTCGGGGATCTGGAGGCCACAGCCCCAGCTAAGAGGACAGCCTTGACACAGCTCTAACTCTTCAAGGCCCTGTGGGAACGAGCCCACTGTTGCCTGATCTCCTGATTTTTACAAAAGAAGCTGGGAATTCTGAGTTTTATGTAAAACATCCCCATTTTCAGATGAAATTTCAGAGAAATTTATTTTAAAGATCATGGCTGCTCAAATGGCTTTTCACCGTGTGCAGGCCAAACTCTGCTGGAGGCCGGGAGAGAGGGAGAAGGTCAAGTCCAGGGCGCCACTGTTCCCTCCCTCCCACTGATACTGTGTTTGTCTGGACTGTGCCCCACGTGGGCTGGGACTTTCTACCTGTGTCTCCCCAGCCTGGGGCATCATGAGTGCTGTCCAGTGAGCAAGTGGTTAAACCCTCTAGTCCGGCTTCTAGAGTGACCCTCAGGCCCTGTTTAGGGACAAGGAATCATCAGGCCCAGCGCAGGGCACAGCCAGCCAAACTCACAGACCCAGCCTGGCCTATGCACTCCTCTGCTCAGGGGGGCAAGGCCAAGGCAGGGCCATGCTTCGTCTGCCCTCCTGTCTGTCTGTCTCCCCAATATCACGAATGCCCCCAAGAGCTAGCATGGGTACTGCTTTGCCACGATAAACTCTAGAGTCTTGAATGGTGCCGGGCATGCAACAGATGCTCGATAAATACTGCAGGATGAAGTTTAAAAAAGAGAGAGAGGGCTTCCCTGGTGGCTCAGTGGTAAAGAATCTGGCTGCCAATGCAGGAGACAAGGGTTCAATCCCTGATCTGGGACGATCCCACATGCTATTGAGTCTGTGCTCTAGAGCTGGGGAAACACGACTACTGAGCCCATATGCAGCTACTGAAGCCCGTGCGCCCTACAGCCTGCGCTCTACCAGAGAAGCCACGACAATGAGAAGCCTGCACACGGCAACCAGAGGGTAGCCCCTGCTCACCACAGCTAGAGAAAAGCCCGTGCAGGAACAAAGACCCAGCACAGCCAAAAATAAACAAATGAATAAAACTGCTTTTAAAAAAGAGTGAGCGAGAGAGAAATAAACCAAAAAGAGGCTGAAACTGGCTGAGGCCAAGGCTGGGAGAAGAGTATGCTTTCAGCAGGCAGGAAGGGACCGAGCTGAGGATGGAAACAGTGAAACACAGTCTCCCCGCGATACCCAGAGATGGGTTACAGGTGTGGCTGCGACCGAGGCGGTAAGAAGGGCCAGCCAGCCAGGAGCATCCACACGGAGGGCCAGGACTGTGAGAGGCGCAGACATCAACAGTGCAGAGGAGACAGGGGGAGTCCAAGAGAGAGCGGATCACTACCCAGAGCGCAGGAACAAAGACCAAGATGGCAGGGATGAAGAGAGACAGAGAGAGGGAGACGAGCAGGGACGTGACACAGGAAGAGGCAAAGAGAAACACAGAGAGGAGATAGCAAGAGAGATTAAAGAGACAGAGAGAGCACCGACAGAGAGTTACAGAGGAACAGAAAGAGAGAGACAGAAGGGGCACAGAGAGAACAAAAAGAGAAAGGGAGAGACAGAGAGAGATACAGAGAGACTTCTAGATGTGAGATAAAGAGAGATCAACAGAGAGAGATACCGAGAGATGGAGAGGAGAGACAGAAGGAGACAGGGGCAGCTAGAGAGATGGAGAAAAGATGGGTACAGATAGAGGAAGAGAGATAGAGATGTGTGAGACAGAAGGATTGCTATGATACCGGAGATTCACGTTCTTCTCGCCGGCTCAGCCAGGAGCATATACACGTAGCCTCGAGGGGTCCTTCCTCACAGGCCCCCCTTCCTCCAGAACGGTCATACAGAAATATGCCACGCGCTGCATGAAACTGCTTTACGCATATTGCCTCATCTACGGACATCCAGCAAGTCCACAAGGCAGCCACTACCATTGTCTCCATTTTACAAATGAAGGAGCTGAGGCCCAGAGAGGTTAAGCAACTTGCACAAGGTCACACAGGTAGGAAGTGGTAGGAATGGAACTCCAGGGCATCAGGCACCAGGGGTTCATTCCCACAGTGGGATCGTCGGCTCACAGTGAGGCACTCTGGAGAGTGCTGTGGGCCCTGCATGTAAGGTTTTGATCTTTTTTTTTTTCATTTGGCTACACTAGGTCTTAGTTGCAGCACGTGGGCACGTGGGATCTTTTCTTTTAGTTGCAGCATATGGGATCTAGTTCCCTGACCAGGCGTTGGGAGTGCAGTCTTAGCCACTGGGCCATCAGGGAAATTCCAAGGCCTAACTGTTATGTACGCCAGAAGCACAGAAGCAAAGCTTGTTAGAGGAAGAGATGTAAGAAACAGAACACCTGAGAATAAAATGTGAAGGGAAAAAAAAGGCAGACATTGTTCAGATACCAAATGTATTTAAAATAAACTCTAAAATAATATTTTTTAGATGATTAGGGACATTTGAATATGAACTGGGTAAGAGATGACCAGTTTTGTTCAGTGTGATAATGGCATTGTGGATTCAGAAGAAAATATCCCTATTTCTAGAATGCACATGGGTATATGGAGGGCAGAGATGACATGATGTTTCAGAAAAGAAATGAAGCAGGTGTGGTAAAAATCTGGCCAGCAGTTGATTCTGCTTCTGCTGCTGCTGCTAAATTGCTTCAGTCGCGTCCGACCCTGTGCAACCCTACGGACAGCAGCCCACCAGGCTTCTCCATCCACAGGATTCTTTAGGCAAGAATACTGGAATGGGTTGCCATTTCCTTCTCCAAGTTGATCCTGAGTGATAAGGAATGCGGATTCCTTAAGGTCAGATCTCTAACTTGTCTCTCAGGGCCCCATATTCTGTCCTGGCTGTGTGTGTGTCTATCAAATGAACCCCTTATGCTCCGACTGAAGGCTCTACCCTGGCCTCCCCACTCCCCAGATTCTGTCCACCTAGAACCCTGACTCTGCCCCTTTGCATGTGTTCCTTTCCCTGCAAAGATGACAATCCCCTCTTCTAGCCAGATACTCATCGCCACCTTGTCCCTAGACACTTCCTTCACCCCTCCAGCCCAGGAGCCTCTCCTTGGACTCTTTCCAGCACTGTCCTTTGTGTCACACACGGTCACCTTTATGGCCAGTGACCTCCATCACTCGGTACAGTTTTCTGCAAGTGCGAGGCCTCCTCTCTGTGAATTCCTCCACATGGAAGGTGTTTCTCGGGTAATTTAATGGTTGCGTTGCTTTATATTTCCCTCACTGCCTGGCAGGCCCTCCAGACTCCCTCATCTCAACTCTGATTCAGGTTTCTATCTAAACATGACCTCTTCTTTTTAAATTTTTTTCTGGCGGCAAAGCGTGGCTTATGGGATCTTAGTTCCCCAACCAGGGATTGAATGTGAACCCCAGCAGTGAAAGCACTGAGTCCTAACCACTGGGCTGTCAGGGAAGTCCCAGAACATGGCTTCTTCTAAGAGTCTTCCCTGACCACCCATCTAATACCACCTTCACTGCCCACAGTCACCTTGTTCAGCATCTTCTTAACATTCACCTCTGCTGGAAGTTGTTTCTGCATTTGTTTATATTCTGCCTAACCCCACCAAACAAGGGAAGTGAAACTGTACAACTCAGATTTGGGACCTGAGCCCACATGCTGAGACTCAAACTCGGTTAGAACTGAGACTGGGACTTAAACCCACAGTCTTTTAATTGAGATCACATAGGTCTCAGGCTTCCCTGGTGGCTCAGGGGTAAAGAATCTGCCTGCACTGCAGGAGCCATGGGTTTGATTCATGGGTTGGGACAATCCCTTGGAGAAGGAAATAGCAACCCACTCCAGTACTCTTGCCTGGAAAATCCCATGGATGGAGGAGCCTGGTAGGCTGCAGTCCATGGGGTCGCAAAGAGTCGGACACGACTGAGCGACTTCACTTTCACTTTCACTTTCATGCATTGGAGAAGGAAATGGCAACCCACTCCAGTGTTCTTGCCTGGAGAATCCCAGGGACCGGGGGACTGGTGGGCTGCTGTCTATGGGGTCACACAGAGTCAGACATGACTGAAGCGACTTAGCAGCAGCAGCAAACAACCACACCTGGTTTGAGAACTTAATGAAGCTCAGGTTCTTGATGTCTTGATGCAGAAAGAATTCAGTGGGAGACAAAATGATAGGTAAGAAGTGGATTTATTGGATTTCCCTGGTGGCACAGTGGTTAAGAATCCACCTGCCATTGCAGGGATCACGGGCTCAAGGCCTGGTCCAGGAAGATTCCACATGCCGTGGAGCAATGGCCCATGCACCACAACTACTGAGCCCCTGTGCTGCAACTACTGAAGCCCTGAGCCTAGAGCCTGTACTCCGCCGCAACAAGAGCCACCACAACGTGAAGTCCACGCACTGCAATGAAGCGTAGCCCCCACGGGCCACAACCAGAGAAAAGCCTGCACGCAGTAATGGAGACCCAACACAACTGAAAATAAAAGAGAAGTGGATTTATTTAGAGAGAAACACACTCCACAAACAGAGTGTGGGTCATCTCAGAAGGGGAGAGCTCCTGAAGTATCACATGGTAGTTTTTATGGGCTGGGTAATTTAACAGGCTAATGAGGAGGAGGATTATTCCAACTATTTGGGGGAGATTTCCAGGAATTGGGCAACTGCCCACTTTTTGGTCTTTGATGGTCAGCCTTGGAGCTGTCTAGGTACTGGTAGGTGTGCCATTAATTACAAAGGGCTTCCCTGGTGGCTCAGACAGTAAAGAATCTGCCCACAAAGCAGGAGACCTGGGTTCGATTCCTAGGTTGGGAAGATACCTTGGAGAAAGGAATGGCAACCCATTCCAGTATTCTTGCCTGGAGAATCCCATGGACAGAGGAGTCTGGCGAGCTACAGTCCATGGGGTCACAAACAGTCAAACATGACTGAATGTATAATGAATTATAATGAACACATAAGGAGGTTCAAGGTCCACCAGAAGTCCAGTCTTTAACTAGTTTTCATCATGTGCTATGTCATTCTTTTAAAGCTTGTGTCCTGCCCCCTTCCCTCCTGTTTCAGAAGGATTTTGTTTTTCTTGGTCACCCCTGTATTCTGAGTGCCTAGAACAAGGCCCAGGAGTGGGCAAAGAGTTCAATCAATATTTTACGGAGTGAATGAGTAGATGTAGTCTTCCCAACTAGACTGCAAGCTCCAGATTACTTACTTCCTGGAAAGAGCCAGCACATGGCAATTATTAAATAATTTTCTTCTAATTGATTGGTGATGAGCTAACAAGTTGGTATTCCAGGAATCTTGTGCTCAGCCTGGAGTTACCATCCTCCACCTGGGGGTGGGGGCCTTAGTTCCAACAGAAGAACTCAAAGATACTGTTTTACTGCTTCACCTTTGTTTCTGCATTCCCTCCCTTCTTGGATTAGCAACTGTTTGAATCTGCCCTTTGGAACTCAAGGAAAGGTGTACAAGGCTGCGTAACACCTGTCTCTTATAAACAGCAAACGGGAGACACAGAAAGGATCTGTCCCTGGGAGGGCCCCACAGGGTCCTGCTCCATTTTAGCCATTGTCTTCCCATCTGCAAATCTTCCTTTGTTCTCTTTTTCCTGAAGACGATGCCATCCACCCAGATTCCCAGGCCAGAAACCCAGGAAGTTTTCATCCCTCCTTTCTCACTGTCACACTCCCAGCTAATTAGTCAATAGAGTATTGCTGATTTTACCTCCTGAGTTGCTCCTGAATCCATCTCTGTCTTTCTTTCCTCCCCTTTCACCATCATTGTCTTAGTCCAACTCTACCTGGACTTCTGCAGAGGCCTCCTCACGCAGGTTCTCCCTGTTTCCTTTCCGGTTCCCTGAGTGCCCTTTTCTTCCAGCTGTCAAATACCAGACCTGCTTACAGACCTGCTTAAAATCCATAGATGCCTGCCCATGCCCTGAGGATGGACTCCAAACACCTTAGCACCCCCAGGAACTGCATACTCTGCCCGCCCCACCCCACTACAGCTCCTCAGCCCTCAAACTTTATGCAGCAGTCACTTCTTTCAGTTCCCCTGAAGTACATGCTGGCCCTCTGGCCCCCAGCCATTGCATCAACTCTGTCCCATACCTCTTCCCACCTCAGCCCCCTGCAGAGTTCAGCTTAGAACTTCTTCCTCTAGAATGCCTGTGCTGACTACACCTCCCCAGTGTGACCCCACCAAACCTGTATTTCACCTCTCACAGTCCTTTTCATCCTAACTGCCTGGCTGCCCCTCCATCCACCTACCTACCACCCCCAGGTGATCTTGAGTTCCCTAAGGGCAAGATGATATCTGCCTTGCTCACTCAAGCTTCCCTGTTGGTTCAGATGGTAAAGAATTTGCCCTGCAATGCAGGAGATCTGGGTTTAATCCCTGGGTGGGGAAGATCCCCCGGAAAATGGAATGGCAACCCACTCTCCAGTATTCTTAACTGGAGAATCCATGGACAGAGGAGCCTGGTGGGCTACAGCCATAGGATTGCAGAGTCGGACACGACTGAAATGAAACTAACACTTTCATTTCACTTGCTCACTCAACAAAAGCACAGATTTTGATGCACAGCAGACCCTCAGTAAATAACTTTTTGGATAAAGGATATTAGACTACTGACTGCAGGGTAAAAACCTCGGCCCCATCACATGCTAGCTTTGGACTTGAGCAAGTGTCTCTCTCTTACTCTTCTTTTTTTCTTGAGCTAGTCTCTTGACCTCTGCCTCCCCTTCACCTGTCAATGGGGACAGTAATAATACATTTCTGATATACAGCTGTCGTGAGGAGTCAAGCCCTTACGTGCACATAAACTTGGCCATTATTAACATTTTCTAATACAACCTTTCCTAGATCTCAAACCACACCACAGGTCAGGCCCAAACGCACAGTGGCATCTGTTCCGCCTGCAGATGAACAGTCACCCTAGGACCCTGCGGGACACCTGGGTGTCGGCGCCGCCTGCTGCTCGGGTCTTGCTTATGCGCGGACCCACCCGGGACGCGCAGGCCGCCTCGGCGGCCCACTTAAGGACGGGAGGGGGCGGGCCCGAGAAGGCTCCGCCTCCGCGCTGAGGTCAGCGCGCAGCGCGGCGCGTGACGCTCTGGTTGCCGCAGAGACGCCCCGCCCCCGCGCGGCGCTGCGGAACCGGAGCTCCGGGCGGCGTCGGCAGCGGCGCGGGAGGCGGCGAGGCCGGGGCGGCAGGAGCCGGCGCGGCGACCGCAGCGAGAGCGGCGGGGACAGAGCAGACCACGACGAAGGCGCACAGGCAGCCGGGCCAGGCCGGGCCACGGGAAGAGCGGCCGTCAGGAAGCGGGCGGGAGGCTGGACGGGCAGCAGGCAGCCGCCGAGTCGCGAAGCGACATGGTGCTGCTCAAGGAGTAGTGAGTGTCCAGCCGGCCGTGCGGAAGCGAGGAGGGAGGGAGAGTCGAGGATGACGACCAGGGAGACTGATGGCCTGGCGGAGGGGATGCTGCGGCCGGACGGGGCCCGACGGCATGGAGAGCGCTGGATGGGTTATTGGGCGGCCCAGCAGGAGCTGAGGGGACAGCCAGGGCCGGACAGGGCCGGAGGTGGGCCGAACGGGGGTGGAGAGGGAGGGATACAGCACCTGAGGTGGGGCCCAAGGGGCAGCGAGGACCGAGTAGGCCTGAAGAGAGGCTGAGGGGACAAAGAGGGCCAGGCAGGCCTGGGATGAGGTCAAGGGGACAGTGAGAGCGGGACAGGGCATGAGGAGGAATCGAGAGCGCTGGATGAGACGTGGGGTGGTCCTGGAGTGGAGGCTGAGGGAGGAAGGGGCCAGCCAGAGCTGCAGCAGTGGCAGAGAGGACCCCCAGGAGAGGGAGGAGTTGTCTGAGTGGTCCAGGAACAGTTAGACAAGGGCAGACAGGGCCAGGGGTGGGGAGGGGGGTTTGGGCCAGAATACTGCCAAGGGGCCCTGGGAGATCAGGTAAGACAGCTTCTGGAATGGAGTTGAGATGATGGGTGGAGTGTGGAGGGCCACCTGGGGTGTGAGGAGTGTTGCCTTAGGCATCAGGACAAGGACTGCGTTAAGCAGACACAGGAAATGGACTAGGGAGTCCGGACCAGGCTGAGTGACAGGGGAAGGGTATGAGGAGATAGCAGGGGACTGGCCGTGTGACATGTGTCTTCAGTGCTGGACACAGAGGAGGAAGTATTCAAGGAAAAAGGATGATTGCTTGGGACTTAGGGACACTAGGGTGAGGAATTCAGAAAATATTGGGCAGGGGCTAAAGTGAGAGGATTATGATGATGGAGAGGCCCAGGGTGTTATGGAGGAAGACAGTTTGGAAAAAGTATGATTGTGAGTAAATATACATGTTGTTAGAGTTGGGGAGGTGGGGCGGGCAGGGCCAGCCTGCCTCTGGAGGATTCTCAGTCTTGGTACAAAGAGATGGGGAAATTGCTGTGACGAATTGATGTTTGTCATCAAGCCATTGACTGAGGAAAACTGGTGAAGAGTGAGGGAGTTTCTGAGTAGTGAGGGTGGGTGGGGTGGGGGGCATGAGTGACTTCTGGTAGGAATTTCAGGGAGATGGGCTTGCTCGTGAAATCCAGGGGACTGGATGACAGGTGGGGGTGTCTGGATTGCTACATCTTTCAAATATGAGAGGATCCGTTCCAGAAGCTCATGGTTCCAAGTAAACATCTTAGGACTTTTCTTTTTCCCTTCTTCCAAGAGGAGAGACTGGGGACAGGGGGATGGGGAAGAGGGGAGATTGGATGTGTACGTGAAGAACTTTCAGGGAAACCATACTTCCTAGAGGGGAGGACAGGTGGACAGCATTGAGGCAGAAGCCCAGGAAGTCAGGAAGTGGGAGGTGTCCGGAAGTGGGAGATGTCGGGGTAGAGAGCAACTGGTGGACCTCACTTGGTAGCCAGGCAGGTGTGCTGAGAGCTGTTTCCATTTTGTCAGTGAAAGGACTTTGCCCCGTTCTAGCTGGCCTGCTCATTGGAGGTGTTTAGGACATTTAGGACATAGTGTGGAGTGTTGGATAGCAAAGGGAAGAGACCTGGGTGTCATCGCAGCTTGACACCTCATCTGAAGAGCTTTATTTCGAAGTCCCTCCACTCTGTTACTTGACATCCAATCTGATGCTGATTCAGCCAGAGCGCAGAGTTTTGTGTGCTAAGGAGGAAGAATCTTGCTTGGGAAGCCAGCAAGAGGAGGGTCGGGTGCACTTTGAATTTTAATCCTGACTGTCCAGATGACAGACTTTTCCCACTGTCCTGGTTCTTTTGTCTATTCCCAGTCGAATCCTAGCATCTGTAGAAACCTGTAGTTTTTGTGCAAACGGTCAGGTAGGGAAGGGAAGGGACCTTCCGAAGAGATCTGAGCGAGTTTTGAAGAGAGAGCCTCCCCCTCCCAGTCTTTGTTCTCCTCCTCTTGAAGCCCGCCAGGGAAAGGTCCAAGGTGCCAGGGATGCAGAACCCGCTTGGCATCTGCATTTCCTTCCTGCTCAACTTGTGCCCTGAGTGTGTTCGGGCATGTGTGTGTGTGTGCATCCCTGGGTGGGGGGGGGCCCCAGAGGGGGGCATCGGAGACGCTTGGCTGTGGCTGCAGCGCTGCAGCTCTAGAGAGACTGCGAGTGAAGGTCATGCTGAAGTGAGCGAGGCTCCAGTCCCAGCCCCGCACAGCCTCTGTGGCCCCATCCTTTGCGGTTGCACCCTATTGCTGCTGAAGTGGTTTTGCTCCCAGGGAGCCAGGGAGAAGCATCTGGGTGTGCCGCTGTCTGTCACAGTGTCAGAGCATCCTGTCAGGAACTGACTGATGCAGGTCTCTTTCGGGTGGAGACTCAGTGCCCACCCAGAGTCTGAAGGTTGTCCAACACTTCCTCTCGCAGAATTCTCCTTGATTTCTGCAAATTCTTGGATGTGATTTTTTTTTTTTACCATTGTTCTTGAAGATAAAAGGTGTATTGTTTTCTAGGAAGTTTCTTCTGAGGGTGCAGAAATTGTGGCCTCCACGTTGGAAGTATTTCTCTGCGCTGTCAGCTCTCACTGATGGGAGGAGAGCACTAGGGGCAGCTTCCAAAAACCTGCAGGGTTTACGTTATTTGAGTCATTCTAGAGGAGGAGAGTTAGCCAGCAGTAGAGACTTGGAACCCATGTTATTTTTCCTGCTACTTTCCTGCTCCATGCCTTGCCTTGACTGAGATGTTTTTCTCAGACCCCTCTGGGTGCCTCTTGCTGTCTGGGGACCTTTGCAGGACTAGAGAATAGTGAGCGGGTTATTTACCAGCCTGGAGCAAGGGTCCTGATTGGCAGAACCGTGGTCCAGGAAGGAGAGCAGAGCCCGCAAAATGCAGGAGGCTCCAGGGGCTCCCAGCTAGGGTCTGGGAATGGAGAATCTGAGTTGGGAGCTGGCTTGATTGGTAGGAATACAGCCAAGCTTTTTTGTCTCAACTCTCAGACCCCAGGGCTCTGAGCTGGGGGTTGGCCACTGCTCTGCGTTACAAATGCAAGCCACCCTGAGCAGGGCCCTGGCCCTCGCACTTCTCTGTGTGTGTGGAGTTCTGACCGGTCTGGGGCTTTGCTGGTCATGGCTTCTCCATCAGGTGACTGACTGGCGGTTCCCCCAGCAAAATTGGTCGCCATGGAAATGGAGAAGAAGGAAAAGAAAGTTGGGTTGGGGTGCCTTTGGACAGCTTCTGGAGGTCAGAACACGAGTTAGGTGTCCTCTCTCAGTGGCTTTGTGGTAGTGGCTTGTAATAGCTGGCCCTGAGATGGTTGGTGCGTGCTCTTAGGGTGATTAATGCTCCGAGGAACTTGGCCCCTTCCTGACTTTTCATGTTGAGGGCTGCTGTTGGGAGGTGGGGTCCCCAGAGATGTCAGTCTCCAGGGTCTGCTTGTTTGGGCCTGAATCCCCATCTTGGCTTCGGAGTATACAGGGATGGATCCTCCTGTGTTAACAGAGAGAGGCAGACTCATCAGCAAGTCTTGTTGGGGAAGGTATTTGTCGGGGAGAGGGAGGAGAAGACAGCTCCAAACATGAGCCAGAGGCCTAGGAAGTGCCTGGTGAGGGGATGGGTGTGTGCTGAATCGCAGGGCTCTGAATGGGGTGCCAGAAGGGACCGAGGGTCCCAGCCTTGAAGCACTCAGGAGGCCATTCTCTGCTGGGGTTCTGACAGTGAGTGCAGTGTCATGGGCAGCAACACATTCAGTACCGTTCCAGGACGATGCTTTCAGAGCCCCAGGCTGACCCTCTGTTTTCCTTCTCTTGCAGTCGAGTCATCCTACCTGTGTCTGTAGAGGAGGTAAGTCCTTTTCCTCTTTTTATCCAGAGTTGGAGATGCTTGCTTGTGACCCTCAGCTCAGCTGGGCTCCAGGCAGCCCTCACGAGTATTGTCGCATGGTTTTCGTGTTTGTCCTAGCATGGAGATAGTCAGTACTCAGTGTGAATTTTCCTGGTGCGTTTTTCAGTTGCAGGAAGGCACTTAATGTATCTGACCAACTGTGTGTGACCTGCCTCAAGCTGTTGGCCAGCAAGATAACTGTGGATAGACACAAAACCAGCCCCCACCCCCTACCTGCTGGAACTCTGCCCGTCTGGGGACATGTTACTGAGGAGATTAAGGACGTGCATTTCTGAGACCTCCGTGACTTGACAGGGAGGCCTGCCTGGCCCTCTCTGGTTGTGCAGCAGACCAGCAGGGCTGAAATCTCCGAGGCTCTTCCTCGCCACACTTAGGTGACTGCGAAGAAGGCTGAGGCTAGAACCCTCCTTTTACGGAGGGCAGGGAATGATAAATGGGCTTGGCTTGGCCTCTGTCCTTTTATGGTTCTTGGGCCCGACGTCCCCGTGAATGGCAATCTGGCAGGATTGACCTCATGAAGGTTCATAGGCCGAGCTGACTCAGAGTCGGCCTCCGGAACAGCAGAACACTGCCCCGGAGCCTCCCTCGTCCCGCCCTTCCTCTGAACTTCGTTCACGCTCCTCTCCCAGCTCAGCCTTGTTCTTTGATCCCTTCGGAACCACCAGAGCCCCCAGCTTCCAGCTGAGCTAAACTTCGGGTGAAGCTGCTCAGCCACAGTGCTGCCCACAGCCGCTCTTCGCTGCAGTGTCAGCTCCCTTGAGCACTTCCACCTGGTTCCACATATGAAATGGTCCTTTGCAAGTTGAGACCGGGCCAACAGAGCTCGCAGCACACTTGAGATGAGAGGGAGGGTGGGCAGGCATCAGCCCCCCGGGGTGGGCTGCATCTCTGTTGAGAGCTATAGGAACCTGGGGGAGGGCTCAGAGGTGGACCTCGGACACAACAGGGGAGTTCCGGGAGAGGAGGATACGAGAAATGAGACTTGAGAGGCTGGGCGAGGGGGTGGCTGGGTGGATGCTGTGACCCCTGAGATGTACTGGGGGCCTGGGAATCATGTGCCTGGGCTGATAGCTGTTGGCTTGGAGGGTGGGGGGCGGTCCCTGCTAACCCATCTCTTTTGGGGTCCTTGTTCTCTTTATGAAAAATAGCAAGTGATGATTTTCCAAACCAGGAGACCAGGCAAGAAGGCCCAGCATGTCACTTGCCCTGAAACTCTGCTGTTGGGGGTCTGGTGACTCCCTCTCTGCTGTACAGCAGGGTCCCATACCCCAGTGAGGCAAACGTCCCCTGGAAATTCAAGAGCGCCTCAGAGTGGCATTTAGGGGTGAAACGGATCTTTTCTTACAGGGAGTTTCTCGACTTTAATGACAAGTGGGAGTGTCTGAGCGAGGTGGCAGATGCAGGAGGGCCAGCACTTGTCTAGGGCAGCTCTGGGCTGATTGCTCATGGTGGGGCCACGAAGGGCGGGAAAGGGGAAGACACCTTGAGAGCGTCTGCAATTGCTGGTTTTCAGTTTGCAGTGGCTTGTTTGTTGTTTTTTTTTTTTGGAGCCTTGAGGAAGTGGTGAGGTGGGGTGAACCAAGCCTGAAAGCAGAAGCTTAGGAAGTAAGCACAGGTCGGGATTTCATCTGTAAGCCTGATGATGGTCAACCCGTTCCCAGCCAGAAACCACCAATGAGGAAGCGGTGCTTGGCCTGTGTCAGGTTGAAGCAGGAGCTGCTCTTTGGTTGGCTGAACCTTAGTTCCAGAAGATCAGAAAATCTTGGGTGGGGAAGCCCTAGAAGAAATAAATAATGACCAGTCTTCCCAGAGTCTTTATTGATAACCCGTCCTGACTGGAAACAGCCCAGTGTCACGTGGCAGTTGGATTCACTTCCCAATTGGAGGCCCTTGGAGCTTTATCATTTGGGAAGGGGAAGAGAAGAGAGAAGACCCTGTCTTCATGACCATCCCGATGGCTTGAGTCAATGTTTGGGGTGAAATCGGGTGTGGCTGGCCAGAGCCTTTGGCCTAACTGGGCAGGATTTCTAGATGCTCCGCAGCAGAGCCAGAGAGCCCTGGTCCTTTAACGTGCTATGTCCGCCAGCGGTTTCTTACTCAGTCCCGCCCGCCTTTTCCCCCTCCTGTGGATAGGGCTGTTTTACTTCTCCTTTCCAGAGATGCACGGCACCAGGCCCCTTTGGTACCTGGCTTGGCAGGGCCATGGGGGTGGGAGCAACAGCTGCGCTGTTTTTCATGACATGTTCCAGGCCCACCCACCGCATCTTCCCGGGCTCCCACTTCCAGATTTTCCAGTGTGGTGGGGCCTCTGTTTTCCTTAGTTCTTAGGAGCAAAGGAGCAGCTCTCCAGGGCAGGGAGCAGTGTTCTGGGCCAGAGGAGGCTGCAGTCCTGGTCTCCCCAAGGCTCTTTATCTGATTTAATGTTCTGACCCCGAGCCCCCGCCTCTATGCCATCAGAGTCTGGCTGCTTTCTGTTTTTGCAGG
This sequence comes from Bos indicus x Bos taurus, assembly GCF_003369695.1. Classification (NCBI taxonomy): domain Eukaryota; kingdom Metazoa; phylum Chordata; class Mammalia; order Artiodactyla; family Bovidae; genus Bos; species Bos indicus x Bos taurus. The sequence continues at coordinate 23,712,675 of NC_040094.1, read as the reverse complement.
GTGTGGAGCCCCGATGCCAAAGGGAACCCTCTGATATGAAAAGTGTCCCTCGCTGGTGGCTTGTGGAGGCCAGTCTTGCTCACCCCTTTGGATTAACAAAACCGCCTTCACATGTCTCATTGGGATTAAAGGATCAGAATATCAAGAGAGATTAAAAGGGAAAGATGCCAGCCCAGCACACTGATCCTCTTAGAGCCTGCCCTCTGATTCCTGCAGCTGAAGAGGAACCAAACGAAGGGGATTAGTCAATGCGTGGGCCCCTCCCCAGGCAGCACCACCAGCCAGCAACCCAGTCCCCTCTACCAGGCCCTTTCCCCAGCCTGCCCTTCAGGATTGCTGAGTCAGTGGTTGGATGTTCTCATGACTCTGAAACAGACTCACTGCTGCTGCTTAGGATCCCTGGCTAAGCCAAACCCTGACCCACTTGATAGGGGTTTTCATGGATGCCCCTGTTAGGGGTTGGACTTGGAAAGGCACCGGGACAGCTTGGGGCTCTGTGGGGGCATTGAGGCAGCCTGGATGTAACTCTGGAGTAGCAAGGTCAAGGTGACTGGCTCTCACCCAGATGTGCCTCTTCACGGGATCAACTGAGCCTTGCTGGTTTGCTTGGGTCTTTCCTTGGCAACTTGTACTGTGTCTTTGCTTTGGAAGGTGGGTTCTCTCGCGGTGAACAGTGAGTCCTGGTGTGCTGCTTCACCTCACAGGTTTTGCCCAGAAATGTCCCTGCGGAGCTCGGGAGGCTGCCGGCTAGAGCGGCCTTCCAAGGCTGAGGCGGAGCGGGGGAAGCCGCACTGCTCCTTGCTGCTGCACACAGTAGCTTCCACGGTGGCTGCCCAGAGACACAGCTTTTCTGCTTTAATCTCAAGGAGAGAAAGACCTTTGTCTTTCGCTCCCGGGAGTACCAGGAGCTTGGGGAGGGAGTGTGGAGGGGTGAGGCAATCTCGATCCCCACCTCTCCCCCAAACCGTAATCAAGTACCTTTCTCTCTTTTCCTCGTCCTCCCTAAACTGCTGTGGCTCGTGGCATTGGCCATGACAGGGAAGAGGCATCCCTTGGTATAGGTGTAACTTCCTGCTTTAACAGCTGCTGTTTGTTCTCTTCTCACCTTGTTTTCCCCTCTAAACAGAAGGGCCAGGCCTGGGCACTGCCCGGGTCATTGGCCCTCATACCGTGTTGTCCTGAGGGGATCAGAGGAGGCCAGCAATCTTGACTGGTGACTTGATAGGGTGGCATGTGACCCAAATAAAGGAAAACTAGGCTTTGGGCACCTAGTAAGTGCCAACCTAGAGGGTGCATCTGGCCAGCACCGTGGGATAGGAATCTGTGCTATGGAATACGAGAAGCAGGGCACTTGCTTCAGCCCTACCAGGAATCAGGAAAGCATCAGGAGATTTGGTTGCCTGCAAGACTTCTCCCTGAGGTGCTGGCAGGGGAGGAGGGGCCCAGTGCTGGAGCGGAAGCAAAAAGATGAGCCCGGGTGACAGCAGGGGTTGTGGATTTCACGGAGCATTGGGTGCGTTTGTTCACAGAAAGTCACGTCTGTTAAGGGGGATGGGATAAAGAGACTTCTAGCAACCAGCCCGATCTTGTTTGGGAATCTGGGACCAGAGTCAGACACAGAGCAAAAACTACCTTGGATTCTATAATCTATTTTCTGGATAGTGGTATGAAATGAAGTATATTCACCTGCCTCCTTAAACCTTGAAGGAGGATGTGAAAAAGGGAAGGATGAAATTAGACACCTCTGACGGCTAAAGAAGGGGCACAGAGCAGCGTTGTCAGTGGCTCTGGGGGAGATTTGGACCAGGCCACGTTAGGAACTACGGGATGAGCCCCCGGATTCAGGGATCCCAGAGCCATCTCAGTGGACAGCTCCCGGCAACAGGACTCTGTGCAGCCCTCAAGAAGATTCTGGGTTGGCAGTAACTCCCCTCTCTGTGTTCCTTCAGTATCAAGTAGGGCAGCTGTATTCTGTGGCTGAGGCCAGCAAAAATGAAACGGGTGGTGGTGAAGGCGTGGAGGTCCTGGTGAACGAGCCCTATGAGAAGGACGGCGAGAAAGGCCAATACACGCACAAGATCTACCACTTACAGAGGTAGGTGCCCGCAGCAGAGCCAGGGTGGGGCCTGCTGTCAGAGTGCAGACGGCGGCCCATTGCGGGTGTTTGTAGTGTTGGCTGGTTACTCAAGTTGTTTCACCTGTGACAGTGGGTAGAGGTGGTTCTTCTTTGCTCTTTTAAGGGCTGTTCTGTTTGTTTTTAAAGTGTTACTTGCCCCATCAGGCTCCTAGTCCCTAGAAGGGATAGTGCTTATCTTCTTGTGGGCCCTTTCATTGTCTGTGAGTACAAAGAGTGTGTGTGTGTGTGTGTGTAAGTGGGTGTTCATTTCCTTTATTGTTATGTTATCTGACAGAGATGGGATCTCTTCTTTCTTTTCTTATCATGGCTGTTTCACTGTCAGCATATTTGGCCTCTTTTAAAGCACATGCAGTCTACGAACAGACGTGCTGGCAGTGGTTTTGCCAATCTTGAAATAAATTTACCGTTATTTCCACATGTTCATAGGCAGTCCTCCACTAAAACTCCTTCTGCACAGATCCTGTGATATGTTTAGTATGTGTAAATCTATAATAAACTGTGCCTAAAAGTAGAATTGTGGCTTCAGATAGTGTTTTAAATTCTGATGTTATAAAATCGGGTCCTGGAGAAATTTTGGTACCTCTCTTTACCTTGAAGCTGTTAAGTATTTAAAAGTATTGCACAAACTGATTTGGGTACCAGAATCCGTTGCAAATCACACAATTGCTGAATCCCTAACCAAGACAGTAATATTTTCGTAAACTGTAAACTGGCCCAAAAGAACGTTGAAAGTCATAGTAAACTTAGACCAGCTCAAGTGGATGTTGAATCAAGCTTGTTTTAGAAGCGACCCACTGCTGGAAAAAGTAAGCCTTCAATTTCTTTTTACAATTGTGGTAAGATGTACACAACACAAGATTCACTGTTTTTACCATTTTAAGTTAAGTGGCATTAAGTACGTTCGCATTGCTGTGCAACATAGACCTGAACCTTAATCTCTAGTCAGTTCAACTGAACAAAGCAGTTCCATTTTCATTTGGTAAAATTGCTAATTGAAGTCTGCTCTAGGGATGTAGAAGCGCCAGCCCGGGGGCTGGTCCACGGTTCTGTGAGTGCCGGAGCGTGCAGAGCAGCGCTGAAATTGGGGAGGAAATCTCACCACGATCCCACTTCCTCGCCATTGTGCTCTTTTCCCTCTACGCCTCCCCTTCGACCTTTGAGCTGACTGCCTACCCATTCTTTCTGAGCCATTGATGAGAGTTAGGCTCAGGACAAACCTTCCTTGTAGTGCGTTTGTATTGGGTTGGCCAAAAAGTTCATTTGGGTTTTTCCATAAGGTGCTGCAGAAAAACCCAACAAACTTTTTGGCCAGCCCAACATTTTTTAATGAGAACTTTGAAAAGACATAGTGAGGCTGGTAGCAGGGACCACTTGGTTCCTCGAGACGTAGTCGAGGAAGGTCTACATGTAGAGAGTAGGCCCTGTCTCACCCTCTTCCTTATGGAGAGGGTAGAAGCTTTGAGCCTGCCTACCACTAGTCTTTTTATTGGCTAGGTCATGCAGCTTATGGAGAGTTAGTCCCCCAACCAGGGATTGAACCTGGGTCCACAGCAATGAAAGCCCACGTCCTAACCACTTCACCACCAGGGAATTCCACCCCCACCACTGCTGTTAACCGCAAGACACCCAACTGCTATAAAAAGAAAACTAAAACCAAACCAACAGTGCTGTGTGCCATGGCCACCTCTCCTCATAAGGACCAAAGCCTTCCTGTCAGCTGTTAGTTTTCCCGGTCAAAAACCATGGGTTCACCACACCCTCTACCTTCTTCATCATATCACATCAAGTCCTTTTGAGTCCATGTCCTTGGTTATATCAGTGTTTCTCTTTCCTTCCAGTCTCTTGTCTGGATTATTTGCCACTCCGCACAGCTCCTAGTATTCTGTCCAGATCTGTTGCTCCCCAGCTTTAGAGCTATAGATGGCCCTTTGCCCCCGGGACAAAGTCCATCCTCTGTGGTGTAGATGCAGGATCTTCTGTGGCTCAGCCTCTGCTAGTTCTCCTGTGTTCCCCACCTTATGCCTTATGCCAGTTGCTCTGAACTTCTCTCTCTTCCCCCCAGCTTTTCCCATCCCACCCCCGTCCTCTTGTCTAGCTCAGCCCTACCCACTCACGACTCTGTGTTTTCACATAAACCTTCCTCTCCCTGGGGAACCTCCCCATTCATGTGTCCTCACAGTGCTCTGCCTGATTAGTTCCACTCCGCACTAGAACGGAAGCTCCCTGAGGACAGGGGCCACGGCTGCGTGATGTGTGCGTGTGTCCCGTGCCTGGCACACACAGACACCTGAATGAGTAGGGCTGTGAGTGAGTGGGTCTCAGGGGACTGCTCTCTCTGTTCGAAGTTTGCTCTCTCCTGGGGGTAGCTTATCTTTCTGAGGCCTCAGGCACCAAAGCTGTTGAGGTTATTGGCACCTGCTAAACTGCATAGATTACCAGTTAAAAACTAAGGTAGAGGAGGATTTCCCTGGTGGACCAGTGACTGAAACTCCACACTCCCAATGCAGGGGGCCCAGGTTCAGTCCCTGGCCAGGAAACTAGATCCCACGTGCCACAACTAAGACTCAATGCAGCCAAATAAATATTTTTAAAAAACTAATAACACTAAGGCAGAGGAATATACATACCTTAAAAAAAATAAAAAGTGCTCATACTTTATATACCTGTTGTTCTGTAACTTGAGATAAGAAATTATTTTGTCCTGAAAGGCAGGATGGCCCTGGGGCCCTCCTGGCCACTAGAACTGACCCCAGCATATCAGATCATCTTGGATCCCCTATTCCAAGTCGGTCAGCCAGTCATTCTGGTCCAGTCTCAGAGACGTCTCATCCTTGCAGGGTGTAGTGTCGTGCCCTGGGCCCAGTGAGCTCTGGAAGGGTGTGTAACGATAGCGTGGGGACTGATGAGCCACGGCAGGTAGCCTGGGGCCTCATCCGCTGTGCTGTTCCTGCCAGGTCGTGGGGCAGGTTGCAGATGCATGTTAGTAGCCAGCGGAGCTGGGGTGTCGGGCTCTGACTGCTGGCTCTTCGCATGCAACCAGAGTAACCTCCTGGTCTCGTGAGAACTAGAGTGTCAACTCCCCAGTGAAGAGACTGGAACTGTGCCCTGGAGGGTGTACCACAGAAGCCCACTGTCTTTAACTCTCTCCCCCTTTTCTCTTCATAACCCTTTTCTCACTACAGCAAAGTGCCCACGTTTGTTCGAATGCTGGCCCCAGAGGGAGCCCTCAATATACATGAAAAAGCATGGAATGCCTACCCTTACTGCAGAACCGGTGAGTACAGCCCCCGCCCCGCCATGGATAGAGGGTGTAGTTAAGTAGGCCCTGGGTGGCAGTGAGTTGGGGTGTGTCTCCCGCCTCCATTTTCCAGATTAAGCCAGTGCAAGGATGAGCTTGGGGTCTTTCTTCAGGCTGGTGGTGAGCGGCAGTGTCGCCTAGTGCGGTTTGGCAGCCAGCTGGGTGGGAACCACCAAGGAGCCCCGGCCCAAGACGCACAGAACCAGTCCCTCCTATTTGGGGATAGTATGATAATTGTGATTTTTTTTACTCATTACAAAAGTAATGTTCTCTGGGTAAGTTTCGGAGAATACATACAAACATAAGAAAGTAATCACCCATGATCCTTCCGTTTTCTAGTCGCTGTTAACATTTTAGTGTCTTTCTGTCTAATCCTTTTTTAAAATGCTTTTATATACATGTGTGTGTGTGTGTATGTGTTTGTGTGTGTGTAAAGCCTCCAGACGTGTTTTCCAGACAAATTTTGGGTCAAATGTTACTAATTATTAACTTGCCCGTTTTTACTCAGTAGGTGGAAAACCTATTTTCTGTCGCTATCTATAGTCTATTTTTAAAAATTGGTTAATGGTTGCACAGAATTCCATTGTTTGAACATGCTAGGGTCTTTTTACACCCCTCCCTTAGTGTTAGATGCTGAAGTTTCCAGCCTTAATGGTATATATTCACGTTTGGCTTGAAAAGCAACTGTGAGGTTCAGGGACTCTGGAGAGAGGCCGTCCAGGACGTCCCTGGTGGTCCGGCGGTTAGCACTGCGTGCTGCCACTGCAAGGGTCATGGGCTCAATCCCTGGTCGTAGGAAGTAAGATCCTGCATGCCATGTGGCCAAAAGATTCTTTTTTTAAAAAAAGAGAGGGGCAGTCTCTCTTTTTCCTAACAGGAAAGAGCCTGTTAGGGTTACCTTCTTGCCCAGGTGAAAGACCAGGCTTATACACCAGAAAACGTAGCAAGGAAAACCCTGATATTATTGGAGAAGTGTTGAAATAAGCCCAATATGTGATGACAAAGGATTCAGAAACAGCTATCCCCCAAGTATATTACGTAACACCTGCCATCCACACACCAGATTTGAGGAGGGGAGGCCCAGCAAGAGGGAGATCACTGGTAAGAGCCATGAGTCAGCGCCTTCCACTCGACCAGCATGTTCTATAGTTGAAGGAGGGAGTGGGAGTGGAAGGCTTCTCTTAATCTTCACTAGTCTCGTCTCTGGGTTTTCTATTCTAGACATTCTGGGATTCCCTTTTCAAAATTCCTAAGTCTTGCGGGTTGTTTTGAAGCAGACCTCTTGGACAGCCCATGCTGTTACTGATGCATATCCTCGGTGGGGGTTCCCTCCAGGTCCCTGGAACTTGACTGTGAGTTACGAGGATTTCCCTCCAGCCGGTCTGCATTTGTTGGTGAAGACAGTCTGGCTGTGGGGTCCTCCTGCCAGCCTCTGCTTACATGTACTATGACACTTATCTTCTCATTTGTGGGGACCCAGCACTCCCTAGATTGTATCTGATGAGGAAAATTGTGTGGTCCTCATCCTGTTCAGGGAATGACTGCCATCTAGAAACAGGGTCATTGCTCTCTGGTCCTTGATCACTCGAGAACCTTGTATTAGGAGATGCTCAGTCATTGGTGGGGCCTGGCATGTGTAATGCCTAGAGTTTTATTGCTATAGCTGAAAACGCAAACATCGCTGTTCCCTAAGCATCAGACAGGACGCTGTTCAATTCTTGGAAAAGGGGCACACACACACTTTCCTAAAAGACACACAGTGTGCGCCGTGGCTGGGTGCGGCTGGTCTGGGGCCAAGGGTGAGTTTTCCTGATGTCTCAGAGAGCTGCACTGAGCATGCATCATAAGAACCTTAGCCAACTTGGCATAAAGGAGGCAAGCGGGTAGTGTGGACTGCTGCATGCCCGGGGCGGGGTTCTGGGTTCACAGGTTGTGCCCGCTGAGCCGCTGCTGCCCTCTGTGTAGTTCTGGGGAGAGTGAGCTACAGCTGACGGGCATTTTTCTAGACGCCTTATGTTCATTAGCATCTTGTTCTGATCCGTGGCCAAAAGAAGAAAACCAATTTCTAAATACCCCACGGAGAGGAGAGGCAGGCAGTGAGGGAGAGGAGGTTGGCTTCTTCAGTGGGTGCTGACTTTACATTCAGAACCCACCATCATGCAGTATGAGTGTTTGAATCTTAGATCTGTTCAGTTAGACATGGGTCTTTTAAAAGAGCTCTGAACAAGGAAGGCTGTGTCCAGTTCCCGCTGGGGACTGGTGGGAGAAAGATTATTAGTTCAGAACTCTTAGGCTGGCCTAAGCAGATCAGAGTTGAAGTGAGAGGGATAATGGGGCGTGGAGCAAAATTCCACATGCCTTTTGGAAGGTTCTGACCTTGTTCTGAGTAGAAGGAAGATGGATTTGCAATATTCTACTTGTTCTCAGCTCTTTCTGTCCTCTTAACCTTATTTCTCTCTATTTCTTATCCCCCGATGCTCATGAGTTGGGACATGAGCAGAGGGTAAGATGGGCCTGGGCCTGTAAATGATAGCAGGAAGAGACACTTGCTTTTAACAGCACATAGACTAAAACTTGAATGATTCTGAGTTTAGCATGGCCCCTGTTCAAGGATGACACGCAAATTCATGAAGCACTCCATGAAAAAAGGAAAGAAAGTAGGAAGAGGGAAATAAATATTTCTCCTCCTGCCTCTCCCTCTAACCTTAACCCTGTCTGAATACAGTTTCAATAAAGACATAGTTTTGGGAGGATTTCTGTTTTTTTTTTTTTTTTTTGCTACACCACACAGCATGTGGGATCTTAGTTCCCTGTCTTGGGGTTGAACCTACGCCCCTTGCCTTGGAAGCATGGGAAGGACCTTACTGGTCTCATTGGAGAGCCCTGTTTTCCAACTGCAGAGAGTTTACTGAGGCTCTTCCAGACTACCTAGGGTTGCAGTTTGAAGAAAAGAGAACTGTCTGAGTGCAGAGGTGTTTGGAAGCAGGGAGGCTGGAAAAGATTAGGGAGGATTGTCTGTTCACCCATGTTAGCATGAAAGGCCATTAAACGGGGGTCATCACCCTTGTACATTCACAATTTGTCAGAACTGAGTGGATCTGCTTCTCAGGATCCTAGAAAGAGCTGATATCCAAAGGTATCCCCCACCCCCGCCCTCCCCGAAATGCCAAAATATTAAGTTATACTGAAATACAGAATGACTAATGAAACCAGATATTCCTGTTTGCCAAGTAGGACTTTCTTCCCTTGTGGGCTCATCCACTCGGGAAACCAAATTCCAGCGTGTAGTGGAGAACATCATCCACTTGCTTAAGTGATCAGACCCTCGTGTGTATCGATCAGCACATTCCATCCCGGCAGAGGCCAAACTAGAAAGCTGCTCGGGGAGCATAGACTCAGAATCAGGTGGTTTGTTGGAGAACCCTGGTGACGCGTGTCATCAGGCCAGGCCAACCTGAACTCAGGGTGGGGCTGCTAGACAGGCCTCGTACAGCGCCAGAGAACTGCTGCCACGCTGGTCTCTTTGGACTCACCCTTGATGGATATTGCACCCATCATTTCCTTTTTTTTAAACGAATACCAGGGCAGTTATTTCAATAAGCCTTTGAGTTATCATCTTGATCTGTTGCTTTCTCCCAAGTAACTTCCGTTGGATTCAGGGAGGTTACTGAGATCGTCTCTTGGGTTGTTTCTCTTTCTGTCCTTTCTTTTTAAAACATTTTCCCTTTATTGATTTTAGTGGAGTGTAGCTGATTTACAGTGTTGTGTTAGTTTCAGGTATATGTACAGCGTAATGATTCTGTTATACATCTACAGACACTCTTTCTGATTCTTCTCCCGTGTGTTATTACAGAATATTGAGTAGCATTCCCTGTGCTGTACACTAGGTTCTTGTCAGTTATTCTTGGGTTGTTTCCATAGGAGGTGGATCTTATCCCTTATATTTCAGCTTGTCCTCATCTCAGTCTCAGAGGTAACCTTAGTTTCAGTCTTGGAGTCAGGGAGCTTGACTATTAGCCCCACATGCTGTCAGAGGGGGCAGTGGGGGCATCCATCCAAAATTGCACCAACTCCTAAATTCAGAGAGTACAGAATGATCTGGGCTGTGGTCAGGAGGAAAGCTAGTCCGTTCCTCAGTGACATTAGAGCTGCCATCATTTTCTCTGATAAATAATTGAACAGTGCTTTCCGAGGGGGTCTCATTACAATGAGCAGGAGTGTGGCGGGTGAGAGGTTTGGTTACCGTGACAGGAAGGATGCAGAGGGCAGATAGACAGTGCCTGGCCTACGGCGCCCTGCCCTGTGCCCCTGGAAGCAGGGGCCGGGCGGGAGGAGGGGGACACCAGGGGATGGTCTGACCGCAGAGCCATCAGTGGGCTCGGTGCTTCAGCTCATCAGGGCTGCTCCCTGTCCTTGCCCAGCTGGGAATAGTCCCCAGGAGCCAGTAGTGGCATCCCTTTAATGAAACCCCATATTCGGCCTTTGGGGACTTGTGTACGAGTCAAACTCGGAGGTGGTGCATTTGAGGTCCCAAATGCACTTGCTGGGACTTGGAGGGTGACTGTGGCGTAAGCCCCAGGGAGTAAAAGTCTTTGCTTCCATGGTCCCAGGGTGAGGAGTGGATATTTTATTCATCTTCATTAATCTTTTTCTCTCTTCCTTCTATGTCCTTGCTGTGGAGCAGTTATCACAGTAAGTATTTTCAGGGGCGTTGGGACTGTAGATGATTTATAAGGAAAGGAGAAAGAAAAATGGAGCTGCCCTGGGGCCTCCTGGATATTCCTGTCTTTGTCCTGGGTGACGTTTGGGGCTTTTGAGGCCTCATCCTTTCAGTCCTGATGAGGAACTTGTTAATTGGCACCGTCCCCTCCTGCTTGAAGCTGCATTGGCAGGTGGTTTTGTAGGTGCTGCAGCAGTCAGTAGTCAGGACTGTGGCGTCCTAGCCCCAGGTCTCACGTGTACAGAGTGACGCGTGGCTCTCCCCTGCCCGCCCCGGGCCTGGCCTCCTCAAGGCTGTACAGAAAACTCCAGTGCCGCTGACCCGATCAGGGCATTCCCATTTGGGCATCTGTTGACCCCAGTGAGCGCTAGGCAGGATTGTGGCATCAGCCTGGTCTTCTCCTTGCCCAGCCCCTCTGTCAGCGCCCTCTCTGTCCTCCCTGCAGCATCCTCATCCAGGTAAACACAGGAAGTTTCGGGGAGCCTGATTCCCACTGAGGAGTTAGGGGGTTAACATGTTCCTCCTTTAAGTAGTTCCAGTTTTTAAAACCACTAAGGGAAGAAGATGATAATTAGTATGAAGGCTTAAAAGGCTGAGAACTTCAGCCTCAGCTGAAGGCTGGCTAGTGGCGGGGGAAGTGGGCAACACGCTCGGATGGCTCGGGAGTCTCCCTGTGCTCTTCCCTCGCTGCCAGTCAGCCTGTACACCCTGCACACGAGGAGAATGGCAGAGATACAAGGATTAAGTACGTGAATTTTGAAGTCAGACAAAACTGAGTTTGAGGCCCAGGTCTGTTGTTATCTCTGTGGACTTGGGAAGTCCCCTCTGAACTTCACTTTCCTCAACTGTGAGGTGAGGGTCGTGTTGCTACAGCCCTCACAGGCTGGGGTGAAGACTGAGTGAGGTACCGTGCGCCTGGCGTACTGTGGGCCCCCGGTACAGTGAGCTGTCGGTACCAGGCAGAGGCTGGGGGCTCCTGCCTGCCCAGAGTGGGTGGTGAGGGGCAGTTACTCTGCAGCTTCGAGCCGAGTGACTGCAAGGTGTCCTTTCCCCTCCCGCAGAATGAGTACATGAAAGAAGACTTCCTGATTAAAATTGAAACCTGGCACAAACCTGATCTTGGGACCCTGGAGAACGTAAGTAGCACTTCCCAAGCCCCCCGAGGCCTTCCAGGCCTCAGGACAGGGTACCGAGACTATCCCTGCCAAGGGCTCTTCACTGTGGTCCCCTTCTTCTTGGCCAGGAAGCTCGCAGCCTGTGCCTAGATCTGTCCTACCAGCATGGGATTGCTCTGTCTCTAATCTTAGAAGTATGATCTCCAAGATGCTTTCAAGGACCTTCTGCTAGTGCTGGGATTGGTCTAAAATACAACTCCTGGCACAGAAGAGCTAAAGTTTTATAACATCAAAATGAGCGAATCCCCTGACCACCCAGTGGTTAGGACTCGGCACTTTCACTGCCTGGGCCTGGGTTCAGTCCCTGCTCAGGGAACTAAGATCCCAGAGCCACATGTGCAATGCGCCCCCACACCCCTGAAAAAAGCCCATCAAAATTACAGCCTCTGTAGAGCATAGTTTGCCAGTAACTCCTTGGGTTTAAAATATACGTGTCCCTTACTCCAGCAGTTCCACACCTAGGAATTTATACTATAGTTATGTTTTCGTATGTGTGAAATCATTCAATATACAGGGAGAGTCATTGCTGTATTGTTGGTGTTGGTTTAGTCACTACATCATATCCGACTCTTTGCGACTCCACACACTGTAGCCTGCCAGGCTCTGCTGGTTATGGGATATCCCAGGCAAGAATCCTGGAGTGGGTTGCCATATCCTCCTCCAGGGACTCTTCCCAACCCAGGGATCAAACTGAAGTCTCCTGCATTGGCAGGGGGATTCTTTACGACTGAGCCATTCTTGGTGTAGCCAAAGGTTAAAAACATAAGAGCCCACCAGTGGGATCCTGTTAAAGAAAACATTGTGCAACCATGTAGCCGTTTATTATGCAGCCATTAAAAAGAGCCAGGAGGGAACAGTCTTTAAAAGATATTGTTCAGTGGGGAAAAAAAGGATGTAAAATATGTGCTACCTTCTGTATTAAAAGAAAATCTCTGTAGTGGTGGTACCTGGGAGCTGACTGAGAGACATGCAAGAGAAAGAGTTACTTTTTATCATATCCTTTTGTACGTTTGAACTTGTATCAGAATTTTGTAACTCATACCACCTCTTTGAGTTAGTTAATTTTTATCTTTTTTTTAAGATCTTTTACTTTTTTTTAATGTGGACCTTTTTTTTTTTTTTTTTAATGTGGACCATTTTTAAAGTCTTCCTTGAATTTGTTACAGTATTGCTTCTGTTGTTTTTTTATGTTCTGGCTTTTTGGCCATAAGGTATGAGGGATATTAGCTCCCCAGATTGCAAGGCAAAGTCTTAACCACTGGCCCACAGGGAAGTTCCAAGTTAGTTATTAATAATTTTTAAGAGCATCAAAATAAGCAGTATATGGCTAAGCAGGCAGGATCCTCACAAGAGGAATATGCAATCTTTACAAAGGGGGAACACACGGAAATAAAGAAGGTGCTAGGGGAGCCTGGAGAGTGTCTTGGGCTGCTGCAGTCATATTTAGCTTGAAAAATCAGAGCATTAGTTCTCAAATGTATGTCCACTTAAAATTCATTCACCCTCCCACTCCTTTGGATAGTTTTGTATGGACTGGTGGGAATCTCATGACTATGGCTATGGGAACAGCTGCTGTTAGATGTCCATTCTGGGTAAAGGGTGTGGTAGCTATAAAATTGTACATAATGAGTGGTCATCCTTGTTCCTGCAGGTGCATAAACTGGAGCCTGAGGCGTGGAAACATGTGGAAGTCATTTATATAGACATTGCAGATCGAAGCCAAGTACTTAGCAAGGTAGGAAGTATTCAGCTGTATGGGTGGCCTTTGAGATGCAGAAGTCACTTATGTCAGAGAAACCAAGGAATCATACCAACCTGAGTCAAAGGGAAGCTCTCTCTTGAGTATTTTATTTTCTAAATGAGTGTTACGAATCACCTTATCTTGACTTGGGGATACCACCAGGCAAATAGTGGCCCAGATATACACTCTTATGCTTCTTGGCTTAATATCCCCACTCCTATCCTCAAAAGATTAGTGGATTTAAAACAAAAACAAAAAAACAAAAACTTTTCATTGAAGTATAACATACATAGCAACGTGAATAGATCCTAAGTGTGCATCTATATACCTCAAACGGAACATCCCCAGATAGTTCTCAGACAGAAACACTAGCCGAGAGGATGGCCCTTTGAGTGTTTTGTCGATTCTGGTTGTTTCCTGTGAGTGGAGAGAAGCAGAGGTAGGGAAGGTTTAATAGGTAATCTCCTTCACTTTGGAAGGTGCTTCACCACTGTATGTGAATGCATGTGATTGTATATCTTTGTTATTTTGATAAGCAGATGCTATAAGGAGTTTAGGTTTTCCCTTGCCCACATTAGTTAATGCAGAGAAACAGCCCAAGAGTAAACTTTTGTTACTGTTAATTAACACACAGCATTGACTGCATTTTAAATCAGTGAAGGGAGATTGACAGCAGTACACAAGAGGATAAAGTCAATACATCGAACATTTCCAGTAGTGATTTTATTAAAACAAGGCAGTTTAAAAACAAAACAGAACAAGCCAGAGAGAGGTGGGACTGGAAGATTTCAGAAATGACTGGCTGATTGTTCTCAGCTCCAGCTGCTGTTTTAGAATTACCTGTTCTTTAAAATTACCCTAAAAAATAAAATAAAATAAAATAAAATTACCCTGCATTGCTCAAGGGTCAACTGTATTTTGAAAACACCTTCCCTGGTGCTCTGGATGTTCACTCCAGGTTTCAAATCCCCATCTTAAACAGTGGAAATCCAAGCCTGCTCACACAGTCTGGTAAAACTGAAAACAAGCCCTGGCAGACAAAATCACAGAGAGCTCTCCTCAGAGGCAAATGTAAACAGTTCTATATCTTGTTTATAGACTTTCCCATGTTTTCTTTGCGCCAAAAGCATCAAGAATGGTATGAACTGTACTGTGGTGGAAAATCTGATCTCTTTCTCTCTCCCTCTCTCTTCCCTGCCCACCCCCCTCCCCCACCCCCAACTTCTGACAGGATTACAAGGCAGAAGAGGACCCAGCAAAATATAAGTCTATCAAAACAGGCCGAGGACCCTTGGGCCCCAATTGGAAGGTGCAATTCACACTCTTACCACCAGGGGGTGCTGGGGCCAGTGTGGTTGGGCCTCCCTCCTGGAGGTGGGGAACTGGGAGGGGGTGGGGGGCGCAAAGGGAGAGCCAGAGGTCAGCTCTTAAGTTACCTGTCTGCCTGTGGGTGTGTTTCTAATACAGCAAGAACTTGTAAATCAGAAAGACTGCCCATACATGTGTGCATACAAACTGGTTACTGTCAAGTTCAAGTGGTGGGGCCTGCAGAACAAAGTGGAAAACTTTATACATAAGGTAAGTGACCAGGGTGGGAGGCCTTCCAGTGTGTTGGTGGGGGGTGTTTTGTCCAAGAGAAGATCATACAACCCATGTGGCTTGTATCCTAGAGTGGCCAGCATCAGGATATATAGGTCTGATTTCCCAGACCCCCACTTCCCCTTGCACCAGACTCTTAGAGTTTAACGCTGTTCATCCAGGGGTACCACATGCAAATGGGAAGGAGACTGAGGCAAAAGAAGGAAACAGGAGGGGGCTTGTTACGATTAAATGGCAAATAAAACTCAGGATCTTTGCTTGACATCAAAAGGCAAAAAGTACTGTGGACCAAATTCTCTAGTACCCTGAATTACTGAACTAGACAAATCTAAGGCTTTTTTTTTCCTTTTTTTTTTTTTTAACAGAATATCAGACAAAAGTAATAACATGTGTAAATGGGAGACCCAGGAAAACTGAGTAACTTGCCCCAGTGGCACCTAAGAAGTCTCTGTAGTCTTCTCTCTGATGTGTGAGAGTCTGGTAAAATTCAGCAACATTTCATAGCTGTTGGCCAGTTTCATTTACTTATTTTTGGCCATGCCACGCAGCACGCATGATCTTAGTTCCCTGACCATGGATCGAACCCAAGCCCTTGGCAGTTGAAGCACAGAATCCTGACCACTGGGCTGCCAGGGACTCCCCCTGCTGCTGGCCAGTTTTAACCTGGTCTTGAGGCTCCAGAGACAAGGAGGAACTTGGCACAGTCATTTTGGGATCTTGGCTCATGGATTGCCTGTCTTGGGCACAGAGCCTTGGGGCAAGCTAGGCACCACTCTCTCCTCGGGGGCTTGTCTGACTTGAGGCCGTACCCATCAGAAATGTGGAGGCAAGGGTCACTGACCTGAGGGATTGGAGGACCAATCCAGATCAGCCAGTGGGGTACCTACAACTCCTCCCCCAACCTTCCCAGTACACTGTGGGTGCTGGCGTGGAGGGCGTGGGCAAGAGGGCTGCCGCAGCGGCCCCCACCTTCCAGTTCTAACTTGGGTCCCTCCTTTTTATAGCAAGAGAGGCGTCTGTTTACAAACTTCCACCGGCAGCTGTTCTGTTGGCTGGACAAGTGGGTCGACCTGACGATGGACGACATTCGAAGGATGGAAGACGAGACGAAGAGACAGCTGGATGAGGTACGTGGGAGGCCCGAGGAGACTCCGGGGCTGTCCGCTAGGAGACTGTCGTGCCGGGGCAGCTCACTGAGGGCACCGTCCTGTGGTTCTAGGAACATGTCAGCGTCCACTGTGGGTAAGGTCTAATGCCAGGCGATATGGGAACTACAAGGAAGAAAGCAGCCTGTGCTCTTGAACTTGCAGTCTAGTCGAGGTCTTGGCATATCCAGAGAGACAGATATGGCGGGCTGTGCTGAATGCCAAGTGAGTAATACAGTTGCCGCAACGGTCCTCCAGAGCCGGGTGGGGGAACCGTGCTGGGCTGCAGAGGCGGAGGTGGCCCCGGGAGGCGGAGGCAGGCTGGGCTGGTCCACGAATAGCGCGCACGTAGCCCACAGAGGACAGCGGCGGAGCGCACACCACAACCCCTTTTTAACGGCGTTGGAGCTGTTTTAGAGTTTGGAGCCTTTGCCCCCGCCTCTTTTTTTTCTTTCTGGCTTGGCATGGTTCCCAGAAGGAGAGCTATCTGCTGCTCCATGGGAGCCTGAAGACCTAGCACCCCTCTTGCCTCCTTTGAGGAATTTGGGGCTGCTTGCCTGCAAGACTCCCTCTGAGGAGACTGTTAGTAAATAGCACTCAGGCGCCCACCAGTGTGAGGCATCATTTGGAGGGCTTCTCCAGGTCTCGGCCCATCTCCTGTGGTTCTCACAACCCCTGTGAGGGGGTGCCGCTGTTTCCCCACACTCAGGTGAGGAGGTAGAGGCGCTGAGAGTTCAAGGCCGGGCCCAGGGTCACACAGCCTGCAGGTGACACAGTCAAGGGAGGAGGAGCCGTAGCACTCAGTCACTCGGCCGCTTCTCCTCCCTCTACATGCCATCGGGGTCTCCTTCCTGCCTCTTGGGGCTGAAAATAAGGCAGGAAGCTCTGTTTCATACGAACTGCCATCCATCTCTCCCTCCTTGCCCTGGCAGGGTTGTCATGGAGTCTGGTGTGTGGCAGGCAGAGCTTTGCACAGCCGTGCCTGGCTCTCCAGCGGGCTCTCAGGTGAGATGCAGGCCCAGGTCCAAGGTGCCCCCCACTACACTGGTGCTCCCGCTGTGCTGTGCTGGTCTTGGTGGAAAGTGGGCCCACGTGCTCTTCCTTGGAGGGGGAGCCCCGTGGGGAATGGATTCTACCCTCCAGGATGACACTTCCGGGCTGACTCACTGGTTGCAGCGGTTTGCTGAGTGAGTTCCTGTTGAAGGCAGATGTTTAAGTTATTCATTCAGCTGCAGTTCCAGGGAAGTGGTAGGATTTTGGACACAAGTCCTGCTTCTGCTAAAGATCTTCAGGAAGCGGTAGGTTTTAATGTCCAGAGCTCTGGCGATTCTAACAGTGTAAGAGAGAAGCCTTGAATCTTGTGGTCACCTGAGTTCTGACCAAAAAAAAAAGAAACAAGTTACCAAATGGAGGAACAGGGACAGAGCCTCTGAGGTTTTAGTCTGCAGCGCCAGTTGCCTGTTGCTGCCAAGCAGGCCAGCATACCCCAGGGTCATGGAAACGTTGGCCAACAGCCAACGTTTAAAAACTCTTGGGATCTAAAGAGTATAAGACTCTTGGGGTCGAATTCTGGGCAGGCTGTCCAGGGGATCTGCTGAGCTGCCTCCCTCAGGTCCACAGCTCGCGGGCACTCGTCCTCAGAGTTCTTCTTCAGTCCCTAGGCCTCGTCTTTGTTTCTCCATTCTGTGGATAATTGTGCCAAAAGTTTGGATGATCTGTATTGTCCAAGATAACTGCAGATGCAGAAATCCCTCCTTGGAACTGGACTTTTTTAAATAGTTGGTGGTGGGAAAGCAAGCAAAACCACTGGGGGCGTGTTCTGGCCCCGTTCGCAGCGGCCTGGAGCCTTTGTGCTGACTGTACTTCTGGCTCACGTGTGGCTCTCCTTTCTTAGTTTTCCTCTTTCTAAAAATACTTCTATCAAAGTTTTATTTTCAGAGGTTTTTTTTTTCCATTTATAAAAAAAGCCACTTCACTGAGGTCTGACATACAGAGAGCTGCACCTATTTAATGTGTACATCTTGCGGAGTTTGCAGATAAACAGACGTTCGTGCAACAGTCGCCGCAGTCAGTACCGTCACCCCACAAGTATTTTCATAGGTTTGAACTCAGGTAGTATCCCACACTTAGGAGGAAGACGCTAGCTTCTTCTGCCCTATCCCCAAGGTTGCGGCCCCAGAAGTAGCCCCTTGCAATCCTTTTTTTTTTGAATTTTTTGTGTTGGGGTATACATACATTAGCTCAGTCATGTCCAACTCTGCAACTGCATGGACTGTATCCCACCAGCCTCTCCTGTCTATGGAATTTTCCAGGCAAAAATACTGGAGTGGGTTGCCATTTCCTTCTCTAGTATTGGGGTGCAGCCAGTTAATGCATACTGTGGTAACTTCAGGTGAACAGTGAAGGGACTCAGCCATACACATACAGATATATCTGAACCCTGTCCTCTCCTCTGGTTTTCATTTCTTCCGTGGATAATTCTGGTTTTCTTAGGAAGTTAGTAAACGCACCCCTCGTTGTTAGCTTAGTTTTGTGTCTGTATCATTAAATTGTGTCTTTGAGTCTCACGCGGGTGCGTGGTTGGGCTGGTTGCCACAATATCAGTAGTTGAGGCTGGTTCATTCTCATTCATTTTGCTCCCACTCGATAGACACTTTAATCTGAAGATCTCTTCAGTTCTGGAAAATGTTTCTGTGTCCCCTGTTTCATGATTTTCTCCCTTCTGTCCCCTTTGTTCTCTTTCTGGAATTTTCTATTGTTGTTGTTAGAAGTTGGACATCATGAATCGACCTTCTAATTTTCTTATTTTTTGTCTCCTTTTTTGTGTGCTTTCTAGGAGAGGTTTTCTGATGTTAACTTTTGTCTCCTCTATTGAATTTAAGACATTCTTAAGCACTTCTTGTTCTGTTCTTGGCATCAGTTTCCTTTTCTGAAGCATGGGGTTTGGTTCTTGCGTTTGGTTTTGAGGTCTCTCTTCCCCCTGAACATTGTTTCCCCTGAGCTCCTCTTCCCGTTGGACTTTGTGTTTCCTCTTAGGGGCTTCCCTCCAATGACTGGGGGTCCTGGGCTGTCCATTCACAGTGAAGAGTGAAGCTCCAAAAAGTGGATGAAGCTCTCTGAATCAATTGTTGTTATTGTTCAGTTGCTCGGTTGTGTCCAACTCTTTGCCACCCCAAGGACTGCAACACGCCAGGCCTCCCTGTCCCTCACCATCTCTCGGAGTTCACCCAAGTTCTGAATCAGTGGCTCGGCTTACTGAAGGGTAGGTAGTCAGATGGTTTCACTGGGACTTCCCACTTCAGGCTCCTGAGTCTGTTTTTCTTGGGCTGCTCATTTTGCTTCAAGAGGACACCCCAGCCTTTTTTTCATGGGGCTGGTCAAGGCCAGCATCTTGGGAGCTGATCTAGGGAAAGGTCCTGGGGGCAGACTGAGAACCAGGGGAGTAAACACAGGACACGCCAGAGCCAAACTCTTCTTTATTTCCACTTGCAAAGAAGTCACCCGTTTCTCACCCCAGCCGCACTCCCTCCACATAGAGGCACCTGGTGCTGCCGGTTGCCAAGCTTCTGGAGAACCTGCGGCAGTAGTGGGTCCGCTCCCTCCCGGCTGCCCTCCTCACCCGCAGCTCCTGCTGCTCTGCAGATTGGTCACCGCTCCTCCGTCCTCCTTTGGTCTTCCAGAATGCTGTTTCCATCTCTTACCTGCTGTTGTCTCCTCCTCTGTTCTTGTTTTCTTTGTAGTTTTCCATCTTTCCATCTTTTTTTCTTTCTTTTTTTTTAATTCCTTTACTGTCATCATGCTAAGCTTTGGAGGAGAAATAGCAGTAAATACTTGCACTGGATCCAGCCTGCCATGATTAACTGCAAGTTTGTGATAGAAATTATGACTGTTATTCTTTAAACCAAGGCATAGCAGTCTGGTGTGAGTGGGTTTTTTGTGAGTTACAAGAGGTCACTATAAGGCCACAGTCACCCCTGCCATAACTCTTGTCCTCTGGGAGGTGAACCCGCCATTCTTGGATGAGGCTCAAGGATTTGAGAAACAAGGGATCAAGAGATTAGGCCTTTGCCCTAAAAACAAAAATGTCAGGAAATGTGTGCCTGTGGGGGAGCAGTGGCTCTCCCTCTCTCCCCTCCCTCCTCTCCTGTCCTGTTCTTAAGAAACGCATAATCTCAAAAGTGGAAGAAAGTACCTTAAAGGTCATTTAGTCTAATTATGTGGCCAGTGCTCGAGTTTTCTCTGCCCTTTCCCCTTAGCTTGTGCTTGAGCACCTCCTGTAATGGGGAACTCCCTGTCTTATGAACATGGCAGTCATAAACATATCTATCTATCCATATTTTTTAATTGAAGTATATAGTTGATTTGCAATAAGTTGCTTTTCTGTGGCTTATGGGATCTTAGTTCCCTGTCCAGGGATTGAACCCAGGGCCACGGCATGAGAGTACCAAGTCCTGACCACTGGACTGCCAGGGAATTCCCACACAGTAACGTACTTTATTATTAATAGAAGCTGACGTTTATGAGGTCTTCCCATGTGCCTGTCACGTGTGGGGAGCTGACATCTGACACGCACTGTCACGACATCCTCTCGGCTACCTGTGCCATGGGTATTCTTTGCAGAGAAGTTAAGGATACCTTCCAGTTCAGAGAGCAGGTACCTGCTGGACCTTGGTCATTAACTCGAGATAATGAGATAGGGAGAAGAGGACTCATTTTAAAAATTGTAAAAAAAAAAACCAACAAAACAGCTTGTTTCCCTGTTTACAGGACTCTCTAGAACATTTGCTGAAAAACAGCAACGAACACATGATTGAAGATCCTGCAGCATTTTCGTCCTCGTCTTCCCCCGTGGGTCTTCTTCTCTAGCTCTTTGGCTCCTCTGATCCCTCCAGCCCATCCCTTCTGGACTTTGTACTTTGGGATGGAGCTCAGAGGCTTCGTGGCACTCTTTGCTCTGTGGGCTCACTTGGCGGGCTTGTCTCTGAGCGTCTCTGTAGACAATCTCCTTTTCCATTTGCTTGAGTCTGAATGTGCCTGTCTCTTTCTCATCACTTTAGTATGGATGAAGAGGGCCCTTGCTCCATCCTCTGGCTTTTTGACTGATGATTCACCATTACTTCTAGATTTTAAGTCTTAAACACTGGACCTATTACCTATCAATTACCTAAACATCCCTGTGCAGTGAAGTGCCTGGCACGATACTACATCCCAGAGTTCCCTGTTTGGGATTGTGATAGACAAGGGTCTTCAGATTAAAACACTCAGTGCCTGGTTCTTGTGCTGGGCTGTGGAAGATTGTATCTGAGATTCCCGTAGTGCCTGCAGAGGGCAGAGCGAGTTCTTCTGAGGCCGAGGGATCCCTGTCTTCTGAAGCTGATGCTGTCCTTGGAGTCTTAATTCCCTCCGCCCTGCCCAGCAGCGATTGACCCCAGAGCAGACCACCTGGAATATTGACCAGCATCTTGAAATAGGGGAGCAGCTTTATTTTCTTTATAAATATTTAAATTTTTTGATATTAAGGTAATGTATAAGCATTAAACAGTTTTTAGGAAAGTAAAAAAATAGAAAAAAATCACTTGTACTCTATTTAAAAACAACCACTATAAACGTTTTAAGAATTCTTACACACTTGGTTCTGATGGTGCTTCACGAGCCTGGGTGGTCCTCTCACTCTTCTCTAAACACTGTAACAGCATTCAAACCAGGAGAAAAGTCCCTCCACATACACGTTTCTCACGTAGCTGCATCTTGCTCTGTACTCTCTGGCCCGTGTTGGATTTTCCTTCATGTTGTTTGCAGGTTTTCATTGTTTATAAATAATGCCATGATGAGAAATTTCTATGCACTCCATTGTTTGGGTAATTAGGATTATTTACTTAGAATAAATTCCTACAAGTAGAATTAGAGGATTTAACATTCTTGTTACTTATTGCCAGATTTCTCCCCCAAAAGGCTGAACCTGTTTATAGAGTAGGCTTCTAAAGAAGTTCAGTTCCGCATTTGCCTTGTGCTTTCAGAACAGGTTTGTGGTTACTATTCAGTGTCATATATGATTTTTTTTTTACTGGCTTAATTTTTTACTTAATTTTTGTTGGAGTATAATTGCTTCACAGTGTTGTGTTAGTTTCTGCTGTACAGCAGAGTGAATCGGCTGTATGTACATATATCCCCTCTTTTTTAGATTTCCTTCTAGCTTAATTTTTTTTACTGAATTTTTTATTTTGAGATGATTGTGAGATTCACATGCAGGGGTAAGAAATAATACAGAGAGGAGATCTGCTTCTCCCAGTGACTACGTCTTGCAAAATGATAATATGATATCACACCCAGGAAATTGACACTGATACTTTTACAAGTTCCTTTAAGTCAAAGGT
This sequence comes from Bos indicus x Bos taurus, assembly GCF_003369695.1. Classification (NCBI taxonomy): domain Eukaryota; kingdom Metazoa; phylum Chordata; class Mammalia; order Artiodactyla; family Bovidae; genus Bos; species Bos indicus x Bos taurus. The sequence goes on along the minus strand of NC_040094.1, from coordinate 23,690,486 downwards.
GTATTTCATACTTATAGGAAAAGCAGTTTTCAAAAGATGCAGAAAAATATTTTTTAAAAAAGAAGAAGACGACCAAATAAATAAATAAAAATAAGTAGAGGAATGAAAGTCCCTTTCTTCCAGCCCCTGGCCTCATTGCCTAGAGCAAAGCCCTGCTAAAAAGAAATCATTCAGGACCGGAGCTTCTGTTTTTGTGTTCCTTGACTGTATGTGCATAGATAGCCGGTGATGGCTTGATCCGAGGAACACTATAAACGTTAGATAAAATCTCTCATTTTAGGCCCCTGAAAACAAGAAATAAGCATTCTTAGAACATTTCATTGTAAGAATGAAATAATGCATTTTTATTTCGGTGCACCCTCTGTGGGGGGACCTTGTCTTTGAGAGTAAAGGAAGCTATTGTGTTTCCTGATAGGAAGTTGCATCTTATTTCAAGCAATAGGAGAACAGGACCTGGCTTTGCGTTAGTAAATGCAAGCCAGGCAGTGAGCTCTCAGGGTCTATAGGTATCTGCTTGAAACCCAAAAGCTTTGCTCCCATAATACTAAATCTTAGCCTCTTTGATTATTGAAAATGTACATGAATGGTCATTAGTGAGCAGCCATGTAATGAGTGCATTTCTGTCTTCTTTCACATTTATTTATTTGGCTGGCTGCGCTGGGTCTTAAGTTGTGGGCACTCCAGATCTTTAGTTGTGGCATGTGGGATCTAGCTCCCTGACCAAGGATCGAACCCAGGTCCCCTGCATGGAGTCCTAGTCACTGCACCACCAGGGAAGTTCCCATTTTTGGTTTGGGGGGTGGGGTAGGGGGTTTTGTAATTATTTTGAAGGACTTTCTTTTTTTGTTGTTGTTTTCTGAAAGAGTTTCAAACTTAATGAAAATGACAAGAATACGAAGGAAAGGGTAAGACAGCGTCCACCAGCGCACCCTCCTAGTCTCAGTCTGGCGCAGCCTCTGTTTTCTGGGAGTTCCATGACCTTGACATTCGTGGAGGTGATAGGCTAGTCATTTTGTAGACGGTGTTTCAGTTGGGGTTAGTCCAGTGCTTCTGCGTGATTAGATCCAGCGTCTGTATTTCAGACCAAAAGGTCACAGGCTCGGTGTTCTTTTCCTTGTATTCTGCCTGTCCTTCTTGTCCAGTCCGGGTGAAGTTACCTTTATTTACCTGGGTGTGGTCATCACTCTTGGGGTGCTGCTGAGCCCAGACCTCCTCGTAGGATGGCGTGGAGGGATTTTAACATCTGTAGCTATTTCTATCTCTCTCTGATCTATTACGTTCACACAAATACTTCCAATTCCGACCTCACACCACAAGGGTAACTTTCCGTCTTTTAAAAAATTTGACTCAAGAAAAATCTTGAGTTTGTTAAGCTCTTATAAAGTACTTTATTAATTACTATGGATAACCAAAGTTATAGGAGCAATATCAATTTAAAGCTACCATTCAGGAAAGTGAGTTTTGAGCAAAATCTACAGGGAAGAGGCATTCCAAGAGGGAGCTAAGAACTGTCACTGCTGTGGCTTTGGGTTCAGTCCCTGGTCAAGGAACTAAGATCCCACAAGCAGCTCAGCACAGCCAAGGAAAGAAAAGGATTTTGAGAAAACTCTAACCTGAAAGACCAAGCTGCGAGCTTAGATATAATCACAGTAATCATTATCAGTAGGGAGTGACTATGGGAAACTCTGGGGAGGACCGGGAGGATGTTTTTCTCATGTTCAGGTTCCACGTGGGCTCAGTGATTTATAATAGTTAGGGGGGCGGTAAACAATGGTCATGGGTTTGAAATGTGGCAGGAAGTATATTCAAAGGTGTTTCCCAGTGGAAAGCTACTACTGATGAGATAGAGTCTCTGAATAATGTGGCTGAAGTCTAGTGAATAAAGCACAACTGAGGAGGCTGTAGCTTAAACGTGCAGCTTCTTGAGTGTTATGTGCACACATGGCGTGTTCGCTATGCTATTTAGAACAAAGACATAACAGGACTGATAACATGTACAGCGTTCCAAGCACTCCTCTGTGCTAAGTACTCTCCCTGAATAGCTTAATCTTCATTACAACCCCATGACATATGTAGTGTCTATTATTATCTCTATTTTTATTATTACAGAAATTGAGGCTTAGAGAGCAGTGAAGTAACTTGTTCAAGGTCACAATTTAGTGATGAAGCCAGAATGTGATCCAGGCAGTCTGATTCCAGCGCCTATGCTCTGAGGGGCTCAAAAGTTGTTGAATGAGTAAAGGCTGATACCTGGCACAGAAAATTCATGGACAGTGAGGACATGTCTAATGGGAAGTTATAATAGACATGTTATAGACATCCTGCAATTAGAAACTGTTTTCAAGTTGGAAAGGATTTGAGAGCAATCACCAGCACGGTGTTCCCAACAAGAAGTTGTGTCCACTGCTGTTGAAAGGTGCAGGGGACAGGGACCACTCAGTGCTCCCAGAGAAGACCCTGTTCTGTTCTCTAGCAGCCTCGCACTTCTGCCAAGCTGAGCTCTGCCACCTGCACTCTCCATCCCTGTGCCCACTTGGCTGACTGGGCAGACTGGCCAAAACCTCTTTTTTTTTTTTGGCCATGTCACACAGCATGTGGGGTCCTCCCCAACCGGGGATGGAACCTGCGTGCACACACACACACACACACACACACACACACACACACACATAAACACACACCCGCCCTGGAAACAGGCAAGTCCCAGGTGAAGCCTCTAAGCAGAGCCCAGGAAAGGGAATTGCTGTTCCCTCTGCCTGAAATGTTTCCTGCTGCGCCCTCACCCCCACCCCCCCACCGCCGCCCCTGAATACCCACAGGATTTCCTGCCTCATTTCCTTCAGGTCTCTGCTTAGACGTCACTTATCAGAGAGGCCTTCCCCAGGCAGCTCATAAAACAGCACCTCCCCTGAGCCATTCTCCATCCCAGCAACCTGCAGCCCCATCTGACGTGGACTAGTTTCTCTGTCTTCCCCTTACTTTGTCCCAGAATGTAAGCTCCCTGAGGAGAAACTTGGTCTGTTTTGGTTCATGGCTGAATCTTCAGGCTGGGAACCGTGCCTTGCCAAAAAAAAGATGCTTCATAAATATTTGTTGAATTAATGAAAGAAAGAGAGGAGCTTAAGAACTAAACCCCAACACTGAGACGCAGGGGAGAGAACTAGAGATCATGGCCGGTGGGAGCAGTGACAGAGCTATAAATCGTGTGGCATTGGCCCTGTGTACGCAGAATTCAATTCTTCCGATTTGCTTTGTGCGCAAAATACATGCTCTACCCTATCCGCTGGCAGGCTTGAGGAGGAGGAATTTGTGCCTGTGGTGGAGTTCCAGCAGCAGCAAACACCTTGCATTTCTCCTCTTTTCTGTTGCAGATGAGACAAAAGGACCCAGTGAAAGGCATGACGGCGGATGACTAAAGCCACTCCCCCCTCCTGCACCGTATGTACCAAGTTTCTCACTGAGTGCATCACAGACGCCAAAATCAGTCATCAGTCTGGGTCCTCGCCTCTTTCCTCATCCTGCCCTCTAGTTGTAATGATGGTTGTGGTGCCAGAGAGCTCTCGGGCTTCCACTGAAGGAGATGATGGCTTTCAAGACATTTCAGGGATCCATGGGATTGGATACAAACCCACTAGAGACGGGCAGGGGGTGGGATGTGGGGCTGGAAGGGGGCAGCGGATGAGAATCAGAGCTTATCTGCACCTAATTACTCTTCCTCCCGTGAGGGGAGCCATTTCAAGTGGAAGCTGGGCTTCTGGTTGCCCCTTTACCCCCTGGACCAGAGCCGTTCCCTGCCCAGCCCTTGGAATATTCGCTGCCCAGACAGCTTTTCCTAGTGGTCCTCGCTGGGTCTGGTGCTTCATTTCCTTCCTCTCTGTACCCTCTGATCCCAGACTGTCCCCATCGGAGACAGCACCTTTCAGGTACTGGGAGAGTATTTCTGCCCAGGCCGTAGGACCAGGTTGGGATGTCCCTTGTTGCACATGGTCATCCCTTCCCAAGATCCTTCCTTCTGTCAGCTCCCAGAGCCTCTAGACTTGCTCTTACTCCAGCAGCTCAGAGGGGCTTAGGCACGGAACGAAAGGCCTGGCCCTGCTCCCCATCTGGCTCTGAGAAAAAATAATGTTATCCAATAAAACCTGGCTGCCTAGCACTGGGGGGCCCAGGACTCAGCCGCTGTGCCACGAACCTCTGCTTGTTTCCTGCCCCGCACGCTTGAGGAGACCTTCCGGGAGATGAGAGGGTAGGACAGGACGGGTGGTGGCGACGCCAGCTTCTTGTCCCCGCTGGGACCTCAGTCCCCTCCCTCTTCACCCCCCACCCCCGCCCCTCACCCCGCCCCGCTCTGCCTGGCATACTTCCTCCTTTTGAAATTCCCCCGTCCATGATTTAGTGTTTCTGTTTTCTTTCTCTTCCAGTTTTGCAAGCCAGTGGTCAACAGGAAGGCCCAGCAGCTCCACGCTCCCGAGTGACAGGCCATCTCCGGACGCAGCCTTCTGTGCCCATTCTTCAGGCAACTCTGACCCCTTACCGTAGCTAATTCTAGATGCCCTTTACTGTTGTGAACAAATAGACCGTCTGGTATTATGCAGCCCGTGTGAGCGGGAACCTGCCCCTCTGAGATGTGTGGCGTTGTAGGCGGCTGTATTTACAGCGCCTCCCTCTTCAACCATTGTGTTCTTGACCCATTTCTGTGTGCCCTGCCCACCCCCCTTTATTTCCAAGTGACATTTTTAGTCTTTGAAAATAGCTACCTTTTGTGATGTGGTGATTTAAACGATTTACTTTGTTTTCAACCTTGGGATAAACTGAAGTGTTTGGCTTCCTGGGCAGGTCTTCGCAATTTTGAGTGCTCACAGGGGGAGAGGGGATGAGGCAGAAATAGATTTGTTTCCCCCCCAGTTGCCCAGAACATCAGTGTGGCTTCGTAATTCTGATCTCTGCTCCTAGGAACCCACTGTTAAGAGTGCTCTAGGCACCATGGAAGTACCCAAGGCCCAGCCAGTCTGTTTTGAAAATTAAACAACAGATAACCCCTGCTCCAGTCATCGCATCGCTGGTCACTCGTCTTAGAAATACCTATGGCTCCTTGGCCCTCCTGTTGCCTACTCTGTCTGAATCTCTGCAGAGCCTGTAATATGCCCGGGTCAACTCTCCTGGAGGGGACTGTCCCACGTGGCCCTTAGAATTGAGTCTGCCCCATATATACCTAATAGTGTGCCCACCCCCCAGCTCCCACCATCCCCAGGAGCTCTGTGTCCACACTCTTCTTCCCTTTTGGGCTGGTGCTGCCACTCAGCAATAACCCCCTCCTCTCTGTGCTTTCTTAGATTCCTGTCCTCTGTCTGAGGCTGGTCAGGACACAAGGGGTCTTGATCTTTTCATGCTGCACAAAACAAGCATGCAAAAAGCTTTTTCCCAGAACACGTTCCCCCCTCCTCTCCAGTGGCCGGAAAGGATCAAGATCTCAGCTTGTCCTGCCCCCATGCAGAGTTCTGCCCTGGACAATCAAGAGCCAGGAGTGATCGCAGTGGCGAATTCTACCAAAGTTGGCTGGTGTGAAAGCCCAGGCCTGCGGGGGAGCAGAGGCTGCTGAGGGCTTCCTAGTCGCCTGTGACTTGGCAGCGCTGGAGTACGCCTTCCCAGTGGGAGAATCTGAGATAGCCGTGGTGTCACTTGACATCTCCCGAGCCTCGTGAAGTTTGTTGGCCAAGTGTGCAGTGACTCAAGCTAACGAGAGACCAAATCTCTGTTAGGGGAGCAAGAAGCAGAATGGGATGATCTGTCCTTAGGTTTTTGTCAGTTTGTTTTGCCTTACTGATTTCTAAGTGCAATAAGGGAGTGTCACGTCTGGGACTTCCTGATGGCTGCTTCCCTGTGGCCCCCCTGGGGCAAGGCAGGGGGGACAGGTTCAGCGTGGTTAGCTCCTGCCTTCACTGAGTCCCCTCTGGGACCACAAGATACCCCAACACACCTTCCTTTTAGTCTCCGGACCTTGTGGGGTCTATAGTAATGGATCTGGGGCAATTCATTTGGTTATTAGCAGCCCAACTGCTGGTCGCATTTGACAGGGCAAGTTGAAGTGGCATTCCTACTGGAGAAAAATGTACATGTTTTCCTACAAGTTCTGTAATAGCTGTAATTATATTTGTGCTTAAAGCTTTCCCTTCTTTCATTCATCAACTAAGTGAAGTCCAGATGTGCGTTAGCCTGGGAGAAACAAGCAGTGATAATGGAAGCAGACGATTGTTTACGTGGTTTGAGGGTCAGCAGATGTTGGTCTTCTTCCTTCAGTTCTTCTCTGAGATTCATACATATCACTCCAACTTGGGGAGCAGCGGGGCTTGCTCTTTGTGGGCCTTTTCTCTAGCTCCACCTGCCTCCACCTGTTGCCCCAGTTCAGCATCCATGTGAGCTGATTCAGAGGTCAGCTGGATCTGGGGCTCCAGTCCACATCAGCGTAAGGAGGGATGAGCCTGGTCTATTCTGTCCCCGTGGAGAGTGTCGCTGCTGGGCAATGATACCTTTTAAGTACCTCCCTTCCCTTCTTACTTACCCTGCCCAAACTGACTAGCACTCAGAGGGGCTTAGGATGCAAGGCTTAGCTCCAAGGGTAGTCTTTGAGGATGTGCCATGCCCCTTCAGACCAGCTGCTTCCATCGGATTTCCAGGGCTGCAGTCCCAGTTGGAAGCAGCGGTGCCTCTGGGGGATGAGGGGTGCTGGGCTCTGGGCTTCTCACGGAGAGGCGTAGGGGACAGGGTCAGTATTGTGGGCACGTGTATATCTTCCCCAATTCTCTTACAGTCCCTGCTGGGACTCCCTGACTTATTTTGGTTGGTTCCTAGTGCTACTTCTTTTACAAAATACACTTTGTAGACCTGATTAGATTACCTTGTTTATTTAATGTGAGTTTGTGCCTTTTTGTCTCAATCTTCCAATACAGGTATATTGGGGGAAAAAAAAAGCAGTCTAATAAAATCCTAGACAGAGCTGTCTGGAGTCCAGCTTATTGGTGATGTTCTCATGTCTATTTTACAACTTAGATATCCTCAAACTCTTGCTGACATCCCCCATTTTACCAGGGAAGGATTAGAAAGATCCAAGATACCTCTAGAAATTGTGGCACATGGATTTCTGTAAACTAAGACAATCGCTCATCATTTTACTTATACAAACATCACATACCTGAAAGTATTTGGGCCATTTTCTACTGGTAGTATTTGCTTCTTGCTTTTGTCTCTCCTACTCTCCACATCTCCCTTTATCCTTCCTACCAAGCAAAACATTTAAGGGAGTTCTTACCCTGGCTTCTGGGTCTGAACCTTACGAAGTATGTTTGTAAAATTGTCGTGCATTTTTCTTGGGAGAGTCATGGTTCTCATCAGATCTTCAAAGGAATCCCATGCACGGTCCTGCCTCGCACCCCCAAAAGACTAACAACGAATCAGTGATTTGAAGGAAATCATCATCTTTGGCACAGTAAATAATCTTCATGTTTGGGCATAGATAGAGGTAGTGACTTATTTTTCGTTCACCAACGGCTTATTTTCCGAGTCCAGAAGCCCCTAAGTGTCCAAGGTGTAGCAGTGTGCACGAGTCTGGAAAGAGGAAAACACCTGAACGTTGAAAGTGGAGAACTGGAGGCCCTCAGTGGCCTAGAGGAGGGAGGTTACCTGTAGCTGGGGGGTAAGAGTGGATTACAGGCCGTACAGTGGCTGGCTGCGTCCCATCCGGATCGCTCTCTGCCCCTCCGGGCGTTGGGAACCTGTAGAAATAGGTGCCCTAGGACCCAGACACCCCACTCGCCGATAGTGAAAAAGGACGCGCTGGGGAGGGCGTGGCGTCGACTTCCGCCGGAGGACAGCCCCTCCCGGCCAGCCTCGCGCGGGGCAGCCTGGGAGCTTCGGGGGCGGAGTCTAGGCCGCCGCGCCCCGCGTGCCGGGCAGTGTTGCGTCGGGTTCTGCTGATACGGGGACACGCCTCTCTTACGTCCCCGGTCCCCTAGGCCCCTTTCCCTCCGCCTTTTCCCGTTTCCCGCTCCTTGGAGAGTCCTGCCTCTTCCTGCGGACCCGCCACCCAGAGTCCTCCGTGCGCGCCGGCCCCGCCTCTTACGGAAGCCTAGTCGGAGGGTCGGAATCCGGAAGAAAAACAATCGGGAGTGTGAGCGGACCAGCACCTGCTTCCCAGAGAGAGCCGATCGGGCCAGGACCGGCGAGGTTCAAGCCGGCCGGGCCACTGCGTGGGGACGATGGAGGCCATGAGCCCACGGACCGAGCCGAGATGCAGAACGCTCAGGTGAGGAAGGCGGCTGCCGGCTGCCCGGGGCGGGATCGCTACCTCCGACCCAATCAGTGCTGCGGGTCTGGGCCAGAACCGGACTGGGAGAGAAGGGGCCAGACCAATAGGTTGCTTCTAGTTCAGAGGCCTCTCACATTCTCCCAGGCCAGTATCTAAGAGGGCTATGTTGGGCTCAAACCCCGCGCCTCCTCCAAACTCAGGCCTCCAAGCTCTTTCCCACTTCGGCGCCCCTAGCAGGTGTCCCAGTTAGATTCTGGAGGAGGCAGCAGTGTTAGACTGTTTGAAGTTAAAGCTATAACAAAGCATTCTCTCCTTAGATCTAGAGTAGAAACCTTGTTCTTTAGATCAGCACATACATCATGGGATCTGCCTGATCCCGTTATGACCTCCTGAAGTCCACAATCAGATTTAGATAAGATCCTTTAGTGAAGTGATAAAAGCTTGGTCTCATGCTTGCTCATTAACAACGCTAATCACCAACTTAGTGCCAGTCACGATGCAAGGATTTGCTGCTAATCGTGGGACCTAACAGTGGGAACAAGAAATCCCTGCTCTGGAGGTCCTTAGGAAAACAAGGAGCCTTGGAGTAAAAGAGCTACCCTTTAATCCTCCGTTGGACAGCAGGGGGAGATCGTAAACAAACGAAGCGCAGAACCTCTGGCTGAGTGCCTGGGAAGGTGGTTTTCCTATTGTTTTGTTGATATTCAAAGGGAACGGCAGGAAGTTGCTTTAAACTGGCCAAGAATTTCTTCAGGTTGTGCTTTTTAGAATTTGAACGTCTAAGAATGGGGATCTGGTGGAGAAAAGACGTTTGGGAGAAATCCTGCCCTTTTCTTCTCGCCCCCATTTTAAATCTTCTGCTGTTACACATCCTCCTCCTAATGGTGTGCCTAGGACTTACCTGGGGCTTGCTGGCTCTTCTTGGTCTCTGTGGGGTTTTAGCCCCTGCCTGCTGTGTATGCGGCAGTCTGGGGGCTTCCCAGGAGCACTGCTATAACTGTTCAAATGAAGAGATTTTCAAGTCTCTCTTTCCCCTGAGCCTCTGAGGAAGCCAGTGTTATTGAGAGCTGCTGATTAGATCTGTTGTTTCCCTGGGGTTTATATGAAGCTGCGTTGGATGTTATCCAACTGATGGTTTTTCCCCAAATCGGGTAGACTCTTGAGAAAGATGTTGGGAAACCTGTTATTTAGAATCTTGTTAGCCTCTCTGAAATTCCCCTGTCTTGCTGTACTCAGGCCTCTCACAAGGTGAAAACTGAACCTCTAGGATCTTTCTGGTGGTCCTGGGACCCCATGGATTGAAGAGTGGGGGGTGGGAAGTTTCTGACCGAGCCACAGATGAAGGACTATTGGAATTAATAAAGTCCTCACTGTCCACCCCATTCACACCCCTTCCCTTGCCTGACTCCAAAACCTTCGGCACCGCTCGTTGGCAGCTCTGCTGGTGTCAGCAGCACAGGTGCCGCCAGCCGTGGGCAGCTGTATACCTGCACGGAGGAGCCGATCCAGGGTGGGCATTTCCTGCTTCAAGGGACAGAGGGCTTGAAGATGAAGGGCTTGTAGTTCAGTGCCCCAGTTCCTTCCAGTGGATGCAGAAAAACACACATTTCCCCATTCTGACTACAACAGATTATGGTCCAGCCCTTAGCAGGAGCAGCCCCCAGTCTATTACCTGGACGAGGTCTCATCCTCCTTCCTCCATGGCTTCCCTTCTCAGCATACATGTTGTGACATGGAACGTGGCCTCTGCAGCACCCCCTCCAGACCTCAGTGATCTGCTTCAGCTGAACAACCTGGACCTGGACCTGGACATATATGTCATTGGGTAGGTGTCCACAGGACCTGTCACGCATGCCTATATCTGAGATCAGGATCAGGTAAGCCTGACCAGTCCCAAGTTGTCCCCACAGGGAACCACTATAACCTGTTCGCCCTCGCCCTGGAGTGTGAAAGCCAAGAACTTTCAGCCTGCATCAGAGCCAGGCCACATCTGTTGTCCTGGGTCAGCAGTGGCAAGGGGCTGGCGAGCAGTAGCCACAGGGGAGGCAGAACCCAGCGCTGGACAGTCGGCTGAGGACAGTGCTGGGTGTTGGAGCAGAGGCAGGGCCCTACAGGCCAGGGGGCAGGCCTCTGATCTGGGATGGGCAGTTTGCAGGAACTGAACTGTGGGATCATGAGCCTCCTTTCCGACACTGCCTTTGAAGACCCATGGAGCAGTTACTTCATGGACGTGCTTTCCCCTCTGAGCTTCGTCAAGGTAACTTGCAAGTTCGTGGGCAATTGGGAAATGTGTCTCACCTCTTATTACTAATCCCTAGTCCTTTGTCTCCCAGTCCAGCTTTCATGCTGTTACCCTTTTATTTAAAGACCCAAACCCCAGTTGCACCTGGTTCCCTGGGGCTCCTGCCTGCCTTGTGTCTTTCTGAAGTAGCTGGGGCTGAGCTGGGACCCCAGGGGCTAGTTTAACACCTTGATATTTTTCAGGTTGGGAGAATTCCTTGGGGAGATGCAGCAGGGCTTAGTAACACCTGATTGCCTACCCCACCCCCAGCCTCCAGTCTCTACTCAAAGACCCAGCCTGAAATCTCAGAGTATAATAATAATTGCCACTGTCCATGGCTTGCTTATTGGTGGTGGTGTTTTATTGTTCACTCAGTCGTGTTTAACTCTTTGCAACCCTGTGTCCATTGAGTCGGTGATGCCATTAACCCATCTCATCCTGTCTTGCCCCCTTCTCTTCCCACTTTCAATCTTTCCCAGCATCAGGGTCTTTTCCAGTGAGTCAGCTCTTGGCATCAGGTGGCCAAAGTATTGATGCTTCAGCTTCAGCATCAGTCCTTTCAATAAATATTCAGAGTTGATTTCCTTTAGGATCAACTGGTTTGATCTCCTTGCTGTCCAAGGGACTCTCAAGAGTCTTCTCCAGAACCACAGTTTGAAAGCATCAGCATTATAAACAAACTCTTTATATACATTATTTAAAAATCTTAACTATTCTGAAATATAGGTGTTGTATGGATAAAACCAAGACTCAGAGATCATGACAGATTTGGATCCAGATCTTTCAAACTTCATAACCTGTGTCCTTAACTACTGTACTTCATTACTGTTCTGGTGATCTCGAAGGTTGACAGGTATCCTATGACTCTCCTGCTGGTATCAGAGGGTGTCCTCTGATCTTAAGAGACATGCACCTCAAATCCTCAGAGACTCAGAGGTTAGAAGAGACACATGTGGAGGAGAAGGGTTCTCAGTCTATAAGGCCAGTATTCTTTGGGAAATCTTTTTTTTTCTTTGAGAAATGTTTAGACCATAGGAGAATCTGCAGGAATGCTCTAGATTGCTGAATCTTACTTGTCTGCCCTGCACAGCTAAGAGATGAAACACAGTCCCACTAAAAATACCTCCAAGAAGCATTGCTTCTCAGAAATACCAGAATTCCTTTTTTCCTTTCCCTGGGTGATTGGATTGCTTCAGAATTCACTCCGTTACCCTAATCTGCCCAGAGGTGCTGAGGCAAGAGCTGTGAGTCCTCTGGAGGCGGGCAGAGCCAGGAGGTCACATCAGATGTGATCCTGCTGCTGAGGCTAAAAGATGCCAGTCCCCAAGCCCTTGGCTCCCTCCAGATTGAACTAGGGCCTCTTCCTGCAGACTTGGAGCTGGCCCCTCTCAGAGGGCAAAATCACTTGTCTCTTACCACCCACTCCCTTCCCAAGACTGGAGGCCTCTTTGTACCTCGGCTCACTGGCAAGGGATCGGTGGGATGGACTTGAGCCAAGGAAATTAGCTCATCCTGTGGCATGGACACAGCTCACTCTCTCCATGCGGCCTACCGAGGCTGGGAGACCAGCCTGAGGGCCTGGCAGGCACCCACAGCAAATACCCCTCCTTTGCACGGCCGAGAGTAGAGAGTAGAGGTGAAGGGCGAGCCCTGCCTGCAGCCTGTTCCTGGGGCCGGAAGTTGCTGGCCACAGGTTGAGAAGCCTGGGGCTGATCCCCTTTGCGGGCTCCTAGGCTCCCAGCCTCCCTCCTTCTAGTCCCTTCCTTAGCTCCTCCTCCTTCGTTTCCTCCAACTAAAACTTCCCCTAGGAGTCTCCTGCCTTTCCCCATAGCCCCACCCTTTCTCCCAATCTGAAGTTTTCCTGCCCCACCCCCACCTCCATCCTCCCTGCCCCACCCCCACTTCCCTCCTCTTTCAGAGTGGGCTCTAGTCTGTGGGGCGGGGCTCAGTGGCCCAGACCTGCTCTGTGGGATCAGATTAATCTTGAAACTCTTCCCAAATCTTTCTCAGTTCCCTGGGAGTCAGCCCCCACCACCCCCAGGAGCCAGCCCTTCCCCACTCCCATTGTCCTATTTGCTTTCGAAGGGGAGAGACCAAGATAGGGGTGGAAAGTGAAGTCGGGGACACATTTGTAGCAACCTGTGCCCAGCTCTGGGTGCTCACGCCTCCCTCCCTCCGTCTTGTGTTCAGGGTTCCCCCTCCCTTGACTCTTCCACCATCCCAAAGCTCCTGGCCTGTGGGATCAAGTTTCATAATTCCTGGAAGGCCCCAGTACATGCTCCCCACCCGGGGATTTCCTCCTTGGCCTCTGCACCTCATGCTCCGGAAATAGCTACTCGGGTGGTGGGTGTAGACAGCCTGAAGCTGTGAGAGGGTCACAGGCCCATTCCCACCCCACCTCCACGGCCGCTGAGCGAGGGGATTCTGGCAGTCCTGGGCCTTTGACATTGCTATTCAAAGTGGTCCTGCTGGTTCCTTAGTCTCCTTGAGCCTCAGTCCTTCTTCAGAACAGGGACCCTTCTTTCAAAAGTTGGCCAGAATTAGCTGTTTCCCCCAACCTGCGACTCGTCCTCTGTGCTCACTCTCATCCCCTCTGCGTGGCATTCACGGACACCAGCTGCTCATAGTCTGTATTATTTTTCAGTAGCGTTTTCTTAGTTGTTTTTCCCTGAGCTATAATGTATGGAGAAATGAAGTGTAGAGTCTGGTGGATTTTTATTCGTATATGTAGCCACGCTGCCACCCATCAAATCAAGATACAGAGTATTTCCCGCTCTCTCATGCTCATGTCCCTTCTCTGCATTTACTTTCAAGAATCCTTAAAGTAAAAATTAATATCAAGAACTACCAGTTAATCCAGCATCTTTAAGATAGATTCCTGCTTTATCGATGAGAAAATAGACTTGTCCGGCATCAAATACTAACAGCCTGAGCTGGTTTCTGAACGTAGATCTGGCCCTTAGCCATTTTCCCATAAAGCATCTCAGAAGTTCTTTGAGCCCCTCCATGCACGGTACCCGTGGGAGCTCAGGAGGGCACTAGGGAGAAGGGCACCATAAGTGGGCTGGAGCGGAAGAGTCAGTGCCCTCCTGTTGGTGGGATGTCTCCACCCGCTGCAGAGCCCCCAGATTGCCTCATTTGGCAGCTGAGACTCCATCGGCACTGAGATGCCGTAGACCCCTGGGGCAGGACATCCATGTGGCTCAGGGCTCTCAAGGGCTCCCGGCACAGGCCCTAGAGGGACATGAATGACTGTCACCCTTCTGTCCCGCAGGTCTCCAGTGTCCGCATGCAAGGGCTCCTCTTACTGATCTTTGCCAAGTACCAGCATTTGCCCTTTATCCAGGTCCTGTCTACTAAATCCACCCCCACCGGCCTCTTCGGGTACTGGGTAAGGACTGAGCTGTTTTCTGAGTCAGGAGCTGGGGGCCTTCTCTCACTGGATGGGGTAGGGCTGGGGGCTTTAGAGCTGGGCAACTGAAAAAGGGAATGAATGAATTGAAAAGAGGGGGTGAAATGAATCTTGGCACTCTGTCCAGGCCAGTGCCCCGCATAGCTGCCTTCCCTCCTCTGGGGGGCCTAGTGTCCCTGGGACGGCAGGTAGGTGAGCTGGGCTCTGCGGAGGTGAGTGTCTGCTGACCCTGGGAGATCCCGCAGGAACTGAGACCATCTGCCCTCAGGCCCCAGATGGGAAAACAGAGGTGTGTCCCCCCCCTTCCTGCCCACCTACCAGGGGAACAAAGGGGGTGTCAACATCTTTCTGAAGCTTTACGGCTACTATGTCAGCATCATCAACTGCCACCTGCCCCCCCACATGGCCAACAATGACCAGCGGCTGGAGCACTTTGACCGGATCTTGGAGATGCAGAATTTTGAGGCACAGGATACCCCCAACATCCTGGACCACGAGTGAGCGTGCTGCTGTGAACTGTGCCCGACCGTCTCCCCCAGGCCAGCCCCGCAAGCCTGCTTTGCCCGGTCACTGCTCCCCCACCAGAGGCAGTCTGCCCCCATCTCCCGCCCTCTCGCAGCCTCTTCCCTGATGCCTTGTCTCCTCTCCAGCTCTGCCTGCCTGGGGTCTGGGACCCCTTCCCTTTCCCTGGCCCCTCTGTCCTGCCTAGAAATTCTGGATGCTTCCAAACATCCCAGGTCAAGAACCTTGTGGCTCCTGAGGTCCCCAGGAAGGGCTGGTTCTCAGGTGTGCCCTCTGGGGCACCTGGTGCCGGGTACCCGGCTGGGGAATGGAGGGAGGGCTAGAGCCTGCTCCATGTTTGCCACTTGCCCCTCAGTGCTGGTCCTTTTGGCTCAAATGGCCGGTGGGGCCAGGAGAACAGGCCCGTTGGGGCCCGCCCTTGTCTTTACCTGATCCTCCCTCAGCCTCTGGCTTTTCACCCGCCCCCCGAGCCTTCTGCCCCCTGGCAGCCCTGCAGTGAGCGGTCAGAGCCCCTGTGGTCTCCTGCCTGCTCTGACCCCATCACAGACCTTCAGGCTGCCTGTCTTCCTTTCTTTCTGAAGCCTCATTCTCTGGTTTGGAGACATGAACTTTCGGATTGAGGACTTCGGGTTGCACTTTGTTCGAGAATCCATAAAAAATCAGCGCTACAGTGACCTGTGGGAGAAGGATCAGGTATCTGAGAGGGGGGATCTGAGCCCAAGAGAGGAGAGTTCTGAGCCCAAGGCCAGGGAGGTCAACAGGAGGTGTGGGGAGGTTCCCTAGCGCCCGTTCTCTTTTCCCAAGCCTTCAAAAGTCCCTGACCCCAGGCAGGGCAGAGTCTAATAGGCCTTGGCTGCTGGGAGTGGGGCATTCAGGCTTATCTGGCCAGCCTGGTCTCCACCTGGAGGCGCTCCAGCACCAGGTGTGTGTGAGGTCAGGGAGCGAGCAGGGCTTTGGCCTGCTGGCCCTGCACCAGCCCTCAATGTCCCTGTTGTCTTTCCCACTCCCAACCTGACTTGCCTCCTGGAGGATGAGATACCACCCATTGGGATACCCTGCCTACCCCAGCCTCCCCTCTGATACACTTCTGCTAGTGGCTCCTAGGGAAATAGAATTCAGAGCCTGGTCCCTGTGGTTCAAGGACTGGGAAGTGGCAGGCGGCTCTCTGCCCTGGGACTATGGGGTGGGCGTGAGGGGGTGATGTTTGCGTTTGCATTCAACTGCTGTCCTGGGGGTGGGGTACAGGGCTGGGGCAGTGAGGAGCAGTCTAACTGGGAGGGCACCGCCAGGTTTGAGTCTTGCCCCACTGCGATGGCAAGTGCCAATCCCTTTTCCTCCAGCTCAGCATCGCCAAGAGACACGACCCACTGCTGCGGGAATTCCAGGAAGGCTCCCTGCTCTTCCCACCCACCTACAAGTTTGATAAGAACTCCAACAACTATGACACCAGGTGAGGGGGCCCCGCCGGGAGAGGATGTGCCTGTCGCAGATCTGGGCCTGGGAAGTCAGACCGTGCTGGCCCTTGTGATCAAGGGAGCCACCTTCAGTTAGAAGTGTTGGGGGAGCAGGACTAGATCCAGCCATCACTCCTCAGGAGTGGTGCCTCTGCACCCCTGATGATATGCTGATTATGGGAGCTGTCCCAGGAGGGAGCAGGAAGGGGAGCTGGGGCCGGGGCAGGTAGAGCCAAAGGGGAGGGAAGACGGCTGATTGCTGACTGCAGGGCAAGGGAGATCGGGGAGGGACTATACTTCAGCATCCTTTAGACTCCTGCCCTGCTGCCCCCTCAGGGCTTTCTGGTCCTGCCCAGATGATGGTGGGGACAGAAAGCTTGGCTCAGCCAGTCACTGGTGTTAAGTAATCCTGCCCTGGCTGTGAGTGGGTTGGGTACTAGTTAAGGAATATGAGTGGGAGTTGTCAGTGGGGCAGTTAATGGGGAACAATGCAGAGATAGTGCACCTGGTTAGAAATCAGAAGCACAGTTTGTGCTTTATCGGCAGCATGACCTTGGTCATAGTATTTAAGCCTCAATTTTTCCGTCTATAAAATGGGGATGGTAACAGTGCCTGTTTCATGGGACTGAGGATTCATTGAGACCACCAAAGGACTTCCATGGTGGTCCAGTAGCTAAGACTCCCAGCTCCCAAAGCAGGGGGCCCTGTTTCGATCCCTGGTTAGATCCCACATGCTGCAACTAAGACCCAGGGAAGCCAAGTAAATAAATATTTAAAAAGAAATAAATAAGACCTGGCATGTTGGCCTAGTGCCTGGCACCCAGTAGGCACCATGATAACTGCTGTTGTTGTTTTTAGATTCTGATCTTCAGGTCGGAGTTTTACTGAAAGCCTTTCTAAAGAACTGAGAAAGGGATAGGTAACTACCAAAACCTTAGACTTAGGCAGTGGGGCAAAAGTAGCTCAAGCCCAAAGCCCCTGACCTGATTTAGGGCAGGGACCCTCATCTCTTTGAAGAAGAATAACCCCCTACACGTTATGGGGCTCTTTGTATTCCCCTAGCAGAATTGTCTTCTGAGGGAGATAGGAGGTGCCCCCAGGGCAGCCCAGGCCTCTCGGATTTAGGCGGTGAGTAGGTCTGTCCACAGCCAGGCCAGGATGAGAGGGGGCCCTGCTGGCCCAGGGCCGGAAGCCGTGTGGCTCTCTCGTCAAGTGAAGGGGAGAGCGTGAGCCATTTGAGGCGTGTGGAGCAAGACAGAGTGGGGTCACAGTCAGGGGCAGTGCACACAAGAGGAGGCCACAGACACTGGAACTGAGGGCCAGCCTGGGCCGCAGCACAAGCCAGAAAGTAGGGAAGAGGGCAGGCTTCCGCTGGCCCACGGGCCCAGGTCCGCAACTGTCCATCTCCCCTGCCATCCATTGGAAATGAGGATCGTCATGGAGATTGTCAGGCCTCTGTGGGACAAGCCGGGATCCTCTACCAGTTGACACTTGCCCACAGGAAGAGAATGGCTCACAGGCCGTGTAGCCAAGCATCACCCTGCTCACTCCCCTGGGTATGGGAGGGAAGCCCGCAGGAGACTGGAAGTCATGCAGGCGGTGTAGAGGGGCTCAGAGATGTTCACGGCCTTCCCCAGGTGGCTGTGCTCGTGACAGTGGAGCCGGGGCTAGACCTCTCCAGACTGTGTTGCCCACGATGCTTTCCTCTAGCCTGCAGTGCCTCCAAGTTCACAGACAGTCTTTTTTTTTTTTTTATGAATTGTATTTATTTTTAATGTGTATCTATTTTTTGGCTGTGCCATACAGTACATGTGGGATCTTGGTTTCCCAACCAGGGATCCAACCCACACCCCCTGCATTGGAAGCGTGGAGTCCTAACCATTGGACCACCAGGGAAGTCCCCACACAGCCAGTCTTGCCAGCTAGCAGCAGAAAGGAGCCCAGGGCTGGGATAGCAAAAAGCTTGCCAAGGAGAAGGCAGATGTTATTTCTACGTGATAGATAAAATCCACACGGTGACTGACATCGCTGAGTGCTGACCACGGGCCAGGCATTGGGCACAGCGCTTTGCCTGCATCACTTCACTTAATTCCTACTGTATCTTCATTAGGTAGACACTGTTGATACTGACTTCTTACAAATAAGGAAGATTTGTACAAATCGTACAAATAGACCTTCTGTATCTCAGAAGGTCTAAGTAAGGTAGTAACAGAATAAGTGATGAGCAAAAATTTGAACTGAGGTCTGTGTGAATCCAGACTCATGCTTCCCCTTGCCTGGAGCCCAGGAAATGAAGGAATGTCTGGACAGGAACAACGGCATTACAGGGGGACATCACAACTGAAATATCCCCAGCTGGGAGTGCCTGCAGTTGGCAGGAGCCCCGTGTAGGGAACAGAAACGTTGCTGTGTGATCAGCCTGTTATTCATCCTTGAAAACCAGGTTGAGGCATCATCTCTACTGGAAAATCTTCCTTGACCTTGCCAGTTTCGCTGGGAGTTCTCTCCTGGTGCTGTGCTGCCTGCAAGCCTTGCACGTCGTGCGTTCAGTGTGTCTGTTAAGACATGGCGTGCCTTTTTTGCTGTGCTATGAATGCCCGGAGCACAGAGGCTGGGTCTGATTTACGACCGTCCCTGGTTATATAGCACAGCGTGCCTGCCATGTGTTTGAACTGAGAGCCTGAGAGAACAAAAGGAAAAGATAAGATATTTAAGGAGCAGCCAGTCTAGTAGAGGGACCCACCCAGAGCCAGAGAGCCAAATAAACACTCTCAAGTCCAGGAGCTGGCCGATAGAAGGTTCCAGAACTCTGTGTGGAAGTGGTAAAAGACAGCGAAGTGAACGGTAAGGAGGCGGACAGCTGAAGCCATGAGGAGTCAATGAGAACTGTCAGCGAGGCAGCAGGTTTCACAGAAAGGACAGGCATTCTCAGCAGCAGCGCTGATGAGAGGCACTTTGAGTGGGGCTGCCCCACTGTACAGAGGGACTGAGCTGTATGCAGGGCATGGTTCGCAGCTTTACCCAGCCTCGGCAACGCACCCGAGCCAAGATGTAATGAGAAACGAGGTCGGCTCCATTACAGGGGAGGGTGAAGGGGCTGAGGGCAGCAAATCCTATTAAAGTCAGGGATTGTAGTAGGGTTTTGTTACAGTCCACAGGAACCTAGTCCACCTCCCCACTCGGCAGTGAGCAGAGGATGTTACGATCAATCTAGGCAAGACTCAAGTCCTGAGTTCAGTGGGACACTTAGAAACCACCTATAGGGAGCCAAGAGGAAAATGCTCTCAGACCCAAAAATGGAACACATCACTCCTTTGGGGCCAGTAAATTGGCTCAAGTTTTCTAGGCTCTTAAGCCTGGAGAATCTTGCAGAGCTACTGGGTCTTAATTTTTAGAAAGTAAAGACATATCACAGGCATGCCTGGGAGATACTGTGGAATTGGTTCCAGACCACCACAGTAAGGCAAATATCACAATAGAGTCACTCAGACTTTTTGGTTTCCTGGTGCACAGAAAAGTTAGGTTTATACTGTCTATTGAGTGTACAATAACATATCTAAAATAATGTACATACCTTAGTTTTAAAATACTTCATTAGTAAAAAATGCTAACCAGTCTCGGAGCCTTTGGCAAGTCCTCCCTTTCTGTGATAGTAGCATCAAAGGTCACCGATCACCTAACAGTTGTAACCGTAAGAGAGCTTGAACTATTATAAGAACTACCAAAATGTGACTCAGAGACACAAAGGGAACGAATGCTATTTGGTTCCAAGTAGTCTTGCTCAATGCAGGTTTGCCACAAACGTTCAATTTGTAAAAATCGCAATCTCAGCCAAGTATTAATAAGAAAGCACAGTAACCCGGGGTGTGCCTGTTGTCTCCAGAAACAGTTCTTGGGGGCTTCCCTGGTGGCTCAGTAGTAAAGAATCCACCTGCTAATGCAGGAGACATGGGTTTGAACCGTGATGCAGGAAGATCCCTCATGCTGCAGAGCAATTAAGCCCGTGTATCTCAGCTATTGAGCCTGTGCTCTAGAGCCCGAGAGCCACAACCACTGAGCCACAACTACCAAAGCCCTCGCCCCCTCGAGTCCACGCTTCACAACGAGAAAAGCCACCACAATGAGAAGCTCGAACCACTAGAGAGTACCCTGCTCTCCACAACTAGAGAAAAGGCCGAGCGGCAACCAAGAGTCAGCACAGCCGGGAATAAATAAATTAAAATTATTTAAACAAAAGTTCTTGTTCTCAGTCATGACCATTCAGCCAAAAAAAGCATTAGTGAGGCCCCACTCTGGTTATACGCTGGGGATCGGCCACGGAGGGACAGACTGGGAGGACACGGGTTCGGTGGAGGAGAGCTAACTCCTGGCCAGCACCGTGAGGGCACCCAGCTCCCCTGCACTCGCTGACCTCCCTCAGCGTCAGTGTCCTGGAGAAGAAGGGAGATGTGACCCGTGGCGCCCTCCCGGGGTTAGGAAGATTAGAACAGTCTGAGGTGCCTGCCACAGCCACGTGATGCATGGAGCGGCCGCGTGTTTAGCTGTTACAGGAATGGAGAACTGGGGGAATATATTTAGTTTGTACATATTTATTCTGCTTATTTGTTCCTTTGTCTTTTGTTTGTTAAACGAGCTCCTCAAGAAGTTTGGCAATCCCATTTATCAGATCCTCCCCAGTCTCCTGTCTTATAATAAGGGCTCAGTAAAGGTGATTGAGGGCTTCCCTGGTGGCCCAGTGGTAAAGAATCGCCTACAATGCAGGAGATGTGGATTTAACCGTTGCATTGGGAAGATCCCCTGGAGGAGGAAATGGCAACCCACTCCAGTATTCTTGCCAGGGAAATCCCTTGGACAGAAGGAGCCTGGCGGGCTACAGTCTGTGGGGATCGAAAAAGAATTGGACATGACTTAGCGACTGAACAGCAACAAAGGTCTTCAAAAGAATGGACAGTACAGGTGCCCAGTGATGAGTGTGGGCCAGGCCATGGAAAAGGAAGAAAGGGAGACAGGCGGAGGTCCTGCGGGCGAAGGAGAGTGGGGCTGTGGTCAGGACTTGGGGAGGATTCTGACGGGACTGCATGTATGGGCTGCTGACCATAATAGGGAAGTGGGGGCAGGAGGATGCTTTGAAAGGGAGAGTGGTGCATTCATGCAGTTCACTACCAAGTCTCAAGAATTGCTAGGCACTGAATGTCCAAGGTTGCATTAGAGATTTTGTGTCTGTAGTTTCTGGGATGGAATTACCACATTCCAACATCCCACGAACACTCTTCAGAAGCATGAAAGGTCAAAACACGCCAGGAGCACAGAGAGGAAGAGATGTGGCCACTTACCACTTCTGGAACGGTCCCTCGATAAGGTTTTTGAAGTAAGTACTGTTATCACCTCATCTTAGAGTTGAAGAAACTGAGGTTTGGAGTGATGATGTCACTTGCCAAGGGCTGAACTTTGTTTTTTTAAACTAGATCACTGATTTGTTTTAAAAGTATGCAACTCAGAAATAGGCAGATGGAAGAGATGTGTCAGACAAGGTGTGGGAAGGGGAACAGAGCTTCAATACCCTCTCCAAGCGCACCACTCCCCAAATTCACCAACCCAGAACTCTTCATTAACAGGACAGAACTTTTCACCAACTGGTCTCCGATTTTAGAGCCAAAGTTCACCTCCAGGGCACCACCATTCTGCCACTATTGCTAGAGAGCCATTTTGCTATTGAAGTGATGAAAGTGTGGCAGGAATGTTTGTTTAAAATAGTAAGTGAATAAAGCAGAAGACAAAAATAGCCTTTCAAGCTATAAGCATGTGAAGTCGTGTATGTTAAAACTGACTGGGCATTTTTGAGGAAGGAGAGTGAGCTTGGGTTTTTTTTTGTTTTTTTTTTTTTTAGTTATTTGTATTTCACAAGCAATTTTTTTTTCTTTTTCATGAGCACTTGTTGATGGGTTCGATTCCTAGATTGGGAAGATCCCCTGGAGAAGGGAATGGCAACCCACTCCAGTATTCTTGCCTGGAGGTAGTCCATGGACAGAGGAGCCTGATGGGCTACAGTCCATGCGGTCACAAAGAGCTGGACACAAGTGAGGAACTAACTGCTATACTGTTGAGTACTTGCTGCATACCAGGCTCTGTGCTAGTGCCAAGGGGACACAGGAGACACCAAGAGCCCCTTCCTTGCCTTCTGAGCTCACGCTGACTGATAGGCTGAGTGGGGAGCAGTAAACCACGATAGAGTGTAGCAGTAGACGTGCTCTGGAAGCAGAGAGGTCAGGGGTGGCTTTATGACAACGACCGCACTGAACTGGGCCTCCCCCTGCGACCAAGGGAGTGCCAGGCAGCAAAGCTGCAAGAACAGAGGCCCAGAGGCTTGAGAGGGTCACCAGGGCCAGGTGGGTCTGGGGCGGAGGTGGGTGATATGGTACAATAAGGGGCGTCAGAATCCTGGGCACCTTGAAAGTCACATTTGGAGACCTGAACTTTATCCTGGAGGCAGTGAAGACTCCTTAAAAGGTTTTTGCTGGATTTGTTTTAAAAAATATACATTTATTTATTTGACTGCACCAGATCTTAGTTGCAGCATGTGGAATCTAGTTCCCTGACCAGGGATGGAACCTCCCGGCATTGGGAGCACAGAGTCTTAGCCACTGCACCACCAGGGAAGTCCGTCCTTAAAAGTTTTAAAGCGGTGAATCATCTGACCAGGCCGTATGGTGTCTCTCATGCCCGCTGGGGAAGCTGGGAGTACAGAAAGGGAATGGCAGGTCCTCAGTTGACTCTTGAGAAGAAAGCCTCATAAGAGCCAGTGTCCGTGGGCAGCTTGCATTGTAGGAAGCACGGCGCTATCTGCTCTTTGTGTTTTATCTCATTTAACCATCTCAGTAGCCCTGAGATGTAACTACTGTTATCTCCATTCTACTGATGAAGAGCTGAGGCCCAAGAGGGGTTAGCCTGGCAACGACGGGCATGTGCCCTGTGGTCATGCTGGCTGGCCCAGAGTCCTGGCTTCACCACGCCATGGCTGGGCAATTTTGGGAAAGTCCCAACACCTCTAAGACCCATTTTCTCCACCTGTGAAGAGGGGATAAATGGTCCTGGTCGAAAGCACGTGGGGAGATTCCCTAGATACTTCCCTTGCCTTTCCCACGATCAATCTGTAGTTGCAGGGACGGAGAGGGAGCCAAGTTCCAGCTCAGCTCTAACCCTGCATTCCAAACCTCAGCCTCTTTGATCTGCAGCTGCTTTTGTTCAAGAAGTAAGAAAGGTTTTAGACAGAGTGTTTCTGAGTCACCATTTGATTCATAAAAACGTAGACGAGACCGAGGGTCCTTGGCTGAGTCTGACACAGACCCATGTACTGTTGTTGCTTCCACGGGGTACGCTCCTGCCCACTACCAGGCTGGGCTCCAGCTCTGTCCTGGGGCATCTCATGGTGGCTAACAGGCCCTGGCATTAGGGGCTCTAAGGGAGCTTGTGGGGGTCCCTTCCTGCTGGCCTGCTGAGCCTTCTCTCTCCTTCTTCCTCTCCCCCCACCCCCAGTGAGAAAAAGCGCAAGCCTGCCTGGACCGATCGCATCCTTTGGAGGCTGAAGCGGCAGTCCCAGACCGACTTCCAGACCCCCGAGCTCTCAGCCCCCTTTGCCCTGTTCCTGAGGAGCTACGTCAGCCACATGGTGTACACCATCAGTGACCATAAGCCCGTCACCTGCACCTTTGACTTGGAGGTAAATCTCCAGGCTGCCTGGCACTTGGCAGAGCCGCAGCTGTGCCAGGCCACATCCCAGACCCACCTGCCCTGGGTTCAGAGCTCAGCAGGCCCCCCGGGGAGGCCTGTAGGAGGACACGATTGCCTTTCCTCCCAGGTCAGGTGTCCCCCTGTTCTTTTTTTTTTTTTTCCCCCTGTTCTTAGGAGCCGTGGCTGGCTCTGTCTGTCAAAAACATGTTGGAACCCTTTGTCAGTAGGTTTCCCTTACCTCTTGGAACTGTCCCCGGGGACTCCTGAGTTCTATTATGCTTATTACCTACCATGTGAGGTAGGACTGCCTTTCATTTGTCCTAAACCTGTCTGGCTCGTGTTGCAGAGGGAGCCCCCTCCCCCTGTATCTTGCCGTCTAGTGACCGAGGTGGTGCGGTCCCCTTTGAGCCACCGGCTGCCCTCATCTTGTGTGTCTTTATATCCTTGTGTCCCTCCACATGCCTCCGGCTGTTCTCACCAGAGGCCCCCAAATTGAATTTGGGCCTTTGGGTCAGAAACTGTGGAATCCTGAGAGCTATTCCCTGGCTGCTTTCTTCGTCCTGTCAGCAGCTCCCGCGGTCTCCCCCACCCCCACACTCCTCCCCAGTACGTGGCTCTCTGCCAGGTTACCCTCCCACCCGGCCCCCGGCCCATCCTCCCTGGCAGGGCCAGCCATCCCCCACCAGCCTTTGGCCCTTCTTTCCGGCCAGCCAGCCAAGGTCTGATACCCTCCGGGCAGCCTAGCCAGAGCTAACCCCACCCGCTGGCTGCCCCCCTACCCCCGCGGTGACCCTGACCTGTTGGAAGGGCACAGTCAGGACTCTCGTCCCAGGGAAGGGGATGCTGCTGTGGGACTTCAACCCCCTCTGACCCCTGTGTGTAGCTGAAGCCATTGGTGTCTGCCCCGCTGATCACCCTGCTGCCCGAGGGTCCATGCACCATGGAGAACGACCTGCTGATCAGCTACTGCCTGGCTGCAGACTTCCTCAGCAGCCCCTGGGACTGGATTGGCCTGTACAAGGTGACGGGGCCCATCGGCCGCACCCCCGTGGTTTATCCATTCTGAGGGCTCATGGGAGCTGGGCATAGAGACCACCCGGAGTCCTTGCCTACCGAGGGGCTGGCCGTGAAGGGGAGGAGGCAAATAATGCTATGATGCCAGCCTCAGAAATGAGACCATCCTCTCCTTAGGATTTTACATGGGTCCCGTGTCCTCCCAAACCACTGACCGCCCGCCCGATCCCCCCCTCCTACAGGTGGGGCTGCGCCACATTAATGACTATGTCTCCTATGTCTGGGTCAAGGACAACCAGGTCTCCTTCAGTGACAGGCTGAACCAGGTACCTTCCCCCTTACCTGAGACAGGTGTTCCACCTCGCCAGCAGGGGGGCTTGCCTGAGCTCTCCTCTGCCCTCTGGAAGAGACAGAGAGGTGGATACCTAGTCACTGAGAGCTGGATGGGGCCTGAGGCCATAGAGCTGATCTGCATCTGTCTGTCCTTTCCAGGTGTACATTGACATCAGCGACATCCCTGAGACTGAGGATCAGTTTCTCCTTTTTTACTATAGCAACAACCTACATTCTGTGGTGGGGATAAGCAAACCCTTCAAGGTAACAGATACCGGCGGGTAACAGGAAGGGTGGGCTTCCCTGCTGACTCAGCAGCACAGAATCCGCCTGCAATGCAGGAGACCTGGGTTTGACCCCTGGGTCAGGAAGATCCCATGGAGTAGGACACGGCAACCCATACCAGTGTTCTTGCATGGGAAATCCCATGGACAGAGGAGCCCGGCGGGCTACAGTCCACGGGGTCACAAAAGAATTGGACACAGCTTAGTGACTAAAGAGCAACAACACAAAAGGAAGGCTAGTCCAGGAGACTTGAGCCCATCGCTGGCTCCCTGAGGCCATGGGCCAAGGAGCCCCGCAAACCCTGCCACCACTGCATCCACTGGGGGGTGGG
This sequence comes from Bos indicus x Bos taurus, assembly GCF_003369695.1. NCBI lineage: Eukaryota > Metazoa > Chordata > Mammalia > Artiodactyla > Bovidae > Bos > Bos indicus x Bos taurus. Next base: position 23,664,827 of record NC_040094.1, on the reverse strand, counting down.
AGAGACGGAAGGCATGGACCAAAAACCTGCCCTTGCCCCTTCCACTCACCACCTGCTTTATCCCTGCAGATCCAGCCTTTCTCCTTCCTGGAGGAGGACCCACTGGATGAAGCCCAGCCACAGATCTGAGCCGGGCTAGAATGAATCCGGGGCAGAGGCCGGAGCTGGCAGCCAGCTCTGCCCACCACTGCCAGGAGCTGGGGGCCCAGCCCAGCCCCCAGAGGAGGCAGCGGCATCCTCCACCTCTTAGGGGGAGCCCTGGCCACCCTCTTCTGCTCTCTTCAGTCTAGATCTCTGGAATGGGCCCCTTAAATACAGGTTTTTTTGTTGCTGAGGTGTACGTGAAACCAGCTAGTTTGTCAACAGTGAAGATCTAGAGGCAGTCCCCTGGATGCGGGAAGGACCTTCCCTCCCGCATCTCATTTCTGAATTTTGCCCACACGCTTCCAGCCCCGCCCGGGCAGGCCTGCCAGGCACATGCCCCATCTGGCACAGGCCTGCATTCTTGTCACGCCACCCTGGGCCTTAGGCTGGGCGGAGGAGATGCTCCCATTCGTACAGGCTGCAGAGACTGGTTGGCACACACAGCATGGGTCCCAGGAGTCTTGACATCTTGTTGCCTGTCCCCTTGAGGGGTGGGCAGAGGGTCTGAGATCCCTGCTTTCAGCAGAAGCCAGTGGCCAAGTAGGCAGGATAGAGGAGCCCTCCACCCAGGCTCTCCTGTAGTTGTTGCGGACAGGTTGAGGTATGTCCTGCCAACCGCACACACATACCCCCACCTCCACCCCCAGCTCAAGGAATCCAGCCCAGAAAGTTTCAGGGTCTGAGCAGAGGATTGCACCCACGTTGGCTTCTGCTCATAAGTCAGGCTTCATGCCCCCAACGTGCCCTCCTGAGAAGGGCTGGCAGTTGGTAGAGGAGCTTGGTCACAGACTTTCGCAGGGCGGTCCATGCCCAGTCCATCCCATCTGCCCCTATCCTCGCTTGCTGTCGCTGGCCAGAGATCTGCCCCCTCTGCCCTGGGACCTAGAAGTGGGGGCAGGCGGAGCCGGAATCAAGACATTCTGGAGAATTTGACCTGGGGGTCTTCAGAGAGCATTCTCCAGGCGCTGTGTGGGTGCAGCCTGGCCCCACGCCCACCATCTCCCTTGAGTCAACAGTGGCTGAAACGGTCACCTTCCAGGAGAAGACACCTCAGGGAGCCTGCTCTGTGACCATCAGGCCCATCCTAGGACCTGAGACGGAGGGACACCAGTTGCTCTGTATCCTGACTCCACCCTGGGAGCCATCTGGAACTGTCCCTCTGGCCTCTAGTGGGCCATGGCCGGCTGTGTTCTGTGGCTGTTGCATTGGGGGTTAATTAGAAACAGTGGCTTTTACACCTGTGTGTGACTTTTTTGTGATGGTGGTGGGAACGTGCCCACGTTCATGGGCTCCTGCTTGACTCCAGGATGAGGGCCCTGTTGTCCAGACTAGAGTGTCTGATGATGGTGACAGATGTTGCCTGTGTTGAAATGGGAGAATGAGGTTCCAGGATGGTGGCCCTCTGGGTCCTGGGTCCCAGGGGGCTGTGCCTCCTTTGCTGTTGGGCACTTCGCTTACTCCTTCTAAGTAGGTAGAGTGGGCTGCTTGGGGCTGAACTCAGAAAAGGTGTCCACTCTGCTCTCACCAGTTAATCCCTCCTCACCTGGCACTCCTTCGTACCTTAGTACTTTTCTTTTTAATAATTTTATCTGTGTATTTGTTTTTGGCTGTGCTGGCTCTTCGTTGCTGCTTGGGCTTTCTCTAGCTGCAGTGAGGGGCGACTCTTCTTCGTTGTGTGCGGGCTTCTTGCGGTGCCTTCCTCACGGTGGAGCACAGGCTGTGGCGCGTGCGGGCTTCAGTAGCTGCTGCACTCCGGGCTCAGTAGTAGTGGTGCACGAAAGCTCTCCGAAAATGTTACCTCTCCCCAGATCCCTCTACCCCGAGGTCCCCATGGTAACTTCTCTGCCCACAACACACACACACCCGAGGAGCCCAACCCTGGAAGTCCCCTACGTCTCCTCACATGCACAAGCATCATGGGTGCTGCCACCCTTCCTCTGTAGCTGGGGGAAGCGAGAGCTCAGAGAAATGGCGTGATCCCCTGAACTGTGGTGTCATGCAGAAACACAGGAATGGGGTCAAGAGCTGGGTTCGAATGAGAGTCCTGCTTTACCCTATTCTCCCCTACTCTACGAGTAGGGTACCCTCCTCTACCCTACTCTAGGAGTCCCAGTTTCTATAAAATAACAAATAGCATTCCAATTCACAAGATTACTGTGTGAGAACAATTGCAAAACATTCTACCCAGGTCTTCAAACTAATCGATGCAGCCCTGGGGCAGGACCCCAGGGCTCCTGACTCCAGGGATCCCCGTGTTTCTCCTTCTGTCTCTGGGTCATGCATGTCCTGTACGTGCCCACCTCTCCCCTTTGCCCTTCTGTCTTCACACACTCCTACCCCTGCCTCTTGTGGCCAGGAGGGCTGAGTCCAGCAGTGACTGAGAGGCGGGAAGGGGAAGGGGGGCTGCTCTCCCTCCCCTTGGCCCCAGTCAGGATATAGCCGCTCTGGGCCCAGCCCTGACCCGCCGAGTGGAAACAGGAAATATGTGAGACTTCGTGTGCGCTGGGTCTCTGCGCCTGGCTCCACGGCTGATAAGGGCCATTGTGTGGCCGCTGGGATGATCCTGCCCTGGATAGATGTGCTTCCCGGAGGAAGGAAGGAAGCTCTGCTGGCCTTTCCTGGGCGGGGGAAGCTGAGGGGAGGCAAGGAAGGGTGCCTGGGGGAAGGTGCCCGCCCGAGAGGGGCTGTCAAGGCCAGCGCAGGCCCACGGGACTCCACCCCTCCCCTGCCAGTATCTTCCTCTGGAAAGGTCGCTTTCGCCCATTCACTTCGCCCTTCCTATAAGGAACGGCCAGAGACCCGAGGGCTCAGTCCCAGGCCAGGAAAGTGTCAGCTGTGATTGAGCAACAATAAAGATAGAAAAACAGGAACATTTGGGGGTGGGGAGCACTGAGGGTGCTATGGAAAAGTAGGGAGCAAACAAGACTAAGGCTCCCCACGGCTGGCCAAGCAACCCAGGGACCAATGTCTCAAGCATTCGAGGCTCCAGAGGAGGGTAGGATAGGGGCCTCCTCAAGGTGCCCTTCTGACTCTCCAGCCAACTCCCTCTGCCCAACATGGCCAGTCCCCAGCAGCCCTGGCCTCTCAAACCCCCGCGGCTCACCTGCTGCTGCGGGTGGTAGGCAAGCTGTGGGGACACGCAGAAGGCGCAGTGCCTAATGATGGCTCCTCTTGGCTCAGGGCAGGATGTACATTCTGATTTTGGGGAGTGGTCACTGTGCTCTCCAGCTGACATTGGTGAGAGGGCATCAGGAGAGGCCCGGTCATGGAGCTGCTGGGGGAACAGCCTCCTACCCTTTGACCTGGAGCCCAGGGTCCCCCAGGGGTGGCTGCATCAGCTCCTCTGGTTACCTGGGACAACAGGCATTTCCTCCATCCCTCAGCCCCTCCTCTTCCTGCCCCAACCCTGCTGGGCCAAGAGGCCTCCCAATCAGACCTGGGCTTCTCCAGCTGTGTCCTGAGGCACTGGACCAGACCCATCCCCTGGGGCAGGAGTTGAAGCTGAACCCAGTGGCCATCCCAGCGTGAGACCAGATTCCTGGTTCCGGGCACAGCCAGAGCCAGCGGGCAGGCAGGCAGGCGGGCTTTTGCTCAGAGGTCCCAGAGCTCGGCACGCTGGCTCTCCACAGGCGGAATGGCGCTGCAAGTGGAGCTGATACCTACCGGGGAGATCATCCGTGTGGTTCACCCGCACAGGCCCTGCAAGCTAGTAAGTTGGGATGCTCTGGGCTGGGAGGAGGGTGGGAGTGTCTCCCCAGTGCCCAGAAGCCCCCTCTCAAGCAAACTCCATGGGGAAGAGGTGAGCAGTGGGGAAGCGTTCTGGTCCTTGGTAGGACGTGAAGGGACCGGACAAGAAGGGGTAAATGGAAGGAAGGGGGATGGGTTTAAGCCCACCAGGGGCCGAGTGTTTCAAAGTGGGGATCTGGGTTTGACTCCCTTCTCCTCCAGCTCCCTGATCCTCAGTGGGCCGGGCTATGAACTGGGTTAACAACACGGAGGTGACAGGGCCGCTCCGAGATCTAAAGAACGGTGCGTATAAAGTTCCAGGTGGCATACAGTACAGGCTCAGTTAATACCGCCCGGCTTTCCCATCTGGCTTGAAAAACTGACACTGGCCAGTTCAGAGCAGTAGTGAGGGTGGGGAAGGAGGGTGAAGAGAGTCAGGCAGGCGCAAATGGGGAAGAACTATTTGGCCTGGCAAGCAGGGGAGGGTCGGGTTTGCAAAGGCGCACTAGGGTGAGAAAGGAGAAACGTGTAAGACACCCCGCCACTCTGCACTGCAGCAAGTGGGCCAGGTCGTCGACAGAGGAGGGTGCGTGCGTGCATGTGTGTGTGTGACTGTGACGCGCCTCGTCCCGGGGAACGGGCTGCAGAGGGTGCTGCATCAAGCCCCCCGCGGACACGGACGCGGGCCGGGGCCGGAGCCCGGCCAAGGCCGGCCGGGGCGGGGCCGTAGGATGCGCGCGCGCGCCGGGGCCTGGGCCCTGCCTGGGATGACGAAAGGCAGCGGCTCGGCCCCGGGCGGGCCCTGGGCGGGGAGAGCGTGCCAGGGCCGCCGACTCCGGAGCCGGCCACGCCGCCTAGCCTGGCCCCCGCCCGCGCACCCGAGAAGCCGAGAAGGTGGGTACACAGGGCGCGAGGCGGGCCGCAGCCGCGTGGCCCGGGGGAGCTGGGTGCTTCGCTCGTAGGCAGGATGGAGAAGAGGGTAAGCGGCCGGGCGGCGACCCAGTCCCGGAGCTACCGTGCGGAAGGCGAGGGTCGCCGGCGCAGGGATCGCGGGGGCTGCGGGTAGGCTCTGCACGGCCGCTGCGGGGGTCCCAGGACCCGGTGGCGGCGGAACTCGGCCTGTTGGAGACTTAGATTGTTTGCGGGTAACGTGAGGGCGGTGAGGAGCGGCTGGGGCCGCGGGACTCAGGCACCCTGCGCGCCCTTTGGGGCCCTCGGGCAGCCTGCTCTGCCTCCGGGTTCCGGAGCAGCCGTCCCGGCCCCGCCCCTTCCCGTTCCCCGCCTCCGGGCCCTGGCGCGCGAGTGGCCCCTGCGTTTGTGCGCCGGCTGGGGGGCTCCGAGATGAATGAGAGAATGAATGGCTGGCCCACGGCCTATTCAACGCCCGGCACGCTCCGGCCTTCTGCTCACACTCCCGGGCTCTGTGATTCATTCATTCACGCAGGCGTCCGCGAGCAGTTTTTGAGCCCCCACTGTGTGCCTGCCTGGAGCGGGGGCAATCTCCTGGGAGCGACTGACTAGGAAACCTTCGATTAGAGCGGAATGCGACAAGGAGGGGGCTGTGTGTTTCGGAGAGTCAGGAAGGGGTTCTGGAGGAAGTGATACCTGACCCGAGTCTTCAAGGATGACTAAGAGTCAGTCAGGTGGGGAGGGGGTTGGGTGCGAGGGCCAAAGAAACTGCAGGTGCAAAGGCGAGAAGCTTAGAGCCGGGCGGCTGGTGGCAGGGGCGTCCGCAGAGCGCCTCTTGGCTGTGTGGGGTAGTGAGGGAGGCGTGGGGAGAGAAGGCACTGGAGAGGGTACCCCTGTGGCCACACAGGAACTCCGGAGCAGTGGTAAACTGAGGACACAGAGGGCGGCTGAAGTCCACAAACAGGGGCCTGGCAAGAAGCAGTGGGTGTGCTTGGCATAGGGAACCTTCACTCTCTTAACATGAGACGTTAATTGATCAGATTTGCATTTGTAAATACCACTGGAGGCTGCAGGAAAATGAATTGGAGGAAGGCAGGGATGCCAGTTTGGAGGCTGCTTGCCTCATCCAGGGGCACAACAGTGATGGAGGAACAAAGTGTGTGTGTGGGGGGGGGGGTGTTGGCAGGTGGTGACTCCTCCGTGTGAGGAGCGGAGGGAGGAGGGCAGGGCCTTTGATGCCCGGCAGTGACAACTAGCTGGAGGTGCCTGTCTCCTCTCAACAGATGGGATATTGAACCAGGAGGACAGGTTAGGGGGCAAGGTACTTTGTTTACTTCTTCTGGACCCCCAGGTAGAGGCATCTGGCAGGCAAAAGGCCCGTGAGTGTAAACGTTTGACCGGGGTCCATGAGATATCAGGTAGAACCCCTAAGTCCTCGTCTTTCCTTTTCATTCCCCCTTACAACAGTTCCCTTGAGTCTGGAACAGTCCTAGGTGGGGCAACCTGGGCCCAGACCTAAGATATGTTTGATTTAAAAAAAGAAAAGTCGAGCACCTATTCTGTGCCCAGCATGTGCTGGGGGTAAGATAGGCTATGGTACTTTCTGCTGCCCCAACAGGCTGGGAGGCTACCCCCAGTGGAAACCAGTTTCTAGCGGCAATCTGAGGGTCCTCAGAACACCCTCTCCAGACCTCCATAGCCCTGGCCTGAAGAACCCCTGAAGCTGCTCACTACCCTCCCAGAGGACAGGCTTGGGGGCACCTGGCCCATACTAGGTAACAGGGGGAATAATCCAGGTCTGCTGGGTCTGCCCATCCCCGCTTTTAGGGGAAACCCCTCTCCAGATGCAATGAAACCTAGACGCAGCCTTGGAAAATAAGTCCTGGGTCACTCAGAGGTGAGGCATGGCTGCATCCTAGTCTGCAGCCAGCCCCTAGGTTCAGGGCCATGCTGGGGACCCAAGGATCATGGCCCACTCCCTAGCTGCTATTCCCAAGGCCTACACGTCAATACTCACACAACACAGCCAAAGGTGGATACTAGGCACTGCAGTCACAGGTTCACTAAGGAAGGTCACAGCCTGGCAGGCAGCAGGTTAACCTAACAGAGAAGCTGGGAAATCTGCCAGGGCTAAGCAGGCGTCTCCCCCTTAGGCAGCCCTACAGGAATAGACAGTGGTAGACTTTCCAGTTCCAGTGCCACCCTTTCTTTTACTAGTCCTGAGATCTTGAACACGACGTTCGTCTACTGAGCCTCAGTTTCCCTGTCTGTAGAATGGGGGTAATAATCCAGACCTCAAGGCTCAGTTCAAGGGCATTGAAGGTAGTACCAGAAGACAGCGATCCGAACGCAGGAAGCGCCAGGCGCTGCAGCCCTGGTGTCTCTCACACTCTCGGTCCACCCACCCCAACCCCCACCCCACCGCCGCCTTTCTAACTCCTCTTCCCCCGGGACAGGCGCTTCCGCCTAGCGGGGCGGGATGGCCGGTGGCGCTGGCCAGGGGCTGCGGTCTCGCCTGGCCTGCTTAGCCGCTTAACCGCCCCCTCCTTCCGCCACCGAGTGGCGGCTCAGGGGGCGTCGGCGGGCATCCCGGGAATGCGGCAGAGCGGCTCGGGCGGGGGTGGCCGGCCAAACCCCTCGGTGAGCGGATTCCCCTCATTCCAGCCGCTAGCCTCGGCGACTAGGCCACGCCCCTTTACCCGCCAGGTCACGCCCCCTTGCCAGCCCCTCCCCTCGGGCCCGCGGGCCACGGCCAGCCGCGCCAACCCGGTGCTTGCACGGCCCTCGGAGCCGTGCTCCCGGTGGGCACCGGCTTTACCCTCTTCCTCCCGTCCCCCAAGTACCTCCCCACTCCAGCTGAGCGGGAGGCTGAGTCCTCTCCGCGCTCTTTCTTTCTGCATTTTCACCCTGGGGGCCTCGCGGAGAGGGCCTCCTCCCGACCGAAGCCCGAAGCTGGTGGCATTTAAGACCCAGCCCCGCCCTTCCGCTCCCACCCATCTCCCAGCTGCGCGCGGTGGCGCTCGGTCCCCTCTGTCCCTCCAGAGGGCCCCATCTCCCAGCTGGCGCCCCCCGCCGCGGGGTCCCGCGGGCTCTGGCCGGGCTGTTGTTTTCAAAGTAATAAGCCTTCCCCAAGAGGCTGCAGCCCGCACCTGCCGCCACCTCACTCCGTCCCCGGGGTGCCTAAGTCCAAGAGTGTGGGCCAGGCTAGGGCTTTGGGTCCTAACCCTGCCTTCTGCCCCCTAGGATAAAGTCGGCATCTGCATTATTGCACCTCTGGTTCCTTATCTGTCAGGTGCAATGGAGGTGAAGTTGGAGAGCTCTTTCTAATTGGCCGAGGGACACGCCTCAGGGGCTTTCCCTGCTAGATAACAAGTGTGACCTGTCTGACCCAGGACCTGGCTCTGTATGTCTGTTCCCACTGGCTTCCCAGATGACGCTAGTGGTAAAGGACCCGCCTGCCAATGCAGGAGACATTAGAAATGCGGGTTTGATCCCTGGGTGGGGAAGATCCCTTGGAGGACAGCACGACAACCCACTCCAGTATTCTTGGCTGGAGAATCTCATGGACAGAGGAGCCTGGTGGGCTACTCAGTCCCTAAGGGTCGCAGAATCAGACATTACTGAAGCGGACTTAGCATTGCATTGAAGAGAGACGTCTGCTCCAAGCCTGTGCAGAGAGTGTCTGGCCAGAGAGGGAAGTAATATTTACTGAGGGTCTGGGAGGTGCCTGGGTGCCTTATCTTAGGCTTCTCAACAGCCGTTTGAGACAGAGGTTAGTCTCATTTCAAGGCTCTAGGAGAGGTTTCCAGAAATGAAATGACCTGCTGGCAGTCATACCACTTGTGAGAAGTAGCCCGGCCTTTAGGAAGCACTAGCCATCACACGGGGCTTCCCTGGTGGCTCAGACAGTAAAGAATCTGTCTGCAGTGCGAGACATATGGGTTGGATCGCTGGGTTGGGAAGATCCCCTGGAGGCAGGTATGGCAACCCACTCCAGTAGTTTTGTCTGGAGAATCCCCATGGACAGAGGAGCCTGGAGGGCTACAGTCCATGGGGTCGCAAAGAATCCAACACGACTAAGTGACTAAGCACAGCCATTACACCCCCACCTGCCCTGGGATCTGAGCTAGACTTGTCCCGCAGGCTGCTGCCCACTGCGCACCTAGAGCTCATCGAGGATGGGGCTGCTGGAGGCTGGTTTGGTTTGGGTAGCTGGAGGGTGTCCAGGGCAGAAAATATGGAAGGATCCAGAGAGGGAGTCCCCCCACCAAACAGAAGAAAAAGAAAGGTGAGGAGCCCTTGGGCGCGGTGGGGGGAGCCTAGTCAGGGTGTCCGGGGTAGGGGGAAGGGTATTGCTCCGAATGCTGGAAATCGGGCCGTGGATTTCCCAGATGGAAAGCTGAGCCCTCCGTGGAGGCCCTACACGAACGACGCTGGGCACAGGCGTCCTGTGGCCGTCTCCCTCCCTGGGGCGAGTGTTCTGTGAACCCAAGAGATTTTCTTGGGTTTAAAGACGTGGGACCCACCCTCCAGACTGTACGGGGTGGGGGGTGGACAGTGTCCCCAAACCGAGGCTCCGCCTGCCTGGGCACGACGGCCGTATTTGGACATTTCGTTCTATTTTTAACTTTCCCGGGACTCGAGGTTGGGATGGGGGGGGAGGGAAATCCTGCTTCCTCCGGGACCCACGGGCCTCTCTGCCTAGTGAGTTGAGTCCCCAGCCTGGCCTAGTGCGCAGTGTAGACACGAGCCCGGAAGTGAGTTCCGGGTCGGTGTAGACGCAGCGGCCGCGCGGGTTCCGGGCCCCACCCCTGGGAGAACCGACGACGTCCCTCCTGGAAAACCTGACTCAGGCGGAGCCCCTGCCCAGCCGGGAGCTCCGCCCCCGCTCTGTCCCCACCCACGCCGCTAGATTTCCCCCCGTCCCCCGCACTGAGCGCCTGCCCCACCCCTACCAACTGGAGAGGGACCCCGGAGTCCGAGCCCCGAGCGAGGCGGGGGCGCCTAGGGAGTCCCACGCCTCCGAGCCTAGCGGAGGCGGAACGGGGGGAGGACCGGCCCCTCCCTCGTGACGCCGCCGCCGCCGCCGAACCCCGGGCCGAGGGCGCGGGCCGCAGAGACGGGCGCCTGGCCGACCGGGCAGGATGCGCTACCGGGCGTCGGTGAGCTAGGGGTGCGGGGCAGGGCCGGGGGGGTCCCAGGCGTCCCTGCCGGCCTCGCGGCGCCGCCTCTGCCCCGTCAGGAAGCGGGCGCGGCCCAGGAATTTCGGGTGGAAAAACGTCCCGGAAAGTTGCAGGAGAGTGGAGGCCGAGGCCGGGAGGGCCGCGAGGCGCTCGGACCCAGGCCGGGCCAATAACTCCCAGGGAAGTCTGAGAGCGCCCAGACCCGCCACCCAGAGGGCAAGGGGGCGGGGGCTTGGGTCAGATTTGGCAGCAGCTTCGGGACAGAATTAGAGAGGTGGAGGGGAGGGCGCTGAGGGGCAGGCCTAGAAGAGGCAGGGCCACGACCAGACCCAAAGGGGTGCCCCCCGCCCAAGATCTGGGTGGTCTGCGGTTGGAGGCGACCTGGTGGCCTCTTTGGGGATCCCTATCCCTGCGGCCAGCTTGCTCTTTCTTCCCTGACCCTTGACACTCTTGGTGTCAATTTCCTAGAGCTCTCAGATCCTTTTGAAGAGTGTGGTGAGGGGTGAGGGTCTTGTTGAGCCTGTGCTTCTTCCTACCCTCTGATGGGCTCCAGCTGCCAGCTGGGTTTTCCCTGGTAAAACCCCTGCTCCCTTGAGACTTCTCAGGACTCCCAGTGGAGGAGGGTGTCTGGGGAGCCTGGCAGCTGGCGGGGAGGGTGTGGTTCCGCCCTGGGAGGGAGGGCCCCCTTCTGGGGTGAGTGGTGAGCCCAGCTGGGATGTGAGGGTCTCCCTGCCCCTGCCCCAGGGGAATCTCTCTCCTGGCGCCTGGTGCAGCCCCTTGCTGGGTCCCTAGACCCTCTCTCTCCCCCTGGAGATTTTGGTGAGTCAGAGGGGGAGAGACAGCCCCACCCTGCTTGTAGAATTCACTCCATGCGATTTGTCCTACAAAGCACCTGTCACACAAGGCCTAGAGCTAGGGGACTTGAAGTCACCTGGTCTACCTCAACTCCTCCTCCTTGGGATGCCTTCTAGAGAGAGGAGGGGTTTTGTCCCAGGTCAACAGAGCATTCTTTCTTTTATTCTCATGACATCACTCCCCCACCCCTAACTCTCTCTACACAAACCAGCCCCTCCCTGGACTCAGCGGCCTTGGCCCCATGTCCTCTGGGGCCTGTGTGTCCAGTGGCCCGTGTTCTGGCCCACGTGCCCAGGTGGCCTTGCTTCTCGGACCCATGTCCCCAGTGTCCCGTGTGCCAACTTTCTGTCGTCCAGGCCCTCTCTACCCAGCCTGGGGCACCTGTTTCTCAGGTGTGCCCTGTGTTCGCGTGCCCTGGTTGCCCCCTCAGTCCTCCAGGCTGTGGCGAAGGGGAGAAGAGCCCTTCCCTTGCCCTGCTGCCTCTGACTCTCTCCCGTGGCCCGTCCCTGCAGGCCCTGGGCAGTGACGGGGTGCGGGTCACCATGGAGAGCGCACTGACCGCCCGTGACCGGGTGGGGGTACAGGACTTCGTGCTGCTGGAGAACTTCACCAGCGAGGCCGCCTTCATCGAGAACCTGCGACGGCGCTTCCGGGAGAACCTGATCTACGTGAGGCCGGAGTGGGAAGGCGGAGGGGGCGCGGGGGCCACAGATGCAGGGCTGCAGGGAGTCGGGAGAGCGGCGCCGGGGCCTCTGGGAGAAACTTCTGAGCCTCCTCCTCTGACCCCCAGACCTACATTGGCCCCGTGCTGGTCTCTGTCAACCCCTACCGAGACCTGCAGATCTACAGCCGACAGCACATGGAGCGTTACCGAGGCGTCAGCTTCTATGAGGTTCCACCTCACCTGTGAGTGACCCCCCCTCTCCCCCCGCCCCCCAGCATCACCACCTGAGATGATTCCACCCACCTTCCCACTTGGGATGAATCACAATTCACATCTCTGAGGAATACCCAGTCCTCACCCAAGGTGAATCTCTCTATTGCATCAGGATCCCCCTAGCCTCCACCCCAACTCACACCCAGGACTATTTTTTTGGCCCTGCTGTGTGGCTTGCGGGATTTTAGTTCCCTGACTGGGAATTGAACCCATGTCCCTTGCAATGGAAGTGTGGAGCCCTAACCACTAAACCACCAGGGAATTCCCACACCTGTGACTTATTCTCCCAACACTACCTGGACATGGCCCTCCCACCTTAGTGACCCTCTGACCTGCACCTCTGAAGGACCTCCCAGCCCTACCTATGAATGACCTCAATCTTCACCTGAATGAATTCCAATCTCCTCACCCATGAGTGAGCCCTTCAATTTTCCATCAGAATATGACTCTCATTCTCAACTGTGAAGAATCTCCCTTGACCCACATCCTGGAGGGGTCACCTGTCCTCAAGGGTACACCCCCAGTCCTTCCTGTGGGATTCCCAGCCCCTGCAGCCACTCGGCCCCCCTGCCCCCTAAGCTCCTGACGGGCCTCTGCCCCAGGTTCGCGGTGGCTGACACTGTCTATCGGGCACTGCGCACGGAGCGCCGGGACCAGGCAGTGATGATCTCTGGGGAAAGCGGGGCAGGCAAGACCGAGGCCACCAAGCGGCTGCTGCAGTTCTATGCCGAGACCTGCCCAGCCCCTGAGCGGGGTGGTGCTGTGCGGGACCGGCTGCTGCAGAGCAACCCGGTGCTGGAGGTGAGGGGACAGCAGCCCCTGGGGGTGGGAGGGGCAGGTGGAGGCCACCAGGCACCCCTCACACCCTGGCCCTTTCCTAGGCCTTTGGCAACGCGAAGACCCTCCGGAACGATAACTCCAGCAGGTTTGGGAAGTACATGGACGTGCAGTTTGACTTCAAGGTACCCATGGGTGGGGCAGGGCAGGGGGAATGGGATTCCCATGTAGTGGGCACCCACTGGCCCGCGTCTTTGGCACCAGTAAACATTTATTGAGCACCTTCTGTGTATCAGGCACTGTTACAAGTGCTAGTGACACAGAAGTGAAACAAAACAGACAGAAATCCTGCCTCCAGGAAGATAAAGAATTTGCCTGCAATGCAGGAGACCCAGCTTCGATCCCTGGGTTGGGAAGATGCCCTGGAGAAGGGAATGGCAACCCACTCCAGTATTCTCGCCTGGAGAATCCAATAGACAGAGGAGCCTGGCAGGCTGTAGTCCATGGGGGTCACAAACAGCAGACATGACTGAACGACCAGCAGGGAGATAGTCCACAGAAAAGTGTAAAGTAGCCAACACATGTCACAGCAAAAAAGAAAATGAGGCAAGGAGAAGGGGCATTGGCTGTTTGAAATAATGCAGATACAGTAGGCATGGAGAAGGTGGCCTTTGGTAAAGCCTTGATGGAGACAGAGAATGAGTTGTGCGTACACTCGAGAGGGTCCAGGCAGAGGGCACCACCAGTGCAGAGGTGCGGATGAACAAGGTGCTGGATGTGTTTACAGACAGCAAGGAGGCCAGAATGGCTGGAGAAGAGAGCAAGGGGCCAAGGAACAGAAGAGGAGGCTCGATGGTGCGGGTCCTTTTGGGTCTTTGTAAGAATTTTTTTAAAACTCTTGAGTGGAAGTGAGGCAAGAGAATTTTGGGGGATTTTTGTTTGTTTGTGTGGTCATGCCCACATGGCCTGCAGGATTTTAGTTCCCCAACCAGCGACTGAACCCATGTCCCATGCAGTGGAAGTGCAGAGCCTTAACCACTGGACCACCAGGAAAATTCCTGAAAGTTTGAACCATATATATATATTTTTTTTTTTTTTAATTTTTTGGCCGGGCCTCATGGCATAATACCTTAGCATATTGCCTTAGTCTCTCAACAAGGTATTGAACCTGTGTCCCCTGCAGTGGAAGTACACTGAAGCGCCAGGGAAGTCCCAAAAGTTTGAAAGAGAAGTGTATTATGACCTCAATTTCCTCTTAAAGTGATCGCTCTGGCTGCTTTGTTGAGAATAAATGGTAGAGACTGAGGCTGAGCAAGAAAATGAGTTAGGAAACTGATGATTATTAGATCTGGGTGACAGATGATGGTGGCTGGGCCCAGTCTGGTGGCTGTAGCTGGATTCTGGATATTCTGAAGGTGAGGGTGGCAGGATTGGCTGGCTGATTGGATGTGAGGTGTGAGAGACAGGGAGGCCCCCAGGAGGACCGCAGACTTCTTGGTCTGAACACCTAGAAGGGTGAGCAGAGTGGGAGGAGGGAGCTGGTTTGAGGAGCGGAGACCAGGACTTAAGTTTCAGACCTGTTGAGTTTGAGATGCTTATGGGACCTCCAGGTGTGACCCACCAGGTAGAAAGAGCATGCATGCATGTGTGCTAAGTGGCTTGTCATGTCTGACTCTTTGCAACCCCGTGGACTGTAGCCTGCCAGGCTCCTCTGTCCATAGAATTCTCCAGTCAAGAATACTGGAGCAAGTTGCTATGCCCTTCTCCAGGGGATCTTCCTGACCCAGGGATCAAACCCATGTCTCTTGCATTGGCAGGAGGGTTCTTTACCACTTGTGCCACCTGGGAAGCCCAAGAAAGGGCTTAGCATCCTCATTTCATAGAGGAAGAAATGGGGGCCAGGAGGGGCGATGTGCCTGAGCCCATGCAGCCAGAGCTAAAATTCATACTCTGGAGGGCAGGGGGGGAAGGGGAAGATGGGCTGTGTCCCCTGTCCCCCTGAGCAGTCACCACATCCTGCCCGGCCCGCAGGGTGCCCCCGTGGGTGGCCACATCCTCAGTTACCTCCTGGAGAAGTCCCGGGTGGTGCACCAGAATCACGGGGAGAGGAACTTCCACATCTTCTACCAGCTGCTGGAGGGGGGTGAGGAGGAGACGCTGCGCAGGCTGGGCCTGGAACGGAACCCGCAGAGCTACCTGTACCTGGTGAAGGTGAGTAGAGAGGGGCTGGCGGGCAGGACCTGGTGCCACCTAGGGAACCCACCCAGCCAGAGCTGTAACCCCGCTCTGCCCGTGCCACAGGGCCAGTGCGCCAAAGTCTCCTCCATCAACGACAAGAGTGATTGGAAGGTGGTCAGGAAGGCCCTGACTGTCATCGACTTCACCGAGGACGAGGTGGAGGTGAGACCTCTGTCGGGGGCCGGCCCTTTCCTCCTGTCACCCCGTGAAAATCCCAGGCTACCTTTACAGCCTGCTTCTACTCCAGCCGCCGTCTCCTCTCACACACCTTGCTCCCTCCATTCCCAGCTCCTGCTGACCATCCACATGTGCCCTCCTGGGGCTCTCAGACCCTCCCGTAACCCCCGCCGCCCCTCCCTGTCCCCTCACCCCCATCCAGGACCTGTTAAGCATCGTGGCCAGCGTCCTGCATCTGGGCAACACCCACTTTGCCGCCGATGAGGAGAGCAACGCCCAGGTCACCACCGAGAACCAGCTCAAGTACCTGACCAGGGTGAGGAGGCGAGCAGAAGGCGAGGGCGGGGCAGCTGGGGCGGGGGGGCTGCACCCTCACCAGCCCCACCCCCTTGGCAGCTCCTTGGTGTGGAAGGCTCAACGCTGCGGGAAGCCCTGACCCACAGGAAGATCATCGCCAAGGGCGAAGAGGTGAGGCCAGGCGGTGGGGGGACAGGTGTTCCAAGGCAGCCCCCGCTCCCATCATCCCCCATTACCCTGGTCTGCTCAGCTGGTCCTCTTAGCAATATCGGAAGCTTATAAGGCAGGTGGCTCAGAGAGGCACAGGGAGGTGGCCAGGGTCACACAGGAAGAGGGTGAGGCTAGAAGGAAGACTGACTTCCAGGAATGAGACCTCTGGTGGGGCCACTGTGTCCTCCCTTGGATGCCGCCCCCTGGCCGGCACCAGGCTCACTGGGGGCAGGGATGGCAGAGTGATCAGTTTCCTGAGTCAAAGGGGCCAGGGGTGGGAAGGGACTGCATTCATCTCCCATCTCACCCTCCACCTGCAGCTCCTGAGCCCGCTGAACCTAGAACAGGCTGCATATGCACGGGACGCCCTCGCCAAGGCTGTGTACAGTCGCACCTTTACCTGGCTGGTCGCGAAGATCAACAGGTCGCTGGCCTCCAAGGTGAGAACTTGGCCCCTGCTACTCCCAAGGTAGCAGGGAGGGCGGTTCAGGGAGGCCAGGGCTGCGAGGTGGCGAACGTGGGGATCCACACCCTTGGTTGGCTGGCCCTAGGATGCCGAGAGCCCCAGCTGGCGGAGCACCACGGTCCTCGGGCTACTGGACATTTACGGCTTTGAAGTGTTCCAGCACAACAGGTCAGTGCCTCCCCTGACTCTGCCTGTCTCTCCTCCCATCGTCTCCCCTGTCCTGGTCCCTCGCCTCTCTCCCGGCCTCCTTCATTCCTGCCAGTGACTTCCAGCCGCTTGGGTCCCGCTCTATGTTTCTTCCCTTGGCTAGTGCTGGGGCCTTGTTCTGCCCCTCCCCACCTTTCCTGGTCTGGCCCCCTTCGCCCAACTAAAGTACTGAGGACGCCTCTGTCTCCCTCACAGCTTTGAGCAGTTCTGCATCAATTACTGCAATGAGAAGCTACAGCAGCTCTTCATCGAGCTCACCCTCAAGTCAGAGCAGGAGGAGTACGAGGCCGAGGGCATCGCGGTGAGTGCAGGCCGGCCCGCGGGCGGCCCCACGTGCAGCCAAGATCCAGGCCTGGGTGTCCCCAGGGGAGGAGCCTCGACCCCACGGTGATGCCTCCCTCCCCTTGTGCCCCTCAGTGGGAACCAGTCCAGTATTTCAACAACAAGATTATCTGTGACCTGGTGGAGGAGAAGTTCAAAGGCATCATCTCCATTTTGGTGAGCCATCTGCTCCTCCAGGGCCTCGGGCTGGGGCCTGGGTGGGATGATGTCACCCCTTTCCCCTCGCTCTCCCAGCTGGACAGGCCTGTCTGCAGAGGGCCAGAGTCCTCGGAGCCTGATGAGGGACAGAACAGGGCTGTGTATGGAGGGTGAGGGGAGGCGCTGGCCAGCCCTGGGAGTGTCTGCGCCTCCCTCCGGGGCCCCTGAGTCCCTGTGCTCTCCGGTCCCTCCCCCATACACACCCCTCACCCTCTGCCACCACCCACCCAGGACGAGGAGTGTCTGCGTCCCGGGGAGGCTACGGACCTGACCTTCCTGGAGAAGCTGGAGGACACAATCAAGCAGCATCCACACTTCCTGACGTGAGTGGGGCTGGGGGCTGTCCTGGGCCAGAGCCTGTGGAAGCCTGGGAACCCCCTCACCCATAAAGTGCCAGCCACAAAGAGGTGACCGGGGGAGGTGCCAGTGAAGGCCAGGCACACAGAGCTTCGGCTCCTGGCGCCTCCCGAGTAATAAGCAAGGAACGCCACTTCCTCCTTAACCCGCTCAAGAATGAAACTTGCTAAGGTTTTTTTTTTAGCCTCCTTGCTTGGAAATTCCTTTTTATTTAAGATATCCCGTAAAATGGGATGAGGGGAGAAAAGAAACAAGCCTCTCTGTCCCAGCTTTGCCTTGCATATTTTGATAATATCACCTCCTCTAACTAGAAGCAACCCCCGGAGGAGGTTTTACTGAGACTTTCAGAGGTACAGCCCTTTGCCGGAGGTTATCTCACATCAAGTCCAGAGTTGGACCTCAGGCCCAGAGCCACAGATTAGTTCCCTGACAAGGAATCGAACCTGACTCCCAGCGGTGAAAGCAGAGTTCTAAGCACTGTACCACCAGGGAATTCCTGAGCAGCTTTTTCTGGAGCGAGCAAGCGAGGAACCCGTTTGTTCCCATTCCCCACGGGTTGCAGCAGGGGTCCCAGTAAAGCCTTGCCTGCAAAAAGAAAGAAAGAAAAACACCTGTTTTTCTGTTTGTAAAAAAAAATCCCTCCTCAGAGAAAAGTTGGAATGTGTGCAAAAGCCACTTGTAAGCCTGTCACCCAGAGGTCACCACTGTTAATAATTTGAGACGTTTTCTTCCTGCCTTTTTCTATATACTTTTTTTTCTTTTTTGTGGTTGAGAGCTTATTGTATATAGGACTCAGGATAACGTTATATCCTGAGTATCTTCCTGTATCATCAAACAGAAAACTTTCCTCAAAACACTTCCTCCGGCGGCTCTAACACACACACACACCACTGCTCTCACCCGGCCTCTCGGGGCCCTGTCCAGCCTCTGGGTTTCTGCTGGGAAAAGAGAATACCTACCCCTGGGCCTTAAATCTCTGCCTGGTCTCTCTGGTTAGTTGCTTGGAATTCTTCTTTAAAAGTAGAAAATGGGCTAAAGGGTATAGACATGCTTAAGGCGAGAAGGCAATGGCACCCCACTCCAGTACTCTTGCCTGGAAAGTCCCATGGACGGAGGAGCCTGGTAGGGTGCAGTCCATGCGGTCGAGAAGAGTTGGACACGACCTGAGCGACTTCACTTTCAGTTTTCACTTTCATGCATTGGAGAAGGAAATGGCAACCCACTCCAGTGTTCTTGCCTGGAGAATTCCAGGGACGGGGGAGCCTGGTGGGCTGCCGTCTATGGGATCGCACAGAGTCGGACACGACTGAAGCAACTTAGCAGCAGCAGCAGCAGCAGTCTCTTGGGGGCTGATTCCATTCTTAAAATGTAGCGGGCAGCACTCAGCACTCTGAGCAGAGCCACGCAACAGCCACTGCTGCTGCTGCTGCTGCTGCTAAGTTGCTTAAGTCGTGTCTGACTCTATGCGACCCCATAGACGGCAGCCCACCAGGCTCCCCCGTCCCTGGGATTCTCCAGGCAAGAACACTGGAGTGGGTTGCCATTTCCTTCTTCAATGCATGAAAGTGAAAAGTGAAAGTGAAGTCACTCAGTCGTGTCTGACTCTTCGAGATCCCATGGACTGCAGCCTTCTAGGCTCCTCCGTCCATGGGATTTTCCAGGCAAGAGTACTGGAGTGGGGTGCCATTGCCTTCTCCAATGCAACAGCCAAAGGCAACACCAAATAGCCCTCCACCCTGCGGGCCCTGGCAGCATGGAGGCTGAGGTCCCAGTCCTGGCGCTGTGTGACCCCGGGCAAGGCCATCTACCTCTCTGAGCCTCTGTGGTGGCCTCTGCGGGAGGAGGCCCCGCCCTGCTGGTTTCCTAGAGGATGCCTGATTCCTCTCTTGAAGTCTCTTCGGTAGACAGGGGCCTGGCTCAGGCCAGCCATTGGCAGCTTCCTCTCCCTGTTGCCCCAGGCACAAGCTGGCTGACCAGCGGACCAGGAAATCTCTGGACCGCGGGGAGTTCCGCCTCCTGCACTATGCCGGGGAGGTGACCTACAACGTGACCGGTGAGGACCCTAAGGCTGTGTCCCCCCGGGGGGGCTGGGAGAAGGGCTCTGCCTCCCCTCATGTCTGCTCTCTCCCCTCAGGGTTTCTGGATAAAAACAACGACCTTCTCTTCCGGAACCTGAAGGAGGTGAGGAGGACCTCCAGGGGGAGGGCTGAGGGTCTGGGCTCTGAATGATCTCTGCCCCAGAAAGCTGACTGGCCTGTCCCTATGCTTCCTACATGGCCCCTGCCCTGCCCTCACAGACCATGTGCAGCTCGGAGAACCCCATCCTGGGCCAGTGCTTCGACCGGAGTGAGCTCAGCGACAAGAAGCGGCCAGAGACGGTGTGAAGGCGGTGGGACCCCAGGGGGTGTGTGTGTGCACACGCGAGCGGGCCCACTGCCTGCTTGAGCTGGGAGCTGGCAGTGTGTGTGTGTGAGTTCCTGTGTTTGCTGGTGCCTCGGTGCACATCTGTGTGTGTCTGGGAGGCTGCCGTGGGTGCATCTGTGCCTACTTTGATGGGTGTCTGGGTGTCTAACGTCTCTTAAGTATGGATGCACGCATGTACACCTGTGTCTGTGTGGGTGCTTGCATGCATTCACTCCCCTGCAGCAGACACTTGTGGTGGACATTACTGGACACTTAGGATACAAAAATGAACACATGCTGACCTAGAAATGTGCATGGGTGCTATGGAAGCTTACAATAGGGAGCAGCAAATTGCCTGCGGAAGTAAAAGAGGGGAGGGGAGTCAGGGAAAGCTTCCTGAAGGAGGAAGCCTCTGAGGTAACTTGGGAATGAGTATAGATGCTTGTCAGACGTATGGGAGGGCCCTGCAGAGCCCCACACAGGAGCACAGTCAAAAAAAGACCAGGAAGTGGACCACAAAGTGCCATTTTCAAGGAGAGCGATGGAGGGAAGGCAGATCTGGCCAGTGGTGCCAGATGAGGGGAATGCTCCATCCAGTGAGCTGTGCACAGAGGTGTGGCTGCCAGGCTTGGCAGGGGGAGGGTTAGGGCAGTCTCAGGACGAGCAAGGTCAGGGAGAGGTGGAAGCCAGGGAGCTGCAGGCCAAGACATGCTGGCAGGGAGGCCGTGGAGGCAGAGTGTTGCCCAGAGTCTGACTCCTTGGGACCCTGTCCTCGGTTCCCCAACCCCACCCCTTCCCTGATGGTTCTCAGCCCCACCCTTGTGAGGACACACCCACTCCTGTCCAGGCCTCTCCAGCAAACCAGAGATTCCATTGACCCCTCCCAGGGACCCGCAGCTACTCCAGACCCCACTAGCCTATGATGCACCCTGACTGTCCAGTGTCCCAGGCATGCATCTCCTATTTCCCTAACTCAAGGCAGGGACCACCCTCCACCCAGTCCTGAAAGACAGAAGCCTGGGCCGCATCCCTCATTCCTTAGCCTCCCCCATTGCCCTCATCCTAACAACTGCTGGATCTTGCTGGTTTTTGTTGCCTGAAAACCCCTTCCTTTCAGCCCCTCCCCGTAACCCTTATTCCATTAATAGTCCTCTGAGCCGGTCAGCCTCCTCCCTGGCCTTCTGTCTTCCCACCTGCTCTTACCAACCACCCTCCACCTATGTGCTGTAGAGATACTCCAAAAGGCAGATCTCTTCCTGTCCCTCTCTCCCTCCAGATTCCTCTTTGGCTCCCTATTTCCCTCAGGATAAAGTTCAGTCTCCCTGATGTGGTTCCTGAGTCCTCCCATGACCCTGCCTCTCTGATGCTCTTTTCTACTCCCCTCCTAGATCCTTGCATGGCTTGTAGTTCCCTGTGGACACCAAGCCTTCGCTCACTCTGTTGCTCTGCCCCAGTGCCGTTCCTGCCTCCCTTCTGGCTGTCTCCTACTTGTCCTTTCCTTCTTACCTGAAGGGTTATTTCCCGAAGACCCTTCCTGCTACCCCCTACCCCACAGACAGAAAACTTGTAACATTTCACTTGGAAATGCTGCACCATCTTCGTTGGCTTCAGAAATCTGACCTTTGCAGATGCTGCAATAAAGAGTTGTAATTTTAAAAAAAAGGTCTACGAAGGGCAGGGTCAGCTGTGGGAACTGGTGGTGTTTTGCCCCAGGAGGGGTGTCTGTGGGGTTCTGCGCAGGGAGGGGCATTTGCAGGGGTCAGTGGCTTCAGCCCAGTTACCACCAACCTTCCTGTTGTTCATCTTGGCTGACCAGGTGGCCACCCAGTTCAAGATGAGCCTCCTGGAGCTGGTAGAGATCTTGAAGTCAAAGGAGCCTGCCTACGTCCGCTGCATCAAGCCCAATGACTCCAAGCAGCCCGGTAGGCCCTCTGCCCCGTAGGCCGGTGGGGGCTTGGCCTCCCCTGCAGAGGCCGGTCAGAGCCCGCTGACCAGCCAGTGATCTCTGCCCCCAGGCCGCTTTGATGAGGTGCTAATCCGGCACCAGGTGAAGTACCTAGGGCTGATGGAGAACCTGCGCGTGCGCAGAGCCGGCTTTGCCTACCGCCGCAAATACGAGGCTTTCCTGCAGAGGTGGGGGCGGGGCCTGGCTTGGCGCCAGGGGGAAGGGCTGGGAGGGTGTGAGCCTCTGAGATCCTGGGCGGGAGGACAGCCCTCAGCTGCGGTGGGAGCCACACCAGGGGCCCCTCCATGCTGCAGGCCTAATGTTAAGCTTGAGAGGGCAAAGACCAGCCCTCCCCACGCCCAGGCCCTGGCCTCACAGAGCAGCTGGTCAGGGGTCCAATGAGGCACGCATTCACATACCTATCACCAGTGGAGACAGTAAGAGCCTGTGAAGGGGACAGAGTTTGCAGTCAGTTCAGAAAGCAACTTCGTTGTTATCCCTGGTCAGGGGTCTGAGGAGTCACCAGGCATGTCTTTCTAGGCCTGTGACCTCAGGCAGATGTTCAGTTCAGTTCAGTCACTCAGTCCGACTCTTTGCGACCCCATGGACTGCAGCATGCCAGGCTCCCCTGTCCATCACCAACTCCCGGAGCTTACTGAAATTCATGTCCATCAAGTCAGTGATGCCATCCAACCATCTCATCCTCTGTTGGCCCCTTTTCCTCCTGCCTTCAATCTTTCCCAGCATCAGGGTCTTTTCCAATGAGTCAGTTCTTCACATCAGGTGGCCAAAGGATTGGAGTTTCAGCTTCAGCATCAGTCCTTCCAATGAATATTCAGGATTGATTTCCTTTAGGATTGACTGGTTGGATCTCAGATGAGAAACCTCAATTTTCTCACTTTTAAAGTAGGGGTAGTAACAGAGCTACCTCCCCGACTTTCTGTGACCTAAGAGTCAGTGGGACCAGGAAAGCTGGTCTGGTTCCCAGAGAAGAGCGCTGGTGGGGGGCGGGGGCGCTGGGTGCATTTCTGCTCCTCCTGTCACCAGGTACAAGTCACTGTGCCCAGAGACATGGCCCACGTGGACAGGACGGCCCCAGGATGGGGTGACTGTGCTGGTCAGGCACCTGGGCTACAAGCCGGAAGAGTACAAGATGGGCAGGTGAGTGGCGCCCATGCCTGGGGTTTGAGGGCTACGGAGTTGGCAACCAGGGGCTGATCACTGCTGCCCTCCCAGGACCAAGATCTTCATCCGCTTCCCCAAGACCCTGTTTGCCACAGAGGACGCCTTGGAGATCCGACGACAGAGCCTGGGTGAGCGAGGGGCCCCACTCATCCTGTCCAGTGAGGTCTGTTCTGGGAAGTGGGAAAGAAATCGCTGTATTCGGCTGCTTCTCTGGGACGTCTGCCATGTCCACATGGGGCTGCCCGCCTCGTCTGCTCCCAGATACACACTCAGCATGTTCCCACATTGCTTTGCTCCCTCTCTCGCTCTTTGTTTTTTTTCTTTTGGCTGTTCTGGGTCTTTGTTGCAATGCGCAGGCTTCTCTGGTTGCACAGCTCAAGCTTAGTTGCCCCACAGTCTGTGGGATCTTAGTTCCCCAACCAAGGATTGAACCTGTGTTCCCTGCATTTGCAAGGCAAAGTCTTAACCACTAGACCAGCCCTTGCCCTTTCCTGTACTCTCTTTCACTTATTTATCCTCATACTCGAAGCTGGTTCAGCCACTCCCCTTACTCAGTGAGCTCTTAACAGGGCCAGGCCCCCAGCTGGGTCCCTTGCGCTCTGGCCAAGTGACTTTCTTTCCCAACCACAGCCACGAAGATCCAGGCCACCTGGAGGGGCTTTCACTGCCGGCAGAAATTCCTCCGGGTGAAGCGATCAGGTTCGGGCGCCCAGGGGTCTTCAGGACGATGGGGGCCGGGGCTAGGGTGGGCCACTGTGGGAAGAGATAGAGGTCAGCCATTTGTGGTCTCTGCAGCGATCTGCATCCAGTCCTGGTGGCGAGGAACGCTGGGCCGGAGGAAGGCGGCCAAGAGGAAGTGGGCGGCACAGACCATCCGGCGGTGAGCACTGGGCGCCACGCAGAGGGTGCAGAGGAGAGTGTCGGGGCAGGTCTGCTGCCAGGCTTCTCACCTCCACCCATGTCGGACCCCCGCCCCCAGGCTCATCCAGGGCTTCATCCTGCGCCATGCGCCCCGTTGCCCTGAGAATGCCTTCTTCGTGGACCATGTGCGCACCTCTTTTCTGCTCAACCTTCGACGGCAGCTGCCCCGGAATATTCTGGACACTTCTTGGCCCACGCCCCCACCTGCCCTGCGTGAGGTCCGTGGGCTCTCCCTGCTGACTGGGGGACTACCAACTTACCCAGCAGAGGGACCTAATAACCGTGTGACCCGAGGATCCATGGGAAGGGAAGGGACTTGGAGCTGGGCCATGGAGAGCGAGTTCTTTGCAGAGAAACAATTCAGGAATGGAAGGGTGTCCAGGTTGAGGGGGTGTCACTTAGGCCAAGACCCGATGGTGGGCACGTGCCTGTTGTCTGCAGAGGGAAGGAGCCAGGCTGCCTGGGTGCCCTGACCTCCCTCTCACCCACAGGCCTCAGAGCTGCTGCGGGAGCTGTGCCGGAAGAACATGGTGTGGAAATACTGCCGGAGCATCAGCCCTGAATGGAAGCAGCAGGTATGGGGCTGGGAGGCAGGTACGGGGTGGGGGTGGGGTGGGGGTGGGGGATGGGCGGTGCTGGAAGAGAGCTGGCCTGGAGGACCTTTGCCCTGACTTACCATGCAACCTTGAATTGATCCAGGCCCTTGTCTGGCCTCCTGTGTGAAGTGGAGACTGGAGTAGAATTTGCAAGGCAAATAAAGTTTATCTTCTAGAGCAGCTGCACTGGACTGGTTGAGGCTACCCAGAGTCCTGTGTTGAAAAGGCTGCAGCATCGGTCTATTAGAATCGTTCCAGAGAGAGACACTGGTGACCGATGGGCCTTGTATTTGCCAACTCGGTATCAGATGATGATGAAGGACCCACCCAGCAGAGTTAACCTGCAGTAGTTTTTGGGGGTTTTTTGCATAATTTTATTTATTTTTGGCTATGCTGGGTCATCATTGCTGTGCTCAGGATTTTCTCTAATTGCACCGAGTGGGGGCTACTCTCCAGTTGCGGTACACAGGCTTCTTGTTGCGGTGGCTTCTCTTGTTGCAGAGCACAGGCTCTGCTACTAAGTCACTTCAGTCGTGTCCGACTCTGTGCGACCCCATAGACGGCAGCCCACCAGGCTCCCTGTCCCTGGGACTCTCCAGGCAAGAACACTGGGGTGGGTTGCCATTTCCTTCTCCAGTGCATGAAAGTGAAAAGTGAAAGTGAAGTCGCTCAGTGGCTCTAGGGCTTCAGTAGTTGTGGTTCAATAGTTGTGGCACACCACAGGCTTAGTTGCCCCAAGGTATGTAGGATCTTCTCAGATCAGGGATTAAACTGATGTCCCTTGCATTACAAGGCAGATTCTTAATCACAGGACCGCCAGGGAAGCCCCACAGTAGTTCTGAGTATTAGTATCAGCCAACTTTAAGATCTCAGGCCAGAGCTGAATCTCAGGGGCTCCAGGGCCTGTGATGATGGGAATAATCCCCAAAGTGGGGCCTGGACCCTGACAGCACTGTCATGACCCTTGTGGAGAGGCCACTGCCTCGGTTGGTGGGGACGGGGGTAAGAGAGAGAAGGGGCTGAAGGGGAGTATTGGTGGCAGGGCTTAGCCTCCTGCTTTTGGGTCCAGAGAGAGGGTGAGGGAGGTGGTCTCAGCTCCTGTCTCAGCAGACTCCTGCTCTGCTGTGACGGCCCCACCTTTCTGACATCCCCCGCCCTCCCTGCTGTTGTCTCCTCAGCTGCAGCAAAAGGCCGTTGCGAGTGAGATCTTCAAGGGCAAGAAGGACAATTACCCCCAGAGTGTCCCCAGACTCTTCATCAGCACGCGGCTCGGTGAGCCCCCGCCCCTCCAGTGTGCAAACCCTCCATCAGCAGCCCGGTCTCCTCTCTCCTCCGCTCACGCCCCCTTCGCTCCCCTGTCTGGGTTGCAGGTGCAGATGAGATCAACCCCAGAGTGCTGCAGGCCCTGGGCTCAGAGCCCATCCAGGTGAGACCCTGTGGGCAGCCCTCAGCCCCACACAGTTCAGCTGCCCAAGGGCTGCGTGGGCGGGGGGCGGGGCCTGGGCAGGGGGTGAGGAGGCCCCTCACCCACCCTCTGTCCCCAGTACGCTGTGCCCGTCGTGAAGTACGACCGCAAGGGCTACAAGCCGCGCTCCCGGCAGCTGCTGCTGACGCCCAACGCCGTGGTCATTGTGGAGGACGCCAAGGTCAAGCAGAGGATCGAGTACACCAACCTGACCGGTGAGCCCAAGTCCAGGTTGGGTCCATAGAGGGGGCCCTGCTCCGCCCCTTGATCCCTGACCTCTGCCCTTTCCCCCCAGGAATCTCCGTCAGCAGCCTGAGCGACAGCCTCTTTGTGCTCCACGTGCAGCGTGAGGACAATAAGCAGAAGGTGCCCCTTGGGGCCTGGGGAGGCGGGGAGGGGACGGGTCCTCTAAGCGCTGGGCAGGGCCTGACCCCTGTCCCTATGTGGGCCCCCAGGGGGACGTGGTGCTGCAGAGTGACCACGTGATCGAGACCCTGACCAAGACAGCCCTCAGCGCTGACCGAGTGAACAACATCAACATCAACCAGGGCAGGTGAGGCAGGGAGGGCTGCTGAGCAGGCCGTGCATGCACAGGGCGCAGGCCTCACATACCCGCTTCTCTCCAGCATCACGTTCGCAGGGGGGCCCGGCAGGGATGGCATCATTGACTTCACACCCGGCTCGGAGCTGCTCATCACCAAGGCCAAGAACGGGCACCTGGCTGTGGTGAGTGTGGGGCCAGGGCAGAGCCTCTGGGGGCTGGGCCTTCCTCCCTCGGCCATCCTCACTGTGGGTCTCGATCCAAAGGGCACCCTTCAACCCATTGCCCACTGAGCACCAGAGACCAGTGCAGAGGGTCATAAAGAGGGCAGCATGGGCAGGTGGCAGGGGATATGCTGCTTGGGAAGAGAGGCCCACTCTAGTCGGGGCAGTAGGATCTAAGGGCCGAGTCTCCAGCACCGAGGCCTCCGGACCTGCCCCCTCCCTGCCCCAGCGTGTACTACCAAGTATCTACCTCATGAAGACCAGTGCCCGGAGCACCTCTGCTTCCTGCTCACCTCTGGGCTTCTCCCCTGGTCCCCGCAGGTGGCCCCGCGGCTGAACTCGCGGTGATGAAGGCGCCCAGCGGACCCCTCCCGCCTCCCAGTGCTTCGCTCATCCCCTCCTCCCTTCCCAGCTACCAAAGACTCGAGCTTCCAGACAGGGACCCAGGGACACCTCGAAGCCCACCGACAAACTCCCGCCTCCTGCTCGGCCCTCTCTCGAGGGGGCGGCAGGGGCGCAGGAAGCTGCCCCAGGAGTGGGCCAGGCCGGGCCACAGCAATAGGAAGAGCCGGGGCCAGAGGCAGCCGCGCCAGCCCCACTGCCAATGCCAAATATTTGAGAGAAGGGAACTTTTGCTGAGGTTTTTCTCTGAGATTTTTTTGATGCTTTATAGGAAACTATTTTTTAAAAAAGCCATCTTCCCACCCGTGCCCTCCCCCGTCCCCCCGCCACCGCCAAGACACACTGGATGTGTTTTCCCTGACTCAGCAGGGCAGGGAATGTTGCCGAGAGGGTGGGCGATCTGGGCCCTGGTGCCCTCTTCCCTGCCCAGGCCCCCCTCTTCTCCCCATTCCCTTGGCACCTTGTCTGTCTGTCTGCCTGTCCACCTGTAGCCCACTCCGACATTCCCCTGGGGGCTAAAACCACCCTTGCCTCCCTCTCCGTCCAGCCTTAAAAATGCCCTTCTAATATCAGCCCAGCCTGAGGACATCCTGGAGTAAAGGCGGGGCTCTCAGAGCGGAGGATTTGGACGACTGGGAGATCACCTAGTTGAGTCTTCTGGTGTGATGGAGCAAGAGATAGAGGCCCAGAGAGGGGAAGGGACTTGCCCAAGGTGATCCAGCAGGTTGGGGCAAAACCAGACTGTCCTCAGCACACCTCACTGCCTCTCCCAGGGACTGGGGGCCCCGTGAAACAGGCTCATGTCTTAAGGGTGCATGTGGCTTCCTGACCAGCAATCAGCCTTGGGGGCCACCAGGTGGGAGGAGCGCTTCCACCTGAGTCCATGCCTTAGGATGACAAACACCTTACCCGTATACTCTGGTCCCAGGTTAAAGACTCGGGGCCTTCACTGGCTCCTGACCCCCTCTCTATCCTGGGAGCCTGGGGAAGGGGCTGGCCTTGGGAGGAGCTGCAGGGGCATCACCTCTTTCTGCTGCTTCTCCCCCACCCCCACCCCCAACTCCCCAGAGGGCCTGGGGCTGCCCAGCTGCCTCTGCCCTCCTGCGGGTCTCAGCCCACTGCTGACACTTCTGCAATCCAGAGAAACACTAAATAAAGCAATATGTGTTTGCCAATGTTGGTCTCCTTGTGAATGTTAGTAAAGGGAAGGACTTCCCTGATGGTCCAGTGGTAAGGACTTCCCTTCCACTGCAGGGGGCATGGGTTCAATCCCTGGTCAGGGAACTAAGATCCCACAGGCCACTTGATGTGGCCAAAAATAATAAAAAGGAGACAACCCCCTAGAAGGCAACCAAGGGTCTTGTATTACTCTCTTTTTCCCAAAAACTTTTTATTTTGTATTAGGGAATAGCCAATTAACAATGTTATGGTAGTTTCAGGTGAACAGCAAAGGGTCTCAGCCATATATATACACGTGTCCATTCTCCCCCAAACCTTCCTCCCATCCAGGCTGCCACGTAACACTGAGCAGAGTTCCAGAGTTCTATACACTGAGTAGGTCCTTGTTGGTTATCCATTTTATTTTTGTTTTTGTTTTTCTTATTCTTTCTTGGTTATCCATTTTGAATAGAGCAGTGTGTACATGACCTTTCTAAAGTCCCTAACTATCCTTTCAGGGGTCTTGTATTATTATAATTTTTGCCTTGTCCCCAGAAGGAGGCTGGGCTCCCTCCCCCAGGAAAAGGGCAGGAGTGGTCAGTAGCTGCAACGTGGCCTTGCTCTTTCACTGACCGTCCGTGGAAGGGCCACTCAACCTGGCCCTTCCAGGGGGCAGGGGAGGGGGAAACATCAGACAGTGCCTGCCATGTGGCCCTTAGCCCAGCAGGCAGGGCTGGCGGACGGAAACACAGTCCATTTGGGAAGTACAGGCATCAAGGGCACACTGGTGAGAAACTGACTCAGGTAGAGGGTGAGGATTTGTAAACACTTCACAGAGATGACGTTTGAGGTCATCCATCTCAAAGGACAGTCTATGAACTCCCCTGCAAATGACAAACCAAATGCAAAGTGGCTTAAGCAGAAAAGGGCATCTATTAGCGTTAGCAGCCTAACAGTTCCAGGGTAGGTGGCTTCCAGATACTCACTCTCAGGAACGTGTCTGGAGGCTGCATTCTCAGGCCCATTCTCCCCTCGGGTGTGGTGGCAGCAGCAGCCATAGGCAGCCCCAGGCTTTGGTAATTCAGCCTCGAAAGCAGAAAGTATCTCTTTCTCAGTGATTTGAAAGTCTCAGAGGGGCTTCCCATGTAGCTCAGTAGTGAGTAAAGAATCCGCCTGCCAATACAAGAGACATGGGTTCATTCCCTGATCTAGGAAGATCCCACATGCCGCAAAGCAACTAAGCCCATGCGCCACAACTACTGAGCCTGTGCCTTGGAGCCCAGGAGCCACAACTACTGAGCCCACATCCTGCAACTATAGAAAAGTCCGTGCAGCAATGAAGACCCAGCACAGCCAAAAATAAATAATTAAAAAGAAAGTCTCAGAGCTGATTCTCGGTGGACCAGCTTGAATGATGTGCTCTCCCCTGCCCCAACGGGTGTAGTTTGGGAGCGGAGCTCATTCTGATACATGCCTACTGGACCTGGGTCACATGCCTGCTCCCCCTCAAGACAGAAGCACGAACCACACCTGACCTCAAGGATAGAGACTAGGGAGAGATGATTTCCCTGAAAATCAGATGCTGCCTCCAGAAGAAAGGGAGTAAGTGTTAAAAGCTGCAATTACAGAGCTCCTCCGCAGGCCGTTTTCCCCAAAGGGAGGCGCCTTGTAGGTAGGAGGAATGGCAATGGCACGTGCAGGGTTTAAAGGTTATGAAAGGTTTAATTAGGAGTCAGAGTACCTACTGAGGGGTTTAGATTCATCACCTGGGACAGAAGTCCCCAAAGAACAAGATATCACATAACATACGACTATCTTGCATGTAATGCAAAATACTGGGCTGGATGAAGCACAAGCTGGAATCAAGATTGCCAGGAGAAATATTAATAACCTCAGATACGCAGATGACACCACCCTTCTGGCAGAAAGTGAAGAAGAACTAAAGAGCCTCTTGATGAAAGTGAAAGAGGAGAGTGAAAAAGCTAGCTTAAAACTCAACATTAAAAAAACCAAGATCAGGGTTATGGTGAGTGTGGACGTGTTTTGTATTGCTGTCTAGATACATCAGTAGGAGAGTGGATAGGGGTACACGGCAGTAGGATGTTATTAAGTCAGATGCACCTGACACCCTGTTACTGGAGAAGCAGGGAAATTATACTGTATCCTATGGCTCAAAGAAAGATGATTATGAATATTGCATGTCTGAGTATTTGAGAATGAGTGGCATCTATTGGGGTCTGACCGTAATGGATCTCATCAGACAACTACATTGCATGAATAGAGAAGAAATTCTGACATTTATTAAGTCTTGTCAACACGAGTGTGGTGGAATAAGTGCTAGTATTGGACATGATCCTCACCTTTTGTACACTCTTAGTGCTGTTCAAATACTCTCTGCTGCTGCTGCTGCTAAGTCGCTTCAGTCGTGTCCGACTCTGTGCGACCCCATAGACGGCAGCCCACTAGGCTCCCCTGTCCCTGGGATTCTCCAGGCAAGAACACTGGAGTGGGTTGCCATTTCCTTCTCCAGTGCATGAAAGTGAAAAGTGAAAGTGAAGTTGCTCAGTCGTGTCCGACCCTTCTCGACCCCATGGACTGCAGCCCACCAGGCTCCTCCAATCCATGGGATTTTCCAGGCAAGAGTACTGGAGTGGGGTGCCATTGATAGTATTAATGTTACTGACATAAATAAAGTTGTGGAATATGTTCAGAGTCTACAGAAAGATGGTTCTTTTGCTGGAGATACTTGGGGGAAAACTGATTCTCTTTTTGTGCGATGGCAATTTTGGCTCTATTGGGGAAGTTGGATGCTATTAATGTGGAAAAGGCAATCGAATTTGTTTTATCATGTATGAACTTTAATGGTGGATTTGGTTGCAGGCCAGGTTCTGAATCCCATGCTGGGCAGGATTCTTGTCTATTACTAGTCAGTTGCACCAAGTAAATTCTGATTTACACGGTTGGTGATTTTGTGAACAACAGCTTCCATCAGGCAGACTCAATGTAAGGCCAGAGAAGTAACCAGACGTATGTTATTCATGGTGGGTGTTGGCTTTTCTAAAGATAACTGAAAGGCTTCATAGGGTTGATAGAGAAAAACTCTGCAGTTTCATCCTCGCATGTCAAGATGAGGAAATAGGAGGATTTGCAGATAGGCCAGGAGATACGCTAGATCCTTTTCATACTCTGTTTGGAATTGTTGGATTGTCACTTTTGGGAGAAGAACAGATTAAACCTGTTAGCCCTGTTTTTTGCATGCCTGAAGTACTTTGGAAAGTGAATGTTCAGCTTGAACTAGTGAGCTAGGTTAGATCCCTTGATGGAGAAGTTGGTTAATGTAGTTTTCATTGTGTTTTAACATTTCAGTAGTTGAAGTGCTTAACAAACTTAATGACTACCATGTTAATATTATGTACATGAATTGTGTTAATTTAATAAATTATATAATTATCATATTGTAAATTAAGATCTTTATTGTATCTTTCCTTCTGGAATGTGTTACTCTGATTTTTTTTGTTTGTTTGTTTATGCTTCAGTGTATTTGTTTTCTTGTATGTCTTCATAAGAGCAAACTTGAACTCTGTTTAGCTGATGAAGTCTTGTGTTCTGATTTTCCTGTGTACTCCCTTGATATGTTGTATATAACTATGTATGTTGTATATAACTATAGTTAATGTAAATTGGTCTTTGTCAGTTAGAACATTACTGATAAAGAGTTGATGAACCCCATAGGAATTAAAAGATGAAACAAAAATAAATGGCTGAAATTTGGGAATAAAAATAAAAAACTAAGATCATGGCATCTGGTCCCATCACTCCATGACAAATAGATGGGAGAAACAATGGAAACAGTGAGAGACTTTATATTTTTGGGCTCCAAAATCACTGCAGATGGTGACTTTAGCCATGAAGTCAAAAGACGCTTGCTCCTTGGAAGAAAAGCTATGACCAACCTAGATAGCATATTAAAAAGCAGAGACATTACTTTGCCAACAAAGGTCCATCTAGTCAAAGCTATGTTTTTTTCAGTAGTCATGTGTGGATGTGAGAGTTGGACTATAAAGAAAGTTGAGCGCCAAAGAACTGATGCTTTTGAACTGTGGTGCTGGAGAAGACTCTTGAGAGTCCCTTGGACTGCAAGGAGATCAAACCAGTCAGTCCTAAAGGAATATTCAGTACTGAATATTCATTGGAAGGACTGATGTTGAAGCTGAAAGTTCAATACTTTGGCCACCTGATGCGAAGAACTGACTCATTTGAAAAGACCCTGATGCTGGGAAAGATTGAAGGCAGGAGGAGAAGGGGACTACAGAAGATGAGATGGTTGGATGGCATCATCAACTCAATGGACAAGAGTTTGAGCAAGCTCCAGGAGTTGGTGATGGACAGGGAAGCCTGGCGTGCTGCAGTTCATGGGGTAGCAAAGAGTTGGACACAACTGAAGGACTGAACCTAACTGAACTAATTTTGTCTCAGGGTTCACACCATCCTGTGACCACACCTAGATTTGAGACGCCACCCCACAAATAAGTTACAGAAAAATGAAAGCACCACAATCATTTGTCCATTCTTGTCAGTAGGAACCGCGCCCTGAGAAGCTGACACCAAGGAGGGGACAGATAAGATAAGCAATCGGATAGGTGCAATTACCAGCTTTACAACTGTAACCACACGCCTTCCTCTAGCAGGCGGAAGCACATGGGAGAGTGATGTCACCGACCCAGTCCAGATGCAGCCGCAGACCTATCCTTTTGAGAGGTAACCAAAAACATTGTGCACCCCCAGCTCACCTCCTGCTGGAAGGGCAGTGCTTGCCAGGAGACACCTGCCAATTACAGGAAGCTAAATCTGACTCTGAACAAGTGCCTCCGCTGGACTCTCCTTTCAGTCATTTCGTCATTCAACTAACATTCACGTAAGGCCTACGTCCCAGGCATTCTGCCAGGCGCTTGAGATACAACAGGAGCAAAAAGACCAAAATTCTTGCTCCTATGGAGCTTACACATATTAGGGAAGAGAGGACAATGCATGAAACAAATCTGTAAAATTAGAAGGAGGTGAGTACAAGGAAAACAAAGCAGAGAAGGGGGAGGGGGAAAGTGGGGTAGGCAGTCTGCAGTGTCGAAAGGTCTCCTTGATGAAGCAACGTGGGAGCAGAGGCGGAGGAAGGAGATCTCTGAGGGAATGACCATGGAAATCTGGGTAGAGGGAACAGCAAGTCAAAGCAAAGGGGAAGAGAAAGGTTAGTGGGGCCAGAAAGGAGTGGGAAGGAGGAAAAGAGCAGAAGAGAAGACAGGCACACTTGCATTTCACCTCCTTTGTACGTTCTCGATTTTTCTCAGCTCCATGAAGATGGAGACAAGGAAGATGGCACCCTCTCCCTCTCTTTTTTTTTGGCCATGCCACATAGCATGCAGGATCCTAGTTCCTCTGCACTGGAGGCACAGAGCTCTAACCACTGGCCCGCCAGGGAACTCCAGACACCTTGATTTCTCCCTGCAGAGGTATCTGTGTGAGCAGCTCTTCTAAAGGATGGGACAATCAGAGGGACTTACATTGAAGCAAAGCAGATGAATGAGTCTCAAAAGCCCCGAAGCATGTCGTCGCCCCAAGGAACATCTCACTGACCTTTCTAGAAAGGTCCTAACTGTGGTGCTGGAGAAGACTCTTGAGAGTCCCTTGGTCTGCAAGGAGATCAAACCAGTCAATCCTAAAGGAAATCAATCCTGAATATTCATTGGAAGGACTGATGCTGAAGCTGAAACTCCAATCCTTTGGCCACCTGATGTGAAGAGCTGACTCATTGGAAAAGACCCTGATGCTGGGAAAGATTGAAGGTGGGAGGAGAAGGCACGAGAGAGTACAAGAGGGTTGGATGGCATCACTGACTCAATGGACATGAATATGAGCAAACTCCAGGAGATGGTGAAGGATAGGGTAGCCTGGCATGCTGTAGTCCATGGGGTTGCAACGAGAGGGACATGACTAAGTGACCAAACAACAAAAGGAAGGTCCCACCTCCTGCCTTGGTTCCCAGCATGCTCTCCTCTCCTCCCCCTGCCTTGCAATCCCTTGACTTCTCTCCCCAGAGCTGCCTCTAGATCCTACCTTTGCATAGCTTAAAACAGATCTTTGTCTTTGCAAAACTAAGGGCTACCCACTGGTGGGGGGTGAGGGGTGGGGAATCTCTCTTCTTCATAATCCAAAAATTCCAGCAGAGACTTGGGAGTTTTTCTGTCTCCTTTCTCTCTTCTTGTCTCCATCCATAGATGAGAACTAGGCAGAAATGTATTTTCCCACCAGTACAAATGGTGCCTATACATACACCAAATTTTGTTTCTTCCTTTCTCTCATACACATTTTTCAAGGTGATACTTTCATTTTCTCTGTATATAGCAATTTTTGTCATCGTCACAGGAATTTTTTTTTTTTAAGGAAAAATGAGTGTGAGTAACCCAACTCCGGAGGGTTTCATTTATATAGTACCCTGGAGTCGTGCAGGGCACAACTTGCACAGCTGTATGAGGCAACTCTCAGGACTTTAGGAGACACAGGCAGGCAAATAGGTCCTCGAACCCCTGCTCCTGGTCCTTTGCTAAAAGAGTGCCTTTCTCCGCAGTGAAAATACAGAGTCCAAACCACTGGATAGCCAGGGATTTCCCAGGAACGCCTTTCTTTGGTTAGAGGGGAGGGAGTGGACGACTTTGATGTGGCTTTCTCTTGAACTAGGGAAGTCTTCTCTTTCTTTTCCCCTTTCATCTCTGCTTCTCCTTCAGGCAACTCCAGGAGCATCTTCTTGCACAAGAAGGTCACATTCTTTACATTCTTTGTAGGGCAGATCTCAGACTTATCAAGGGGCAAAAGCCACCACCTTAGCTGTAAATCTTTCTGTATGAAGGGGAGAGGAGGGGGAGAAGGAGAAGAGAAAGGAGGGAGGGGCAGTAGCACTTGCCCTTTTTTTGTCCCAGGGCCACTCCCGTTCCCACCTCATTGGCCTCTGACTTTGTAGGTTCTCTGTACTCCGAGGCAGAATACACTTAATGGCTGCCTGGTGCTAGGTATCCCCTCCTTTCCTGGTGTCTCAGACGGTAAAGAATCTGCCTGCAGTGCAGGAGACCCGTGTTCGTTTACTGGGTCGGGAAGTTCCCCTGGAGAAGGAAATGGCTATCCACTCCAGTATTCTTGCCTGGAGAATTCCATGGACAGAGAAGCCTGGCAGGCTACAATCCATGTGGTCCCGAAGAGCGACTAACACTTTCATTTTTTCATCCCCTCCTTACCAATCTCCTTGCCTGTTTTTCAGCTTAGTTATGATTTGTTCTCTCCTGCCTCCCTCTTTATTTTTCTTCTCCTTTCTTTCCTTCTTTCTTTTTCTCTTAAGGTATTTTGTTCTGTCATGTCCATGTGTCCTAGAAAGGGGGCTTAGAGGCACTGCTTCAGACCCCCATGGCAGTCCATGGTCAGTTCCTGCCCCAAAGGCCAGTCGTCCTGGGGAAATGAAAAGCAGGCACTTCTTTTCCCCAAAGGACCAGACTTTACCCTGGCCTGGCTTCTTCTGTTGGCTTGTGGTGACATGCTGTGACTAAGCCAGGGTCGTGATGAGTCACCCACAGCAGAGAAGATGCCCTTGCTCCCCACCCCTTCCCAGAGCAGGCCCGGGGCATGTGAAATGGGTCTGAAAGAGGTGTGTTATTCATAGAAAACCATGAAACCCAGGGCTGACTGATTTTTTAAAAATGTTTATTTCTGCCATCCTTCCTCTACTCTCCCCACCCATCTCCTGCCTTTCCTATCCTCAGAAGTCTGAGGACACAGCAGAGTGATCATAGCTCTCGTCTCCTTCCAGGATTTGAATCCCAGATCCCAACAGCAGCTATGTATCTCTGGACAAGTCACCTAACCCTTCTGAGCTTCATTGGTTAAATGGGACCAATCCATAAGGTTGTTGAGAGGATTAAATGAAGTGATCCATCTAAGGGCCGTTAGCACTATGCCTGGCAGGTAGTATTTCCTGAATAAATGTTAGCTGTTATTACGAAATGATTATGGAGTGCCTCCTACAGTAGATGCCTGGCCTTTGAGATCTACCATGGCATACAGACTTGTAAATGAAAGATTACAGTACAGTGGTTAAGAACCATAATAGAGATAATAAAGAAATAGGGCTGTACATACAGAGAGGGAGTGATGTGATGGTCAGGAAAGGGGACACTTTTGACACTGAGATCCCCAAAGGAGTGGAGGGGCATTCCAGAGAGAAGAAACACAAGGTTCATGTAGAAGTGGTGAAGATGAGATGCTGGCTTGGTTGTATGCTGCGAGGTAAACGGGGAGTTCTAACACCTGGAGGTTGTTAAAAGTTTTATACAGAATCGCAGCTGACTCAGAGCTATAATTGAGAAAGTGCAAACTGGCAGATGTGTGCTATACAATTAGGGACAGCAAGACTATAGAAAGCAGTGAGCAGGCTGTCACAGAATACAAAAATAGATACGGGATGTAGAGGTGGTCCTGACAGCAGGGAGAGCAGAGGATACCCATGGCCACAATTAGAGTTTAGAGAATCTGGGCAGGTGTCTTAAGAACCTAGACAGAGAGAACTCCATACTTCCACCTGGCTTGGCACCCTCTGTTCCCTTTGTCTTGAATGCTCTTCCCTGACTGCCATTCAATATTCAGTGCAAGTCACCTCCTCTGGGAAGCCCTCCTGGATTCCCCTACAGAATGGATTAGGGGGCTCTGCTATGTGTTCCTAGAGCCCCTTGCCCCTTCCCCATCGTATCACTTGGCACACCTTCCTCATAGACTGTTTCCTGGTTTCTCCCACTGGTCTGAGAATTCGGTGAGGGAAGGGCTCACCCTTGATGACCTTTGCACCCTCAGGGCAAATGTGGTGTCAACTGTTTGCTGAATGAATCAATGAAAATAAGAACTTCAGCAGGCATGGGGAGAAGCTGGAGGAACCATCGGAAAAAGACAGTCTCAGGAAACACAGCCCCTGGGGCCACATCACCTTTTCTGCTCTAATTCTGTACCCTAGTCGCTGCCTAGAAGCCTGGGCCTTCCAGTAACTTGAAACCTGGAGGAGCAAAGAACCGCGTCGCCGACAGCCGTCTGGTAGCTGAAGCCCCGCCCCTCGGTCCTGGACGCCCCGTCACCCTCTGCAGTCCCAGTCCCAGCCAGGCGGCGACGCCCAAGAGGCCGCATGCGCAGTGCTCTCACGATATGTCGCTTGCCCTTCTCCCAATGGCGGGCGGTGGTCCCCTTCCCGGCATCCTCCGGGGGGCCAGAATCACGTCATTTCCGGTGGGGAAGGCCTGCGGCCGCCGCCGCCATTTCGGGCGCTGCTGTGAGGCTGGGACCCGAGCCGGTCCGCTGGGCGGCGGGGCCGGGGCTGGAGGGGCGCGCGCGGCTGCGGCGGCGGCGGCGGCGGCCCAGCGTGTAGGCGCGGAGGCGGCCATGGCGGGCAACTTCGACTCGGAGGAGCGGAGTAGCTGGTACTGGGGGCGGCTGAGTCGGCAGGAGGCGGTGGCGCTGTTGCAGGGCCAGCGGCACGGGGTGTTCCTGGTGCGGGACTCGAGCACTAGCCCCGGGGACTATGTGCTCAGCGTCTCCGAGAACTCGCGCGTCTCCCACTACATCATCAACAGCAGCGGCCCGCGCCCGCCGGTGCCACCGTCGCCCGCCCAGCCTCCGCCCGGTGAGGGACGGACGGGACGGGAGGCCCCGGGCGGGGGTGAGGGCCGCGGAACTCCCCAGCCTGGCTGCTCCTCGAGAGCTCACCCCCACGAGGGACGTGGGCACAGGGCTGGAGTGAGCGTGGCCGGGGCGCAGCTTCTGCCGGGGCTCGCTCCCACGGACCAGCGCGAGTGTGTGGGGGAGGAGGAGCCGCTGACCCAGGCCTCTGGGTGTGACTTGGGAGGACAGCCCAGGGGAAGGGGAACTGCCTCGGCCCCAGGGTGGGGCTAGCGCCCGAGCAGAGCCGGGCAACGTGGGGACAAAGAGCTGAGAATGATGTTGGCACTGCGGGGGCATCACTTGGCAGCGGTGCCGGGAATGAATCCGATAATCCTACAAGTGGCTTTTTAGGCTTGAAACATTTCCTGCAGTGTCGGAGAGCCGGGTTTGGCTATACTCCCCTGGTGGCCTTTGGTAGGAAGTCACCACATACTGGCCGAGAGGGATGGAGACACCCTCAGGAAATCGGTCAGCTTTTTCCTTTCTTGGGCATTTTTCCAAAATACTTTTACCTTCCTCTTCCCCCGCGGAGAATGAAGGTGGTGAGCTAAGTGCCTTGGTTATAGAAGAAAAGCCTCTGTGACCAGCCCTGAATAAGCTGATACCCGGCTGACTGTGTCCAAGAGATCTTAGCGTCCAGAGACTGTTCTCCAAAATGAGGGGGTTATAGTTTTCAAAGCAATCAGTGGAGGAAAGATTTTTTTTTTTTAATTTCAGGAAATAATTCAGAAATAAGCCAGTGGAAACAATCCCTCCCCTGAAAGTGAATGGAAGTTCATTTTTCCCTGGACTTGAACGTTATCAGTCTTGTCCTCCAGGGCCTCTCCTTGTTCAGTAAGTTGAGGGCTGTGGCTTGAGTCTTCCTAGATGTTGAAAACAGATCCCACTGAAGTGACTCTCTTGAGAGTTTAAATGATCTGCACTGGATCTTCCTTGCTAAAGGTTGAGACATGACACTCACCCAGGCCACTGGAGTTGTTAAAGGGATTTGTGCACTTGGTACTTGAGATTTGTGGTTTACAGAGTAATTCTGAGGTTATTGTTATCTGTGTAACAGTACGGAGAGTCTTAGTGCCACCTCGCTGTTCCAGGTGGAAGCAGTTTAATCCTGACCACGTGAGACTAGATTCAGGCCAGTCTCACCTGAATTAGGAGACTCCTGAACCAGCCTTTGCAGACTTACTTTTTTAGGAGAGTCCTAATTTAGGTTTATTCTCTCTGACCAGAAATGAAATGGGATAATCTCTTGTTAACACATACCAATTAAAAAAAAAAGCATAGGGATCGTAAAGCTTACGAATTATTCTAGGTCTTTCTCAGTCTGTTTGGTTTAATAGCATTATAACATGAGGTGGGAATGTGTGTTTGCTCTAAACCAAATATGTTCTTTTTACCACCTTCATGATGTCTGGGGTTTTGCATTACTGTGCAGTGACGTGATGGCAAACAGTCACTGAAACTCAAGTTCTCAACCTTTTGTGTGTTTTGTTGGTTGCAAAATTTGGAAATAGCAGCAGGGGCTTCCCTGGTGGCTCAGATGGTAAAGAATCTGCCTGCAGTGCAGGAGAACCCAGGTTCAATCCCTGGGTGGGGAAGATCCCCGGGAGAAGGAAATGGCAACCCAGT
Organism: Bos indicus x Bos taurus; assembly: GCF_003369695.1. Classification (NCBI taxonomy): domain Eukaryota; kingdom Metazoa; phylum Chordata; class Mammalia; order Artiodactyla; family Bovidae; genus Bos; species Bos indicus x Bos taurus. Next base: position 23,625,600 of record NC_040094.1, on the reverse strand, counting down.
CCAGTATTCTTGCCTGGAGAATCCCATGGACTGAGGAGCCTGGCAGGCTACAATCCATGGAGTTGCGAAGAGTTGGACACGACTCAGTGACTAACACACAGCTTTGTTTGAGCTTTCCCCACATCTTGGTGTTAATAACTTTAATCTCAGCTGTTAGCTTAATGTTGAGCTCCACCTTTTCATAACAGATATGAATTCAGATCTTTGGCCCAGGAGAGAAGGTGAGGATTGCCAGAGTTTGTGGCTGGGGTGTGGAAGGTTCACGGGCATTGTGGTCCTTTTTGTTTCTGCCATGTACCCTATTTTCTGCATAGGACAATTTATTCAGTTGCTGTCTTTATAAAGATTACTTAATCTTTGTTCTCCCCCTCCCCCCATCAAGCTCTTTTCTTTTGAAACCACACAGAAGAATTTCTTCAATTTTAGAGAGGCATATACAATATTAATAGCTGACATTTATTGACTGGTTATTCTGTGCCAGGCACTTTGCTGAGTATGTTATATGCCTTGTCTCATTTACTGTCTATAACAGTCCAGTGAGGAAAGTACTATGATCTCCACTTATTAAACTATTTCCATTTTATAGATGAGGAAACTGACAGAGATACAGTAAAGTGCCCCAAAGTCACACAGCTTGTAAGTGACTGAGCCAGAATTGAACCTAGGAATTGTGGCCTGAGAGCTGACACTGTTACACTGCACTGCTTTCTGTCAAAGCCAGTTTACTTTTGAGATCCCAGCAGTGCAGTGTGAAGCCTCAACACTTTTTTCTCTGTTCTGGGCCCCAGGTTCTGTTTATAGACTGAAAGGAGGGACTTCCCTGGCTGTCCAGTGGTTAAGACTCCAGGCTTCCACTGTGGGGGCATGGGTTTGATCTCTGGTTGGGGAACTAAGATCCTGCATGCCGCGTGGCATGGCCTAAGTAAAGACCAAAGGAAAGGATGACAAGAAGCTGGCTTTAGCGCTCAGGCAGTATGCATCTGCTATCTAAAGTCAGTGATGAAGAGGTTTTTAATAACCTTATTTGGCAGATTAAATATGGGAAATGAGCTTTTTGTTTAGGATTATATAATGTATTTTGTGGACATAATGCATAGGATGAATTTGTACGGAATGGCTTAGATATACATTTTAGAGGTATATGAACAAAACAGACCAGATATTCTCAGCCTTTTCTGGTTAGCTTGTTTTTAACTTGTGTTTAGCTCCCACAGGCTGCCGGTGCTGCCATTGCCTGGAAGTCCCCTGACTGTGCCCCAGGGCCATAGGGCAGGGCTTGGTCAAGTCTACCGGGCACACTCTGTCAGGTGTACCTCTTGGGAAGACTTTGCAATTGTTGATTGATCCATTAGTTTTTACCTCTTGAACATGAGGTTTTACTAGACCTTGTCCAATAAACAGTCAATAAAACAGTAAATATGAGTTGGGAGAATAGTTAAAAGCTTGTGTTCTGAAGTCTGGGTTTGAACCTTCCTTACCTTCTGCTTACTGCTCATATAACTTTAGGCAAGTTCTTTAACTTCTCTCTGCCTCAGTTTCCTCATCAGTGAAAGAGGGGAAATAGTGCTGACAGGGTTATTTCAAGGGTTAAATGAGTTTAAATATTAAATGCTTAGGAATGGAACTAGCGTTAGGTATATTAACAGATGTGGTGGAGAGGGAAAAATTGAAGCAAAATGGAAAACAATTCTCAGCTTTGAGAGGCTCACAGCATGTCTGAAGGAGTAAGTGCTGGGTGGGGGTGCATCAAGAAGTATGAAGGAACTTTGGATCCAGTGTGTGGAAATAAGATGATGGCTTCCATTACCCGCTTAGCCCAGAACCTCCTACCTGTTGGCCCTAGTGGGTGAGGGGAACATAAAAGCTTGTCTCATTTTGGGGGTGGGGGCAGATGCTAGGGTGATGATTGTGCTGCCTCTTCAAGGTGGTGCTGGGCCAGGCTACTTCTGGAGATCCTAGGGGATTGCCTCTTAACCACTGCTGGCTTTTTGAACATCCAGCATTTATTTCATTTGTTTGGCTCATCCTTGTAGTTCTCAAACCTGGTCCTCATGATTCACTCTTTAATGAGTTAAAGATATTCAGTGGTTCTATGAGGAGTTCTTTAGTGAGTTACTTAAAGATTTTAGACCCCCCCCCCCCCAAAATCCGTAGTAAAAAAAAGTGCGTTTATCGCTGGATTCTCTAAGCCTTCCCTATGTTCATGTGAAATTGTGACTCTAGACAGGCAGGTATTGGATAGTGGGTTTTTCAAACCAGTCTGACCACAGCACTTTTTGAGAAGCATCTTGAGATTCTGTGGAATCTTCTTTGGGAAGAATTGAAAATTTACAGAGGTGTTCAGAGGTTTGGGGGATATATATTAAGCTCATTTGCCTTTTATTGGGCATCTATAATATACCAGCTACTTTTAGAAATTTTATTATTATTAGTATAGATCCCTATGAAAAGTAAAATAACAATTCAGATAGCTAGAAATACCACAGCCTGAATTCTTCAAACTTTGTAAGTCTGAATCTGCCAAGTCACATGCTGATAGCCACCATTTTTAGAACTTCTTCAGGATACTTTCTCAAATGAAGTCAGTGGCCTTGTTAGTTCTTTGTAGTGGACAGATGGTAAGAGCGTTCAAGGAACTTCTATAAATACCATAGGCAGTGGAGAAAGAAGAGAGGGAATGAGAATTTATGAGAGAAGAAAGGAGAGGAAGTGTGAGATTAAGAGACTGATAATGGAGCCACTGTGGCGATGCCCACGCCAGAAGTGACTTGGCCTGTTTAGCCCACAGAGCTCTCGGGTGTTCTTCATAAAACCCACAGGGAATGGTATTGTAAAAACTGTTGTAACCTGAGGGCTGACATGCTTGGAAGTGATGAGTTGAGCATGTACAACTCTTTTGGTTAAAAGATAGCTCAGACTGCATTGATTTTGATTTCTGACTATGTTCATAACTGCATATTTAGAATCCAGCACAGGTTTGATGGAGAACAAGTCAGTGAAGTTTTCCAAGTCCAAGCTATGAGAACTCTGCTGTTGGTTCTGTTCTCTAGACTGACTGACTGTGTCTCCTTCCTTTCCCGCCCTTCTATTTCCTGGCTTTAGCTGTTTGTGGTTGGAAAGAGATGAACTAGGGAAAAGGAGCCGGAGCACACGGCTGTGGTGAGGTTTGGGCTTATCTGGAACTTATGTATGTATATTTTGTTCCCCCTCCTCTCCTGAAGCTTGATTGCCAAAATATATATATATATATATATAACATGTAACTGCTGCAGCAGTACACAAAAACAGGTATTCCTCTATGGAATAATTATAATGTCATTAGGATAGGAAAAGAGGGAGTTCTCTGGTGGTTCAGTGGTTAGGACTCCAGGCTTTCGCTGCTGGGATCTTGGTTCAGTTCCTTGTCAGAGAACTGAGATCTCGCAAGCTTCCCAATGGGGCAAAATGAAAGAAGGAAAGAAAGAACCATTCAGGAATGGAAAGAGCTATTCTTTTATCGTAATTTTGTTCTATCTTAAAACGTAGCTTGTTGTTGCCACTGATTTTTGTAAGAGTACATCCCCAATTGGAAGTGAATGCCAGGGGAGAAAAAGAATGTCTTCCTGAAACATGCTGCTGTGCCCCTTGCTCACCAGCCACACTGTGTTTGCCTTTGTATGCCCAGCTATGCTGTGAGTTTGTCAAACCTGGGGACAGATTTTCCTCACTTGAGAGTTATGTTCATTGTCTAACACTTAATGACACGGTCCCTAAAGGGTGACTAGTGACAGCCATATTGGCAGTTGTACCTTGGCGTATTGTTGGGTGAATTCTAAGAAGGGAACTTTTCTTCCTAGGTGTCACCAGGACAACTTTCTAAGCTAGGTTCTCTGCTGGTGTGAAGGTTCTCCCTACCACTCTGCCCTTTAGGCTTTCTTGACCAGGCAGTACAAAGTAGATTTTCTTGGAGCTCACACTGACTCTGTCTTTCACATAGTTCCACAGGCCTGAAGGATCAGTGTAGCCTCGAGGTGATGGATGAGGTAGCCATGCGTCTTCCTTGTTTACCAGGCTGGAATAGGAATAATTACCCATCAGTGATCAAGTTTAGAGAAGAGAAACTCCGGCATGTAGCACCGCTGTGCTCTGCTATGGTCATAACCAAAATCATCTCTCCAGTCACCAGCTCTGTACTTGGAACTATTGGGGTGCATTCTGCTAGTGTCTGAGGAGTGTTTGCCATAGATGGACAATCCTGGGTATGAGCATGTATTTCAACATCTTGAGTCAGAGAGACAGCCAGCATTACTGGCTGTGGGCTATTAACTTGTTTTAGTTTATAGCCATGAATTCCACAGATGGACTTTTGCAATGTAAGAAATGTGCATCTGTCCTCTAAATTGAGGCTCGGCCTTTGTTTCATATGGGTGCAAAGAGAAGTCACTCATCAATATATGTTCTATACTGAGGACTTCTGGTTAACCTCCAAAGTTTATCACTTCACCTCTCCCCAGGAGAGAATTTGAAATGTACTTTTTCTGGTCTATCTGGACAGAGTGTTTTCTAACACGGAACAAAATAATTTGGTCTCATTTTTTTAGAGTGGCGAAGCAATTTAGACATCTGGGCTACTGCAGTGTTCCTGTTTCACAGCATTAACAGCAAAGGGTTTTTAGATGGATTGGTTAGGTTTTTGTTTTGACTGACTGGTTTTAATAGGAGTGGTGAGGGTAGTTTAGGCCCTCTCTTTAACAAAGAACTCGAACAAGTAATTTTCACAAAAGAAGTACAGATATTGAATAAATGTGAAAAACATCAAACAATCAAAGATGATATTTAAGAAGAGACATCCTTGCTGTTCTGGCAAGGACATGGGGGAAATGGGAACTCATAATCCACTGGTGCGAGTGTAAAATCAAAACTTTTTGGACGACAGGCAACGTAAACCTTAGTGTTCCTACCCTTTGATCCAGCAGTTGCATTTTAAGAAGTTTATCCTAAAGAGGTAATAAAAATGTTCATTAATAAAAGCACTCGTAAGAGCATGGTTTGCAGTAGTGAAAAATTGAGAATAAAATATCCCGCCTTTTGTTGGGATAGCTGCTGGGACCTGTGAAAACGGAGAGCTTGCTACATTTCCTGAGGTTGAAAAGAAAAAGAAGACTAACACAGCCTTGAACCCTTGTACTCTGTAAATCGAATAGCCACAGAACGTTTTGGTAGAATGAACAAGAAGTCTCCATGGTGCTCTGTCTTTGGTCCAGTATGTGAGCTTGTCCTGACAGGCGTGGTTGCTCTATCACAGCCTCTGTCTCTTCTCTGCTGCAGGTGGTGATCGCTTACTTTATTCCCAGGGAACATTTGAGGTACAAAGTATGATTTTAGTTTACTGTTAGGAGAAGGGGTTATTTAGATTATTTTTTTCCTTCTCTTTCTTTTTGGTTAAATATTGAGTAAATATGTGCGGGGAGATGCTTAAAATCTGCATTTCATCTCCAGTATATCTTTCAATAATACCCTGCTCTGTTTTTTTTTTAGGGGTGAGTCCCTCCAGACTCCGAATAGGAGATCAAGAATTTGATTCATTGCCTGCTTTACTGGAATTCTACAAAATACACTATTTGGACACTACAACGTTGATAGAACCAGTTTCCAGATCCAGGCAGGGTAGTGGAGTGATTCTCAGGCAGGAAGAGGCAGAGTATGTACGAGCCCTCTTTGACTTTAATGGGAATGATGAAGAAGATCTTCCCTTTAAGAAAGGAGACATCCTGAGAATCCGGGATAAGCCTGAAGAGCAGTGGTGGAATGCGGAGGACAGCGAAGGCAAGAGAGGGATGATTCCAGTCCCTTACGTGGAGAAGTATAGACCTGCCTCCGCCTCAGTATCGGCTCTGATTGGAGGTAACCAGGAGGGTTCCCACCCACAGCCACTGGGTGGGCCGGAGCCTGGGCCCTATGCCCAACCCAGCGTCAACACTCCGCTCCCTAACCTCCAGAATGGGCCCATTTATGCCAGGGTAATCCAGAAGCGAGTCCCTAATGCCTACGACAAGACAGCCTTGGCTTTGGAGGTACATAATGTGCAAAATGTAGAAAGAAGAGATCTGCTACAGGGTCTCCCTTTCAGACCTCTTAGAGCTTTGTAGGAATGCTGAATACAAGCAGCAGCGTTGTAACATTGTTATAGATGTTGAATGGTACTTTTACCATTAAGTACTGATCTTGGCACTTAATGTGGGCTTTTCTCTTTTTTATAGAAAACCTATTTTGGAATGAGTAAGCTTAAAACTGTGTAACTGAATGTTCTGATTGATTTACTAAACCATACTTTGACTTCTTTAATAACACCACCTGAATTCACAGGAATTAACCTAAAATATTTTTTTTCATCTACATTCTAATCTGTTTCTTTCTGTTTATCATTATCTGAAATAAGTGGGCTCCACAAATTTGAGTATAAGTGGTCTCTATCAAAAGACTTAAATGAATTTTCTTACAGAAATGTGTTTTTACTTTAGGGGGCTTGGGATTTCTTACCATTGATTACTTGTAAAGGTATAATGAGATAGATACCCAAAAGTATTAATTCCAAGAAGCAGCAGGTTTACTTGGTCTTTGTTGTTTGATGCGTTTTATACTCAAGAAACCATTTCCTCCTGAGGAATAAATTTTTACCTTTTACTGGTGAATAGTTATCCTTGGTAGCCCATCTCCTCCGGCCAACCATTGCATTGTATTTATTCTTATCCTTAGCACTCACAGCTTTGTCTCTTACCTCTTCTCTTTCTTCTTCCCTCCTTCCCTCCCTCCCTTTCTGAGTTATGCAGAGGTAGTGGTTCAGCATAAAAGCTAGTGTAGAAGTGGCATGCTTTCCTGTCTTTCAGAGCCTTTCAGATATGATCACTTTAAGCAAGTAGCTAAATTTCATGAACATAGGCTGAAGTTACTCAGGTGGGGGGGGCAGGTTAGCAGAGAAGGGGCTAAAGTATTACTATATTTTTGTAAATGGAAATCTCTAAAATCCTTTGGATCATGCTTATACACTTAGGAGTGGGAGTTGCCTAAGTAAAAGGCTGTACAGTGAGCTGAAATTTATTTGAAATAGTCTGATATTACTGGATTTAAAGTTTTTCTTTTGCATTCTGAAGAGTGGGTGCAAAGGAGGGTTAGGTCTACAGGTTTGACTGAAAAAAAATGTGTGCTTTTAAAATGTGTATATTTTGAGATCATGTTGTGACTGAAAAGTATTGTGTCCTGCTTTTGATGAGAAAGGAATTATTTGTTGTCTAGGTTACACTACTTTTTCCCACTTAGAATTTGGAGGATAAGGAAAACAAGTTTCTAGCTTCATGTTTTCATTTAAGTTCATATGATGGCAACAGCCAAGATGGTGCTGTGCCCATGACAGCTGTGACTCGACATTTATTGCAGGCCCTGTTAGCACTGGGCTGGAGTGTGGAAATAGCTAGCTAATACCCAGGAGAGAATAGTTACCACATTAATTTTGCTTCCACTTGCAATTCCTTTCTTAAAGAGAATTGGTTTGGTTTGGTTTGGTTTTGACCTCACTGAGCAATTTGTAGGATTTAAGAGTCGGACACGACTGAGCGACTTCACTTTTATGCATTGGAGAAGGAAATGGTAACCCACTCCAGTGTTCTTGCCTTGAGAATCCCAAGGACAGGAGAGCCTGGTGGGCTGCCGTCTATGGGGTCACACAGGGTCGGACACGACTGAAGTGACTTAGCAGCAGCAGCAGTTCCCTAACCAGGGATTGAACCTGGGCCCATGGCAGTGAAAATGCCGAGTCCTAACCACTGGACCATCAGGGAATTCCCAGAATTGTTTGCCCCAACGATGCTTGCCTTAATTAGAAGCTTTAGTGCTCCAGAATGGTCGAGCTGCTCCCCTACTGTGAAACCTAAACCTTGTAAAATAAAGACTAAAGTAGAAGAGTGGTTTGTGATGTCAGTAAGTTTCCTTTTTTGGTTGGGTATTAGTTTTGAGCCACATGTGTTGACTGATGACAATAGCCTCTTTCACGTTAGAACAAATACCCCAAATAATAACTTTAAAAACACCTCATGTACTTAAGAAAACATCATGTTAGTTTAGCATCACAGAAATCTAAAGCTAGAAAAGACCTTAGATACCCCTATTCATTTATTGAAAAAAGTAAGGGATGGATTGAATGGGTTGTTTAAACTAGTTGGAGAGATGAGGAGTCCAGATCTACAGTGGGGCCTTTTCAACCATGCCCAGATTGCATCTGTGGTACTTTTTGTTTTGTGGTGGTGATACTGCCCTCCTGTCAGTTTTGTGTGGTGTAACTGGCAGCGTGTCCTCATGTGTACTCTCTGTGCAGGGAGGCAGTTTCCTTTCCCATCTCTGGTTTTCCATAGGAGCTGATGCCTAGTCCCTGTGGAGATGAAGCCAGGAGATAAGATTAGGAAGCTCTGACTTTCTGACCTTCGCATTCTGATGAGAAAAAAATTCATTGCTGTAGTTGACCCATTATAGATTGAGATCTGTAGACAAGCTAGGCACATTTCGGAGAAGTTTTACAGTTAACTTGAAATTGATGTTGAAATCATTGCATTTTAGAAGTGGGCAGAGCCCCAGGTATAGTAAGGGTCCAAACTCCTAGTATTTCCCAGAAGGTAGCTGCAGATGCAGCGCTCTGGGTCACCTCTCTTACTTCCGTCAAAGCCACTTTGTTTTACTGTGTTATATATCGGTGTCTCTCTAAGGTTGTTTTTAAGGAAGGGTTTCTGTACTTATGTTCAGGATCCACCTGTCCTCCCCTTACAGATGGATGTTTCCTGCATGGTATATTTGCTGTGACCAGAGTCCTCCAGTAGAATATAAGTCAATGACTCCTTCCTCTTTTCCCACCCATCAGATTTCTCTAGTAGGAATGAAGGTTGTTGGAAAGAAGGGATTAATTCTAGCAAACAACCAAAGTAGGGGTATTCCTTGGTTCACTGTAACTCTGGGGAATGTAACCGAACCAGGAAGACACCATCTGTTCCATCCTGGAGCTTCTAATAAAGAGATTTTAAACAAACGTATTTTGAAGGAGAAACACTGGAAGTAACACTAGAACAGTGCAGAGGCACCATTTACTCATTTACTTTTTTGGTCTTAGATTTGATCTGAGATTTCAATTTGATTGGTTTTGGTTTCATGAGTCATGGCTCCTTGGGAGCTGGAATAGTGGTGAATCTTATCTTGTAAATTGCAGGTGTTAAAGTTTATTTCATGCCTCTGTAGACTGTCCAGAACAATCATATTATCTTGGAATGTACTATTCATGTAACTTCCATTTTCTGATTCAGCCTGGCCTCTTGCCTTTGATAGATAAGACTTCTGAGTAACCAAGGAGCCTTTCAGGTGGACTTAGGTGTGAACCTGTTCTTCTGGTCACAGATAGGGAAGATGTAAAGTTCCATGAGTCCCTGGTTATATGCAGCAGTGACTATATTAACTCTACATCTCCCCATGTAGAGCTCTGAAACCTTAAGTTATTTAGGCCTTTTGACCTATATATGGAAAAGTGAAATGAAGATCTTAATTTCCCCTTTGTTCCAGAGAGAAAAAATGAGATTAGGAAGTGTAAGAACTGCGTGACAAGTCTTGGCTATATGTATAATAACTTCATACCCACTTGAAAAAATAATAAACATAATTGAAAGAAAATAATATTTTCATTTTAATAAAATAGTCAGTTATTTAACCCCCCATTAAATAGCAAAGTTTCTCAAACCTTGGGATCATGTGGAACATTGCCACCTTCATTTCCTGTTCCACATTTATTTTCATAAGGTACTTGATTTTTATCATAGCAACTGCCAAAGCCCAGCTTTGCAAAGACATGACATCTTTGAAAGGGATGTAGTATAATCTGATGTCAAAATTGTTAACAGTTTTGAGTTTGTAGTTCACATGGCATAACAGACATCAGATATTTCTGTTTCCCTCAAAAATACAGAATACTTGGTGGGACCCCTCAGAATTGGCGGCAGTGCCTCTGACTCTTCAGTCTGGGAACCTCGGGTCTCGTTGACTGTACTAGTTCTTAGAAAATTCCTTGTATTGAGCTAAAATGTACGTGTTCCATGTACCTCTCATCAAGAGGGTGGGGAACTTAGTTTCAGTTATTATCAGTTGTTGAGCTACAGAAAGATCTTTTTGGACTTGGACTACAGTCAGGGTAACACCTGTCTTCAGTGTGGTGCTTTTGCTTGACATCAGGAAATGTACCTACGAGTTAAATCTCAAAGACCTGCAATGATCCACGAATATGAGCCATGTGCACTTCAGTCCGTCTCTGAGGCAAGTGAATCATTAAGACTGAATTGGCCTCACTTGTCTTCACTGATTTTAAAGATTTTAGATGGGCCCTAAATATTACCTATTCTGTAGATCAGGGATCTGCAGACTTTTCCTGTGAAGGACTTCACAGGCCATGCAGCCTCTGTCAGTTTGCCACTGTAGCTAGAAAGCAGCCATAGACAAAACAGCAGATGAGCTCGCTGTGTTAGAGTGAAGCTATTTACAGAAACAGGCAGCAAGCTGGATGTGGCTCATGGGCCACACAGTTTGCCGAGCCCTGTCTTAGATTGCTGTAGTTTTCTTACCTTTTTCCCTCCTTCAGTCAGATCTTGAAATGTGTTCTTGGTGTGTTTGAAAGTCTTTGAAAACAAGGTCCTTGTAGTCTGTCTCTGCACTTGGTTTCCCGGGCTTTATTTACATAAAGTTAGTTATATGTGTTTCCTGCCCTGAGCTCACAGGAATCATGCAGCAAATCTGGATCAAAGAAGCATTGGCAACTATTGATGCCTTTCCTCTTAGATAGCAGGGATAGAAACTAGAAAAGCAGTCACCTGGGGTTGCGCCAGCAGGGGAGGTCACACAGTTTCTGGTGTCTCCTGTTTGCTGCTAAGTCGCTTCAGTCGTGTCCGACTCTGCGACCCATAGATGGCAGCCCACTAGGCTCCCCTGTCCCTGGGATTCTCCAGGCAAGAACACTGGAGTGGGTTGCCATTTCCTTCTCCAATGCATGGTGAAAGTGAAGTCGCTCAGTGGTATCTGACCCTATCCGTCTCCTATTTAGGGAACACCAAAAATTAATGCCATTTGGACTTCATATTTTTTCTAATTATGCCTGGAACTCACTGGTAAAGGTGAGTGTTCATTAAGTTCCCTGGGAGTGAGGAAAAGAGAGTAACTACATTCGGTCCTCTTTACACATGACGCCATGATTTACTTGCAGACTTACTCCTGAGGGTGTGGTTTAGGGTTGAGAGACTAGGAACTAACTCAACACTAAAATAGTACCTTGGTGGTGAAAGCATCATCAGTCTCTCCTTTACAAGGTGTTAGTGAAGTCTGCCTCATGAAAAGAAAGGTTAACTGCCTTGTCGTGCTTCAGGTCCTTTAGAAGTTCTTTCGTTTTCATTAGTGCGCAGATGAGTTTTTTCTTCCATCTGTAATGTGAATTTTGAAATTGGTAATGTGAGAACTACAGTTATTACTGCAAGTACATTCCTTTGTGTCTTAAAATTGGAGCATTTGTAGGGCAGGCACTCAGTCTTGCTTTCTTTGTCTTTGAGTTAGTACACCAAGCTTCAAACCTGTGTGCACCCCCTGATCCTCCCTGGTCTTGCCTGAGGGAACTCTCCTTTAGAGTGTTGTTGCCTAACAGGGAGAGGAGCACAAATTACCTTGTCATTTCTGACTTGGAGAAAGAACTGCGCTTAGTGGAGTGCCATGTTCCTAGACTGCCCCATCCCCTCCTGCACTCTGCCTCAGGCTCCATAGCATGTTTTCTCAAAGATAGTCATGTTTTTGCCTTTGGGACTTGTCTGTTCTTGACCCCAGGACTCCCTATGTGCTTTGACTATTTCAGGAGAAAGAACCCGTAGGGTATTATGCATAGGTATTTAATTTTAATAAGGTCTACCTCGAAGTATTTGTGCTTCAAGGCCACTTTGGGCAGGTTAATTAGCTTATTAAATGCTTACAGCTTTCCTCTTTTACCCATTTAAAAATCAGAACCATTTCAGAGTCATGACCCAACCTTTCTTTCACCCCTTGATGTTTGGACTTTTCTGCCAAGAACCTAATCAACTGTAAAAAAACAATTCTGGGTTCCAGAAGATGGTTGCTTTTCCTGAGTCTTTCTCTGTAGTTAGAACCAAGAGAGTGTATATCAGAGATGACCCTGATGCTGTCCAAAGGCCTATCTTGCACTTCATTCTTCTCCCTACTAGCATCTTGCTGTATGGGAGCCCTGACTCATTTCTCACTTAGAATTCTGCAGGAAGAATGGTCTGAGGGCAGAGCAGAAGGCTTTGCTCTCTTGTAGAGAAGCTAGTGTGGTTTTGTGGTACTGATGCCATGGAGCGGGTGGATGGTCCACATTTTAACTACCCGTTGCTTAGAGCTCTTTGGGACATGATTTGAGACAGCACTTTGAATGCTTAAGAATAACAACAATCTTATTCTTAGAATGACAGTCTTAAAGAGAGGTGTTTAAACCTGGGTTTTGGTGTCAAGTAGAATGGTGGACGTAAATTTGTATCCTGAAGACCCATCTTTTACAAAACACCTAGAAAAGCTCTGGGAGATAGTGAAGGACAGGGAAGCCTGGTATGCTGCTGTCTATGAGGTCACAAAGAATCAGACACAACTGAGCAACAAAGAAAAGCTGGAGAAACATAACATTCTTTTCACCTTTTTATTTAGATATGAAATCATTTGGTAGAATGTACCAGTCCTAAGTATATAAGTATGTAGATCAGTGAATTTATATGCATATATACCTATGTGACAACCACCCAGATGAAAGTATAGAATGTTTTCACCATTCCACATTGTTCCCTCATGTCCCTTAGTTGTGTTTTTAATATCAGTAAAATGATGGATTCAGATAGCTGGGATGGCATCAGACCAGCTTCTTAAAAGAAACTGGCCACTTACTGCCCATCTGGAGGAGAATCTAACATGTGTGGCAAGGTTATTTATTTATTTATTTATTTTCCTATATGTGGAATCTTAGTTTCCCAACCAGGGATCGAACCCGTGCCCCTGCAGTAGAAGCAGAGTCTTGACTACTGGACCACCACCAGGGAAGTCCCATGAGTGGCAGTTTAAATTTTTGACACGAGCATACCTATTCCTTTAAGTGTTTTTTTTTTTCTTTCTTAAGGTCAGGAACTTATTCTGGGTCCAGCTGTCTGAATAGCACTTGAGTATAACATGAGTATATAATAAAAATGAGAGGGAAGAGCGTTGCACTTAGTAAAGTTTACTGTAACATAGCAAGGGGCTAGTGGTGGAGGGGCATTAATTCCAGTAATGTGTTGTGTGTGTGTGTGTGTGTGTGTGTGTGTGTGTGTGAGAAGGATGGGGAGTCAAAGGTAGCTGACAGGTCAGGAAGGAGGAAAATTCACTAAGGAATAGTCACACGTTACGGAGTTTATATAGAGCCTAACTTCTTGTAATGCTGTTAAGAATTTTTAAAAGATGGGAACAAGCGAGGTAGTCTTGAGAACTAGAATTGGGGATATAAGAAGAAATCTTCCAGACTGTTTTTACCACCAAAGAAATTCTCATTTGATGTTCAGATCTTCCTCTACAAAGACTGAAAATTTTTACTTGTCATAGTTGGCCTGCTCAGATATCAGGAATTGAATTGGAAGATTGCTGGGAATAAACAGAACCCTGGGTGCTAGAGCCTGTAGGAGCTGGATCTGTTTGCAAAGACAGATACGCAGTGTCATTTTCCTCTCTCCTCACCTTTCCCCATCAGCCTTCATCTTCATTATTAACCCATCAAGCTGCTGCCTTTTCTCACCCTTGTATCTTATCCCTGTCTCTCTAATATTCCATGGTTTCTCTCTTCCTTTTCTCAGCATCTTATGATTCCTGCAGCCACTTTAGGCCTCTAAGCTTTTCATATAATTCTTAAGGAAACTGTAGGTAGGTCAGTAGGTAACCTAATTCCTCTGTGAGTGAGATCAGGCTGGTTTAAGAGAAGGCCCTGGCCTAAACGAGTTGGTTTTGGCTGGTAGTCAGCCCATAGGCCTTCGTAGGGAAGGAACCTGCAGGGCTAGGGGAGCATAGTTTGAAAGTTCTTAATATAGTGGAAGAACATAAATGGGCTTGGGAGCTGGATACTTCTGGGCTCAAATCTCAGCCCTGTCACTGGCTTTGTGACTTCAGGTGTAACATGTAGTTGTTCTGAATGTCATACGTAAAATGAAAAGAATTCCTGTTTAAAGGATTATATGATTATCAGAAAATGATTTTATATAAAGCACTATAGTACTTTATGGGAGTTAAATATCATTATTAATGAAACCAAATGAACAGTAATGTTTAGAAACCACTTGCGTGTGCAGAACTCAGATGTTGATAATTCAAGGATAGTCATAAAGCTCTTTAGTGGCATTTGGGAACGTACCTCACCATTGTTAAATACTTTGCTACAGGGTGAATCCATTCATCAAACACCTTATCTTTTAAGTTTCATATTAAGACACAGATATATCCTAGATTGTCAAAAATATTTGATGTTGCAACAGGAAAACTTTTTGTAACAGCAGAAACACGATATCCTCCTACTGTTAAGGAACAGGTACCAGGTGGCATTGAGAGAGCAGCAAAGTCTGTCAGTACCTGCTTAGGGGTGGGTAGTGGGGGGGACTGGCAGGCAGTGGCCTGCCAAGTAAAACTAGCTGAAGAAGGTTGAGGCTTTCAGGGAGCTGATAGAATTTGGAGTCTTCGCCTGTACCAAGTGGGGAAGCCTTGCCTTGGTAGGACGGTGATGGGAACACTTCCGTTTTCTGGGACCAAATGATGTATGCTTCCTCTGATTGTCTTCTGCTCGACAAGCAACACCAGGCCAGGATGTGTGTATAAGAGTGGGCTGGAGAATTGCACTGCTATATGCCAGAGAGGGGAGGGCCAGTGTGGACCAGGCAGGAAGCTAAGAGTAGTGGCTACAAAGACAGGGCATATAGATCATCCTAGGTAGGGTTGCTGCTCCAAAGACACTTGAACTTTCCAAAAGGTGTCATTTTCTAGCATTCCTCCTATTTTCTGTACTCTGTTTTTCTCTGCACTGCTAAAATCACTTCTTCCTCTTGCCTGCATTAACCATAAGTAATCGGTCTGGTGGCTGGGGCTTGGGAGGCAGCAAATAGCCGTTTCTGTAATATCAGTCCTAGAGCAATCACATGGGCAGGGTATGGCTAACCAGAGAATGGAGTTTTTCAGCTTGCATTCATAACTGGAAATAAAGTGCTGTCCTTATTCTCCTCCTGCAGGTCGGTGAGCTGGTAAAGGTTACGAAGATTAATGTGAGTGGTCAGTGGGAAGGGGAGTGTAATGGCAAACGAGGTCACTTCCCATTCACACATGTCCGTCTGCTGGATCAACAGAATCCCGATGAGGACTTCAGCTGAGTATAGCTCAACAAACAGTTTTGCTGACAGATGGGAACAATCTTTTTTTTTTTTTCCAATTGCCATCTATACAGTTTTCTTACAGATGTCAAAGCAGTCTAGTTTATATAAGCATTCTGTTGCCTGTGATCTTTTTTAGACTGAACTACTCCATCCCTGGTCTTATTTACCATATTCAGGGTACGAAACTGGAGGGCCTGTGTGTTAACTTTTGAATTGGTGGTTTTAGGTGGTAGCACCATTGCCTGAGTGTATCTGAAAGGAGCAGCATCTTGCCTCCCTTTTCTCAGGCAATACAAATCAACCTGTGGAAAACTGATGGACGGGAGAGAAGTGTTGAACACCACTTACCCTGATTTATTCAACGGTTTGGTTTTCATTCTGAAACTATGCTGTCAAATGGCAATAGACTGTTCCCTTCCACCCCATGAAGTAATCATGCACGTGTGAATAGTACCCAGTGGGATTGCTTTTTCATTTATGGAACATGACCATTGTATGACTCATTCTGACAGTTCAAATCCTGAGAATTCTGAGGACACTACCAGAGGCATTTGTCTTCCTTCCCAGTCAGTGCTTCATACTTTTTCTTGGGATTCTTTCAAGCCTTGTAATTCCTTTTCCCTAGACCTGCAGATAGGTTAATTCTCAAGATAAGTGTTTATTTTCATTCCAGATGATAAGCAGGATGTGCAGAGCACTTTATTCAGTGCATAGCTTTAAGCCAGTATTGGATTCACTGCGTGGACAGCCAAACTCCCAGCTCTCTGCCATCCCTCAAAGGGTCATAGTAGGTTCACATTGCTACCACAGTTCAGTGGACTCCTGGCTAATGGGATCCAGCATGCCATTCTCCTGAGTGCCATTGTTCTGTCAGGGGACTTCTTGGAATTCTTAGCTTCTACTTGGAGTGGAAGGACCAATCACTTAGAATATTCCATGGATGGTTGGGGGGCCAAATTCTGCCCTTTGCTTTATGTACAACTTGTATAAAAATCAAGTTAAAATTACATGAGTTTGGGGATAGGGTTTTAGTGCTTTGAAAAATGTTTGAACCAATCATGAATTACTTATGTATTTGTTTCATATGGCCAGAATAGTGCTTGAAATACACGATGTTATAAACTGCCTTCACTTGGGGCGCTTTTTCTTTGTGTTCAAGTTTAGTTTACAAACCCTTTTAAGTATGGAATGGTTTATATAGGGTAAGGTGCTCCAAAGAATTGACTTCTGAGACCAAAAATGATGTAGGCTATTTAGACTACCATATGAAACTTTTTCAAATTTAGTTCCCAGTCTAGAAGCACTTACTGGTCTGTGGTGTGATATGACCAATAGAAACACCGTGTTCTTTGCTTTGGGCCTCATTTTAGAAAAGTATTTTTCCAGTTGTTTTGCCTAGGTGAAGATTAATTTGCATTCATTGAACGTATGCTAAATCATGATATCCCAGTGACTAGCACCGTGCCTGGCACAGCCGGCATACAGATTTGTGAGAGTGAATGCGAGGTGTGCAGAAGCTCATTATATGGCACAGGGAAGCCAGCTGGCACAGGATTACATACATTACCACAAGCAGACTAATGAGTTGACGCTAATTTAATATATTTTTACCTCACACTAAGATAGTGCTTGATAAAGACATTAATACTCAACTTGTAAAATGTTGGCACAGTGCTATGCACATAGTGGGTGCTCAGTAATGTTGAATGGACAGGTTTGCAATACTAGATTTAATTCCATCTGACGACTCTTACATTTTCAGTTAGAGCGTAGATACTGTAAAACCCAATACACGTTGAATCTTGTTTTCCTGAAAGTGTGACATCTAAAATATTTGTAGAAAAGCTTTGTCACAACTGATTTGAATGTTTGTGTTTTTTTTTTTTTTTTTTTTGCCTCTGACCTTGATATTGGCTTGTAATGTCTCTTTTCATCATATGTAATTTTGGTGGAACATGCAGCTCTACCCAAATCAGAAGACTTTCTCAGTGATCGGTTGTCCAAAACCATTACATGAATTGTTGGGTTGGATTTGCCTGGGTTTGGCAGTTGTTGGACCTTAAGAACTCAAAGGACTTCTTATAAGTATCTTCCAAAAGCAAATGCAAGAATCCTATTCAAGTGCATATGTACATTGTCACTGAGCAAAATAAACCGCAATTGGCTGCTATATTTTATATAATAATTTCTGCAAAAACCCATTTTTTTGGATACTAATATTTGACATGGTTAATTCTTATTAATTGTTGGAATTGTTTATTGTTAATAATGCAAATAGATAATTTTAATTATCCATAAGTAACATTTCACTATTAAAGGTTTGAAATGGATGATAAGCAAACCAATTTGAAATAAAATATGAAACATGTGCCATTGTATTATAACACTATACACTTTATTGACAGTTAAATTTTAAAAATGTTTTTTTTGTAGCATGTATTGTATATGTTTATAGTATATGTAGTAAATAAAAATATGGCCAAATGTTTGGCTTGGTGATCTTTTGAAGAAAGCAATCTTTGAATATTTTTCACAAAAGAGCTAAATCTTATATGCTTAGGGAGTCAGAGTTGTGTGTAGTACTCAACAGCCTACAAACAATCAGATAAACAATTATACACACTAGGTACTCATAAAAATGGGATCAATCATTGGTGTTACTTTGAAGGGTCTCCAGAAATCCAGAAATAATGATTTGAGGGGAATATAAGAAGAATGATTATATAATGATAGGAAAGCTGGAATGATGTGAGCAGATAATACCAAATCACACGTGGGTTTAAGGAAAATATGATTGTGGTAGGGGTCTTCATAAAGCAAGTGAGAAGTGTGGCTGTTACACAGTAGGTTTTTAGAATCGTTAGGGGAGATATTCAGTATAATTCTCCTTTTTTATGTAAGTGACACTACTTCAGTGTAGATAATTTGGGAAATTTAAAAAGTTAAACATTTTGTTCTTCCCATCCTTTCTCGAAGCACATGTGTATTTAGATGGATATGCACAATGTGTAGATATATATACCTAAAAAGCTGACTGTATACGCCATAGTCTTAATGTTCCTGTGGACAGTGAAGTTTTAAGATAAGGACAAGCGTGGTCAGTCAGTCATAGAGTATGCTGCCTTGAACCCAAATGCACAGTCTAGCTACTGCTGTATACATGGCAGAATATCAACCTAGAGGTAAATAAAGGCAACCACTGCAAGGGAGCCGTGTTTGCTGTACACACACTTAACAGCAAGGTGATTTAAATGTGTTTACACTTTTTTATCAATTAGAAATAAAATCTTTGTGATAGGTAGAGTTGGATTTTTTTTACATAGCCTGGAGTGCTCCTAACAGTCTTGTATTTTGTGACCCTGATCTTCAGATTAAAGTCTATTCCTCTTACAGAAGTGAAGAAAGAGGTGGCCCTGTCCACAGATGAAAATATGAAAATAGTCTTCCAAAGTTTTGCAGGAGGAAGCTAAGAATTTGGAACTCGGCTGCTACATATATGAAGAAAAAGAAATGGGGAGATAAGGTAGGGGGCCAAGAAGAACTGCTATTAAGAATCGAGGTTCAAAGAGCAAGACTTAAGGATTCTGTTGGGATACAGGTCGAAAGCTCAATTCTGGCTTAAATGCTGCTTTGTCAAGAGATGTCTTCCCTGATCTCAAGTCCCTTCTCAGCACTCCTCTCAGATTATTATTCTTTCTCTGATTTTATTCCACCTCTTCCCTTAGACTATAAATCAGTTCCATCAGGACAGGAGCCACATCTAATTTGTTCATCATCTCCAGAGCCCAGCACAGAGCCTGACTCACAGCAGAAAATATATACTTGTTGATCAAATAATGTTTTTCTTGGCAGGATTTGAGTCTGGGGAATAGGGACCCGACTGGTTACCTCTCAGCTGCTCTCTGCAGCACCCCTGCTCTTGGGTATGGTCCAAGGCGGAAGGTTCATTTTTAATTTTGGTTAAAGTAAAACCCGATTCCGTAGGTCATTCTGCTTCTGAAATGTGAAATGCTTGACAAAGCCCAGTCTTGAGAACTCTGGTGCTTCCATGTTTTGTTTTGCTTTTTCCCCCCATAGGAGAGGTGAATGGATCACTTAAAGGGAAGCTGTATTCATACAATGAAGACCATTCACTGGTTGTATTGTAATTTCTAGTTTTGGTGATATTTTCAAAAAGAGTGAATTAACAAAAATGTCAGAATTATCTTGTTCTACAATACCAGTAATAGAAGCAGCTTAACAGCCTAAACAATACTGAGTAGCTGTACCTTATCCTGTTGGCATTTAGGTCTTTCAGTAACAGACCTCAGAGGCAGCAACTCCAGAAAGCGCCTAAGGGAGGCAGGGCCCTCTTGAATTCTGTGCATTGTGGTAAACGGCCCCGCTTTAATGTCAGAGTAGGTAGAAAGTAGACAAAAGTGTCCCAAGTCTGAGGCCCAAATCGTTTTATGAGCCTTGTGATTCAACAACAACAAAAGAGAAAGCCAGGTACCATCCCCCAAAAAGAATGCAAGCAGAGGAAACAGTTTATGTAAATTCTTTGGTCACATCTTTTCTCTTAGTAGAATCAAGTTCTTCTACTTTCACTTTTTCTTTTCAATAAGAAGTTGCCCCAGTTTCTTATTTCCCTTGTTAAATAAACATGCGTGCAGGGTTAGGTTTATGCCTGAACCATCTCGTTTCTTGTTCCTTAGCAAGCTTTGCCCTTTGATCAATGGCAGGCCTTTTTGTTTTCACAGCAACCAACATTTGCATAAGGAAGAACCAGGGGATAACATGAGTTGTTTGGGATGGTTTGTGGTAAATTTCATCGTAATGCAAAGATAAAACACACAACTTGGTGGGCTAGCAGCTAGAATTTGGACCAATAGGGTTGACTTTTTCATCTTTCTAGTGAGATCTATTTGATAGGTACCGCTTTTAGCTATCAAAAAAACTTGATGTCTAGGGAAAAAGGAATGCATGTAATGATCTTTTTTTTTTTTTTGCATGTAATGATCTTTAACTCTCCCTGATCAGCATTTTCAGTAGCAGTTAGGATATGGTTTATGTGTGGGTACCTGTTCTTCTCAAGCAGAGATTATTGATCCAGAATCTTGATCCCTAGGGAATCCATGGATAAATTGATATAAGGGGTGTGGTAGATGCTCCCTCAAAGCCATAGTCTTTTCTTCCTGTGCACACTATGATTCCCAGGCTCCCTTGCATTGCACATGACCATGTGATGGAGTGCAGCCAATGGACTATGCACAGAAGCGCCTGCACCACTTTCAGCCCTGGCCTCTAGACCCCTCCTCTAGGAGCTCCTCCATGCTCTTCCTTTCTATCAGGCAGGAATGTAGATGACACCCAGGCTGGAGCCTTCATCCACATGAGAGGGGCAGCTTGGCTTGATGACCAGCTTGAAAATGTGAAAGTGTTAGTCACTTACTTATGTCTGACTCTGTGACCCCATGAACTGCAACCTGTCAGGCTCCTTTGTCCGTGAAATTCTCCAGGCAAGAATACTGGAGTGGGTTGCTATTTCCTACTCCAGGGGACCTTCCTGACCTAGGAATTGAACCTGGGTCTCCCACGTTACAGGTGGATTTTTTTTTATCATCTGAGCCACCTGGGGAGCCTGGTGACACACTTAGCTAGCAAAAAATAAACTTTTGTTCAACCATATGTTTTAAGGTTGAATTAGCTAGCCTACTCCAACTAATACAAGGGAGATGAATAGGTGAGAGGTTGACCATCTGGTAGATTGTTAGGGCCACATGATGCCAAAACTTTGTAGAAATAAGATGCTTCAGATACCTGATAAGTAACTTTTTAGTGTAAGTATGAACTATGTAATACCTGAAATTGAAATTGAACTGGGCATCCTGTGTTTTTATTTGCTAAACCTGGCAACTCTATCCCTGGTCTCCCCTTTAGAGAAACATTGCTGCAGGGTGGCTGCTCTTTCCTCCAGGGAAATCGAAGCAAAAACAATCCATACCAGGACAGCTGGGGCCAAGCAGCTCCTTCCAGAGCTTCTGTTCTTGTCATCTTTCTAACTGTCCCAAATGTAAGGCTTCTTGATGACCTCTCATTTTATTACTGTCATCCTCTTGCTGTACTGAGTCTTCTCTGATCACGCATCTCCCATTTTTGGACTCTCCTCTTTGAAGATTTACCAACCCATTAGGCTCCCTACTGTCTTTGCTGTCCCAATCAAATTTCTTATTTATTTTTGGTCATCTGGTTCTCAGTGTTTCATTTTGCCAAGATCTGCTGTCATATGGGGTTACCATTTTCATCACCTTGGCTTCTCACTTTTTGGACCACCTCAAATCCATTATCTTGTACTGTGATATCCCTGGAATCTTAAAACATCTTACTCTCTGATCACTACCTTCTAGCCTTTCTGTTCTCTCACTGTCTTCCCAAAGCCCTAGTTCTTCCATTTCAAGGCACTTTCTAGTCCCTAAGTTCCTCAACTATTAGCCACTTGCTATTTTTTTTTTCCAAAGATGAACAAATGAGTAGAATATTGTCCAGTCTTAGATATATCCAACTGCCTAGTGAACACCTTTTGGATATCTTGAAGGAACTTCAAACTCTTTAATATATTCCAAACTGAATTCATTGTCCCTTCCCCCATCAGTCCTTCATCCATATCCCCTGTCTCAATGGCACCATTTGGCTAAGCCAAAAACCCAGGACCATCTTTTATTCTTCCTCTGGAGAGTTCATCCCATCTGTAGTCTTACTAAGTCCTAACTCCTGACCATCTAAAATCAGTCCACTTACCTCCTTCCCAACTGCTGCTGCCTTAGTTCAGATGCCAATGTTTCTCATCTGGATGACCTCAGAAGTCACCAGAATGCCTTTAATTTTGGCCCCTCCAACCCCTTTGTTATGTTTGTTGCAGCCTTAGTGAGCATTCTGTAATTTATAATAGATTATATTCTCCCTCAGCAGATACCTAAATTCCCTCTACAGAAGATGCAGAGCTCTGTATGTTAGTTCCTGCTCCTGTCTCCAGCCTCCCCTCTCTTCACTTCCCTTCTCTACTCTGAGCTCTAGCCATGCTGCATTTGTGTCCTTTCTTTACCTGACCGATCCACTTGCTCAACCCTCAAGGCTTTTGTACAGTCTTTATCTGTCTCACCTTCAGCTACACTAATTACACTCTAATTTGGCTTATCTATCTGTTCCATGTCTTCTCTTGGCAATATATGCCTACAGTTGTCACACTGAATTGAAATTGCCTGTGCATGTATCTGTCACAAGACCAAGATACATCATCATATTTCCAACACCTAGCCCTGCTTGACACACAGCAAGATACCCAGAGTGTGTATTTTGAACAAAAGAATGAACCTCAGGATGGGTGGGCTAGATATCATCAAAAGTCAAGAGGGAGCGTTGGGTAGTAATATTCTTAGGGATTTAAGGTTACAGTGTCAGCTTTTGCTGTAGGATAAACCACATCGGTACGTGGTGAATTAAAACAATCCTTTATCTTGTAATTCTGCAGCTTAGCAGTTTCCGTTTGGTTCTGCTGGACAGTTCTGGTCTGGGCTAATCTGACATATCTAGCATCTAATTGGCTGGGGGCTGGCTGGTCTTGAATGGCCCTCAGCCAGCAGAGTTTAATGTCTGCTTCCTGTGATCTTGTATCCTCCAGCAGGGTAGCCTGGACTGGTTCTCATGGCTATTGACAGGGTTCCAAGAGAACAGATGGAATCACACAAGGCCTCTTAAGGCTTAGCCTTAGAACTGACACAATGTCTATATAACACTGCCTTCTCTTGATCAGAGCAAGTCCCAAGGCCAGCTCAAATTCAAGGAGTGAAAAAATAGACTCTTCCTCTTGATGGGAGAAACTGTAAAGTTCATACTGCAAAGGGGTGTGGATATAGGAAGAATGACCAAATCCAGCCATTTTTGGAATATGCACAGCTACCCCAAAGAAACTATTTGACTAAAATACGTGAAGAAGCACACATTACTAGGAAGCATCATCACTGGGTGAGTCAATACCCAAATGTTCATAGTTTTTCTTCACTTTTTTTTGTAATTTGAACACTGCATGTGTAATCATGATTTTTAGTACTGCTAAAGTAGGTGTTTGGAACTGGGCTATGGGAACTTTGGGAAGAAAGGCACTTGGAAAAATGGCACTGAGAATGAAGAGTGACAGGAAGCTTCATATGGAAAGGGACTGTGTCCACTTTATTAACTTTTATCTGTAGCACCTCACCTGATTAGGACATGGAAAGCACTCAGCAAATATGTTGAATGGATAAGAGTAAACCTCTTATTTACTGTTATAAAGGAGAGCTGAACGTCTCATCTTAACCAACAGTGCTGCTGCATGTAGATGTACAAGTAATTCCCTTCCCAAGGACATGCCAGGCAAGGAGTGAAGTTGAAATCCAGCCTGTACTGTGGTAGCTAAGAAACAGTCCCAGTCCCTGACTTGGCTTTGTCTGCCTGCAGGAGGCACCATTTGAAATTCAAAGGTACATTTTGCTTGCTAAGCAGTGAGCCCCTAGGGCTGCATCTATGTGGAAAGGACACTTATTTTTTATGTCTTACAAAAGTTCCCTCTGGGCTAATAAGGCCCTGGATACTCAACCTAAGGGTAGCGGAGAAATGGTTACTGGGAACATGAGATGGCACGAAATGCACAAAGCAAGAAAATGAAGAAAACACAGGAAATATTGCACAGAAATACGAAGAAATGAAATTTCTTGCATAGAAAGATGCAAGAAAATGAAGAAAGCACTTGTTCTTACAAGTGGGTCAAAATGAATGAGGGATTGAGAGAACCAGGAGCAAGAAACAAACAGACTTAGGTTCACATGTCTGAATTGAGTTCAGAAACCAACTGAGAGTTAACAGAGAGACCAGAACACTGAAGCACACAAAATATGATTTGTTTCTATAAAAGGCAAATCTACAGAGGCAGAAAATAGATTAATGATTGCCTGGGGCTGAGAGATGGACTCAAAATGGGTTCAAAGTTTCATTTTGATGTGATGGAAGTGTTCTAAAATTAGATTGTAGCAGTGATTGTACAACTGTAAATAGATAAAAGTCATTGAATAGTATACGTGAAGTGGGTGGATTCTGTGGTATGTAAATTATATCTCAGTAAAGCCATTTAAAAAACATTGTCTCTTCAGTGTGAGCATCACTTAAAAGCAAACAGGACATTGTCTCTGATGTGATACAACAGGAAGCTCCCAACAAGCACCACCTCTGAGGTATTCAAACCCCCCAAAATTGAACCTGACTCTAATCCAGCTATTAGTTTACAGA
This sequence comes from Bos indicus x Bos taurus, assembly GCF_003369695.1. Classification (NCBI taxonomy): domain Eukaryota; kingdom Metazoa; phylum Chordata; class Mammalia; order Artiodactyla; family Bovidae; genus Bos; species Bos indicus x Bos taurus. Next base: position 23,600,845 of record NC_040094.1, on the reverse strand, counting down.
AAATAGGAATAGAGGAACAAGTTAAATAACACCACAAAGAGCTGAAGAAACAAATCCAGGATGTGAGATACTCTATAAAACAAATGGTCCAGGGATTTCCCTGGTGGTCTAGTGGATGAGACTCTGCATTTCCACTGAGCTACAGTCAGCTCCCAGTCTTGTTTTTGCTGACTGTATAGAGCTTTTCCATCTTCAGCTGCAAAGATTATAATCAATCTGATTTCAGTATGGACCATCTGGTGATGTCCATGTGTAGAGTCTTCTCTTGTGTTGTTGGAAAAGGGTGTTTGCTATGACCAGTGTGTTCTCTTGGCAAAACTCGGTTAGCCTTTTCCCTCCTCCATTCTGTACTCCAAGGCTAAATTTGCCTGTTACTCCACGTATCTCTTGACTTCCTACTTTTGTATTCCAGTCCCCTATAATGAAAAGGACATCTTTTTTTGGTGTTATTTCTAAAAGGTTCTATAGGTCTTCATAGAACCGTTCAACTTCAGCTTCTTCAGCGTTACTGGTTGGGGCATAGACTTGGATTACTGTGATAATGAATGGTTTGCTTGGAAATGAACAGAGATCATTCTGTCATTTTTGAGACTGCACCCAACTATTGCATTTTGGACTGTCTTGTTGACTATGATGGCTACTTCATTTCTTCTAAGGGATTCCTGCCCACAGTGGTATATATAATGGTCATCTGAGTTAAATTCACCCATTCCAGTCCATTTTAGTTCACTGATTCCTAAAATGTCAATGTTCACTCTTGCCCTCTCCTATTTGTCTACTTCTAATTTACCTTGATTCATGTACCTAACATTCCAGGTTCCTATATAATATTGCTCTTTACAGCATCGAACTTTACTTCCATCACCAGTCACATCCACAGCTGGGTGGTGTTTTTGCTTTGGCTCTGTCTCTCCATTTTTTCTGGAGTTATTTCTCCACTGATCTTGAGTAGCATATTGGGCACCTGCCAACCAGGGGAGGTCATCTTTCAGTGTCCAATCTTTTTGCCTTTTATGAAAAGGGATTCATGAGGTTCTCAAGGCAAGAATACTGAACTGGTTTGCCATTCCCTTCTCCAGTGGACCACGTTTTGTCAGGATTACATCCTTATCCCTGGAACTTGTTACCCTATATGACAAAAGGGATTTTGCAGTTGTGATTAAATTAAAGACCTTGACCTGAGAAATTACCCTGGATTATCTTGGTGGGCCCAGTGGAATTGTAAGAGGGACTCAAGAGGAATCAGAAAAAGGAGATTTAACAATGGAGGTTTCAATGAAGCACTCCAAAGATGGAGGAAGCGGAATGCAGGTAGACTATAGAAGTTGGAAATGACAAAAGGTGGATTCTCTTTTTGAGCCTTTAGAAGGAACACAGTCCTGCTGTTGATTTTAGGACTTCTTATCCACCAGAACCATAAAGAGTAAATCTGTTGTAAACGACAAAGCTTGTGATAATTTGCTACAGTCACGTATTTGTGAATATAGCCTTTTGGTTCAGTTGAATTATTTTTAGCACAAATTCCCAGGAGTAGGATTACTGGATGATGGCTGTTACCACCATAATTATATTGCTTTCTAAAAGACATTTACGAACTTTCAACACTGCTAACAGAATAACCTAGAAAGTGTGGCTTACCATTGAATTTTAAAGATAATTTAGTATGCTGCTAAGTATATCTCCAATAGCATTGTGAATGTACTTAACACTACTGAACTGTATACTTAAAAATGGTTAAGATGTTAACTTTGTTATGTGTATTTTACAATTTTTCACTTAAAGAATTTAAAAATGTTAAGTATATCTCAATCACTTTTTTATTACTAGTAAAAATTAATCTTTCTGTTTTGTTTTTACCCCTTGAATTTCCTCATATATGAATTATCAGGTTATATCCTGTGCATATTTTATTTATTGGATTTACTGTTTATTCAAATAGTTTTTCCTTTCAGTGCATTCTGAGCATCCTTTCTCAGATCTGATAGACATTTATTTGATTGTGTTTTATACTAGCATTTTGATAAGCTGGTCTTTAAACCTACTTTATTAAGTTAAAAAAATAATTGGTGAATGGCATAAAGTGTAGACCTAACTTCTTTCTAACATACTCTTATCCTCAAGCCACTTTTACGATAATCCTTTCTTATTCCTGTGTTATGGACTCTTGAGAGGTTTGGAAGCGATGGGTTTTACAAGTAATCAGGAGAACAGCAGGATCTTAACGTGAATCAGCCACAGAAGTAGAAGGATGCAGATGCGATGGATGGCTCACGTTCCGGCGCCTCTCTGGGCCCTGGACTGGAGGACTGAGCAGAGACGGCAGTAGTGAGGGAAGGTGCAGGGGAGCCACCATACTTTCCTATTTTGGCATACACTCCGATTTAGTAAGATCATGGGTATTTTCCTAAGGACCAAATGGACAAAGCAATAAGTTGCTGGGCTGAAGAAACTTGCTTGTAACCCCTGGAGAACCTGCCAAAGAACTCTTGCAGGTATCCCCATGATATCCAGGCACTGGCTGCCTATCATATATATAACTAAAAAGAAGTTATTCCAGCGTTGCAACCATGGTTCCATGTTAGGAAATCTATTAAAACAATTAGCTGTACATACTAATTAATGAAGAAACCTCAGTTCATGAAAATGGAGCCTGATGGGACTTGCCTGGCAGTCGAGTGGTTAAGAGTGTGCTTCCATTGCAGGGGGTGTGGGTTCAATATATACGTATATAAATGGAGCCTGAAAAAGCATCCAGTGAAAATCAACCCCGATTTTAAGTAAACTCTTGCCAGATTAGAAGTAGAAGGATCTGGACTTCCCTCATGGTCCAGTGGTTAAAAATCTGCCTGCCAAAAGAAAAAAAAGAATCCACCGGCAAATACAGGGGACGCGGGTTCAGTCCCTGGTTCGAAAAGATTCCATATGCTGTAAGGCAGCCGAACCCATGCACCACAATTACTAAGCCTGAGAGCCACAGCCTCTGAAGCCCATGTGCCCTAGAACCTGTCCTCCGCAGCAAGAGAAGCCACTGCAATGAGAAGCCCATGCACTGCAACTAGAGTAGTCCCGGCTTACCGCAGATGTAACAGCAACAAAGACCCAAGGCAGCTAAAACAAACGAAGGAGAAGGATCTCTTTAACTTGATTTTCAAAAACCTGTTTATCAGATCACCCTTAATGGTGAAATACTAGAGATATTCCCATTAAAATCAGGAATTCAACAATAATGCCCATTAAATGATAATACTGATATCATTTACGATACCAATAGTCTCTTAAATATTTGGAAATAAATTTAACTAGAAATTTGTAAGATCTCTATAAATCTCTCTTAATCTAACTATGTAAATTAAAATCATTTAAAAGAGGGAATTCCCTGGAGGTCCAGTGGTTAGGACTCTGAGCTTCCACTGCAGGGTTTGATCCCTGGTCGGAGAACTAAGATCCTACAAGACACATCATGATGAAGGAAAAAAAGATCATATAAAAGAGACTTGAAAAAAGTGGGAGAAATATATTCTTGAGTGGGAAGACTCATTGTTGAAAAGATTTCTAATTCTCCCCTAATTAATCTATAAACTCAGGGTAACCTCAATCAAAATCAAAGTGAATCCTGGGAGAACTTTTTAAGTTAATTCTTCAGTTCATCTAGTACAAAATAAGTGAAATTTTCTAGAGAAAACTTACCGTACCAGATATGAAAACGTGCTCTTAAGCTGTTGCAATGAGTAATATCATTGAAATAAGGGATCAACAGCTCTAAATACATTTAGAATCAGATATAAGAAAATTTGGCATATAGTAAAGAAGGCATTTTCAAATCAATTTTGATATTTATTTATTTTTGGCTGTGCTGGGTCTTCGTTGCTCTGCAGGCTTTTCTCTAGTTGTGGAGAGCGGGGGCTACTCACTAGTTGTAGTGGGTTTCTCATTGTGGTGGTTTCTCTGTGGCAAACCATGGGCTCCATGGTGCGCAGGCTTCAGTGGTTGCAGCATGTGGGCTCAATAGTTGCCCCGCGGCATGTGGGACCTTCCCAGACCAGGAATCAAACCAGTGTCCCCTGCATTGCAAGGCAGACTTAACCACTGGACCACCAGGGAAGCCCCTCCACTTTAGAAGTAATGAACAAACCATAACAGCATTAGGTTTATTGATTTTTTAAGGTCTACCTTTCCAACACACACAATTTTAAATATATTAAAGATCTAAATGTTAAAAGCAAAATTATAGTAGAACAGGAAGAAAGAACAGGTGGATATTTTTGTTCTGTTGAATGTCTAGAAGACTACTGAAGCATGATACAAAACTGAGAGGCCCAAAAGGAAAAAGACTGAAGGATGCGACAACAGGATATTTGAAGTTTGAAACTTCTTCAGTTTAAAAGTCAGCATAAAGGACAAATGACAATGAGAAAATGTTTGCATCATATTTAAGAACCAAAGGGGGTAGCATCTATAAAATAAAGAATTCCTGTACACAATAAGAAATAGACAACTAATAGAAAAATGAAGAAGGTTAGTAATAGACAAATTTATAGAAAAACACAAAATCCTCCACGTCATTAAAACCCCAAAAAGGCAAGTCAATGAGACATAATTCTCATCTCATCTACCAAATTATCAAAAATTTCAAGTATGATAAATCTGTGTTGGAGAGGATGTAAGAACCTGGCAGTCTCAAATACTATTGGGTTATGTGTAGATTCAGTTAACATTTCTGAAAAGCAATTTCACAACAACTGTAAAAATTATAAAAAGTGTGCATACACAGGAGACTTCTGGGCCTTATGCAATATTCTGCTTCTGGAACGGGATGCAGTTTATGTGAGTTACTTTTGGGGAAATATTCAGTTGTGCATTTAAATTTTGTACACTTTTCTGTTTGTATAAATTGGTATAACATTTACCAAAAAAGTGTGCATACTCTTTGACTTAATTATTTCCCTTCTAGAAATATCCTTGTATATGTGTAAAGATAGAAGGGATTTGTGTGTGATTTGTAGAAACAAAATATTTTAAAGAGCTTTAATGTTAATCAATATAGGATTGGTTAAATGATGTAACACTGGTTTAAGAGAATATCATAAAGCTATTAAAAAGAATAAGGTATCTTCATAGATACTATTGAAAAGATGGCCATGATATATTAAGGGGAAAAAGCAGTCTGCCTAACAATATTGTAGCAGTAAATCATTCTTTTAGTTTACCTTTTTTAGGCTGTAAAAGTAATACATAATTCAAGAAGTTTTGAAAATAAACAAGCTAAAAATAAATCATCTGTAATCCCTAAACAAAATTTATTTTAGCATTCTTTTAATGTATTTTTCTAATCTTTGTTCCAAGTATGACTGTATTTTTACCAATGCAATAATACTAAATATGTGATTGTATTTCTTGATTTTTATACTTAACCATATATTGTGAGAATTTTTCATCAGATTTAAACTGTAAAGTTGATTCTATTTATTATATCAAAATGTAAAGATGATATATATGTGTGTGTGTGTGTATATATGGTAAAAATTAAAGTCAAAAAGGTATAAAATAAAAATAACTTATTTTTACAAATAAAAACACCATACCTTGAAAAAGAAAATAAGTCCTAAACTTCAAGCTCCTGGAGGCAATGACTAATCATATTTTTTAACGTCTCATTTCCTTCGTGTGGTGGTTAGTACATTACCACAGATCTTGTTTCTATTAAAGCAGATTTTTCAATAAAGTTGGGAGACTTCTATTTAGGGGTGTGATCGATTGACCTGGCAATGTTGGTGAGTGTTGACCTGGCGATGTTGGTGAGTGCCCATCACCACAGCAGCATGAGAAGTGCAGTGCCATACTTTGGGAGCCGCCCTCAGAGAACCATGAATTTTTTATATCTGTTCATAATCCCAGGTGCTATATCAAAAGTGTTTCTCTTTATATTTTTGTTTCCCTGTCAACAATTTCTGTCCCTTTTAGTTCTGTCAGTTGAGAGAACAGGCAGTATGATCAGGGAATCAATCTAAGGTTTAAGATTTCTGCCTTTTCAGTCGTTTTTGAAGTGTCACCTTCCTATAGACTTCAGTCAGTCGTGGGAAACAGTGTTCAGGGGAGAAGACCCAGTGGTTAAAAAGATGTTACTCCTAATCTCTGCGTGTTCTGTGGTCAGCTTGGCAGCACAGATGGCTTTGTAAGGTGGGGTGAGTTTTGCGAACCTGGAACCTACTCAATCAGTTATTTGACCACCCTTATTGGGGTCATCACCCCAATTAAATAATCACCTTGTACCTTTTCACAGTTATTCTCAAGAGTACCCTACACTTACAGCTTCCACTTTATTGTCTTTGTACTTCAACCAAATGCAGTCTGGCTTCCAACACCCTTTTGAAACTGTTCTTGAATGAAGGTCAGTAATGACCTCATTGCTATATCCAGTGGCTTTTTCTCAGTGCTAATCTTGATGTCTTTGCAAAATTTCATTTGACCACCCCTTATTTTTGAACTCTTTTCACTTGTATTTTATGACACTAACTTCTGGTTCTCACTCAAGGTTGAACCATAGAAACATGAATAAATATAGCTAACATTCATTGAGTATCTTTTTTTTTTTTTTCTTCCAATCTCCCACTTAGTTCTTATTTGTGTGAGGAAAATACCACTGCCATTTTACAGGGGAGAAAACGTGTAAAGAAGTTGAGTAATCGATTCCCATTGCACAGGTGATAAGGAGCCGTGGAACCCAAGGAAGAAGAGCCCATCTACCTTAGCTGCTGTGACATGTCTGGGAGCCATTTCTTGTTGTTGTATAGTCCCTAAGTTGTATCCAACTCTTCTGCGACCTCATGGACTGTAGTCCACCGGGCTCTTCTGCCCATGGGATTTCCCAGGCAAGAATACTGAAGTGGGTTGACATTTCTTTCTCCAGGTAATCTTCCTGACCCAGGGATTGAACTTGCTTCTCTTAAATTGGTAGGCGAGTTCTCTAACACTGAGCCACCAGAGAAGCCCATGGAGAGATTTCTAGAGGTCAGCAAATTTAGCTGTTTGACTTCATTTCTGCAAAAAAATGCCATTGGGATTTTGATAGAGATTGCATTGACTCTTTGCAATCAAGTGATTGTAGATCACTTTGTGTAGTAATGTTATCTGAACATTACTGTTATCTTCTGATCCAGGAACACAAGAGTGTCTTTCATTTAGGTCACTTTCATGCACATATGCCGCACCGTGTGGTATGTGGGACCTTAGTTACCGACCAGGTAACTGGTCGGTATTGAGCCCATGCCCTCTGCATTGGGAGCAGGCAGTCTTAACCACTGGAGCACCAGGGAAGTTGCAACAAATATATATATATGTATATATATTTTTTAACAAATATATTTTTAACTCAAGTATAATTGATGTGCAATATTTCAGCTGTACAGCAAAGCCAAATTATATATATATATATATATATATATAATATATATATAACTTTTATTTAATATATATTCAGACTCTCTTCCAGTATAGGTTATTACGAGATATTAAATATAGTTCTCAGTGCTATACAGTAGGTCCTTGTTTATCTATTTTGCATATAGTAGTGTGTACCTATAAATTCCAAATAGAAATTCCCATTTATCCCCCACCTTTACCATATTTACTGAACACCAGAGGTGAGTGCCTAGATCTGATCCCTAACTCCTACCTGCTAATTGAGATACTTACTTCTCAATCCCTCAGGTTTCCTAAGGATGGGATGGCTCAGTGAGACCTGCTGCATCACAAAGATGTGATGGGCACGGGGCTAAGGGAGGAACACCTGTGCAGGCAGTGTGCATCTCACAGGTACATTTATTCGTGCCGGGAGGACAGCACAGGTTCCCATTTGACACAGCTTGCTAAAATCTTCAACCAGACTGATGTTCTTTCCAAGAAAAGCTGGTTAAAGATGACCATGAGTAGGCGCTGAACTAGAAGATTTCAAAGCTTTTTTTTATCAGTACTTCTGATTTTATAAATGATAAAGCCCATCAACTCCATTCCTACCCAGATCTCCTGGTAAACTTGGGTACAGCATGGCTTCATGGGGATCCAAATATTTTTAATAAAGCTTTGAAGTATGTGAATGTAGGACCAATGACACAGGCTTCCTAATACGTGAGATCTTTCTTTTCTTTTAGATCTTTTTTTTATATATTTTACTGAAGTATTGTTGACTTACAATGTTTAAGGTGCACAGCAAGGTGATTCAGTTATACATATACACATATTATTTTCAGATTATTTTCCATTATAGGTTATTACAAGATACTATAGTTCCCTGTGCTATTCAGTTATCCTTTGTTGCTTGTTGCATATCTATTTTTAAAATTAGAAATCTAGCATTCTATTCATACTAAGTCAAACAAATGGAATAAAAATGTCCTAAATTTTTTAGCTAGGCAAAGATTCATAAATTTTATAAAATATGTATTTTTAACATAATATTTGTGTATATACACAAAAGCTTTTCTACTTGATAAAGGCTTGACAACATAAAAAAATTGGAAAACATAAACTAGCAACTGGACTATGTGATTAACTTTTATCTCATTTCACTTTTCTATTTCATGTTCAGTGCTCCCATTTCATTTATAGATCCTTCTTTTTAAGTTAGACGTTTACAGCTATAAATTTCCATCTTTGCACAATTTTTGCTGCATTTCATACTTTTTGGTATATTGTATTTTCATTTTTATTCATTTCAAGGTATTTGCTAATTTTCCTTGTGATTTCTTTTTCGGCCCATAAGTTAGTTAACAGAATGTTATTTAATTTCTGCACATCTTTGAAATTTTCCTAGTTTTCCTTCTCTTATTGATTTCTAGTTTCAATATGAGACTTTGTGTTGTTTCAGTCTTTTAATCGTTAAGACTTGTTTTGTAGCCTAACATAAGGTCTCCAGTTAACTTTGCAGATTGACATAAAGCTCAGAGGTGGAAATAACTTTCTGATGGTCACATATTTATTTAGTTATAGAACTAGGGCTGGAGTCCAGATCTTTTGACCCTTAATCATTCACTGTTGACATTTTATAAGACAAAAGTGAAGGGGCTTAAGGAGCCTAACTTTGATGGCTTCTGATTTCTATCACTTAAAAGTAAGCATTCTTCAAGGTTTTGTTTGTCCTGTTCCTCCTCCACACATTCTCTAGCTGCTTCCATCTGTAGCCTTCCTCCAGCTTGAAATGCCAGTCCCCTTTTCCAATTCCATGCCTGTTATTTCTACTTGAGTGATCTTTGAAAACCTTAGAACCAACATGTGATAAAAGGAACTTGTCTTCCTCTGCATTCCATCAGTAAATTTTCCTAGCATTCCTATATATATATATATTTTTTTTTTTTTTTTGGTTGGGCTGGGTCTTCGTTGCTGTTCGAGGGCTTTCTCTAGTTGGGGCAAGTAGGGTGCTACTCTTTGTTTTGGTATACCATCTTCACATTGTGGTGCCTTCTCTCCTTGAATATCATGAGCTCTCAAGCGTGAGCTCAGTAGTTGTGGCTCATGAGCTTAGTTGCTCTGTAGCATGTGGAATCTTCCTAGACCAGGGATTGAACCTTTGGCCCCTGCACTGGCAGGTGGATTCTTATCCACTGTACCACCAGAGAAGTCTAAGTCTCTTATTTTTTTGTTAATGGTACTGCCACTTATTATCTCAATGACTCAGGGTGGGAAGGTAAGGTTAATTTTAATACTTTTCCCTTGCTAATATCTTCACCTCATGCCAAGAGTTGACTCATTGGAAAAGACTCTGATGCTGGGAGGAATTGGGGGCAGGAGGAAGAAGGGACGACAGAGGATGAGATGGCTGGATGGCATCACGGACTCGATGGACATGAGTTTGAGTGAAGTCCGGGAGTTGGTGATGGACAGGGAGACCTGGCGTGCTGCAATTCATGGGGTCGCAGAGTCGGACACAACTGAGTGACTGAACTGAACTGAATATCTTCACATCTGATTAGCTATAAACTCCTGTGGTTTCCCTCTGAAGTACTATTCCTATTTGTCCTTTCCTTCCTATTTTCACTGCTATCATCTATGACCTTTTAGTGGTATTAATGTAATAGCCTGATAATTTATCCTGTTCTTTAATCACTGCTATACAATATTTAATAATCTTCTTAAAGAATAATTATGATGGTGTCATCCTCCATGCAAAATCATCAAAAAATAGCTTCCTTGTGCCCACTGGAGTGCAAACATCTCAGCTTGCCATCCAAGGTTCTTCATAATTTAGTTCCAACCTTTTCATTCCACACACACACACAAAATATATATATATATATATATATATATATATTTTTTTTTTTTTTTAACATATTTGGCTGCAACGGATCTTAATTGTCCTATATGGGATCTAGGTCCCTGACCAGGGATGGAACACGGGGTCCCTGCACAGGAAGTGTGGAGTCTTAGCCACTGGACCACCAGGGAAGTCTCCTTATTCTACATTTATTGCAGACTTTACCACACATTTTATGTTCTAATTACCTGAGCTTTAGTCTTGCAACATACCGCATACTGCATTCGCATACTGCATTCAGTACAAGGTGCTAGGAATCCACTGGGAAGCAGTACAGACCAATGGATTCTTTCCCATTCCTGCCTCCTGGACCTCATTCTGATCTCGGCCCAACTCTTCTGCACCTTGGACTCCAGACCAGACTTTTCTAAGAACTTCTCTGTTCCTACCCCATGGCGGGCCTAAGGGGAAAAAAGAAAGCCAAGGGAGAGGAACAGAAAAAGACTGCAAAGTGCGAAGGTGAAGTGTGAAAACTGGACCCTTCCTTCCCCTCACAGCTACATCAGGGCCCTCAAAGAGGCCCAGGACTGAGCCTGGCTGAGAAAACAGGAGGAGTCAGTTTCAGAGAGGATGGCTTGTCATTACGAAAACCTTCACAGCCTCTGGTTTCTCTGCCCGCAGTCCAGGCTCTGCCGCTCACGGTCTTCTGGAGCGGTCCAGGCCGGCCTCACCTGGCCCACCTCGCTCCCTCGGGGCGCTCTCCCTCCCCGCAGAAGCAGTTCCCGCCTCGAGCGGCCGCTGAGCTCTCGGAGGAGGGGCGTCTAGCTGGTTCCTACCTCCTCGGGCGCCGAGCACCCGGACCCGCCCCCCGCGCCAGTTGCCAGGGAGCGGTTGCCATAGAGCTGAGCAGTTGTCCGCGTGCGCAGGCGGAAGTCCCGGATTGAGGCGCCGCCATTTTTCCTGCCCGGACGCGGAGCGAGAGGCTGAGAGTCGGAGACGCTATCCGCTTCCATCCGTCGCGCAGACCCTGCCGGAGCCGCTGCCGCTATGGATGATCGGGAGGATCTGGTGTACCAGGCGAAGCTGGCCGAGCAGGCTGAGCGATACGACGGTGAGTTGGGGGGGCAACGGGGGGCTGCAATTCTCGGACCCTCTGCCGCCGCCCACAGAGGCCGGGAGCGGGAGACAAAATGGCGGCATCATCGCCGAGCCCGGCCCGGGGACGTGGATTCGGGAAGCAGGAAATAGCCTGTGGGCTCCCAGAGCGGTAGGAGGCTCCAGGCCCAGGAATTTGACCCCTTGGGCGTCCTCATCTGCAGACACAAGAGAGCTAGGAGGCCAAGGCCATGGGGTGGAGGAGTTGGTTGTAAAATGGCGGCTGAGGGGAGGGCGAGTCCTGGGGCGGGGGAGGGGGAGGAGATGGCGGGTGCTGTCTCCGGGCGAGCAATCCCCAGGGGAGCTTCTGGGCCGGTTTTGGGACGTGGTGAACAATTGGGTGGCGTGATGAAGGAAGAAACACCCGCCACATGGGAGAGAGCGGCAACCGGGAGCTGGAGCGCGGGCGCCTTTCAGGGAAATATGGCGGGTGGGGGCGGTGGCTTTTCCCCGGAGGCCCAATGTGGGGCGGCGGCTGTGGAGTCTCACAAAGGAGAACCCTTAGGAGCCGAGGGCTACTCCGGGCTTGTGGTGAGGGGCAGCCTTCGTTGGGGGTGGGGGAAGGAGGGAGGGAGTGGGAATCACTGCAGCTCATCCCTGGGCGGAGGCCAGCTGAGATGCTACGATCGGGTTTCCTTCCCTTAGGCCGGCACAGCTTGTAGTGGCGTTTTTTGGGTTTCCCGTTCAATCTCGCCTTTTTCTAGGGAACTCTAGAGAAACGTCCCTCACGCTCCTTCTCCTCAGACTTAGCCCGGAGAGCTCGAAGTTTCTGTTAGCATTTTCCGTAAACTGTAGAATGTGGAGCTGGAGACAAGGAGCCCCTGGCTCGCTCTCGGTGCCTTTCCCATGCCTGTGCTTCAGTCCAACGGCATTTAAAAATGGTGACTTTCCTGTGCATACGCAGCGTTATGACAAATGGAATGACCTGGTGAAAAATAAAAAGTTTTTTCGAATAACGTTTAGTGGCTATTTTGGTTGACTCCCCTGGCTTAAAATGGGTGTTCTTCCTTCGTTGGGGATCTTTACCAGTCCCAAGGCACTCAGCAGAGACTTGGGGTTTTCTATTAAGAACGTAAGGGATCTCGGTAGATCAGTTTTCTTCCCTCCATTTTTAATAAACGGTTTGTGCAGATTTGAACAATTTTTCTTAAATTGCTCCTTTGTTTTTAAAGGTGCCATAGTCATTTTTCAGAACTTTATTGAAATGCCCTTGTGTCTGTTGGGTCAGTCCCAAACTGCTGCTTTTTTAAATTGCCCCTCCCGACTTGGGTCACCCTCCCCCCATTTTGGACCTTGGTACTTGAATTGACTCCACATCCGTTAAACTAGCATTATCAAAACAAAAAATCATATATATGGTTTTTGTGTTTTTAATGCTGTTGTGGGATGAGAGATGGTTGGATTCAGGTGTCATTGATCTTGAATTAAGCCACTTCAGAATGCTGTGTGGGGACTTCCCTTGAATGCCTTTGGTCACGTGAATAGCCTCAGGGCTAGTCCATGTGTGTCACCATTCATTAGGATTCGGGAGTTTGAAAATTAGGAGGAAAGACCTCGAACCCAAAATTTAGTAAAGATCTCTTAATTTCGTTTCATAAATCCTTAAATTGCTCTTTGTATTGAACAAGATTCTTGTTAGGAGGCGGAGGGAAAAATATGATGGGGAAGTACAGCTCAAGGTCAGATTTGTCTTTATTTCAGTATTTAAAAGTCAGAACATCTGTAGGTATACTTGTAATGAAAGTTTTTTTCTTCTCCTCTTGCCCCAAATAAGTTCCCCTCTTAATCTATCACTGCCCTTGGGAAGAAACTCGAAATTATATTGGAATGTTTTCTCTTCTGTAGGGATTTAGTCTCTGAGTAAAACTGCTGTGATCACCAGAAAGGAAAGTTTTTGTTTTTTTGTTTTTAAGAACTTGTTTTAAATACTGATTGGAAGCTCGTGATTGTAGCTTCCAAGTCAGTGACAGTTCAGTGTGAAATCATATTTTGGAATTGAGTGTTGAGCGTTTTTGACCAAAAGCTTAATTGGTTATTCAACACAGGGCTGTAGAGCCACATCCTTAACGTTGATCAAATGTTAGAGGTGTCCTTCAGGATCAAAAGGTGGTGGTGGGGGCGGGGGGCGGGTGGGATATAACATCTACCAGGTGTAGCAGAACTCCTTTGATTGTTGGGCACAAAATTGGAAGGGATTCATTGGAAAGGAAGAAGAGGAAGACAGTCATTAGGAATCAGTCTGTACCTGTGTCCATTCCTTAATTGGGTGCAATAATTCAGTTTTGTTTGTGGTAACAAAAAATGATTCCGTGGTTTTATTTATCAAACAATTTATCAAGTATGGGGAAGGTGAAAAATACATTTGATGACTTGGTTTGGAGTAGTTGGGTGTAAATACTGGCTTTGCTTCTTGTTTCTGCAGTACGTTATGTTTTTATTTTGCACATTATGTTGAACCTAATACTACACTTTTTGGTAGCATCATTTAATTCTGTACTGGAGAATTGGAATCAATTGATAGAGATTATTTAATGATACTGGAGGAGGAACTAAGGTGCCTTCAGGAAAAGGACAGTTTGAAATTCCAGATAGAAAAAGTACAGAAGTTTGGGGCTAGGATGGTTGACTTTCAAGATTAAATCTAGCCTTCTGTTACATAACAACAGTAGTGTTAGGGATAGTTTTTATATCATTCATAGTCATATTAAGCGGGTCATCTTTTAGCATTACTGAAGTCTTAACTTTGCATCATGTATATGAACCATATGAGGGATAGTGGTGGGGACATGTAAAAAGTTACACCTTTTGAGAATACAGGGATCCGCATAAACTACGTTTGGGTTGTAGGGTAGTTGCTGGGTTTGTCCTTCCCTCACTTCTCCCTGTGATGACGAGCTGAGCTCCACATGAGGTAGGGGTAAAATTTTGATGAGTTAGGTTTGATTCAGTCTGTGACTGCAACACCAGGAGTGCATCTCTTCTGAGTGCTTGAGAGCACCCCTTTTAAGACACCAGAGCCCCATCTCTGACTTATTCTGAGGGGTGGGGTGCAGTTTTTCAGTCAACTCCTTAATGTCCAGCTTGTTAGGGGAAGAAGGTGGGTAAATTAACTTAGTAATGAGTTTAAAAGCACAGGCTAATTATCAGTCCTTTAAGTCAGTAATTTTTGTTGCTGCTGTTTCAACTAACTTTATTGAATATGTTTTTTCTTCCTACCTAATCATAAACAGAGTTGGATAATGCAGTTAGAAAATTCCTCCTACTTTTGGATTTTGTATTTAAAGTAGTTGCTCTATTGTGATACTTTTGTGCAAGTACACTATATATAGTTTTGTTTGTGCACAGTACAGTATTGTGCATATTGGGCATTATTTCAGTCTATTTTGTTGGTTTACAAAACTATGGGATAGAATGAAATCATATCTTTGCAGTTTGAGATGGTGATAGGGTAAATTCTTACTGTGGACATTTCTAGGCACTCTTTTCACCTTTGTACGAAAAGGTCTCAATTTGAGTTCTAGTGTGGGGAAGAACACAAATAATGAAATTGAGCAAATTTTGGATTTTAGTACAAGCAAACCCACTGAAAGCCCATACAAACAAACAGTTTTTTCATAGTTGTTTAATAGGTTGGTCAGGGAAGTATGAAATATTTAAAAAATTTCTTGACTTTAACCTGATAAAGCAAGTGAAATTTTATCATAGTAAATTAATGTATCTAAGTTTACAAATCAGTTTAAAATACTTTAAGAAGTTGATCTGAAAGCATCTTTTTTTTTCCTTTGAAGGTCTGTAAGGCTTATTTTGCAGAAGTTTTCAGCCTTATATATCAGTAAAGTGTGCGTATTTAAATAGTAATGACAGGCATAGGATAAAGGTTAAAATTTTAAACTTTATAAAATTCCGCGTTTATATAGAACTTCCCATTTCGCAGACTACCTTCACAAAAGTTTTTACTTATTTCATGTAATACTGATATAAGTAATGTTATTTCTATTTTATGGTTCACGAAAGAGAATTTTGAGATTTAGTGATTAAAAATTTTTTTTTTCTATATCACATGACTAGTTGGCAAGTATATAGCAGAGCCAGAACTTGTCTATCTGACCTTTAGAGCAGCCAGTACTCTTATTTCTCCTGAGCCACTCACAAAAGACCTATGTGAAACTAAATCAGATGGTGCCTTGTGGGGGAAGGGAGTATTAATTTTTTTTTTAAGCAGTTATTTCACATAATATGTCTTGGTATTTGTGACTTGACTAATATCCATTGTAACCTTTTGTTTTCTTTCAAAAACAAGGCACGGTGAATGAAGCTACAGTGAGGGATTGTAGGTAATTTAAGTGTTGGTATTAAAATTTTTTTGGTTTATCACAATGTCTGTACTGGGATACAGCTTAGTGCCATGCATTTCTATAAAATACTTTTAAAAGGTGTCTGCCCCTCACCCTGGTCTTAATGGATGCAACCCTTAAATTAATGACACAGTCAGAAATTTTGGGGCAGGGAGGTTGGCAAATGATTCACAAATGTTCCAAATAGTAGCTTAGCTAGCTGTCAGACAGAATCTGTTAAGGAGTAGTGGGAAACAGAAACAAAATTATATATTTACTGTTTTTGAAGTGGTCAGTTAACAGTTTGATACAGTTATATACTGATATATCGAAGTTGACAACTTGGTTTGTTTAGATAACTTTTACTGTTTGAGCTCATGAAATATTCATGCGGGTCACACTCCTAGGAACTGTTTCAGAAGTTCATTTAAGTTTACCAAGTTGTGATAACTGCCGTAATAATAAAAGGGTCATCATAATTTATAATCCAAATCGAGATACCTTGAAATGAAGGGATGCGAATTCATAATTGTGAAATGGGTTGTCTTGAGCTGCAAACTTGACCTATGATCATTCCGTATGTGTTTGTGTATATGTGTGTGTGTGTGTGTGTGTGTGTGTGTGTGTGTGTGTGTGTGTGTGTGTGTGTGTGTGTGTATGCATGCATGCATGTGTGCGCTCAGTTGTGTCCAACTCTTGGTACACTAGGGACTGTAACCCATCAGGCTTCTCTGTCTATGGGATTTTCTTGGCCAGAATACTAGAATGGGTTGCTAATTCCTCCTTCAGGATTTCTTCCCTACCCAGGGATTGAACTCCACATCTCTTGTGTCTCCTGCCTTGGCAAGTGCATTCTTTACCACTGAACCACTTGGGAATCCCATAATCATACTACTTAAGACCATTTTTTGCTGCGCTGGTTGTCTCATTGAGAAAGTTCCCTAAGCTTTGTCCATCCCTCTACCACCAAGATCTTAGATCTGAACCCCCAGAATATTGGTTTTCTTTCCAGTGAAGTTACAATTTGGCAGAACATTAGACAAATAAAAGGCAAAGTGAAAGCTTTCTTCCTCGCAGTCCCCTTTCCCCCAAATAGGAGCTAGAAAAGTCATGGATATGGTAGTTGCTGAAAATAGAGCTTGCTGGCATACCAACTAGTCAATTTGACTGATAGTGTCAAAGCCAAGTGTGTTGGTTTTATATATGTCTACTTTGAGCTAGACTTGTGTATAAAAATACTTGCCTTAGGTGTTAGCAGCAGCATCTGTCTTACGTTCGGACCTTTCTCCTCCAAATAACATTTTAAAAAAATTATTTGTCTGTAGTAGGTCTTAGTTGAGGAAGAGGGGGTCTTTAGTTACAGCGTGCGAACTCCTAGCTGCAACATGCGAAATCTGGTTCCTTGGCCATGGATTGAACCCAGGCCCTCAGGATTGGGAGCACAGAGCTTTAGCCACTGGACTACAGGGAAGTCGCCCAAATAACATTTTTAAAGTCTTCACCTGAGTCTTGTCATGACTGTTATGTTCAGAAACACCAAATCCTGAATCGTTCAGAAAGCATGATCATTATGCTGATTTATCTTTTTTGAAATTTAATCTTGAATTTATTGTCCCTCTTCCAGTGGTCCATTACAGTAGCTGGGTAGATGGGTTATTGATTTGTGATTAGGGCAGGATTTTATCTAGCTAAAGCAGTATGAAATGTGTTTGTTAAACTCTTTGTGTAAAATTTCAAGGAGACACATTACTATGAGTAAGAATTATGACTTTCATACTTTGGCAGATGTGGTATAGTGCAGAGGCCTTGGAATCATTCTGAATTCCCCATCTGTAGAATGGAGATTAATAGTGTCTACCTTGCTTGCTAATTTACAGGGTGTTACGAACTTGTGGGGTTTTGTACACTACTGCTGCTGCTGCTGCTGCTAAGTCGCTTCAGTCGTGTCCGACTCTGCGACCCCATAGACGGCCTCCTACCAGGCTCCTCTGTCCCTGGGATTCTCCAGGCAAGAACACTGGAGTGGGTTGCCATTTCCTTCTCCAATGCATGAAAGTGAAAAGTGAAAGTGAAGTCGCTCAGTCGTGCCCGACTCTTAGCGACCCCATGGACTGCAGCCTACCAGGCTCCTCCGTCCATGGGATTTTCCAGGCAAGAGTACTGGAGTGGGGTGCCATTGCCTTCTCTGCTACAACGTATAATTATGAGGTAGTAGTATTAATTGTGAAGACTTTGTATTACCTATTGTCAGAGATGATGTGAATGTTTTTGCTGCAGAACTACATACATATTAGAGAATAACCTTTCTTGAGTTACACTTAGCAAGTGTATTCTCATGGATTTAGTGTCCAAGTTATATTTGTATAAAGGTTTTCAAAATAAAATCCTTAATCTTAACTCTTCTGTAAAATTGCATATCCAGAAGATGAAGATTGTCCAAATTTATTCTCAAGTGATATAAAGCTATTCTTTGGCCATTATGAGCTGACATGTAGTTCTTTTTCGGCCCTATCGTGGCATGCGCGATTGTTCCCCTACCAGAGATGGAACCTGTGCCCCCTACCAGTGGACTGCCAGGGAAGTAAGAGGGACTTCCCTGGCAGTTCTTTGATACTAATTTCAGGTTAATATCCAGGAGGATATACTGATCTCCCTAGCGAATACAATACCTGTTGTGTATAGGTTTGGGATGAAAGGTTTTATAGTTTAAAAAAAAAATAGATCAGTGTTAAAAATATTTGTATGTTAACAGTCTCAGGTTACTGACTAGGAAAAATTATTACCAGTTTCATGAGAAGTGATTCTAAAGGCTTAGTGTAAGCCTTGGGCAGTGAATGGGTTCTGATAAAAGAAAGCTATGAATTAATACTACTAAATCCTTGGTGGTTAGTCATTTGAAGATACAGTAGGACTTTGGAATGGCTGTTGTGACTTCTTTTGTGTTGTAGAAATGTGTCCTGTTTAGGAGTTTGTGTGATTAATTTGCCCATAATGGGCTAAATTATAAATTAGTAAACATTTTGATAGGATTACCATGAAAATTTCAAAACATATGCCCTTTGACTATAAAAATGTCATGTAAGACAGTTATGATTTTGCTTCTATAAGTTTGTCAAAAGGTATTACTACAAAATTTTTTTGGTGCAGAGTAGACCCCCCCCACCCCCGGCCAAGTTAACTCTGGGAACTTCCTGGTGGTCCAGTAGTTAAGACCCCTGAGCTCCCAATGCTGGGAGCATGGGTTCAGTTCCTGGCCAGGGGACTAAATCCCACATGCCACAACTAAAGAGCCTACATGCTACATCTAGGACCGGGTGCAGCCAAATAAAATAAAAATACATTATTGTGAAAGTTAAGATTTGTGTGAAATTTTGCAGAAGTTATGGAAAGATTTAGACTTTGAGCTCTTTTTTTCCTCCCCTCCCATGTGTGCCTTTGGTCGTTTACTTCCCAGTCTTTCTCTTTCTACCTCTACCTCCTCTTCACTTCATCTTTTTGGTTCTGCTACAGATAGATACGGTATGCACGCCTGAGGGAGTATCTTCTTAAATTCTGAGGAGAAATCTGTTTTGAGTAGAGTAAGAGGGATTTTTTTCCCCCTCCGCCAGTATTGAGACTAATGGGAGCGATAACCTTTCTGCAGTCAAAATTGTAAAATCTTTGTAAAAGGATGTCTTGTTTTTCTACCTACCAGAAACTAGTTAGGAATGTTTAAAATTTTTTAAAGGGTAAGTTTTTTTTTATTGGACCGGTTGCATGGCTTATCAGATCTTAGTTCCCCAACCAGGGATCAAACCTAGGCCCTTGGCAGTGAAAGGGGAATTCCCAAGGCTAAAAATGTTTTACTCTTTTTTTTTTAAGAGAAGATACAAATTAATTTTAGAGTGAGAGGCTCCTCTGTTTAGGCTGGTGGGTGAATAAGAAAAATGGTACACATTTGAGTGTCAAGAGTATTGTGTTTGAAAAGCCTTGGTATTCAGAGTATGTACTAGGCACTTGGGATTCATCAGTAAACAAAATAGACAAAAAGTCCGTTCAAGGGGCTTATTTTGCTTTTTAATATTTTTTATAAATGCTTTTTTATATTTTTATAAACTTTTTATAATTTTTTATAAAACTTATATTTTTTATAAATGCTTTTATTTTTAAAAATATTTATTTGGCCGAGACAGGTCTTAGTTGCAGCACTTGGGATGGGACCTTTGCGTCATGCGGGGCCTTTTGTCAGAGCGAGAGGACTGTAGTTGCGGCTTCAGTTGTTGAGGCACGTGGGCATAGTTGCTCCGCGGCATGTGTGGAATTTTAGTTCCCCAACCGGGCCTCAAACCTGTGTCCCTGCATTGCAAGGCAGATTCTTAACCACTGGACAACCAGGGAAGTCCCTATATAAATGCTTTTTAGAATTACTCTTCTATTAGCATGTGTAATTAAGAATTAATTTGAGTTAGTCAATAACAATACTGGTGTTTGGTGTAATTGTAGGGCATTATATCTGGTGCTGGTTCCTGTCCCATATCAAAGACTTTTGTAGAAAGCTACCTTTTTTCTTCATTAATTAACTAGAGTTAAGTGATATTAACAAAAGTTTTCCTCAAAAATTATTTTCGTAGACTGTAATCATAAAGTCCTACATTAATACCATCTGTTATTTATTGGCAGCTATTGCAGGTGCTTACCATTATCTCCGTCCTCAAAAACAACCCTGCAGAGAAGGTGCTACCCATTTTACAGGTGAAGATTAAGAACCTTAGGAACAATGACAACAGTAGGGGATCGCTGGGATTCAGCTAGTCTTGTCTTTTTTTTTTTTTTCAGCTAGTCTTTTCATGTCCAAGCTGATACTCCACTCACTTTCATATTTATATGTATGGAGACATTAGTTCAAGCCAGTTGCTCTTTTTTGTTCCTTACATTTTAATTTTATGACTCAGAGGTTGCTTTGAACAGTCTTTTGGCTTAATTCTGTTACCTTTTATATAGGAAGAAGACAGAAGAGTAATATGTAGGTTTGAGTATATTTTCTAGTGAAGAGATGAAAGTAGCTATGAAACAAATTAATTTCAGCTGGGGATTGTGTCTGTAACTTTGGGTTTTACTCCAGTCAGCTGAGCTACTGGTTCACTTAATTATATAATAATTCATTTTATATAATTAAGCGTAATATGAGTGGTGGTCGGAAGGCCTGCAAGGTGAGGCCTCAGTATACCCCAAGTGACATCGACTTTTAAGGAAGCACCAGGATTAGTGAGGGAGTGTCCGTGAATGTTTTCCCTCAGAGATTGGTTTTGCTTTTTTTTACTTTAGTTGATTTTACCTATTTGCACTTTCTAGGTCTGTTTTGTCCCCAGGATAATGGATTCAGATTTGCTGCATTTGCAGTTCTTTCAGTGCAGCACTGTCACATAGTTCTCTAGGAACCATGCAGCACAGGGACTCTGGGTATTCTGATCATTTGGGAGAAGAGGTGTATAAAGTCCTGCTTCTCCTCCCAAATAACGTGAATGGAATTTCATCTTTTTTTTTTTTGCTAGTTGTCAAGGATAAAGAGAATTTAGAAAGACTCTACCCTCATTGTTCTTTCCAGACAAGAATTGGTCTCAGTGTTAACAGTAAAATTCAGTTGTAAGAAACTGGATTTATTAGATTATATATATGATTCCTTAAGTGTAATCAGTAGAATTCCATTTATTAATTTGGAATTTTTCTTACTGTTTTGTATTTTAAAGAAGTGTCTCCTTTCTCATCACCCATTGTGAGAGTCTTTGTTTCTTTCTAGCTTTGGAGTCTTAACTAGTGCTTATTCGTCAATCCCCTAGCTTTTTCATATGGCCATTGAGTATGTTCACATTGTATTTTGTTTAATCAAGGAATCAAGAAATTAAACTGTTGAGCATGAGAAAAATACTACCGTTTGTAAATTCTTAATATGAGACTGAAGCTTAGAAGCTCTAGGAACTTAATGATACAACCTTTCTCTTTATGTATCTTTTCAGTACATGGCTTTTCAGGTGGGTCTTTTGACCTTGGGTTTAGACCAGTTGCTAAGTCAAGTCAGTTTTTCCTCTTTCCAACAGTTAATATATACTGTTAATATGGTCCTTCCTTTATCTTTTGCAATTGTAAAAGATGTATTATTTTATTTACATAAAGTAATAAGATGCTAACTACATCATGACAGACCATTGATTAAGAAAAATCTGGGTTTCAGAGATGTGTGAAGTTTCCTAAAATAAATATGTATTTATAGTATATATACATAATATGCTACATTCTTTCTTTGAAAAGTCATTATATATGTTATTCAGCCATGTGCCTTTTTCCCTCAACAAAACATTTTGAATATAAAAGAAGTTTTTAAAAATTGGACCATTTCAACCAGTCTAACAGGAAAATTTTAAAATTTCTCATTTGTTCACCTTTGTCAGTCTACCTTTAAGGAAGGAAACCTTTCTAAGAGATTTTACTGTGCAGCCAGGGTTGAGAACCACTGGAATAGATCATTTTTCAAACGTATCGCTGAATTAGAGTCACTGAGAATGCACTGAATTAGAGTCCATTCAGTGAGAATGCACTGAATTAGAGTCAATGGCAACGCACTCCAGTGTTCTTGCCTGGAGAATCCCAGGGACGGGGGAGCCTAGTGGGCTGCCGTCTATGGGGTCGCACAGAGTCGGACACGACTGAAGTGACTTAGCATCAGAGAATGCTTCTTACGGCCTTTGATATATAATGGAACTATATGTAAGCTTGTCCTGTTTTTTCTAGTCTCCCGTAAATGTGTTATCATACTTTCATAATTTAAAAAAGTTAAAAAATTAAGGCATTTGATGGGTACGCAACTGTAATACAGACTTCAGGTATATAGTTGTATTTGACTAGATGACTTTGTAGAGCTCACTTAGAGGCTTTCTCAGCCATTTTTCCAGAGTTAAATATTATAATTAGCAAAGACCCTGAGTTTGAGAATATGATAAATTTCTGTGGCAATACTGCATAATTTTTTGTCTAGTTTTAAAAAAAATTGTCAATTCTTATTTTTGAGTGGCACTGCATACCTTATGGATGGACCTCTGACAAATTTTTCCCCTTAATTTAATGTAGTTTATTGATTTCTCTCACTTTTCCCTGTATCTGCCTCTGTATTTTCATACTATGTTTTGATTAGTAGATAGGATTAGGAGTTCACGTCTTCCTCTTCACAGACATTCCTGAAGATTTCTCCTATATATCCATTCTTGTACTTTTTTTTCTTTCATTGTACTATTTAATCAATAGGTATTTATTTAACATTTCTTAAGAATGTTCCCCCTTGTGAATGATAAAATAATTTATGATACCTAATATAAAGGAGTTTACTAGGAGTTTAGTTTTCCTCCTGGAGAAGGAAATGGCAACCCACTCCAGTACTCTTGCCTGGAAAATTCCATAGATGGAGGAGCCTGGTGGGCTGCAGTCCATAGGGTTGCAGAGAGTTGGACACAACTTCACTTTCACTTTTAGTTTTCCTAGTTTTGATAGATGAGATACTCATTGGGGTGGATAAGATTTGGATGGTGGGAGAGGGGGCTTGCTTCAGATGTATCATCAAAAGTACGATATGGGGTGAAGCATATGAGGCCTAAGAATGGAATTGTCTGGGCCAGAAAGAAAAAAAATGAAGCCAGGTTATACAAGAGGCTTTATTTATTAGATTTAAGTTCTATGTGTATTTTTTGTAATGATAAAAAGTTTAATTCAGCAAGAGTATAAAACAATGCAAGTAATGCTCCGAAGTGTATATAGTAAGAACTATGGGAAGAAGTTGACGAACCTATTACTGTATTCGGAGGTTTCAGTAAACATCTCTTAGTAAATGGTAAGTCAGGCAGACAAACACAAGTGTAGAAACTTTGAACAACACAATTAACAAGCTTGGATGAAAGAACATAAAAGAAGATATATACCCAGCTGTAAGAGAATATACATTATTTTCAAGCACAAATAGAACATTTATAAAAATGCATTATGCAGTCATAAAGTAAGTCTCTGCAAATTTGAAACAGTAATCCTTATAGACCATTGAATTTTACATTAATTGGTATACAGATCACCCAGAGGTGGTCTTTAAGTAGAAATGATAACCAGAGGGTTGTGATGGTGGATGGGATTCTGCTTTTTCTTTTTTTTTTGGGGGGGGGGGGGATTCTGCTTTTTCATAAGCCAGCTGATGTCTGATGTTACTTGTCTTCAGACTGCACTTTCCGTATCAAGGATTATAGACAATGTTCTTCAACTGCAGTTTCTTAGTTTGAGTTTCTCAAGAAGTGGACCCTGAAACAAAAAGATTTAGGAGCCAGTGATTTACTTTGTTGGTGAAGGAAACATCAGTTGGAATGTGAGGGCCAGCTGATAGCCGATAAAGGTGTATTATCAGGCTAACTACCTCTGTGGGCAGTTGTTACTGAATTACCATGGAAGAGCTTTGAAGACCAGTGTCAAACATATGTCTCATAGCCTTCTACTGGAAACAGAGAAGTCAGTGCCTGACTTCAAAGGACAGGCTGATATGCTTATTAGGGACAAATGCAGCTGGTGATTTGAAGTTGAAGCCAGTGCTCATTTCTTGATTTCTGAAAATCCTAGGGCCCGTAAAAATTATGCTAAATCTACTCTGCCTGCACTCTATAAATGGAACAAAAAAGCCTGGATGTTTAGTATGTCTATTTATGACATTCTTTATTGAATATTTTAAGCCCACTGTTGAGACCTACTGCTTAAGAAAAAGGATTCCTTTCAACATATTGCTGCTCATTGACAGTGCACCTGGTCACCCAAGAGCTCTGATGGAGATGTACAATGAAATTAACGCTGTTTTCATGCCTGCTAACACAACATATATTCTGCAGCCCATGGATTAAGGAGTCATTTGAAGTTTAAAGTCTTATTGTTTATGAAGATAGTGATTCCTCTGGTGGATCTGAGTGAAGTAAATTGAAAACCATTTGGAAAGGATTCTTCATTCTAGATGCCATTAAGACTAAGTTCTGTGTTCTTTATTTAGCTCATTACTGTGTCAAGTGCTTTGTCAACACTCCAAGTGCTTACATCTTCCTGGATTCCTGTTTGTTTGTTTTTAAATCTTACAAGAGGCAAACAAAGAAAAGGATTTTAACATGTTATTGAGTTCCTATTAGGTGCCAGGGAGTTAATGATGCAATCTTGTTTTAACCCTCATAACCCAGTGAGTGGTGGCTATCTTCCAAATTGTAGGTGAGGAAACAGGTTCATAAAGGTTAAGTGATGTAGGTCAAAGTTATATGTAGCTATGACAAGAATAGTAAAAATGATAACTGGAATAAAATAAGACCCCTTTGAGAGGCTTCCCAGACCCCCTATTTTGTTTTCAGCATCCTGCTTGTTTCCTGGTACTCAACACAAAATGTACTTGTAGATGTCACATTTTTAATTCTGTGTGCTTTAAGCCATTTAAACTTTTGTTTAAAGAAAAATCCCAGGAATGACTTCCAAATCTTGACCAAACTCTTTACTCAGATTACTTTTTTAATAGTTCTTTCTTAATACATGTAAGATGTGTGTTGATATTTTGGTCAGTTTTAATGAAAGGTAACTAGTGACTACTGTAGCATTTTATTTCTCTAGGAACATGTCAGTGATAGAAGAAGACTCCTAAAACTACACACATTAGCTTTTTATTGTGTTTTTAGATCTTTTCCACATTATTAACTGTTGGAATTAAAAAGATTTTTTTTTTTTTTTTTTTTGGTTGCAACATGTGGTTTGTGATCTTAGTTTCCCAACCAGAGATTACACCCAGCCCCTTGACAGTTAAAGCATGGAGTCCTAACCACTGGACTGCTAGGGAGTTCCCAGTTAAGAATTTTTCAATGGACTGAGTTACTATTTTGAGTAATGTAAAATCTTAAGTTGTGTTTTGGCACCGCATAGAACCCTTTAGTGATTTGGAAGCACACTCAAAAGTGCAAAAAACCTTTTAAAGTGATGTATCACACACTTGGTGACATAGCTGAATTATTAGTGGTAAAACTAAATTGTCAAATTCGGCAGGGATTTTAATGTTCTATTGCCAATATAAGTCACTTTTGCTTTCTGAGAATATTTATGTATATTTTTTTTTTCTGAGAATATATTTTTGTAACCAGCTTAATCTGATGGGTTTATGAAAATATAGCTCTGTCAAAAACCATGTTCCCTAGGGATAATACTGAATTTGTTTGATGGTTAGCTGATAATACCTGCCCTTAAAATTACCCAAATCAAATTTCTTTTCTATGCTTTATGGTACATAATTGTTGGTGCCAGTAGTGTATTTGTCACTGTGACACAGAAAAAGGATAGTTTTAGAAAAAATTTGGCTCTATCTGTATATTCCTAAATATTAATGGTCATTGCTACTAAGAAGTGAATCATAGAAACCTCACAGAAGCCATGAGTCCATCAGATGATCTGAAAGCAGCATAATACCTGGACATTCACATAAATAACTTCCTTAAAAAAAATAGATTTATGTTTTTGGCTGTGGTGGGTCTTTGTTGCTGCACGCAAGCTTTCTTTAATTGTGGAGAGCGGGGGCTGCTCCCTTCATCGTGGTGGCTTCTTTTGTGGAGCACAGGCTCTGGGCAAACAGGCTTCAGTAGTTGCAGCACGTGGACTCCGTAGTTGTGACACACAAGCTTAGTGGGTTCCGAGCATGTTGGATCTTCCAGGCCAGGGATTGAACCTGTGTTCCTTGCATTGCAAGACGAATTCTTAACCACTGGACCACCAGGGAAACCTCTCACAAAGGTAACTTTCTGTAGAAATACTGTCATTGGTTTCATGAGATCAGAAGTATCTCAGTGAAGACTGCTTCTTATATGAATTGGTCATTTTCTGGGACTCATTCTAAAGATCTGCAGTATATGGTAAATTCCTCTTAGATTTAGTACCTTGGAAATTTTTTTCCCAACACACTTGAAACTTCTTTTTATCAAATACAGTAACAATTTAACTTGGAACATTTTAAGTTATTGCCTCCGTTGTCATTAACCATAGGCAAAATTCGTTATCTGCGTTAATTGCCTGTAATTCCGATGCATATCTATGCTTTTACAAGTAATGTCTGATTTGACAGTTTTTAAAAATCTTAGTGTGGTTTCATTGGCTTTTTTTAAAGCTATATTGAGTCACTGTGGTGTGCCCTCCCCCCTTCTTCCAGCCTCTTGTACTTGAGCAGTGAGGTCATGTGAGTTGTTTTGGCCAGTGAAATGTGAGCAGAAATTTTTGTCTGTCTAACTGTGTAGTGGCAGTGACGAACCCTTTGCTGATTTCTTGTTTCTCCCCTTGCTTCTTGGACTGAAGTACCAAGCCTGAAGTACCAAATGGTACAGCTTAAAGATAGTGGCCTCTCCCAAACATTTGAGAAGGAAACCTTTGTTGTGTCAAGGCTCTGAGACTTGGAGAATAATTTGGTTCCCAAGCACCCCTGTTCTATCCTTTGGGAATACAGAATTATCAATTGCAGTTCAGAAAGGTTGAAAACACGTTGACTTTCTCTTTGTACTTTGAGTTTTGAGATGTTAAATAGATAACATCCAGGCCTCTCTGCTTTCCAAAGTCTTAGGGGAGGCTGATCTGTCTCAAGATTATATGTCAGGTTCTCTAAAGATGAATAAAACCATCCTTTGGCTGTTGGGTTAAGTATGTACATGCTGTCACATGAAGAGCATTTTGCATTCGTGGCATGCCTCATTGTGGATGAGTAATTAAAGGGTGTAACACTCCCCCCTTTTGTGCAAACTCAGTCTGTGGTGGAGTTCCTTCTTTTCATTCCTTAATTTCTAAACCATATCTCTTCAGAACTAAGTATTGAGATTTTAAGGGAGACATTCATCACATTAAACTCTTTGGCCAACTGGAGCTCTTTCATCTTAGGCTTTTTAGTTCTTTCTTTGTCCTCAGTCTAGCTACTCTGTAAATATTGTTGCTGACACAAGTCTGGTTTTCTGCTTTTATTAATTGGGGAACTTCTCCCTCCCCGTAACTCAGACATTAGGTTTTCCTTTGCTGCTGTTCTCTTTCCCTCTTTTAGCCCAGATGACACAAATATTTTTTCTGCGTATGGTACAAGAGCCATTTATCTTCATATATCTTACCTTTCCCTGATAATCCTAAGATGAGAATGTTCTAAAGTGTTTAAACTGTTTGACACTGGGGGCTTCTTTGCAGTCCATTGGTTAAGACAGCAGGAGTGTGGGTTTGATCCCTGGTCGGGGAACTAAGATCACACACTATGCAGCACAGCCAAACAAAACAAAACTTTTTCTCAGCAATTGGAAAATTAAGATATTTATTCTCTCCCTCTTGCTGTTCTCATTTAGTGAAGAATGGCTTTTTGTGTTGGTGATTCTTTTTTACTTATTGTATTATCCTTATTTCAGATTTTTATTTTGTAAAGTGTCTGTAAGATAATAGTCATCGTGTGGTAAAGTAAAAAAGCTAAATAGGGGGAAATGGTGGCATTATATTGAAAAGTACAGATCCTACACTGCTACTTCTAATTTAACAATAGATCTTTCGCTTTTGAAAAAGTACTCTCGTTTAATAGAAATATTAATGTATCTTGGGGGTGTAAACACTTTTCTGTTAGTTCAGATATATACATACAAAATACATTCTGATAGATCCCAGACTAATAATTTCAAACAGCAATTCCTGACAATTAAAAATTGGTCTAGAGAGATTTTTATTGAGATGATTTTTATCATTAGAACCAGGTGAATTTTACAGAGTTTTACAATTTGCAGAGGTACTTTGCCTTTTTCCTCTCTGGCTTTCCCCATGATAGTTCTGCATCACCCCTGAGATAACTTTGCCTTCTTTCCATTTGACATAGTGATTTGGGAAGCTTGCCTTCATGTAAGCTAGAAATAAATTTATTGTCTTAAGTTTATTCTCATGTTGGGTCTATGGAGGAGTTTCTTTTCACCACTCCCCAGTTAATTGAAATTCTGCTATTATCATCATGTCTGTCATTTGGATTACTTTTCATTGAGAAAGGGGGACTACAGAGTTTGGGACAAGCTACTTAGTTTATCTTCATTGTGTTTGTGGGCTAGTGTATGTGTGAGAGAGAGAAAATACACAAAATAACAAAATTTACCATGTTGATTATTTTTAAATGTATAGTTCAGTGGTGGTAAATAAATACATTTATATTTTTGTGTAGCCATTACTATCCACCCCCATAATTCTTTTCATCTTGTAAAATTGAAACTATCCATTAAACAGTAACTTCACTTTCTCCCTTCAGCCTCTGGCAACTAACATTATACTTTATGACAAATTTAAGTATCTCATATGAGTGGAATTGTATAATATTTGTCTTTTTGTGACTGGTTTCTTTTACTTAGCATACTGTTCTCAATGTTCATCTCTGTTGTAGCAAATTGCAGAATTTCCTTTTTAATAGTCCATTGCAAGTGTATACTATTCATTGATGTGTATACTATTAATTCATTGATGGATTCATGGATGGACACTTGGTTGCATCCATGTTTTAACTATTGTGAATAAGGCTGCTATAAAAATACCCAAATATATCCCTTTAAGACCCTGTTTTCAGTTCTTTTCGGTATTTACCCAGAAGGGGGAGTTGCTGGGTCATGTGGTAATTCTATTCAGAAATTTTCAAGGAGCCACCATACTTGTTTACACAGCAACTGTACCATTTTACATGTCCACTAATAGGACACAGGGTCCAATTTCTCCACATTCTTGCCAACACCTGTTTTCTGGTTTCTTAATAGTGGCCATCCCAAGGGGTGTGAAGTGGTAGGTCATCTTAGTCTTTTAAATAGATAAAAGGAAGAGCTGGATTTTTTTCCCTGTTGACTGTTTCTGTAAACATACCCTATACCCTAAGGGGCTCTTGATTGGAAATCAAATCTGGTTATTATTTAAAATGACACTTTTCAATCCTCTGTTACAGATTGTTTTGATGGGTTTATTTCTTGCCCTCTCCTTTTTTTTTTCACCAGCCTGTCACTTTTCCATATAAAAGACAAGTCTATAGCCTTCACATTCACATACTTTGTGCCTCTTGTGGATAATCTATAGCAGATGAATCCATAAGGCTTCTAGAATACGGTATGCCAAGTTCTCAGAATATACCCAAATGCCTTGACTTTGTATTATGAAAGAGTTTTGGTCTTCGTTAGTCATTTCATGTACAGGATTCAAGATCAGATCATATAATATTATGAGTCTCTCCATAGTCTTGTTAATTGGAAATATTATTTGAATGTAGTATAGGCATTTACTGCTTCCCAGGAGGCACCAGTGGTACTCTCCTGGCAAGGCAGGAGACATAAGAGACGAGTTTGATCCCAGGGTTGGGAAAATCCCCTGGAGGGGGAAATGGCAACCCATTCTGGTATTCTTGCAGGGATAATCCCATGGTTCCATGGGGTTGCAAAGAACTGGACACAACTGAAGTGGTTTACTGCACACAGCAGGGTAGTCAGTAACAAATAGAGGCAAGCTGGTTCAGTGTAATGGACTAGGCTGTTACTCAATGAACGAGAAATGACCTGGAACAAAACAAGCTTAGTATTTGGTTCAGATGTCCTTTGAGTTGTGAGGATTACATATTTCAGAGTTTTTGTAACCGTGGTGATTTTCAGTTAGCTACCCATTGTCCCCCAACTGTCAAGAGTCCCAGGAATTGTATATTGTTGCCTAAACCTCATGTACCCAACTCTGCCTCCACAAATAGTGATTTGATCGTGAAATTGCTGTTCTCTGATTCATAAATTGTGAACATATCTGCTGCAGAGAGATTTGACAGCCTCCCTTTGTGCAAGAAATGCTGAGATCTCATTGCTAAAAATTGTTGCTGCAAAGGTGATTTCATGAAATGCTAATTGTGTTTGAGAAGTTTATGTGAATACAACTAGTGTTAATCCTCTGCTGTTGGAGGTTTTAATGGTGTGACTAGTCTAGAATTTAGGATAAATAGGGTTTTCACATGGTTTGGTGGGGGTATATTGTAGTTAGGATTATGTTTCTATTGCTGGTGTTAAATGGATGCTAAGTGTTAAAAGGTGTTAAGGATGACACCAGTGTTACGAGAATTTCACTATAGTCATAATTTGCACAAATTGGTATAAAGCACTGGTTGTAAGACTTCTAGCAGCAGCATAAAGCTCTTTCCTCTTCTTATTCATGCTACCCTTAGTCTTATTCCTCCTGGAATGGAGACATTTCTGAAGGCAAAGAGCTATGAGTAGTGTTGGGCTTTTAAAAAGTAACTGCTGTTTTAAAAACAAAAATTTTTTTTTAATATATTTAACTGCCCTGGGTCTTAGTTTCGGCATGTGGGGTTTTTTTTTTTTAGTTGCAGCATGTGGGATCTGGTTCCCTGACCAGGGATTGAGCCCAGGCTCCCTGCATTGGGATCTTGGAGTCTTAACCACTGGACCACCAGGGAATTCCGGCTTTTAAACTCAGTAATTAAAAAGCAGGTAACTCAAAAACTGGCAAAGCATTGAATGGATATTTTCCAAAGAGCAGGCACAAATAGCCAATTAGCATATGAAAAGATACTCACCATCATTAGCCATCAAGGAAATGCAAATCAAAATCTGAGATACTTCTTGATGCCCACTAGGGTGACTTTAAAAAAAAAAAGGAAACTAACCAGTGTTGGTGACATTATGGAGAAATTAGAATCATCCTCACTTGCCGACCCTATTTACAGTTTCAGTCTTCAAGTATATATTCAAGAGACTTGTGTACATTCTTACATGAATGTTTATAGGAGCATTATTCATAATAGCTAAAAAGTGGGAAGTCAGTGTACAAAAGTACATTAACTGAATGGATAAATAAAGTGTGGCATAGATATATATAGTTGTTTAGTTGCTCGGTCATGTCCGTCTCTTTGTGAACTCATGGACTGTAGCCCACCAGGCTCCTCTGTCCTTTGGATTTTCCAGGCAAGAATACTGGAGTGGGTTGCTATTTCCTTCTCCAGGGAAATCTGCCCAGCTCAGGGATTGAACCTGCATCTCCTGCATTGCAGGTGGGTTCTTTACTGCTGGGTTAACCGGGGAATCCCAATTTTTAGATATTTTAGTAATGTTTTTCCATATATAATGTTGTAAAGCTCTGTAATTTAAAAGAATTATGGTCCTTTGTTGGTGTAGCTAGGTTACTTTTTATTTAATTTAATTTAAAAATTTATATATATTTGGCTGTTCTGGGTCTTTGTTGCTACACAGGCTTTTCTCTAGTTGCGGGGAGAAGGGGCTACTCTAGTTTGTGGTGCTTGCACTTCTCATTTTGGTGACTTCCCTTGTTGCAGAGCATGGGCTCTAGGGTGCTTGGGCTTCAGTAGTTGCAGTGAGAGAGCTTGGCGGTTGTGGCTCCCTGACTCTAGAGCACAGGCTCAGTAGTTGGGGCACACGGGATCTAACCAGTGTCTCCTATGTTGGCAGGTGGATTCCTTACCTAGTAACCTTAGCTTTTACCTTTACCTAGCCCTAGGTTACTTTTTAAATTGCTTTGTTGGAGAACTAGTGTGGCAGTGAGCTTGAAATGATAATCCCCTTTACTTCTAAACACTGCCACAGTCATTTTTCCATGGCTGTGGTTAAAAAAAATTGGATGTTTCAAATGAATGCTCTCAGGCTCCCACAAATGAATTAATGGTCTTATTACCATATATGCTCTAATATTTTTTTTAAAGCTTCAGAATCGCCTTAAAAAAATTCAGCTGTATTGAGGTAAGATTTTATAATACACTACTTTACACATAAAATTGTTTTAGTAAATGTGCTCAATTATGTAACCACCACAGAACAATTCTATTTCCCCCAAATTTCCTTTGTACTCCTTTGCTCATCAGCCCCTCACTTCACCCCCATGTCTTGATAGCCACTTCCTCTCTGTTTTAATAGTTTTAGTTTTTTCTCTAACCTGATTTAGGTGGAATCATAGTCCATTTAGGTCTGGCTTTTTTCAGTTAGCATGGTGTTTTTTAAAGTCACCCATGCTGTTACTTGTATCAGTAGTTTGTTTTTTATGAGTGACTTCACTTTCACTTTTCACTTTCATGCATTGGAGAAGGAAATGGCAACCCACTCCAGTGTTCTTGCCTGGAGAATCCCAGGGACGGGGGAGCCTGGTGGGCTGCCGTCTGTGGGGTCGCACAGAGTCGGACACGACTGAAGCAACTTAGCAGCAGCAGTATTCCATTGTATGGATGGACATTTGGGTTGTTTTCGCCTTTTGAATATGGTGAATAAAGTTGCTCTGGACATGTGTATAGTTTTATGGTGTAAGGAACTACTGCAGTGTTTCTAGAGATCATACCATCTTAATATTTGTATTAACTTCCTGTATTAACTCCCTGATATACTTCCTGGAAATCATTTTGTGGGATTACATATAATTTAGCATATCATTAAGCAGTGTTTCATAAAGTCACCATCTTCATCATATAATTATTATGTATGTATTATGCATAGAATGTACGCTAAGGATGTTTGTAAAATGCAGATCCTTGGGTCTCATTACCAAAAGTTCTTATTCTGTACAGTTGGAGAGTCACATGGTGGTAATGACATTTAGTCATTTTCAAAACCACAGTTTTAATTAATATATTTGTTTCCTTCTTTGCAACTTTTCTTTGTATTTATTTCTTTGCCCGTGTTGGATCTTAGTTCCCTGATGAAGGATCAGACCCCGGCCCCTGCATTGGGAGCACAGAGTCTTAGCCACTGGACCACCAGTGGACCACCAGGGAAGTCCCTTCATTAATATATTTGTTCAGTTAGTGTTTCTTGAGGGGATTTTGGTACTTCCTTTGCATCCACATGCATTTTATTACATTTTTTTTTCTCTGTACTAAGATCTCCCAGTGTTTATCTGGGCCCCTTTGTTTGCTCGCCATCTAGTGGTAACAAGTGAGAACCACCCAAGTGAATGAATTCATAGGAGGTGGACAGCGCCCTTCTAAAGGAGGAAGGGTTGGAAAATCCAAAGATAAGTTTGTGACTAATGAAAATGCTCACTATATGTTTGCTATATGAATGAATGCCCTTTCCTCCCATGACTTTTTTTGAGGGGGATAGGAATTCAGTATTATTTAGTTGGGAAATAATTTGAGAGAAAATGTATTTTCTATCACTTTTTTTGAAAAATGCATTTTAGAGCCTGTAAATTTAAAACTTTTATCCTAAATGGCCAGCTGAATTACTTTTACTAGGAAATGGGTAGGTGCGCATGCCTAATTCTCTTACATGAGAGAGATGCCTCCAAGCCATACTAAATTATACTTGGCATTTTGGTTCCATACAATTTATATTCTAGATCCTCTTGTTCTGGGCTCTTAATTTACTTTGTCTTTTACATGGTTTTTGGTTTTTTTGCTCATGCTAGTTTGATGATTGTGAAAGTAATATTTTGCTTAAAAATTTGTTTTTGTTTTACATTAGCTTGACAGAAAAAGATTTACTGTGATAGGGATGTTTTAACAAAACTTAGTTTGTAAGGTCTGGTTTTACTTTTCACTTATAGAAATGGTGGAGTCAATGAAGAAAGTAGCAGGGATGGATGTGGAGTTGACAGTTGAAGAAAGAAACCTCCTATCTGTTGCATATAAAAATGTGATTGGAGCTAGAAGAGCTTCCTGGAGAATAATCAGCAGCATTGAACAGAAAGAAGAAAACAAGGGAGGAGAAGACAAACTAAAAATGATTCGGGAATATCGGCAAATGGTGAGATTGTTACATCCTAGTGTTAAAGTCGCTCAGTTGTGTCTGACTCCTTTGCGACCCCATGGACTGTAGCCCACCAGACTCCTCTGTCCATGGGCTTCTCCAGGCTAGAATACTGGAGTGGGTTGCCATTCGCTTCTCCAGATGATCTTCCCAACCCAGGGATTGAACCTGGGTCTCCTCTATTGCAGGCAGATTCTTTACTGTCTGAGCTACTGGGTGGCCTGCATATCCTAGACATATCTCGTCATATCCTGTGGTTTAGTCGCTAAGTTGTGTCCGACTCTTTGTGACCCCATGGACTGTAGCCCACCAGCCTCCTCTGTCCATGGGATTTTCCAGGCAAGAATACTGGAGTGGATTGCCATTTCCTTCTCCAGGGGATCTTCCTAACCCAGGAATCGAACACAGGTCTCCTGCATCGCGGGTGGATTCTTTACTGATTAAGCTGTGAGGGAAGTCCAAAGAATGATGTCTTAGGTGTTAGACTATTTAGACCATAGCCTTGTACACACATTGTTGTATACCTCTGCAGTGTATATTTTATATTTTACTGGATTTGCATCTTTTACTCATCTGGGTTGAGAATTAGAAGCTATACAGTATTTGAGGAGAGAGGAGAAGACATTTTTTTTCCTTGAAAGCTGTAGAGAGCACCACACAAGTAGACAACTAATTTAATCATTGTTTCTATTGTGGTGACTACAAAATACTTCATTGTGTAACTTGAAATTACCATTCTGGACAGCTTAACCAATATTCATGTGCCTGTTAAGTACATCAGTTGATAGGTAATATGGATACAAAAATGAGACAGTTAATATCCTTATGAAGATGGGTCTAGTCATTGTTTTTATAATAGAAAATATCAGAGGGCGTAAATTTATTGTCTCAGATATTATATGTGGGTATATGCTGATACGTAATGTTTTTCTTGCTGTGGCTTTTGGTCAAGAAAGTTTAATCTAGTGCAGTGGTTCTCAAACCAGAAGTGACTTTGCTCCTCAGA
The DNA here is from genome assembly GCF_003369695.1 of Bos indicus x Bos taurus. Taxonomy (NCBI): domain Eukaryota; kingdom Metazoa; phylum Chordata; class Mammalia; order Artiodactyla; family Bovidae; genus Bos; species Bos indicus x Bos taurus. The sequence continues at coordinate 23,565,322 of NC_040094.1, read as the reverse complement.
GGACATTTGGTAGAGACATTTTTGGTTGTCACAACTTTAGTGGGTAGAGATGAGGTTACTGCTAAGTATCCTGTTAGGCATAGAGTAGCCCCCCCACTGTTGAGTGTTGAGAAACTGATTCTAAACACACTCTTAAAAGTACAGTGAGAGGAATAAAAAAACTGTCACAAAGTTAGCATGGAGTGAATTTGGTGGATAGAGGGAAAGGGGAAACGGCATTTGCTGACTTACGTGAGATATTTCTAAATTACAAGATATGTGTGCAAGTTACTGTATTTAATCTTTAAATAACCCTGTAAAGGGTAGATATTATTCTAGTTTCTAGATAAAAACGGGTGTTCTGAGTGATTAACTACCTGGGATCACATAGAAAGTGGTGAGCTGGTACCAGTGTGACCATTACCTTCAAACACATTGGAACAAAGAATATGGATTGTCAGTATTCAGGTTGGTGTTGCAGAGGGATGAGGAGATGAGGTTGAGAGTGCTGAAGAGAGAAGTCTGTGTGCTAGATGGTGGGATTTGGGGTAAGAAGGAAAGGAAGCAAAGAGAGGAACTGATAAATTGGGAGATGAAAGAGTCAAGAGACTGGAGGTCTTGATGTGTCTCTAAGTATAAATAACAGCAGTAAAGGAACTAAAAAAAGAAGTTGTAATCCAGTAGTAAAATATTGGAACTTAGAAATTCCAGGCTAGAGTAGCACAGTTAAGAGTGCACAAATAAAAGTCATGGAGTTGAGATCAAGGAGAACTACATTGAAAGGAACGTGATAATGCCTTGGTGTGTGATACCAAGAATTGGAAAGGTAAGCTGTAGATACTAGTGAATGTGGCTGAAGGGCCTGCAGAGATCTGTTGATGACAGGAATTGATATTTTAAAACATAGTGGATGAGCTTCCAAGGGAGGAAGGGTTTGGAGTATTAGAACAGTCATCCTGAGTCAGTGAGGACTTAAGAGAATTCAGAAATCATCCTCCTCTTAGAACAGTCTATCTCTACTTGAAAAGCCATAAAGAAGGTAGTTCATTCAGGAGAGAGCTGGTTTTACTTAGAATCAGTACAAGATTATAGAAGTGAGTGGGAGAATTATTTACAATGGAAAGAAGGTTGCAGAGGGCACAAAATGAATTTGGAAAGGTTAAACAATCTCACTGTGGAAGAGTGAAAGTATTATTCCCTCAGTTGTGTCCCTTTGTGACCCCATGGACTGTCACCCTTAAGGCTCCTCTGTCCACAGAATTCTCCAGGCAGGAATACTGGAGTGGGTTTCAGTTCCCTTCTCCAGGGGATCTTCCCAACCCAGGGATCAAACCTGGGACTCTTGCATTGCAGGCAGATTCTTTACCGTTGGAGCCACCAGGGAAGACATTGTAGTAACAAAATTCAGAGCAGAATGTATATGTGTGTTAAGAGGTAGTACGTGTTTTTGGCATGATAAACGAATTGAAATGAGTGGCAGTGTTTACTTCAGTCTGTGGACTTTTGATGTCGTAGCTGGTTATGGATCTATCAGTAAGGTGGTTTACAGTTGAGCATAATAGTGGTTAAGGAGTGTGCGTCCCGGAGGCAGAATGCCTGGCTTTGAGTTTTTATTCCATCCCTTAGAAACTGTGAGCCTAGCCGTGCGGCCTACTTGGGTTCAGGTTTTCACTCTGCTTCTAAGTTCTTTAAGTTAGTTATCTTTGGTCAAATACAGTGATCTTTGTTTTCCTGTGTAAGTGGAGACAAAAGCTAGTTTAAAAAAAAAAAAAAGCTAGTTAATATGTTGCATTCATTAAGTAGTAATCACCATCTTAATTCTATAGCTGAACTGTGAGATGTTCCCCGCCCCCCCCCCCCCCCCCCAATCACTTAACTAATGGCATGTAGGAAGAAGGAAGAAATACTTTACATAAACCGGAGACAGGTTTTCTCCGCTTTTGTATCAAGAGTGGAAAAGGAGGTTTGGAGACAGATACATATGTTCTCTTTAATACGGTTCTCTTCTCCAAAACCAGAGATAGAATGTGATAATTTGTGTAATTTCTTAAATAATTTTTGACTTTTTTTTTTCAGGTTGAGACTGAGCTAAAGTTAATCTGTTGTGACATTCTGGATGTACTGGACAAACACCTCATTCCAGCAGCTAACACTGGCGAGTCCAAGGTTTTCTATTATAAAATGTAGGTTTTATACTAGAAGGGAAGATAATCAGATTAAATGTTGGCTCTCTTAGAATCATCGGTTTTTCATATAGATTTTTCAACATTTTATTTAATGTTGGAAGGATAGTTAAAAGAGGAGTGATTCTCAGACTTAAGTTTTTGAATACTCATTTGCAAATTCACTGCTAAGAACAATCTATTACTGCATTTGAGGTGGTCAGACGATCGCTGTAAAAAATGCACTAGATTTTGTGTTACCTGTTTATATATTCATTTGTGTGGGGGATACCGGCTAGCTATAAGCAATGCATTACACAGTTCAGTCTTAACATTTTATATAGTTGTTTTTTTATTTCATTAACAAACTGTTGTGCTGTTCTTTGGAACCACTTTCTATGTTTAATTCCGGTCTATCAAGTGATAAAATTTGTTGATTTTTGAACGTTTACAGTTAATTTCTCTAGGATTTTGCTTATGTTTGGAAATGTGAAATCTGAGTCATTCCTGAAAGTTTTTGCATTATTGAAGTATATACATCTGTTCATGTTTTTATCACAACTTGATTTTATGTAATAGAGAAAAATTTTTAACAACTTATTTTAAAAAGCATTAATCTAATTCTGGTTTTTTTGTTGTTTTGTTTTGCTTTAGGAAAGGGGACTACCACAGGTATCTGGCTGAATTTGCCACAGGGAATGACAGGAAGGAGGCTGCGGAGAACAGCCTAGTGGCTTATAAAGCTGCTAGTGATATTGCAATGACAGAACTTCCACCAACACATCCCATTCGCTTAGGTCTTGCTCTCAACTTTTCTGTATTCTACTATGAAATTCTTAATTCCCCTGACCGTGCCTGCAGGTAAGTCTCTAAAGAGAAAAAAACTTGACTGAAAGTGAAAAAGGTTACCAAAAAAAATAGCTCCTTGTTTTTCTGTCTTGTTCCCTGGGGCTGCCTTCCTTGGCTTGGCCCTGTAATGAAGAATTCTGGCTCTTAACACAACTGTTTTGGATGATACAAAGACAGACCTATTTCAGTTCACTAGGATAGTGGTTAGGATAATTATGCGATGAGGAAAAATTTGATTGGTAGATTGAAAAGAATCTTATTACAGAGTAGGAGTAAGGAATGAGGGATTTTCATAATAGAATTATCTTCATTTTTGTATATTAGTTTTCAGTCTTTGTCTCGTGTTCAATATAGTTACGCTCTTAGTATGCATACTGTGTTGTATTTTCTGTTGTAAAGTTTGCCATCTTATTGATGTATTTAAAAGTGTTACCCCATTTATACTTCACGTTATTCCCAATTTTGATACATAAATTTAAGGCATATATGTACATGGTTTTTTATTTAAGTATACACGGCATGAAGTTTATCATTCTGTGTTTAAATGTGCAGTTCAATGATATTAAGCGGGTGTGCATGTGTGCTCAGTCGAGTCTGACTCTGCGACCCCATGGACAGTAGCTCCTCTGTCCATGGAATTTTCCAGGCACGAATACTGGAATGGGTTGTCATATCCTGTTCCAGGGCATCTTCGCAACCCAGGTCTCCTCCTGCACTGCAGGCAGATTCTTTACCACTAAGCCACCAGGGAAGCCCGCCAGGCTCCTTTGTCCGTGGGAGTGGGTAGACATTAAGTACACCCACAATATTGTCTGTTGCATCTATTTCTAAAACTTTTTTATCAACTGAAACAAACTTAGCACTAAACAATAACAGTATATACACCTCTGTCCGATTTTCTGATAATCTCTATGAATTTGCCTATTTTAGATAAATCATACAATAGGAGTAAGTGTACAAAGTAACCTCGGTGTTCTTGGGTATGTAGGAATCAGATATTCCCTGAAAAAGATTTTCCAGCTGTCAGGTGGGTTCTTTTGAATGAAAAATCAATATTAATTCATCTAAAAGCTTTCTAAATGGCTAGTTGAGTGAGTCCAAGCAGGTAATGTATCTTAACTGAAGAAGCTATGGCTGTTCAGGGATAGTATTGGTTGACTCTTTGATTGCCATTCTCTAGTCTAGCCGTAGCACACACAGCTTCAACCTAAGTCCTTTCCGTGCTTCTGCTTTAATGTGAAGTATGCCATTTGTTCTTTTTCTACCCATAAAGATTGTTCAAATATGACTTCTTAATTTGCTTACCCTCTTGGGTCCCTGAAGTACTTTCTCCAGGTTGGCACTTTATGTTATAGTAGCTATTTATGTCACTCCCTCTATTTTTAGGTGTTTTAAAAAAGTTCATTGTGGACTCATATTATGTCTCTTTCCTCTTTTTCCTACCTGTTCCCAGCATCAGTTGGTGTACATAGTACACAGTACTCAAAAAGTAAAGGTGAATTTTGTTTCTTAACTGTAGTAAATGGCTTATATGATCACATTTTTGTGGGTTTTTTCTTTCATGCTCTGTTAACATTAAATTTTATTGAATTAAATTGTGAGATACTGTCCCAGAATTTTTTCTTTTTGCATTAAAACTTTATTAAATAAAGTTAAACTGACTAGAATTTGGAAATACCATTCACATGCATATATTTTGATGGTGGCTTGGATGGGATTAGGTCTGCTTGTCAAAAGCATAGTAATCAGTGGAACTTCAACAAAAATTTCACTAGTTCCACAGTTGCTGGATTACAAAATTTAAAAAGACGTTTCATTAGTTACACCTGTTTTCAGTGCCAAGCATTCAGCGTCTAATAGGGTCTGGTAGTGATAACTCAAGAAAAGACTTGAGATTTAACTTACGTCATTTCTAAAATCTGTTTTTGGACTTGTTTAGTTTATTTTGGACTTGTTTAGTTTATTTTTATAATACATTATGTGAACTCTTGTAGGTTGGCAAAAGCAGCTTTTGATGATGCAATTGCAGAACTGGACACGCTGAGTGAAGAAAGCTATAAGGACTCTACACTTATCATGCAGTTGTTACGTGATAATCTGACACTATGGACTTCAGACATGCAGGGTGATGGTAAGGAGACTGAAGTTAAAATATGTCTCTCTCAGTTGTTGGATCTATTTACTCTTAGAAAATTGGGATTTCTTCATATTATTATGCTATAACTTAGACTCAGCCTACCCTCCAAACTATCAAATTTTAATTACTACCTTTACAGGAAATGGTATCAAAGTACAGCCTTACATTTTGGTCTGTAAGATAATAATGTAAAAGGCCTGTTTGGAAAAGGAGATCTTTTGTTAATAATCAAAGATTTAAAGATTTACCTGTCATAACATTGGCTAAACTTAGTTTTCTGTTCTATCAGTTTTGAAAGATGGGAGAGGAAGCAGTTCATATTACCATTCTTCAGATTCAATTTTAGGGGTCTAAGGTTAATTATATTTTATTGTTGTTGTCACTGTTTTGGCTGAGTGGCAATCCTCAGGTTAAAACTTAGATGGTTATAAGTAGGTATTTATGGTATCTTTCCTGTGTGGAAATCTTTTATATAAAGACTAATTTTCCTCTGTATTCTATACAGCAGATGAAACACCCTGCTCATATAGATCCTTATTTAAGAGATCTGATATAGTCTCTTTGTTTTCTAATGTTGCAGTTGTAAATAGTTACCTATTTTATAAAATTTAATCTTGTGGTTGGGAGTAGGGTGGGTGCTTAGTTTTCCAGATGTAAAGGACCAAATTTGTCACGTTTCTTGATTTTAAAGAATATTTTATTCTACTCATTGCTAAAGAATTGTTTTTACCCATGATAGATCATTGAAAGGGTGGGGAGACTGGATGGGGAGATGGACACAAACTAGTGTGACATGATAATTATAAGAGTGTTTGTAACTGGCTCTGGTGATACAGGGAGTGGAAACAACATTTTGTCATTTTTAGCTACAAATCCTTTAAAAGTGTATTACCCAAACTGAAGCATATTTTGTATTCCTTGAGGCTAAATGGAGTTTTTCTTAGTCAGACCAATATATATTGTATTTGGAAACATAACTTTTTAAAGATGTCTCTGAAAATGGATGGCAGGGAATGTAGGTTGGCGGTGGAAGGACAGAGTCAGGTTTTAGAATTATCTTAACGGTAAGTGAGAGTTAGGGGACTCTGCTTCTAAAATGCAGTAGCTCTGTGAACTGTTTAGAACTTGACTAGGTTTGGCTTGAGATTTGTGGTGCATGTGACTTACTTGCACACTTCACCAACAAAGCCAGATGGAGTCACAGATTACTTTTCGTCAGCACAGCACTGCAGGCAACCACTACCAGTCTGTGGAACTCAAAACCAACTAAACCATCTCTGAACTAATGACTGGGGTTCCTTCCAGCTTTAAATTCTATTGTATTCTAACAATAACTACTAAGAAGAATGGCCAGATAGCTGTGGACTCTTCATAGTCACCCCCAGCTCAGAGAAGACTAATATCTCTCTGCCTGTTTGAGGGGATAAAAGGAAAAAGCATGTGGAGAGTTTGGTAAGCGGTATTGACCTAAAGTAAGCTATACCTCTTTGATCTCTTGGGATATTTTTTTGAGGGTGAAAAATACCAACAACAAAAAGTGATTTTGAAAAGTGATTTTTTTTTGGGGGGGACACATTATTTGGTACAGATGTCTCCTTTCATAAAGTTGCTAGATTCCAAAAATAAAAATAAGTCTGATTTTCTGTTATCACTCATAACCAAAAATTGATTAAGGCAGATTGTGATTCCATTTATACAGAATCAAAGATACTCTTTTTCTTGGTTATCAAGCATGTTTTGTTAAATGGATTATTTAAAAATAAAATATCTTTAAACTTATTATGTTTTCATAGTTCAGAATGTTTTTTATACAAAATGTTTAATTACATTTTAGAGTAGATTTCTCTTTAATCTTAAACACTTAAACTAATGAAATTCAATTGCATCAATTCCTTATGACTTTGTAGATCGACCAATTAAATTTCATTGAGACAGATTAGGTTTTAAGAGATGTGTTAAAAAATATTTGGAATTATGAAACATAGTTTAACTTGAAAAATTCAAGTGGTCTGTTGAAATTTTAGCAAAATAAACAAGCTGTCTGAAATTACAAACTGTTGATACTAGAAAATTATTTGCCTGTTTTGCTAATGTTACATGATAAGTTGCTTTTGTGATTTAGAATCAATGCTGAATGTAGAAGAATTTGGGTTATGAAGTTAGGATGTTACTTGCACTTAGTTTAAGGATTATTTAGATTGTTTTCTCCTTTTTTACTTTAAATGTGAAAAGTGGCGTAAAAAAGCATTTGAATTGAGGGTTTCTAAACAAAGAAATCTATGAACTTTATGTTGTTCACAAACCTTTACTTATACATGCTTGTATTCTTTTTGCCTGCAGAATGTTAATGTTTGTCTGGGTGTGTTCAAACATAATTCTTTAAAGGGAGCACCACTTTGTCTCATCAAGCAATTTCGGTCCTTTTTCTTTTAACCTATGATCAGAGGACTGTTTAATACACAAGTTCATAGAGAGGAAATGTGTTCTCTCTGCTTGTTCCCTTCTCCCTTCCCAATCCAGAAACTGGGCAAAGAAATACATATCTGAGGAAATGTTTTCTCCCTTTCTGTATACCTTTTAAGAGGATATTTTGTCCTCTTAAAAAGGAACAGATTAAAAAAAAAAAACAACAGATTATTTCTTAGAGTGAAGTTCATGCAAAGTAAGATTCCAAAATCTGATTCCCCTAAGTCATTGATGTTTTCCTTTGTCCTGCTCTTGGTTTATTTTTCTTGTAATGTTGCTTTCATATGATTGTTCTCCCTCCCTTTCTCCTTACAATATAGATTCCTAAAGGAAAATCCAACTCTTCCTTTCCTAAATACTCTACTTTGTAAGTCATTATCATGGCACAGTGAATTCTGCTTTTAGTTTTGGTTCTTCACTAATCATGCCTGCATATCATCATCTTGTTGCTTAAAAAACTGCCTGTTATACATCCCAGGATGCAAAACCTTTTAAGACATTTATGATCTGCTACCCCTGTCTACTTCTGGTTGGGTGTGACTTCTTTGACAATGTTTTTACACCAGAGTTACTTGGAACTTTTGGCAAACCTAGTGATTGCTTATAAGTAAATTAAGAGTGTGCTCTATTGATGTATGTTAACTGTATTTTGGCAGTGTATTGCTGTTGAAAATGAGTGTGAATGTTCTTATCATTTCTTAAGTTTGAATACATTATTGTTCATTGGGAGAACAATTGGGTGGTCCATCATTTCTTCCCTCAGTAAATGGTTGTTTTCGTCTTTTCTTTGCATGTCTTTCTAAATGAGTCAAAAAATCTTTATCTACCTTAAATACTTTTTTAAAACAATAAATGGCAAACATTTTTATCACAAAAGAAATGTTGAAATGACTAAAACTATCTTTACCCTTACTGCCATGACAGCATTTATCGTATCAAGGTCTTTAAGACAAGACAATTTAAAAGTGTTCCTCAGAGTTCTGCTTTATGCCTGTAGGGAGCTGCTCTTAGTGTCATTTGTCCATTCTGACTAAGTAATTTAACAAGCAGTATGAATGGATGAATTGTCTGCAGTATCATGATTGTTGGGTTATTTCATTGATTTTTCATTTATTTTGATCAAACTAGTAACTACTTAGGAATTAGAGGTTTATTATAGCACAAAATAATGTAACTTTTATCTGTTTATTTTTTGGCAAAAGCCTGCATGCTTCCTTATTATGGCTGTCTTATGCTTATTAATAGGTAGACGACTGGTGAATAGGCTGGCTTTCGATTGCATGTCATAGTGCAGTTGAAATTCCTCAGGCTAATTAATAATCATGTTCTAAGGGAAGAGAAAAGTGGCATGAGAGAACTGGTCCAAATGCCCTTCTTTAATAACCTCAGTGGTCTGGTTTACTTTGAGCATGCTGTTCCACTCTACAGTGAGAGATGTGGTTTATGGTTTGGTGCGATTGTCCAAGATACAAAATGTGTAAAATATTCGTTTACAAAAGCAGAATCTTCCAACTCCTTTGAGTCGTTTTACTGCTCAGTTCTCATATTGAAATGTTTCTAATGAACCTTCAGATCAATTAGATTTTGCAAAAATTTATAAAATACTCTTGGTTCTTGAAGAGGTGAGGTTATTGAGAAAGAGTATTTTGACTCAAGATACACATGAAAGCTTGAAAATCATTTTGATAATATGGTTACCTTGGCTGTCTACTTAAGAGCTTTTTTAGCATAAAAACATTGACTTTTACTATGCATCAATTTTTTTTTTCATCCTGTTGATCATTCAGGACCTTGATCCAGCAGCACCTCTTGGCTTAGGCATCTAAGGTGTCAAGGATGGTAGCAGTCCTTTGCCTGTCTGTGTTTAGACCAGTTGTATCAAATATAAGGAGTCTTATGCTTGGAATGATACCTTTGTCTGTCTCCACAGCAACCTAGTTTAGTAGGTTATAAATTAATTGTCATTCTTCTTTGCAGGTGAAGAGCAGAATAAAGAAGCGCTGCAGGATGTGGAAGATGAAAATCAGTGAGACATAAAAGCCAACAAGAGAAACCATCTCTGACCACCCTAGACCTTCCCATCCCACCCCTCTTGGAAGTTCCCCCATTGTCACTGAGAACCACCAAATCTGACTTTTACATTTGGTCTCAGAATTTAGGTTCCTGCCCTGTTGGTTTTTTGTTTTTTTTTTTTAAAACAGTTTTCAAAAGTTCTTAAAGGCAAGAGTGAATTTCTGTGGATTTTACTGGTCCCAGCTTTTAGGTTCTTTAAGAACACTAACAGGACTGCATAGAGGCTTTTTCAGCATTACTGTATTGTCTCCTGCCAGATGTGGCAAGATCACCATTAGAAATGGAAATTACATTCGAAAGCCATTAGAATTTTACGTGATGCAAGCATCTAAGAGAAAGGTTAATCACACTATATTGGTGTATGTGGTATCATTTTCCCTTTTTCTAATTGCTTAAATTGAATTTTATACCAATGTTTAAAATTAATTGGATGTTAGCTTGAGGTGGTAAAAGGTATTGTGGAGAGTTTGTTGTAATGGTTTTGCTGTAAAAAAAAAAAAAAGTGTTTCAAACTCTGCTGAAATGTTGCTGAAAAGCATGGTGCTGGTAACAGTTCAACAATCCGTGGCTGCTCATTCTTGCCTACTTTTACTCTCCCTCTGAAGCAGGTTAGCGTTGAAGGTGGTATGGAAAAGCCTGCATGCGTGTTCAATTCTTTGTTTCTTCTCCTTCCCTCTCCCCCGGGCCCCGCCCCTCCCCTCCTTCGCTCGCTCAACCTCTTTTGTTCAGTATGTGTAACTTGAAGCTAATTTGTACTACTGGATATCTGACTGGAGCCACAGATACAGAATCTGTATTGTTCTTACTGAAACACAGCATGGATTAACATTAAACTTAAATAAAACAAACCTAAATTAAAAATGCCAAACATTATTGTGCCTCTATCCTTTTTCCTTCTATAATAAAATCTCTAGTCTAAATACATTGATTATATTTTTTGCCTGAATGTGAAGAACTTTTTTTTTTTTCTTCCATAAATCACTTGTTTCCCAAAAATGATGTATGTTTCTGGGGGAAAAAGTTAACCTGTATGTAACCTGGTTCTGAAGAACAAGGAGTATAAATAGTGCAAGTATCCCGTCCTCTAAATCAGGTAACAGTGTGATGTTTATTTTAATCATTAAAGTGCCAGTGTTTTTTTATAATACAAAATGTACTTAAGGATCATCTAACATGCAATTTTTGGAGTTGTACAACTGAAGGCTGAGGTTACTTTCCGCCTGCTCCAGTGAGTGGCAGGAACAGAGAAGAATTAAATAGATTCTCAGAAGTACACGTACACATGGTGAAATAGTACAGTGGTCCTCTGTTAGAAACACTCGATGTAATATCTTTGAGAATTTATACAACAGTGTGTACAGATACTTAGTTAATATAGATCATTTTATGTCAGGCATTGAGGTCAATCTGAATGACTGTCTCACATTGATGTACTCCTCATTTGGCGGTGGGTCGGGGGGAAGTTGACTACTCTTGAACATTGAGCTTATTTCCAGCTTTGCTTTTGTAAATGCTGCTGCAGTAAATGTCTTTGTTAATGGTCCGCTTAAATAGTTGCCTGTGTATCTGTGGTAACATTTCTAGATTCCCTGTGTTAGAAAACAGCTTTGCAATTGGTAAATACTATTGGGTTGGCCAAAACATTCATTCAGTTAGTGACTACATTGATCAATAAAGTTCTTGGTGAAAATATGTCTTTTATTTTTACCGGAGCCTTTTCGCCAACCCAGTACCTTCCCTTGAAGAGTTATTCCACATTATAGCCACATCAGCAACGTATGAGAGTACCAGCTTCACTGTGCTCGACTCATTGCTAAACGAGATATACCAAAAATGTATCTTGGACTTTAGTTCTTTGTTGTTAAGACTTGGGAAATTAATAGATTAGTGATGTACTAGTAGTTGCTATTAAAATAAGTATGTAGAATGAACAATCATATTTTTGTGAATTGTTTTTCTATCAGATAGTTGGAGGTGATCACATACAAATTATACTCTCTGGAGCTACCTCCAAGAGCTAATCAGATGATTTGTTCTTTGTCCAGCAGTATTTTTGCCAACTGTATGCTGCATTTCAGTCCAACAGAGGAATTCGTAAAACCCTTACTGCAAATTTTTAAAGAAGCTGCTAATCAGGGTTTTGCAGGCTGCTCCCACACTAACGTGTGGATGCCTGGACTTGGAAGAGTTCACATGAACCACTAGGTAATCTTTTTACAAAATAGTCTGGTTTGTGGAGGTGATTCTCTGTTCAGTTGGGTTGTCAACATGAATTTGCTTAGTGTAAGAGTTCCTTGGTTGCCTATGTAGACTTAGTTATATGTATTCAGCAAATTCAGGATTCTCTGAGCATTTTCAGTGATGTGACACTCCTGGTATGGAGAAAAAAGAGCTTGCCATCCAAAGAAAACGAGAGACATCAGAAGGACAAGTTTTGTTTAGTTATAGGAGAAGGCAATGGCACCCCACTCCAGTACTCTTGCCTGGAAAATCCATGGACAGAGGAGCCTGGTAGGCTGCAGTCCATGGGGTCGCTAAGAGTTGGGAACGACTGAGCAACTTCACTTTCATTTTTCACTCATGCTTTGGAGAAGGAAATGGCAACCCACTCCAGTGTTCTCGCCTGGAGAATCCCAGGGATGGGGAAGCCTGGTGGGCTGCCGTCTCTGGGGTTGCACAGAGTCGGACACGACTGAAGCGACTTAGCAGCAGCAGGTCTTCAGAAAGATCCTATCAAAGACTGGAAGGCAGTCAAGTGTGGAGACTGCAGAAGTGTGACAGTGTTATGCTACTTCCTGTATCTGGTCTGGGAAGGTGGGGTGTTTTTTTTTTCTTCAGTTCTTGGTTCAGTCATCTGTGAGGATCAGTTGATTTAAATAGGAACTTGACCATTACAAACTTGAATGTGATTAATCTTTTAATTTTGATTTTTTGGTTTAAAAATGAAGTTTTAAACCCAGAGGTTTTCTGAAATCTTAGTAGTAACAATAAATGGGTTTATACCCATGCTTGGGCATTGAGATGCGTGGCCAGAAAAGAAAATCTAGTTTTGCTGCATTCTAGGAAGACTAGAATGAATTTTAAGTTAGATTGTTGTACGGGCGTCTTGGTGGAATAGTATAAACATTGCCACTCTTGCTCCAGATGAATGCTGTTTGTGATTTACAAAAAAACAAAAATCCCCAATTAGCTGCTATGGTATTGATCCTAGGACAGTTAGAGGGGTGAGCATGCTGAAATTTTGGCAATAAAGATGAGTCTTTGAAAGTTTTAACATGCTCACTGGGTTCCCTGGTAAAATTCTGGGAAGCTTCACTATAGGAATTGTTTTTCTTTGAATTTAAAGTTTTCTTTTTCCCCATTGGAGTGGTTTTTTGTTTTTGTTTTGAGATATAGTTGATTTATAATATGAATTTCAAGTGTGCAACATAGTCACAGGTTTTAAAGGTTATACTCCCATTTATAGTTAGAGTGTTGACTACATACATATATATATATATAGGTTGTACCTCAATTCCCTACCCCTATCTTGCCCCTTCCCCGTCCCCCCCGCCACTAGTGGAAAGGAATTGTGAGCTTTTAGAGGAAGTGGTGATACTGGATCCAACCCAGATCAGCAAAATTAAACCCTGTCTTGTAGCTCTCATTTCTTTGAGATCCTAGACTTGTGATTGATAACTGACAGCTAACAGCTAAGACAGTATCAGCTGTGTTCAAGGCACTGTCATTAGGTAGGGCCTAGCACATAGGTACTCGGTCATTAGGTGAGTTTTCCATCTGCATTTTGCCAGTAGGAAAACGGATAGGGAGAAGTTGAGAAACTTCTCCAAAGCTACAAAGTTAGTAGTAGTCGAACAGAATTCAGAGTTGGGTTTGTATGACTGAAGAGCCCATGCTCATAACCATTAAGCATTCTTTTTCTTTTGGGCTATTAATGTTTTATTGAAATACACTTTAATGTTTCTGAGATCAGTATATGGTTTGCAACTGATAACATGCCTTTTTGAAAAGCTATAGTGGAAATTAAGCTGTAGTATAAATCATACTAGAATTGAGGAAATAGAATATAAATGGTAAGTATGTTTAGGGCTCTTTGGTGGCTACCATCTAGAAAGAGTCAAGATTAATGACCAGGTTAATTTTTTTCTAGTAGCTTAATTTAGAAATTAGTTTTTTTTTTTTAAATAAGTGGAGCCATTCCAATTTAGCTTGGACAAGTAGAGCCATAATCCAAATAGATAATAAGTAGTGATTGTGGATTGCCAAGTTGCTGCAGTGCTGTGACTGAGTTTTCCAGATAACCTAAGTTTTCTGTTTGTTTTTTTTTTTTTTTTAAGAAAAAGTTGCTGGGTTTCAGGCATTTGTTTCACAGTTGTGTGCTTGTGTAGCCCATACATTATGAGGCCTGTGCAGGAGCATTCTTCTTTAAAGCTGTCATTGACCACTTTCTTCAGTTGTGCTGGAAGTCTCAGCTCTTGTGCTTCGTTCCTGCATGGTTTGTGCGTCTTCCACTAAGACACTCTTCCACTTAGAACTCTGGTGCTATAGAGTTGGAGTCGGCCTTATTTTAGCACCTAAGGCTTCTTTTATGTTAATTAGTGGTATATTTGCAGCCTTAACAGACCACAGTAATTGCTGAATTCCCTCAGAGTTTGCTTTTAGGTGAGTTCTAGGAATCTTTAAAAACTTGTTTTTTTCACTTAACATCATTATGGAAATGTAAGCCAAAGCAAGAGATGCCAATTTCACCTTGGCTAAGATTATAGTTAGCAAAGATCAGATATGTAGAATACTTTGTTGTGAGGATACATCTTAGAATTTTAATTTTTACAAAGGGAACACACCATTTAATCACAACAGGACCAACATCCTAAAGGACTGTTTCATGCCTGTTCCTTAATTTACCCCCTTAACCCCCACAAATGGAACCAGTATCTGGGTCATTGCTATTGATCAATTTTTCCTGGTTTTGAAACTAAATGGTAGACATACATAAATGAAATGGCTTGTTTCCCCGCCCTCCCCCCCACCCCCCCAGACATTAGGTTTGTGGGGTTAGTACATGTCATTGCCTGTAACAGTGTGTTTTCATGGCCATGTATGATAGTATTTTGTTACGTTAGTATACCATTACCTATCCTACGTATGGGTATTTTCAGTTTTGAGGTGGTACAAATAATGCTGCTATGGACTTTTGTGCGTGTCTTTTGGTATGTATATGTATGAATTAATGTTGCATAAATATCTTAGAATGGAACTGGTGGGTCATAGAGAATATATGTGTTCAGCCTCATCCTTTGAGTCAGTCATGTCCGACTCTGCAACCCATGGATTGCAGCACAGCAGGCTTCCCTGTTCATCACCAACTCCCAGAGCTTGCTGAAACTCAGTGTTCTTCAAGTCAGTGATGTCATCCAACCTGTTGTCCCCCTTCTGCTTTGAATCTTCTCCAGCATCAGGGTCTGGTCTTTTCCAATGAGTCAGTTCTTTGCATCAGTCCTTCCAATGAATATTCAGGACTGATTTCCTTTAGGACTGACTGGTTTGATCTCGTTGCCGTCCAAGGACTGTCCGAAGTCTTTTCCAACACCTCTTCCAAAGCATCGGTTCTTCGGTACTCAGCTTTCTTTATAGTCCAACTCACATCCGAATGTGACTACCAGAAAAACCATGGCTTCAGCCTCATAGATAGTGTAAAACAGTTTTCCAAAGTGGTTGTACTGTTTTGACAGTACATACTGCTTTACAGCAGTGTATGAGAATCTCAGTTGCTCTAAATCTTCCCTGGCATTTGGTATAGTCACTGTTTTTAGTTGTAGCCGTCTGGTGGATGTGTAGTGATTTCTTATTCTGGGTTTAATTTCTATTTTCCCTAATGAGACAGTACTTTTTAATGTGATTATGGACATTTGGATATCTTTGCCTATTTTTCTGTAGGTTGTCATCATTGATTTGTAGGGCATCTTTATATTTTTTGGGGGGATAGCTATACATTTAGAATGTATCTTTATAGTTACTATCGTTATCTCCCTTTCTATGCCCTGCTTTTTTAGTATGTTAATGCTCAACATTCAGAAAACTAAGATCATGGCATCTGGTCCCATCACTTCATGGGAAATAGATGGGGAAACAGTGGAAACAGTGTCAGACTATTTTTGGGGGCTCCAAAATCACTGCAGATGGTGACTGCAGCCATGAAATTAAAAGACGCTTACTCCTTGGAAGAAAAGTATGACCAACCTAGATAGCATATTCAAAAGCAGAGACATTACTTTGCCAACAAAGGTCCATCTAGTCAAGGCTATGGTTTTTCCAGTGGTCATGTATGGATGTGAGAGTTGGACTGTGAAGAAAGCTGAGCACTGAAGAATTGATGCTTTTGAACTGTGGTGTTGGAGAAGACTCTTGAGAGTCCCTTGGACTGCAAGGAGATCCAACCAGTCCATTCTAAAGGAGATCAGCCCTGGGATGTCTTTGGAAGGAATGATGCTGAAGCTGAAACTCCAGTACTTTGGCCACCTCATGCAAAAAGTTGACTCATTGGCGAAGACTGATGCCGGGAGGGATTGGGGGCAGGAGGAGAAGGGGACGACAGAGGATGAGATGGCTGGATGGCATCACTGACTCAATGGACGTGAGTCTGAGTGAACTCCGGGAGTTGGTGATGGACAGGGAGGCCTGGCGTGCTGCTTTTCATGGGGTCGCGAAGAGTCGGACATGACTGAGCGACTGAACTGAACTGAATGATGTCTTGAGCAGTTCTTAATTTTAATGTAGTCCAATATATCTATTTTCCTGTAATGTAAAATGCTTTATGTGTCCTATTTAAGAAATACTTACCTACCTCAAGATTGTTTTTCTAGAAGCAATCTTTGACCTGTCATATCTAGATCCAGCATCTAGAATCTATATTGTGCATGGTAATAAGGTGTTAAGCATTTTTCCATATGGATATTTAACTGCTCCAGCAACGTTTATTGTTCCACTGGTCTTTTCCTGGTGCCTGTGTAACACTAGGTATAAAATAATTCAATATCTGGTAATGTCAGTCCTCCATTTTTTGTTATTTAAGATTGTATTGGTTATTCTTGGCTCTTTGCATTTCCATATACACCTTAGAATCAACTTGATAATTTCAGTAGTAGAACAGCAACAACAACCTAACCTGCTGGTATGTTGAGGATTTTATTGAATCTAAATAAATTTGGGAGAATTCACACAATCTTCACACAGTTACGTTCTTTAATCCATGAACACAGTCTATTCCGTTTATTTAGATCTTTAATTTTTTTCCCTGTGTTTTGTGGGTTGTATTTTGTTTTAGTTGTGCCACGCAGCTTGCAGGGTCTTGATTCTTCAGTCGGAAATTGAACCCAGGCCCTGGCAGTGAAAGCTCCAAGTTCTAACCACTGGACCACCAGGGAATTTCCATGTGTTGTGGTTTTCTGTGTAGAGGTCTGGTACCTTTTATTGGACTTATTTCTAGGTATCGATTTCTTTTCATGTTGTTTTAAGTAGTAGTTAATCTTTTTGGTTTTCCAGATGTTGCTACCTATATATTGACCTTGTATTTTATTACCTTGCTAAACTAATTTATTAATTCTAACATTTATGTAGATCCTGAGACTGGACAAAAAGTATTAAATGAATGCACCCTTTGCTTGTGTGTGTATACTTATTTACAAATATATGCAAAATATGTTCACTTTGGCATTATAATAGCAAATTAGAAATAACCTAAACACCCATCAATGTGGCTTGAATTGTGTGGCCTTACGGTGTGTACTATGTTGCTGTTTAAAAAGTGAAGTTAAAACATTTATGCTAATATAGGAACTTGTTTGCATACAATGTTATGAGAATAGAATAGAAAATAATATCCCAAATAAAAATAGGAAAATATTCTATATGTGTACTTGTCTTTAGGAAACCTTTGAAAGAGCTTTTTCACTTAAAAAAGCAGCTCTATTTGACTTAAGTCATGTATATAAACTATACAGTTTGAGAAGTTTGGGGATATTATACACATGTAAAACCATCATAATCAAGACAACCTCCAAAGGTTGAAGGTCTCCTTTTTGTACTTTGTAATGTCCTGCCAGTCTCAAGTCCAACAAACTATCCATTGAACTGTAGAGCTGGCTTACTCTCTAATTTTTCTAATAGGTGTTTTTGATTTCTGTTTTCCTAATGACTAATGTTGAGCATCTTTTTATATGCTTATTTGCCATCTGTATGTTTCCTTCAATGAGGTGTCTGTCCTAATAACATTGAATCTTCATAAGGCTCTCTAAGCCTTTTAAAGCTCCACTGGGGTTTTGTGCTGTTCAGTGTACAAGTCTTTCACATCTTTTGTCATGTTTGTTCCTAAGGATGAATTTTTTGTTTTTGTATGCTTTTTAAAATCCAAATTTTGACTGCTCATTGCTAGTGTAAAGAAATAAGATTGATATTTGTGAATTGATTTTGTATCCTGCAGCCTTGCTAAACTCGCTTAGTGGTATTTTGTTGTTTTTGTATATCATCAGATTTTCTTCATAGACAATTATATTGTCTGTTAATAGAAAGTTTTAACTTTTTCTCATGCTTTTATTTATTTTCCCTGATTGAACTGGCTGGAACCTCCAGCTCAATGTTAAATAGAAATGGTAAGAGCAGACATTTATATTGTTTCTGATCTTATGAAGAAAAGCATTCTTAAAAACGCCATTAAATATGACTTTAGCTGCAAGATTTTCTTTAGATGCTCTGTATCAGTTTGAGGAGTTAATTTATTTTCCTCATTTGCCGAGAGTTTTTGTCAGAAATGTTTTTATTCGTCAGGTACCTTTTCTTCTATTTAAATGATCATATGGGTTTTCTTTTAGTGTATCATAATGAATTGTAATGAATAATAATGATTGCTTTTTAAATATTAAACCAATCCTGCATTCCTGGGATAAACCCCTGTTGTTCTTTAAAAGTACTTAGGGATTTGAATTGCTAAAATTTTAAGTTCTCTTTTTGCATTTATGTTCATGAGCCTGAAAGCTTTGGAATGATGAAATGTTAATAGTGCCAAGAGTTTCTCTTCTGTGGTGCTAAGGACAAGAGAACAGTTGGCATTCTTAATAGATGTTCAATAAGGAATGGAGGAACACTTGACATGGCAATGTGAAGGTAAATGTAAAAGACTTATTTCTCTCAATTAAAAAAAAATCTTACAAGTGTCGGAAGCAAAAATTTTTAAGTGCATTGTGGATTAATAATATGTAGGTATATCATACATATGGTAACTATAGCATAAGAGGAAGTCAAGGGGCGGTAATTGATACATTTGATTGTAAATGTATTTTATTGGAAGTGATGTTATAGTCTGAGAAGACCTTGGGAAATTGAGAATATATATGGTAATACTTGGACTTCCCTGGTAGCTCAGCTGGTAAAGAATCGTCCTGCAATGCAGGACAACCCCGGTTTGATTCCTGGGTCGGGAAGATCTTCTGGAGAACAGATAGGCTATCCACTCCAGTATTCTTGGGCTTTCCTGGTGGCTCAGATGGTAAAGAATCCACCTGCAATGTGGGAGACCTGGTTTGATCCCTGGATTGAGAAGATACGTTGGAGGAGGGCATGGCAACCCACTCCAGTATTCTTGCCTGGAGAATCCCCATGGACCAGAGGAGGCTGGTGGGCTACAGTCCACGGGATCTCAAACAGTCAGACATGACTGAGTGACTGAGCGTAGCACAGCATAGCATGGTAATACTTAGGGAAAGCATCATATAAAAACAATGCAAAGAGGTATAGCTAAAAGTCTGGAGATAACCAAAATGAAATTTAAAAATTATTCAATTGAAAGGAGAGAAGAGGACGAGCAGTTGCAATTCTAAATCTTTTCTCAAGGAGATGTTGGAAGCTCAATAACTAATTTTGATATTTGGGAACTTCTGTTTTTTGTTTGTTTGTTTGTTTGTTTTAATGGCTAGGAAATTCTCAAGGAACTAAAATCCTGCAATACGCACAGCATAGCCGAAAAAAAAAACTATCAAAAATTCACTGAGTGGGCTTAATAGCAGAGTAAGAAGGAAAATAACAGAAGGATCAGTGAACCTGACATTCTAACTCTTTAATTGTCTTTGAGCATTGTCTTCTGTTCCTCAGTTTTCCTGTCTGTAAGATGGGGATTAAGACATAATTATGGGGATTAGATGAGTATAACGTGCAGAGCAGTCTGCATATCTTACTGAGATCTCTGTGTGTGTTATTGCTGCTGATACTGTAATTCCGGTACCTTTTCTGTGGTCACTGTTAATTTTTTAGAGTCCTTATGAATCCCCCTCCGCCTTTTTTTGTTTTTGGCCATGCCACACCGTTTGTGGGTTGTTACTTCCTGACCAGGGATTGAACCTGTGCCCCCCAACAGTGGAAGTGTGCAGTCTTAACTGCTGGATCTCCAAGGAAGTCCCAAGGACTCCCTTCACACTCAAATAGCACAGGAACTAACTGCCTGCCTCCAAATAGTTCTCTTGCCGGCTCTTGTATACTCAGGACTTACAGGGGCAGATGTGTGGGGCTGCTGCCTTGATCATGGTGAAATATTTAGGGAGAGAGCAGAGTCCATCGTAAACTCTGCTGGTGCTAGAGAGTTGGGGGACTGTTCCAGAGTGTCCTTATGAGCAAGCAATGCCCTGACTAGGTTTCAGTGTCCATGGAAGGTGGTCCCACTTCCAGGAGACCACGTCTACCTACATCCTGCCCCTCACCTGTCCCTGCCCTTCAGAACCCAGGAGCCTTTCACAGCCTCTCAGCCTTTTGTCAGTCTTGCCAGTTAGTGCCCCACCTTCCCGTATCCAGACTTGTTCTGTAGTGTTTTCCTGGCCGGGAGATGACCTGTTTTAATAGTCCCCAAAAGAGGATCTTCGTGTATCAGGTTGTTTACTGCAAACCTGGCTGCACAACCTGTGAGTCTGCTTCCCTTTGTCCATTGCTGCTGGCCGTGGATGTGTGGACATGTCCCTCCTGGTGTGGTTTATTTCTAGATTCCTCCTCAGCCCCTTCTTGGAGCACTCTTCCCGGCCACTGGATAATATGGAAATCCACATTTTCTGCCCATCCTGGGCTGCCACCTCCCCTGGGCCTCTGAGTGTGCAGTGGAGCTGGCCTTCCTGACCCCTGCCTGCCTTCTTGGCCCTTCGCGGGCCTATTTGTGCAACCCTTCCCCTCCTTAACTCCCCTTAGCCCTCCTGCTTTCTCTTTTCACTCTTTTTTTTAGTTGAAATCCAGTTGATTTACAGTATTGTGTTTCAGATGTACAGCATAGTAGCTTGGTGTTTTTGCAGATTATATTCCATTATAGGTTATCATACAATGATGCATTTCATTCCCTGTGCTATACAGTATTATAAGATACTGCTTGTCTATTTTATATATAGCAGTTTGTATCTGTTAATCCCATACTCCTAATTTGTCCCTCTCTCTTCTCTCCCTGCCTTGGTAACCACAGGTTTTCTCTGCTTTTGTTTTGCATATTACATTTATTTGTGTTATTTTTTTAGATTCCACATATACAGATGTCTATGTATTACTCATATCCGGCAACCTTGCTGAGTTCATTTATTCTAATAACTTTTTTAGGTGGAGACTTTAGGGTTCTTTTGATAACGAGTATCATGTCATCTGCAAATAATGACAGTTTTGCCTCTTCCAAGTTGGATACCTTTTACTTTTTTTCCTTGTCTGATCGCTGAGGGTAGGACTTGTAATACTGTGATAAACAGAAGTGGCGAGAGTGGGCATCCTTGTCTAGTTCCTGAATGTAGAGGAAATGCTTTAAGTTTTTCAGAGTGGTTTATCGCGTCATTTAAGACTTGTGTCGCCTCGTTGATGTTTTTTTTGCCTGCACGGTCTGTCCACTGGGGGCGGTAGTGTGTTAAGGCTCCTATTATTATCATCACTTTCTCTATGTCTGTTAGTATTTGCTTTATATATTTCAGTGTTCCTGTATTGGGTGTCCACATGTTAAATGAGTATAATATCCTCCTCTTACATTCATCCCTTTTTCATTATATAATGTTCTTTGTCTTTTATTATCGCCTTTGTTTTAAATGATTTGGTCTGATACCAGTATTGCTGCCTCAGCTTTTTCATTGTTTCTATTTGTATGAAATATCTTTTTCCATCACCCTGCTTTCCGTCTATGTCTTTAGCCCTGAAGTGAGTCTGTTGTGGACAGTATATTGAAAGACCTCACATTTTATTCATTCGGTCACCACACATTTTTTGATCGCAGCATTTAATCCATTGACTTTTTTCTTTTTTTGGGTGTGTGGTGCAGCTTGTAGGATCTTAGTTCCCCAACCAAGGATTGAACCTGGGCCATGGCAGTCAGAGCACTGAGTTCTAACCACTGGACCAGCAGGGACTTCCCAGTACACTGACATATAAAGTAATTTTTGATGGGTATGTACTGACTGCCATTTTGTTACTTGTCTTCCAGTTGTCTTTGTAGTTCTTCCCTGTTTCTTTATTCTTCTTTTCTCCCATTGTGGTTTCATGATTTTATTTTGTAGTATGCTTGTGTTCTTTTATTTTTGATTTTTGTGTATCTACTGTAGGTTTCTTTGATTTGTGGTTACCATAGGGTTAATGTATGTTAACCTGTAATTATATTTCATTGTTTTAAACTGATAGTCATTTAAGTTCAAACACATTCTGAAAGATACACATTTTTTTACTCCATTTTGTGTTTTTGATATCATTTTACCTCTTCATGCTTATTGTTTTAATGTTTATTGTAGCTGCTTTTACAGTTTTTAAAAAAACTGTACTGGCTAATTTAAGTGATATTTAATCCTTACTCTATGTTTGCTTTTCCTATTGGGGTTTTCCCTTTCCTATAGATTCTTCTTTTCCATTTAGAGAAAACAACAACAAATTTCTTTAGGGTAGGTTTAGTATTACTGAATTCTTTTAGTTTTTGCTTGTCGGAGAAATTCTTTCCTTCTATTCTAAATGAAAATCTTGCTGGGTAGAGTACCCTAGGTTGCAGGATTTTCCCTTTTAAGACTTTATTATGCCACTTCCTTCTGGCCTGTGAAGTTTCTGCCTGAGAAATGATCTGATGGCCTTGTGGGATTCCTTTGTAAATGACTTTTTTCTCTTGCTCCCTTTATGCCTTGTGTGGGCTGGTTTGGCGGCATCTTGTTTGGGATTCTCCGTGCTTCCTGTACCTAGGTATCTGTTTCCTTTAGGTTTAGGAAGTTTTCAGCCATAATTTCTTCAAGTACAGTTTTGATCCCTTTCTCTTTTTCTGGAATCCCTATAATGTGAATATTGGCACAGTTTATATTATCCCACAGATCTCGTATGTTGTTTTCTCTTTTTTTTTTCTTTTTTTCTTTCTTTTCCTCCCCCCACCCCCTTCTTTCTTCTGTTCTGGTTGGGTAATTTCTATTATTCTGTCTTCCAGACCACTTATGCATTCTTCTGTGTCATAAATTGCATAAGTATCAGTGTCTGCTATTCATTGCTTCTAAAGTGTTTTTTTATGTCAGTGATTGCATTATCAATTTTTGATTGGGTCTTTATTATAATTTCTAGTCCCTTGTTAAACTGATCTGTGCTTGGATCTACTCTCCTAATTCAGTTAGCATTTTTATTACTGACCTTTTGTATTCATTGTCTATAGACTGATTATCTCTGTTCCATTATTTCTTCAAGGATTTTCTCTTCATATATATGGAATTTAGAAAGATAACGATGACCCTATATGTGAGACAGTGAAAGAGACACAGATGTAAAGAACAGACTTTTGGACTCTGTGGGAGAAGGCGAGGGTGGGATGATTTGAGAGAATAGCATTGAAACATGTATATTATCATATGTGAAACAGATCACCAGTCCAGGTTCGATGCATGAGACAGGGTGCTCAGGGCCGGTGCACTGGAATGACCCTGAGGGATGGGATGGGGAAGGAGGTGGGAGGGGGATTCAGGATGGGGAACACATATGCACCCATGGCTGATTCATATGAATGTATGGCAAAAACCACCACAATATTGTAAAGTAATTAGCCTCCAATTAAAATTTTTAAAAAAAGGATTTTCTCCTGCTCTTTTGATTGAGAGTAGTTCCTCTGCCTTTTCGTTTTTCTTAACTTTCTCTGTCTCTCTGGATTTAGGTGGAACAGTTTCGTGTTGTGGTCTTAAAGGGGTGTTTTTATGTGGGAGCATCCCTGTGTGGACAGTGGGTGCTGCCTTTGGTGTGAGGGTTGAACTTGATGTGAATGCCAACCCGTCTTTCTCAGGATGTGCTGACAACTGTCACCTTGATAGCAGGTATGGATGGTTTTGGAGGAGCCAGAGACTGTGCAGGGTGTGAGGAGAGACTTCCTGCCTGCTCTCAGGCTGCTGGAGCGAAAGCCCTGAGGGTTGTGCTGGAGCTGGCTCTGTTCCCTTCAAGTGTGTGTTTCCTTCTCCCCGCCCTGCAACCTCTCCCGCAAAGGACGGGAGTGCTGAAGTAGGTAGGGTCGGTGTGCTTATAGTCAGTGGCTGTGTGTGTAAGCATCTGCAGTTCTGCTCAAAACCTGATCAGCGATGTCTTTACCGTGGCTGTGGTCTCAGCTCTAGCGCAAGGCTGTGGCACGGAGTGGGTGGGGCCGGCTTGGCAGTCATGGTGGTGTGGCTGCAAGGACTGAAGTGGCTGCAACGCCACCAGAAGCCTGCGCTGCTTCACAGTGCTGTTTGAGTACGTGCCTACAGTGGCCAGGTCCCCTGGCCACCTCTGTGTCCCTCCATCAAATCCCTTCCCAGGATCTGGCTCCCCTAGATCCAGTGCCAGGCTGTGGTGTGGAGTGAGTAGGGCCAGGGTGTTTGCTCAGCTCGTCAGGGGCTGTGGCAAGGTGGCAGTTATTAGGGCAGACCTCTTTCTGCCCTGTCTGGTGGTGAGCCGGCACTGCCCGCTCGTCACAGTGGAGTCTAGGCTTCTCCAGCCTACTATCTGTCCCAGTCATTCTCCATGCAGTCACGGGGTCTTGCATCCTCTGCAAAAGACCTGAGGACTGGGACGCCCAGTCAGTGATATAACCTGCCCACTCCCCAAGGTGAGTATCCACCTGTGCCATCTCACTCTTCATCTTAGTCCCCTTCCAAGAGCACAGGTCCTGACCCAATGCTTTTCTTCCCAGCCTTCCTGATTACCTGGGACTCGTTTCTTGCAGCCTTGGTTGTATAGGAGTCCTGCCAGTTTCCTGTTAGTTTCTGGTGAGGTTTATTCCACATGTAGAAGTATTTTTGATGTGGGGAGAGGTGAGCTCCATATCCTCTTATTCTACCTTGACCCTCCTCCCACTCTTCCTTTCTCTCTCCTTTGCTTCTCTCACTCTCTCCCTTTCTCTACTCAGAGAACACTGGTACCTGGTGTCCTTTTTCATCTGTACCCCAGAAGTCTGTGGAGCTAAACAGGAGTCTTATGCATACTCACCTGGGCTTGGACCCAACATCATCACAATCACCTGCTCCAGACACATGGATCTGGCTCCTTTTGAACAATGTCCATGTGGCAGCTTTCATCCATTCATTCATCAAATACTTTAATTAGAGGTCTGTTCTGTGCAGTCCTGGTCTGGGGTTACTGGGGTGAATGAGACGGGGCGGGGGGGCCTCTACTCTCATGAAGGTTAGTGAGGGGAGAAAGGCATGAGCAAATACACAAGGCAACTTTGGTGGTAAGTGCCGTGAAGAAAAAGCAGGGTGATGCATGGAAAAGTGACTGAGGTTGTCAAGGCAGGCCTCACAAAGGGTGATGCTTGAGACTCAGACGATCAGACTGCATCAAGGTACCAGGCAGGTTTCTTTGTTTAAAATAATGCGATCTGACTCTGGTTAATGTAAGCAGAAAAGGAATGCACTGGGGAGGTATCAGGTACTTCAGAGAATGGACAGGAGACCTGGAAAATTAGGCCAGTACAGAGGTGGTTGCTAAGAGAGGCAATGACCAAAATCCATGCTTCAAGTGGCTCTTGTTAGGACCCAGCCACCACTGCTCTGGATACTCATCTTGAACCCTGGATCTGATGGCATGTCACCACCAGAGAGACCTCCAAACTGGACCTGATCATCGCAGACCACAGGCTGTTTACAGGTGAGCCGGCTTTAGCTCTCATCTCACAAGAATGCAAGTCCTCCTTGATCCAGTCCCCTGTCTCATATGCTCCCATCTACCTCTCTTCCCTTGCCCCACCCTGCCCCACTCCCACTAGTCTTAAAATTTCTGTCACACCAAGCCTGTCGCCCCCTCTAGGGGCACTGGCTGGTCCCTCCACTTGGAACACTTCACGACTCCCAGAGTTCTCCGCTCTTCACCTCCTCCAAGGCTAAGCTCAAGAGTCACCTTCTCTAGAGGCCCAGCTCACCTTCCTATTTAAGCCCAACCTCCCCTGCCCACATGATTCCTTTATGCCCTTTTTTTTTTTTAGTATTTTAACACACATTTACTGTTCATTGACCATCTTGCTGTGAATCTGCCCCTGGTGCCTAGACCAGTGGCTGGCCTTAAGAGCTCACACCTGACAGCAGTTGGGCTAATGCTTTAGGGCTGGCAGAAGTCTTGGGAGGCATGAGTTGACTCCTGGTTCTGTCACGTAGCAGCTGTGATTGTGCACAAAAATTTTCCCCGTCTGTAAGAGTCCCTTGGACTGCAAGGAGATCCAACCAGTCCATTCTGAAGGAGATCAGCCCTGGGATTTCTTTGAAAGGAATGATGCTAAAGCTGAAACTCCAGTACTTTGGCCACCTCATGCAAAGAGTTGACTCATTGGAAAAGGCTCTGATGCTGGGAGGGATTGGGGGCAGGAGGAGAAGGGGACGACAGAGGATGAGATGGCTGGATGGCATCACCGACTCAATGGACGTGAGTCTCGGTGAACTCTGGGAGTTGGTGATGGACAGGGAGGCCTGGCGTGCTGCGATTCACGGGGCTGCAAAGAGTCAGACATGACTGAGCAACTGAACTGAATGGTGGGCATGTACCTCCAGTGGGCTCTTGGTGCAGAGTAAATGAGACAATGTGCAGAATAAGTCCCTGTTGCCAGAATCTCGTTCTTTCCTGCCCACCTATTCAGATCCATTAAGATGAGTCTCCCAAGCTCATATGATCGCAATGAATGTTTCCATTTACTTTGGACTATATGTCATTATAAATATTAACAAATAAGACTTAAAAAGGACACCTTCGGGTAAGTCGGACGAAAGTACAAAATTTGTGTGTGGGGACTGCAGTTTCAGGACCGTTTCTGCAGTCGCCACATGATAGCAAAACGGTGGTAAGCAGTGCACGAGTCTGCGTCGAAGACAGCCAGAGTCCATGCATTGGGAGGTTCTGTCGGTTAGAAAAGGAACAAAGGGAGGACATGCACGGGCCGGGAGATGCAGTTCCTCGCTCTCGCCACTAGAGGTCAGGAGGTTACCGCCTCAGTTGGAAGACGGGCCCGTCGGGGATTGGCTAGTAGTGGTGGGCGGGGCGGAGACTAGGTAGGAGGGTGGGGGTGGAGATGGATGCCCCGTCCAGTAACCGCCTAGTTATTGACAGCTGACTTCGGAATGACTTTTTTTTGGCGTCAAATTCCCTGTTTTTGTGGGGCTGATAGAGCAGAGGAAAGCCAGCTTGGGGTCAAAGGCAGAGCTGATACCGCAGCTTCTCAAAGCACTTTGTCTCTAGCAGAGATACAAGCTGTAAGGGGTCCAGAACAGATCCAGGGTCCTAGGGAAGGTTCTGTCTCCCTGGAAGGCCTCCTGCCCAAGAGCCCAATCCTCGGCCTGGGCCAGCTGTCCCGAAGCCCCACCTCCAGCCTGACTGTCCCTGTGGTCCTCAGGGGCCATTTTTCAGGACCAAGTCTGCACTTGCACAGCCCACGGCGTTGGAAGGCCTTGGACTAGGCGCCCGGTGTCCTGGGCTCTTATCCCAAGTGCGTCCTGAACAGGCCCCTTCTTCTTGCAGGTCCTTGGTTTCCCCGCGTGTCTAACAAGGAAGTTGTACTGGGTGAGGCTCTAGTATGCGTCTAACTTGGCCATTCAGCATCTCCATGTGTTTACAGGGAGTCTGTGAAGCTCCTCTCTGAATGAGAGAGCCCCCCCCAAAGGCAATACTAAGAAGACAGCCAGAGTTAACCCAGATGCAAGGCTCCTCAAAATCAGACTCTGCCTCTGAATCTGCTTCCTCATCTGTCAAATGGAGATGACAGTTAAACCCATCTCCCAGGCCTGTGACGATTCATCAAGACACGGCCTGTAGAAGCCCTCACCATGCACCAAGCCTTCTCAGAGAGGCAAAAGCAAGACTCTGTGACCAGCCAAGGTTGCCAGGTACTGTGTGGGGTCTGGAGTCCTGTTTTCCCTGGAAAATGAAAACAGGCTGATGGGCACTTGGTGGGATTCATATCATCACCTGCCCCCAGGCCTCAGATGGTGATGTGCTTTGTGTCTGCAGCAGAGGGTCCAGCCCAGCGCCCCGTGAGCCCTGTACTAGCGTTGCTGTGGGTGTGGTGTCAGAGCTCTGGGCTGGGGGTGGGGCAGGGAACCTGGAAGGCCTCAGGCAGATCACTTTCCCTCTCTGAGCTGTGTTTTCCTTCAGTGCAGGGATGGGCTGAACACAGAAATTCCTGGTTTCTGCATTTGTTCATCCAGGGTTCCTGAAGGCCCCTTAGTCAGCAGGAAGAGGTGGGGGCTTCAGGCCTGGGCCCCAGAGTCTTGATGCCCTCAATCCCTTCCTGGAGACCCTGACCCAGGGTGCAGAGTGGCTCTCAGCTCCTGGAGGACAAAGCCAGCCGTTCCCAGAAACAAGGCCCTGGATGCTGCTGAGTACTGAGAGGGATCTCAGTAGGGAATGGATGCAGACGCAGCTGCGGGGGGCTCTCCGCTTTCCAACCCTGAACCCAGAAGGAAGAGCCTGGGATGGGGAGGGTGGAGGAAGGCAGGGAGCGGAGGGTGAGGACAAGGAGGCCTTTTGGTTTTTTTCATGCGAAGAAGTGACACACTCTTCCTGACCACAGCTGACCTGATCTTAAGCTGGGAACAACGAGAAGCAGGATCCATCCTCCAGCTTCCTCAGGAGAAAGATCAAAGGTGGGAGAGCTGGGTCTGAGAAGTGAACTTGACCCTGCATCAACATCAGTTTAAGCCACTCCTCCCATGGCTACAAGCCCAGTTGGCCTGGCAGTAGGGGTGGGATGGGGGAGGGCTGGGTGCCCCTGCCCCACTCCTAACAAAGCCTGCCTCTCCCCCCACCCTCCTGAGAGAGACCCTGGGTCCAGGCAGTTTCTCCCTGGCCCAAATCATCTTTCCTCTCCAGGCCTCGGACACCGTTTCCAGTGCCCTTCCTCCTCTGTCTGCCTAGAGTCTCCACTCACTCTTCAAGGTCTTGCTGAAACATCACTTCCTCCAGGAAGCCCTCCCAGAGGAGTCCACAGAATGTGTAGGTGGGTCAGGCTGGCCTTGGCATTCCTTATACCCCTGTCGTAAGAGTTTGTTTGAGCTCCATAACTAGACGGGGACCTCCCTGAGGGCAGGCTCTGGGTCTCACTCTTCCCCAGGGGCCTGCAGAATCACTGAGTGAAGCCCTTGGCCTTCGCCCGTGTTCATGGGGAGCTCCAGGATCTTCACCAGACTCCTGGCTCTCAGGTGAATTTTTTCTACCCTCCCAGTTGCGCCAAAGTCAGAACCTCCTTTAGGGAATGGACTTTCTTCAGAGTCCTGTCCTACCCAAAATCCCCTTCCCCACTGCCCCTCTCAGCCTGGGGTCCCCTCCAACTCACTGCTGACCTCTGTAGGGTCCTTGTCCTCTGGATGGTCCATCCGCTTCCTCAGGGTGAGGACTGCGGTCCTCTTTTTCCACCCAGCCCTCTTGGGCCTCAGGGGGTGGAAAGCAGGCCCAGCTCCCTGCCCCCACCATCCCTCAGAGGGGCTGCTGCGGCTCTGTGTCCAAGCAGGTGTCCTGGATCTCCCCTGACGTGGGGGCTGAGGCCCTGAGCAGCAGCGAGGAAGCCCAGGGCCAGGCCTGCGCTGGGCCAGGCGGCGGCGGGCGGGCGGGTGGGGCAGGTCAGTCGCTGAGCACGGCCCCCGGGAGCTCGTTGGTGAGTGTGTGCCAGCGCTCTATCCTCTTGTCCTTGTTCTTCAGGCAGTCAAACCAGTGCTTCAGGCGCTCTCCCTTGGCGTTGATGCCCAGAACCACGCCGCCTGCAGAGGGGAGCCCGGGCAGCCGGGATACTTGACCTATGACTCTCAGGGCCCCTCGGGAACAGTGCGCCCAACACCCTCCCAGACTCTGTGCTGCAAGGCTGGACTATCTACTCCACCCACCTGATGAGAGGGTGGACAGCGCTCTGACCACCACACGCTTAGACC
The DNA here is from genome assembly GCF_003369695.1 of Bos indicus x Bos taurus. Lineage (NCBI taxonomy): Eukaryota > Metazoa > Chordata > Mammalia > Artiodactyla > Bovidae > Bos > Bos indicus x Bos taurus. The sequence goes on along the minus strand of NC_040094.1, from coordinate 23,535,278 downwards.
CTCTTACTGCCCCCCACCCCCCAATCAGGGCCAGGGATCCTACCCTGCCTTGCCTTTCCCCAGGACCGCAGCAGTACTGGGGGGCAGCTCCACCGTGCACAGCCAGCCAGTTAACCAGGAAGCTGGGGCCACAGGGACTCAGAGTCCAGCCCAAAAGGGCTGACCATCATCTACCCTTTCCCCTGCTCTACCACACACTGCTACTGTGACCCCTGCCAGGCCTCTTTCCCTCTCTGGGCCTGTTTCTTTCTCTGTCACACAGGGTCAGGCTGCAACGTGGCTGTGGCCTGATTCAGGACTCTGTCTGCCCTAGGACCGGCATGTTGCTGAACAGCATTCCCATCATGGCCTCTCACCAATGAAATCGTTGGATTTTCCAATGTCGTAATCCCAGACGGTGATCTCCAGGGTCTTCTTGGCCAGGTCCCCATGCTTAATCTCATAACAGAATTCCTGGTGGCCAGAAGGGGAGTGTTAGGGCCAATGCCACAGGGCCTGGAAGTCGGCTGGTGGCCAGTGTGCAGTAGTTGCTGTGATGGATTCTCGCCCGTCTCACCCACTTCTGAGAGCCTGGCTGAGATCCTCAGGGGCCCCCTTCCCTCCGACTGCCTGCCCCTTGGTCACTGAAGCTGCTTTTTTCAAGATCCCTGAGAGGCTCCTTATCGCTAGGCGGCCTGGGCCGACTCTGCTGACCACTTCCTTCTTTGTGAAACCCTCTCTCCTGTCAGCTTCCAGGACCCTTCCACATCCAACGACCCCCTGGCAGCACCTCCTCGGCCTGAGGACCTGAGTCACTCAGGCTCCTCTCCCTCATCTCGCTCCTCTGAGCCCCTCTCCAGCTGCACCCACCTTCCTGGGGTCCTGAGTCCCCACATCCCCCATGGCTACAGAACTATCAATTCCATCCTCTGAAGAGGTTTGCAGGCCTCCCCTTGCTTCCGTCTGAACCTCAACCTGGTTCAGCCTGGCCTCACTTCTCCTCCCACGACTCCCCCACCTCACGGCTGGGGGCTCTCCTGTGGGCCGCTTCCCACGCTCCAGCTCCCACAGTGGCCCCTGGAAAACTCAGTCCCCCCAGGGGAGAGTGAGTGGCCTTCCCACGGCTCCCCCAGCCCCTCGTACCTCGTTGAACTCTGGGTTCAGGGTTTTCTTCTTCACCGCCGTCTTGTGTTTGGATTTCTTGTCCACATCTGGCTTCAGGTATCTGGAATTACAACCAACCGATAGGCAGAGGGTGAGACGAGGCCGTGAGAACACACGGAGCCCCCAGGGCTTGGAAGCGCTTTCTCCCGGGAGAGAGACTTCTGTTCATTCGTGATGACCAGGTGACATGGCACAGGTGAGGGGTCAGTGTAGTGAGAGAAGCAGGTGGGTCATTCATCACCTGGACCTCTGTTCCCCGAGGAAAGGGGGTTTTCCTAATTTCTGGAAGTTTGAATTTTCACAAAGCTCACATTTCCCTCCAGAAAAACATTTTTAGCAGAGTTGGTCCCTTGCTAGAGCTTTCCTGTTTTTAAAAGCAGATTATGGAGATGGAATGTGCATGCTATAAAATGCATCTTTCTTAAGTGGATAACACAGTGGTTTTTAACCTAGTCCCTGGGGTGTGTCGCTGCTGCCTCACTGAAACTTTGGGAAAGAAAAAGGTCTTTTGGGCATGGGCAACAATGCTTTCTGCAGAGAAAAGAAATCCCTGCTTGCAGAGCAGCAGTCTTCATCTGGGGCACAGAGAGGCGGAGGGACTTACCCAAGGTCACACAGCTGCCCAGCACAGGGCTGGCGCTCAGAAGCCAGGCTCTCTCATTTGCAAAGCTTCCCACCCTGTCCCCGCACCGACACTAGACTCTCTCTCACCCACCACCAGCTTCCTGGTGCCCAGCACCGGGTGGGATCAGCGAACATGGAAAGTGGTATCTCACTGTGGCTTTTCTGTACACTTTAAAAAAAAGTTGTGATAGGTATTATGAAAGTCATACTGGTTCATTACAGAGACACTGGAAAATACATACTGACAAAAGCTGGGGGTGGGGAGAGAAATGAAGACATAGGTCTGCACAAAAACCCATTCTTTAGCAGCTTTATATAGCCATCAAAAATTGGAAGCAACCCCACCCTGGTGCACTTCAAGAGGAAGTGATCTGACAGAGGAGTATTCAGCAGTACAGACCTACAGACCGCACTCCGGGTGCACGTGCCACATGGCGGGCTCTCCAGAGCACTAGGTCACGTGGAAGAAGTGGGAGTTGCTGTTGGAAGAAAGTCTGGAAAAGGCAAAACTATTGTGACAGAAAACAAATTAGCAGTTGCCTGGGGCACCTTTCCAGGGCCATAGTATCTGTGTCTTAATGGAGGTGGTGGTAACCAGACTGTATACATCAGTCCCACAGCAAAAGGGAGAAACCTCCTGGGTGTAAGTTATGCCTCAATAAAGATGAAGTTTTAAACAGGTGGGGGTTCCCATAAACCCCCACCCAGAGATGGTGAATTTCTTCAGCTCCTTACAAGCTTCCATGTGTTTCCTGATTCACCTTTCTTTGCTTGTTTGGTTTGGGGGCGAGGAGGAAGGATGGGGGTCCTGGGCTGTGGGAGCATCTCCCAGCCCTGCCTTTGGAAGCCCCTGAAGGGAAGCTCTCCTGGGCTCCTCACGCCCTCAGCACTGCACAGCCGGTGCCCAGCTAGAGACCCTCACGCAACCCCAGCCAGGGGTCGTCCCCCGTCCTGCCCCCAGGCCTTTGTCTATGCTGTCTCCTGGAGGGAGGGCGGCCTGTGTGGGTGAGGAGCACAGCCTGGGTGCTCTGGGGCCCATCGGTGGCTGCCCCCCCCCCATCAGGACCCCCTCCTGCCCTGGCTGCTGGGCTCCTGGAGTCCCCCTATCATTGCTGCCTTTCGTCTCTTCTGCACAGTGACTGCTGCTTGCCTGAGGCCTCTAGAAGACACCAGAGGGCTAGAGAAGGAAGGGGTTGCCCAGGGCAGCAGGGCAAGTTGCTCCGTGTTTCCTCAGCACCCCTGGGTGGGGGATGGAGAAGGTTACAGAAGGACCGCGTAGAAAGTTCCATGAGACCTAGCCCAGCCCTGGCACCCAGCAGTTACTCTGGACATGTGATGACTGTTAACCATCATCAGCCCCAGAAGACTGGACTTGGGGTCAGCTTCTAGCCTGGGGAGACTGAGACAGCTATCACCTGGGATGAAGTTCATAAAAAATAAGGATGTTGACAAAAGGCCTTGTTCCATCTAGCTCTGCCCTTCAACATCCTCTACTGGCTCTTCCCTGTGGCCCCAGGTGCTCTGCTCAGAATCTCACACCTGTGCCTGCATCTCCCCTACTCTTAGCAAGGAGGAGACCCATGGTCCGTGAAGGGGCCTTTCAGAGATGGGAGCCCTGAGCAGCTGCCCCCTGCATGTCACCCGGGGAACTTGAATCAGATGGAGGTATTTCTAGGCCACTGGGAGCCTCCCTCTGATCCATGGGGCCACCCACAGAGCTGCCCTCTGAAAGGCCACCCTGACCCAGCCCATGGCTGGAGAGTGGTGCATGGCTGCAGTGGCCCAGTGACTCTCACGCCTGTGGCCGGGGGGTGAAGGTGCCCAGGTGCGGTGGACAGGCCCTGCCAGAGCTGCCCTTCCACTGTAGCTGGTGAGACCCTGCTTTCCGGATAACCCAGCCTGAGACCCTGGAATTCCTATCAACTTGGCAGGTGGGCACTGAGCCGATTTAAAACTCGACACCACCCTGGCTTCAGATCCTATTTTCTTCCCTAGGGAAACTAGCATCACAGATACAAGTGGACGCACGTCCTCCCTTCCCAGAGACCATCCCTACAGGGTCACGCTGCGTGCTCCCCTCTATAGTCTGCTCTGGGCTTGGCACGCTTGGCATAGCTGTCCACATTAATCCACCCAGTCCTCGTTTATTCACTTCAACTGCATAGTACTCCTCTGTATGCAGACGCCACGCTTCATTCATCTCTCCCTCTGCTGATGAGCACTGGGCTGTCTCCAGCTTATGGCTATCTCAAGCAATGCAGCAAAACCAGCTTTCCACCGGGGCCTGGCTTTCTGGAGCCCATGGACCTGGCAGGGAAATGATGTGGCCACAGAGTGTACACATCTTCCCAGCTTACCCAGAGTCGCTTACTTTCTCTCCACTGGTTTTAAGAGTCTGTCTTCTGAGCTAGGACAGCATGTCCTCTCCCAGTGGTCTGTGACCCACTGGAAGTCAGTTTTGCTAGTGCTCGAGCTTGGGGCCCAACTCTTTTTTTTTAAACAGGAAACCAGTCAGTCTTTGTGATGGCCTCTGTCACCTGAGCCTCCTCGCTGTGCCCTGAGGACAGGACCGTCCCTGCTTCTTAACTATATCGTAACTCCTCTGTCCCTCTCCCTGAACAGAAACAGCTCCTTTCGGCTGGGCCAAATTCCTCCCCAAGTTCTAACCTTCAAGACATCCTCAAACAACGGTGAACTCAGACTAAGATCCATCTTTTGCTAGTGGAAAGCCCCAAAGCTCAGATGGTGCCCACCAACCACCTGCTTCACCTGTCTCCGAACGGCCACCAGCTCCTTTCTGGGCTCTGATCACAGCCTGTCCTGACCCAGGTTCACGGCTCTGGGGCCCCCGCGTTAGCATCCCCCCAGCACCACCAAGAGCCCCACCTGGCAGGCTGGATGGACCCTTAGCTGTGCCTGTGCCCACGTGTGCTCAGCCCTAAGTCCTGACGGAGCCCCTTCACTGCATCTCCCAGCCTCCTGTCCCTTCCTCCAATCTGCTCACAGCCCCTCCTGGGCCCCACAGTCACAGAGAGACCTGAACAAGCCATCGGGAGAGAACTGCTCTTTCTGCGTGGACTGGGCAGCCACTCAGCTTCTGTGGGCAACAGTTGCCTCATCTGAGAAACGGGTTTGGCCAGATTCAACCCATGGAGCACAGAAGACCCTTGTGGGCACAGCGCCCCCTGTGCTTCACACAGCCACTTGCTGCGCAATCTACTCATCGCAGCTGCTGCTCCTCCCGGGACCTAGAGGTGAGACGGTGGGTGAGGAGCGGGCCGCACACTCACGTTTTCACGTAGGGGTCTGAGTAGCCGTTGGCGTCCATGGCGGCCAGGTGGGCACAGCGCACGATGCCGACCAGCAGGCCCTGCTTCTGCGAGCTGTACTTGAGGGAGACGAGGATGCGGCCCCGCTCCTCCAGGGACTTGTCTTCCGTCTTGTCCACCTGTGGAGCGGGAGAGCCGTCACTCAGCTGTCCTTGCCCGCCCCTCCCGCAGCCGTGGGCCCAGGCCACGTGGAGCCCAGTGGGTGCTGGTGTGGGCGCGGGACGTGGTTCACTGGGACCCTGGCCCCTGGATCGTGCTTCCTGGAGCCTCAGGGTGTAGGAGGGCCCCATGGGGAGAATCTGGGAAAACAGTCCCACCCCAGGGGCAGCTAGGAGGTGGGTGGGGCAGGGCCCAGCACCTCCCCCTGGAGTCAGACCTCAAGTCTACATCTCACCGTGTGTCCTCGCTGCACCCCAGTCAGCACCCTGAGACCACTCCTCATCCTCCTGAGACCTCCCACTTCCAGCTGATGCTCATCCAGAACCCCTGTCCTCTACCTTCTGTCCACCCAGCCTGAGCCCTATGACCTCAGAGGGCCCCTTCTAGACGTCTCTGCCAGGCTCATCTCACACTCAGTCTCTGGTCTTGACTATCCTCTGCCTGGCACTAAAGCAGCACCTCACATGGCCCCTCGTGGGCCGGGGCCATGCTTGCACCTCTGGAGATGGGAATCCTGTGGGGTGAAGGAAGGACCACTTTTCCCCTTCCCACACCCAGGGCCAGTTGATCACTGCATTCTCCCTGAGTGCAAACGCAGCCTTGGCCACTTCTCCACACAGTGCTCAGCCGGTCGGTACCCACGGGTCCGAGGGGGCAGGTGAGATTCAACCACCTGTCACTCAGGCCTTGGGCTTCGAGTGTGACAGCCTCACTAAACCATGACTCGTGTGCCAGTTGTGTGATGTGTGAAAATTAAACAGTATAATGAGCCGGGATATTTTCAGCTGTTTTTTTTTTTTACAGTGGGATATACTTTGGATGGTTTCACATAAAGACCATTGAACTGGGACATTGCTCAGTATTTATGAACAATGAATAAGGTTTACAAGGCTCTCTAAAATCTATGAGGTACCATCAAAATGAATCTTTACTGCCGAGTAATTATCCCAAATTGCACCCTTGTCAACTGTGGGTCTCTGAACTGGACCAACGAGATCCTGGCAAATTCAAGCGAGGCTCAGCAAGGCCTTGATCATGCCCCAGGCACAAGCATGTACACTCTCAAACACATCCCCTGTGCATGAAACAGGTGCTCATGCATGCATTCCACACTCTTGCACACACTGCTCACACACAATTCACATTCAGCACCACACAGGTGATTGTTTATATCAGGGATCAAAACTCAGGAACACAACTCCAGCAGGAGCTGATGTTGCCTTTTATAAGTGACATAGATCATTTGGAGAAACTGGGTCAGCTGCGGTTAGTGACTAATAATAACGCTTAAAAGGTTATCTCCATCGCACACATGCCTAGGAGTGGGAGAGAATGTGACCACAGAGTACAATTTGTTCAAGTTATGCAAAAATACAGAGCTGGGACCCTGGACGGGAGCTCTGACCTCAGGTTAATTGTTCCTGGCCTTGACCAGGCGAGGCTGCGCTGAGCAGGGCCCTAGGTGGGTACAGCACTCAGGGGATGACCCTTGGGCTCTGTCCTCTAGAGCTTTCCTGTTGCCCAGGCTTCTGGTGGGGAATTGTCCTGGGCAGAGGGAACTGTGTCCTCTGTGGGACTTCACCACACAGTCCCTCAAGGCCCAGGTTTCTTAGGGGCCCAGACCTGGGACCTCCTGGCCAATCCCTCCCAGTCCTCTTGAACTGGGTGAAGGCAGGCAGGGGGAGGGGAGCGGGAAGGGGAGTGGGGAGGGGAACATTGCTCAGAGACTGGGAGGGCTCAGCTGCTGCAGACGGCTGGGGGCAAAATCGGTTCTGACACGTTCAAACAATTGCAATTTCTAGGAATTATTTTCTGTCTCCTCTGGGTATCTCACAGGCACCTCATGCCTAACACATTCCAGTTGAGGTCCGAGCATCCCCAGCTGCTCCTCCCATGGTCCCCTGCATCCCAGTGAATGACCCTTCATCCTCCCAGGCCCCACACCTAAGGATGCTGATCTTCAGCCCTTCTCCCGGCTCCTCTGCTGCCCTGCCCAGGTCCTATTCCCATTGCTCCCTCTGCACTTTGAGTTTCCCCACCCTGGCCCTCCACTCCCTCCCATCCTGAGGAGCCTGTTAAAATATCCTCAGATAGCTTGGCCCCCACCTAGCACGCTCCTGTGGTCCATCTCACTCAGAGATAAAGCTGGAGTCCTCTCAGTCTCCCCACCCCCAACTCCTGCTCTCAGCTCCCAGGACCCCTTGCCCCCTGCTCCCTCTGCCCCACTCAGTTGGCCTCTTGCCTGTGCCTCCCACAGGCCGAGCACTTTTCCATGAAGGCTTTGCACCTGCGGCTCCCTCTGCCTGGGATATTCCCTGCTTGCCAGGTGAGCCTTCCCAGAGCACCCATCCAACCCATCGGCCCCTCTCATGCTTTCCTTCTCGGCCCTGATCCCTGCCGAATGTTCAATCCGTTTGGGTGGTTTATCTCATTTTTGGTCTGGCTCCTGTCCAAGCTTCATGAGGGCAGGGAGATTTATCTGTCTCCCCAGCACTTGCAGCCATGCCAGGCACAGAGTAGGTGCTCAATGAATGCTCTTGGGGGCTTGCCTGGTGCCCAGTGGTTAAGAATCCACCTGCCAATGCAGGGCACACAGGTTCCATCCCTGGTCCGGGAAGATTCCACATGCTGCGTGGCCTCTAAGCCCATGCGTCACAACTATTGAGCTCTGCATCAAGAAAAGCCACTGCAATGAGAAGCCTGTGCTGCTGCCACAAAGAGTAGCCGCCTATCACTGCAACTAGAGAAAGCCCTCACACAGCAATGAAGGCCCAGCACAGCAAAAAATAAATAGATTAAAAAAAAAAATGCTCCTGGCCTTGCGCTCATGGCAGCGTGGGCCCTGGATGGCTCCAGAGCCTGACTCACCGGCAGCTGCTTCTCCAGGCAGATGCTGAATGTCTTGGTGTGGTTGGGCTTCAGCTTCTTCAGGGGCACCCTGGTCTCCCCGATGAACTCGTTGTGGCGGAATTTGTCCTCATCACACACGGAGATCCTGGAGGGCAAGGGGCCTCTCAGTTTGCTTCCAAAGTCAGGGAGGGTTTGCAAGTGGTGGGCAGGGGTGTGAGGGCAGGTCCAGTCCCATGGACAAGGCTGGGTTGGGTGGGGGAGCTGGTGGCCGGGGGGGTGTCACCCACCGCAGGGTCTTTCGGATCATGTCTTCGTCTGTGATCCCGTAGTAAGTGAGGGTCTCGTTCCACGTGGGGTTCAGAGTGTTTCGGAGAGTTTTCGTTCTGAGCTTATTCGCCTGGAGAGAGCAAAAATGAGCCTCTGAGCATCAAGGGGGGCAGTGGGCAGTGTAATGGCCCCATACACATCCCAATCCCCCAGAACCTAGCAAAGTGGGGGCGTGAAAGTTGCTCATCGGCTGACTTTACAACAGAAAAGGGACTTCCCTGGCGGTCCAGTGATCAGAACTCTGAGCTTCCACTGCAGGGCACGTGAGTTCAATCCCTGGTCGGGGAACTAAGATCCCACATGCCATGGTGCAGGCCCTCCCCACTCCCCAGCCCCGCCAAAAAAAAAAAAAATCTGTATACAACAGGCAGATGATCTAGGTGGGCCATGTCATCACCGGGCCCTTAAAAGTGGAAGAGGAAGGCGAGAGAGAGGCAGAGGGAGGTGTGACAAGGACAGAAGGTCAGAGAGGTGCCACCGGCTTTAAAGACAGAGGAAGGGGCCACAAGCCGGGCCAAAGGGGCGCCTCTGGAAGCTGGAGAGGAATGGGAAACAGCTTCTCTCCTGGAGCCTCCAGGATGGAAGGCAGACATGCTGCCAATCCATATTAGCCCAGTGGGACCCACACCCTGCGGAAATGGAAGGTAAGAGCTCCGTGGTGGTGTAACCCACCCAGTCGGCAGTAACTGGTTAGCACAGCCCTCGGAAAACACAGCTGGAGGGGCCTGCCTCCCAGGGGAGTGCCCAGGTGTGGTAGGGGAAGGCCTCTGCGGGACGTGTGGGCTGGGCCGCCCGAGGCCTGCTGGAGGTCTGCTGTGGGACTGGCTTCTCTCCCGCAGTCTCCTTGCCTGGCCGGAAGGCACCTCCCCTTCTTCCCTGGCGCTTCCGGACACCTCGGGTCTTGAACTCCTTACCTGTCTTGTCCCCTTCAGGCTCTGCCCTCTGTGCCCAGTTCCCTTTGATGTCTGCCACACCAGCCCAGGCTCTGAGGTCATATGGCCCTGGGTTCAAGTCCCAGCTCCCCGACTTGCATAAGCTCTGTGGAACCCAGTGGGTTCCGTACCCTCTGCCAGGGCTCCAGGGCATAACGACCACCTCTCTCAGCTGGCTTTTCAGGCCCCTGTCTATAAGGAGACTGTGCTATATGAAACGCTGCCCTAACTCAGGGGTCAATCCTATGACAAGCCCCTAGGACTCGGCAGCAGGTACTGCCGACTTGAGGTCCTAGGAGTCTAGGGACGCTCGGTCACTGAGCCCCTTCCTGGGGCCGCGTGGCCCTGACAGGCCTGGGGATCACCCTGCCACCTCCACCCCAGCATGAAGATGCAAGGCTGCAGGAGGAGCCTGCTCCTCCAGGCATTGGAGGAGGGCCATTGTCCTTTTTCCCACAGCCCTGCCTTCCCTTCCAGGGTGACTCCCCTGGACGAGTGGGACCCCCAGACCTATATACTCATCCAGGGGGGTTGGGCCCCCAAAGGAACTCAGACCTCAGCAGCCTGTGGCTCCTCAGCCTGGGTGGCCACCTAGGGGCAGGGCCATCCCATTGTCCAGAGCAGTGGCCGGGAAGGCCCTCTGCCCAGGGTCCCGCCCCAGTTGCTGAGTTTTCCTGTGAGGTCACTCACGGGCCAGGAAGGAAGTTCTCAACTATGGCTTCTGCGAAAGAGGCCGGGATAAGAACACCAGCCACCAGGCTCTGCTGCTCAAGCTCTCGTGTCCTGTGTCCCCTGTCCCTCCATTTCTGCCTTGCTCTCTGTTTGGAATCACAGCTGCTGGACTCCCGTTGAGCGCCCCCGGCATGGAGTCTGCCCACCTCACGCCTTGCGATGTCTGTGAGTTCCCAAGGCCAAGGAAGGACCCACTTCTGGAAAGACCTTTCTTCCCATGAAATTACAAAGGAAACTGCACTCAACTGTAAGCTGTATGAAAGAAGTCTAATCAAGTTCTGATCTTCCTGTGCCGAGGTCCAGCTGATGCTTTTGTTAATAGCTAATTTAAGAAAAAAAATTTCTTTTCTTCTCTCATAGATGCACCTATTGGCCTGGTCTGCTTGTCAGATCATCTGGTGCAGGAACAAGTGTTCTGTAGTCAAATAATCTGGGCAGATGCTGACCATTCCAGCCCCCTTGAGGAGCATCACAGAGCCGCCCACCAGGGCATTAAAGGCTCTGATAAGTCCGGCAGTAAAGAAACTGGTTTAGTAATGTTTCCTGAAGTTACTTGGTCACAGAACCCCTTGTTTGCACATAGTATTAATGTCCAGTTGAGGATGTTTCTTATAAAATGCTGGCCTGGAAATTCCCTGGCAGAGTTTCCCCAACTCAGCAGGCAGGTGGTGCTGACTAGAGGTCCCCTGGGAGGCCTAGAGGGTGTGGGGCTGAGTGGGTGTGGGAGCTGGGGGCTCCCTGGGTGCCCCAAGTCCAGCCTGGGCTCCAAGCGGGCATAGCTGGTCAGCGGGCCCAGAGCAGGTCCTCTTTACCTTACTGGCTCCTGGCAGCAGGTGCAGCTTGACGTATGGGTCTGCCAGCCCATTGTGGTCCATCGGCTTCAGGCCCTGGGCAGAGGAGAACAGCAAAGGGTGTAAGTGGGGGCTTGGGGACACAGAGCAGCCAGGGCCTCCAGGCACCTGGGGCAGCAGGTCCCAGCAGGCCCCTGGACCTCCCGGCTGGGTCCACTCATGACCCTCTTCACAGAAGCACCCCTGCCCCGTACCCCCAGGATGGGGGAGCAAGGATGGCTCAGCACCGGTGCAATTCCTGCCCTCCACTCCCCCCAAATGTCTGATTCTGTGTAGATGACCCAGGGCATCTTTGTCAGATCGCCTCTTTCTCGTTGTCGTCTCCTTGTCATGGAGGCCAGTGACTCACCTTTCTCTAAATGAGGCCCCCGTTATCCTGCTGTGGTCAGATCCTTCCTTCTTCCTGAACCATCTCCCCTTGCTTCCCAAGCCCTGCGACTTTCCTCACTGACCCTAAGTCCTCGTGAGCCCCTGTCCACCCATCCACACGCCTCCCTCTGCAGCCACGGGAGAACGTTATATGTCCTGGAGACCAGGCTCCGTTTCTCTCTGGCTTGGCCACAGGGTTCTGCCTGTGTCCCCGGAGGCCACACAAGCTGGCCGGCTGTGCAGAGTCCCTCTGCAAGAGGGCACCCCTCACTCACTCTCGACCACTATCAAGTGTGCACAGCCAGGGAGCCCACGGAACCACAGAGAGGCGCCCAGCTGACCTCATGCCTGCTCCTTTTTCTGGAAACTCTCTCCTGGGATGGCTCACGGGGATGCAGGGAGGCAGTGGTGACATGTGCGGGGTGGAGGTGACATCCCCATGACCTCATCCAAAGACGAACCACAAGCTCACCAGCCTGATCCTCCACCTCCCAGGGGAGCTGAGGCCCTTCTCCCCACTCCCCACCTTGGTTTAGAGGAGCCCGCGGGTAGGGGCTGAGATCTGATGTCGGGGCTTCCAACTTCTAACCAGCACTGCCTGGTTACCAGGTTTTAGCACCAGGATGGCCGGGGTTCAGGTCCAGCTCGGGCACCTAGCAATTGGGTAAGTGATGAGGCCTCTGCCTCCTGAGCCTCAGTTTTATCATCCGTAAAAGGGGTTACAATCCCAAGGTGGTTGTGAGAGTCAAGGAGGCAACACTGTAGCAGGGCCTGCTGCGGGGGCATTTGCCCCGCTTCCGGTCTGTGCTAGACCCTCTGAGGATGCCAGAGAAGTGGCTCAGGGTTGGGTGGAGCATCTGAGCTGGGCGCAGAGCTGCCTGGGCTCCAGCTCTGTCCTGCCCCGTAGGGCTGACTCCAGGACGAGGCTTGGCTGGGCGGCTCTGTGTATACCATGGCAGAGGCAACCCTGCCCAATACACACCTCTTAACCTTTCCCACAAAGTTGGAACTTCCCAGTTCTGCTGTGGGTGGGTGTGTCCTCCAGGACAGCATTAGGTACTAAGCACTCACTCATTTAATGCTCACAACAATCACACAGGTGGGGACGATTAACCCTATTTTACAGATGAGCAAACTGAGGCCACTCTACCCACTTACAGAAAGAGTGCCCGAGCTAGGGTCCACTGCTGGGGCATCTGGTGTCCTCTGTGAGACACCCAAGGGGTGCCCCCTGTCAGCCTCAGCCTTCCTATCCCCTGGGGCCCCTCCCCACACCCCAGCCCACCCCAGCCCCTCCCACACCTGCACCACCTCCTGCCCAGCAGAGGGTGAACTGGAGACTGGGGGGCTGCCATGGCTCCCCCATTGCCAATGCCGTGAGTGGAGCAACCCTAAGTGGACACACACATATACACACACCACAGTACACCCACGCAGCCCCTCGAGAGCCCAGTAGAGACAGTGGGGCACACAGCACGGGGGGGCCAGTGTCTGCACGGGTTAGGGAGGAGGGCTGGCTCTGCCAGAGCAGTCTGGCAGCCAGTGCCCTTTCCCAGCCTCCAGGCCTGGACAACCTCTATCTACACAGCTGGGTGGAGGGTGAAGGGAAGGGTCTGCCCGGGCGTGCATCCTGCCCTCCACCTTGGCACGCCACCGCTGGAGTGGCCCCTGGAGGAGAGGGTGGGGAGGCGATGGCGTGGGTCGACTGGGGACACTACTCACCCCAGCATGGTGGCCCAGGCCCGGAGGGGCACAGCTGGGGCAAAGCAGGTGGCCGGCCCCTCTGGACGGGCAAGAGTCACAGGTAGGGTCGGAGGAGGGGAGAGAAGCTGGCAGGCTGGGGGCTGGTGGTGGGGCTGGGCCCAGGCAGCAATGCCGGAGGCTCCTCGCTTGGAGCCGGGCCCAGGCCCTTCCACCGCTCTACCAGGAGGCTCTACCAGGCGGCACAGCCGCCCTTACCTTGCGGGAGAACATCAGCCTGGGCACCTTCCTCCCAGCGGGGAGCGATGCGGTGGGGACGAAGGGAACAGCGTGGCTAAGACCAGAGTTGACGGGGGCCAGCCCAGGACAGGGGACCATGGGGCTCAGATACCCAGCACCCCCGCCCAGAGAGCAAGCTCAGGCCCATGTGACCAGAGCCTCCCCAGGGAGGTGGGAGGCCCAGGTGCTGGGAACCTTGGGCCGGAGGCGTCCACGTCCAACCCCTCCTCTTCGCCCGCAGGACGGGCCTACCAGCACCCCGCCTGCCCTTCCCTCCCTGACAGCTCCCCAGTTGTGGCCGCCTTAGGCCCCTACAGGCTACCCTTCCACCCTCCTCCTCTCATCTCTCCGGCTTCTCGGTTCTACTCTTTTCCTGCAGGGGAGGCAGCAGCATCTTAGGAGTAACTGGGCTGAGCACTGCCTCCTCGCCCCGCGCCCGCCAGTGGGCCTACCTTGGCCTTGGCGATGGTGCAGTGCAGGGCGTTGTTCTCCTGGTCGTAGAGCAGGCTGAAGTCCAGCGTGCCCAGGGCGGCTGCGGACAAGGAGGGCTCAGGTCACCCCGGGGCCACACAGGGGAGAAGCGTCACCCAGCCCTGTGTAGTCGGACGAGGTGTCAGGGTGTCCATGCCGACTGCCACCGACTGGGCACCTACTACCTGTCCAGCCCCTCCCACCCTGGGAAGGAGCTCAGGGGGGTTAGGCCCGTCACTCCCCAGATGCCGTTGAGTGGTGGCCTCTGACCCCTGCATCATGCCTCGTGGCCTGTAGCTGGTGTAGGGTGTGGCCATGTGTGCCGGGCACGCGGCTAAAGGGGTTCCTGTCGTCCTGGTGCGACTGCCGGCCTAGGCTCCACACCTCGGCTCCCCTTGGCCTGTTGTCTGTCCTAAGATCGTGCGAGGAGGCAGAGGGGTCAGGCTCTGGGTGCCTGCAGGCCTGGGCCCAGCCGACCAGCTGGTCCACTCACCGCCCCCTCTAGCGGCACTCGGGGCTGCGGCCCCCGGTCTCTCCAGGCCCTTAGGGGCCCTGGGCAGGCTACGAGGAGTGAGCTGGGCCCTCATGGTGCCACCCTGGCCGCTGAAAAAGCAGAGAGGGATTCCCAAGGGCCGGGCAGAGGGTGTGGCAGTGACTGGATGCAGCTGCCGCCCTCAGGCACCATCACACACAGCAGCTGTGGCCTTTCATGCCTCTGTGGCTCCCGGTATAAAGGCGGGGGTGGTGGGTGAGGGCGGACCTCAGGGGCAAGTCTCCCTCGCGAGACACACATTCACAGGATGTCTTTAGAGGCCCAGACCCTGCTTGCTGGTCAACTGGCTTCCCATTCATTCACTCATTACCAAGTGTTCACAACATGCTAGGCTCTAGGAATGAAGAGGGGTTTCCCTGGTGGCTCAGTGGTAAAGAATCTGCCTGCCAATGCAGGAGACGTGGGTTCGATCCCTGGGTTGGAAAGATCCCCTGGAGAAGGAAAGGGCAACCCACTCCAGTATTCTTGCCTGGAAAATTTCACGGACAGAGGATCCTGGTGGGCTACAGTCCACAGGGTCACAGAGTCAGACATGACTGAGGATGCACACACACACATACACACACAGGAAAGAAGACATCAAAACGCAGGTTCCTGCTCCAAGGAAAGCACAGCTTAACAGGAGGAATGGAAGAGAAGGATTTGCCACAGCAAAGTCTGGTGGGGCAGGATTGACGGAGGAGGCCTGAACTCGATGTGAACTGGGGCCATCAGAGAAGGCTTCCTGGAGGAAGTGACCCTTCACTTGAGCCATGCAAGATGAGTAGGAGTTGGCCAGTGCAGAGTGGGGCTGGGAGAAGGGGCATTTCAACCACAGGACCACCCAGAGGGCAGGGTGCTGGGTGGTTGGAGTCATGCTAGGGGGAGGCCAGGGTTGCCCAGTGTGGGTCGAGAGCAAACCACAGCCTGCTGGCCAAGTCCAGCCACTATTTGTCTTGCATCTCTGCTCCTAACACAGGGTCAGGCACCCCGCTCAGCATCTCTGTTGTTGCCTGGCGGGGGCACCTGTAGAGTGTGTGACCTCTGAGGTCTGACCCTGGGTTCAAACCCTGGCTCTGCACTTCCTTGCTCTGTGACCTTAGCATATCTAGTCTCTCTGTGCCTCAGTTTCCTCATCTGCAAAATGGAAACACAACAGCATCCACCTCACGGCATGCCTGGGGTGCGGAAAGTACTCAGTAGATAATTATAGAAGAAGCAGATCCATTTAGGTGATGTTTCTAGATAAGCGTACTTGCCCCTCTGAGACACCTCCTGGAATGAACTCGTTCTGAACTGGATCGCTCCCCTCCCAGCCCTTGTGAGCAGAATACACAAACAGTCACTTAAGACTTTTCGGAACAACCTGAGTCATTGCTATGACTTCAGCTAACTGTGCCCTGTGTCCAAGTCCCAGCCCGGGCACTGAAGGGTGTGTGAGACGAGTCCTTCACCAGGCGATCCCGGGTGGCCACTCTTTGTGAGGTTTTCTTGACGTTTTTTCTGCCTCCTCTCTTGACATTCGCTTGAAACTCCTGTTATGTTAAAGTACTTGCCCCTGGTTGCATAGGCAGCTCTGCCTCCTGGTCACTGGTTACTTGGGTCTTCTATGAAACCAGGTGAGAATAGTTGTTAAAATTGTGTCTAAACTCAAAGTCAACAGGCCTTAGGTGGAGCCAAGAGTCCTTTTCCCCGAGCGGGGGAAGCATGCTTTAGTCCTGGCCTATTGGGTTTCCCAGGTGTCTCAGCAGTAAACAATTTACCTGAAATCCAGGAGAAGCAGGTTTGACCCCTGCAGATTTTACTGGAGAAAGAAATGGCAATCCACTCCAGTATTCTTGCCTGGAGAATCCCATGGACAGAAGAGCCTGGCGGGTTGCAGTCCACGGGGTCGCAAGGAGTCGGATGTGACTGAGCACGCATCTGGCCTATTGCTGCCTGCTTGCTAGGATGCCTCCGTGCCAGCGGGCAGGTGAGGGTGCTCTAAGGGTGGGATCTATCACCTCGCCTGCAACAACAGCCACAGGCCCAGGCTTCCCCAGGCTTTTGCAGTAACAGCCTTTAAAGCTCTTGGCTTTGCAAGACAGTGAATCAGCCTACCGTTCTGTTCAGGCCTAACTTGCGGCTTGTGCCTCCAGACGTTAGCCTCCGGAGGGCAGGGACCACGCCTCTGACACCAGCAATGAGCAGATGTTCAATTCACAAGGCTGGTCTATCCAAACTAACTCGCTCGCCGGCTGCTCACTCGAGCAGAGATGTGTGATGCTCATGTATTAAAACATACAGTTCCACACAACATTGTAAAGCAATTATCCTCCAATTAAAAGAAAAGAATGGCAACCACAAAATCCACACAGTTCACAATCTCTGCCCAGTTCCTCATCCCAGAGAAGGACAAGGCAGCCGACAGAGCCCCCACTGGGAAATTCAGCTCCAGGCAGGGAGAGGGGTCCCTTCCACTGGATTTACAGACACCTGTGTTTGGGGGGGCGGTGCTGACACTGCTCAATAAAACCGATAGCTGTTATCACTGCCCGGGAAGGAACAGCAAGCCCAGTGCTGCTCCAGGACGAGATTGGTGGATTTCTTTAGATGCCAGTGCAAGTTTTAGAAGAAATAATAGTTTAGAAATAGAAGCTCAGTCGCCATTTTTAGAGACTTGCTGGTGGTGGAGCTCTCTTAGAGAGCTCTTTATTACCTATTTGGAGAAATGAGGCTCAGAGAGGGAGGTGATCTGGCCAGGGTGGCACAGCAGAGCTGGATGTAGGATCCAGGCCTCTTCACTTCCATCCCCATCGCTCCTTCCTGCCTTAAAGCCTAGTGGCTTCCAGTATTTTCTGTCTGCTACTTTGTTAAGCTGAACTCTTGAGAGGATGGGGCAGAAAAACAAAAGAGGGATAAACAGAATTGCTCCTGGGGTTGGGGAGGGCTGGTCTGCCACCCGAGAGGGGCCTCTGAGTTGAAAGGCCGCCTGGGCTTGTGGCAGGTGAAGGTGCTTGTCCCTGTGAGCCACAAGGTCCTGCCCTCCAGCCACTCAAATCACACGTCCTGGCTAAAGTTTACATTCTTGGATAAATTATGAGACTTGGTCACTAATGGGCCTCTGAGAGTTGTCACCCGCTTGTTGATAATTATAGAGCTTTAATGGGGCTAATTCAGAGAAAATCAAGCTCAGCTCCTGTCAGTTCCTCTAAGGCAGAACATCCCTCTGCTTGGCTGATGGAGACTGACAGCATCATTTTGACCTTGGTTTGCACCTGGACTTTCCTCACCCATACACCCTTGGGAATAGGAAATTGGCCCTCGATTTCTCTTTTTAAGAAAAATGTCATCCTCTCAAATAGTTTAAAAAAAAAAAAAAAAACAACCACCATGGCAAGAACCACAGAAAATGATCAAGTCTGAGTTGAAAGGATTTCCTAGTTGGGGAAACTGAGGCACTGACCAGACGCTGCAGGGGGAACAAAGAGGAATGAGCCATAGATTTTATGGTCCTGCTTACCAGGTGCTCAAGGTAGAGGGCGAGGACTTTTATAAACCTACTCATGAGCTTCTCTGGTGGTCCAGTAGTTAGGAATCTGCCTGTCAATGCAGGGGACACGGGTTCAATCCCTGGTCCGGGAAGATGCCACATGCTGTAGGGCAACTAGGCCCATGCGTCACAACTGCTGAAGCCTGCGCACCAAGAGATGCCTCCCCAATGAGAAGCCCGTGCACGGGACTAGAGAGTAGCCCCCACTTGCGGCAACTGGAGAAAGCCTGCCTGCAGCAACAAAGACCCAGCACAGCCAAAAATACATAAAAATAAAATTACCCCCACCCAAATATACATAAACCTATTCATTCCCCTACTTTACACAGTCCAAAGGTTCTCCTCTGCCTCCTGGACTCTGCCAACCTCCCTGGTGTGGCATTCAGGCCCTCTGTGATATGACCACTTGGGCTTCATCATCCTCTTTTTCCCTGCTCCAGCCACTGGACTCTTCCTCCTTCCACTCGGCCAGCCTGCGTTCTCCCTCCTCCCACTGCACCCTCTTTGTGGGAGAGCTCCGTGCAAGCCAGCGCTTCCCATTTGGGTTCCTGACTCGTCACTGCTGGGTTATTTGTGTGTCTCCATTTCCATGAACTTCCTGATGGCAGAGATTGCGTCTCAGGCACTCTGCAACCTCCATGCTCGGCAGAGTGCCGGACACCTAGTTGGTCCCGAGAGGCTGAGTGTGTGGAAATACGGGCCAGGTAGAATATGACAGGGCCCTAAGGAAGGGGAATCACAGCAAGCAGGGACAGGGAAATGATTCCAGCTGAGGGCCTTCTGGGCCAGCCTAACAGTGATTCCTCCTCTCCATCATTGCTTCAAGGCCTCTGTGGCCATTAGTCCTGACTCAGCCCTGGATGAATCATGCAGGGGCCAGTGTAAGCGTGACCATGAGATGCGACTCTGGCCCAAGAGACAGAAGGACAGATTTCCTGGGGAGAGGTCTCCTCGCTTTTAAACTGAAACATGGGAGTAGAAACTCATCAAATTTAGGATCTTACTGTTATATGAGGGAGGTCAGCCTAAGACGAAAAGGTGGGACTTCCCTGGTGGCTCAGCGTCCACCAGCCAACATAGGAGACACGGGTTTGATCCCTGATCGGGGAAGATCCCATATGCCTTGGAGTAACTAAGCCCTTGCACCACAGCTCTAGAGCCCAGGAGCGGCAACTCCTGAAGCCGGTGCACCCTAGAGTCTGTGCTCCACAGCAAAAGAAGCCACCGCAATGAGAAGTCTGTGCACTGCAGCTAGAGAGGAGCCCCTGCTCGCCACAACTAGAGCCCGTGCAGCAGCGAAGACTCAGCACAGCCAGAAAATAAATAAATAAAACTTAAAGAAAAGAAGAAAAGGACGTGGTCGAGTGGAGAAAGACAGAACCATTGCCGCTGATACTGCTGCTGAGCGGCGGCGTGAATCTGCCCCAGTGTCACACGGCCTCAACAGTCCTCACTGTTTGAGGCACTCTGAATTTTCTGTTACCTAGAAACCCCAAAGCATTCTAGTCATTACGGCTTTGAAGGATGGTCTGAGTTTCCACAGGTGGAGACTGGGTGGGAGAGCATCGCAGGCAGGGGAGTAGCATGTGTGGAGGTTGGGGGGGCATAGGACCATTGGAAGGGCAGCAAGCAGCGGAGTCCAGCTTAGCCAGGCCGCTCTGTGGGTCACTGGGAGGCCGTGGGCACAAGGGACACCTCTAACTATAACATTTCTGCATCTTCTCCGTTAACGCTCCTCTATTAGATCAGTGGGGAGCCTGTCGACTTTGCGCTTGTGCCTTGCGGTGACTTAATCAAGGATGGGCTTTAAAGAGAAGGGGAAAAAAGGCTGAATAAGTAAACAGCACTTCACTCCCGGTCTTGGACAACAGAGCAACCGTCCTAATTTCTTTTCGTTAGAACAGAGATAATCCAATAATTAGGGCAGCAGATAGCATAACCCTGGCTAAAGCCGTAATGAACCATCTGGCTTGAATCATTTAGGCTTATTGTAGGGATCTGGTTGTCAGAGCTGAGAGGGAGGTGAGGCCTGGGCTACTGGGTAGAGAATGGCTCCACCCTAGAACCTGGCCCCCCAGCCCCAGAACCTAGATGTGCTCTCAAGGTGGGACGTTTGGCCACTGATGGGGTCTAAGCCCAGGACAGTGGCCCCTTGAAGGGAATGAGGGGGCTCAAGCTGGCCCTGGCTTGGTGACACACCCTTCTCCTTGGCTCTCTGCAGCAGAGTGCCCTGGTGGTATGGGTGTGGCCAACCCACGGCTTCAGGCTGGCAAGGCTGTGTCCGACTGCCCCACACTGCTGACCCCAAGTGCGTCTGTCTCCTGCTAGGACAATGAGCTCTGGGTGCGGGGCCCCAGCCCCGTTCCCTCTCTGCTGTGAAGACAGTGCTCTGTGAAGGCCTTCTGAGTTGACGGACTGAAGATGGGGCAACCGGCTCGTGTCTTGCACTTTCTGGTCCCCTCCTTGCCTGTGGGTTCAGGGACAGCCGAAAGAAACAGCCTGATTTCTCACCTCTTAGCTGTGTGTCTCTGGAGGGCCCGGGTGGCACCAGGAGAGCCTGACGCTCGAGTGGAAGCCCTGCCCTGCTCGCCTGCTCCCCTGGCTTAGCAGGAAAGATGCTGGAAATGGGAACAAGTGGCCCACCCCTTCTTCTGGAGCCAGGGAAGATTCAGGGCATGCAAAGGGGTGACTTCGGTCTCCGCCTGCCCAGAGGCACAGCAAGTGAGGGGGTGCACCTGGCCCAGGGTGCCAGGAACTGGGGGTAGGGAAGATCCAGGGCACAGCCCGGAGGGCAATAAACTCTCCCGATCCAGTTTCCCCAGTCTGGCAGGAAAATGGAGGAAGAGGACTGCTCCTCATCCCCATGCCCCTGGGCTGGCAGGGCCTCCACATGCCAGGCTCTGGCCGGAGGGCTGTGGTCCAGGCCCGGGAGCGTGCAGAGCCGGCAGCTTTCCATCACAGGCCAGGCTCCGACCCACTGGACTCAGGGCTGGCAGGCCTCCCCCTTACTCTCCTCCCGGGCATCCCTGGGTAGGGTGACGACAGGTCTGGCCCCACCGCTTCCCGCTGAGGTGCTGGTAACTGTCAGCTTGCAGAGGCACATTTTATGTTGGGGAAACTCCAGACCCCCAGGCTGAGGCCCATGTGGGCACCCGAGCCAGGCGCAGCCGCCGTCGCTGCGCTGCGTGGGGGATGGGACCCGGCGAGCCTCGGCGAAGTGGGCGAGCGACCCCTGCCCGGAGAAAAGTCCACACCTCCCGCAGGACCGGCGTTGGACTCGGGTTTTCTAGCTCTGAGAGTGACGCGGCAGGGGCTACAGCCAGGCAGGGGCCTGGCGAGCAACGCTGCCTGCGTCCCCGGCCCCATCCCGCGTAAATCCACCCGGCACCGCACGGCGACCTCGGCGTTCTCGGTTTCCCCTCCAGTCCCGGGGCGGGCGGGGCGGCCAGGGCGACCACCCTCGGAGCCCAGAAAGACGCCAGGAGCACCAGCCAGCCGGGCGTCGGCCCCGGGGGCCCCGGAGCTTGCCTATTCCCTGGGGCTCGGGGCTCCTGCCCGCAGCAGGAGGCTGGGGTGGGGGTGGGGGCCCTTACTGGCCGGGGAAGCGGGTGTAACAGGTGGGCGAAGGTCGGCGGCCCGGTCGAGCGCAGCGGCGGGACCAACGAACGTGGGAGGAGGAACCACCAAGGTTTTTCCAAAGGACAAGCGGGCCCCATGGTACCCTGGTCCTCGGCCCGTGCGCCAGTCAAGCCGCCGCGCTCTGCGGCCGCCGGCCCACCAGGGAGGCCGCCCGACTCCGGCCCCGGGGTCTCTCCGCCTTTCGCCCAGCCCGACCCTCGGCTGCGGGGCCGATCCGCCGCGTGCTCCGGGGCAGGGAGCGATCGAGCGGCTGGCAGCAACTAGTGTCTCCCCGGGGCGCAGCTCCGCCCTGCCAGGGAACAAAAGCCGCCGCCCACGCTGGGGCTCCCGGCGGGCGGGCCGAGAGGGGGCGCGGCGCGGGCTCCGGGGAGCCGGCCGCTGGAAATGGGACACCCCCAGGGGGCGCCCCCAAACTTCCCACCTCTCGGACCTGCTCGAGGGAGGGGCTGTGTGTGCTGGGAGCGCGGAGAGCGCACGGCGCGGCCGGGGACTGCCACCAGGTGGGGGGTGTGCCGGAGGGACCGAGACCGCAGGGGAGCCGAGTGCGGGCGAGGGCGGGAGCGCGAGCAGCCGCGCAGGGGAAGGGGCGAGCAGCAGGCGGGTGGGAAACTCACTGCAGTCGTCGGACTCGTAGCCGTCGGCGTCCAGCTCTTCCTCGGGTGGCTTGGCGGGCGGCCGCCCCGGGCTGGGGGCCGGGCCGGGGCCGGGGCTGGAGCCGTAGGCTCCAAAGAGCTGATCGACATCCTCGTCGTCGTCGCGGGCGCCGTCGGAGGGGCTGCGGCGGCCAGCGCTGGCCGCCGCGGGGCGCGCGGGGGCGTCCGGGGGCGCCGCGGCGCGGGGCCCGGCGTCCGGGGGCAGGCCCCGCGGGAAGCGGGGGAAGTAGTCGGAGATCTGTTTGATGGGCCGGATGGGGCCGGGGCACACGTCGATGGCCATATGCTCCTGGATGCTGATGGTCGCCTTCTCCCCGCGCCGCCGGAGGGTCATGCAGGCAGCACGGCTCCGCCCGGGCGCGGCCCGGCCCGACCCGGCGCGGCCCCGGCCCGGGGGCGGCTCAGCAGGCCCGGCGGGGCGTGGCGGGGGCTGCGGGCATCGCCGGCGGCGCCCCCGGACGGCCCTGACGCGGCTGCTGCCTGCTCGGCGGCGGCCGGCGCGAGTGAGTGCCAGGGGCCGGCAGGCAGGGGGCGGGCCCAGCCCGCGTCACCGGCAGCCGCCGATCAGTGCGAGTGTGCGGGCGGCGCGGCGCGGAGCGAGCCGAGTGGCGCCGCACTCACTGGCACTCACACCGGCGCGCACGCCGGCCCGGGACCCTGCGCGCGCATTCGGCGGGCAGGGCCACTCGGCGCCTTCCACTCACGAGGCGCAGGACGGGCGCGGAGCAGAGCAGGGACCCGCAGGACGCACACCCGCACTTTCCCGCGCGTGCCCGCACTTCCTGGGCTCCGTTCACACAGAACAAACGCCGGTGCGCAAGGACACTTCCAGCGCACAGAAACGTGTGCAGAACTGGGCGGAAGCACCGACTGCTCACATCTGCAGGACACACGTACCCATAGAGAGTTGGCTGAAGCTACTGTGGTGCTGTACACCCCCTCAATACACACATATCCCTAACAGCATTCGTGGAGGCGGTCAGGGGACTCAGGGCACCCCTGTCCGCGGCACACCTAACAGCATATACAGACACGCCCCCAAAGTGATCAGGAGACCCAGGGCGCCTCCCAGCCCCCAGCCTAGCAGGTCACATAGCCTCACTCCTAGGAGTGCCAGACAGGATGCTCTCACATTAGCAAGACATCCACAGCTGTCCAAGGTCACCGATGGCACAGTCTGTTCACCCTTCCTCTCAGGTCACACGCAAGCACCCTCCTTCTAACCAGGAGTCAGCCTCTCACTTGGTCAGTGAGTAGCTTGAAGGACAGGGTGTGTGAGGACCTTGACCACAAGAGGTGATTGGGAGAGGATGAGGGCAGGCAGGGGCCTGGGCATCCCCAGGGCATGATGAAGGATGCAGAGGCGGAGAGTCAGGGCGTGGCTGGCCACCGGGCCTCAGGCTTCCCACATGGTCAGAAAACCAAACAAAGGCCCAGCCCTGGCTCTGTCCTGATTTCCTGAGAATTCGGTTCTGTTGGGAATGGCTGCTGCTTATACAGGTGTGTTCCCAGAAAGCCCTGGCCATAGACAGAATCCTGTTTACTCTCTCTGGTTTCCATTGACATCAGAGATGCTTATCTTCTTGGCTGGGTCCCTTCCAGAAAGACTAAATGAGGGGTCTCAAGCCTGTGCCCCTGCCCCCACCATAACTCCTGTGGCGGTGTGGGGGGAAGAGAGAGGTGGCCTCACCTTCATCACTTCCAGATGCATCATTCTGGCACATCATTAGCTCTCTCTGAACCTCAGTGTTCTCAGCTGTGAAATGGGGCTAATTCCAACCACTTGGCACTCTGAGAAGGCTGCATCTGGCGAGAGCATGGCAGATAAGAGATGCTCACCCGGTGTCAGCTTTCTCTTCACCCTTCCCTTGAGAGAGGAGACTCGCTGCTGACGCACATGATGGAGATCCATGAGTTATTTCGTGACGAGTTCTGAACTGGGTGGGCAAGGTCCCCACCCGCCCTGGAAACCTATGGCATGCTCTGTCAAGAGCCTTCACAGCTGTCACCTCACTGATCCCTTCTGCCACCCACCACGCAGGCAGGGCAGAGTACAACATTCCCACTTTGCAGGTGAGGAAATTTAAGCTCAGACACCGTGACTTGCTTGGGTGATCTCTGGCTGGTGACAGAGCTGGGCTCAGCACTCAGGTGTCCTGACTTTTTTTGAAACTTTCATGGCCCCCACCCCTGCCTCTCCCTTCTTACCCCTACAGAGACAAGCTGGAAACAGAGGTAAAAACTGGCTCCCCGGGAGCTCTTCCTGTGGCTTCTTGGATGGGGACTGCCCAAATTGAGAAGGAAGGGGAGGGAAAGAGAGAGGTGGCTGAGAATCTTAGGGGTTGCAGTGGGAATGAACCGGCCTGGAGGCTCCCGAAGGACAATCTGGGATCTTGGTGCAAGAGAAATTCAGCCCTCCAAGAATCCAAGGCCAAGGGAAGGACAGGAGAGCCCGGAAGCCTAACACAGAGTGGGTTTCTCATTTCCGGGAATGCTTAAGGGGATTAGTCCTTAAATAGGCACGGAGTGACTTCTGTGCCAGAGGTGGCTGCATCACTAAGTGATTATGTAATGGCACCGGGTATTAAAGTACAGACGCGGAACCATCATTCTGTAATTCATTCACTTGAGGGGCACGAGAGTGCAGTCACCGTCTTACAGATGGGGAACCTGAGTCTTCAGGAAGGTGAGTGACTGGGAATAACAGCCTGGATATCCTGACCTCTGACCCTTTTCCCTTTTGATGGCCAGGGTCTACCCATGTGTTCCCTGGGAGAGGGGAGAGAACGGGGCTGACTACTTCTTCCTGGCCTCTTGACTTTCTGTGGGTCTGGCTTTCTTGAAGTTCAGTGCCTGGTTCTTGGCTCTGTGGGTGCTGGCTCTGGGGAGGGTCTGCAAGAAGCCCAGCCTCCAAAGCATCCAGTCAGCAAATGCCAGGATACCCGCAGGAGGAACACTGGCATATTTGGGGCTAACCTCTGGTAGGTGGCAGAGTTGAGCGCCACTCTGAAGTCTGAGTTCACCCAGCTGTGAGCCCAGCTGCCATGGGGTAGGGCCCCCCTGGAGGGAGCAGAATTGGTATTACCAGGCAGGTGTCTAGTTTCTAGAAAGAGTCTGGGCAGGGGAGACAGGCAGATGGATTCAAAACAGTGCCTGAGACTTCCCTGGGGTCCGGGGGTTAAGAATCTGCCTGCCAATGAAGGGGACGTGGGTTCCATCCCTTGTCTGGGAAGATTCCACTAAGCCCGTGTGCCACAACCACTGAACCCACATTCCAGAAAGCGAGAAGCCACGGCATGAGGAGACCACGCACCGCAAGGAAGAGGAGTCCCCGCTCGCCGCAACTAGAGAACGCCCACAAAGACCCAACGCAGCAAAAAATAAACAAAAGCCTCCTCCTAATTGTGTCTAATTTGGGGCAAGTTAGGGGGAACAACCTTGTGAGAAATGAAGGTGGGGCTGCAGAGAAAGCACTTAGCACGAAAGAGGCACTCAGAACATTGTCATTCTCTTGCCCCTGCCTTCCTGGTGCAAACCATAGTCTGACGCCCTGTGCCTGCCTCAGTCTCTCTACCAGTGAAATGCAGTTGGCTGCCCTCTTTTCCTGTCTGCTGTCAGGACCAGATGAGGATGTTGGGCAAGTACATTGAAAAGTGCAGGCTCCTGCCAAGTCTGGGGCGCCGGCTAGCATGTGTGGGGATCTTTAAACAGCTGGACATGTCCAGACCCCATCAATCAGGTTGCCTCTTCCACTCCCCACACAGGCAGGCAGCTGGACTTGTCCTTGGCAAAGTGAAGTGGGCAGAGTCACAGCCCTCAGGAATCCTGTACTCTTTTTTTTTTTTTTTTTTTGCCATACTGTGTGGCATGCAAGATCTTAGTTCCCCAACCAGGGATCAAACCTGGGCCCCCTGCAGTGGAAGCATGGAGCCTTAAACACTGAACCACCAGCGAAGTCCATGGAACCGTGTACTCCTGATTCTCCACCACCTGCTTCTCCCAACAGGCTTCTGAGTTGCCCCCTCCCCTCTCTAACAGACTGCAAAGGCCCCAGTCCAACTAGGTAGAAGTGGGTTCCTCAAAGGATGGATGCAGGGTACCTGCATCCCTGGGATGCTTGTTAATAATACACATTCCTGGCCCTTGCCTCACACCCATGGACTCAGACATGTGTGTGAAGACTCAGGGTGTGTTTGAATAAGCACCCCTGGGTTATTTTGATGCACAATTAATTGTATGAGAATCGCTGGGTTAGAAGGTGCAAACGGTTTCGTATTCTCACCTGTTTTGCTATCCCTGCACTGTTCAATGTGCCACTCTTGGCGGGGAGGGTTGGAATTTTGCGAGCACTCTGGCAAAGTCCCAATGTTGTTACTTAGTCATTATGTCGTGTCCGACTCTTCTGCAACTCCATGGACTGTAGCCCGCCAGGCTCCTCTGTCTGTGGGATTTCCCAGGTGAGCATACTGGAGTGGGTTGCCATTTCCTTCTCTAGAAGTCCCAATAGGGAGCCTGAAACATCCTACATCAGGCACTATGACTTCTTTCTTGGCTGAGAATGAACAGTTAAAGCCTTTCCTTCCAGTAGGTGAGAGGCATTTGGAGGCAATGACCTCTACCCTGCACTTGGTGGGACGCCCTGGGTTGGCGTCTCTGCCCGGCGTCACTGTGCTCTGGGAGGAAGGGCCCTTCCCGCCCCTGGCCTCACTGTACCAGTCTCCCCCTTCCCTGATCACTAGAGGAGCTCAGGGCATGCTGTGCTGATAGAAACTTGTCTGAATTGACAGGAAATTTTACACAAAGGAGAAGCTGATGGAGCACTTCCAAGCACTTCCTGTTTGATGGAGAGGGGCCTTCCAGGGGCCCTTGTCCATTCATTTCTTTAGGAATCTGCACTTTAACACATATTTATTGTACCCCTACCCTGTGACAAACCCCAGGGTGCTTTCTGCAGTGGCCTAGATGGTAAACGAGGCTCCACTTTTCTTTAGATTCCAGAAGACAGAGACTGAATCAGGAAGGGACATGGGAGCTGTCCGCTGTCCCTGGCCTCCTCCTTGGCCCCTGCTGGGGCCCCAGCCCAGGAATCGTGTGGAGAGCCAGCACAGTAAGTTAATGGAAACCGCTGCCATATAGCCGGTGGCTGCTGTGAGGCCAACTGGATGTATTAGGCAATATTAAAAATGCAGTTCTTTCTGATAATTTATTATTCACATTTCATAAACACATTATAGTCGTCACAGTACATTTACTAGCCCTGGGCCTGCCAGTGGGAAAAAGTTAACACTTACCTAATGATGTTATTTTGCAGATGTCAAATGCTCTTGGAGCTGTCACGATGGGCTAAATGGCTCAAAGAGATGCTTGTCTCCTCTCCCTCCTGGGACACCTGTTCAGTGGTTTGCAGACCACAGGTCTGTGAGCACCCCCCAACCCCCGATTCCACCTGCTTCCTGAGCCTAGAGATGGAGGACCTGGCTCAAGGTCACCCCAGGCCCACCCAGGACTCAGCCCCAGGGGCTGAGTGGAGGCACTATGGCTCTCTGCTCGGTTCCATGCAGGCTGCGGTCTGGGCTGCTGAACTCAGAAGAGGCCAAGGTGAGAGAGGCTCACCTGGTAGGAGGGGCTTAGCCCAGGATCAGCCTGCCTCTGCCCGGAGATCAGAAGTCAGGGAGGGATAATGCTGAATCCCTAGGGGAAGATCCAGAAATAACCCGCAGGAGGACGGGGGTGGGGTGGAGGGTAACCTGTGACTCAGGTGACAGTAAGGATGAGGCAGTGCCACCGGCCCCCACCCTGTGAGGCCTTGGGGACCTCTGGAGCCCAGGGGCTTTGTCGAGTGTCTTCTGGAGAGGGCTGAACATTTCAGTGATATGAATGGGCAGGAGCTGTAATTGACAATTGTGAAACTGAGAGCCAACAGCCGCAAATGTTCCCTCAAATAGCTCTGAATTATGATGCGGTTTTGAAGATACTAACGATGCAAATGGTGGCTTCCAATTTTAACTCCTTCTACTTTTTTTAGATTTATAAAATATTTCAGTCATACAGAAAAGGCCTGGAGTATTACATAGAGACCCGCTGGCCTATACACAAAAACCTTGCAGTTTTCTTGAAAAGCTAAACGGAGAATTACCACATGACCTAGCAATTCCACTCCTAGGTATGGGCCCAAAAGGACTGAAAGCAGTCTCCAATAGATACTCGCACACTGATGCTCATTGCAGCATCAGTCACAGCAGCCCATAGGCAAACAACCCCCACGTCCATCCACAGATGAACAGAGATGGATATGTGGCATATCCGTACAATGGGATCTTAGTGAGTAGCTCAGTCATGTCCGACTCTGTGACCCCATCAACTGTCCATGGAGTTCTCTAGGCCAGAATACTGGAGTGGGTTGCCATTTCCTTCTCCAGGGGATCTTCCCAACCCAGGGATTGAACCCAGGTCTCCCACATTGCAGGCAGATTCTTTACCAACTGAGCCACCAGGGAAGCCCAAGAACACTGGAGTGGGTAGCCTATCCCTTCTCCAGGAGATCTTCCCAACTCAGGAATCGAACTGGGGTCTCCTGCATTGGAGGTGGATTCTTTACCAACTCAGCTATCAGGGAAGTCCTCAATGGGATCTTATTCAGCCCTAAAAAGGAATGAGTTCTGATCTATGCTACAACCTGAATGAACTTTGAAAACATGTGAAGTGAAATAAGACAGACACAAATATTGTAGGACTTTCCTTATAGGAAATGTGCAGAATAGGCAAATTTATAGAGACAGAAAGTAGGTTAGAGGTCACCAGGGTCTGGGGTGAGGGGAAAAGGAAGCTTAAGGAGCAAGAGTTTCTGCTTTGGGTGATGAAGAAAAAGTTTAAGAAATAGGGACCCGTGATAGCTGCACAATATTGTAATTAATGCACTGAATGGTACAACTAAAAGTGATTAAAACGGCAAATTTTTGTGTTCCGGCTATCTCGCCACCATTTAAAACATTACAGATGCACCTGAAATCCTATGATATTTCCTCCTTCATCCCATTGCTCTCCCCAGGGGCAATCACTGTCTTGAATTTGATAATTATCAATCTATGCATTTACCTTTATGTTACTATGTATGCATCCATAAATAATATGTGATATTGTCTTATACATCTTAAAGCTTCATATAAAGGGTATCATACTTCCACATCCTCAAACAACTCCTTTTTTTTTCACTTACCATTGTTCGTGAGATCTAGTCCTGCTGATACATGTAACCAGAGCTTGTTTTCATTGTTGTATAACACTCCGCCACAATTTGTTTCTCCTTTGTCCTACCACTGGACATTTAGGACGATTCCCACACTTTATTATTCTGTACCTGTTGCCATGGATTATTATATTATTCTGTACCTGTCTGCTGGCCCACATGGGAGAGTGTCTTTGCAACCTCCTGGAGACAGAATTGCTGGGCTGAAGGACATATGTATCTTTAGCTTGACCAGGTAATGCCAAACAGCTCTCACAGTGCTATGAGCATTTCCATTCCTATTAGCTGTATC
The DNA here is from genome assembly GCF_003369695.1 of Bos indicus x Bos taurus. NCBI lineage: Eukaryota > Metazoa > Chordata > Mammalia > Artiodactyla > Bovidae > Bos > Bos indicus x Bos taurus. The sequence goes on along the minus strand of NC_040094.1, from coordinate 23,505,617 downwards.
TGAGATTCCAGTTCTTCCACATCCAAATCAACACTTGATGTCACCTGACTTGAGTTTTTGCTGCTCTAATTGGTGTGAAGGGGCATTTCATGATGTTTAATTTGTTCTTCCTGCTAGTTAGGTGCTGTGGCATTTTTTTTTCACTAAAAGTGGGCATAAGCTGACAATAGATAAATGTAGCAAATTGAAAATTGAAGCATTTCTATTAAGGGGTAGGTTAAATGCAGTATGATTCACCTTTACAATGGAATATTATTATGTAACCATTAAGGAGAAGGGGGCAACAGAATGAGATGGTTGGATGGCATCACCGACTCGATGCAACATGAGTTTGAGCAAACTCTGGAAGATGGTGAAGGACAGGGAAGCCTGGCATGCTGCAGCCCATGGGGTCGCAAAGGGTGGACATGACTGAACAACTGAACAATAACAGGAATAAAAAAGACAAAGCACTTCCCAGGTGGTGTCGTAGTGAAGAATCTGCCTGCCAGGGCAGGAGACTTGAGGGTTCAATCCCTGGGTTGGAAAGATCCCCTGGAGCAGGAAATGGCAACCCACTCCAGTATTCTTGCCTGGGAAATTCCATGGACAGAGGAGCCTGGAGTGCTTCAGTCCATGGGTTTGCAGAGTCAGACACAACAGAGCACACGCCTGTGCGCACACACACACACAAAGAACAAGGCAGCTCTGTGTGCACTAATATGGAAGATATACTGATATCCTGATGCACTAAAAATCTTTTCATGGCAGATATATTGTTTAATAAAAAAGAGGCATAAAACAGTATGTTCCCTTCGTATATAAATAAAAAGATATATATACAGGCAAGTATTTATATAAGCATAAGATTCCTCTGAAAGAATAAACAGGAAATAGATAAAAATAATTCATCTGTGAAGGGAACCAGGGGTCAGGGAAATTTTTCTGCTCTATGCATTTATACTGCATACATGAAAAACAGAAATTCATAGAGACAGAAGGTAGACTAGAAGTTACCAGGGGCTTGGGGATGGAGCGTGGGGGTATTATTTAATGAGTATAGTTCCTCTTTTGGGATGATGAGAAAGGTCTGAGAATGCATAGTGGTGATGGTTGTACAACATTGTGAATGCACTTAACTCACTGAAATATATGCTTAAAAATGGTTAATGTGGCAAGTTTTATATTTTACCACTATAAAAGAGTAGGAAAAGAATAAGCCTATGATGAAAACAAATTTAATTTTATCCTTTAAAAATAATAATTATTTAAAACTTTGCTGCTTTCTGAATTTCTGGCCCCTGAAAGATAAATCTTAATTCTGGCTCCACAGTGGGGATGGTAGGAGCTGGGAGCCTGGGTCCAGCGGGCAGGGGTCTCCACCAGAGGGGAACTGTGAGTCCCAGAGACCCCTCAGAGGCAGAGATGCCGGCTCCTGAGGCCTCACCTAATCGAGCACTTCCTTGCTCCCCACCAAGACTCAGGTCCCGTTGACCTGGTCACCTGGGTGTCCCCTGAAGCTCTGAGGTTCCCCAGTCCCACGCATCCTTCTACTGCTTCTCTCTCAGCCCTCTCCCTGGGGCTCACAGATCCTGCCTGTCTGTAAACATGACCTCTGGTGACCTGGGACTCTCACACCATGTCGCCCAGCTTGGTACTCCTCCATCCCTTGCTGGTGGAGTCCCCCCACATCCCTCTGATGCTCTACCAACAGGCTGTGCTCCAGCCCTCACCAACACACCCACCATCGCTCCGTGTCATTCTTACGGTTTCTGACGCCTTTGCCCACCAACACGACAGCTCTGGCCCATACCCCTTCCCCAGCAACCACCTTCCCAAAGGCTTCACGTCAGCCACCACTGCCCAAGGCCACACTCTGGGCCCCGCTGTGCCCTGTGGCTGTGCTACATCCGAGATCACACTGCAGCCCAGGCTGGGTGGGGGGATCAGACACCAGAGAAGGAAGACTTCCGGCAGCACCCTTCAGGCTCCCCTACTGCTGATACTCTCATCTGCTAGTCCCTGCATCTCCACCTGCTCCGGACCCTCTGAAGTTCCCAAGCCCCCAGCAAAACACAGCCAGGCAGGTGACACCCCCTTACCTGGCATTCTCCAACCTCCATCACTTATGAACCAGCTTCTCAACCCGGACCTGTGTTATTATTTACTTTAAATCAACTTGCAGGGACTTCTCTGGTAGTCCAGTGACTGAGAATCTGCCTGCTAAAGCAAGGGACACAGGGTTGATCCCTATTCCTGGTCAGGGAAGACTCCACATGCCGAGGGCCACGGAGCCCGTTTCCCACAATTACCGAGAAACCCGCGCTGTAGAGCCGGCGCTTCACAACAAGACAAGCCACCACAATGAGAAGCCCGTGTATCCTAACAGAGTAGCCCCCTCTCGCTCCAACTAGAGAAAGCCCTTGTGCCCCAATGAAGATCCAGTGCAACCAAAAATAAATTACATAAATAAATCAACTTGCATTAAAAATGCTTTAAAGACTCAGATTAGCTTTGTCCTAACCATAATCGCTGTGATGGGAACTGATGTGCTGGTTATATTTCTCTGTTGCATATTGAAATAAACATAATTATTACAATAAAATTGTTTTCATTAGTAAATGAGGTTAAGTTAATTGCTCAGGGTCTCATAACCAGAAAGAGGCTCACTAACACTTGAGCCTAGGCCATTAGGCTCCATGTGTTCAGCCCTGTCACCCCTCAGGCTGTCACCCCTCAGGCTGTTCCCCCCAACCCCCACAAAGAGGCCAAGTTTGCTGCACACGTTGACGCTGAAGATGGAAGAACTCGGCTCTGTGCAGGTGTGTCGGGGCTGGAGCCTGGCTGAGGTTTGCCCGGCATCCGCCAGCTCTGGGTTAGTTCATACCTCACAAGGCACCGATGGGCCCAGGTGGCCACACTCCCCCAGACACATCTCCCAGCTCCTCGGAGAGCCCAGCATCTGAGTCAGGTTAGCAGCGAGGCAGACCCATCTCCCCTGCTCCACGGCTGGGTCATGAGCCCCCAGCTGCGGGTCCATAGTGACCAACCAGCACGGGACACAAGGCCTGGACCTCAGTCCTGAAATGGGAAGAAGGCTGAGAGTTAGGTCAGCAGAGCGCTGGAGGAAGGGGTCCAGGCAGAATGGCTGGTGGCTGAGCCGGCTGGAACTCGGGTGCGAAGCCCCCTCCAGGGGCCAGGGATGGAGGCCCCCACACCCTGGGGGCTCCTTACCTGCAGACGCCCCTGCCTCCTGGGTGAGTATGTGAGTGCCTGTGTTTAGAGTCAGACTCCCAGGCAGCGAAGGGTGCTCTCAGCTCATCCACTCTCCCGTCCCGCTGCCAGCCTGGTGCCCAAACACACCATCTGCCCCGCTGGGCAGCTCTCTCTCCGCCTGTCGCCCTCACCTCCCCGCCTCCAGGCACGGCACACACCTGTGCTGCCCACACGCTCAGGGCTCAGGCGTGGTTCCCAGAGGCCAGGTGTTCTTTCCGCGATGCCCCCTCGTGGCCGTGACTGTGCCCATTCGAGCACTCAGCTCACTCCTGTGTCTTTTGTTCCAGTTTCTTGCGGACACGGAGGGATCACGCTGTCTTTGTGGACCTCAGCTGTGGGGTCACAGATGGCGAGCCCCCAGAGTCCCGCGGAGTTTCCTAGGACTCACCCCTCTGGGAGCCCAGGCTGCAGGCCCAGGGTGGGGCCTGGAATCACCTGTGGACCTGGAGTTCTGAAGCTGGGGTAGGTGGCCTTCCACAACACAGCCAATCTTTGTTAACATGGAAACCAGGGCCCAGAGAGGTGACCCCACTTGTCCAAGGTCACTCAGTAATGCTGAGACAGGGCCTGTGGCTCTGTGCCTGCCTCTGTCTGGGGGACAAGGAGGGTGGTTCTACCCTCTCCTGCTGTCTGGGGTCCTCTGGGTGCAACCTCTAGGTCAGGGCTTAAAGCACATCCCAAATATGCCAGTGGGGCTTTCCTGGGGCTGCTCCCCGGGTGGGTTCTGGTGGCCCTGATGACTGTACCATGCCCCCTTTCCAGGCTTTGGCAGAGGGTACTTAGTCCTGAAGAGGAATCCATTTCCTTTCCTTCATCCTGCCCTCCCCTGCCCAGGCCCACTGATGCAAGCCTGGGTCTGCCTCAGGGCCTTTGCACTAGCCAGCAATGTCTCCAAAATATGCTTGTACCACATCATCTCATGGTGGGGGCGGATGCTCACCTTTTAGATCTCAGCTCCAGGCCATCTCCTCGAGGGGACTGACAATCCAAACAAGATAGTTAGTTCAGGTCCTGCTTATTGTTCATGGTCTGTGAGCTCCCTGGAGGCAAGGACCCAGCACAGTGCGTGGCCCATGGCGGGTGGGCACTCAGTTCTCAGTGACTGAAGGGGAAAATGAAGCGCACTGGCAGCCAGGCCAACCAGAAGCCCCCCGAGGCTGGGCTGTTGGGGAGAACCTTGGGGTTACAGGTGGAGCAGCGGTGGTAGGAGGGAGCTGAGGCCTTGCCAGCCGGCGGCTCCTCCCTGCCCCCCCCCGCCACCCGGGCCCCCGCACAAGCTCCCACCCTGGGCGGGCTGTGGCCTTGGAGACAGCCATGTCCAGAGGGAGGCGGGAGGGAGCCTGGAGGGTCATCCATCAGCCAGAGACGTGGAGAGCCTGGTAAATGAGGGACACTGTCTGAGGCTCCTCTACCGTCTGCCTGTGCTCTGGCCATCTGGGAGCCCAGGGAGCAGGTGAAGGGGGCTGCTTCAAGCCCAGTTGCTCCTATGGGGACTGGGGACTGGAGACCACCAAGGCAGTGCCAGGGCCACCCTGATTGAGGAGGAAGGACAATGCCCCTCCACTCCCTGTCCCCCAGGCACTTCAGTGTATGATCAAAATTACCTTATATAGCTTTCACCCTATGCTGCAAGGCAGGTCATTATTTCTTCTGACTTATTTTGAATTTCAGTACACAAGAGTGTAGAGGTTGACACAGCCAACCCCCAAACGCACCCATCAAAGTGAACATTTTCATCCTTTTTCTAGAGAGGTTTTTTTTAGCTTTAAAAATCTGAACTGCAACATAGAAAACTGCACAAAATATAGATGCACCGCGTAATGAATAGCCATAAAGCAAACACCAGCATAATCGCCACCATTTCATCACAGAAGTCATGAGGCAGGAAGTTATGACCCCCCCCGCCCCCCGCCCACCCCTGATGGTGTCTCTCATTCCTGGCTTCCTGGCCCCCTATATACTCTGAGTTTTATGACACCAGTGCCTAGGTTTCCCGGTCATTTAAATATATAAATACAATAAAACATTACAGATAAAAATTTCCCTTCCTGATTTGCATCCACCCAGCGAGCAAACATAGTTATGATACATCATTCCAGGCTCTGTTTGATGTTTTTACTATGCATACTTATATTAGAAAAATACTGTTTTATATAGCTTAGAACTTTTCACAAGTGGTATCAATACTGCCTGTATTATTCTGCAACTTGCTTTTCCACTCAACTCTAAATACTTTACCCCAAAATAGCTTTATTGAGGTATAATTTATACGCTATAAAATTCCACTGTTTCTAGCATACGATTTAATGGTTTTGAGTAAATTTACAGTTGTGCAACCAGCCACACAGTCCAATTGTGGAAAATATTTCCATTCCTCCAAAAAAGTCTGAGATGCTTTCTTTTTTTCTCTAAATGTTTTTTGATGCACATTTTAATAACTGCCCTCTATAAAGCTCCTACTATGTGCCACGCCACACTCTGTTACCTATGTTACTCTTTCAACCCTTGCAGAACCTCTGTAGGGCGAGTTCAGAGAGGGTGAGAAGCTGCCCAAGGTCCCTCTGCTAGAAACTGATGGAAGAGGCTGGGGTTCTAGCCGCCTGACCCAAGAGCCTGCAAACAGTCCTGCTCCCCAGGTGCCCTGAATCCCACTGGGATGCCCTGAATCTTTCCTGCTATCAGCTCTGTCGGGCGAACACTTCCCTCTCACAGATGAGACGCTGCAGCTCAGAGGCCCTGAGTGACTCGCTCCGCATCCTTGGCGTGGGGACCTGCACAGCTTGGGGTGCAGATCCAGGTCTCTGTGACTCCCACGTCTCTCCCCTTTTCTGTTCCCCTCTGCTGTTTTTTCATTACAGAAAAGGGCAAAGGGGAGGAAAGGGAGGGGGAGGCTGGGTAGAGATGTCAGAACCATCTCCTAAATTCTTCTAGGCTCATGCATAACCTACAAACACACTGACACAGCCGCACGTGCGCAGAGTGGTACACACAGCAGCACACGCCCATGGGTGCACATCTAGCTGGGTGTACATCCACCCAGGTGCACACCAGGGTCAGTGTTCAAAAGTTCCCTGTGCTCACTGTGCTAAGAATGAAGAGAATGTCAGTGTGTGTGTGTTGGGAGTTGGGGGATTCGGCCTTGCTGAGTCCCTCAGTGGCCCTTCTGCCAGGGTCAGGACCCAGGAAATGCTCCACTGGGGCAGGGCCCCTCCCTGCTGGGGGCGGGGCCTCCATCCTGCTGAGGGCCTTTGCTAAATAAAGTCTCAGCTCCAGGGAAACCGAGCTGTGCGTGATCTCTGGGGACTTCATGGGGCTGTTGGAGCCACAGGGCCAGCCTGACTCCTGTGTTGCCAGGAGCCCAATGTATCATGACTCTGCTCACTGGCCTGGATGCTTCCTGTCCCCAAGGATCATTCCCGTCCCTGGACTCACGTGAACCTACACAGACCCGTGAGGGGTGTGGACGTCCCATTCAAAACACAAGAGCAAACACTGAATGAGTGTGTGCTGTGTGCCAGGCCCAAGGTCTCCATGCTCCACCAGGTGTGCACGGCGACCACTACCATTTCACAGATGGGGAAGCTGAGGCACCGGGGCCTTCTGCAGGATCCGGTAGCTAACAAATCCGGGCTGTGAGTCTGCTCCCCTTGGCACAGGGAAATACCCAGCCCCTGCCCCGTGCTCTAGCATCCAGCCCCTGAGCCTTGGGCCTGCCTGGTGATTTGCAAAAGCTGGTAAGTGATGGGGATTTTTACCCAGATGCAGCCAAATGGGAAAAACAGAGGACAATCTAGCTACTTTTTCACAAAGTTAAATTCCCTTAATTCAAAAAAGATGGGTTTTTTCTTGATCCTTTTTCCTTTCTTTTCTGAAGGGAGAAAAGGATAGCTATGATTTTATATTATTTGGCAAGACATAGATGTGAGCAGTTTAATGCCACTCCCCACATCTGGGGGAGGTTTGGTTTCTGGACCCCCTAAAATTTGGGCCACTTAGGGGTACCCACCACTTGGCTCACCTCAGCCCAGAGCTGGGACTTTTCCTCCTGTATTGGTGTCCTCCAGTTTCATACTTGTATTTACCAAAACAATCCAGTTGAGGAAGTCCTGTCCAGGATGTTTGAAATCTTTATGATCCCAGCTCAAACTCTGGATTGCGTTAACAAAATAGAGGAAAACCTTTTTTCTTCTTTAGTAGTCAAACTTCAAGGCAACTTCAACCTGGGACCTCAGCCAGTTTCTGGGAAGTAAAGGAATCAAAAGCCTCTGAACAGTAAAAAAAAAAAAAAAGTCTTTAGAACAGAGCTTGGTTCAGAGTCCAAGCTTTGGCCTTAATGGAAATGAAGAACAACAGTTTGATAAAGTGTGTTTATCTACCTTCCACCAGCAAACACAGTGCCCCCAGGGGCAGCGGGAAGGAAGTTGGACCGGAGGCCAGGAGGGCTTCTGGGGTCAGGTCTGTTGACAATAACATTTAGGGCTGCTGCTGCTGCTGCATCATTTCAGTCGTGTCCGACTCTGTGCGACCCCATAGACAACAGCCCACCAGGCTCCCGTCCCTGGGACTCTCCAGGCAAGAACACTGGAGTGGGTTGCCATTTCCTTCTCCAATGCATGAAAGTGAAAAGTGAAAGTGAAGTCGCTCAGTCGTGTCCGACCCTCAGCGACCCCATGGACTGCAGCCCACCAGCCTCCTCCATCCATGGGATTCTCCAGGCAAGAGTACTGGAGTGGGGTGCCATTGCCTTCTCTGAACATTTAGGGCAGGGTATGCCAAAGCCTTTGTGTGGATCATAAGAAACTGTGGAAAATTCTGAAAGAGATGGGAATACCTGACCACCTGACCTGCCTCTTGAGAAACCTGTATGTAGATCAGGAAGCAACAGTTAGAACTGGACATGGAACAACAGACTGGTTCCAAATAGGAAAAGGAGTACGTCAAGGCTGTATATTATCACCCTGCTTGTTTAACTTATATGCAGAGTACATCATGAGAAATGCTGGGCTGGAAGAAGCACAAGCTGGAATCAAGATTGCCAGGAGAAATATCAATAACCTCAGATATGCAGATGACACCACCCTTATGGCAGAAAGTGAAGAAGAACTAAAGAGCCTCTTGATGAAACTGAAAGAGGAGAGTGAAAAATTTGACTTAAAGCTCAACATTCAGAAAACTAAGATCATGGCATCCGGTCCCATCACTTCATGGCAAATAGATGGGTAAACAGTGGCTGATTTTATTTTTTCAGGCTCTAGAATCACTGTAGATGGTGACTGTAGCCGTGAAATTAAAAGGTGCTTCCTCCTTGGAAGGAAAGTTATGACCAACCTAGACAGCATATTAAGAAGCAGAGACATTACTTTGTCAACAAAGGTCTGTCTAGTCAAGGCTATGGTTTTTCCAGTAGTCATGTATGAATGTGAAAGTTGGACTATAAAGAAAGCTGAGCACTGAAGAATTGATGCTTTGAACTGTGGTGTTGGAGAAGACTCTTGAGAGTCCCTTCGACTGCAAGGAGATCCAACCAGTCCATCCTAAAGGAGATCAGTCCTGGGTGTTCATTGCAAACACTGATGTTGAAGCTGAAACTCCAATACTTTGACCACTTGATGCGAAGAGTTGACTCATTTGAAAAGACCCTGACGCTAGGAAAGATTGAGGGCAGGAAGAGAAGGGGACGACAGAGGATGAGATGGTTGGATGGCATCACTGACTCAATGGACATGAGTTTGGGTGGACTCTGGGAGTTGGTGATGGACAAGGAGGCCTAGCATGCTGCGGTTCATGGGGTCGCAAAGAGTTGGACACGACTGAGCGACTGAACTGAACTGAACTGAACTCAGCTCAATATACATGGGAGCCATTTAGTGCTGGGGGCCCAGGGATCGCCTCATGTCCACAGCACCCGGAGTAATCAAGCGAAGTTTACAAGATGCTTGCTGACATGTTGATCTGGAAAAAAAAGGGATGCTCCTAAATACACCTCAGAAAGATTTCTAGAAAACTGGCTAAAAGGTGAGGCATACAACCAAAACAAAAAACAGACAAGGAAGAGGATGAACGTCAGTTGTCTGGAAGCTCTGGGGAGAGTGGAGGACACTATAAGGTGAGTGCCTGGGTCAGCTGGGAGGTAAGGGTCAGACGGCATCCCCAACCCCCAGTCCCGGAATTAGCAGTGCTGGGCAGGGGCTGGGGCTTACCTTGGGGAGCTGCCTCCTGGAGGCATGGGCTTGGTACCCCAGATGGTCCCAGGGTGGTGTGTTCAACGGCAGTTCCTGGCCTCCCCTGCCGGAGCTTACATCTGAAGCCTGGAAGCTATTCTGTTTACCCACTGATCACATGGAGTGGGCATATCCAGAGAGAGGAGGGCAAGTCAGGGCATTTACCATCATTATCACGAACAAAGCATCAGTGAAGAGCAAGTGCCAGGTCATAATTGTAATCCTCATTCTTGTTATCACTGGGAGACTGAGTCTCACAGAGGTTAAGTTACTTGTCTAAGGTCACACAGCAGATGCCAGAGCTGGAAAGAGAACCCAGCTCTGCTGACTCCAGGGCCTGGGCTTCATGCCTTTGACTCTTCAGCCAGCTTGTGGCAAGTCCTGGAGCTTCCAGGGAGGACATGCCTGCTCTGGGCCAGCTGTGCTCCTGGCCTGGGATTAACCTCATACTCTTTCTCACCCCCGGGGGGCTGCGTGGATAGCAGCAAGCAGAATGCTTTCATTTCTCTTTCCCCAGACACCAGCTCTGACACCTCCAATTTCTACTGCGATCACACTGTTTTCTGAGTCAAGCAGGGTATAAGGAAAAATCGCTCTGTCCGTGGAATAATTTATCATCTTGTTATTTCCATTAGCTGACTCTGTTTGAGCCTATTCCATGCTGCGCTGTTTGAATTCCCAGTGTGGAAATCCCTGGGCTGGGTGGAAAATACCGCTTTCAGTCCTAGGAGCGGATGAGGGAGGTTCAGGGCACGGAACACAGTGGGGGAGGGGAACTGATAAAATCCAGGGCAGGAAGGAGAGGACATTTTTGTTTCCTCTGATTTCAGAGGAGGCTGTGCAGTACAGTCCCACAGGGCTCTGCTGGGCTGATGGGGAGTGTGGCAAAGGCCTGCTGGACCCACAGCCAGGGGGCCCACGGAAGGGCAAAGCCATTGGCAGGAAGCGGGCCGAGAGGGAGAGGGGGAGTGGTTCCAGAAACCAAGGGGACTTGACACCAGGGCACAGTGTAAGGCTACTTGAGGATGCTGATTGCAGTTTTCAACAAGTTTAGCATCCTCAGGGGACCAGGTAGATGAGCACAGGCTTAAGAACGGGGATTGGGCTTCAAATCCTCATTCTGCCCCTTGCTAGCTGTGTTATCTCATGTAAGTGGCTTAACCTCTCCCAGCCTCAGTTTCCTCATCTTCAAAGAGGGAGGAATGTGTCTGCTTCCCAGTGCTGTGAGAACTAACCGGTGGGGCAGGGTTGAGGGGTGGAAATTATGTGAGGGGCTGAGTCTAGAACCCAGCATGGCCCAAGGGACCCAGATGTTTAAGGGGAAGCAATCCTTCCCACGGAGAAGGCAATGGCACCCCACTCCAGTACTCTTGCCTGGAAAATCCCATGGATGGAGGAGCCTGGTAGGCTACAGTCCATGGGGTCTCGAAGAGTTGGACACGACTGAGCGACTTCACTTTCACTTTGCACTTTCATGCACTGGAGAAGGAAATGGCAACCCACTCCAGTATTCTTGCCTGAAGAATCCCAGGGACAGGAGCCTGGTGGGCTGCCGTCTATGGGGTCGCACAGAGTCGGACACGACTGACGTGACTTAGCAGCAGCAGCAGCAACTCTTCCCAGTGTGGCCAGCACCTTTCCCAGCTTTAGCACTGCAAGTCCTACATCCTGGACTCCCCTGGTGGTTTAGTGAATAAGAATCTGCCTGCCAATGAAGGGGGCACGGGTTCAATCCCTGGTCCGAGAAGATTCCACATGCTGCAGAGCAACTAAGCCTGTGAGTCACAACTACTGGTGAGCCTGTGTGCTAGAGCCTAAGAGCTGCAACCACGAAGCCTGTGTGCCAAACTACTGAGGTCCACATGGCCCAGGGCCTGTGCTCTGCAACAGGAGAAGCTCGTGAACCACAATGAAGAGTAGCCCTCGCTCACCACAACCAGGCAAAGCCTGTGGGCAACAGTGAAGATCCAGCACAACCAAATCCAAATAAGTCATTTTTTAAGTCCTGCACCCTGGGAAACCCCATAGTTGTGGAGACATTGGGATGGGTGGCCACCCTGGTTGTAGTCTCCATGCTCCGCAGATCCAGAAGGGGAGACACCAAAGTCCACTTAGGTGCCCTGGGAAAGGCTGAGGCCTTTGCTCAGGTTTCTGCAAGCCTGGAGTGTTTGCCTCACCTCTGGCTTGGGGATCTTGCTTTGGCCAAGTAGAATCCACGCTGTGGGGTAGTTATCATGTCCATACTAAGATTCTGAACCACAGAGATTCAGATGTGAAATTCAACCCTTTCTTCCTGCAAATCAGTCTCCACAAGGTCTGTGGGTGTGCTGGGTGAGGTGGGAGTGGCTTCTATCACCCCAGAGCAAACAGCACTGCAGGGAACAAGACAGGCCAGTCCTTCTGCTCCCATGGTGGGGCATGTGGCCATGGAGAGGGGCAGTGGTAGCCTCACTCAGAGATCCTCAACCTCACCCCATCTCTCTGGCATCACTCTCTGACCTCTCTCCCTTCTTCTAAATTCCTGTTCATTCCTATCTTTTTTGTGGCTGTGGGTCCTGGTTAGACTATGTTCTCAGGAACGGCCACTATCAGCCTTAAAAAGTATTTTCCTAAGCAAAGACAGTTCCTTCCCCTAATAGCAATGGTAGGGCCAACCATTCAGATCACAGAAGGAGGTTGCACATGGAACTGGGCTGGACGATCAGTGTGGACTGGGAAGGGCTTCAGAGCAGGGAAAGGCTGCAGTGGGGATCTCTTCTTGGCTGTGCAGGGTGCCCACCGGGGATCTGTTCATGGTTCCACAGGGCGTCCCTCCCTGGTTCTTCCAGAGATGGTGCTCCCACCTGTGCTCCAGCCCCTGCAGCAGAGCTGCTCCTGTTGAGGGCGGCCTCCCTCCCAGGTGACACCGTTGAGAGGCTAGCTGGTTCACCCTTCAATAGGGAAACAGGCTCCCGTGGACAAGGCGACCCCGTCTGTACCCACACGCTCTGGAGGGAGCAGGGTCAGGACAGTGAGGACTTGCTACTCCTACCCGCCCTCCCGACCCCCTAGACAGCAGCTGCACTGGGACCTGGAGGCTGGGTGCCCAGGCAGGGTACTCATGGAGACCTCAAAGACTGGGTCCTTAGCAGCCTGGGTTTGTCTCAACATCAGCTCTTCTCCTGGAGCCTAACAGCTGCTTTGAATTGGGTGAGCCCCTAGCAGGGACCCCACAGCTTGTGGAAAGTGTAGTTTCCTGATTTGCTGGCCTTTCCCTAAGGATGGGGAACAGATGGACCCTGGACTTGGGAGCGTTTCTATCCAGCCACCCATCCACCCATCCATCCACCCATCTACCCATTCATCCATCCATTCATCCATCCATCCACCCATCCATCCATCTATCCATCCATTTATGCATCCATCCATTTATCCATCCATCCATCCATCCATCCATCCACCCACCCATCTATTCATCCATCCATTTATCCATCCATCCATCCACCCACCCATCTATTCATCCATCCATTTATCCATCCATCCATCCATCCATCCATCCATTCACCCATCCATCCACCCATTCACCCATCCATCTATCCATGCACCCATCCATCCACCCATTCACCCATCTATCTATCCATGCACCCATCCATCCATCCATCCACCCACCCACCCATCCATCCATCCATCCATCCATCCATTTATCCATCCACCCATCCACCCACCGACCCACCTACCCACCCATCCAACCACCCATCCACCCATCCACCCATCCACCCACCCATCCATCCATCCATCCATCCATTCATCCATCCATCCATCCATCCATTTATCCACCCACCCACCCACCCATCCAGCCATCCATCCATCCATCCATTCATCCACCCACCCATCCATCCATCCATTTATCCATCCATTCATCCACCCATCCACCCATCCATCCATCCATCCACCCATCCATTTATCCACCCATCCCATCCCCCCATCCATCCATCCCCCCATCCATCCAGCCATCCAGCCATCCACCCATCCTCCCTCAGTGGACAGCAGTCCATCCTTCTATCCTCAGTGTCTTTCAATACCCTGGTCCACACATAATAACCATTCAGTTATGTTTCCATCCATCTGCCCAGCACTCCTCCGGTCCACACCCCATCCCTCCAGCCCTCCCTTCCTCTCTCCCTTCCTCCATCCATCCTTCCCTTTGTCCCTCCGCCCCTCCACCCTGTCCACCCACTTATCCACCTCCCCGTTTACCCATCTCTCCACCCCGCAATATTTCTTGACAGCTCACCAGGGACTCAAAGATGAATAAGACATGACCCTGCCTTTAAGGAGCCGGGGGGTGGGGGAGAGGGGAATGGACTCTAGGGAGCCCAGCTCAGCTGGGTTCTGATCAGAGCAGGCCCTGCCTAGGGCGGTATGGGGGTGGGGTGGTGGCGGGGAGGGATAACAAGCCCCAGCTTCTGTTCCCCATTTTCCCCATTAAAGAGCTTGGGCAGAGAGGTGGAGGAGCCGGCAGTGGGAAGGGAGAGGCTTCACTTGTCAGCTGCTCAGCAGGTACAGTCAGATTTAAAATGTCCCCAAAGAGTGTCTGCTGAGAGGTAGGGGGTGAGCACGCTGAATTATTTCCCTGGTAATTGGCACTGAAGCGGCTGCAGACATCCTGCGGTCTGCATCAAAGAGCTCAGAGCCCTGCCTGTCTTTGTGAGGCTGAGGGGGCAGCTTGTCTGGGTCTCCCAGGATCTCTTCCAGCCCCTACCCGCCTCTCCCCTCCCTCTGTCCGATCCCCCTCCCCACTCTCTCCCTGGGTTTCAGCATAAGGCAGCCTGGGGGGTGGGGCTGGGCACTTGCAGGTCAGAGTCCTGGCCGGCTGCTGGGGAAGGGACAGACGAGGACACTAGAGCCTCGAGGCCCTTCTCTGCAGGCGACAGTCTTGCCGGGGGCCCTGCCAATGATGCCTGGCAGGGCCTTTCTCCCCAAATGGCCTGGGCAAGGCCAGTGTCAGGTTTTCCTTTAATCTCGTCCCTCCCATGTGCAGAAGAGCCTCGGCTGGCCCTTGAGACGAACAATTGAACCGACTGGTCACATGTGTTTTGTAAACAGTTGGATCTTTCTGTGTCTGCATGGGGTTGTGTGTGTGTGTGTATGTGTGTGGTGTCTATCTCCCTGGCAAGGGCCGCTCCCAGGGCTTTTCGGGCTTGTGCCCGGGATACCTTTCCCACCACGGGGCCCTCTACCTGGTCTCCTTATGCCGGAGGCTTCTTCTCCCTCCCTGGGGGCAGAGTGCAGGGCCAGGGTGGCCTGGGGTGGAGGGTCCAGACAGGTCGGTTGGTTTCCAATGGCTTCCTTCGTGCTACAGAACCAAATAGAACAGGTCCGAGGGAGCCCCTAGGTTGGCAGTAGGGGTGGGGATGATATGGGCCCCACTCCTGTCCCCTGGGACGTCCCATCTCTGTACCCCCAGGACCTCTGGGGAACACAATTAGAAGACTTGTTGAGTCCAGTTCTCCCGTCTCATACGTGGGCCGGCAGCAAGGCCAGGAGTGTTGGTGTTCGCAGGTCGCCCCTCAGCAGAATGTGAGGATCCTACCTGTCAGGCCTTGACTGTGGATCTGGCCATACTATAGGGTCTGCACCTAGAAACAGCAGCCAGGCCAGCCAGGACCTGCTATAGAATTCGCAGGGCCCAGTGCAAAATGCAAATGCAGGGCTCCCTGTTCAACATTATCGAGAATTTTGAGACAGGGACAGCAGACCGTGAAACTGAACCTGGGGCCCTGGGTGACTGCACAGGTTTTGCATGTGCCCCCGAGACCAGGACTGAGGCCAGTGCGGCTCCAACCATTGAGGAAGCAGCTGAGGCCTTGGGGTGACTGCCGCTCCCCGTGCCACGAGCCGCAGGGGACGGAGAGGCGAGGAGGACAGCAGAGCCTCATGTGCTGCCAGGGGCAGTGCAAGATGGTGCAGCTGCTGTGGAAAACAGTGATGAGTCCTTAAAAATGACATGTAGAATGACTACACAATCCAGCAACCCCGCTTCCGGGAATGCTCCCAAAAGAATGAAAAGCCGGGTCTCGAACAGATCCTTGTGTATCTACAGCATGTATGGCATGTATCTATATGTTCATGGCAGCTTTCCTCACAATAGTCAAAAAGTGGAAATAACCTAACTGTCCATCAACAGGTGAATCAGGTGAATGGATAAGCCACGAGACCTATCTGCCTAGTGGAATATTATTCAACCATGAAATGAGACTAAATTCTGACACAGGCTACCAGATGGATGGATCCAGAAAACATGAAGGGAAATAAACCAGACACAGAAGAACACTGTAAGATTGATGCCATTTACGTGAGGTACCTAGAGTTCAAGTTCATAGAGACAGAAAGTAGAAAGAGGGTGCCAGGGGGTGGGGACGGGAGGAATGGGGAGTTAGCCTGTAACTGGCACAGAATTCTCCTCTGGAATGATGAAAAAGTTTTGGAGATGATGGTGGTGATGACTGTACAACCATGTGAATGTACTTAATTATCACTGAACTGCACACTTAAAAATGATTAACATTCACGTGATGTGTATTTTACCACAATAACGAAGAATAAAAAGAAAAAAGGAAAGAGGGGTGGGTGGTGTGGGAAGACAAGACAGTTGTGGGGGGTTGACAGCTGAGATGAGCTGGGGGCTGTGGAACGGCAGCTCCTGGTCCTGGAGTTCAGGGGTCATGTTCAAGGTGTGGCTCCCATAGCCCCGGGGAGGAGTTGTAGGTCAGTCCAGATAGGCTGGATCTGACTCCAAAAGTGCTGAGAGGCTACTTGGTTGATGGAAGCTCCTGGAAACCCTCTTAGCTAAATGCATGGCCTGAAAAGACAGCTGCCTCATGGAACCTATTTAGGGTGTCCCGATAAGGGAAGACTGAAGAGAGCATGGGGCGTTCTCAACCTCGTTGGGCTGGGGCCACGAGACTGTGTCCAACATGGAGGCAAAAATCTCTGAGCACTGACTGAGCTTTGTTCTCATTTGTTTATTAGCAGGAAAATACCCTAGTGGGACAAGGGGCTGACTTTACCCTATTCATCTAGAAGTTTCTATCTGTGCCTTCCTTTCTCTGCCTGCATCGGGCTCCCTTCCCATCAGAATCCCGACGTGTTCTCACCAACACCCACCCTCACCTCCTACCCCCCCAGCATGGTCTTTGGCATCTGCCTGCCCTGCATTCAAATACAGGTATCTCAATGACCCTGGGCCTCAGTTTCCTCTTCTGCAAAATAGGTGGGTGAGGATCCTTAAAGCTTGCAGCAGGTGCCTGACTCAACAGATGGTGGCCATGACGGTTATTACACAGCAAAATGCTTCGTCTCTCCCGGGCCCTGGCTCAGTGGAATTGAGGGCTCTGTTTGTTGTCAGCAAACAAAGTGGTGTGAGGAGGCGGGGGCAGTGAAGGAAGAAAGGGAGGGCACTGCCTGGGGTATCTCTGGCCGGGCAACTTTCCTCTTTGCTGCCTGCTGCTCCCCAGCACTCAGCACTCAGAACATGCCAGAGACATTTCGCTGGAGAGGCAGAAAAAGAGATTGCAGGCTTCTGGCAACACCAGAAAGTGGGCATTTTCTCGTTTGGGAAAGATGCCAGCCCTCACCCTCTGTGGGTGGAAGTGACTCTCACCTGCTGAGCCAGTGGATGCTCTTTGCTCCAGGGCTAAGGAACAGCTAGGGGCAGGGCCTCTGCCTGGGGCTGGGACATGGCAGCAGGACTCAGTTCCAGGCTTGTCTCCTCCTCCAAAGGGGCTTTGAGTTTTGTCTGCCAACCGGTCATCGTCATCCACTCCCGCTCCCTTGCCTGGGTCGGCCTAGGGGTATCAGTCCAAGGAGACACAGGTAAACGGGTTCTGCTAGATTCATGCGTCTCAAAGTTGGTCTCCCAGCGGGGAGTGTCAGCATCATCTGGACTTAAAAATGCACATTCTCAGCCCCTCCCTGGACCTCTGAGTGAAGCTCTGGGGTGCGGTCCAGGGACCTATGTTCTAACAAGCCCACTGGGTGATTCTGATGCTGCAGGAGGGTGGGGGCTATGTCCCTTTTGTCTACCACTGAACCTCAGCCTCGAACACTGCACTTCACAGCCCAGTAGCTGCCAGTCAATATTAGGTGGATGAACTCTTGTTCCCCAAGGGGAAGAACATGACCATCTGCTGGGCCTCAGGGTCGATGCAAGCACCGAACTTACCTTCTTACATCATCTAAACGACTCCTGAGGCAAGCGCCACATCTGAATCCTATAGGAGTCATGACTAACAGCAGTGGTAGGAGTTTTACATGTGCTTTCAGGGTTTTAAGTTCCACAACAGCCCCATGAAGGAAGTATTATCCCCATTTTACAGATCAGCAAGTAGAGACAGAGCAGTACCCATAATTTCAGGAACTAAGTAGTAGCGCTGGGATTTGAAACCAGTGTTCAAAGTTCATGAACTTTCCACCTACATGTGGCCTCTTTAGGAACTACTTGGGCTATCTGATATTTGGGACAAATCAAGTCACTTCTGCACTCTGTAATTTTTACAGATGGCATAGAACCCCCTCCATCCCTAGCCACAAGAGTCTCATGTCCAAAGGTTAACTTGTGAGTTGGCTGCCTGAAGACTCAGAAAGCAATCCTTTCATTTTTATAAAGAAAGGATTTCTAGGTTCCCAAACAGCCCACAAAGAACCCTTGACTCCTGGCAGCTCCCAGACCCTGGTAGGGGGTTCGGCATCCATGTCTGCCCTAAAGCTGAGCGCTTCTGGGTTAATATGTGATGAAACTTCTTCAGGACCCTATCAGCCCTCTAGGAAACACATTTGGGATTCAGCCTGGAGGCTGCAGGGGTTGGGTCCCTTTCCTGGACTAGGTCTGGTCTGGGCACGGGGTTCTAGTGGGAGCTGAGTGTGGTGGCTTGTGCTACATCAGGTCTGAGGGGTCTAAGGGGGTGTTGGTCCCAGCATGGAGATTCCTGAGAGCTGAGGGGCAGAGGCAACAGGTCCTTACAGACTGGATATTTGTACATAGGGACCTTTGGGGGCTGTATTTTCTCTGCCAAGCAGGTCCTCATCGCCTCCTTATTTACTTACCTGCTATGGCCTTAGGGCTCTCACAATGGGTTTATCCTATTTGATATGTATTTTTCCATTAAAAATTCCATTGTTAGAAATGTAACATCTAAGGGGACCAACATCCCCTTAGACCCCTCAGACCTGATGTAGCACAAGCCACCACACTCAGCTCCTACTAGAACCCCGTGCCCAGACCAGACCCAGTCCAGGAGAGGGACCCGACCCCTGCAGCCTCCATAACACACAATTTAAAAATTATCCTGGGGGACTTCCCTGGTGGTCCAGTGGCTAAGATTCTGTATTCCCAATGGGGAGGGGGGCCGGATTTGATCCTTAGTCAGGGAACCAGATCCCACATGCCACAACTAAGACCTAGCACAGCCAAATAAATATAAATAAAAAAACATTGTCCTGCAAACTTTATAAGGTAGGGCAACAATCCCCTACTCCACTTCCAAGTCCCTCTCTTGGTAACTCTTAGAGCTCTTAGCCATCTCCGCTGGTGTTTACCTTTGTACTGAAATCTGCTGCTGATGCTATTTCTTGATCTTTCAGTTTTGTATATTATATATCATGATACAATCTATCATGATATTATTTTCAGTCTAACACAGGGATGCCTCCTGTCTGTGCATCCTTGTGTGCCTTATCTGCCCTCATGCTCTGGCTGGCACTAGCCCCTGACTGCAGCTATTGCCAGTATCCTGGGGACTCTCTTTGCCCCTCTCCTGTGTCAGCTCCAGTTTCCTGAGGCTCCATATCCTCTTTCCTGGTTTTCTCCCTTGTTTGGTTGGAGCACATCCTGTGGTAGCTGCCTGAGAAAGAATGTATGGGAGGTAAATTAAAAAAAAAAAAAAAAAAGAATCCTCACAAGTCTGAAAATATTTTCATTCTACCGTCATTGAGATTTGGGTGGATATAAATCCAGATTAGAAATCATTTCCTGCCAGAATTCAGAAGATACTTCTTCACTGTGTTCTGGCTTCAAAATGTGATTTGAGAATTTCAAAGCCATTGTAATCCCTGGCTCTTGGTATGTGACCTGTTATTAATCTTTTTTTTTTTTTTTTTCCCCTCTTTGGAAGGTTTTAGAATTTTTTTTTTAGGATTTTTTTACCTGGTGTCCTGAAATTTCATAAGGCTTGCTCTAGGGGGGCTTACCCAGCAGTCCAGTGGTTAAGACTTTGTGTTCCAATGCAGGGGGCACAGGTTCAATCCCTGGTCAGGGAACTAAGATCCCACACACACCATATGGTGCAGCCAAAAAAAGAAAAAGGCTTGCTAGAGTTCCCTAAAGTATTTTTTTTGTCTCTGCACTCCTCGCCACACGCAGGATCTTAGTTCCTCAATCAGAGATTGAACCTGCACCTCCTGTACGGGTAGCATGGTGTCCTAACCACTGGACTTCTAGGGAATTCCCATGTTTCCTACATTTTTTATTCGGAAAGACTTCAGACATATATAAATAACACAAATATAACATATAATGAAATATTATAAATATTACAAACCCACCAATCTATCACTGAGATGAAGGAAACATTACCAGTAAAGTTGAAACCACTCCTTATGCCTCTTCCTCTCAAGATGTATCTTGCAATCTGTTGTTTATCCTTCCTATGCGTTTATTCTTCCACTGCATAAAATATATGTTAATACATAACATTTTTGCATGTTTTAAAATCTCCACATAGATGGTGTCATAGCGTGTTTATTTTTTTCTGCCATCTGTTTCTTTGCTCAGCATTGTTTGTGAGACTCATCTCTACTGAGCGGGGCATGTTTGACTATCTCACAATTTATGGATCTTTTCTTCTGTGGATGGTATTGAGGTTGTTTCCAGTTTTTAGCTAGTAAAAAGGTACTGCTCTAAACATCCCATGGATATCTTTTGGAATTCACAGAGAAGAGTTTTTCTATAGGGCAATGATTCTCAGTTCTGTCAGCACATAGAGTCATCAGGGGAGCTTTACAAAATCCTGATATCAAGGCTGGGCCCGAAATTGATTAGACCAGAATCTCTGGGGGTGTGTCCAGCACGAGTGTGTGTCAAGCTCATCAGGGGACGCCAATGCACTGCCAGTGGTGACCACCACTGCCCTGGACCACCGTTCGGTCTTCCAGCCAGCAGCGTCGGCATCATAACAGAACTTGATAGACAAGCATGCTCAGGTCCTGACCCAGACCTGGTGGGTGAGAATCTGTTTTAGCAAGACTTTGGGTAACTGCCCTGCAGCTGCAGGCCAGGAGCATCTTCATCTACAGGTATTGCCACGCGGCGGCTCACAAGGGTGGCGGCTGGCCACACGGCTGTGGTTTTAAGTCGCTGTGCCCTGCACTTGGCAGGTTCTTTCTCTATGGAAGTTCTTTTCCTTTGGTTCTGGGAAATATTCTTGTATCATTCCTTCCACAATTTTCTCTTTTCTGTTTCTTGGCTTGCAATTCTTATCAGTTGGAATCAGACCTGCATGGATCTGATCTTTTGGTTGTCCAACTGTCTTGGATTTTTCTCCCTATTTTAACATCTCTTTGTTTCAGTGTTTTACTGTCTAGAAGGTTCTCTCCAATATTTCCATTCCTTATAATGCATTTAAAAATTTATGCTATATATATATATTTTTTAATATTCGAGAGCTTTAACACTTCCTTTTAAAAAATGACACTTTCTTCCTGTCTCATGGACAAATACTTTCAGAGGAATGTCCTCTGACCCCTTTCTTCTGTGTATTGGAGTCTCTGTATCTTTGGCTGTTGGTTGTAGTCAATTGCTGGTGCCCCTGGCTGTTGTCACTGCGAGTGCAACACAGGAAAGCTAACAGGTAGCTCCACGCATGTGGGCAGGGCTTGGGACTGCGGGCCCCACAGTAGCACCTGGGTAGAGACTGGGGAATTGTCAATTTCAGGATCTGTCGATCTTTTCTCTTTACTGGGCTTCCCAAAGAGAAATTCAATAATGTCCTGTGTTGGGGGTGGCTGGATGGGGAACAGGCCCAGCTGTTGGCCAAGGAAGGGGGCTGATGGTCTCCTCCATTAACTGTTGCCTCACCCCAGCCTTTGGCTGGGTTTGGGGTTCCCAAGCCAGAATTCTTCTAGCTCAGCCTTGGCCAGCTGTAAACCATCTTCTACCAGGGTCAGAGAAGGGCGGTCACATGCCATCTGGGCTTGGGTCTAACCACGTCTTCCAATCGATACTATTTTCACATCCATCTTGAACTTCCACTTTAGGGATACCTGGTCCCTCCGTGTTCGAAGCATTTGGAGGATTCTGCAGAGCTAACTGGCTTGTTACCTGTTGGCTTTCTCCCTTGTAGACATTTCAGGGGGTGGGAGAAGCTGGCACTAAGCAAGTTTTACTCTTCCATCTTCCAAAGTTTTAGACCTCTCTTACACACTGCCGCCGCCTTTGTTGTTGTTCAGTCGCTTAGTCGTGTCCAACTCTTTGTGACCCCACACTGTAGCACGCCAGGCTTCCCTGTCTTTCACCATATCCTGGGGCACGCTCAAACTCATGTCCATTGAGTCAGTGATGCCATCCAACCATCTCATCCTCTGCCACTCCCTTCTCCTCCTGCCCTCAATCTTTCCCAGCATCAGGGTCTTTTCCAACAAGTTGGCTCTTTGCATCAGGTGGCCAAAGGATTGGCGCTTCAGCATCAGCATCAGCCCTTCCAACGAATATTCAGGGTTGATTTCCTTTAGGACTGACTGGTTTGATCTCTTTGCTGTCCAAGGGACTTTCAAGAGTCTTCTCCAGCACTGCAGTTTGAAAGCATCAATTCTTCAGTGCTCAGTCTTCTTAATGATACAACTCTCGCATCTGTACATGACTACTGGAAAAACCATAGCTTTGACTAAATGGCCTTTTGTCGGCAAAGTGACGTCTCTGCTTTTTAATATGCTGTCTAGGTTTGTGAGAGCTTTCCTTCCAAGGAGTAGGTGTCTTTTAATTTCATGGCTGCAGCCACTGTCCATAGTGATTTTGGAGCCCAAGAAAATAAAATCTGTCACTGCCTCCACTTTTTCCCCTTCTATTTGCCATGAAGAGATAGGACCAGATGCCATGATCTTAGTTTATCGAATGTTGAGTTGTAAGCCAGCCTTTTCACTGTCCTCTTTCATCTTCATCAGGAGGGTCTTTAATTCCTCTTCACTTTCTGCCATTAGAGTGGTATAATCTGCATATCTGAGGTTGTTGATATTTCTCCCAGCAGTCTTGACTCCAGCTTGTGATTCATCCAGCCCGTATTTCACATGATGTACTGCGTATAAGTTAAGTAAACAGGATGACAATATACAGCCTGGACATACTCCTTTCCTGATCTTGAACCAGTCTGTTGTTCCATGTCTGATTCTAACCGTTGCTTTTTGACCTGCATACAGGTTTCTCAGGAGACAGGTAAAGCCATTTTTGTAGTTCATGCCATTTTCATTCCTTTAGGTCATTTTGGTGGGGTTCAAGAGGCAGAGAACATACAAATGTGTTCAGTCCACTGTGTTTAACTACAAGTCCTTGTCCATTTTACAAACATTTCTACACATGTACATATAAGTTAATATAACTCATTTTGATTATTTATACGTATACTTAACTTTTTATCTTTACATCGATGGCTTTGTTTTTCAACATTAGGTTTGTGAGTCCTTCGAACCCACGCAGATCTAGCTTATTCCTTTCACTGCAGCTTAGCAAGTGTTCCAGCAACCACTGTACCACATTTTTTTTCCCATCCGTTTCTCTACTTATGCATTTCAGACACACAAATGATTGTGGTCTTTTGATCAACACACTGGCTCAATGCAAATCTAATCTTTATTGTTTTTATTCTGAAGCATAACTTGTCACAGGGAAACAGGACTTTTTTTTTTTTTAAAACTGTCTGTCAGTAACAAGGGCAAAAGAGCTCATAGTAGGGGGTCTGAGAGCCTGGAGAGGAAGGCCCTTCAAGGCCCAGGCACGGGGCAGGCAGGCAGGATGGGAGCGTGTGGGTACCACACACGCGCGTGGGCACGTTCTCTCTCCTACAGGAAGGGTTTTCCAGAAGCATCGCCTGCACCCTGAATTAAGTGTTTTTCTGCCAAACCGAGCCTACTGAAGAGGAGTGAATTAATGGCTTAGGGAGCTTTGCACCCCAGCAGGGAACTCAGCTGAAGGCTGCTCTTCAGTGAACGAATTCACAGTGTTCCCCAGGACCCTTTCCAGCTCCACCAGCCCCGTGGGAGGGCTTCTGAGAGACCTAACAGAGAGCCAAGTTCAAGAGCAGATCCTGGGCCAGGAGGGAGGTGACTGTATCCATGTCTGAGGGCTGCAGCACGAGGGGAAGTGGGGGTGGACCTCTCCTCCCACCTCCACTGGCCTCCTCTCTGGGGAAGGGTCCTCGGGGAAGGGTCACCCTCAGGCCTGGATGTCTTCCTCCACGAATACAAATATGGAGAAAGCCCCACCTCTGAGACAGCAGTGCACATTGGAAGGCCCCACGGGTGGGTCTGAAGGCCCTTCCAGTACATCCGAGATGACAGCAAACTTAAAACGAACATGGGAGTAGGCTGGGGAGTGGGAAGGGCAATAAATAAAGGTCAAGGTGGAGTGGAGTGGCTGGGGCAGGGGTTGGGGGCTCCCAGGAAAGAAGGGGTGCAGAAAGGCACTGGGCCCGGGGGAGCAGACTCAGCCCCCCAAACACTGGTTTGTTGAGTTAGAGATCACGTCCGACAGGGCTGGCGGCCAAGGGCTCCAGGACTGGTCAGGAAGGAACCGGGAGGGGTCTGGCTCCAGCTCTCTCTCTCCCTCTCTCTCAAGCTCTTCCACTGGAAAGTCTGCCCCGTGCACCAAGCACACCTCTGTCCAGGGCAGGTGGAGGGGACCGTTGGAGGCCACGTCAGCAGCGGGGGCTGGCCCAGGTGTCCCTTTTACCTTTGAGAGAGAGAGAGAAGAAAGGCCACAATAGAGTGAGCAGAAGCAGAGTCCCCAGGGACAGTGTCAACTTTGGGAATGAAACGCAGGGAGGTGGACTCCTTGCTGGAGCGGCCTGCACCTGAAGCAGCCACCCCCTCTGAACTAAGTGGGGGAGTGCTGGGGAAGGCTGGGGCTGAGCCCTGGGCCAGCCCTGCTCTACTGCGCCGAGTCATTGCTGGCAAGTCGCCCACTCCCTGTGCTCCAGTGTGGCCGTCAATACCGGGCTAATCAACACAGGTGATCCTGGGATGCCAGCAGGAGCAAATGGACATGAGAGGGACCTTCCTGGTTGTCCAGTGGTTGAGACTTTGCCTTCCAAAGCAGGAGGTGCAGGTTCGATCCTTGGTTGGGGACCTAAGATCTCACGTGCCTTATGGCCCCCCCGCAAAAAATCAAAATATAAACAACAGAAACAATATTGTAACAAGTTCAATATAAAATGGTCCACATTAAAAAAAAAAACTTAAAAATAAAAATTAAAAAAAATGGATGTCAGAACAGAAAACCTTCCAGGCCAGTCCTGTCCAAGTAAAACTTAAGCCCTGGAACCCTGTCTATGTGCTGGACCACACGGCACATAGATCGTCGAGTGGCCACTGGACATGTCCTGAAGACCTATGCAGGTAGGTACCCCACGTGGAGCCTAGAGCTTACCCTCCCTGCAACCCGGGAGGGACACAACATGGTCCCCACTTTAGTGATAATGCAACTGGGTGCCGAGAGATCAAATATTAGATTGAACCCTATGCAACTGCCAATCTTTAACTATTTTTGACCTACAAAAATACAGTTGCATGTGGTTTGACCTGACGGTTTGCCCAGGTTCCCATGGGTGTGGATGGCAGAGCTGAGGCTAGAGCTCAGGCACGCTGGATTCCAAACTGCCCTCTGTGGGGGACTGCAGGAGGCGAGGGGAATGTCTGCGGCGCCTCCCTCCCTGAGACCTGCCTCCCCATGTCACAGTCTGACTCTCTTTCTCATGCTCATAATGAGGCAGAATGCGGGAAGGGGAGGGGGTGGCGAAGGAAGAGTGGATGAGGGCTCCCACGGGGTTTCCTGGTGGGTGACTCCACCCCACCAGGCTCCCTCAGCCGCCCCCGTGTGCGGCAGGGGCATCAGCTGCTCTGTTGACCACACAGCGTGCGCCTGTGGATCCTCTGGCTGCGGAGGCACTCAGTCCAGCTGGGGCTTCATTCTGGAAGGAGGCCAGGGGCCAATTCTGCATCTGCACGCTTTTCTCCCACTTGAGAGTGAGGACCCCCTTATCTCCCGACTGCATGATGGTCCCAGGCCAGCTGGGGCAGGTGGGAGCTTGGATTCTTGCCCTTGGCTCCCACACCCATCAAATGGGGATAATAAGCCCCCTGACTCCTTGGCCAAGAGAATGAAAATTGCCTTTGGATGTGCAGGGTGGGCCGGGCTCCACAGGTCCCGATTTCACCCCTCTTAGGATCTGGGACTGCTCTGGCCTGGGCTCTGTTTGGGGCAAGCTGATTCAGCTTCTTCAGCTATGTGGTAAGTTTCTGGAGGTCTCAGAAACTGTCCCCCACCACACCTGGCCCAGGCTGGGCATACCCTCTGGTGGACAGTAGGCGTTCTCAGAGTGGAGTTCCTGTGACTCTTACAGGGACGGTGAAATACTTGGAAAGATTACATTTTATAAAACTGAGGATGCTAATAACTGCTGAGAACAGACAGAGATGGTCAGCCTTGAGATCTGGGTTCATTGTGGGCAGGGATGGGTCTGGCTCGCCTGGGTTCCCCCAGCACCTGGCACAGCGCTCAGTGAACGGGGGGAATCGAAAACATCCCCTAGCGCTCTCCAGTGTTGGAGCACAGGTTAGGACGAGGCAGGCTACGTGGAGGGGAGCAGCCCACAGGGGTGGGGGACAGACGGGGAGGAGGTGGGCGGGTTGGAAGGTGGCTTGGTACTCACCGGGGCCCTCTGGGTCCAGCCAGGGTGCGGGGGCCCCCCTGTGGGTCGGCAGAGCCTGTCCCGGTCTCACTGGCCAGGCTGCTCTGGCTCCCCGAGAGGCAGCTGGCTGGGCGGGTGGGCCCCATCTTCAGTGACTCCACACTTCCGCCTGCAAGAAGACCCCGTGACTGGCTCTGGGTTGGGCCCTTTGGGCCTTGAACCGAGACAGGGAGGAACTCAGCATGGACAAGGGAGCTGATCTAAAGTCTCCTCATTTGGAATTGTGACTTGTATCTATGGGACTGTCTTCCAGAGCCTCTCCCCCTGAGAATAGCCACCGCCTTCTCCCCTATTCACATGGTTGCCATGGTCTAGTGGGACCCCCACCCTTTGGCCGCTGCTGACTGGCCCACAATCTTACAAAGACAACTGAATGGGCCCTTGGGTCATTTAGCTAAGGAACAAGTAGTTACCCACATGAAAATGGACAGTGCCCTTGGAGAAGGAGCATGTAGTAGGGGAATTGTGTGTATATCTGTTAATGCAGCAAGAGGGACATTCACTGCTGCCATTAGTAACTAAGGAATCCTCATTCAGACACAGTTGTTAGTCCCCGCCTGCTGAGAGAGCAGAGATGGGGTCTGCAAGATTCCACTCTGTCTTTCTGTCTCCTGGACCCACTTGGTCACAGCTGAGAGTTGGTATGAAGAGAAAGGGTGAAGGCTATGGTGGTGTGGACAGGGACAGAGGTATACAGCCCGCCCTGGAAACTGAGGCTGGCAGGTGAGTTTGCTCCACATTTTCCTAAGAGAGAATCTTCAGCTTAAAGGGGACTAGGAGGTCATCTGGTCCAGGGACAGTTTAAACCCCATGCATCAGCCCTGCCTACTGACATTGATCACTCAGAAAACTCCATGGAGAAGGATTCTAAGTCCCATGTCAGGCTCTTTGGGAGAGAGTATCATGATCAACTAGTAATGTCTGCTATGGGCACAGGAGCAGAAGTAAAAGTATGTGTGCCAGGCATTTGGCATCCCTTATCGAGTGCAGATGGCCACCCCTGCAGGAATGCCTTCCATATCAATTCTGGCAGGAGATCACCCAGCTTTCCATTTCTTTTCAGCTTGGGGAAGTTATTGAAAAGCTTTCTTCTTATGTACTAAAAATCAGCCTCCGGAAACATCTTGCAAATATCCCAGTTCTAACCTCTGGAGTAACTGTGAATGAAGCTGGTCCTATTCCTGGGAAGGCCCTTCATGTGTGTAAAGGAAAATGTGCCCCTGGGCCTTCTCTGCATGTACACCTGAGCCTCCCTTCCATCTGTTCATGGTGGTTTTTTATTTTTGGCTGCTCTGTGCAGCTTGCGGGATCTCAGTTCCCCGACCAGGGATTGAACCCACCACAGTGAAAGCCCAGAATCCTAACCACTAGGCCACCAGGAACTCCCTTTTCCATCTGTTCTTGAGTGGTGCCAACCCTGTAGCTCCCAGTCGTCCCAGCCAAAGGCCCACTTTGCCTCCTGGATCTAGAACTGTTCCACCAACCCCCACCGAGGAGCTGCTGGGAAGCAGAAGCCACAGGAGGAGGAGAGCCACTGCCCTCGGGGCCTGGGAAGCAGCAGTGTGGCTCCCTGCACTTCCTGTCAGCTGAGTCAGTCGCTTACCTGACTCGCCCCAGGGCTTGTTGCCTTTCGGGTCCCTGACCCCAGCGGGCCGGAGTCTGTCATCCAGGCTGGAGGAGCTGAGATCAGAGTCGCTGTCGCTGTCGCTGGAAACCACTGGAAAAGAGACACCAGCACAGGAGGTCACCCCCCACTGGTCACTGCCAGCAGGAGTTTCTGACAGAGGGGACCAGGGCAGGCCTCCTCCTCCTGCCAAGACAAGGTGGCATGGGACCTCTGCCAGTCCTGGTGTTTGGAGCATGGGGCTAGCAGGGGACTCCTTTCTGCCAGGCAGAGAGGTGAGTGCTGGGGCAGCCCATCTCCACATGTCACCCCCTCCCTGGGGCTGGATCAGAAGCCTCTTGCTGGGAGGAGCCCATTATCTGCTTTGGTGCAGGCCCAACTACTCTGAAGCATGCACTTGGCAGTGCTTAAAACCATCCAGTGATGCCCTGCAGGAATAATTCCAGTCCTCGCTGACCTGACAGAGGGCTCCAGGCCCCTGACATTCACTAACTAGTAGAAGCTTCAGAACATCTCTGCAAGATAGGAAACAGCATTGTCCCCATTTCCCAGGCAAGGAAACTGAGGCCCTTGACCACAATGGGATGCTTACTCTGGTGGGCTGGCTCCACAGACTGTGTTTATAACCACTCTGATTCCACTGGGAGAACTGAACTCGGAGCCAGCAGGTCTGGGCTCTCATCCCAGCTCATCCAGCAACTCCCAGTGGGGTCTTGTGAACGCAGAAGGGAGCCAGGCTGGTGGGGCTGGAATCCCGGGAGAGGGTAGGGGAGGGGGAGCTCCCATGGTGAACACCCACTGTGGTAGAAACACTCTTTTCTGGACTAAATGGGACCATATTTGGCTGGTTAGTCAACAGTGGGAGTCATAATACAGGATCTATTCATACATTAAACACTCTATTTTCATTTTAAGCATAGAAATGTACATCTACTTGCCAATCTTTTGATGTAGGGCTTGGGTGCTTCTTCGAGATCAGCCCACATGGTCTTTCATGTCTAAACTGCATCTATATTGCATTGCCTGTGATTCCCAGATTCCATTTCTTTAAACTGAAGCTGAGCTTAAGTGGCTCCAATGGTAAAGAATCTGCCTGTAATGCAGGAGACCCCAGTTCAATCCCTGGGTCAGGACGATCCCCTGGAGAACGGAATGCAATCCACTCCAGTATTCTTGCCTGGAGAATCCCATGGACATGTAGCCTGGCGGGCTACAGTCCATGGGGTTGCAAAGAGTCAGACACGACTGAGCGACTGACACTTTAAAGACACAGCAAAGCAAGAGCCCAAACTCCCACCCTCCTCTACTTCTTTAGCCTCATCCCCCACAACTGCACAACCAGCTCTTCTGCCTGAGGCTTCTCCGGCCCCAGGCCACCTGGAGCTCCTGCCAAACTGTCAGCACCTCCTGCAGGGACTGGCTTTCCTCTCCCCAGAATTCCCTGCCTACCCTTCTCCTCCTGGCTTAGTTTGGGTACCACCTCCTCCAGGAAGCCCTCTATGGTCTCCATCTGGTTGGCTGAACACGCTGTGTATTCTGTTAC
This sequence comes from Bos indicus x Bos taurus, assembly GCF_003369695.1. Classification (NCBI taxonomy): domain Eukaryota; kingdom Metazoa; phylum Chordata; class Mammalia; order Artiodactyla; family Bovidae; genus Bos; species Bos indicus x Bos taurus. Next base: position 23,475,983 of record NC_040094.1, on the reverse strand, counting down.
ACCTGCAGCAACCAAACTTTCTGCTCTAAGCGTTGTGTGTGTGTTTTCCCCCAGCAGACTTGGAGGTTCCTGAAGGCAGGGGCCAAATCACATCATGACTGAGCCTAGCGTGCTTTTCCCACAGACCTGATCCTGGGGGTGGGGCAAGAGGGGTGCTAACGGTTTGTTTCCAGCTTTGCCTTCCTCTGTCTGCTTAAGGATTTTGATCTTTCTGCTGTGTTTCTCTCCTCGCCCTCAAGGCAGAGATCTGCTTTGGCTTTTTGGGCTTTCCAGATCTAGAATCAAAAGGAGATGGAGACTGGAGGGGTTGGGATCCACATGCCCGCCCCATTCGTTATATTTGAGAAATGTAAGTAAAGGTCTGACTTATTTTGCAATTGCTTTTTAGGTCCCAGACTGGGTTTCTTTGATCAAGAATCCACTGAGACCTGATTTTATGGGCATTCGTTTTATAAGTATTTTTTGACTCACGCACTGACTGACTAACCATCAACCCTGTGGGTCCCCAGACAAAGGGAGTGTGAGGGCCAGGAGTGAGCAAGCATCTCTCCTTTGGGGCAGGTGCAAAGGGATCTGGAATATTCTGCCCCCGCCCCCAGCAGGAGGGTGTCCAGCAGCCTGTTAGGCAGTAGGAAGTCCCTGAGGAGAACACAGTGACTGATCTCCACGTTGGTTTTCTCATCTCTCTGGTAGAGATGCTTACTCCAGGACTCTTGCCTGAAAAATCCCACAGATGGAGGAGCCTGGTAAGCTACAGTCTGTGGGGTCGCAAAGAGTCGGACATGACTGAGTGACTTCACCTTCACCTTCATTCCTTCTTCCTGACTTGGAATGTTCTGTCTGCCCCATGCTGGATATGCTGGATCTTTGTAATTCTAGGGTGGAGTGGGAAATATGAGGCTGGGGCAGCAGGGGATAGCGAGACATGACATGGGGCTTCATGATATGGAAATAATACCTGGATCCTTTGGTGCTAATGAGCAGATGCCACAGGGCATGACGTACCAAGAGCTTGAAAGAGACGATGGGAAAGGACATCCCAAGACTCCGGGTTATGGTGGCCAGCCCATTCACCCCATTCCTTCACTCAGCTCCCTGTCCTGCCATCTGTGGTACCTGGTCTCAGTGTTGGGTTGAGAGTGGGCTTAAGTTGCAAGAATACTGCTGAGCTATGTTGCAAGAGCGTGTTTTGCTGGGCGGGGTATGTCTCGTCCAAAGCCCCAACCCTGGAGGTGGGGCTCAGGTAGCATGTTGCCTGGTTTCCATATGGTGCCTATGCCGTGCAAGGTTTAGAAAAAATAAACCTCCCCAAGTGACAGTCAGTGGGCTTGTTCTTTGTCTCCTTTTATAGAACCCCAAGGGCCATAGCCGTGGAAGCGGGGGAACAGCCCTGGATGACAACGAAGCTCACAAAGGTGTCGCAGAGCAGAGAAGCAGCCAGCCGAGGCCGCGTTCCTTTTGAATGCATCTCCCTTGGTTCAAGCATTGCTGTTCATTGTGTCTGGGATTTCAAGCAGGGGGCCAAGCCTCAGCTTAGAGGTCTCTGTGATGCAAACCCAATCCTGTTTCTAATCCACTCTAATAAACCTCACTCGAAAGGAAGAGCCCGAGGAAGTCGGCAGTGTCGACACCTGGCCTTGGCACTTACTGTCACTGGGAAAGAAAGATGCTGAAGAGACAATGTGGAGAACATCCCTGGACGCTGCCCAACGCAAATGCTGTCTACTCCAATTCTCCTCCAGCAGCAAAGGAAGAAGTTTTTCTTCCTCCTCCCCCTCCAAATGTCGCTGTAAAACCCAAACCTTGGTTAATTTGCCATTCGATTGCTGTTGCCACCTTTCTCTCTACACGGCAGCTGCAATTGTAAATCTTCCAGGTCTATTAACAAAGCTTTTAGGCTCATAAATCTTTTGGCCCTTGCTCTTCCATCCTCAAAACACTCTGTGTGTCTGAAGGCTGATTTTTTACCTCTAATTCCCCAAAGGCTGAGTCTAGGATGGCCTGGTTGGTGACAAGTGCTTGTATTCTGCCCACGCTTGATTTTTCAGGTTGAAAATGGGAAAACACCAGGGAGAAGACTGTCTTGATAGCTTCCCCAAGAAGGAGGTGTCACCAAGTGGATTCACTGGAACTCTGCCAGGAGGCAGGGAGGAGGCCCCCTGCTGCAGTGGCCTGGGCCCCTGGACCACTTGCTTGGGGACCTGGCATCCCTGAGATTTTCCCATCATGCAGGGCTGCCCCACTCTGCCTGGCTCTCATCAGCAGCAGCGGACAGCACCAGCGCCAGCCATGCTCACTTCTCTGGGTTTTTTTTTTTTCTCTCTTGGATGGATTTGCAATTTGATTGTCACCATGGAAACTCGAGTTTTGGTACATGAAAGCGGGGGGAAGTCTTCCCTTTTGGAAAGTCTTTTCCAACTGCTGCAAAGAACATGTGTGGCAGCTGCTGGCTTGTGGAGAAACCTTGCCTGCAATGGTCCAGGGGACAGGCAGGATGCTGGCTACGTGACCTCATAGCCCTGCATTAGGATTTAGGGAATCTGTTTCCTGGCTCTGATCTGCCAACCTCTCTCTTTGTGACCCTGGGGGCACCTCTCAGGGCTTCACCACACACAAAACAGGCCGACCTAGACAGCCTAGACACTCTGGGTCTTGAATCCTAGGATTCAACTTCAGATCAGCTTTGTTCCATCAGTGGAGAGATCCCAGTGCCCCTCTCTGGCTGAGAGGCAGGGAGATGTGATTTCTGGGCCACACGACATCCGCCTGCCTGGCACAAGGACAACCAGCAGCCTGTGAGCTTGGGAGGCCCTTGTGAGTTGCTGCTGCTCTGCTTGGAGGCTCCCAAAGCCCCCAGAAATTATGGGAATTAGAGAGGAAGAGATATTTTCAGCAAACATTCTGCCAAGGCAAAGCAGATGGTGGAAAATTTTGCACGCTAAAAACAAAAAAAAACCCAACTTTTATTGTAAAGGAAAGATAAGGCCCCGGGGAATGCAGAGGCATCCCCAATTAGCCTTACCCAGCCCACCAGGCTGGCGCGGCTGCAGAGAAGAGTCAAAAAGATGTCCCCACGGGGACAGGTGATGGCTGTGCCACCCGCAAGTGGGGCCAGGCTCACAGCCCGAAATCCCACCAAGATGCCTCCCACGTCTGGGGCTCCGTTTGGCGGCAGCAGGAGGGAGGTGTGGGGGTGGTGAAGAGGCACTGGCTCTGAGTCAGACAGACTGTGTCCTGGCTCTGCCACTTGCCAGCTGTGTGACTTTGGGCCAGTTCCTTCACCTCTGTGCTTGGCAGGCTCACCTATGAAAGGGGGCAACGATGGATCCTTTCCTGGGTTATTGTGAGCATTAGCAGAAATAACACAGGCCATGTCTGGCATATGGCAGATGCTTGATAAAAAAATAAATAAATATTTATTTGGGGGGCATCCTGAACTCATGGCCCACACCATCTGGCATGGGGATGGCTTCTGGACTCAGCATGTTCGATGCCCAGGCCAGCCTCACGGGGGTGGACTCTCCTTTTCTAGGGGAACTCAGATTTCCAAGTTGTGCTTCATGAGACATTGAAGGCATTGGTACCGTCAGAGTCTGTCTGGAGGCTGAGCTGGATTGGAACTCAGGACTATCTGTGGCTGGAATCTCTACTCTTTCTTCCTCGCTCAGGATGCAGGGCATCCCTTGGTCTGGGCTTATCCCAAGGGCTCTGGGCCCCTGAAGGCAGGCCAGTTCATCCTCAGTCCCTTCAACATGCTTTTTCCCATCAGGCAGGAGCTGCCATGTGGGTGAGAAAAACACCCAGTTCACTCCCAACATCTAGGGTTGAATACTGGCTCTGCTTTGGACACTTCTAGACAAATACCTTAATCTCTCTGAACCTCAACCTTCTCATCTGTCCAATGGAGACGATAACAAACACAGTAAAATAAGATCAAGGAGGACGCAATGCGCTGCGAGTTTAAAAAGCTATTCGAGGGACTTCCCTGGTGGTCCAGTGGCTAAGACGCCTCGCTCCCAGTGCAGGGGGTCTGGGTTCAACCCCTGGTCAGGGAACTAGATCTCATATGCCACAACCAAGAGTTGGCAAGCCGCAACTAAGACCTGGGGCTGCCGTTCAGTCGCTCAGTCGTGCCCGACTCTCTGTGACCCCATGGACAGCAGCACGCCAGGCTTCCCTGCCCTTCACTCTCTCCCGGCGTTTGCTCCAAGATCCCATATGCTGCAACTAACGATTCCAGTCCTGCAATTAAGACCCAGCACAGCCAAATAAATAAATATTGAAAAAAACTATATGAGCCTATAAATATTTTTCAAAATGAGATTCCAATTCGTCCTCTAGGAACCGACCCAAATCGTGCCTGTGTTGGAAAGTTTCTCTCGCCCAAGGACGGAAGACAGCCCCCAACCCTGCTCTCCCTACACGTGCTGGTCCCTCTCACACACTCCCTGGCATCACACTGTGTTTCCTACAGATGCCTGCCTTGACTTGCCCAGTTCTACCAGAAACCCCTTCAGGGCAGGGCCACATCTTAATCGGCATCTGCCTTCTTCCCTCAGCCCCCAGTGCTGGGCCCTGGGCCAAGCGGGCACTCAGTAAATACTTGTTGACTGCTTTCTGAAAAATCCTCCCCAGGAGAGGACATGGCATCTCATGGAGACGGCAGGATGGATGGTGATCAGCGAGGTGGCGGCCAGCCAGCTAGGGCTGGGCGTTCAACCAAGCAGGTGCCTCCCCTTCCCGAAGGACACTTGGGTGGGACAAGCCAGGCGACAGAAGATGTGGCCTCAGCCGGAGCCAGGGACGGACTAATGGAGGGGGGCTGTTGGAGACTGGTTGCCATGGACACGGGATGAGTGGGCTCTGGGGAGGGGAGTGCACTGTTCACGAAAAACCTTTTCTTCTTCCAAACCCGAGACCCAAGGATAAGTTCTCCCTTTGCTTCGGAAACTTCCCCCAGGGCCCTAGAGAGTAGGGATCTGAAAGGAAGAAAGAAAAATAGCCTCAAGCCCAGGGGGCTTGATCTCCTAAGGATGGGCTGAGTGGAGTCAGAGAGCCTCGGAGTCTGCCTCCCTCCCTCCCTCCTGGCCTGGAGTCTGGAGATCCAGATGACCCTCCCTTGCCAGCTGCCTGATCACCCTGGGCCTCATTTCCTCCCCTTTGAGGTGGGGATAGTCGCAGGACCACCACAGAGGGAGGGTGAGGCTGTGGGACCTCCTTCCTTGGCTCCCCTTCTAGGCTGCCCCCGGCACCTTGGCAGGGACGGCCCAGACCAGGCCAGGAATTGAGAGTGGGGAGTGGAGGATTTCTCCTGCTTGTTTATTCATTGCCATTGATTTTAATTAACTCCCTCCTTGGGGCTTGCAGAGAGACAGGAGGCACCGGATAATGAAGAAGTATCCTCCGATCGATAGAGATGTGGTCGCCAGCATTGACATCCTGTGGTCCTGTCCTGGCTGGAGGCGCTCCAGAGAGAAGAGGGAAATGGACAGATGGAAGATAAGAACAGATTCTGCCAGAGAGAACACAATACCACTACTCTGTAGCGGGAGTGGAGAGTGGTCAGGCAAAGAAGTCAGGGAGAGCTTCCTGGAAGAGGTGGAATTGAAAAATGAGTGTGATTTTGGCAGGTAGAGATGCTAGGACTGGGGTGAGCCAGGCATCCCTGACAGAGGACAGGAAAGGCAAAGGCCAGGTGGTGGGCTTCTTTGGGGGCCAGGACAGGCTCAAAAGGAAGGTTCTAGACTCAGGCACTTAGGGGACGAGGGGCTGGTCTGGTTTGGGTGTGCTCTGCAGTATTTCCCTCTGGCAGGTTATTGCTTCTGATTCATGGCAGAGATGCAGCAAAGTGGGTGCGTACCTCCTGCCGGCTCCTCTGCTGGGATGTAAAATGTGCCTCATCCACTCCATGACGTCAGTGCTCTCTCTCTGTCCTTCTTTATGTCTCTGTGTGTCTCTGACTTCCTCTCTTTATGCCTCTCTTGCTGATGGTTTAAAAAAAATCCCTCTCTGCCTTTGCCTCTCTCGTCTTTCCCTCTCTTGCGGGTCTTTGTGTCCCCACGGTTCTAAGTCTCCCTGCGTTGGTCTCTTGGTCCCTCTTCCCATTTTGTTGGTTTCTCTCACTCTCCCTCTCTGCCCACCTGTCTCTGGGTCTCTGTCGGGCACATGCCCTCAGAGTCTGGCCTCAGGGTGCGTCCCTCAGGTTCCCTCATCCTAGAATCTCAGCCCCTGAGAGCCCCATGGCATCTGATCTCATCCTGGGTGTGGGAAGGGCTGTCAGCTTTGCCCAGACTCCATGTGGACCCCAGGGGCAACTGAGGCAGGGGTAGTCCAGCCCCTCTTTCCTGTATGGAGATCACTGGGCAGACAGACACTCTCTGCTTCTGCTGCCGAGGCTGGACTAGTGAGTAGAAATCCACCAGCCCCCCGTGATGGACAGGAGGTCCAGGGAGAGGGTGGCGGAGCCAAGTGCACCCAGCCCTGTTATCTCCAAGGGCTTTATTGGAGTCAGATGAGGCAGGCGGGCCCAGATTTATTCTCTTCACCCAGGTCCCCAAAGGCCAAGAAAACTAGAGTAGAATTAAGTTGTAGGTTCACACGGCAAGACAGGTGAGCAGCTGGAGAGGGGAGCGCTGTACTGCACTTGGCAGGAGTTCTGTGGTCATCCAGGGCTTCCCAGGTGGCTCAGCGGTAAAGAATCTGCCTGCCAAGCAGGACACGTGGGTTCGATCTCTGGGTTGGGAAAATCCCTGGAGAAAGAAATGGCAATGCACTCCAGTATTCTTGCCTGGAGAATCCTATGGACAGAGGAGCCTGGTGGGCTACAGTCCATGGATTCGCAAAAGAGTCGGGCACGACTTAGTGACTATTATACAATAGCAGCAGCAGCTGCTGAGGACATCTGCTTAGCTAGAGCCAGGCTGCCTGGGGTGGGGCTGGGCCCTGCTCTCCCAATTCAGCTCAGATGGGGATTGTGGGGTGGGGAGGCGGCAAGGAATCCCAAGGCCTCACCTTGCAGCTGGAGTCATCTGATCAGCTGAGGCTGTCATCGGGTTCGGACAAATTAGAAACGACACCCATGCCCCTGTCCTCTGTGGTGTGGCTAATGAGCGCCTCCTGCTCTTGGGAAATCAAGCCCCCAGCCAGTGAGGACACCCAGGACAGGCCAGAGGGCTGCAGAGGCCGGGGCGGGGCGCAGCAGTGGGAACAATGGTGGCTCCTGGCTGCTCAGGGCTCCTGTTCTGGGAGTGGCCCCTGCACCGAGCTAGTGTTTGGCTTCACCGAGGACTCTGAAGGTCAAAACAAATTAGTAACACATAGGCTTATCTTTCAAAACACAGCCACGTAAGATGAGGCTAGGGCCTCTGTTTCCCTGAGACTTAGGAAAAGGGCAGTTTCCTGAACACCGTGGGGATTTCTTATTCTGCCCATGCCAAGGTTACAAGGCAAATTATCTGACCCCTCCAAGCCTTGGTTTCCTCTTCTATGAAATGGGACAACAGTAGTACCTCCAGTACAGGTATTTGGGGGGTGGAGTGTTGATCACACGAATACACAAAACCCAGCATGGGCTGCAGTCCACGGCAGCTGAGGCCTGAGACCTGCTTCTTTCGCCCATAGGCCCGCGGTGCCCAGGCCCCCATCTGAGCCTGGAGGAACCGCGGCCGCCCAGAGCGCCGACTGTCCGTGTCTGCCCCAGCAAGTTCCTCAGCGGGCTCAGGAGACTGAGCACCACTCCCTGCTTCTCCTGTCCCCGATGGCATGGATGGTATTCCTGTCCCCAAACGCCTAGTGGGAGCCACACACAGGACTGTCCAGCCAGGCCTTTTTAATTTATTTTCTGGACCCAAACCACAGACCTACACCACGAAGACCTGGGTCAGTGGGGCCGGGCTGGACACACAGCGCCCTTCTCAGATTATGCAAAGGCAGCCTCTCTCTCCTCTCCTCTCTGAACAGCTCTCTCTAGCTTGTATCTGGTGGTTTTTATTATCTTCATACATGAAAAAATCCCAGGCACTTCCAACTCCCCAGGATGCTAGAACCCATGCAGGGTGTAAAATGAAGGAGACAGGGAAGGTGATGATGAAGCAGGAGAGACGATGCTGGGCACAGGACCGCGAGGGAAGTTCACAGGCCCTTAGCGACTGTTTACCAGGAGCGCGGGGAGGGAGGGGGTGCTGGGCGAGTGTGCTGGGATTTCACGGGCCGCACATAGCAGGACTGTGTGTGTGGGCACACACGTGTGTGTGTGTGTGAGTTTGTGTGGCTATTGCTGAGATGGGGCTGGTCCTTCTGGTAGAGACAGCTTAAATATATAGTCTGAGAGCTGGTATACCACCTGCCGGAAATCTCTGCACAGAGTCTCATCCCCCTGGATTTAGGACAGTGACATAGGAAAGCTGGAAGAGCACAGACTCTCTGTCCCGGCCCCCCTCGCCCCATCCTACTCATAGGGAAACCAAGGCCCAGGGAGGAAGAAGGACTTCCAAAAAAGTAAAGTTTTCTGACCCAGGGGCCCCATTAAGACAGAGGAGCTCGGGACTTCCCTGGTGGTCCAGTGGTTAAGACTCTGTGCTCTCAACGCAGGGGGCCCGGTTTGGATCCTTGGTTGGGGAACTAGATTCCATGTGCTGGAATGAAGGTTTCTCATGTTTCAAGGAAGATCGGAGATCCCATGTGCCACAACTAAGACGAGATGCAGCCAAATTAAACAACACGATCCCTGAGTCTGGAGATCCCCTGGAGAAGGGAATGGCAACCCACTCCAGTATTCTTGCCTGGAAAATCCCATGGACAGAGAAGCCTGGTGGGCTACAGTCCAAGGGGTTGAAAAGGAGTCAGATATGACTCCCTCACCCCTCCCCTCACAAAAACCACAGGGGCTCTGCAAGGCCTGACCTCTGAAGTTCTTATTGACTTGGCCCTGGGGGCGACGGTGGTGGGTCACCTCCACAGAAAGCACAGAACCACTGTGGGCAGGATTTGTGGAGTCCGATCAGAAGGAGGGACCCACAGACATGGTCTGGTCAGGCTCCTGCCTTCCTCTGGTCAGGTGAAGGGGCGGTGAGTGAGGCGGGCTGGATGTGAGAACTCTCTACTTCTACGGAGGTGTGTGCCTGCCTTTTTTGGCAACAGGTCTAACTTCTAGTCTCTCGCTTTCACAGGAATGTAGAAACAAGAACGATTTCACTTTCTTCGGATTAGCCCACCAAGGGCGATGATCAAAGAGCATGAGAGATGGACTTCCCTGGTGGCACAGTGGATAAGAAGCTGCCTGCCAATGCAGGGGACACAGGTTCGATTCCTGGTCCGGGAAGATCCCACATGCTGCGGAGCAACTAAGTCTGTGCACCACAACTACTGAGCCTGTGCTCTAGAGCCCGAGAGCCGTAACCACTAAGCCCGTGTGCCACGACTCCTGAAGCCCGCCCGCCCGCCTGCCCTAGAACCAGCAAGCCACAACTCCTGAGCCTGCATGCCTAGGGCCTGTGCTCTGAAGCAAGAGGAGCCACCACAATGAGAAGCCCACGTCCTGCTTTCTCTAATTAGAAAACCCATATGCAGCAACGAAGACCCAGTGCAGCAATTAAAAAACAAAATAACAGTACCAAATATCTTAAAAAAAAAAAAAAAAGCATGAGAGACAGTAGGGAGGGGTGGCGACTGGGGCAAACCAGAGACTGCAGGGTCTGTGTGAAGGGGGAAACTGCCACTTAGCCTGTCCAACTTATCCAGGGAGGGGCAGTGTGGCCAGACCTTCTGATTTTCAAAAAAGAAGCCAGAACTCTATATTCTTTTCATGAGAATTCTCTACCTTTTAAAAAATGTTGTCAATGAATTTAAAGCAGTGAGTCAGGGGGAGTCACTGTTCCACCAGTTTGCGACCTACAATACCAGCAAATGTCCAAGCCGCCCAGGACAGACGGCACCTCGCCTCCAAGCACAGAAGCTCTGCCTGCTTCTCTGAGCCTCGGCCAGCCTGCCTCCCCCACCCCCCTGCACACAACACGCGTTCCCAGCTGCTCTGAAGGCTGCAGGGAGTCCATGCACCATGTCCAGGCTGATGTGACAGAAACAGCAAGTCCTGAATCTGCTGGGGAAACACTGGGGATGATTAGGGGGTGGGGAGAGGGCAGCAAAGCACCCCCAAGGAGCTTCCAAAATGCGAATTTCTCAGGAACAGAGAAAGAAGGAAGGCAGCATAGCAACAACTGGCTCTGGGCAGTGAGCAATCCTGTCTGAAAATAAAACAGTTTACAATCCACAACCGTGGCTCATTAAGAATGAATGGGTCTACCGGTATAAATAGCACGCTGCGTTAAGAAGTCAGGAAACAGCATATGCGTTTGATGGAAAAACGGCTGCCGCGAAACTGTTTATTAGCTCAGCCGGCTACAGCTCTGTGTTAATGAGACAGAGGTCTCAAGTTCAAAGCTGAGTGAGTGGCTGCCTCGATCTTGGGCCATAAAATGTGTCTCCATTCCCCCAGTCCGGGTCACAACATGGGGGTCTAGCTCTGAATACATAGTAACAAGCCTACAGTAAGCTTCTCCTAGTGTCTGAGCTGTAGTATCCCTAGTGAAATATCCAGCCTCTGTTTGAATGCTCCCAGTAACAAGGAGCTCACTATCCTGTAAGATACAAAACACCCAATTCTGTGGTTCAATGGCCATTGAGCAACGGAGACTCATTTCCCCTTGCTCTGTTCCAGCTCTGCTTGTGGGGAAAACAGCCTCAAATTGGGCCTCACTGGCCACACCATCTATAACATCTGACAGGATACAGGCTAGATGCATAAACAGCAGCCTGAGCAGAAGGGAGCTGGGCCAGTCACATCCTCCCGCAGTGTGGACACGGGGCCCTGAGAGTGGGAGCAGAGGCTGAGACTGCAGGGTGTGTAAACTTGCAGTCGTGTCCAACTGCTGGGCGAGCAGAGGCTGGGGAATGGAGCGGATCTCAGTGTTCCCTGAGAAGCAGAGGCAGCTGCTACTCTGAGCTCTAGCACCACAGGCCTGGAAAGACCTTCCTGTCCACCCCTGCTTCTGGAAGACCTTCCTCAGCAGCCTGCCAGCAACCCCTGAGTTGAGCTTTCCTTTGTTGTCTCTGTTCTCAACAGCCCAAAACCCTCGAACCAAGTCCAGGAGCGGAAAGCCAGTGCGTGTGGCAGGAGCGTGGGCTGGGACTTAGGAGCCTGGAGCCCATGTGACCTTGGGCAGATGTCCCCCTCCTCATCCATCACTCAGAGTCAATTTCATGTCCATAACTGCCCCATAGGCTGTTCTGAGCATCAGAGGAGATAATGGCCGTGAGTCAAGGAGCCCTGGCTGAGGCCAACACAGCACCCATGACTCGGCTTCTCCAGGGGAACAGGAGATGCTGGTGAGAGGGCGGAAAGATTGGCTAAAGGGTCATTCCGGAAGGGTGGCCCCAGGCAAAACATTTGTGGTTGAGCTGAATCAGACCACTCAACCCAAACAACCCCAAAGCTTGCTTTCTCTAGACGGCAAACACAGAACACAGTTTAGAATTCTAAAAAAATTTGTTTAAAATCTAGCAAACCAAAGAAGTGATAAGGAAACTCTGATTTTTCTTAAAACTACCCAACTGGAACAAATCTGAAGCTCAATGTACTTTCCCAGAACAGACCTTGAAGGGAACGCATGTGTCATTCTGTTCAATTCCATCCAGGAAGGCTGTGCTCTGCTCAGGGGAATGATGAGCGAGTGGGAGGGCTCTTGCAGAGGGTCCTGGGAGGCATTGTGACCCAGGCCTCAGCAGAGAGGGGAAAGAGAGTTTGCCTCGTGGCCACTGGGAGCTCAGGCACCTGTCGGCTCACCTGGGGCTTTTGGGGGTTTAGGGAGGCGGGCAGAGTGGAAAGGCCACCCTGATCTGGCCAGGCCACAGGGGAGTGATGAAAGCTTTAGGTGATGGGGCCCTGGCCCCAGGAGAGGTGAACACAGCAGAATCTCACTGATCCAGGGGTTGGCTAGGGCCTCAGCTCTCCAACCCCCATCTTGGAAAAGCACACACATCCAAAAAAACCCTCAGAGCAAGCACTGTATGGACTGGAGACTTGGCTTCCCTGGTGTTTCAGAGGGTAAAGATTCTGCCTCCAAAGCGAAAGACTTGGGTTCCTGGGTTGGGAAGATCCCCTGGAGGAGGGCATAGCAACCCACTCCGGTATTCTTGCCTGGAGAATCCCATGGACAGAGGAGCCTGGCGGGCTACAGTCCATAGGGTCTCAAAGAGTCAGACATGACTGAGTGACGAACACTTACTTACGTGGGGCATCAGCTCCATCCCCACCCCATCTCAGGTGTCCAGTAACTGCTGGGAAAGGTGGGCAGAGCAACCGCAGAGCAGACCCAGGGCAGTGCTGTCTCCCAGTCATACACTGGGAGATGAAGACAAGCCCCATCACATTAAGTATTCTCAGCACTGGAGGTAGAGACGTGCAAAATCCTATCTGAGAAAAACTGCCACACTTAATGACTTCGGTCAGATCAATTCAGCTCTCCATCAATAGGGAATCAGGCTCCTCTAGCACAAGTACCAGCCTGCTTCTATTATGATGCAAGGTTGCAGAAGCAAAAAGCTTAATTTTCTAGCCTCTTCTTTTTTCCTTTTCTTTATAGTGATGGCTGGAACTGTAGCAACCATCTTGTGACCATGAGGGAAAGAGCAAGAATTACAAAGACATCTGTCCTGACATAACTGAGCTGCTGAACCAAAGCCTCAGCTGCTTCCTCTGAGCTTTCCCGTATACAAGAAAAAAAAAGAAAGTAATCCCTTATTTCCCAAATATGCCAGATTAATATCCCCATTCCCAGCAACTATCTTTCCATACATTGCCCAAAAGTGAGAATCCAGTTGAAAGGAAAGAAGCCTTCAAAAGATGTGGCCCAACTCTAAAGGGATTAAGACCCAAGAGCGCACAGTACCATTTCTACCATTTACATATTATATTTCACAGAGGAACAAAGGGATCTGGGATGCACAAAAACTGACTATATTTTATTGCTGCCATAAACTTGGAGCAATGACCTGCCAAGGGAAAGTAGCATGGTGCCCACACCCAACCTGGATGGATCGGGTGGGAGGGTGGAGCCCTGCCCCCAGAGACAGCCAGGTCAGACCCAGGGCCAGTCACAGGGGAACTCAGGTCACACTGTTTCCCATCCCATCCTGGAGAAAGGGTGAATGTCCTGCTATCAGTAAGCTTGTATGGGGCTCGCCAAGGGGTTCTGCAGGCAAGTCCTTGACCAAAATCAACACCCAGTGTCGGGGGGAGGGAGGGCGTAGTAACCCAGGGAGTCAGCCCACCTGTCCTGAGGCACCAGCGCTCTACCAGCTCTGAGTTTAACGCAGAGGAAAGAAACATTTCATATCTTTCTCTGACACATCCTTTGTGTTATTTTTAACATTTAGACCTTTAATCTGTCTGCAGTGTGTTTCTGGGTACACACAGAATGGGATGGGAATCTAATTATGCTCGCCCTGCTTGTTAAATAAACCAGTTATTTTCCCACTGAAATGAAAAGCTACCTATCTTCAGCTTCCATACATCCTTAGCTCTGTTATTTTTCTATTCTGATCCACTTATCTATATAAAATAGATATTCTATTTATTCTGGTAACAATACCACACCGTTTCTCTTGATTATAGTAATCTACCTTTTGGTTATAGTAACGCTTTAAAAAATTGAAGTATAGCTGACTTACAATGTTTCTGGTATACAGCAAAGTGATTATATATACTTTTTCAGATTCTTTTCCATTATAGGGTGTTACAAGTGTGCTATACAGTAGGTCCTTGTTTATCTATTTATCTTGAAGGACTGGGCCCAGGTGGCAGACGAACACCAGTGCCAACCCAGTCCCACCTCTTGCTTCTCTCGCAAGCCTTGTGATTGTCCAAGGAGCTTATTTTATTTTCAGTAGCTCCCAGTGTTTGAGAGTGTGCCAAGACCTGTTAGTGCTCCAATGGAGAGGATCAGTGAGCACCTAGATTCCGGCTGATTGGAAGGCAGACCCGCAGGCAGCAGCTTTTAGTATGCAAATAAGTCCCGAGGGATTGCCAGCAAAAGGTCCTGCCGGCCACCAGAGCCACGGGGTGGAGGCGGTGGGGGAGGTGCCTGCTGGCTTTAGTAAGGCAGACAGAGCACAGGAAGTGTCAAGTGGACCTTGGAGACGGCAGTTGGCCGGAAAAGGAGCTAAGAGCTAGCAGTGTGTATCTGTTAAACCCAAATCCCCAAATTATCCCTCCCCACCTTTTCCCCTTTGGTAAGCATACGTTTGTTTTTTATGTCTGAGAGTCCATTTCTGTTTTGTAAATAAGTTTACTTGTACCGGTTTTTGGATTTTACATATAAGTGATGTTGTAAGATATTTGGCTTCATTTAGAACGATAATCTCTGTCTATCCATATTGCTGCAAAGTCTTTAAGGTTTGGCAATATTCCACTCTATGGCCTTCGATAAGATTCCGTAATTTTCTCTATGTTTGAGCTATAGTCTTTAAAAATTTGTTTCTTGACATTTTACAATTTTTGTTGCAATTATGAGTGGATTTTTCCATTTCTACTTCTAATAAGTATGGTTTAAATTTGTTGATTTTTTACAGCAAATAGTTCACACCAACACGTGCGCAATAGTTCGGTGTAAACTATTGATTTACTTTCTGTCCTGTCACTTTCCACTCGTCTTATTAATGCCAGTGGGTTGTTTTTGTAGATTATCTTGGTTTTCTTATATACAGTCACATCATCTACAAATAATATAATTTTTTCTCTTTTTTGGCCGCACCCTGTAGCTTGCAGGATCTTAGTTCCCCAACCAGGATGGAACCCACGCCCCCTGCAGTGGAACTGAGGAGTCCTAACCAGGGAATTCCCGAGAATTTTTTCTTTTCCAATAGTAACAAGTAATTTTATTTTCTTGCCTTATTACTTTAGTTAAATACTACAAAATACTGTTGAATGATGGTGATGATGGAGGTATTTTTGACTCGTTCTTTGATAGAACATGGCTTCAGAGCTTTATCAGTTAATTTGATACTTGGTGCTACATTTCTGCTTTTTGGGTAGTTTTTGTCATATTTAAGTATATCTTTGTATTCTCACATTATTTAAACTTTTTATTTAGCAATTTTTTTAACCTTAGAGAGAAAGATGTTTAAAAAATAAGCTAGAAAACCTATGAGCCACACACACACACACAAAGACATACTTGACTTCACAAAAATGAAAAGAAATTGGTTTTAAATGGTAAAATACAATATATGTGGAATCCAGAAAAATGGTACTGATGAACCTATTTGTAGGACAGCAATTGAGACGCCGACGGAGAGAGCAAAGCTGTGGACTCAGCAGAGGAAGGAGAGGGTGGGGGGAATCGAGACAGTAGCATAGAAACTCTACACTACCAAATAGGAAGACAGTGGGCGGGGATTCACTGCAGGAAGGGAGCCCCACCCAGGACTCTGCGACAGCCTAGGGGGGTGCGATGGGCTGGGAGGTGGGAGGAGACACGGCTGATTCGATTCACTATTCGAGGAAGGGAGCTCCACCCAGGACTCTGTGACAGCCTAGAGGGGTGCGATGGGCTGGGAGGTGGGGGGGACGCTGAAGAGGGAGGGGACAGGGCTGCTTCAGGTCAGTGTAAGGCAGGAACATTCTAAAGCAACTATCCTCCAACTAAAAATAAATTAAAAAAAAAAGAATGAAAAAAATGGCAAAATACTATAAGTAAAGACTAAAGTCAAACAAAATGTAAAGTCAAGGAGAAAAATATTTGCAACTCATTTAATATCCCTAAGGAATATCTATTAATACAAATCAGTAAGAGGAAATAAACAATAAAAAATGAGCAATGAGTTTAAATAGCCCATTAAAAAAAAGGAAGCTTAAATATCAATAAATTATAAAGATATGAAGAAATAGTCAAATGTAGAAATTTTAAAAATGCAATATCATTTTTCATCTAGTATATTGGTCAAAATGATAAACACCAGTAATATTTATGGCAGGCAAGGATGTAGATATAAATGAGCACAAAAGGCTATCATTTTCAGAATATAGTCTGGTAATGTCTATTGAAAATTAAAACACACAATTTGTTTTGGGATACCTGCCCCATGGAAATAGAACCATCATATACACATAAGGACGTTTCAGTATTGCTCACAGAGGCAAAAAGCCAGAAATCATCTGAATGCCCATCAATAGGTGAATAATTAAATCACAATATATAATATGATAGGATTTTATTCAGCCATTAAAAAGGATACAGTAAAATCTATATCTATTGACCTGGAGGGATGCCCATGATATTCTTTTAAGTGAGAAAAAAAACCAGCTTGCAGAGTTATGGGTAAGAACCTATTTTTGTTGTTAAAAACAAAACAAAAAATAACCCTATAGCAAGTATATGCTGGTAGGGACAGGGAGAAAGGGGTTTGGAGATGATGGCAGGCAGAACAGATTTTAATTTTTCATCGACTTTTGAATTGTTTACACTTGTTAAAAATATATCAGGTCTGCTCATGTATTTAAAAATTAACAAAGAAAATTTGAAGGAGGAAGAAAAGGAAGCTGCCTCAGAAACATCAATACATTTCACTTGATTGCTCTGTGGATTGCAAAGTTCATGGCTTCTATCGATTCCCCTTTCTCCTCCAAGTGAAGTGCACTGGGGTCGGGGAGACATAAGTGCACCAGTCCCAAAGCAGAGAGACAGACAGACAGAGGGAAGAGAGTGTTAGGGAGGGAGGGTCAGAGAGAGGGAGCTGGTGTCACCTCCACATCAGGGAGCAGGGACTGGGGCGGGAGGGGATGCTGTCTTTGGGGACCCCAGACACAAGAGCCCCGGAAGAGGGCTGCCTCAGGTGGCCAAGGTGGTTTTCACTGCCTCCAAGTGTCTCCAAAGAATTGATGCTTTCAAACTGTGGTGCTGGAGAAGACTCTTGAGAGTCCCTTAGATAGCAAGGAGATCAAACTAGTCAATCCTAAAGGAAAGCAACCCCGAATATTCATTGGAAGGACTGTTACTGAAGCTGAAGCTCCAGTACTTTGGCCATTTGATGGGAAGAGCCAAAGACCCTGATGCTGGGAAAGTTTGAGGGCAAAAGGAGAAGGGATCGACAGAGGATGAGACAGTTGGATGGACTCAATGGACATGAACCTGAGCATACTCTGGGAGATGGTGAAGGGCAGGGAAGCCTGGGTGCTACGAAGGCCAGGCTTAGCAGACAGGCTCCAATCTGGACCACAGACTGCAGCTCTGGCCCTAGCCCGCTGCCTGGCACCCAGCATCACTGACGATGGGGCTGCAGGTGGCCGCTTTCCTATACCCTTACGGTCTGGGAGCCTGGG
This sequence comes from Bos indicus x Bos taurus, assembly GCF_003369695.1. NCBI lineage: Eukaryota > Metazoa > Chordata > Mammalia > Artiodactyla > Bovidae > Bos > Bos indicus x Bos taurus. The sequence continues at coordinate 23,458,609 of NC_040094.1, read as the reverse complement.
GGGTTTCTTACCTGGTCTGCGGAGGGAGACCAAGTTCATACTGGAGTAGAGGGGTGACCTCCACGTTGCCTGGCCTGGCTTTGCTGCAAACTCAGTTAATAAGGGATGCCAGATCCAAGTGTGTGGGCTGCTGGCCTCCTCGCCCACATAATTAAAAGGCCATCTGTGTGTCTGTGTGGCTGAGGAGAAGACAAGAGAAGGTCTTGCCCTTCCCCAGGGATGTGTGTGTTTGTGTGTGTGTGCACATGTGCATGTATGTGCCACACCAGGGCTGGAGCAGACAGGGCAGAGAGTCCCCTTTGGGGCAAGGTCTCAGGGCCTCTCCTCCTCAATCTAGCGGAAGCAACATTCCAGGCCTGCACTCTCCACAGCCATGTCTCTTTTCTTGGTCATACAGACACACCCGCCTGGGCTGGGGCAGGAGAAAGCCCCAGCGCTGAGGGTGGAAAAGGAACTCCTCTCTGCCTGCCCACTGTCCCCTGCCTGCCCAGGCCCCACCTGCACTCGCCGTGGTCCCCATCAGGACTCATCTGTGGCAGCAGTGGGCAGTGATGGCAGGGAAGGCCAACTCACGGGAATTAAAAATGCAAACAGAGTCCAGGAGAATTAGCCAGGAGGGCAGGCTGCAAAAAAACCAAGTGATACTAATAAAAAAATGTCTGGAGAACAGAGGCTGAGCTGTTAATGCTGATTATGTCTGGAAAGGCTGACCTCCAGGGGATTTTTACCTTGTGAATTATACTATTTGACAACTCTCAAAATTGTATAATAAACATGCCTTACTTTTGTAACAAGACAATCAAAGTCCAAACGACATGAAGACAAATGCCACGTCATAATTCAAAGACAGAGATGTTCGAGAGCCACTCAAAAGCAGCTGCCATGTCCACTAACTTGGGTCCATCGCCCCCCAAGGTCAGGATAATCCCTCATCCCTCTGGTTACCGTGTCTCCTGTAGGACCTCAGACCCTGAGTCTTGGGCTAGAACTCGGGCACCTCCAGGCACAAGGAGCCAGAGCCCAAAGGGCAGGACCTCACCTTTCCTTCCCAACTTTGCCACACCCAACTGAGACAATCCCTCCCCTTCTCTGGGCCTCGGCTACTCATCTATAAAATAGGGCTACAAAATAGCTGCCCTGTCCACTTCTGGAACCTGTTGTGAGACCAGGAGCTTTGAAAATAAAATTGCAAACACTAAAACATCATGCAAGGAGTAGAGAGCCATCCACCATGCCTGGCACTGTCGTCATGACCCACGATGGTGGCCATTCCCCTTCTGATGGTGGCCTCGTAGGGCACACCCTCATCAGCTGGCCACCACAAACACCAAGGGCCCTGGCACGCTAGCTCTTTGTGTTTCAGGACCAGGGAAGCCAGGCACCCCTTTCTCTGAGACATAAGACAAGTGATGAGAAGAGATGGTACACATCTGCCTTAGAAAGATGCATTTTCATCCTTTGCAAGAAACCTCAACTGACATCACATTTCTTCACACATCCACAGCGCTGTTCACAGCAGCCCTGCCCCCAAATTCGTGCTTGGTTGTGACACGGCCCGCTGGGGCCCCTCCCAACTGGAAGCAAGCACCCTGCTAAGGTCCAGCTGCCCACGTGGTGCAGATAGAGCTGAGGGCACAGAGAGGGATGCAGACCAGTGTGAGCTGCATGGGGGTGTGGTGGGCACTGCCTGGCACCCGAGGCAGCGCTCGGCTGGTTGATGAGCCGAATGTTGGCTGCTGTCCCAGGAGATGGGGTGATGGGGACCTTACCTCTCCCTCGGGCCCAGGTATAGACGCGGCTGGTCTCAGTGCTTCTGGGCTCTTGCTCTGCTGGCTCCACGGGCAATGGTCGGAAGGAGGGGTGATCGGCCTGGCCGGGGATCTTCAGGGGCAGGATGAACTTGGGGATCCCTTTGTAGAACCAGGCCCCCGACCTCTTCCAGACCTGTTAGGGGGAGACATCGGCTCAGAGCACAGGATACAGAGCATCCTTTCCTGTGCCATGCGCCCCCTACCCCCAAGCCAGCCCTCCCTCCCAGACGGTGCGCTTGAAGCCATTGCCTCCCTCCTGCCCGCCCCTTCCCCTCGAGATTTCTGGGCAGGGACACAAGAGGCGGGAGGAAGAGCCGGGCTGGCCACAGCCTGGTATTGGCTGTGGTTTTGGAGAGCTTCCTGGGAGGCGGTCATCCCTGTGCAGGGCACAGACTGGCCGGAGCTCAGAGCGAGCCACAGATTAGAATTCAGAGCAGAGACTGCAGTGAGGTCCCAGAACCCTTAACATCTGCTTCAAGTGCTCCGTAATCTCTTTCCTGATGAAGGAAATGCCTTCAGGGTATTTGTAAGAAGAGTAGGAGTGTGTGAAAGAAGGCCGTGACCTTTTCCGAGAAGAGGAACCTTGGTGCGGGGGTCAGAGCAGCCGTGCTGGGTTTGAATCCTGGATCTGTTGCCCTGTAGCCTGGAGATCTGGATGCACTGACCCCCCCCAACCCCGCCGACTCCCAGTTTCATCTTCGGTAGGTGGGAGGCAGGAGCAGTGCTGGCTCCCAGGGCGGCCAAGAGGGTCAGGCTCACGTGTGAATGTAAATCCCCACAACCCGGGGCCGGGCACAGAGCAGCCACTCGATAGACATGGTGCCCACAACCCTCACGGTCACCCTCCTCCTCTCATCTGACGAACGTGCAACCAGGGGATCAAGAGGGACAACTTCACATCAGAAGACCAGGACTTCCCTGGTGGTCCAGTGGTTAAGAATCCGCGTGCCAGTGCAGGGGACATGGGTTCGATCCCTGGTCCACTAAGATCCCACATGCCGTGGGACAACTAAGCCCACTCACCATAACTACTGAGCCTGCACACCTGGAACCTGTGCTCCACAAGAGAAGCCACCGCAACGAGAAGCCCGAGCCCTGGAACTGGGGAGGAGCCCCCGCGCGCCACAACTAGAGAAAGCCCGTTCACAGCATTGTTAACCTGGCGCAGTCAAAAATAAATAATAGTAATTAAAAAAAAAATCAGAAGACCAGAGTCCGCCCTCATTCTCTGGAGGACAGCGTTTCCCACTCCCTGACCCTCTGCACCACCCTGCTTCTGTGGGGTGTTAGCAGGGGCTGGGCCAAAAAAAACAAAACACAACAAAATAAAGACGAGTCCCTGATCACGAACCACATACTGTACAGTGGGAAGTACTCAATTAAACCAAGCTGTTACTGCAGGACTTCTCAGAGCCTTTAACACACAAAATGTGCACAATGATCTCCAACAGGACAAAAGGAGACACAGTGCTTCCCACGTGGAAGCTACCCAGCGAGTTTTCCTTCAGAAACTCAGTCCTAGTGATGGGTCTCCAAAACCTTGACTGTCGCACTTCCCGGTACAGCACTTCCCGTTCACTCGTGGATTGACGTGTGCCTATTTTTCCAAGTAGATGGCAGTCACCTCCTTATGCTCCAGAGTGACAGACACAGGACCTCGGAGTCCAAACCCTGTCCCAGTCACGAGTCACTCAGCCCTCCCTTCCAGCTTTCCTGTGCAGGAGGGCCTGTTTTGGGGTGTGGCTCTTGAATAACATAATAATGTTATGTTCTGTTCCCTGGTGGCTCAGATGGCAAAGAATACGCCTGAAATGCAGGAGACTGGGGTTCAATCCCTGGGTCAGGAAGATCCCCAGGAGAAGGAAATGGCAACCCACTCCAGTATGTTTGTCTAGAAAATCCCATGGACGGAGGAGCCTGATGGGCTGCAGTCCAGGGGGTCACAGAGAGTGAAATGTAACTGAGCGACTAACACTGCACTTGAATAATACAGAACCCATCTAGTGGGATGAATGCTTCATGGAGCCACCTTAGAAAACTCCTTCTGATCCTCTCTCAGCCCTCCTACAATATGTATTTATTTCTTTGAACCAGTAATGTATGCACAAGATCTAAAATTCACAAAGTGTGAAATCAAAGTGTCGCCTCCCCCATTCCCAGAGGTGTCCAGTGATAACGGTTCCTTTAGGACACTCTATTATTATCCCCATTTTCCAGATGAGAAAACTGAGGTTTGGACAAGTTAAGCAACTTGCCCAACACCACTTCACCATTCTGTTGGCCTCTACTTC